>NC_140129.1:26358518-27708356 GCF_964035555.1 Netta rufina
GAGCACGGCTCTTTGTTCAGCCATCTTTCTCCAAGCCCATCCTGTAATCCTTCCCAAAATGCTAAGAAATAGTAATTCACCCCTGTAGGGAGCCACTTCTTGCCACTTACTGACAAACAACTTGATGTAAATGTCTTAAATTCTTTTGGTTTCTTTGCTTCTGGCTCTATTAAGATCCAACACTCCCCCAGAGAAATTGTTCTCAGTTACTGGGTCTCTTCGTAAAGTCTCTCTTGGAAAACTGATTGTCATGCAAACTCAACTTCTCCCTGAATAGAGCAAAGCCCTGCCAATATTGCTTTGTAATTTCCTCCAAGCATGTAGGAGCTTCTCCTCCTAGTCACGTCTTTTTTTGTATCATCTGCCCTTGCATGCTAGGCATTTTTTTTCATGGTACTTAATTTTGGGTAACTCTTTAAGGAATCCCAAAACTCGTGTGGCTTTACGCTGATGAGGAATTTCTGAGAAAGTGGCTGCAAGAAAGTGTTCTATTTGAGTGAGAGAATTCTCAAATTTAGGCTCAATATTTCAGTAGTTCTTATCAAGGCATCTTGCAAGTAGTTTTGTTTTTTCTACTCTCTAAGTGAAAACTGGAATATATTAGATTAAGCTTTTATGTCAAGGTACATTTCTGTTTCCATTTAAAACTATTGCATTTGAATCCATTGACAGAGTATATTTGTTATATTATGAAACTTAGTTTGTTGATTTATTTTCCACCAGCTGTCACAACCCTTTGAGTTCTCATAGTGGTTATTTTTCTTTTTAAATAACACCATTACCATGATGGCGCTAGGTTTTTGGTTGATAGAAGCTAGCATACTCACTGCTGTGGAATGTAACAAACAGTGGATCTTATTTGCCCTCAATCACAGCAATATAATACCACTGATTTCAGTCGAGCTTCTCCTAGATTTAGCTCAGTTTGAAGGGAGACTCAGACCTGAAGTCTGCTTTGATTCCATTCATGTTTTGTTACAAATCACTGTTAGAAATGGTACGCCAAATCATCTGTCTCCAACTTGACATTTATTGATTAAGTGAAAAGTTATTTCCAATTTCATATGTAACATTTCATATACGTTTGGTCTTTAGTATGCTGGATTATGACACGGAGAACCTAAATTCTGATGAAATCTACAGCTCTCTTCGTGGAGTCACAGAAGCGATTGAAAAATTTAGTTTCCGTAGTCAAGAGGATCTGAATGAACCAATTAAACGTGATGGAAAGAAAGACTGTGACATTGTAAGTACTTGGTTTGATTAATATCTGGAGATAGGTAAAGTTTCACAACGTTGTTTTCAAACCTGGCTTTGGATTGTTAGCTAGTGTACATACAAAATCCAGTTATTCTTGGTCTGTTTTTCCCTTCAGGTGTTAGTCTCTGGTTACTAACTTCCTGTCCCTAAATTTTGGGTTGCCAGTAATGTAGTCCCTTGCTGCCTTACAACTGTTTAACCTCCTGTGAAATATACTTACTGGATTACTGTGCAAGTCTCATGTATGAAGAAATCACTCTGAGTGCCCAACTCATGTGGTGCCTTACGCTGCATCACTGGTTACAGAATTACCTATTACATGAGATACCATTTGTTTTAATCAAATATACGGAATTCAAAATTTGTGTCAATTTTAAATGGTAGTTTTGCTTCCTCTCCGGGTGAACAAGTTCAGGTTGGTAGATTGTTAGCCTTCAAAGCAAAAAATTCTTGGTGGTCTGATATTTTTTCTTTGGGACTCTTGTGTTGTCCCTTTCACATTAGCTTGCTAAGCACCATAGGATTGGAAAAGACCTCTAAGATCATCTAGTCCAACCTTTAATCTCCCTTGGCAATCATCTAATCTCCTCTATGGCAACCATGGGAAAAACAAAAATGGCAATCATCTAGCTTCCTCTATCAGTTGGTCATGAGGTTTCGTAAGAAAGATACTGATTCTCTTAATTTTCTTTTCCTTAGTAAGTTAGTCATTACCCAGAGCTTGGGACATTATATTCAGGACTGTTAGCATAGCTTTTTGCCCTGTGATTGAGATACTTCTGTTACATAAGCTAGGGAAAGAGGTGATAATCTAAGTTTTATTCAAGAATAATGCAGAAATAAAGGATTCTATACAAAATTAATTGATGCATGATCCTATGGTGAATGGATTCAAAAAGGCTTACAGCTTTTACAGGTTTTGAGGAGTCTCACGACTTTTTCTGTTGGATCCCCAGGTGTCTCGAGATGGTGGCCTTGCGGTACCTACTAGCGATGTCCGCGGAAGCAGTGACATTGTAGAAGGAGGAAGGATGGCTCTAGATAACAAAACCTCCTTACTGAACACCCAGCCTCCCCGCGCCTTTTCAGGGCCACGTGCTCGAGAGTATAACCCCTATCCTTATTCCGACACAATTAACACTTATGACAAGACTGCCCTCAAGGAAGCAGTGTTTGATGATGACATGGATCAGCTTCGGGATGGTTTGTATTAGCTTATCTTGTAAACCTGCAGGCAGCTTGTTCTGTTCCTGGTATTTGTATGCGTGCAGTGCTCCTCAGGTACATGCCTGTCAATGTGTATGTCGAGTATTATTTTGTACCTGAGTCAAGGCTTGGCGTGGAATGTCCTGTGTTCTCATGTAACAGCAGAACCTGATTTGTGGCAATTAAGAAAATGTTAAATTGCAGTTTGAATGTGGGTTTTGTTTTTTTCTCTTCCTCCTGGAGTTTGTCTCAAACTAGTCCCTTAAGAGTCTAAATTAAATGCATCTGTAAGGGACACTACTCTGGGGACCTCCTACTCTAAACTGAAATGACTCATTAGCTCGCTGTTATTGAGCATTCCACTTCATTTAAAGGGTGCTGCACCTTAGCTTTATCCCTCTGCAGTGTACTGATGACTCACTCTACTTTGATCTAAATGTCATACATGTGATCACTGGTTTTGGGTGTGAGTGTCTAGGACAAACTCTGGCGGTTCTCGTCTTGTAGAAGTAATTATTGGAACTGGATGAAATACAGTCATCATCTCTTCTTCGTTTGTTAGAAGCTGTGTGCAGACTCATGAGCAGTATTATGAACTTGAGTGAAATTTTGGGCTAGTCAGGTCCTTTTTCCTGCTTAACTTAGGCCACTTGGGATTTGATGACTGGGGCAGGAGAGGGGGGGCTTGTTGTGTGCACTTTGTTCTGTAGAGGATTAATAATATGGGCATCTTTGATCTTTTCCCCATTCCCCAAATGATTTGCTGCCCTTTGTCCTAGAAGTACCCATTGACCATTCGGATTTGGTGGCTGACCTTCTGAAAGAGCTCTCTAACCACAATGAACGGGTGGAGGAGCGAAAAGGAGCTCTCCTGGAACTTCTGAAGATCACAAGGGAAGATAATCTCGGAGTTTGGGAGGAACATTTCAAAACCATTCTGCTCCTGCTGCTGGAGACACTTGGAGACAAAGATGTGAGATGTAGATTTTTGTCTCAGCTCTTCTTAGCTCGTTTGCCTTTATCTAGGGTGATAGGTTCTGCAAGTTAGATTAAATCAAATTTATTGTGTTTGTATTGCAACTCTTCAGTGATGCTGTACTGCTCATTTTTTCTTCCTTTGAAGGCTGTTGACTGCTTTCATTGTCAGTGTGCTCAGTGATGAATTTCAAGCTACTCTGAAGTGTTCCAGTTTTTTCCCTTCCCTTCAGAGTGTTTAGTAGCAAATAACTAGGAAATTGAACTAGAGTCGGAAAGGAAGTTATTTTCCAATTTTGTAAGAATTAAGATTTAAAATGTTGTTCACTTCCAAATTAGGATGAAATTACATAATATCATTACATAATACATATTATGTGGCACATAATACATAGTATAATAATGAATACTATTACCTAATACATATACAAAGTAATGCATGCACATTATTCCATAATAATAGCTCTTAGCCACATTGCACCCGTTCCCCAAAAAGGGAGAGTAAAGGCAGCCTAGATGAATATTTTTTTTCTCTGTGTAGGTTAAAGATCCAGGCTATTAGATCTTAGAGGATGGATTTCATCAAGAGCAAACTGCTTTTACAGGGGATCTTGTTCTAAAGTATTAAAAGAAGCTACAGATGTAGACAGGAGGAACTCATGCTGCATTACTATCACAGCTTTATCTTTGGTAGTTGATCAAAGCGGTGTTTTACAGGAGAGGCTTTTACTTTTTCCAGATGGGGCTGTTTGTTCAGCTTGCAGCACTGTGACATTTTGATAAAAGCTCAGCACCCTGGCTGTGCCTTCAAATCAGAGCCGTGCTCCATCTAAATGTTACAGCATGTAGGCGTAAAAGCACTCCCAGTTCTTTTCTGTTTAATCTGATTCAAAATCAATTGTATTTTGTATACTGCTTATAAAGTATATGGTGCTCTTGTAGAAATAAAATCGTGATTCCAAGGCAGTGTAAATGGTTGGTGTACTCTCACAATCGTTCTTAGTATTGGCATGAACTGCTGTAGTCCTACATGTTTAATCATAACAGCATCATACGTGTATGAAGATCTGGTGACTTTAAGTAAAATAAATTGTGCTAATCTGAGTTTTGCAGATGAATAGCAGAGGGCATGCTTTAAAGGTTGTGTTAGGGTAAAGTGTTCTTCTGCTGAAATGATAGAATCTATTTGGAATGGCTGCAGGCCAAAAACTTAATGTAACAGTTGTGAAAGTGAAGCAGGTGTTATAAATCCCTTCTGCTAATGGTCTTTTGATACAAAGGATTAACACATAGGTCAGTAGTGACTACAATGACTGACTGTTCTTGAAAGTAATTTCCATAGGAGTTACAGGAACAGCATTGATTTACTGCATCAGTACATGAGAAACAGCTTTGTTGCATGGATGGAGCCCAGTTTGAAATCTGCAAAGCTAAGCAGAAGAGGAAGAGCAAAGCATGAAATGTGCTCCTTTGGGTACAAATTTGGACTTAATTGCCAAGAGAGTATGGATTTAAAAAAAAAAAAAAAAGCTCTGTTTCTGTCAGTGAGAACAGTCATGTGAATTTTTGTGCAAAAGAAAGCAAGGAGATGGAGACCAATTCTGGTTTTAGTTATTGAGCATACTGCTTGTTCTGCTGGATCTGGTAGAGCTATATAAGACTTCTGGTGGTGTAGGGAGCTTTGAGAATTTACTTCAAAATACAATTTAGATGAGAAATGACTTTTTCTAATGTTTTTTTCTCTTGACGCAGCATTCAATAAGAGCCCTGGCACTGCGAGTCCTTAGAGAGATCTTACGGAATCAGCCAGCAAGGTTTAAAAACTATGCGGAGTTGACCATCATGAAAACACTGGAAGCCCATAAGGATTCCCACAAGGAGGTGAGCGAGCCTTTCAGTGTTACTGCTAGGAAAGCAATATTGAAGAAATGGGAGATTTAACAAGCAAGCACGTTGACTCATCTCAACAGTGGAACAATTTGATAGCAAGTCTCACAAGTACTAAGGGGGTGGGTTTATACTTGCTGAAGGAGGAAGAAGAAATGTGGGACTGACAGAGCTGGTAAGTGTGTTTGGAACTATCTGGAGTTGCAGGCCATCAGTTTTCCAGGATTTGGTTGTTTGTTCTGGGGCAGACTGAAGCCCTGTGGCAGAGTGGTCCTTCCATCTGTGCAGGGAAGGGTAGGAAATGTACTGATGAACACAAAGGCCATGTTCTAACAGAGCTGTGTGTGAAAACAATGATGAAATTGGGCCACGATGAAGTACTCAGAACTGGTGAATAACAGCAGAAAGTAGACAAAGAGGGCGTGTTGCTGAAAAGAAGGTTGGGGAATAGAGGAGGAAGCTGGGGGAAAGGTGAATTTTGCATTTTCATAATGTGAGAGAACTCGTATGCAAAACTGAAATGAAATTATTCTTCTAGACTAAAAAATATGGGGACGTGATAGTTATGTACAAAGTGGATCGAATTACATTAAAGATCAATCTTTACAGCTTAACTTCCAAGCTGGATCTTCTTTTCTACCTTGTGCACGTCGCAAGTTTGAACTGAACCATGGTAAACACCACGTGAATTTCTGTACATTTCTGCACATTTCTGTGATCACTTTGGTAACAAATTCCTTCCTTTGCAATCTAAAACTTAGTCTTCTCTGCAAAAGGCTTGTCCTAAAGTTGCAATTTTAGGTATCTCTGGAGAGCTTTTTTGGCCATGAAAAAGATCCTTGTATAGATCAGGCTGCTCCAGGGCATTGCATAACTGACACAAGGTTACTTTACCTGCGCACAGCAAAAATGTACTGTTTAAAAATCAAAACAAAACAAAAACACCCCCAGGGAAGAAAGAACCTAACAGGCTGGATATATCTCTACAATGCAGAAGTAGAAAAAGTTTAATCCTTTAGTGAATGAAGACTGCTGTAAGCTGCCTATCCTCCTCTCCTCGATTTAAAGCCTTTGCACTCCTGTCATTTTCAGTTCAGAGTAATAAGCAGTTGTAAATTGATTTCCTGATAAAGTAGTCAGACAAAACATTGTGTTCTGAAGGAGTGCCTTTTATTGGCAGGTTTTCCTGGTTACATACTTCTCAGCTCACCTTGACTCAGTGCCCTCTGTGTTTTTTTCTGAAAGTCCTCCAAAGCTGCAGCACCTTTCCAGATGGGCTCTGACATTGTTTTTGATGCCCTTTCAGAGCTCACTTGTGTGACTGGCACATTTTTCAGAAAGTAGGTGTAATGTTGAAAACGTGGCATTTTATGCTTCTGTACTCCCCACACCATGTTCTTCATGCTTGTAGTATGGCAAGGTTCCTCAGGATTTGCATGTGAGATGCCTCCTGAGGAAAAGCAGAGAAGAATAACTCTTTGTAACAGAAAGCAAAGCTCAGGCCAGGAATGAAGAGATGAGAGCTCTGGCACTTCTTTACAGAAGAGTAAGCCAGAGCTGTGTTGCTCTCAGCAAGTAGCTGCTGTGCTACACTACATGTGGCATTCCTTTGATTTGTCAATGGTTCTGCATAACATCTCTGTCATTAAAAAAGATGAGATTTACTGCTGCGATGAGACCTTTGGGTGACAGCTGTCGTAGGATGCTGCAGGTGTAGTCCCATTTTGCTGTCTGTTGCTTTTAAAAAGTTGTTTGCACAGCTGTATGAAGTGGTGGCACTGGTGCTGCAATAGGAGCGAACAATCTGCAGCCATGGGCGTTTGGTCTTCCCCAGAGTATGCTGAAGGAAGTGTGTGCTAAGTTTTCTGTGTTAATATTTAAAAAATAGTAAAATAATTAAAAATCATTATGTTTATTCCTCTGCTCACTTTATCTGCAGTGCTTATCTGACGTGTTGCCCCAAGACATGGGATTTTTTGTTCCATGTATGTGTTTTCTGATACTTGTGTAAATGGGACTCAGAACCACAAGGCAACCCATGAAAGTTGTGTCTGTCGGTCAGTAATTTGAGAATATCAGCATTCCTGAAGTTAAGAAAAACTTCCCAGTCTGCACTTGGGTCTCTACGTGAGCTAGGCTAAAGATATACCCGGGAAAACGCTTCAGGTATTTTTACCTTTAGCTGGGGCTTGCTGATTCTGTTAAGCCTGTGAAAAATTAACTGGGTCCATTTGGGTACGGCTCAGTTGGTCAAACTCATAGCCCTGGGCCAGGAGGTCACAAATTGGTGGCCCTCCAGCTCCCAGTCAGCGCTGACTGGTGGCACTGCTCTCCCCAGGGGCTGCGGAGGAGCTGCCCTCGGACTTCATCCCACGCAGCAAGAGGTGAAGTGGAGATTCACAGGTCTGTGACTGAAGGGCATTTTAAAAGAACAGCTGGAGGGCGAAGTGGGAAGATGGCAGTGGTCTGTCTTAGTGTTCTCCTTCGCTAAAACTGAGTAATATTGAAGGCAGTGGTTATACTGTCTTTAGAGTAAATAAAATCTTCCTTTATACTATAAAAACTATTTTGAGGAAAGCTGCTATATAATAGGGTTAGAAAAGTGTTAATCCTTGTGCCAGTAATGCCCCTGGTAGGATGTCACATCAGGGTTTGTTTCAGGTCTGCTTTTGCCTTGTAGTAAGACAGGAGTGACCCTGATTTGTAGTTTGAGATCCTTTGAAACGGGCTGCGTAAATCAGCAGAAAGTGATTGCTTGGAGCGATCTGTATCTGCTTCACTCTTACCTACCTGAGTCTCTCCTTTAGCACGGGGATTGCTAATTGCCCCCAAGTTATTGCTCCCAATTTCTGTTGTGTATGAGCCCACGGACAATCAGTGTAAAGTGACCAAGCAAAAGAGGAGGAGTTTGAAAATAATCACAGTACAGACGAACTGTTAAGCTCAGGCACTGTCTCCAAAAAGCCATTGTATCAAGAGACACGTCTTTGGGAGTGTCTTTTTAACAGGAAGGTTAATTTGTCTTCCCAGATTCCAATATTGCTTCTGTTCAGCATGGCCAAGAACATTCAAGTAAGCAATCATAATCGCCATGTTCATGACCTGACAAATACCATCCCTTCCTCCGTTTCAGTGCCAAATATGTAGTTAAAAGATTTAGTCTGAAACAAAAAAGAATGCGTTTTTGTTCTCTTCCTGCTCCCAGATGGTACAATTGGAAGCATCAAAGCGTAGTGTTAGCATAGTTTGGTATCTTGGGATGCCTGGATAATCGGATGTTTTCCAAGTCCAAGCTGAAGCCTTTTGATGGTTGGATCTTTGCTACAGCTAGAACTCCTCTGCCTTCATTGCTGAAGGTAAGGTGTAGGATCAGTGAAGCAGCACAGCTGAGACCCGCACTCCTTCATTGGGACACCAGGGAGGAAAACTCAGTTGAATGCAGAGTCTTGTGTCCTGTGGATGCAAACACAGGCGATTGGCAAAGCTCTGACCTCAATGTGGGTTCAAAATTCCTCTAACCCTGGGCTACAGACAAGACTCTGGGTTGGGATCCATGTTCAGTTTGCACTTTTTAACTTTAGCTTGTTTTTGTGCTATTTGTACTATAACAGTCTAGTCAATACTGTTGTTTGAATGGGGTGATGTGAAGAGTCAAGCCTGCCTCAGTAATAACTGTAAATATTTAGGGGGCTTGACACGTAAATGCCTTTCACTTACTTCTGGATTATTAGAACATAATTAGAGTTGTGGACAATATTAAATCTTGTTGATTTTTATCACTCTTTGTTTGGATTTTTTTGGAAGAGAACCATCCTTCTGTTGCCAATTAGTTAATATTAACTCATTTGTTCCAGTGTAGTTACTCACCCGTAACTAAGGAGAAATGCTGTCTGCTGACCCAATGCCATCGATAAGGCATTCCTTCAGATTCATACCAGCAAAATGAGTGTGTTCTTCCTGAGGATAGTAAAACAGAAATAGTTATCTTGGGAAATTGGTGCAGAACATCTTTCCCAGTGAAAATCATTGGATAGCAATTTCCTTGCTTTTTCTCTGCAGCTCTGTTTTTCTCTGCAACTAAGCCTATAGACATAACCGATCGGTGCTTTGGGCAAGGAAAGGATATTGTCCCATGTCTTAAATTCCTGATTTTGGTCTTTCGCTATCCAGGAAGCCCATAAACATAATTGGGATGTAATATTCCCTGTTTTAACTCTGTAAGAGAAAGTGAAGAAGAACAAATCACAGCTATCCATTGACTTTTTTACTTGTTACTATCTTGCTGAGGTGTTTTTAGATTGATGCTGACATTTATAAGATCATTTGCAACTGTTCTCCGATGATTATAGTACAGTCTGTATCTGTTTCTGTAAAATGTAGTTTCCTAAAGAAA
The DNA here is from genome assembly GCF_964035555.1 of Netta rufina. Taxonomy (NCBI): domain Eukaryota; kingdom Metazoa; phylum Chordata; class Aves; order Anseriformes; family Anatidae; genus Netta; species Netta rufina. The sequence goes on from NC_140129.1 coordinate 26,368,240, forward strand.
AGCACCAAATGATCAGTCTTTAAGGTTAATTGATGCATAGTCTGTGCTGGAAGCTGTCAGGTGCTGCAGCTTGGCAGTTGTTGATGTTTTATAGTATGCGTTTGTGCTTTCTGTAATTCCCAACACATTTGAAATATTTAGTACACAGGAGAAGCAACCTAATCTACTTCATCTCTTCTGAATCCCTTTAAAAAAACAAAATTTTTTTTTTTCATCTGCTTAGCACTCCCCATTACTGAGTCCACTTCCTGCTTTGAAACGTAGTGCTTAGTTCTTTGTTCCTGTCTGGATCAGACTGTGTACCCTTCAGGGATGGGAGTTTGCCTGGCTAGGTATTGGTAAGCCTCCGTTCCCTCCAGCCTAAATTATGCAGGCTTTAAGTAACTACCTCTAAATAGCAAAGCTTGTTTCGAAAACATAGCTGTGTGCCTTGTAAGCCCCAGAGCAAAACCTTGTTTTCTGCTTAGTAAACTTCTGGGGCTCTGCATATTTCACACTGGAATAAAAAAAGCCTCCAAGTTTTTTTGTGGTTTTTGTTGTTGTTTGTTGGTCGGGTTTTTTACAGTAATTAATTCCCTACAACTTTCTGCAGAGACCATGCAGCTTAGCATTTGTGGTGAAGTACTCCAGCCTGTGGTCTCACACACAGTCCCGTACAGCTCTCGCCCAGGTTCTCAAGCACGGCTCTGCTCAGATCCCAGCACGCTGCGCTGATTCCCTGCACAGCCCATGCAGCTGGCACGTTCTGCCTTAGGGGAATCAGGGCATATATTTTTCTTTCCTTATTTGCCCAGCATGTGTCATTTAGAAGCAGAAATGAAAGCATCAAAACCCTTTGGAAAGCTGCTGTGTATTGACCAAAGCCAAGAGTGGATTACCAGAGGCAAGCTGCTTGTTGCAGCAGTGGGCAGCAAGCAACATCTGTAATGCACTGAGGGTAATGGCTGACCAGAAGAAATGGTGCTGAAGGGATGCAGTCCTGGTTTCTTGGTTTGGTCTTGTCTTAAGTGAACAGCACTCAAAGGCTGCGGTGCATTGTGATTCAGGTAAGCCGGTGGGTGAGTTCTGTCCAGCAACTTCTGTAGTGTCAGTGATGCCAAAATGCTTCTCTACTAGAAGAAAGGGATCTGTGACAGGTGGCTGTTCCTAACGCTGCACTTCAACATGTCCCCTCCCATTGAAATCAGAAAGCATTTCATGCACATATTATATTCCTGGGACTGTCTGACCTGTTACCTCAAAGGGTACTCCTTTGTATACAGCATTAAGAAAGACATTGCTACACAGGTGGGCTCTTTACCTCCACTACGTCTGTGTGGCTGATGCACCCAGCCGGTTTGAGCAAACTGGGTGGAATTACAACTATTTCTCTTTCATGGGAGAGCTCACTAGAAAGGTCTTAACATGCTGCAGATGTCTTTCAAGGAGCCAGCCTGCCAGAAAGCGCAGTGTTATGTTATACCAGCACAAGTCAGGATGGATCTAGTCTGCAGCGTGTAGAACATAAAGTAAGGCTTTGGAAAGGAGAAAAACCTGCTCCTGTAAGGCAGAGTGCTATCTTCTGGATCTGCATTCCTGGGCTACCTGCCTTGTGTTCAGTGGCATCAGACTCTCCAGTTCCAGCCATGGTTTGCTCTACACTTTCACTAGGAGGTAAAATTGTGTTTGGGACATACCTTACACACAGCTTAGTGTCAGTCCTTTCACAGCACTACAGGCTCTCCAGTCTTGCAGGTCTTGCTTCAGAGGCACCCCTTTGAACTTGCTTCTTCCAGCTGGTATAATTGTTTGAAAACTGCTAGTTTTCTTTCATGTTTCTGAGGTAATTGAGCATAACTGTACTAGGTTAAACAAGAACTTTGCTTCACTTCATACCCTGCTTCAGACAACAGCTAGGAAGTATGCAGTGATGCTTCAGTGAGGGCATTCTCCCTCCTTACTGCTGGCTGAAGCTTACAGTCTTCCCCAACTAAAGGTTCTGTCTGCCTGAACGGAAGAGTGAACAGCACTCTTTTTCTCAAATTTAAAGGATGTATTTCATAGCTACCACTTCTTGTGGTGTATGCTGTTAGTCTGAGCCTAATGGAGCCGTTCCTATTGCTTCCCAGTGTGTATCTGCCAGTCTTCCCTCCACAGATGGGCGGAAGAGCTGTTGCTGGAAGTTTGCTTGTTTCTTCCACTCCTTTTAAGGTTGTTTCACTCTGTTGGTCAGGTTGAAGCCCTGATTTAAAAAAAGATTTTTGATTTTTTTGATATTGTGCGGTATGTATAATTTACGAGACATGGGTGTTGTGCCTCAGGGCAAAATATCTTCACTAAACTCAGCTATAATTGTGTACCCTCGTTGCCAAATGACCTGGCAGTTCATATCTTTTGATAATGTACTTCCCCCTCTGCAGGAATGCTGCCGATTTCCTCTGGTGGTACCAGGTGAATGTGACTGACAGTGCTGTGCAAGTATTCAGAGACAAGCTTTCCCTCATGGGATGCAGGTCTGGGTGGTGAAATGCTTTATTCTGCCAAAGCCAGAAGGAAAGACCTATTGAGCAAGGCTGCTACTTGCATTGCAGAGTGGTGGCATTTTGGTTTTCAGTGCCAATGGACACAAACGAGGGAAGAGCTTGTCCTTTTGGCTTGCTCCCAGCTGGTACTGCCGTGCCTGCCCCTTTGTCTCCAGCCTGTCCCCTGCTGCTCCTTTCCAAGGCAGCGAGTTACCTGCCGAGGCTCTGATTCAAGCAAGCATGTAAGCACATGTTTGAATCCCATTGACGTCAGTGAGACTTAAGCATGTTATTAAAGCTAAACACACGCTTAAGGGGGTTGCTGAAGTGTGGCCGGGATGCAGATGCTGCCTGCCAGATGTGCTCTTGGAAGACATGGAAATCTCCCTGGTGTTGTCACATTTACTAGCTAGGATCAGCAGGAGCCCTACTGGACATGTGTAATGTGCCCTTCTGTATTCAGAGGAAATGCAGCAATGTGAAATACCCAACTGCTGCGCACATGCTGCCAGATCCTGGCTAGAAATGGGCAGCTTTGCTGGAAGAGAAGGACTTGCACAGGCATAAATAATCTTGTACCGTACCCTTACAGCTTTTCTTGCTGACCTTACAGTGTGCAGAATACATTATGACCTTTGTTGCAATTGGAATCCTGGATCATTTTGTGAAGAATTAGAGCTGTGTTTTAATCCCTGGTGCTTGGAAATGATAATAGGCTTTTTAAAATAAAGGTTTTGTCTCATGTGCTAGCCTCATATCTGCAACTTAATGTGCACGGTAAACTATGCAAACAGTATGTGGAACTTAAATGCAAAAGGAATTGTTGAAAGTTTTACCTACTCCCAGATTTACAGTAGTATTTTTAAGATCAGTCTGTCTCCAGGTGTATACTAAAATATTACTGTCTTTCTATTATAAGAAAGATACCATGAGGATTAAAAAATAAGTAATTTTTTTAGGAAGTTGTGATACATGCAAGCTTTTCTTTCTCACAGTATCTGATAACATTAACTAAACATATTTGGAGTTGCCAAAAAAGCAAAATCCTCAAATGGCCTGTGCCCAAACAGTTATGAGGCTTTTTTTTTTAACATGCATATATATAAAGTGACTTGCATGTAAACATTAAGTTGATTACAAGATAACCTACACTCTCTGTTATCCACCACATTGTTTGTGAGAGCTTGATGCTAGCAGTGTTTCAGCACTAGTAACGACGACGTCAGAAGCTGCAGTGCCAAGCAGTGAATTCCTTTGCAGGAAACCTCCTCAGATTCAATGGAGACCTCCTGGGAGCTCCTGACTTCATCCCTTCCAGCAATTCAGTGCCATGGTTCCAAACCATGGCATTAGGTTTCCTGAAGTACTTGGATGTTTCTCTCCTTTTCTTAAAAAGTCGCATAGTACGTCCTCCTAAGGTGGCTGACATGGAAACCTTCATGCTTCTCATGTGTGGAATTGAGAAGGAATTAGCCAAGAAATAGCTGGAAGACCTAAACAAGCACTGTTCTGCTTCGTTACTCATTCACAGAGCTTTCAGGATGAAATCTTTTGAACACTGACCATGCTGTGGATTACCATTCCTTTATGGAATATGTTTTAATACCGTGGAATTATGGAATATGTTTTTTTCACTGTGGGTGAAACAGGCTGTGTAGGCAGGGGTGATCTCTTCTGTTACATCAGTAGTCTGCCTGAGCTGCTCACTCTTCGTGGCTTCTGCCTTGAAATCAACTAGTCTTTGCTGGAAAATAATTTGTAGCCAAGGCAGGGAGATGTTCTTGTCCTAGTAAGGACTGGGTTAAACCTCCAAGTACTCCTGGTACATGTGTTGTCCACATTAATTCCCCGCAGATAGAGCTGTCCATGGATTGCTTTAGTCAAACAGAAATCCCCGAGTTTGGTACCACGATAGTGTGTGGAAGAGGGGAATGAAGAGAATCCAGCAACCGGGGCTTGAGGCTAAGTGATGGGAGACTTGCGGATCGATTTATTTATTTGTTGTGAGAGAGTTTGTTTTTTTGTGTGTATTGTCTGGGACAGATTTTCCTTTGCTGGTTTCAAAATACTGACTTCAGACAACGCTGAGGAGTCTGGCTTAGGATGAGTTAGAGAACTGGAGAAGCTGGAGATGCTCTAAGGGCAAGGCTTTGTGAATGCTCCTCTCTTAGAGATGAGGTCTGTGATTTAAATCTGTCCACTAGGGCATCTCAGTCCACACAGGATTTACCCTCCCTTGAAGGTAAACAGTGAAAAGAGAAGAGAGGGGATGTGGTGGGCAAAGGCATCCTCCATCTCGTGTACTGAAACAACATGGGGAGTATGGAGCGTGTGGTTTGAGGGCAGGAAGAGTGTAGCCAAGGGAGAACCTCAGTATGTTGCCTGGCAATTAGCACAGACACATGAAAAAAGAAAACCTGCTTCCCATCCTGTGTTTTTTTTTTTTTTTTATCCAATTATTGTGGAGTGTGAAATGAGTAACTCTCATGGGAGGAGAGAATCAGGTCTTTCCTCTTGCAGCTTGCTGTCCTGCCTGCTGGGGAGAAGTGTGAAAGGTGTGGATTTGCTTTCCCTTAGGTGGGTGCAGAGTAGAACCGAGTTTTGGATCCTTCATCCTGTGTGACTGCTTTACAGGGTGGGCTAGTCACAAAAACAAAAGGTGGACGCTACCCCTGTTTCCACTTGTTCTTCCTCCCATGTTTCATTGTGTTCCAGCACTGCCTTAATGTGTTAGACGTGCTCAGAGCACTCTTGCCTGGTCGTTGATTATCCTGAAGCTTGCTTGGCTCTGCAGCCTGGGTTTGAGTGCAGCAGTGCTTAGCTGGGACACGGCAGGACACACCTGTGCAAGCACGGTTGTCCCAGCTTGGGCACCCAAGCACTCAGCAGGGCAGATGCATATTGAAAAGTACGACAGCGTCTAGGCAGTGTGTGGCAGTGTAATGTTTAAGGAGCTACATTCAGCACTGAAATCTAAGCTGGTGGATTTAGGTTCCTTGACAGTGGCTAGAGAGGTACCTTCCTCTTGGTTTTCCTAGGATAGCAATGCCTACCTTTACTGGGTGACAAAGATACTCTCTTTTTTTTTTGTTTTTCTTAATCAACACTTTCAAACTAGCCACGTCTTTGACCCAGTCCCTTCAGGCAGGACGAACTGCGTACCGCTGTCTGGTGGGAACAAATGTCACTGGAGGTGAAGAACACGAATTGTGGGAGTTGATTGCCTCTCAGAAGAGCCTCCTGCAGATCTGTTAATAAACATCCCTGAGTATTTCCTGGCGTTCAATCCCAGTGTACACAGGTGGTTTTGTCTGTGAAGTGTGACCTCATTAATGTAAGGTTTTGCTCTGCTTTCATTGCAGGTCGTCAGAGCTGCTGAGGAAGCTGCTTCCACCCTGGCAAGCTCCATCCACCCTGAGCAGTGCATCAAGGTGCTTTGCCCCATCATTCAGACTGCGGATTATCCAATCAATTTAGCTGCCATCAAAATGCAGACGAAAGTTATTGAGAGGATTTCCAAGGAATCGTTGCATCAGCTCCTCCCTGATATCATTCCTGGATTGTTACAGGTACAGAATCCCCCATCACAAATGCTCCTGAGTGCAAACCATCATGGAACCGTTGTGCACTTTGGGTGTACTTTGCACTTCAATTTGAAGTCCAGCAGGCAGGATGGTCCTTCTTATTTTCTCTCTGAAATCAGGACTGAACTGCTCACTGACTTCATTCAGCCTCTTTCATAACCCTCTCAAGCCGGGTGGGGAGCTGTGTTTTTGCCAGTGCTAAGACTTGGTCTTCCGTAGAGAATTTCTCTCTCGGTGCTGGCTGTAGTGAGGCTGTATTCAGTTCCCTTGTACAAGCAGCTGGCAGTGCTAGCAACTGGGATGAGACTGAAAGCACGATGGAAATAAGGGGAGGTAGCAGCAATGGAGAGAGAACGTGGGTGTGTTTACTGGGGAGGGGTTGTGACAGGAGCAAATAAGTCAGTGTGAAAGAATTGAATGTGTTCGGGTGGTAAGACTGAAGCAGAGAATTGGGATAAAGAAGCTGCCTCACTGTGAAGCGTAAAGAGTGGATGGACAAGAGCAAAGTCAGAAATTTCCCTTGTGCATCTTAGCATTTGTCCAAATGTTGTCGTGTCTGTTCTTGCAATTGTGTTCTTGTATTTCAACCTCTGGGAATCGGGCAGTTCTGTATTGATGTAAACTTTTGTTGTGAAAAGTTCTTAGCCCTCATTGTTGGTGGCAACAATCTGGACAGTGTAGCTTCGCACCAGAAAAGTTTGGGAGCAGTATGCCTTTAAAAACACGGTTGTATGTGTTTTATTAGATTGCTTTAATGTCTTAAAACAAATCTTATTTTGGAGCCTAGTTTGCGATTTTTCATCTTGGAGCAGCCAGTGATATTTCTCCACCTTAGGAAGTCACAGTGATCAACAGAATCTACTTGTGTTTGGAAAGTATTTGGGGATCCTTCCAGCTGAAGGGATTTGTGCAAAGAGCACCGTAGCTTAATATTTCTCTGAGCTCACCCAGGTGTATCCCTACTCTTTGGGATTCCGTGCTCTTTGGGATTTTAAACAGTCATTTCAGACTGTATTTTGAGCCTTGCAGCCAGAACATCAGCCCTGCTGGCAGGCGGCCCCAGCCATGTGCCATCCTTCCATGGCTTTCCTGGCAGAGGTCATGCTGCGTCCAGGGCAGCCAGCATCCCACACACCAAAAAGATGTGTGGGGTTTCTTATGGGGTTGCTGCTTAGCAATAAGTCCCTGCCTGAGTACAGGACTGATGGCACAAGCTGCTGGGTGATCCAGTGGCTCGTTTGAGCTGCAGAAGCTGCCAGAGATCAGCACGCCCACAGGGGTCTCTCAGCACGTTCTTTTCCAGGGTATTTCCTACCTAATAAGTAATAAAAATTATTAATAATAAAAGTTCCTGGTTACAGAAGACAGTTGATTTAATGGACTAGCATGGGTGTAGCATTGCTCTATACAGCGTTTACGCCCAGTGCTTTTAAAGGGTTGGAAAATAATCCATGACAATGATTTTTGCAGCTTCTAATGCCTAGATTGAGCTGTTCAATGCAAATACCTATTTGGGTAGAACATCTCTTCACTAAACTTTCTGGATTTCATATTCTCAGTGATATAAATATTAGGCCATTCTTCTAAAAAAGAAAAAAAAAAAAACAACAACATTTCAATCTGTAACTTTGCTCAGGTGTAGAACTGATTTACTTTCAGTTAAAAGGAAGGACGTGTCTGCAGGCAAGCTGGGAATGCTGCTGTTCCACTCCAAGAAGTCTTAGTCATCCCATACGGCACGTTGTGGTCATCTGAACTGGACATGGGAATTTGTACATCTGATAGAATCCTATGCTGAGAATCTGTGCTCCTGCTCAATGACATAAAACCCCAAGATATCAATAACTTACAGTAATAACATAAGAAACAAATAGGATGTGCTGGATGTTTGTATTTTCTTGCTCTTTGAGCATTTGTATTGCAAACTGTTACATTCAGCAAGGCCTTTCTATTGATTTGTTAGGTTGGTAGCCACACTTGCAAAAAGTTAATCAGCTTTTTAGTATATTGATCTGTAAGGATGTTAGTAAGTGCTGTTTGATCTGTGACCATTTTTTCTTGTTTCCTAGGGTTACGATAACACAGAGAGCAGTGTCCGTAAAGCTAGTGTATTTTGCCTAGTGGCAATTTACTCAGTAATTGGAGAAGAACTGAAACCTCATCTCGCACAACTCACAGGAAGCAAGGTATGGGAGTAATGCCTCTGGTATTTTGGTAACAGCCAGCTCCTAATAGGAGTAAGAGCAGTGGTAGCTCTGGGTCAAGTTCCTGTGCTCTGTTAAATCCGAATGAGTTGGACTATCTGACTGTGGCAAGCACCACGAGAATGAGGCAACACCTGCTCAGCAGCGAGCATTTCATACCCTGCAGAGCAAATTCTGAATGGGGTTCAGGGTTTGATTTCTTGCTGCATTTGATCCTGTGTAACTGAGCTGCTTCTGAGCGGGTTCTTCCCACTACAGCCATGGTTACCTTGGTCCTTCTGCATTGCATCGAGGGGATAACAATGCAGTGAATTGGATCAGCTGGCTTCTCCAGCTGAAAAACAAATCTGAAATACAAATTAATTATTTTTCAGTCTGCTCTTTGGCTGAGATGTTAACCTAATGCAGTGATGGGAATGCATGGTTAGGATGGAGGAGAGCAGCACCTCTCCTTTCAGCAGCAGGTCATGATGAGGGCTGGTAGAAGTGCAGGTAGAGCTTCACTCCTAATTGCATGGCAGATGTGTCCCTTTCCTCCTGGGACACCAGCAAGTCTGAGCGATCTTTCAGAAGCCTTTGTGTCCTGGGCTCATGTGAGAAGCAAAACTCATGTTCTGACCTGATGCTGCAAATAAATTCAGGTCTTTAATTCATTCTTGTCCTTCAGACAAGAACTGGCATTCAGGAAGCTGTTACAAGACTTCTCTTGTTTGAAGTCTTAACACCTGACATTTCTTTGCAGTTTTAGGATGAATTCTGCATTGTTGTCTCTGAAATATGTCTCTGAATGTGAATAGCTACTTAGTTCAGAGAGCTTCATCTGGTTGTTTTGAAGCGATGGTTTCTTTCATGGGTAGGAATTGTGGTGTAGGCCAAAACAGAATCTGAGACTGAGAACATTTGGATTTTATTTCTGAATTGAGTTGATTTGTCCTTAAATTACTTGCACCTCCCATTTGCTCTGGAAAGAAAAAGAGCTCCGGGTGCTGAGATTTACCTCATTTATATTCAGGCAGTTGGGAAATTCCCCTATAAAATGCTGTAGAGGCTTTATTATCCCAGTATCCTAGGTGCTGTGGACTTACTCCACCACATAACTAACTATAAACATGTGAGTAATTCTTCCGAGTTTACGCAGACTTGCCTGCATGTTTAAAGTTAAGTGTGTGTGTGAGTCACTGTAGGATCTGGAGCTAAGGTGGTAAGGCGGAATAAGAAAACAAACCCATGCAAAGGAAGTGGATAATCATAACAGCTGCAGTTTCACTAGATGGCCCAAGTTAATGAAGATAAATGTCATTGAAAATGAACGTTTTGTAAAGAACAAAACCCATCCTGCTTTTACTCCCTAAGCACGGAGAGCTCAGGTGTTTCCTAGGAGGGACCATGGCTCTTGGGTTACTGGGGTGTGAGTGAATTCAGGGCCTACCTGCAGCCCCACTGACCTCTGTTGGCATCCTGCTTACCTAGAGCAGACTGGGACGGAGGTCAGAACCGACAGCTGCTGAAGTGAAACAAATGTTGTTGGATTTTTTTTTTAAATCCCATTAAATCTGGCTGTAACTTCAGTGGGACCAGGCCTCCCCTCCTATTTCTGCATGTTCTGAAATATGCTCAGCTTTGCTTCTGCTTCTCCTCTGGAGAGCCTGGTGCCAGCTTGCCCAAAACAGAGATCACTGCAGAGTCTGTGTTTAAGGCTTGCAGCCCGCCTGTTTTTCCTGGCATCTTCTCCTAATCATTGTTATCTCTTTCAGATGAAACTACTAAACTTGTACATAAAGAGGGCCCAGACCACCAACAGCAACAGCAGTTCCTCTTCAGATGTTTCAACGCACAGTTAATGGAGATGTGTGGACATATGTGTAGACTTAGAAGCAATCAACGGTGCCTCTCAGAGACCTTTCTGCTACTCTTCACTGGCGCGCTCCATCAGCTAAAGGAGGCCATGCAGATATTTATTGCAATCAGTATTTTAGTCCCTTAAAGCTTTTATGTAGAATCTTACTGGTATTGAATGTAAAGGAAGCAAGGTCTGTGTTGCAGTCTTCATTAAAAGTGAACAACAGAAAGCCATACTTAAACATATTTGTATAGCCTGCTGAAATCTCGGAAATATGTTTAGGTTAGCGTTCCAAAACACAGTCCGAAAACCTGGACGTGAGTAAAGGTCAAACAAGTCTTGTTTTAGATCATACCCAGTTTTGCTTTCTGTGCTCTAGTTACCCGCTCTCTCCCTGCGGCCGCAGCCCTTCTGGCTAGGTTCTCCTCCACAAGTCTCGTGGTCCTGTTTTGTACTTCCCATCGCAGCTTGCCTAACGTGCAGGGCTCTCCACGAGGAGATCTTTGCCAGTGTGGCTGTGGTTCCAGCCTTTGATGCTTTAATAAGGAGATATCAAGTGAGTAATGAAAAAGTAGATTCTTTTTAAATATCTGAGTTTTTGTATATAGTTCTTCTGACAGACCTCCGATGGGCTGATTTCTCTGTAACTGCTCTCCAGCCAGCTGCGCTGTGTAGAGCAGCTGGGCTGTCGCTCCTCTCATTGACCGTGTAAATATTTCCCCTCTCCCAACCCATTTGGCTCTTTCATGCGCTAAAAAAGACTCTTCAGGTTACTTGTTACTCCCCAAAGGCAACCTGAGTCACGGTTCTGGGACTGATGCCCGTGTTCAGGCACTGGAGCTCGGTGGGTGTTGGATCAGAGCGCGTCCCCGGGTGGGCACTCGGAGCTGGCAGGGCGGTGTCGCAGCGCTGCCCTGCGTGGCTGGATGTATTTTTACCCAAGCCCATAGCGCCAAAGGGCTGACCTGCCGCTCTGACCGGGCCCGCCGATGTTGTTAAAAAAAAAAAATATTAAAAAAATGGCTTGCTTTCTCCCTACAAATCCTGTGTGCTTTGGGCAAACTGTTCATCCCAGAGGACAGAAAGGGAATCTGAAACTGGACAAAATGACCCCGCGGAAGCTGAGGGTTGGCTGGGGTGGTGCTGGGCACCTGCTGCAGTTCCCCTCCTGTGCCTGCAGAGCCTGCAGTGCTGTTTGCTGCCTTTGGAAACCTCCTTGCCAGCCAGCCCAGGCACAGCCCTGCTGGGTGCTTTGCATTTTGGAGGGTGCTCGGGGTGCTGTGCTGGCTGAGGGTGCCGCGGTGCAAATCCTTTTGCAATCTGATGACACAGACAGAGTCAGAGCCACGCCAGCAGCAGTCAGATACCTGATGGCACCGTCCTGCACCGAAGGGAGACCCCTCTGGGCGCAGAGGGTGAGCTCCCCATCCTGTTGCCTCTGCCTGTAACCGGGGGAAGCAGCAGGATGCCAGTGCTGTGTTCGGCCTGAAGCTGGATCCTGGCTGGTGGGCAGGCCTGCCCCTCACCTGTCACGGCTCAGAACTGGGATTTTGTCCCCCAGTGATGCAGGAGGACGGCCTGCCGCTGTGTCGATAGATGTGTGCTCCCTGGCTTCTCTCAGTGCCTCAGTCTCTCTCCAGCCTCCTTCCTTTCCCCTTGGAGGAGCTGAAGGGACACCTCGGCAGCACATTGGGAACAGGAGAGCTGCCAGAACTGCAGCGGGGAGGACGAGGCCTTGTTGTCCTCCCTTTCTGTCAGTCCTTGCTCGTGTGGCCCAGCCCCAGGGAGCTGTGCTGGCAGCCAGCTCTGCTCCAAGTCCCCTGCTCAGGAGGGGCTGAGGTGTGTGAGGGCTCTGTAGGACTGGGCTCAGAGCCTCCTGGCCCCTTTCCCGGCTGATGTGACCTGCTCCTGAGGATGTGTCCAGGCTTTTGCTGGCTGCAGGGCTGGTTTCCCTCACGCTCCCCAGTGGATAATGCCGTGGCAGGAGGGGCTGTGATCCTGGCAGTGGGATTCCTCCGGGCTCTCTCCTCGCTAGAGGGAGGATTGGCTGCTCCATGGTTGGTGTCTCCCTTTCCGTGGACCATTCCTTTTCAACATCTTGCAGTACACTTGTTACAATATTCTTTTTTTTTTTTTTTTAATTTTTTTTGAATTATTAAAATTATTTTAGTTTAACATGATTTTATTTTCCCTTTTGAGGAAATACTCAGCCGACTTGTTGGCAGCAGTTAGCTGTCTTGTTTGAATTTTTAGTAGTTTTTTTTTTTTAATTTTATTTTTATTCTGCTTAGTATTTATGCCTCTTTTTCTCCCCATCTCAGTTCAGCATCTTCTGTTCCAGTTCTGGGGTTCAGAGGTCAGCATAGCTGACAGGGTGGCATTTAGTCCCTCCCCGCTGTGATGGAGCTTTGTCCATCACTCTTTGCTTTTTTTTTTTTTTAATTTCGCTTTTTTTTTTTTCCTTTTTGAATGGCACACTGTAGCAAATCTCCAGGAATTGAATTCCTTCTCAAACGATTTTATATGTTTTATAAAATCCTGTTAGTATGCACTGAGAGTGAACGCACTGTAACGTCCCTGAACTGCCCCCAGCACGTGCGCTGACACTACAGTAGGAGTCAACAGCTCATCCTCGGGCAATAGGTGAGAAATCCGGTGCTGATCTGAGGCTACAGAGATGAGCACGTATTATTCAGAGACTATTGGCACACTTGGGGCTGCAAAATGGTAGAACCAGGCCTTACTTTCTTAATCAGACCCCGTTCCTGTTTTTCACCAGATGCTCATTAAGGTGTTCCTTCCTTTCGTTACGTGGGTCGGTCGCGGACCCTTCATCCTTTGAGTACTCTAGACGTATGTTATACCTGTATACAGTAGGGAGCATTCTGCGTAGGTATTTATAAAGCATTGCGTATAATGTACATAGTAAGGTTGTTTAGTATGTTGAACATGATCTGATCCCTTTTTTTTTTTTCCTTTGAAGTACTCAAAGGGCTAGCTCTGAATGTCACCTCTCTGATCTCCAGCGTTCTGACTTCAAAAAGCTGTACAATCGTTTTGTTTTCTCTTCAGCAAGCATAAAGGTCTCTCTGGCTACAAATCACAGTGTCCACGCACGTTTGCAGAGAACGATCTGCATGCTGGCAGTGCCTCACCGCACCGGTGAAGCTTGTGTTCACGTTCTCCCAGCAGTAGCCATCTACTGCAGCTGCCTTTTTTTTTTTTCTTCCTCCTTGCAGCCCGTTATGCAGGGCTTCAATTTTTCATACCTTTGAAAAAAAAAAGAAAAAAAAAAAAAGAAAAAAAAAAGAAAAAAAAGAAAAAAATGTTTTTTTGTTTTCCCACCATGCTTTAAAAGTCTGAATGGGAGAAATCTCTCAGCAGACAGCGGCTCCTGGCTGTAAGGTTGCCGAAAACCTCAGATGTGGATGTGTTTTTCTGCCATTGGCTGCACCAGTGCTCCATGGGCATGGGCGAATACCGGATCCATCTGCCCCCCGGTCTACGTACTGTAGTTCTCATGTAGTGCAGAATTATCGAGGCATGTGGCTTTCTTAAGGTACACTATGTGTGCTTGCCTGGATTACAATACAATACGAGACTGTCTTTTTTTATTGCTTACTACTAGCTTACCGATAACCTGTATCAGTAACCTAACTCACATCTTTGTCATCGAAACCTTTTTCTCCCCACCCCTTTATTTATCAAGCATAATATTGCATATTAAGGGACAGAGAAATAGACCTTTGTAGAATACAGCAGGACGTTGCTAACAATGTTTTAAATGGGAAGTGAAAAAAAATGCTCTGAAAAATGCCAGCCATGAGAAATGACTTTGTTGGCACCGTGTTCATGCGCATGGATTTTTTTTTCTATTTTTTCCGCTTTTGTCATGTTACATCCATATCTGTATTTATATCTTTTGTTTCACTTTTGAGTGTATCATGGCAATTGTACAGATGTTTTTTGTTAACATTTACGTGATAGAATTTGCTAAAAAAAATTAAAATAAAACCTTTTGAGTTTGCCCTAGAAAAAGCAGAAGTTGTTTTTGTGTTTTTGTTGTTGTTGTTTCGTTTTTGTTTTTTCAGGGGAGAAATATAAAGATGGATGCATTATCTAACACGTCTCAGTCCAGCAGCCTTTGCTGGTAACGGGTTTGCTCTCTGTTGAGGACACGGTGAGCCTTTTGGTACAAGGACTGTCTGGTTGTGGCAGTGGCTGCTGCTGCCCAGCTAACGTGGAAATGCCCCTGCCCATGGTGTGCAGAGGAACAAGGGGAAAACTCACGGATCTCTCAGGGACTGGACGCAAGGCTATGAAAGCTCGGGCTTGGCACATTTTGGAGAAGCTGCTCTGTCCTGATGAAGCATCTTGTTGTCTCCCTGTCATGTTTCCCGCTGTCCTTCAGCTCCAGACAGCTGCCCTGTCCCCTGTGCCCCAAAGCTCAGCTCGCTGTCGGCCCTGGGCAGGACCCACAGCTGGGAACGGAGCTGCTCACCCGCCCAACGTGCTGCCTCTGCAGGGGCCAGGGCATGAGCCCGCTCTGGCATCATGCCTTCCTCCCTCCTAAGGAGGGCTTTGGGCCTGGCCCAGGGAGGAGCCACAGGGCTTTGCCATGTGGGATGCCACCCGTGAAGAATTTGGGGTCTGGGCCCATCTGGGATGAGGAGCAGTGGTTGCTCTCCCTGCTGCAGAGGGACCATCTCTCCCCCTGTGCTGGCAGGGTTTTTTTTGACCCTGCAACGTACCAGAGCAGTACAAGGGAAGGTCCAGCCATGCCCAGTGACCCCAGCTTCTTCCCAGAGCACCTCCCACGTGGTTTTTCTCGAGCAGTGCCAGGTACCTGTGGTTACTAGAAAGGGAAGAGAGAATGAATAGAGTGCTATCTTCTCCCTGCCTTGTAAAACTCCAGATGCTGGCTTAAATTAGCCTTAGAGCCCTGGGGACTTGGGAAAAGCTCTGAAGTCTGAGGCATTGCAAATGTGTTGTTAGACAAGCCAAGGCAGGGAGCTGGGTTTCACTGACACGTGCTTAAAACGGTCAGTCCTTGCACAGCCCTTCGTGGGGGCTGAGGAGAGGGACATCCCGCGGATGCAGAGATAGATCCTTCTGGCAGCTTGTGCAAGACCCGCGTGGGGGGCTGCTTGCAAGGCTGGAGGTCTCCTTTTCCTTCAGAGCACCAGGCAGCAAGGGTTGGACTGGAGGAGGCCGGGCGTTTGCCTACTCCATTGCCAGAGAGCATCCCTCAGACCCTGCAACTGGCTTTTGCCCACTCCCTGCTCTGTTGCACATTACACAGAACAACCCAGAGGTTGTTTTCTCCCTGCTGATCTCCTTGGCAGAAACAGAGATGGACTTCAGTGCGGAGACTTTCATTTCCAGGGGTACCAGCACAGGAGCTACAGGAGCAGCGTGGCAGAGGCAATGGTTTGGGGTGTTGCAACTGCAGCAAGTGGGCAGTCCAACAGGAGCATCCTGGAGCAGTTTCTCCAAATGAAATACAGGAGCAGAAGAGAATAATCTCGCTCAGTCTTTGGCTCCTGTCCTTGATTCCTGCACGTGCTGCAGCACGTCCTTCAGGAGGAGGCTGCAGCACACTGACAAGGGGGCGTTTCTTCTCTGAAACGTCTCCATGTGTCTGTCCTTGCAGCTCTTTTGTCGTGAAGTCCCCTGCAGTCCCAAACTACTCCACTGCTTCACAGATGGAAAGTGAGGAGTGGATGTCATTGCTGGCCTGGATGCTTTCGCTGGGCTCTCCCCCATGGTGGAGGAAGGGAGGTGATGCCAGCAATTAAAGGTAGTTAGCACTTTGCTGGCACTTTCCTTGCTCTGGGCACTCACGGCCCAGTTCTCAGTTTGTTTCTCTGTCCTGGAGGCTCCCAACTGCTGTGAGTTCTCAGTAGCCCAGCACTTTGCAACCAGTTCCCTCCCGCTGAGGGATGCGCCAAGGGGTGGCTTAGCACAAGCCCAGAGTTGCACTTCTGGGCTAGTTACCTTATCTTAATTTCCTCCAGTTAAAGAATAAGACTTTTCTGCTCAACGCCCCTGGGAAAGTGCAACTCAGCTGATCGGTGGCAACTTCAGTTACAGTCATTCCGCTGCTTTTGATTGTGCAACCCAATGACTTGCTTGTGCAACCCTCCTTTAGCCTCCCCAAGCAAACACCACACCCCCTCTCCCCTTTACCAGCCCAATGCATTTTTTCCTGCTTTGCCTCTTGGTGTGCATCAGTGAAGCCTGGGAAGGGCCCTGCCCGGCGTGTCCCCATGCATGGAGGAGGCTCAGCGTGGAAATGAACACACGTTGCACTCACCTTGGGGGCTGTAAATCCCCATCTCCCTGCTGCAAAGGGAAAAAAATGGCCTGTGAGGCTTTTGGTGAGCTGCTGGGGCAACGTAGGCATGGAAAAAATAGCCTGGTGGCAGGTCCTCCCTGGGGATCTGACCGCAGCCAAAGGCTTGGTAAATATCAGCCCAATAAACCCAGGACCCTACCCAAGGATAAGTGCCAAGCCCCTGACCAGGGGCAGGTGCCTCTCCTAGGGCCAGGAGCTCAGCAGGACGTGGCCACTTGGGTGCAGACGAAAGGAGAAGCCTCGCCTGGGAGTGGAGGAGATGGGAGCAGGCGAGGGAAAGCGAAGGCAGCGGAAACCAGAACGAGCTAACGCAGGGCTGGGGGGATTACAGGGTGCCGGGAGGGGACAAAGCAGCCTGCCAGAGTGAGGGGTAATGAGTAATTAATGAGCAGAGGGATAGAATTAATAATGACATGAAAATGGCCGAGATAATGAGCTCCTCTTTAAATCCACCTTTAACAAGAAAGCCAAGGGAAAGGATTTAGATCAATTAAGAAAAGAAATCTTGTAAAAAATAGCTATTGACACAAGATAGTGAGAGAATGGCTGGAAAATCTTGTTGGGAAGGAGGCAGCAACTGGTTGAGACCTATAGCTGGGGGGATCAGGGGTGTGTTGGTTCTTACAGGACAGGGAGTTGTGGTGCAGCCTGCCTGAGCCCCAGCTGTCTGCATGCTGGGGGCACACGGCAGCTTTGAGCAGCTCTGATGCCTTTTTGATGCCTTTTTGTAGCTCTTTACCTTCTCATGTAGATAAACCGGGCTGTGCTGAGGTCTAACAGAGTATGGCAGAGCCAAACAGCTCTTCTTTCGTTCTGTTTGGGGTGCCCCAGGGGCCGGCACTGGGGCTTTTGCACGATGAGACTGGCCTGGGGGAGCTTCTCCCTCCCCAGACGTGCCTCTGCTTGCCACAGCACCCAGAGAAATCCAGGCCTGGGAAGGCAGAGCGCTGAGCAAGCTGGCAATGCTCAATCTGTATATTTAATGATGATTTATGGCGTGAAGGCACACACAAATGGCAGCAGGTAGTGCAGCAGTGAAAGCAGAGCGTTGGGAGGATGGTACCTGTGTGCTCCTCAGACCTACAGATGTGCTGTAGGGCCTGTGGGCGTGCAGGGCACTTGTGATCTGAATTCTGTGGGTTTTGGCGTTTGTGTGACCTCTCCTTGGCAACATTAATAGATTTGACCAAAACTAAAATGACAACAAAAAAAATCACTCACTGTTCTGCAGGAAGAGACGCTTGGAGGAGGCTCCTGTGCAAAAAGCAGAGATACCTTGTTTCAGAAAGCCCTCTGACGCCGTGAATTCGGCAAGGAGCTGGTGACAACTTCTGGCTATCAGCTCATCCGTGAGCTCTGGGGTGACAGCAGCGAGCAGCAGTGCGGGGTCAGGGCTGCAGCAGCTCCCTTGAGGTGGAGCCTTGGTGGCCACTTGCTTGCGATGCAAATGTGGTGGCCCTCAAACCCTTGACACCCGTTACCTTCAACCCTGACAGAGCTCAGGGGTCACAAATGAGGCTGGAAAAGTTGGCATCGCCCCAAAAACCTCATTGTCTCTTCCTTAGAGGAAACATTTTTGGCTTGCTCTGGCCACCTTGTAGCAAGACACTTGGACAGGCCTTTCCAGGAGCTGCCCCACGTCTCACCTCTGTCCCTGGAGAAACGCAGCCCTCAGCCATCACACTCTTCCCTTTTAGGACCCCCATAAAGTGCAGCCTCCAGCCCCAGCACTGTGTGGGGTCTCCTCTGCTTCCCCCAGCCCCGATGTGGCACCAGCAGAGCTCACTTGGGGCTGGTGCTCGGGGCTGGAAGGGTTACACCCGTGGCCCCGCCGCCGGGGCAGTTTCTCGCTGCCAGTCTATAAATAGGAGCTGGCTTCCTAATCTGCTTGCCACTGCTTTCCACTCCCTGCCAGTTTTTTCCTGCTTTTTCCTGCAGGGAGGTGCCTGCAGCCCCGGGCAGCCGTCGGCCCCGCCGCTCCCCTAGCGCTGTGGGAGAGGCCCATGCATAGGACTCAACCTCCCCATAACCAATCCTCATTAAAAAAAAAATCTCCAAAAATAGGGGAGAGAGACCAAACACGGTGCTGGCAGAGTGCCTGAGAGGAAAACTTGCAATAAAGTGCTGGGACAAACTGTGTGGAAGGGGGAAAACTCCATTCCTGCAGGGCTTTGGGCTGAGGTAGGGCAAAACCCTCCTGGGGTGATGAAGGTTTTGTTGCCTCATCTCCAGGGCTGATCTTGACAAACCTGCGATGTGATCCAGCACACTGAAAGGGAGGCAGCTCTTACAGGGCGACTTAGTCTGTGAGTGCATCCTGAAGTCATCAGCACACCTGAGGCACCTTGTTCCACCTCATCTGAAAACAGCCTGGGGGAGCTCTGCCGGGCTGCCCCCTGCGAGGATGAGGGGCTGGGGGACGAGGAGCAGAGATGAGTGGGGCAGGCAGCTCGCTGCGAGGCTCCCCCTGAGCGCCGTGTGCCGGGTCAGGTGCGTGTCCCGGCGGCGTTCCCCCACGCGCCTGGCTCCAGCTCTGCTGCAGCCGACAGCGGCTTTCCAAGGCTGCTGACTCACCCAGATGGAAATGTTCTGCCAAAAAGCATCGAGTTTGATAAAAATTGCTAATGGGACCCTGCCGGCTTCCCTGCTGGCTTGGCACCATGCCCTGCGTTTGGAGGAGCCGGGCAGGAGGTCAGTCCCGGCAGCCAAGGAGTGCGATGCTCGCGGCTCTGGATGGGCTGTGAGCCCTGGTGGCATCCACAGTGCTGGCTGTGCCACGGGTCAGCTTCCAGGGAACACAGCCTGTTTCAGACACTGATCTAACCTCTTTTTCCTCAAAGTCTTCTTTTTTTTTTTTTTTTTTTTTTTTTTCTTTTGAGTGAAAATTCAGTCTCCTGGCCCGCTTCAGCTCTGCCCTGCAGGACTGGCCCGAGCTGAGCACGTTGTGCTGGAGGCCTCCAGCTGTGCTCCAGCTCCTCCTGCCCTGGAAGGAGAGGGAGCGCTGAGCTTGACCTGATGGCAACAGCCACGGTGAAGCTGTCTCCTCATCTCTGAGATGCCTAATTAGGCTTCTAATTGTCCTCCAGCATCCCTGTGAAAGCTTCAAACCATGGCACCTGGGTTCTTCAGCTGCTAATGCCTGCTTGGACCAGGCATCTTGTCACAGCACATGCGGTACACACAAGCTCATTCTCTTCACCAGTGCTCTCCAGAGCTGTGGTAGCCTCAGCTCCCTGGTACACAGCATTCTCCAAAAGCCCTTCTGACATCTTCAGTTTCTGATATGATGCAGTCCACCTTGCTCTCTGGGGGCATCTTTCCGCTCAGATGGGTGCTGCTGCTGCCACACCATGGCAAGTCTATGAGCCTCTGTCTCTGGAAGTTCAGTGTAGCTTAAGATGTCCCTGCAGGGTTTTCCTTTCCCCTGAGCTTTTTCTTAGTGCTGGTGAGCCAAAGTTGCTCCATCACCTTGGGGCTGGAGGCAAGAGGTGGCATCTGTTCCTTTTTCTTTCCATTTCTTTCCTTTCCTCTTCCCTTTGCTTTTTCCTTTTCCCTTTTCCTTTTCCCCTCTCTTTTCCTTCTGCTGATAGCAGCCTGCCTCGCTCTCCTGGATTATCTAGAGTATTCAGCAATAGGTGACAGGTCCAGGGCTTCCTTTGGTTCAAACCCATGCTGGTCAAAAGGATGAGACAGAGCAGCCCCTTTCTTTCCAGGTGGGTGGCTGAAATCCAGCCCATGCTAGGGGTTGGCCAATGCTTAGGGCAGGTGGGAGCACTGGGAGGCATCCCTGGGGGCAGCTCAGCTCCCTTCCTGCTGGGGGAGAGGGGCATGGGCCCCAAGAACCCTCCCAGAGTAGTTGGGGTCATTGCAGGGTATGGGTGGATGCTGTGCAGGATGGGCTTAGAAAATCAAAATCCCTGTTACTCACTTTCCTCTCACCGTGCAGCTTGGGAGCCAGATTCCCTGCCATCACTTTGGAACATTGCTGCAGATTGGAGACGTGCTGGTGGGGGTTGCTGGGATATCATTTCTATAGGGTTTTCCCCAGTGACTGCATGTGTTTTTTCACTTCATTTTCTTTGGGATTCGTGATCTGCATGTCTTCTGTGAACGCTAAATATTAACGGAGATTTGCACTTAACAACTTGACATTGCGTCTGAAGCCCAGCACACAGGCAGGGGATGCACTCAGCCTGCATCCCCCAGCCCTGCTAAGGGTTTAGGGCTGCTGAAGCACAGCCAACACAGTCCCACAGTCATCCAGCGTTCCCAGATCCTGCCTGCAGGCGGCTGAGACATACCCAGGTATCTGCTGAGCATTGTTTTAAGCCACCAAAACAACTTGATTTCCTTGATTAGTGTAATCAGTAGGAGCTTGCTGACTTGAACACAGGGTGAAAAACCTTCTCAGCAGAAATCAAAGCCCTGGAGGGGACCAGTATGTACAGGAATGTCATTAACACCTAATCCCCTCTAATCCAAGATGACATCCTTATCACATGAGGGCACAAAATGTAATTAGATTTATATAGTGCTATCTCCAGAGCACTAAGCAAATATTAACCGCTCCATCTTCCCCGTGTCCCTGTGGGGACAGCCCAGCTCCCTGGCTGCGCAGAGGGGGAAACAGAGGCAAAGGACGGGGCCTGGCCAGGTGCTTCCCTGAGGAAGGCCACACATGCCTTGCCCATGGGTGCAAGCAAGCTGCACCCAAAATGACAATGTTAGCAAGGGCAAAACAATTCAATGCCACAAAAACTTTTGATTGAAAGATTTGAAATTTTTGAAACTGCCTGCAGGTGAGAAAGGTGACAGCACAGCTCTGACACTGCAGCACAGGGAGCAGAGGCAGCAGACAGAGTGCCCATGGGGGACGTGGTGTCACCCCAGCCATCCCCGCGGCATGCTCCACTCCTCATGGCTGTGGCCCTGTGCTCAGTGCAGGCACCTGTATGGCCGTGTGGAGCCCCACCATGTTGCCCGGAGGTATTTGGGGACACAACACATGTCTGCCTTCAAGGCCACCCCATCACCCAGAGGGTGGCAATGCCCTCTCGTTTCCTTGTGCTCTCAGGGCCCTCCGCAGCGATGCCGTATCTGCAGGGAGATAGAGCACACATTCAGACGTGGCCTTCCCCTGCTGCTAAGGCATGCTTAAATGATTTTCTGCCTTCCCTTCAGCTCTGTTTGTCATAGGGGTTATTTTCTAACAACTCTCAGGCCCATGTGTGATGCCTTCCCCATGCTGAGGTGGCTCTCATGTAATGGCACAGAGGCCTGGTCCCGTCCCACTGGCAGGCCCACCACAGCCATGGGACACGGCATGGAGCCTTCTGCTTTAACACCAGTTCTGTGTTTTTGAGTGCAAACTCTAAATACATGGGCTGGTGAGTCTCTAAAGTGAAAGGCCCCCACCAAAAGGCTGCTGGCACTTGAGGGGCAGAAAGCTGGCTGAACATGAGCACACCACAGGGAACGGTTTTGCCCTTTCAGGCAGCTCACCTGGCGCTGCGTTTCCAGCCATACAACGCTGCCAGTGAGATGTTGTAACATGTGGGACTTGGCCAATGCCTCCACCAAATGCCACCGAACTGCTCCCTTTCCTAGCTCCAGGGCCTGGCTGCTGCTGGCTCCTGGGCTCCTTCCCTCCACTTCTGGAGCTGAGGCTGTGGAGATTAAATTATGCATTGAAAAATTCCATAGCAGCTTCCGACCTCAATGAATAGCACATTCAGGGCCACTGGAAGGCTCTTGCATTATCTAGTTCTATGGTTTTCAACATTATTATTATTTTTTTATTTCCAGTAGAGATGGGGATCCCCAAAAAGTCAGATCTATAGCCAGCTGGCTGGCTCAGTGCAGTCACTTTTCACAGACGCCTGGGGAGCAGCCTGGGCCCTTGCAGGTCTCTGGGTCCTCTGCAGCAGTTTGAGCACCCATCCAGGAGAAGCCAGGGGATCGTAGCTGCAGAAGGAAGGGCACAAGGCAGGCATGGCTTAATAGCACCTGCATCAGCATGTTGTCAATGTCACTCTGTTGGCTTACAGAGGTGGGGCAGGATGGAGAGAAGAAAGGGGGCTGCTGTTGTCAGCCTCAGCATTCACAACGCACGTACCAAAGCAGCAAGTGACCACCAGCCACAGAAGGAGCCAGGACGAGGACCTTGTGCTGTGTCTTTTCAAGAGATTTGGAGCAGACCCTGGACTCACATGTCATGGTACCTGAATAATGGACACCTTTACTGGTTTTGAGTATGTGGGCACAAGAGGGTGAATGAAAGCAGGCTTGTTTTTAAACAAAATCCCCTTCTCATCCTCCAAAATCTCATCCTGAAATTTACTGTATCATCATTACCAAACATTTCCTATGACCTCCTCTGCAGATAGCCCCTTGAGCGTAATTTTTTTTTTTTTTTCCCCACCAGTGTTACAGATTGTTCATCAATGCAGTCAGCACTAGGATTTGCTGGATTAAAAAAGTGTTATCTTATTCTCTGCTAGTGTTAGAAAAGCCCAAACAGGAAACTTACAGCCAAAACTTTTTTTTTTTTTTTTAAAGAAAAAAAAGCACCAGTTATATATGTAAAGACAAAACCAAAATGTGAGGATCTCCAAATAAATGGAGAACATTGAAATGCAGCTATGAAAATTAGATATAAATCTGACTCCTTAACACTGCCAAATATATACTGTCACTTTAGGTTTACTCTATTTATTCATATGAAAGATGATGGTGTCATCTCACGTAATAGTCTCTGTGATTGCTACTGCTCGCACCAGATGTTATGAACTGGACCCTCTGCGGGCTGGGTTCAGCTCCCAGGTCAGTTTGTGTTATGGTGAGTCCCTTCCCCAAGAGATGTTTATAAACTGTGATCAAGTTTCTTAACCTTGTTGTGATAAATGAAAGCAGATGTTTGGCAGGATTCACCTGATTAACCTCTAATGTTTATAGGCAGTGGGATCTCACTTGCACAGTCCAGGGAGTCAAGGATATTGCATCCTAGCCTAAATAGATTTTTATATTAGGTCAAGTAAGAAAGGCAGAGCTATACCTTGTAAATGTCTAAAACTAGGTGAGACAAGCTTCTCCTCCTATTTCACACTAGTATTCCTATTTTTCACATCTTTGATTATTTAGTCTATCTATAATAGCCTGTATTCAGGAATGCACATTTCTTTTACAATGGACAACCTGAACCTATAGCACACTTGATTGAACTTTATTGTGATAAAACAGATATTTAGCTGATGCCATATGAACAGACACCTAAGAAGTATCTTATTCTGTTCCTTGGTTAGGGACAGCCTGGAACAAGTCCATGTTGTATTTTAATGTCAGAGAAACCCATGTCCTGGGACGAACCACTAAAATTGATATATGGAAAAAGTAACATTGAATTTATATGAACATACACAGAGGAGGCTAGGTAGTAATTTTGTTGTCTGTGCTGTGGAGATGGGAGTACAGAATGTTGTAAAGAAGATGGTCTATGTGTTAGATGTTTCTCTTTTTAATCTCCGTTAATTGATTGCCAGTTTATCTGAGGTTATTAATAGGATCTGGAGAAGCTGGTGGGATGTCTGTCTCAGGACACAATTATTACTTCCTTGAGCTGAAACTAAATGTTGATTAATTGATACTGATTAACATAGAACAAAGGAAAACTTCCTCCGAAAGTCTGAGGCTTGCCTTTACTATGAAATAAGGGAGCTCTTCAAGCCTGAGATGAAGTCCTATCACAGACAACAGTTTCTGCTTGGCACACTGTGCCTTGGCTACATCCTCAGTGTGCAGCGTGTCACTAGTCCATCAGCTGTTCTGCAACAAGGAGACAGGACAAAAAGGAGACAAGAAGCAGGTAGCTTTTGCCACGATAGAGTTACCAGTACTGAATACTGTGCATCTGAACTGCTGCTGACCCTGCCTAACTACATCATGTGAAAAGCTAGAGCACTGGTGCCCAGGAGGATTTTGCAGTGAGGTTAGCTTTTTCACTATCAAAACAAACCAGCAAGCCTTGGTTTGGGACAGCTCTGAGCTTTGATTGCTTAGATCATCGTATCTGAGGATACTCATTGTGGTTCATGCCCTCAAACTGCCATCCCATCCTGCTCCTGGAAATTTTACAAACACTAGAGGGAAACCTCAGCAATCAGGTGATTTGTGTGTTAAAGTGACTTGAAATAGGTGCTGATTTATCTTAAAAGATTTGGAAATAACAGTCTTAAACCACCATAAGGATGCCTGCTCCAGTTTGTGTGGGAATGAGTTAAATTTGTCAAACCTTAGTCAAGCAAATTTCTACAGATCTCGTCAAGGTTATTGTATAGACAAGATCCACAGTGTTCACCACTGTATGAAGTTAATGCAAGTGGATTAACTTTCCCCACAGGACTTGCAGAGATGAGAGGTGACACCTTGCACCAGCAAGAGCAAGGAATATTGAGGAAATAAATGCATTTGTGAGTAGAGATCAGTCTCTACTCACCTTTCCTTGCCTTGCAGGGGACTTGGGAGGTGTCATTACTCAGACTTAGGAATCACTGTGCAAACAAAATAAAAAAGAGTCTTAAACTGGGTTTATAAAAATTAAGGGAATAACATGTTATTAGAATAATTGTACAAATTACTGTCATTGTAAATTGCATTTATGTATGGATATACCAGTTGAGAATAATGACAGTCAGACTATATGTAGCTAATAAGCAGAAACCACACTTCCTTTTCCAGTTTATCTTCTTCTTCATTATGAATTTGTTTTGTGAATCATCTAATTAGAGCATTTCTATATGGAAAACATAATTTGATGGAAGAGTGCTTTGAAGGAAAGACTAAATGTTATAATTGTAATGCTCATTGTTTTCTCATACTTTGAGTTTTTACAAGTTGTACTATTTGTGAAGGACTAGTAGTCGTGTGAGCTGTCAATTGTGATACTATTAAGGTACAAAGGGTTCTCTGAGGAGCTATTGAAAGACATTTAAGTAAATGAAGGGTCTTAAAATGTTTTCCTTTCAAGGAATTTAAACTGTCTCTAAAGTGTTTAAGGGGAGATGAAAGGCTGTGTGATGTAATTTTTCAGGCTTAATGCTGTCCTACAACAGATAAATGCCCTGGGGTGGAGCATTTCAGATCCTTCTACATGCTCAACTGTGTCTAATTACTATTCTGGAATCAGTTCGCATTTGAGGAGTTTACTTTGGAGAGGATGTGTCTGCTTGTTGCTTTGCCTTGCCAGGTTGAAATTATAGTAACGTCTTTTCTCCAGAGTCAAAACAAAACAACAACAACAACAACAACAAAAACTTTTCATATGTTTTTTGCTTAGAAGTCTCAACAGGGCAGGAGAGTGCATGCAGTAGAGCAGCATGTAGACTGTGAGTCTCTTCAGAAGCTGTGGGAATCAATCCCACGTGCCTGGGCATTGCAGAATCACGGAATGGTTGAGGTTGGAAGGGACCTCTGGAGATCATCTAGTCCAACCCCCCTGCTGAGCAGGGTCACCTAGCGCACATTCCCTGTGTGGTGAGACCTGGATATTGCCTTGAGCAGGAGCGGTACGGTGGGGCATGTACAGCAAAACCTGTCAGGACCATAGCGTCCCTTGCAGCAGGGTTTCACAGACTTACTGAAATGTTGGTGGGAAGGAACCTCTGGATGTCTCTAATCCATCCAGCACCTCAAAAGAGGGCTGGAGTCTACACTGGGAAGTCAACCATGGCTCTGTCTGGTTGAATCTAGAATAACTCCACAAGTGGAGATGCCCCAGCCTGGCTGGTAACATGGTCCAGTGTTGCACTTACTCCTACTGAAGTTTTTTCCTAGTGTTCCATCTACCCCCACAAACCACAGCTTGTGGCCATCGTGTCGGTCACTGCTGCTGCTGCTGTTTGGCTCCATCATCTTTTTAACTGTCTTTGCATAGCTTGTGGGCTGCTATTAGGTCCTGACTTCACTTCATCTTCAGCAGCTCCAGCAAGCCCAATGCCCTCAATCTCTCCAAAACTAGTGCTCTAGGCCCTGCATGTTTTTTCAGCTCACCTGCTGGATCCTGTCCAGCTTCTCCACATCCTTCTGGAACTGGAGACTCACCACTGCACAGTGAGACAGACAAGAACTTCCCTTGATCTCCTGCATGACAAGGAGTGGTTTGCCTCATTTGTTGTGTCGTCTGCTATTTAAGCTGGCTTTCAAGGTAACACATGGGTCCTTCTCTGTAGGGCTGCTTCTCAGCCAGTTGCTTTCAAGCCTGAACTGGCACATGGGGTTATTTCAACCTAGTGCAGTACTTCCCATGTCTATGCTTAACTTCATGCTCTTTCTATCAGCCTGAAGTTTTCCAAGGTCCTGCTCTGTTGAAGTGCTGATGCTCACCTCGCAATGACCTAAACATTTGCAGAGGGTGCCTTCCATCTCTTGCTCAGGCTTTTAGGACTCTCTCTCCATGAGGAGTGGACACAGCCTTGGTCTGTGGGATCTAAGGCTAGACATCTTCTGGCACCTTTTCCTGTGCTTTCACACACACACTTCTCTCTGGCAAAGCTGGTTTAAGCAGTGCTGCAGCCTGGCCCCTGGCCGCTCCTTCCCTCCCGTTTCCCTCCCCACTTGTGCTGACACAGCTGTTTGGGGGCAGGCTGGCAAACCAGATTGGTGGGCGGATGTGGGATGCACGCAGCCGTCACAGATATTTTTGTCCCGGCTACACATTTTTCTGCTGTGAAGCAAAATGCCTCTGGCAGTAAGCAGAGCTGGGCTGCTTTTGGCTCTAGGTGAAGATGCTTCGCCTCCCACCTCTGCTCCCCGCACAGCGCCGGGTGGTGACATCCCCTCGCTCTGCCACCACGGGGTGTGCGAGCACCCCATGCAGTTAGGTCGTGCAAGCCAAGCCAGCTGCCTTTGCAAGAAGCAGACAGCAAACACTCACGCACAGCCCACGCGGCTGCAGGAGGCTCCGTGCAGTGACCTCAGGCAGCGGGATCATAGCTAACCCTGGAGAGTCAGCAGGGTCAGGGTCTGCTGCTGGCCAAAAAGTACATGCTCTTCTTTTGTCGTCGTTGTTTTCTTTTCTCTTTTAAGACGTGTGCTGCTTTCCTACCAGGGCTGGCAGCTCTGGAGTCCTCGCTCACCTCTCGCTGCAATGTACACACAGCTACTGTGTCTGCTCACACGGAGAGTGCCCGGCCTGGTAATTGCAGCCTGTAGCTCACAATGAGAAAGCCAATGCCAATAGATGTATAATGAGCATTTAAAAAGCTCTTAGTTTGTCATCCAATCATCTATCATCCTCATTGTGTAAATATTTTTGTTTCCACAACAAAATGACTTTAAAAGAAATGTTCACCAGGAAGAAAAAAAAAATTGATTCTGCTGATAAAATCAGGACAGTCAAAATGATTAATGTGACATTGATGAAAGCTTGCAAATGAGGCTTAATTTCA
The DNA here is from genome assembly GCF_964035555.1 of Netta rufina. NCBI lineage: Eukaryota > Metazoa > Chordata > Aves > Anseriformes > Anatidae > Netta > Netta rufina. The sequence continues at coordinate 26,396,168 of NC_140129.1, forward strand.
GTGGCAAAAAACAAAACAAAACAAAAACAAACAAAAAACGCATGGATTCATCAGTGCTTGGTTGTGCCTGGAAATTCAGTGGCAACTGGAAATTTGATGGTGACCTCTGATAAGCTAGAAAATGGTGAGAGTTTTAATGGATTATTTGAATAAGAAAATAAATAAGTCAGTCTGTGTAGTATTCTTTCTGATATTTGTTTTGCTATTAAGTCCAGTTAATGCAGTTTTCATTGTGTCATGACGTTTGTGTTGACAAAGCATCATGGCATATGAGCATTGCTGGGTGTTTGGCTGTCTGGGAAGGAGATACATCACCTTAGACACACAAGGTAGAACAGGGAGGTTATTGTAATAGGAAGTAGTTTGGAAGCCTTTGGCAAGGCAACGTCAGAGATCATAAAGACAGAAAGGATCCTAGTGAGCATCTTTCTTCTCCTCTGTCACACAGGCCACAGGACTTAAATGAATTCCTTGCAGTTCAGGACAGAACATATTTTTTTTTTTTAGGGAGAAAAGTCTAGTCTTAATACATCTAGAAAATAGGGATGGAGAAAGTGTCATATGATAATCCTCACCTTTCTGCAGAGGGTAGGGAAATGACCTCTTATTCTCTAGCTTGCTCATTGCAATAACTACACATCAAAGCTGATTAGAATTACGGGTTTTCAATCTTTTCTAGATTCTGGTGCCTTCAGTGTTTTCCAGGAAAAGTAGAGGAAATAAACCAGACACTTTTCTTGGTTATCTTGCAGAGCCTACTTAGATACAGTGCATAGTTCCCTCAAAGATCCCCAGAGCAGAAGCTGGCCACCTGTGAGCTAAACTACACGCAACACAAAAGACACCACGCCACTTTTTCCTTCAAGCACATTCAGTGCTTGGGTGGCCACCCAGAAAGCCTTCCCAAGGCTCTGCAGATCATCTCGGATCCCTGCAGTTCATCCAGACAGTTTCCAGCTCTAAGGTCTGGGCCTGGTGGCTCAGAGGTGGGCAAGCAGAACAGGGCCACATTTTCCTTTTTGGTTTCCCTTGGCAGACACTGGCCTGGATTAACTCTTTGCCTCGCACCATAGCAGTCCTGCAGCTGTCCTCACCTGCACCGCATTGCCTACAGGCAGGGAGCTTCTCTGCTTGTACAGGCTCTTTGCCAGGGACAAAGCTATTAAGGATGTATTTGGCAAACAAAGAGTCGGTCATACAGAGATCCTGAGGACAGTGAGCGGAGAGGGAATGCTCTTCCTCTTTACATACAAGATTATATTTGAGCATATGGGCCCACGCAGAAGCAGACGGTTTGGCCCATGCATAAGGAGAGAGTTGGAGTAATCCCTGAATAACCTTGACTAATGCCATAATAAGCTAATGGAAGCTTTTGGAAGCTCTTCAAGACAGTGTAATGTTTAACCTTGATCCTTCAACTCAGTTTATTTTGGTCTTTCTGAATACAAAATTGCTTACCTGAGGTAGGAGCTCATGGTGGATTTTTCAGAAGGAATTTAAATAATTGTGGTAGGATCCACAAAGGTATTTGGATGCTTTGTTTCCTTCAAATTTGGTGGCAGTTAAGGGACTAATTACTATTGCCAGTCTGAGCTTTTACTTACCACCTCTGCAGTGTTATAATGCTCCCGTGCTCACCTCCCTTTAGTCTCTTGGCTAAAGGATTCCCCCCCACATTATTATTTTTTTTTTCCTAGATGGAAAAAGAAGAATATGTGGCTGTATCTCAGTCAGTTCAGCACAAAGTCTACTGGCTTGGCTCAAAGTGCCAAGAAACTGATCTAAGTCTCTTGACTTCCCAGCAAAGCAGATGAAGGGCATAGGTGCTTTCTGCTCAGTGCTCAGCTGTGGGGACTGTAATGACTAGCAAAGTAGCAGAGCAAAATCTGGGGGGGCAATAACATCTTAAACTGCAAGTGCACATATGAATGTTTGAAGCTTTTGTTTGTTTGTTTGTTTGTTTTAAGTCAAAAAGACTTACAGGCTTAAAAACATAGTTCATCTTTATGTCAGCTTGAACTAACAGCCATGGCAATTGTGTGTCCAGGCACAAATGTCCACATGAAAAGATACCTATTTTTAAAATATTCTTTCATGCAAAAATACCCCAAAGTCCCTTCACAGTACTACCTCAAATAGAAAGTTCATCAAACAAAATATTCACTCAGTCACTTTTGTTCATATGAACAAAGCATTTTACTGTGGCCAACTGAACATGCATCTAAAAGGAGAGATGAAGAGCAGACAGCACAGCAGAGGGAAAGAAAGACTTCATCTGGGAGTGTGCAGGAGAGTGAAGGGAGGTTCACGTGAGAAAGCTGGAGCAAAGGAGATTTCTTTCCTGAGGGGCTGTAGTAAGGAAGGAGGAAGAGCTGATGCTGGGTGATTCAGGGAGCAGAGAAGGACTTGGGCCATGTGATGTGGTGGATTTTGAAAATCAGGAGAGGGTTCCTGATGCTGCAATGCAAAATTCCACACTGGAGAAGGAGCAGAAGTTAAACCAGAAGAAGGCTGAGATTTATTTCAGAAGAGGTAGACAAAGAACAAAGATGTAATTTTATCAACAGATTTGTCCTTACAGGAAGATTTCGAAGATGGGGGTGCTGGTGGAGACTACGTGAAATTAATTAGCAGACCTAACCTTATTTTCTACATTCAGCACAGACCAGAGAGGAAACAAAGCCATTTTAATGCCATTTTTCCTTCCAACACATTTACTTTCTAGAAAGAGAGCAAAGAAAATATTGACATGCCAGACTTGATGGGATCCTTCATTTGGAACAGTACGGTCATTTATTCTTCAATTGGACTGCATATTTCTCCAGTCAGCACAGCAAAATGCTCAGAACTGTGGAAGAATATTTATTGTTTAGAGAGTCCTTGGACACCTCCACAAACCTTGTCTTGCTTCTCTGTCCAGGCTATATTTAGGCACTTTGCTCAATTGAGGTCCAAACAGATGTTGTGTGAGCAGAGCTAAATATTTTTAAGGGTATGAGACAGTTACGACATAACTTGAGCCATTTTGCTTTGAAAAAAGCAGGTGTGTAGAAGCAGTAGCTGTATAGTAGCAGAGGAAAGAGAAACTACCTTAAAGGTATGTTTATTTCTGCTATTTCTCAGTCTGATACTGACAAAGATTGGCAGATTTAAATAATATCTCTTAAATACTTGAAGACTCATAGCACCTCTGTGAAACTGCTTGGTTACCCTTCAGGTTACCTTGTTCTGCTTGTGATGCGCGTGGATATCAGTTGCACATGACTATAGGTGCACTGCTTTTACCTTTCTGGGGCTGGACCTAATGATGATCTATGGGTGCTGTGACAATATAGATACTCTAATCATGGCAGGATAATACAAATTCCACCTGACAATGAAACGTTGCTAGCTCAGCTGTGAAGCATGGCAGTCCACAATGATGTATGCCGACAGCTACCTTGGCAAATTGCTGCAAGCAGCAAGTTACGTGCGTCAGCTGCCTTTTTCTCAGTTGAAACTTGACCAGGAAGCCTTCCACAAAGCAGATCAGAAGATGTTTAATGACTCGGAGTAATTAAGAGTTTGTTTTCCATTTCTGCTGGCGGATAGGCAATAGGACATGGCCAAACAGCACCCCCCCTCCACCTTCTGGCTCCCCCTGTCCCAGCAATCGAAGGATCGGTGGGACAGGGAAGTGCAATGAGCGGGCACCGTGAGTGAGGGACGTGATGGGTATGGGAAGATGGGGCTGTGATACCACATAGCTTGGGCTCAGGCCTTGAGATTAGTCCTGTGGCCATGAGGCTGGTCCTGCACCAGCACTTTGCCTGCTGAAGGCACGTTCACGATAACATGAGGGCAAGGCTCATGTATGAGGTAGCGTGGACTGAAACCCATCATCTGTCCTTAATTCAAAGCACAGGGACTTTCAGGGGCCTCAACTTCACACTTGGCCTCACTGAGGCCAACCAGGGCAGCGGGGACATCGCCGCGGTCGCTGTGACAGGGCACGGATGACAGCTGCCATGTCGCGACAGAGCTGCGGGCTCTCCCCCGTCCCTCAGCGGGCTGCCCCGGGCCCCCGCTGCCGCTCTCCCCGGCCGGGCAGCGCCTTCCTCAGGGCCGCCCTCGCCTCTCCTCCGGCTCCCGCTCCCACTCCCGCTGCCGGTGGCGGTGCCGCCGCCCTCAGCCACCTGCGGCCGGGCGAGGCGGAGCGGAGGGGAGCGGGGCGGGCCGGGGGAGGGCTCGGCCGCCCTCCAGCGCCCAACGCAGCCAACCCGCGCCGGCCGGGGCCGGGCCATAAAAGCGCCGGGAGCCGGCGGGGCCGCGGCCGGAGCTGGCGGGAGCGGTGCCCGGGGTGTCTCGGGGTGGGCAGCCCGGCTGGCCCCCAGCCTTCGCCGCCTTCCCCCAGCACCAGCAGCGGGCCCCCTCCCCGCCCAAGATGCTGTTTTGGCACACGCAGCCGGAGCACTACAACCAGCACTCCACCGGCAGCTACCTGCGGTGAGTCCCGGCGTGAGCGCGGCTTTGCCCGCAGGAAAAAAAAAAACAACAAAAAACCCTCTTTCTGCGAGGTGCGGGCTTCCTCTTGCTCCTGTCCCCTTCCCACGGTAACATCGCCACGGACGACTTGCTGGGAGCTTCGCCCCGAGTCCCCCGCCGGCTCCCTGCGCCCCGGGGGCTTTGGCTGGGCTCCGGGGGGGAGCCTGGAGAAGGGCTCGCAGGGCGCCCGCTTTGCTCAGGACGGGCTTTCCGCCTCTTCTTGTTGGGACCAGGAGCGAAAAGCTCTTAATTTCACTTTCTGAACTTGTCTAAACCAGCTTTTTCCTGCCTCCACACAGGCGCGTTTAATTAAATGTGCCTAATTTAAGCACAAGGGCCGCCGAACAATAGTCCGCAACATGTGTTAGCGCGAACTCGTATTTCCTCCCTCCAGAAGACAACAAAGCAGGCAACTTTGGGAGTTTCCTTTCTGCTGGGTGCTTACGAATTATTTTTCTCGGGATGTATAAGGCCGGGCTCTCAGCTGGTGTCGATTGCTGCCGCTCCGCTGGAGCCCCATTTCACTGACGGGCAGCAGAGGAGGCTCTGGCGGTGGCCCAAGAGCTGTGCTTTCCAAAGGCACCCCAAATAGCTGCTCCCGAGAGACGGCTAGCTTGTCCGGCGAAGCATCTCACACACTGATAAGGCTGCTCTTTCAACGCGACATGCAATCGTTACAATTCCTGCTCCTTATCAGTACTTGCAAAGGAATTTTTCAACCTAATAATCACTCCCCATTATCAAATGATAGGGTAGCGTGAGGTTCTTGCTTGCCAGCAGCCTTCCTCGCTTCTTCATACGGGGTGCTTTGCCTCCTTCCTCTACCCCAGTGAATATTTTACCCGTGTGCTTGGGGCAGAAGTCTTGTGCTTGCACAGCTGGTGAGGACAGTGAGAGCAGCAGCAGCAGGCGAGCCTCAGCCTTGCAACTTGTGCTTGCAGCTGCTGTGATAGCTCTTGTGCTGCTCAGGTTGATCCAACGCTATGGGTTTGTGGCATCTGAGTGCTACAAGATCATCGAGTCTGGGTCAGGCTTGAGCCCACAGTTCAGCTTCCTTTGAACTGGCCAGAAAAGACATCTGGTTATTTCTGCTTGATGCTAGCAGTTGTGGGGTTTGTGGTCTGGCAGGAAGGCTGCTGGTGTGCAGGTAACCTGCCGGTGCTCCAGCAACAAGTGTCACCTTTAGTGAGCACTTGTCACTGTGATCTGGGACTAAAAGCCCTACAACCAGATTTATGGCAGCGTTAAGTGATAGCCTCAGGCATTTCAGGGAAGGTCAGTTGAACAAAGCACTTTTTTTTTTTTTGTGGAGACCTCTAATTCTGACTAACTGATGGGAAGATGTCAAGGCATGTTTCTAGAGAGGGACGCTTTGTTTTGGGCTGTGACTTTGTGAGGGCTGTCTGTACCCTCTGGTTGAGACTGTGCAGGGGTAGCTGAACTAGTACAGTCCTTGAGGTAGCTATGGGAAAAGTTTGTGTGGATTATAATTTTGTAAGGATCAAGGGCTTTGTGCTTATCTGAGACATCTGTGTAAACTATGGCATACCTCAGTGTGATGCGGTTGCAGTGGGTATTTGCAATTACAGCAAGACAATGCTACAGATAAATCCTTGCAAGTCTTTCCTCATTTTCACAGAAACATAGCTATTTTGATCTCTGCTCTGCCAGCTGGCTGAGCCGCCTATCTTGCAAACTTTCTCCCTTTCCCCAGGTAAGTGGACCAACCTTTAGTGAAGACGAGAACACTAAAGCTTTAGCATGAAGATGAAACTTGGGAGAGTTTTAAGGTTCTCCTCCTTCCCCCTGCCCTATTTTTAAAGGATTTTTCAGGGGGAAAAGGATTTTTTTTTTTTTTTTTAAATGGCTTTTTCCAAAACTTGATTTGTAGCTCTTGTGAAGGGAGTTGAACAAATATTGGTGTCTTATTTGCTTACACATTAGAAATCCTTTTAACCCTTGACCTATTGTTCATGTATTCTACATTCCAAACAGTTCTAGTAAGGTGAAATGTTTCATGAGGGTTTGATCCAAAGTTCGGGATACCAGTGGCTGAAATGCTACAGGAATAAGAAGGTGACTTATCTGCATGGCTTCATTGGTGCTTTCATATGGTTAAGCTGTCCAGCAACTAAATCACGTATCTGTCAGTGCTTACAGTCATCAACTATCAGACAGCTGTTCTGGCGAATGTGGGGGTGTTAAGAGCCTGACATGAAATACAGTGTTTTGGATTTCAACTTCCCCTTGTCTAAGTTTCTCAACCGTTTCAGCAGAAGGGGAGGAATTGGTATACCTCGCTGTTAACCCTGGGCCAGATTTTGCGTGCTCTTTATTTCTGCAGAGCTGCAGAAGCGCTCAGGCTTGAGAGCTTTTGGTCTGCTCTCACCCGTGAGGCAGCGTGCATTCCTCTAGCGCTGCGCAGAGGAGTGCGTTGGGAGCAAATGTTGGCATCCGGGGTGAGCGAGATGGCTGGAGCAGTGTCAGATCCTGCGTGTCTGTGGAGCAATGGTATCTATTTCAGAAATCTACTGGAGGCATTTCTGTCACTTCATTACTGTAGTAAATCATCATTAAGGGGAAAAAAAACACAACCTCTCTATGGTTGCAGTTGGGTAAGAGCAGCGGTTATGTCAGTAATGCCAGTAAGCGAACGGGGCTGGGTGCTTTCAAGCTGGTGATAATATGGAGGAGGTGCAGTTGGAAGAGGGAATGGAAATAGATGGGTGTTTCTTTTCTCGTGAAGTGGCACGGTTTGCTCTCTGGCTTTATTTCTCCATAAACAGGAGCACCTGAAGCAGGCACTTCAGCAGCTTGCTATAAACTGCTGCACCATTTCACTGCTGACCTGGGTAGCCTTCAAGGTCGTGGGTGTTATGAGTGAATGCGAGGTGGATCATTAACTGAACAGGCAAGGAAAAATTCTTGACGCTCTTTCCATAGGCAGCATGCCTATATGCACTGGCATTCTCCCGAGCAGCTTTTCTGGAGGCTTTTGGTGTGTGGGGATTACTGAAAGGAGCAGAACTGCAGCTGATGTGATGGGGATTCGGAGTCTTCACACATATGGAGGAAGCAGAGGAAAAGAAACCTGATTACGTATTCTGAACTGTCTGTGTTCAATATAATCCTCCTAATTTGGAAGGGTATTAATGCCTTAAGCAGGTAGATACAGTGATCTGAAATGCTAGAGATGCAGGAAAGGCTAATGGGGCTCTCCAGCATTAGACGTGCTGAGATGAGGGTGCTTGTTCCTGGCATCTTTCTGTGCTAATCATTCTGCTGTGCTGCCAGCCTCGCTGACATCCGTTCTGCTTGGGGATTAGCGCGGGCTGGGATCCGTGTGGCTGTAAGGCAGCACAAACAGCTTGTAAGGGAGGGAGAGCTGGGACTGCACGGCTCCCTGTGAAGCTGCTGCTGAGCACCTGTTGGCTTTCGTGAGGGTAGTCTGTCTGAAGGGCTGTGCTGTTTCTCAGGACCAGGTTTATGAAGGTGTGGGGAGATGTTAGGAGACGAGTAATCCAGCAGTCCATGACAGGTACCTGCACGGCTCCTTTTTTACAACAGGCCTATGTTGGCTTCTGACCCTTCGCTGATACTTGCAGAACTTTTACTAAGCTGACATTTAGCTGTCAAAATAGCGTCCTTTCTTGCTTTTCTTTTTTTTCTTCTGATAGGCTTTAGTTTATCAGAGAGGTGGGTTCACAGATCACAGAGTGGTTTGGGTTGGAAGGGACCTTTGAAGACCATTTAATTCCAACCCCCTGCCATGGGCAGGAACACCTCCCACCAGCCCAGGCTGCCCAAAGCCCCATCCAGCCTGGCCTTGGGCACCTCCAGGGATGGGGCAGCCACAGCTTCTCTGGGCAACCTGTTCCAGTGCCTCACCACCCTCCTAGTAAAAGAATTTCTTCCTTATATCTAATTTAAATGTCTCCTCTCTTAGTTTAAAGCCATCACCCCTTGTCCTATCCCTACTTCCTGACAAAGAGTCCCTCCCCACCTTTCCTCTAGGCCCCCTTTAGGTACTGGCAGGCTGCTGTAAGCTCTCCCTGGAGCCTTCTCTTCTCCAGGCTGAACAACCCCAGCTCCCTCTGCCTTTGTAGGAGAGGTGCTCCAGCCCCCAGATCATCATTGTGGCCCTCATCTGGACTCATTCTGATACTTCTGTCAGGGGAAACTGCTTAACTAAAAAGTAAATCTAACTTATGTTTTTAAAACATTTTAATTTTCAGAAATACTCTGTTTTGCTAATGCTGTGTTCTTTTGTGTCCAGTGTTGACATCCTAGAGGCAGAAGCTGCCTTGTTACATTATGCAGGCCAAATTCTTTCTTTTTTAGCCATCATAACTCAGTGTTTCTCCAGAGATCATCTCCATTATTGCTGAGCACGAGAATCAAATCCAGATTGAGAGTAGAATATTCCATAAAGTCTTTGTGACTAAATGTGTGTGAATTGTATGTTTCAGAGATGTCCTTGCACTGCCGATCTTCAAGCAGGAAGAACCTCAGCTGTCTCCTGAGAATGAAGCCAAATTGCCTCCGTTTCAGTACGTCCTTTGCACAGCCACATCACCTGCTGTGAAACTGCATGAAGAAACCCTGACCTACCTCAACCAAGGTAGGGTTTGTACTACATGAAGGAGGGCAAACTCCCTGGGAATGATTCATGAAAGAGAATGAATCCAATACTTGTACCTTGCTGGGCGGGCAGTGGGAAGGGGAAAAGAAGGAAAGATATGGGGAGGGGGATGGAGGAAAGGAGGAATCTTTAATTTTTCACATTTGTATACCAGATTGTCCACTGATGTAAGATGATGAAGTACCACTGATTTTTAATTGTTGACTTAAAGCAGCTTTATAGCATGCACCATGTGGCCAGGTACTGGCTTGATCTTCAACAATTTGGAATACAGCCTCCTACCTTCATCTTGACAGGCCAGATGAATTTAGCAGATGGGTGAGCTCCGGACTGGGGAGGGTCCTTAACACTGCAAGTCCTCAAGTGCTCCTGGAGGGTATTGCCACAGAGGATGAGCTAGGGAGTACTTGTGGGCTCCTCAGTGGTCTGGGCAGAGCGTGATGTTGTTCCTACTGGCTGGGTGGCGTGGCTCTGCCCTGCTGAGTTCATAGCTTGACAAATTGCTGGGGTTCTCCATAGTTAGGTCATCCATAAATGACTTTATAGACTAATTTTTACTCCTGGATAAACAAACGCTGCATTTTTTCTATGCTTTTTTCCTCTTTGGCAGAATTTGTGCATACACATCTGTGGTTGGAGTTTGACTGTTATTTTGCAGTACCTCCTGCGTGTGGGTCCCAGAGGGTTCAGACCTCTCCAGGCACAGATTATGTGAAAACTTCCTATGCTGCCTGCCAGGTTGTAAATAAGGGCATTAGACTAGCAATGAGCTGAAGGCTATCTGCCCCGTGTTGCTGATGTCCTCTCCTGCTTCTGAATATTGTCCCAGCTATTCAAGCTCAACACCGAGCATGAAGCTCACTTGAGTGTCTCAGGATGGATTTCTCTTAATGCTTGTACAAAGCAGAGCCCTGACCTCCATGGGGCTCTTAGCACAGATGCAGCTGGCTGCTGGATCTGTGTTGCTCACTGGTAGATCAATAGAGCCCCACTAGAAAGATCTGCCCCGTGCTGCAGGCTCTACCCAAGGAGCCAGATGTCTTGTACATCAGAAGATGCTTGGGGTTCGTGCCTGTGTATTCCCAGTTCAGATTCCCATCCAAATACAGCAAACCTCAGGAGGTGGCATGGGGCATATCAAGAGTGAGATGAGCATGAATCTTTCTGTGAACACAAAATTATTTCCAGTTTCAGAGTAAAAGATCTGTTGTGAGAAGCAGTTGACTGCCAAATACTTTAGCATACTTCAGGCAGCACCTTTTTATTTTATTTTTTTTTAAACCTTGGAAGGGCAAAAAATACACAACTCTACACAATACCATGAGTTTCAGTGGAACCGTGTGACTAGATCAGTCCAGGTTTTACTACGAAAATCAAGACTATTGCCGCCTTTGTAGGTAAGATTATGTTGTGCTAGGCTTATTATCGCAAAAAGTTATTTCCTTTTCCATCTTGACACAATACCGACTTATTTCCTTGGTAGGCCAGTTCAGGTATCTTCTGCACCTGTCTTTTATACTTCAAGGGGAAAAGCGGGGATGTGTCCCTGCAGAACCTGTCCTCGGGGCTGAACAGGCCTGGAAGAATGAAGCAGGCATGAGGCTGGCAGAAGCCATGCAGTGGGGTAGAGCTGGGAAGGGGCTGGGGTAAGAAGTATGGGAACTCTGGTGCTGTTGGCTTTCCTAGGGAGTCTTAGGGGTAATTAGTTGTAAAAGGTGGTGCCTCTGCTCCTTCATTCTGAGTTGAATGTCTCATTGCTTTTTGTTCTTCTTGGCAGGAGCACCACAACTGCCTGCCACCTTCTCATCAGCATCTTCGCCTCATTTCTTTAAGCTCCCAGGCAACTCATCTTCATCTTACACTGTGATCCTCTGGGTTTCTTTGAGATCCTCTCAAAATTCAGTTCAAAGCCAAGGCTCTCTTGTATGTAGATGGATGTGGTGGCTCTCTGTATGTGGTGTGTGGTGTTTTGTTTTCCTGAGATCTTGTGGGGTGCCTACTGTAAAAGCCTTTCTACTCTACTTCAGCAGGTTGCCTCATATTCCACACCAGCAGCTGCTCTTCTTTTCCCAGCACTGACCCTGTCTGGTAGCAAGGGCAAGCCTTGGCCCTAAAGTCATCTGACTTGTAGTCTAGCTTGATGCTATGTCCCTTAGACCAAAATCCCTTGCCTGTGCTAGTTAGGAAGAAGGGACTGGAGTCTGTTTCCATGAGGATATGGCCTGCTGTGAGAAGTTTGTCATCACTGAGGATGGTTACATATGGGGAGAAGAAGATGCTGGGCACACATCTCAATCAGCTGTGGTCAGAACTGGGGAGTCTGACTTCTGTTGGTGCAGTATTAGTGAAGATGTGGCCTGGGGTTAAAAAGCAATGAGGATTTGTCTTGCAAGATGTTTTTGTGTTCAGGAACATCTACATAAAAGGGTATTTAGTGTTTTTTCTTAACATCTGTGTCAAAAGCATGTTCTTTGTCTATTGACCTCTGGAATAAAAAATAGGATGTCTGTGTAAAATTAAAAAATCAAAGTGCTTGAGGCAGAACAAACTCTTCTGTAGGAACTACTTCTGATTCATGAGCTGTATAGTTACCCAGTAGGTACCTTTTGTATAGGTATTTTTTCTTTCCCCTTACTCCTCTGAAGCCAGAGGAAACTATTACAACTCCTTATGGCTTGAAAATTATTCAGCACAAACCAGGGAGTGCCATACAGGTGCTGCCACATTATTCTCAATGATCTTGCTATGTGTAAGTTAATTTATTATGGTGCTGAAGTTCCTATGAGTTTTGTGTTGTATGAGCCTGAGGAAGTACACGAAGGGAAGCTCAAGGCAGCTCAGGCTGACGCAGCTGCTGGTTATGGCATGGCAGAAGAGCTGACCCCGGTGTGCTGTGACCATGCCATCTCATGAAGCAGTTCGGACTGCTACCCTACATCTCATCACCTTACACTCCCTGTAAGCACAGGGACACCGATTGCATCTTACCCTCACTCTGTCCTGTTGCATCTGGCCAGCTACACAAAACTTTCCCTCTTCCCTGTATGCATGAGTTTTGAATCAGGTTACCTGAGGAAATATGTAACTTTATTAATGATTGTTCCTCTAGCAGTTACAGCTGGCTTCTGGTTGCACAGACACAAAGGAACAGTGGCTGTCCCAGCTCCAACAAAGCCATTCACATCCAGTGCAGTTACACAGCCAAACTATGAAGACTGTGTTGGGGTTTTCGGCTTCCTAGCGCTTTGGCTGGGTGATTTTTGCCACCTGCTGTCCAAATGTTCCTTCCTGACTGAAGCTCTCACCCCTCAATAGCTGACCTTCTGTCACTGAAGTGGCTGTGTGCCCATGCTCACTCTGCACAACTAGTTACTAACAACTAGTTACTAGTTCAGTGCTGGTTTGTGAGTTGGACCAACGCAGGAGATAGCTCATGTACAGAAAGGGATAGAAGACAGCTCTGTTCTGATGGAGCACTGGAAGGGGAAAAGCTGGAAAAAAATGGCAGCAAATTGAAGGTAAAGTTGCATAGTAGAGAGAGGAGACCTTAAATAAGGTCTGAAAAGGTTTCACAGGGGTGAGGAGGAAGGGATGCCCGGTGGCTGCATTCATGTGTAAACAGAGGGCTCCAGGCTTGTGGACCAGCATGGCATCCCGTGCCTTTTGCTGGGTGGACCCAGACAGATGGTCAGTGGTACTGGGCTCCCACAGGGATAAAGGAGAAATCCAAGGGGACTCCTCAGCTGGAGAAGCTGTTCTCAGCAAGGGCAGTGGGGGGCATTTGTGAGGGGGCATTAAGGAGCGCTGTGTTAAGTTGACTTGGGGACGTTCAGCAGTGGCAGGCTCCCAAGCTTGTCTGCACCAGTTTGAAACCATGAATGCTCACTGGCTGCCGCTCTAGAACTAGTCAGTAAATCAAGTATCTAGAGTCAAATCCTTAGCTTGGTTTCCAAAGACTGACTCATTACACTTGTCTTCCCTGATCTCTTCCCCCCTGCGTTCCACATTCCTTGGGAAATTGGAGCCAGAGCCCTGTAAGTCTGAATTGAGCATGATCTTAGTTTGGTAATCCTGAAGGCAGTTTATAAGGTAAGAGATCTTTAGTGGACCACAAGAGGATTATTCATCTGAAAAAGGAAGTATAGGTGTGCTGGTATGGTGTTGTAAACCACTACCCTTTTGATCCACAAAGCTGGTAAAGGTGCTGTGTCCTCCTACGAGGAGCTGCTGCTGCTGGCATTGCTCCTTGGTCAGGGAGCACATCTGTCAGCAGAGCTACACTGTCCAGAAGTCTGCAGCACAAACATCGCCTAACGTTTTTGGAACTAGCCCGCCTTTCAGCACTATTTCAGTGTCTCTTGTGGATAAGGATTTTCAGACAAACAATCAACCAGCAACCATATTACAAACCACTGCTTTAGCAAGAGGTCTTGATGCAGTTGCATATTCCATGGTCTGCAGTCATATGGGGTGTGGTTTGACCAGGGCTGGTTGAAACCAGTTTCAAACATGGACAGAAATGGGAGCAATGAAGGTGGTTCCAGAAACTGCACCAGGAGGAATGCAGGGGAAACGAGCACTGCACAGCAGATCTGAATGCTAATAAATGTGAGGAAATAAAATTGTTCATTTAAAAAAAAAAAAAAAAAAAGCACAAAGCAAAAATTGTTGCCCAAGGGAACTGGCTTGTAGCACCAGAACCACATGTGGACTGTGAGCTGCTCAAGTCATGATGTTGTTTCATGCCCAGTGCTGGGTTGGCTCAGAGCCAGAGATCTAAATTGCTCCAAATAGAGGGTGGTTCGGGCTGATGGCCATGGTCACTAAGACCCAGCTGTGTGCCAAACCCAACCCTGGCCCCCAGTGGTCCTTCAGAGTAACCAGCCATCACCTGCCTGTAAAGCTTTCCTGGGCTCTGTTTGGCTCTCCAGACCTGTGGTATGTGACTTGTGGGTCTCAGCCATGGGAGCGTTTCAGCATGCAGATGGTTAGGGTTAGGAAGGCTGGCCATCTCTGCTTTGCAGCGTCTTCCAAGAGTTATCTTTATTGCCAGTCCTAGACAGTTCAGAAAACAAACAAGCCAAAAACCCAAACCATGAGAGAAAACCACTAACATCCGAGAAGACCTGTGATGATATTGGGAGCGTTGCTGTAGTGGTGCATGAGCAACAGATGCCTCATGAAGCTAAAGATGGACTTAGCTGCATTCTGTCACACATGAATGAAAGCCCCAAATATCAGTCTCTGGGCATGTGTCCAGGTTCAATATGCGTGTGCATTAACTGGTAAACTGTGCTGTATTAAAATCTGCTGGCTGTTGTCTTGCCTCAGCTCACTGCAGACATTCTCCGATTTCCCTTCCAAGAAAGGTGCAGAAAGCACAGGGCAGTGAGCAGCTGAAGAGGACATCTGGAAGATGATTGCTGGTTGCTTGGGTAGGAGATGAAGTTGCTTACAGCAGAAGAAGGCAGAAGAGAACCTTTGTCTCCCTTAAAAAAGTCTAAAGTTCAAATACAGTTGTCTAATCTTCTGCAGCCAAAGAACTCAGTTTTAAATACTGAGATTTACAGTAAATGAAAAAAGCTGTTTTGTATTGACGTTAACTCGTACGTAATTGAGTTTTTATGGGGTCACAACTGTCTGAATGTTTGTAGTTTTCCTGGAACAATTCTTTATTTGCCTAAATGAAGTGTAGAGGAGGCTGAGTGACCAGCTCTGACTGGGTGTGCTTCTGGTTTAATTATAGCTCTGTTTGTGAGGATATTTTTGCTGTGTCCCATCTGAAGAATTGCCTCTCTTCCTATCAATTGGTGCTGCCACTGACCAGAGATGGGTATCTCAAGGACCTCTGCTGTTGGTGGCCTGTCCCATGTGAACATACACTTTACCTTTGCTTGAGATCACAGGCACGTATGTGTCTTTGTGTCATTGAGGCTGTGCATGTGAGGTGCTCCCTGGTGGCTGCCCATCCTTGATCCCTGATCCTTGTGGGATGCTGTACTGCTCCTTGCTCCACCTCTTACCACTCTGTTTCTGGGTTCAGATAGCTTCAAGAAATGGCTAACAAAGCTTGTCTTTTCCCCATCTGAGGCTGGCTATTTGGCATTTTTGGTTCTTGTGGTGCACCTCTTTGGTTTTGAAGAAAGAATTTGTGTCCTACCTTACTTTGAAGACAGCTCTGAATAGGTTCTGATGTCTCAGCTGAAGCCATGAATCGTGCTAGCAGCTATTTCCCCATATGCTTGGCAGCTCCGTTTTCACTTGGCAGCCCAGGATAAACAACCCTGTCTCCAAACCACACCATCCCTAAGCTCACTATGAATCTTGCTTCAGATGACAGGGCACCTCTGCATAAGTAGAGCATCTGACTTCTGTTGTCCCTAGGAAGCTAGAATCTCAGTTGTCTTTTAATCAAGAGCCTGTTTTCTATTCTTTCTGGAATACTTCTGTTGCTAACATCTGGATGAAATTCAAGTGGGATTGTGAACTTGCTGGATTGTAGGCTGTGCACAACTCCTACTGGAAGCCCCTAGACTGCATTTTGTTCTCCTGCTTCCATAAATCTTCAATATCCGTGAAGGAAGTGCTCAGAAGTTGCTACAAGTGTTGTGAAAACTCAGATAATACAGCCAAGATTTTTCCTACTATTCCATGTTGCTTTTTTATTTTATTTTTTTTACTTTCCTCCATTATCCATATCTACTTCGAGATTCCTGTAGTTTTGAGAGTGAAGCTTGCCTGAGTTCCTACATTTGATGTCTGTATCAGTGTTCTTGGCAGCCTGAGGGGATATGTAAGCTTTCCAGCTACCTTTTCTCAATTTGCGGTGTCCTAAAAGATCATATTTTAGGTAGCAATCAGAAACTTAGAAAGCACTTCAGCTTTGATGTGGTTAGCTGTTTGTATAGGAGTAATGTATACATGACACCTTGTTTCTAAAGAGGCTGGAAAAAAATACCCTTTTTCCTCTTTGCTTCATACCAAGCATTTATGTTTCTGAAACTGTACAGCACGCATTTGAGCAGTAAGCTTTCTCTTGTCCTGGCTTGGTGTCCCATTTATGACATGTGCCACAGGTGCAGCCTGCTTTGATGGGGCATTTGTCAATCACATCCTCTCCCCCACTGCGCAGTAGGCACAATGAGAAGCCAGGTACTGTGGGACTTCCTTTCTGCTGCACCTTTCTCTACCTTACTGCAGAAATGTGGTGGAGGAAGTGACTTACCTGAGGGCTGGAGGGGGTCAGGAGTTGTACTCAGCTCTTCTGCATCCCTCTTCTGCACCCTCACCTGAGACCATTCTTCTTAGTTATCTGGGACTCAGGTAAATATTACACACAAAGCTAGTCTTGCAGAGCTATAAAACCTGTTGTCCAAATTGACTCAGAACAGGTTGAAACCAGAAAAAGCCTGCCTTTTTTACTTACACAGAGGGGGATGGGGATTTCTGAGCTGGACAGATGTGACCCAGATAGTCCCGGGTGTTTCAAGTACATGCTAGAGAAGTTGAAATACAGGAAGAAATTATGTTCACAACACAGATTTTTTTTTCCATTTTCTCTCAGAAGTTTGTCTGTCATTCCTTCACCAATTAATAAGTATTAAAAATCTCAACATGTACCATGGCTTTGATTAGGTGGGGTGAGTTGCCAAGCTCCAGCAAAGTAGGTGAGGTCTGTGCAAGAGAAGACCAAGCACACACAATGAATTTAGAAACTCGGAGTGTTTCTGTGTTCATTGTCTGGTTTTGCGTCCTTGATTCAAGTTAGACTAGTCTTGGAGGAATTAAATATACATCCCGCTCTTTGGAAACCACTCTAAATGAAGAGTGTTTCTTCTAATGCCTGTTAGCTATGAAGTGTCACCACTGTAAAATGGACCATCTTCAAAAGTCTGGGAAGACGAGGGCTCAGCCAAATGTTCATATAGTAAACGAGCACTGAAGTTTTCCTCCAGCAAACTCGGCTCTGAGGCATGTGTTGGGCTTTCCCACAAGAAAGAGGCACAGAAAGAGAAAAGAAGGGGACGAAGAACCCCCCCACACACACCCGAGCTGGGGGTAGATTGTAAAAGGAGAACCCCAGGAAAAGGCATGATGGCAGTGCAGCTCTGTGGTGTGGTATTGGAACCAGAAGCGTTGTTGGACTGGGCTGTTACGTTGCTCTAGTGGCAATGGCAAGTAGGGCAAGTCTCTTTGGTGTTGGACTCGCACGGGTACTGAAACACAGTGGGGCCCCGGTAGCTTTGCTGCAAAGAGGAATGAGCAGGAGGCAGGTGAAGGGATGGGTCAGACTGCAAATACTAAAGCAGGGCATATATGTACTGTGATTTTTTTATAGCCCCAGTTCAGATGGAGATCATGCAAAAGAGGAGTTTGTGAGCATTGGTCTGACTGGGCAGCTTGATACGGATACAAACTGGACACTGGATACCAGAAACTGGGGAGTTGTGGCCAGGAAAAGGCTCGCTGTCTTCACCCTGCTCCAGCCCTGGGCCCTTATAACTGCCTGCTGCTGAAGATGAGATGCGGGACAAGATGGGTCTGGTGTGTCAGGATGACTCTTATGTTCCTTTTGCTTTGCCTGGCCCACAGTTGGTCCTCCTCTGCAGGATTTCCATGCTCCTAGCATAGCGGGAGCTTTCAGGGTGGCCTATTGTGTAGCTGCTGAATTCACAATATCCTCTGGATAAACATCTCCTAGAGCATCTTGTCAAAGGAGGCTGTAGCAACTGCAGAATATCCAACGCCATTTGTGGCCAGGGAAGGGAGGATTCTGGATTCTGCTGTTGTTCCTCGTGCTGAGTGTCCATACACGGGACACTTTGGCAAGTCTTAGGCTAAGTTTTATTTCTGCTTTTGTCAGGCTAAGAAGGTGTGGGCAATCAAGCACGCCAGCTCAGCCACTCTTGTCTTGTTTACTCTGTGGATTCATTAATCTTTCTTGTCAGAAGAATCTTTGTGTGTTCCCGATGCCCTGAATACTTGCATTTGGTTGTTTCAAAGGTGATCCTCCTACCTGCTGGATGTGCTTTGGTCTGGGAGGAGAAAAGCTTTTTTTTTTCCTTTTTTTTTTTTTTTTCCCTTTTCCTCCCCCCTCCTTCTGTGTGCTGTATTCAGCTGTCAGCATTCCTTTGCCTTTATCTGTGCACTGTTTAGGATGTCCATATAAAGTTGCTAAATGGAATTTTTATTGGTCAGCTTGGCTTAATAATCAAACAGTTTCCAGGCTGGTTCTGTCTAGTGCTGTGTGGATCCGTTCTGAGAAAGAGGACTCACAATTTCTTTTTTTTCCTGTCCACTGACTTTTGTCGCAGATACTGCTTAGTATAAGGTTAGGTTTTAATTAATTGCTGGAAAGACAAGCAGACTACTTGGCTAGGTTAAGTAAGGCTTGAGTCATACTGGTCTGGAACATCAGCTGCCTAATAGAAAATTAGTGTATCGTACTGATGTATTGTGCAGAAAACCGCAAAATGCATAGTGTAAGTGACTCTTGAAACGTAACACCAAAACACACAAAAAGAAAGCAGGATATTGTGGTTGTGTAGCAAATAATCATTGAACAAAATGTAACTTTTGAGCTTGAAATTAGGATAATCTTTTAAGGTCAGAAGCTGACCAGAGTCGCTGATGTCTGAAACTGTTATGTCTTGTACCTTTTGAGAATGTGAAAACATTCCTTTTTTCAACCAAATTATTTGTCAGCTGCAGCAAATTGTTGACTTTCAGTTCTTCCTAGACTAATTGGTCATACCTGCTTTTAATGTACATTAATTGCCAGACAATAGAAGTGAAGAAAATAAGCAGTGCATAGAATAAATAGTCTCTTTAGAATAGATACAATTGCTTTATGAATCACCAGGCAGGAACTCTGTGGACCTGGGTGGTTACTACTTTGCTGGATATTACTCGTGTTTGTGAAGCAGAGTTGCTCAAATCTAGCATAGGAGGTGATTGCATAAATTTGCTGTTGCTCAGGGACTGTCTGCTCAAAATACAAATTACACTGTATCATCACCCGCCCAGGTTTTTATTGGTGCCCCCAAAGCTTTCAGCGAAGCCAGGAGACAAATTGCATCTCAGGAATGTAATGTGGTTATCCAAATATTTATTACCATTCTGTTCCCTGCCTGAGGTAGGGAAGAAGGGTTGTGGCAAGCTCTGTGCGAGGCGCACCAGGTCGCGCAGGAAGGCAGGCAGGAGGCTGCTGTGGCATCATTTGTGCTGGGGATTTGCTTTCAAAACACCTTCTTCATTTCAGGTAGTGATAAAGACACCAATACCAGGCTTTAGGTGCCTGAGACCAGGTAGGTCACCAGCTCTGGGGCCATTGTGAATTCTTGGTGGCACAGCTATGGCCGGCCAGTGTTGAGAGCACAGAGGGTTTCGGCAGGTTGCTGGCCTTTAGCACTGGGCTTAAGATGAATGTTCAGCAGTATTGAATATCATGCTGGTAAAGGGGGACTGCTGTGAAACTGCCACCACTGCTCTCCATCACCACAGACATTTTCTTAGGGTTCTTCCTACCACATGAGCACAGTGGATACCAAACCCTCGTCGGCTGAGGACTGGCTGCTGCCCTGCTCAAGGTCAGACTGTTCAGTTGAATCATTGCAAAGTCTCAGTATCAGCACCTGACTTCAGCTTTACCACCAAGCTTTGACTTGGAAATATCTAGTCTAACCTGTATTAATGAATGAGGCAGATGGAAAAATTCAGCATAGGGGAACTCACCATGTTTTGAGCTTAGCCAGCTGCAGTCTGGAACTGAAGACAAAAAGATGGGGTTTTAGTCACGCTAGCATCCATTTTTCTTTACAGATTTAGATACTGAAGTAACAATGATTTAGTTTGTGCAGACTGTCAGCCTGTGCTTGTTAGGGCTGGAGAGTCAGTAGTGCAGGATTCATGGATGATCTGTGTACCAGAGCCTTGGGCAACTTCTGTTCAGCTTTCTTCAGGTTAGGTCACTGTTGTTCCATTGATTTTGCAAAGCAATCTTGTTCTCCAGAATCCAAGCACTGATTCTTTAGTGTTTTTTTTTTTTTTTTTTTTTTTTTTTTTTTTTTTTTCCCTTCCCTGCAGTTGTTACAGTTTTAGGACTGGCATTGTACTTTACCATTTCAAGAGTTTTGCTGGTAGCAATGGGGCGGAAACATAGGCTTTGGAAGGTTTGGAAAGTGCTTTTAATGAAAAAATCCCAAACAGCTTAGTGTTATGAATTACAGGTAACATTAGCCATGAAGCAATGAATTTGCTGGGATAATTTATAGGGAGAATGAGCTTTTCAAAATCAATACTGGAACATTTTTATACGAAGGAAGTATGAGGAATTAGGACCAAATTCTCACTCAGAGTTCTACAGAGTGAAATAAACTGTTTAAAGTTCAGCTGGGAGCTGTGTTGTTTTGATAACGGTCCTGTGTTGTAACCGGAGTTGAACATTGGGATGCTAAAGGGAAAGCAGTTAGCATGAAATACCATTCTGAATGAGGCTTTTCATGGTGTAAACTGAGTTCCAGGGCTTACATCAGATGACCCATATATCTTTCATCAAAGCATTTTACTTCCTATTTGGCTTTCCATTCAATATTAACTCTGTCTCCACAACAGTTTCTTTCTTACCAGTGGGCAGAATCTGTTTCTAACTTATTCCAAGCAGAACTACTCCTGTCAGAATGAGATGTGTGGTGCTTGTTGTTCGCTGGGTTGCAGAATTGCTCCCGTCCCATGTGAGTGCTTGGAAGATGCACGCTGAGGAGTTTCTGAATGCTCGATGCTAGTTTGAAGGGAATATGGTCGATGTTTTCATGCTGATTATTTTCTTCTGTCTCCTAGGAACTTCAAGTAAGCAAATCAGGTTGCCCAAAGAGTAGGAGTATAGCAGAGCATCAACTTGTCCCAAAAAACTGCTAAGTCCTGAGATGCTTACTGAATGACTGGAAGTGCTTGTGGCTCTAGCATTGCCTGCCTCTGCAGCGCAGTTCATGGCATTTCTCTGTCCTTTTACACCATCTGAGTACAGTCATAGATGTATTCTACTGTCTCTTGGAAGCTCATGGTCTTGAATCCTAAACTAATTTTCTGTAATGTTTAATTAGCCTGATGTTTGCTTGGGAGCAAATTGCAAGTGCAAGAGATTCTTGGCTGTGTAAATCCATTTAGGCAATGAACTGTATCACTGATTTTGTGAACCTGAGCCTGATCTTTTTACGTTAATACAGTAGTATTGATTTTGTGGGTAGATAATGTACTTCTCTCTTAAAATTGCCAAGTGAATAATAACCTCTATCAGAGGGAATATCAGAGAGTTTCTTGAGTTAGTGTAGAAGACCTCAATTTCAGCGCTATGGTTTACAGCATCCACTTCTGTTGTTCAGCAGTCTTGAAAGGGAGGTCACTTTCTACTTTGGTTTACTTATGTGTGAAGAGATGGGTTAAGATCTGTGTGCGTTTCCAGTGCTTAATTTGGCACTTCATATGGTTTATTCTTTCCTCCACATCCCCTAAGCTGCGTGCTGGATTCAAGGGTCATTTCCTGTTTGCAGAACTCCTATTGACATCAGTAGGAGTGTTGTGCAAACATTTGAGGCTCCAACATAGCCCCTCTTGTCCTCCAACCCCCCGCCCCAGCCGGCCGAGTATGCACATGTATCTCTGTACTCTAGTGATACGGTCACTCACACGAGCACCCAGAAGAAGGGAACCTGACTGAAATGCAGTGCCCTGTTGATACATCAGCTGCCAAAAGTCTTTTATTTCTAGATCCAGGTTCAGAAATGTAGCATTTTTGTCTGCTGATAGCAACTACTCAATGGGAGATACATCTGCTTTGCAGTTTTCTGCAGGGCCAGTTTGGAGGAGATGCTGGTTGACCGAGAAGATCCAAACTGATTGCCCTCTTGGTGCCTGCCTTGTTGTACCTGTGCATTTTTTTCAGTAAATGGGGGGATAGCAAGATGAACAAGAAAAGCTATCCTAACTATTAAGTATATATATGCTTTGTTAATCCTAATGTTCCTGTCCTGCCTCTGTACCAGCTGTGGGTTTATTGTATAGTTGGTGCTACTCAATGAGTTTTTGGGCTGTCTTAGCCATTTGTGCCTAAGGTTTTGGGACAGCAATCTCCTTTGTCTGCTGTCAGCCTTGATACTTGATGATGCTTCACAAACCAGTTAGCCGAATTCTACTGAACAGACTAAAAGCGTTACGCTGAGGGGTGGTGGTGGTGGGGTGCCTGAGTCTGAATCCCTTCCAGTGGTCAGGATTGGTCCTTGTACATACTGTCAGATCCATTACTGCTCCACACATCTGAAGGAGTATTTGTGCAGTGGGCAGCCACACCTAAGGCCTGGTATTGCTGGTTCACTGGAACACCTCGCAGACCTGACTGCGCTCTGAAGAAGGCGAGATTTGGCCCACGTTGCAATCCTTTGCAGAACAGTGCCTGGACCTGTTGTGCAGCAGCTCTTCACCCAACCTTTGCTGCAGTAGAAGGGGCGGATGAAGGCAGTGCTGTTAAAGCTGTGTGGCACGGGGTGGGGGGAAGGCCTTGAACACCTCAGTGACGTTGTGGAGGGTGACCAGAAGGCCGAGCAGCCCTTGGAGACAGCCTGCGATTGCCTAACTGAGTGCTTTTAGCAGCCAAAAGACAAACCTTCCCCTCAGATTTCTGCTGTGCTTTATTGCCTACTCAATTACTGGGGCAAATGCATTATGTTACCAAAAATGATCTTTCCCTGATCAGACGTATGCTTTATTAGCCACGTAAATGCCAGCATGACTCTCTCATTGCTACAACATATTAAACACCTTGGAAATGTTTCCTTAAACTCTAGGTCAGTCTTATGAAATCCGTCTACTTGAGAATAGGAAATTGGGAGAGTTTCAAGATTTAAACACAAAATATGTAAAGGTAAGGAGAAATATAGATTTCTTTTCTTCCTGCTACTACATACAGCCTCTAATGAAGGGGGCCTGACCTTGCTCACACTGAGGCAATGGAAGATACTTGGCCATTGTTTTTAATGGGAGCAGGGTTGATGGAGTTACTCTGAGTGCTGGAGTTCCATGGGACTCTGCAGCTTGGCTTTACAGGGCTTCAAGGGAATCCTTGTTCTGTTTGTGATCCTGACCCCAGAGTTTCACTGTGAATATTGGGTTCGGGGGAATCCCAAAGTTCAGAGGTGAACATGGTCAAAACTGCTGAGAGGCAGGCTTGTCTCCCTTCTTAACCCGAGCAACACGCCTGTGTTGTTACGTGTCATGCGGAGGACCCTGGTGTTTACATTGCTCTGCCACACAGGTTCTGCATAGCTCCAGTTTACTTCAGTAATAGACATGATTTTGAACATATAGAACTTGGTTGTTTCAGTTCAAATTCAAAAACTTGGATCCAGATCTTGTTTCTGGATCCAGCCTTCAGGCCTTCCTCTACCAAATTCTTGGCTGTTCTGCCATAGGATTTCTTTTGAGACGTTGGGACTTAATTGCAACATTTGGATTCCAATCTGGACTTCAACTTTTGCCCAAGTTTAGGCACATTTGGCTTTTGCCCATTTCAGGAAGCATAAAGATTTAGATTCTGATTTTGCAGGCATTCCTACTGTGGCTTGCTTGCTTTGGAGCTAGGGTTTTATTTGGGCCTTCTCGGGTTCACTGGCAAAAATTGCTCATTCGTTTGATACGGAAGTCCCCAGTAGGAGCAGGGAATTGAGAAACCAGGAGATAAGGGGTTATTAACTCATGCAGGATTTATTAATTAGGGATACTTCGGACTTGTCTGCCATGGGGATTACCTTTATTCCAGCCATTTGTCTCCAGTTATTGACATGGCTGCAACATTGCAGGCCAGAGATGCAAGGTTCCCCTGTTACAGTAGCTTTTCTATTCTATACTTAACTACAAGTTTTCCATCTTGCTATCCATGCTTTTACTGAAATAAACACAAGTTAAAGGCAAATTCAGTGTCAATGGCTGATGGTTAATGGCTGGAATCAAGTTTAATTCCCACTGACAAGGTGTCTGGGCATGTCAGCTCCACCAGTGCAGGGACAGGTGAGCTGGCTTTCACATTTTCTGATCAGAGTGGGATATACTGGGATTGGGGCATGGTACAGATACATTAAATACAGTCACTCCCCCCCATGTGAGCTGTTTTGGGTGTGGAAGCAATATAGTGATGTTTACCTGGCATGACACCTAAGATTAGGTGGACATTGCTATAGTGCTTCCAGACCAAATCCCAGAAAGCTGTACAGGGCTATGTTATGACGTATAAATGTGCCCTGTGAAGGGGAAAGTGTGCTGATGTCGTGCTTCAGGGGTCCCTTAGGAATTTGAGAAACATGGTGATGGGTCTCTAGGGGAAACCTCTGCTTCCCTCTTGAATGGGGGTCAGAAACATGTAGGAGGAACAGATCAGCTTTTTCTCCTACACTGGAAAGCCAAAGTCATCTCAAGAGAAGGGCTTCTAGGTCACATTGTTCACCTTGTCATCTTTTCTTAACAGAGTATAATTCGTGTAGTATTCCATGATCGACGCCTGCAGTACACAGAGCATCAGCAGCTGGAGGGCTGGAGGTGGAGTCGGCCTGGGGACCGCATCCTTGATATAGGTGAGACTATTTCATTATGGCTCTTGTGTAGTGTTTGGAAGTGAGGTGCTGCATGGTGTATGGTGTGTTTATTTATTTATTTTTTTATCCTCTTCTCTTAGAAAAATCTGTATATCCTTGAGAGGAAAGGAGATCTAGGACTATAGGTCCTAGATATACCATTTCATTCAAACAGATATCATTGGTGGCTTGGCTTTTCACATGCTTCTTGTAATTGTACGGAAATGCTTTCTCTTCTTCAATTTAATATTTTTAAAATTTTAGGGGTTTTCTTCTACAGATATTCCGCTGTCAGTTGGCATCTTGGATCCCAGGGCCAGCCCCACACAGCTGAACACTGTTGAATTTCTGTGGGATCCATCAAAGAGAGCCTCAGCATTCATTCAGGTAAGAGAAAAGTGATATTCCTATGGTAAATACAAAGGTGAGGTATCTTATAAAGACCTGAAGAGAGAGATGGCACGTGAAGAAGAGGAAAAAATCAGTTATGTATAACTAGTTTATACGACACTTGCTAGTTACTTACTTGCTAGTTTTGAAGCAATATCTGCTCTATCTGGGTTATTAAAAAAAAAAAAAAAAAGTACCCCCCCACCCCAAGCACATTGATGTTGCTTTCTAAGCATGAGTTTTGTCTGGAGGAAACCATTCACAACCTTTTAGTTTTGCTTGCTTTCCTTGTTCATGAGTGTTTCTTGTTCCAAATGCCAACTATGTGTTTTTAATCTGTGTGTGGGATTTACTTAAGTCAGAGGATGCTTTTCCTGATGTCCTATTTCTCTGTAGGCTTCTTGTTCTTCTAATTGTTTTGTCTTGGGGAACAGAAGTGAAAATATTTTGAACTCTTCTGACTCTTTTAGTTTCTAGGGAGGAGCTAAAACCTCATGTTAAGGCACACTGCAAATACAGGGAGTCTAAACTCAGTTTTGCACAGCTTCAAACAGTCTCCAGAGATAAGCCCAGCTTTTGTTTTGCCAGGTACATTGTATCAGCACAGAATTTACTCCACGGAAACATGGAGGAGAGAAGGGGGTTCCTTTCCGGGTGCAAATCGACACCTTTAAGCAGAATGAAAATGGTGAATACACAGAACACTTGCACTCCGCAAGCTGCCAGATCAAGGTGTTCAAGGTATGAAGTAGTTTTGGCTTTATCATCAACTAGATGAAGACACAAGAACATGCACAGTCTGTAAATTGTGTAGGAGTGGTGCTAATTGCAGAATAAAAGAACAAAGGCTTTTAACTGGATATGCTTAAAATCTTAAACAGGCCTCTTGTACACAACGCAGCATAACCTCAGAACTACACAGCAATTCTAGTTACATTCAAATGACCCAAGAGCCACACTGAGACTGATGCCAGTCCACTGTACCTTGAACAGTATACAAACGCTGAGATCTGGGCTGTTTCGATGTCTTAATAATGAGGAAAAAAACCCACCCAACAACTCAAGCCTTGACTGGTTGGAATGAAAACCCATTGGATAGGTGTCACTGCAAAAATTAAATTTCTCTGTGATGTAGACAAGTAGTGTCAAGAAGGCAGTGCCCTTCACTGGCTTGTGTCCTGAAGGTGATGTTGTGTTATAAACCATACAAAAAAACCTATATGGTCCACTTTCTCAGGAATATATGGGATACTGGTTTAAGTCATTTTAAGTTAACTTATTACAATGATGATATTCAGGGTATCTACTGTGTTTCATTGTGTCTAGGCAATCAAGACAGCATGGGCATCTCCAGTTTCTTTGATTGAATCCTCCATGAACAGTGTGAACATAACTGGAGATCTTAAATAACCTTTGCTTGTTGCTGCAGAATTCCTGGGGGAGAGAAAGATGATTCTGTCCATCTCCAAAGCTTCTAATGTGGGTGTGGCAGACCTGGAGCAACTTAAGCCTACAAAAACCTTGTTGTTATTGTCTTGAAGGATCTGCCGCTCCAATTCTTGCTCCTGTGAGCAGTGTCTTTCCTGTTCCAGGAGAGAGGGTGCAAATACCAGTTGAAGTATATAATTCAGTATGCTCGTGGTCTGAAATCTGTTGGTACCAAATCTCAGGATTGTGGTCAGCCTCGTTTGGAATTGCAGTAGGCATTAACGGGAGGTGATATAGAAACAGTAGAGATGTTAGATTATTTTTTTGTCTGGAAAATGTAGATCTGGTCTTGCCTCATATGTAGAGTCCCCATAAATCTTAAGGAGTCTTCTGTGAACAGATCAGAAAAAATTGGTTGGCTTCTGTCTCCAAACTTGTAATACTTGGCATAAGGGAAAGCTTGTGCTTGTGCTTATAGCCTAAAGGAGCAGACAGAAAACAGAAGACTGACAGGGAAAAAATGGAGAAGAAGACCACCCAAGAGAAGGAGAAGTATCAGCCTTCCTATGAGACAACTATTCTCACAGAGGTAAAATATTTTAGACATATGTTGTACTACTTCAGCATATTGGGAAACAGATTTCAGAGCAAATGCAGTCTAACTGCTAACTATCCTTGGAGATTCTTGTAGAGACTCAAATGCCAAGATCTGACTGAAATCGAGAGCTTAGTGAAATTATAACGTGTCTGTCATTGTTGAAGTTTATAAAAGCTTCCAAAATTTCTTATGTTTCAGAGTATAAACCAGTCCTCAACAGCCTATGTTTAAAAGAAATGTTTTCTCTATCTTCTGCCATGCTCCTGGGCACTTGTCATGATACTTAGACACCAGTTGTATGAGGTATTTTCTTCAGAAATATTTGGCACAAGCTCATGTTGGAGATGGGGCAGTTCAACAGATGAATAGGCTGTCTGATTAAATTATCAATCTGTTTTTCTGTGATTGTGCCTTTGAGGCTACTATTACGGTAGCTCTCAGAATATTCTGGCTTGTACTCTAGGAATATCTGAATGTCTTATGTTCTGTGGATATGACTGTCATCTGGTACAGAGATGCATGTGTTTCTACACTCAGTCCCCTCATTGCTGAGATGTATGTATAAGCTCACCCCAGGCCATAGAATTGCTAAGCCAAACGGACTCAAGACAGTAGTTTAAAAGTGCCGTTCCATCTCCCTGTGGGAATGTTTTGTAGTTTGATTTATTTTTCATTTTTTTATTTTTGAAATGGCTTGTTGGACTTCTAAAAATGAGGATTTTTTTTTTCCTTAAAGTAAATCAACTTCCTATTTGTGAGATCCAGCTTGCCCCACTCAATTTTCCTTAAGGTGCCAGGAGTGACCAGTGTGTTTTCTAATTCAACGTGGTGATTGTTAACAAGGCTCTTGTATACACAGACCTAATTCTCCTGAGTTGGCAGATCCTAAACTCTTGCTATTAGCTCTGATACACTTTGACATATTGCACAGGGAGATGTGGGTTGCTAAAGAGTTAAATATTTGCTAGTGCTCTATGTGGAGATGATAAAACTCCAAAGCTACAGCTTGTCTTCTTTTTATCATTGCAAACAAGGATACTACAGAGCATTTTCTTGAGCTCTTGATGGCAGGGGCTTCCACAGGGCTAGATTTCTTCTACTGATTACAGTGGCATCAATTCACAACAAAGTCACAAATTCTAGCTAGTTGCTCTGGCTTGATACTACTGTGATGGAGTATGGAGTTTGACTTGTATTTGTGAAGGCTTTTAGTAGTTTCATGTCTGTTTTGTCTTAAATTTTCCCTATGTAATATCCATTTATAACTTGAGCTCCTCAACTAATAGCCAGAGGTTTTAACAGGCTGGTTCAAATTCTGCTTTTTCACTGGTATAAACCTGAAGCAATGCCACTGGAGCGTATTTGTCACTCTTGCCTGGATTTAATTAGGGATTCATAATTGAGACCAGTGGTATTTCTGTATCATTGCTGCCTTCAGTCTGAGTTGACTTACTGGCGTTGCTCTGACTTACAGCTGTGCACACTTTGGCCCAGTGTTATTTGGGGACAGGCTTTGTGAAATGGGAGAAATGTGGAATGCACAACTGGAATCAATCTGGCCCCCTGACAGCCTGCTTGGAGTGCAGCGTAGGATCCATGGCCCGTCTCCTCCTCCCAGCAGGAGTGATGAGCTGAAGTTAGTGGCGTGGCAACAGCATGAATGTGGTATGAGAGGAGAATCAAATCCTTTATTTCCAACCTCATGAAAGTATCCCCGCTGCCTTTCTTCCAACAGTGCTCTCCCTGGCCAGATGTGCCTTATCAAATGAACAATGCTCCATCTCCAAGCTACAACAGTTCTCCCAACAGCTTCAACCTTGGAGATGGGTATGTAACAAATAAAATGCTCTGTTTTTCCCGTTGATTCAGTAGCCCTTGTGTGTGTGTGTTTTGTGTATCCATGCATTTCATGTCCTGAAAGAGGTCAAGGACCAGTTAGCCTCTCAGTACCCTTCCTGGAAGGGGCAAGATATTTTCCGCAAAGGTTTTAAGACCTTACAGGCAGGAATTCCTTGTAGTGCAGAGGTCTGAATGTCCACTGATTATGTGGTGGCTGGGAGATGAGCATCAGAGAACCACATGGGCAATTCTGGCCATAAATTTGTTCTCCTACTTTTCTGTGGGGGTCAGGCAACATACTATGCCCTGTTCCAGCAATTCTCAGTATCTTCCAACAAGAGCATTTGAAGAGATGCTGAATGCTGAAAGCCTCTGAGTTGGTATTTCTCCCATCTTTTCTGACTTAAGATGGCTTGGGACAGTGTGCTGAATTCCCAATTGAATGGGCTTTAAAGAAGCTGTCTGGAGCAAAACAGTCAGGTTTCTAAGAAGCCATTCAAGAATGAAGGATAAGCAGGAGGCACATTTAATTCATTAATATTGCCATCATAAAGAAATAAATGAAATACCTAAGATCAGTCCCGTCAGTGTTTAGGGAGGGTCTATTAGAAATGTTGTGTAATAAACTACAGTTTAGTATGTTTAAAATAATACCAGGGCTGATTTAGAAGGTCCCTTATTATTCTGTTTTTGTGAAGAATCACTATTAGACAATGGATTTAGTTAGGGGATTTCTGGCTCAGAATGGTTGAGTTTAGCCACACTTGTAGGTCACAACTTGCTTGGTTAGATGGGGTCACATTAGTAAGTCAGC
This sequence comes from Netta rufina, assembly GCF_964035555.1. Classification (NCBI taxonomy): domain Eukaryota; kingdom Metazoa; phylum Chordata; class Aves; order Anseriformes; family Anatidae; genus Netta; species Netta rufina. Next base: position 26,426,020 of record NC_140129.1, read on the forward strand.
TGTATGGAAAATCTTGAATGAGGTCTGTAAACGGGGTTTTTCCTCAATGTTGAGCAGAAACTCAACTGAGCAACAAAAGCAGAGTTGTGGAGTTTTTGTTTGCTTGTTTTTTGTACTTGTCCAGATTTTGGAAATCTTTTAAAAAATCTGATGGAGAAAAAAATCAAATCAATATGTAACTTGTGACAGTTGAGTCAAATAGAGAAGGGGGAGGAGGATGGGCACTGAATGCAAAATTTAAAATAATGTTTTTTTCTCTTCCAACTTTATATAATTTTTTTTAGCAACAGTTCTCCAACCCACCAAGTGGAGCTCCTGCCTCCCAGCAATGATGTAAGTATTTGAGATCATGTTAATGTGGTGCTTTTCTTTTTTAGGACACTGGTGAACAGTTCATTTCAAGACCTTCTTATTCTTTTTGCAATGTAGCATCTCCTTCCTTCTGCTTCTATTCAAGATGCCCAGCAGTGGCTTCATCGTAATAGGTTCTCTCCATTCTGTAGACTCTTCTCAAGTTTTTCGGGTGAGTTTGAATGGTCCAATTATTTTGTTTTTATTCTCAATTGTAAGTGCAGCTCATGCTTCCTATCAATAGCATCTGCTGCTGGCCACTGTTGATGGGATCACTAGTCGGATCTGGTGTGGTTGTTACTTTGTTCTTAGGTTAGTTAGCATTTACCAAAACATGAATTGTAGAAATAAAGAAAATAAGTGAAGTTGGAAGGGACTTCTTGAGTTCATTAGCTTGAAACAAGTCCAATTAGCTCAGGTTGCATAGCGCCTTTTGCAGTTGTGTTCTGAGTATCTCCAACCATGATCTCTCTGGGTAACCTCTTCAAGTACTTGACAATGCTCACAATGAAAAGCTACTTCCTTTTACCTATTCAGTATTTGCCATCTTTCTCAACTTCTATTAGCTGTCTCCTGCCCTGTTACTGTGCACCTTCAAGAAGAGCCTGGCTCCAACTTTATTGTACCCTCCCATTAGTAGTTGTACACAGCATTAAGATGGTGGAAGAGAAGTATTTAAGATGTTGAAACTTTGAGGAACCTTTCTCTGACTTGCTTGTATTATGCTTAAATAACCTGGTGAACATGGCAGCAAAAGAAAATTGGGACATTTAGTAGTGGAGAGTGTGAAGTAGCTAGCTTGTTTCAGTATTGTCTAGAGTATCTTCCTATGGACCACTGCTCTTCTAGCACTCTATTTTACAATGATTCATTTGCAGTGTCACCTCTCTCAATTTGCAACCTCTCCAGGCAAGTCTGTCTGATTTAGCTTTGTGGATTCTCTCCCCCTCCCCTATCCTGCTTACCATACACAAAATTTGGAAGCTAAGATTTGCTTAACTTCTGAAAAAAAATATCTGAAATACGTAGGTGCTGACTTACTGAAGATGTCCAAAGAAGATTTTGTTCAAATCTGTGGGCCTGCTGATGGAATTCGGCTCTTTAATGCAATCAAAGGAAGGTTTGTACTTCTTCCTTCCTATTTTTCTTGTTATGGCAGCATCCCTTGATATTTTCAGTGTTAACATGAAGTTAATCCTAGAGCTGTAGCACTGAGACTTCCTTTTAACACTTCAGAGGGTCATCTTAAAGGCTGGAGATCACAACGGTATTCAAATCCAAGTGCAGATCAGAAATGCTGCCAAACTCACCTGAGTTAAAAATGAAGCAGCATAATGTGGATTTCCAGTGATTTATTTGCTACCAGATGATAGTTTCCATGTACCTCATATGTGACGCTGCCTACAGTACCTCATCTTGTATCTCCATCACAGGTAACAAACAGAACAACCCCGGAGTCTCAGATGACTGTAAAACTTAATTTAGATGGCAATAACATTGTAAATTCTCCAGCTGCTTAGAATTTAAATCAGTAAACGAGAGTATGATGAACTGCTTTGCAAATGTTGGATACTGTTTATTCTTATCTGGCCCTGAAGAGATTAAGGTGTTCTACAGTCTACCACCACCTCCCAGGGGGCTCTTAGTAGACCTCCCTAAGTCATTTAGTCACCAGCATCAAGAATTAGTTGGTTATTTATGCACAGCCTGAATGATTCCAGCTTTCATTGTTTGGTGGCTGACTATAACAATTTTAGATCTAAATAACTCACTACTGTCTTTTAATAATCTATAGAAATGTAAGGCCCAAGATGACAATTTATGTCTGTCAAGAACCAGAGCATAACAGGTCCCACCTCCACCAAAAACGAGAAAATGGAGATGGCAGTCTTTGCGGTAAGTTTTTATGTATAGGTTTTGTTAAGCACTTGTCTGAAAATATGCTTTCTTCCTGAGCTTCTGCATGGCACAGCTTGGTATTGTGTGTTTGGAGAGGTCATACTTATTCCTGTTCTGACACTGTTAGGTTAGTTAGCTTAGTTACAGGGCTACATTCACAAGCTATCCAAACAATGACATAACAAGGGCTCTGTTCTGTTCTTAACAATTACTGTAGCATTAAAAACTGCCATCCTATCCACAATTTGATTGTAGATATGGCTTGTTTGAAAGTGTTGTAGGAAATGGAAGGCTGGTATGTCTTAAAGTGGGGTTCTAATTCTTGGAATTTCAAAGCTTTTGAGGACTCACTGCTCTGAACTGTCTCTCATAACACGCTCCAGAAGTAGGATTACATGAGAATGAAGATCCTACTTAGTTCTGGCACATAGTTTTAACTAGACACAGTTTTTCTACCTGTCTGTTCCTACCATTTGGATCAGATTTAAAAAATATTGTCATCTACAGTTATCTGATTCGCTGAAGTCTTTAGTTTGTGCCTATGGTGTCAACGGGAAAGTATCTAATAAAATACTACTTTTGTGCAACATCTTATCATGGGTATTACTGCTTAATCAGAGCTACTTTAAAATGTCAAAATTTAAAAGTAGTAAAGTATATCATATAAGAATAATGACATCCTTATAAGGGATTATTATTTTTTGTACCCTATTATACGTTGTCATTAGTCCTTATGATTTCCTCTGGGCAAAACTGACATGGGTTCCATTTGCCTGCTGTACCCAAATGTTAGGTATTTGTCTACAAATCATCAAGTTGCTTAGTACCTGCTCTGAAGGTACTAAGCTTGCTTATCTACTGTCAAGATTTGAACCTTGATCTTAAACCCATACGGTTGTTGATACTGAGCATCTTGGTGTTACCTGTCATTACTATCCTATAATTACACTGTAATTCCTTTCAACTTGTTGCAGTATATCATGCAATTTTCTTGGAAGAATTGACCACCTTGGAATTAATTGAGAAGATTGCAAACTTGTACAGCATTTCTCCACAGCAGATAAATCGAATCTATCGGCAGGGACCCACAGGGATCCATGTATTAGTGAGCAATGAGGTAAGAAATAAAAGCAAACTAAAACAGTTGTCTGCATTCTTGAAGTTAGAATGACCTTTTAAAGTATGATATGAATTTTCAAGAAAATGTTGCAAGGTCACTAATCACAAACACTTGAAACAAATAATTTAAAGCATATCATTCATTCATAACATTAATTTTGGTGTGATTTTAAGATTTTTGCTTTGTAGAAGAGATTAAAAAAATAATTGATTGTTTCCTTTTCATTTTGGCTGCTTAAACAAATTCCAAAATGAAGAACTGAAGTGAGTTTCTTTAAAAATGAATAGGAAAGCTTTTTGAAGAAGGCAAGTTTGAAAATCTGTAGGGCAATTAGTCTTACATCTCAGCCAATGACTACAGCCACATAATGACTGACTGGCTACTGGGTCAGAGTTAGCACTGTGTAAATGCACACTATGATTTCATGGACCTCTGCTAGCTGTTTGTGTCCCATTATATGTTGGCTTAATTTAGTCCATTCCATTAACTTGTAGGTTAATAGTGAGTTGCCCTTCCTCTTTTTTCCCCCACTAAGTGACTTACTCATTCATGCACCAGAATCACTTAGGGAGCTTCCTATATAAGGAACATTGTTAAAACAAATGAAGCAGAGCATGGGTCTCAACTGGGGCCTAAATTGAAGTCTGTAATGCATATTCCTAAAGTCTCCTTGCTATTTCAGCCTGATTAAATCTGAAACATTAATGCTTTATGGATGTAAAGTGCTTGGAGGCAACTCTTGGTAGGGGAATTGCCTTAACCAGCTTGGGTATAAGGCTTTAACTATTTACTTAAGTCAATTATTAACAATGTCTATTGCTTTATTTTTGTGTGTGTGTTTTTTTTTTTCTTCTTGTTTTAGTAGCATAGTGGCAAGAGTGAGGCACTGTATGAATGTACTTCATGCATCATTAGACATGGACACATGGACTGGCCAGTCAAGTTTGATTTGCAGGAGCAGGGGGTGGCAAAAGAGAATAGGGAGATCAGTCTTGGTGAAAAGGGTGTTTGATGTGAGAACTTAGAGCTGGAAGAGCTCTACTGCATGTACTGAATGATGTTCAGTAGCTAGGAAAAGGGTTTTGCTTAAAGCTGGATTTTCTGGGCTGATCATAGGTTCTGGTCACCTTCCCTCTGAAGTTAGGTGTCCACTCTCTGCTGTAGCTGTAGGAGACAGCTCCAGAAGGTAATTCACTTCCTCTCTTCCACACAGCTGCTCTAGGATGGGATGAAGCATTAACTGTGGATGAAGCTTAAGTGAATGGTTCAGCTTGGTTCTGAAGTTAGATGAGTCTTTTAGTTAGGGGCCTCACTAGATCCTGCAAATGTTCTGAATAGCTAGTTTCTCACCAATAACTCAGATAGCTTTAGATACTAATCTTACCATGATCTGCCTCGTCTCTTAGCAGTTTCATTAAAATGCCTGTGCTTCAACACAGTACAAATGGGTAAATGTAGATGCATGCACAGCATCTCTAGTACTCTCTGGTCAAAATAACCAGGTGGACACTTCTGAAATGACATTGTTAGCAACATTCCTTTATTCAACAAGGCGTTCATTCCTCAGGGCTGACCATCTCTACGTATTATCCCAGATGCTAATATAAAAGCAGCTGAGCTTCATGGTTCTGCTGAATGTGTGTGTATAATACGTGGATATGTGTGTGTATTACTATTTCTAGATTTTAGGAGAGGGTCTGTGTTTATCCAGCCTAAAATGGAATAGTGCCATTCAAGTCAATTAAGAGCATAATCTGTAATCAGGTAGCTAGAGTGTTGTAAGAACTTGTAGGATCGAGAGTTGCAAAGAGGATGGGTAAAATGCTGAACAAGCCAGATCAGTTCCAGGCAAGCACTTCAGTGTAAGTTTCTCTTAAGCACATTAGTAGCTGTAAGAACCCTAATTAATCATTCATATACTTTTAATGATCTATGGGCAGGGTTACTGAGAACTATGTAGGACTAGACACCAGAATTTGATAACTTTTCTTTAAAGGCAATACTGACACTGAAAGAATCTTGAATTAAATTGCTAAAAACATTTTGTGTTGGCTTTTTTCTTCTACCCTTCAGATGGTGCAGAACTTCCAAGATGAATCTTGTTTTGTTATCAGCACATTAAAAGGTAAGCATTGCTGCTCCTACTACATGTTTCTAAAGATATTTTTCTCCTTTCAATGGGACTAAACTTTATCACAAACTCAGTGCTGGTATCCCGAAGAGGAAACTAATCCAATTTGATGTAAGTCAAGAAGATGCATCAAATTACTGATTGATCTGTGTTTTCTTCTGTTACACTGTTATAAAACTTAAATAATTACTCAAATACCACTGACATAAATGAGCAGAAGGCCTTCTGGTAAAATGATAAAAGGTTACAATGTTGTATCTTTCTGTAAATGTTTTGACATCTGATTGTCATGAATGGGTTGTGGAACACGAGTGCAAACTAGTGAAAACTACCTAAGAAAGCCTGGAGTTGTTTGTTTGTGTTGTTTTCTAAAAGCAATGAAAAAATGTTTTGCGTTTCTTTATTACAGCTGAAAGCAATGATGGCTACCACATCATTTTAAAATGACCGTGCTGCACAGAAAGACTTTAACAGCCTAACGTTTAGTGCCTCACTGAGATTGCTACAACCTAGACTGGAAACATGAAGAACCTTCTGGATAAAATGCTCCTATGAACTCAGAATTACCAAACAGCTTAAAGAAAAACTTGCTTTTACAGATATACATTTTTTTCTTTGAAGCTGGAGTTAAGAACATCCTCAAAGCTTGTACATGTTTCTTCCTTCCTCCCTTCCTCTCCAGTCTTAAAAATTGTTGAGGTTTCTGCTTACTGCTTAGAAACATCTGCCTTGTACTAAAGGGAAATGAAAGATAAACAAAAACCAATTCTCTAGACCCCTCATGGTTGGATGAATTGTTTTATTTACAGTTCTGAGTGTTTCTTGCTTTCAACACACACCCCATTGCTGATGGACATAGGCTCCCTGTGGCTCCTCTTTTACTCTTTGAGGTGGAGGGCTTAGGGCTAAATCCAGGAGCAGATTGAGCAACGCAGACGATGGATTTGGTGCCCAGTCCCCATCCACAGTGTCAACCCTGGAAGCCTGCAATTAGCTGCTTCCCATTTGTAGATGTGCTTGAAGTCCCAAGACCTTAGTCTGACCTGACAGAGCTTCTTTAATGCTTATCCAACAGAACAATTTTTGCAGGGTTCAAGGGAGGACAGGCAACCTGAAGCAAGCAGTTCAGTACTGTATTGTATCTTTAGCTTTAGAGTAGTCTCCTTGCATAGAGTATAAGAGGGTTTTCGGAGGAAATGTTTTAAACATTGAAAGCCATAGAGCTCATGACAAATTCATATTGCAGATTTATTCTACTCTATAAAGTGTTAATTAACTGCTGTCTTTACTGTAACTGGGAATTAGGTTTTATGATCTTGGTGAGTAACAGCAGGCGAAAATCATTAAAGTAAGTAAAACTGAGTTTAGATTGAGCCCAGGTAATGGATCATCTTAGTTGCTGCTTCTTATATTCTTGCTGTTTCACTCTGGACTCCTGTTTCAAATAGCCTCAACTACAGTTAACCCCCACACCCCTCCCCTGGTCTCTTGGGATGCCATCCAGGCTCCATGAAGCTGAAAAAGTGGTTTTCGCTGATGTCAAAGGCAAACTGGATCACACCCTTCTTGCATGGATGGATGATTTTGGCAGCTAATTAATGAGGCTGTCTCCCAAACTGAATGGCTATCTAGCATCAAATTCTTCTGCTTGAACATTTCATTTCTCCCTGAATTAAGACAGAAAGCTGAAATACCAACATTTTCCTGGAATGGAAATTTTCAAAAAAAAAAAAAAAAAAAGAGAAATTGTCAGTTGGAAAACGCTGAATAAAACGTTCTAGCGTTTTGGAATGGAAACGTTTAATTAAATCCATTTGACCCTTAAAGCAGCATCAGTTTTAGCTACTGTCGCAGACCTCAGAAATTACCATTAAAGTGCCTTGTGCGCCATGTCTCCCCTGGGGCCGAGCTCCTTGGCTGGATGTCAGATCCCATGGTGCACTTACCGCGGGTTAGTCAAAGGGGGAGTGCGTCATGAAGGCTGGAGGGGTGCCCAGGAGCCCAGCCTTCTGGGAAAGGGGGATGTGCAGAACGTGAATTAGAGCTCCCAGCTGACACCGGAGGAATTCGGACAGACGTGGACTGATAATTTTTCTGACAAAAACGATGTGCTTCAAGTTTTCCCAACAGAAATAAAGAGCAAAGTACAGAGAAAAGCATTTTTTTCCACTAAAAGCATGAACTTTTGTGCAAACCCCCCGCTACCAAAAGAAAAGCAACAAAAAAAAAAAGAAAAAAAAAAAGCACCCACCATTTTTTTTTAAACCAAAAATAATACTAGAATAGAAAAACTGTGTTACAATGGGAAAACCTGCAGCCAACTCATCTAATTGACTAACATTGCATACTTAGGCATGATCTTGCACAACTGGCTGTCCCGGATGCTCCATGAATCATAGCAGTTATCCAAAAGAGACTTTCAGGGTTTGGGACATGGCAGTTTCCACCCTGTGAAGTGAAGGAGCTTGAGGCTGCTTGGTTGAGGATCAGGTTGTGTAGGTGAGAAAAGTTGTGATTAGCCTCTTGGAGTGAGGTGGTGCCAAACAGAGAGGCTGGGAGTAGCTTTGGGGGAAGAAATGCCTTTTTGGAAGATGGGAAATGCCATCTTTCTGAGGAAGATGAGGCCGCATGAAACTTGACCATGCCTTGAAGTGAAAGTGCCACTGAAGGAGAGCTTGTGACTGACCAAAACCTTTATTTCTGGTCAAACACTGGAACCAGGCTTCCTATAGATGTAGTTGATGCCCCATGCCTGTCAGTGTTCAAAAGACTTTTGGACAATGCCCTCACTAATACGCTTTAACTTTTGGTTAGCCTTGAAGTGGTCAGGAACTCGGACCTGATGATCTTTGAATGTTGTTTCCAGCTGAACCATGCTGTTCTCACACCCAGACTGAGTTGTTCTTGCTGCCCTTTGTGGCACTTAGGAACTTTGTAAGCCCCGAGGCATGTCATGGTGGAAGGCAGGCTCCTTCCCTGCAGCCACCCTCTCAGCTCAAAACTCCCCAAAAGATGGGAGGACAAGCTTCACTTCCTCCTGCAGCTACTTGCCACCAAGTACTGCAGGCACTGCTGAGCTACATCCGTGTTTCCCTCGTGTCCCTTTTGTGTCGCTGCACTCTGAGGAAAACTAAGTACATCAATGACAGAAGTTAAGGTTATTGGCCTAGGCTGAATGATGTCGCAGAGGTTTATTCTGTCTGAGAGGCAGCTGTGTCACCCCCTGGCTCTGCGGCCTGTGTCAGGGGGCAGTGGGGAGTCCCCTGGCCCCAGTTGTGGCCTCACAGCTATAGTTACCTTCCAAAATGTTTGTGAATAGGTGGGGCCTACATGCCACTGTGTGCCAGGAGCTGCTGGCTGTCTGGTTTCTGTTGTAGAAGATGCTTTGGAAGATGTACATTGGCTACGCTTTTTCATGTAATTTTGTAATATTGGCCCGGTACTGCTTATCTGGCATTGCTGCTGTTGTCATGCAACTGAGAGAGGTGGATCTGGCTTGATGAGAGGGATTTAAATTGGGGTTGCCAGATAGAGTGTAGTCAGTACCTGATCCACTCACACGTGATAGCCCTGCAATTCAGGGGGCACAGCAATAGATAAACACAGCACTGCAAAGGAAGGATAGAGGCAGCTTTGCTGTCGTGGTTAAGGACTAAGAACCATGTGCTTATTTTTACAAAGTATAACTTGTTCTTGGTTATTTTAGAAACAAATCTTGCCCATAAAGAAGTATATGCAGAAGTCCTAATGCTATTTCTGTAACACTTGCTTGATTAATTTTGAACAAAAATAACTCTGTTAGGGCTTTGTTATATTTAGATTTTAAAAATTGAGTAATTTTATATTGATATAAGGATGAATCTGACAGTATATCTTGCTCTTCTTTCTATGTTGTAAGAAGGTATACCAGAGTAAACAATCATGTAGATTATAAATATTGTTCTACTAGGTGGGCTCTACAGTTTTTATCTATGTTAGCTTGTTTGTTGAGCTGTATAACTGTAATGTGTATGTAAGGCTAACACCTACTTGACAAAGTAGTTCTAGTCCTTGTTGAACCTCTGTAGTCCCAACAGAAATTTGGAGGCTCATGCTGAAGTAGCATACGTACCCATGGACATCTAGACACCAGCTAGTTGGGTGTCTGGATGAATGATGAGTTACTTCCACTTGTCTCTGGGTGTTCAAAAAACACATTGCACCCTTTGCCCCTGTTTTGCATGATGCTGTGTAACCAACAGGTTGTTGTATGTGGGCAAACTGACCGTGAACCGTTGTGGCTGAGGAGTGCTTGTGGTGGCACTGGTCAGAGCAATGTTAGTGTGAGACTGGGCTGCAGACAAACCTCCCTCTCTGCCTCCCAAAGCACAAAAGCAGCCCCTTGGCCTAGTGAAGATGGTGAGTTTGTCCGTACAGAAACCAGGTGAAGCCTTCAGATGTTAGGGCTTTACTTCAGATGAGTGGCTTGTCTCACCTGTGTAAGTGGTAGGTGATTGCCTGATGGCTTAGGCTGTCCCTGTGATTACAGAGGGTCTGGTGTCCCTGGAGAAACCCATTCACCCTATTTGAAAATCTGACAGCCTCCAGAAGAAGCTTTTCATTCTCCAAGCACAAATGAGTAATCTGGGCTAGATGTCTAAGTTCTAGACGGACTAAAGGCAAGGGAAGTAAGTAGCTCCCCCGCCCCCCATGTGAATGTCCCAGAAGGATCTTTTTTTACACTGCTCTTAAGTGCCTGTTACATTTTATGTCTTTTTTTTCCCTATTATTATTTTTTTTTTAAGTAACAAATGAAACCTTCTTGTCAAAGTAATTTAAATTAGACTTTTTTTTTTTTTTATCTCTGCATGTTAAATTTTTAGGACAGACCTTTATCAGCTCTGGGTTTTAGGAGTCTTAACTAAGCCTTACTTAAGTAGTGTGGTACCCCAAACTGTCATTGTGCATAGAACCTACAAGTAAAAGTGGGCTTGCTGGGGATGAAATGGCAGGAGAATTGTTACATGATTAAAAGCAGTATGACTCCAAGCAGGGCTGCAAAGCCCAAGCCTGGGTTCTTATCAGATCCATACTGGCTCCTTGGAATTATTTCATTGATTGTTACATTTTCTCTGAAAACTAAGTAAATTGATACAGATCAGTTAGTATGACTATGACAATGAAATGCCCATTGTATGTCACCTCAGGGCAGGGGAGGAAAGGCACAAATAATTTGGTGATAGAAACCTGTGCCATGTGCCTGAGGTGGCAGGACTGGTGTTTGTAAAATTAATGCTCCTGTTCTTTCAGCACCCTGCTTGGTTAATTGGCTAAAATCTAAATAATAATCCAATCTGGAAAACACTGAAATTCTTAATTGTCTTGGTGTGAAATTTAATGGACAGAACTTTCAGGAATTGCAGGTGGTAAAAGGATTATTGCAGTTGAGAAGTCCTGAATGGCACTCTCCTTGTAATGTAACATAAACATATTTATGCATATATATATATATACACATACATACTGTACTGTATCAACACATATATGTGCTGAGTACTTGTGTCCTTTTGGCTTTAATTGGTACTCTGCTTTGTTTAATTGCATTTCAATGTAAAGAACTCTTGTTGGTCAAGCTTTGAAACCCAGTCATTCCTTGAGCAGAAATGTAAAAGTCCATAATAGCAGCTCTAGGTGATTTGGAGATGGTCCACTTGGAGTGATGTAAATTTGATGAACTTCTGCAATATAAATTCCAGGCCTTGGTGAAGACAAGTATATTCTTGCATTAGCACTGCAGCTCTATAGTGCGGCTTCTGAAAATAAGTTAAAGAGAAATAGATAGCTCAAAGCTTTGTAAATTAGTCAAAGCTACTTCCTAAGCTGAACAGCCATACGGTGACTTTCCTAGCTTGATGTTGTATTGCTTAAGCATTGGCTGTAATTCTAGCAATCATCTGGTAGATGACTGGGACAGGTTTTTTTTGTCTCTGTTTTTGTTTTTGACTGTTCTCAGAGAAATACTTGTATTCAGACTGTAGCTTGTCTTTCTCCTCCAATTATTAAATGGTTTTACTTTATGGTAGTAGTACAGATATTTTCTTAAGATTATAATCTGCTTGACAGCACAGGGTACTCAAAGTGGGGAGTGTGTGTTTGGTGTTGATCATAGCTACTGCAGGTGAATAGCAGAAGGCAGACTGGAGGTGTATGCTAACATCCTTGTCTCTCTTTAAAAAAGGGGTTAAGCTGGTGCCTAGCTTTTTGTGCATTTCCGATTTGTACTTTTTTTTCTTTTTTTTGGCCATTCCCTCAAAATTATTCTGCTCCCTGTGGGGGGATGTGTTGGTAAGCAGCTGGTGTGCCTAACTTTTTCTTAAGTAGCCTGCTGTTTTCCCAGTTTGCTTGGGGTGAGCGTTTATCTTTCAAAGGGCTATGGGAGTTACCTCTCTTCACTGACAATGCAGCCATTCGAGATGGGCGATGCTGACCCTGAAGTTGGCGTGATGGGCGAGGGTGAGTGGAGGTGGGTAGATTGGAGGCTGAGGCGTACCAGTTGTGAGTAAATACTGCCACACTTTTTGTCTTTTTGTTTGTTCGTTTTTTTGTACATGAATTAAAAAAAAAAGAAGCATATTTTGCACTGGCTATTGTACTGTTGTGCAGAAGAAATCTGTATCTAGAATCTGTGCTCCAGTCAAAATGCAAATAAACCTGTTTGTAAGACGTGTGTGTTTCATCTCTGCATTGCTCGGCATGGATGGCTGCAGGAGAGCCGTGCATCGGCAGCTGTAAGGTGCTGAGTGCCCTCTCAGAATCAGCGGGAGTGCAGTTTGCAAAGTGCTGGTGCGAGAATGTCAGCAACAGCCAAATGTCCTGCAGCCATTCTCTTCTCATTGGGACTGAATTCATTTCTCAGCAACACAATGCAGAGAGCAGATCACATTTAATCTGAGTCCGGGCATGGGGAGAAGTGCCTAATTCTTACTGAAGCAGCAACAGAGAGAACACAAACTAGGTTAGGTAGCAGCTGGCTGTGGGCTTGCTAAGCAGAGGACACAGGTATTTCAGAGACTGGTGTTTGGTGACAGGAAAGATGAGCAAAATGTCCTTCTTGATAGCAATGCTCTGTGCTATTCAGTAGCTGTTAGATATGCCGGAGAAGAGGCAGTGAGGTCTGGACATTCCCAGAGGTTTGGGTGAAAGCATTTCAGCATCCTCTAAGGGCAAGGCATAGCTCTAATAATACACACGTTCAAGAGATGGAGATAGATGTCTGCTGTCTCCACTTGGAGTAGATGGAGCCCACCTGGAAAATGTTACCTTCCAGCAGCCAAACTTGCCATTAAGTTAAAGGAGAGGGAATGGATATTCTACCACATCAGGGTGCTTCTTGACTTCAAGAGAAATTTTGGCTCCTTTATTTTGCTGGAATATTTGAATCACAAAACTAGAAAATGTAGCATGTGCCTCTGTGTAATGTAAGTTCATATGTGAAGTGTAACAGCAAAGACAATGGTTCTAGAGGCAGGTGGATGAGTATTTTTCAGGAGGGCTATCCCCTGCAGGAGCCATCCCCAGGGATGGTGGGACTACAGAGGTGAATCCCTCCCTGACACCCCACGTGAGGTGCACCTGACGATTGCACACACCAGCTGCTGGCATGGGTGCTTCCAACTGAGCTCCATGCAAAATCGTCCCTCTACTGTAAGCTTAACCCATGTGCTGGCAGGCATTGCTAAATGCAAAAATGGTCAGAAGATTATCTAGAATTGCCTGATAAAGGGACTTTAATGGCAGAGAAAGAGGTAATGCTGCACATTTTAATTACTGTGGTACAGACAGCAATACAGCTTATAAGGAAAAGATCTCCTTGGGAACGCACTCAGAAGTCAGCAGCAGCCGTGTTTATGGCTGGACAGGAGCTGAAAATAGCTGGTCGTGAGTGAGGAGAGCCAAGGGCTAACACGAGCTGCTGAGCCAAAGCTGTGGCATAATCTCATATAAATCTTCAACAGCAAGCAAACATTTCAGAATTAGTTTTCCAATTTATGAAACAATGCAGTCTTTCAGTGAAAAGGATTAGTCACAATTATGGAGCAGGTAGGAAAATACCTTCCCTCATGCTCATTTGGTGAAAGAAGCTGAATGCTACTTTGAAAGGAAAGATTTGACCCTGCAATGATTTATTTAGTATATTACAGCAAAGAATAGTTGTCCCACATTGGTCAAACTAGCATTTCTGATGAAAAAAGGCTGCTCAGCTCCCCAGAGAAGCATGGCCAGGGGTTTGGGATGGGATTCGGGCTTTGGGATGCACCAACCTCCCCTGTTTCAGGAAGGAACTGAGGTGCCAAGTGCTACAATGAGCCTAGGGAAGCAGGACAGGCTGTAGTGTCTGTCCTGGCTATCACTCACACACAAAATCACAACCAAAGAACCCCACCAAGTCTCTTCTTCCATATCATGGAGAGTGGTGATGTGACTCAGGTATAAGTGGGAATGATACTCGATATTACACTATGCAGGTAAGTTATAGCAGAAAGTAAAATCTACTTGGGGGTCTGTTGAGTAAGGACAACTACAAAAAAAATGTTTTAAATAAAGCAAAATGAAGCAATAAAAGATGGTATACCACCACCCTGGATAAGGTCCCCCCAGGTGCCAGTTCACCTGTGTCTTTACACTGGGACTTTTAAACTGGCATCTGCTTGTTTACCACTGTGGGTGTAGAGGCACAGGGCCCCGATCCCTCCATTTTCCTCTGAGGATGTCTGTAGACATGTTAAAAGGGCTGCTTATTGTGAATATTTATATTATTTATATATACACTTTCTAAAAAATTTCTTTTGCAATATATTCTTAATCCTAAAATCCTGTTGCAAACAGTGCTTCTATCCATTTTGCAGCTTAGAAATGCCTCAATTGTGATTTCACTGATAACAAGTTCTAAGCAAGTATAACACAGCTGGAAGAAAGAATATTAGTGACTGAGAAATCATTTTCCAAGGGTGAAAATTCTGTGAAATGATGACTATGCTTTAGAGAAGAGAGGTGCTAGAAACATGTAAGATGGCCTCGAGCAAATGCAACACCAGGAGGAATTTCTTCATGAAAGTGTTATCAAAGCTTAGCATCTCCCAGAAGGAAGCATTTCTGGAAGGTTGGCAGCACTTTGGGAATTAAGATCTCCATGACATCACTTAATAGTTTAACCCGTGGGAGGAAAATCAGGGAAAAGTTGAGTGAAAAACGAGCGTGTGACTTTCTGCAGGAAGAAAAGAGTGGCTGAGGCTGCGTGGCTGCAGCAACCCAGGGAAGGAAAGCTCAGTGTGAAAGCATGGAGACTGCATACATTAAGCCAAGTGCATGCTCTGGCACAGCTGTCCTGAGGACAAAGAACATTGTCCCGGGCAAAAAATTATTCCAGAACCGCCCACAGTTTCCTGTTTCCAACATATTTACCTCATTTCATGGTGGGGCCTATGTGGCCACAACTTTTGTTTCCTGAGGCAGCCATATTTGTGTACTCTCACACGTGTGGCCTGAAAGCCCAAGTGAGAACATGGGGATAAATTTGGTTACTGCTGAAGTTAACCAGTGGGGAAAGGAAAAGGCATTCTGCCTTGCTTTTTAAAAAGCTTTGGCCTCCTGGCTCTGCTGACCCCTGCCATACTTGCAGAAGAGGCATACCTGTTGCCAAATAAATATGCACACTTCTCTGTCACTGATCAAAAACACGTGTCCCCCTCCTGAGCACCTTGCTTAGCAGCACAACCTACCGACAGCCTGCTCAGGAGGACACCTTACTCTGCAGCTGTTTAAATGAGCAAATTAACTCCACAGGTTTGGTAACAAAGAGTTATTATGTTACTAGCCTCCTCAGCTTAGCTTGGGTGCTTGGACATAGGGAACCCAAGCCTTCCAGTTAGGCCCTTCTTACGGGTTTCTGGAGGACACAGTGTCTCCCTATGGACAACACAGGCCACTTCATAATACCAGCATTAAATGATGGCTGAAGATGGGTGGTGGGATTGTTCCACAGAGGTTTGTCTTTGGGCACATTTTAAATCATCAGTCAACAAACTGTTTTGGATGCTGCTTCTTTACTCCCATCTTCCCCCAAACAAGTAACTGCTTGATCTATTCCAGGATTGTTTGGAGAGTGGGTTAAGGCAGCTGCTGGGTTAAGGATGTCCTTGCTCATGCAAAGAAAGTCATGACAGAGTAGCTGTTCTGCTCCATGATGGTAGCAAATGTGCCCCCAAATTATCATGGCGTTGTCTATCAATGTTCATGGTGGATAACTGTCTGGCTTGACCTTGAAGACTGTCCATGATGGGGAGTTCACATGGGGGGACATGCATGTTATTGCAGCAGTAGGAGCAGGGCTGGGGTGTTCTATTCCTGTTTTATATAACCCCAGTAGTGGTCTCCAAGGTTTTCCAAGGCAAATTCAAGCAATTAGTTGGTAGTCACCATTAGCTGACAGTCAGCATGGCAAGGAAGCAACTTAGCTTCCACCTAAACCCCAGCGTGAATCACTTTTAACACCACAAGGACAAAGTGGCAACAAGCTGTTGACTCACTTCAGAATTCATTTGCCAGAAATGACTCAGCAAGCAACCTGTGAGAAAAAAAGAGCATTGATCCTCCTGTGTTGTTTCTGAGGCAGCACAATGCCCATCCTGCAGAGCAGAAGCCACAGGGAGCTGCATGGAGTCCGAGGGAGGGGAACCAGTGTGGTCCTGCCCAGCACACACAGCTCAGCAGGATCCTGCTATGTCCTACGTGTGTGATGCAATTTTTTTTTTTTTTTCCCACTTTCCAATTCTTGATACAACAGTTGAAGATTTGATCTAATTCTTATGATAATGGTCACATACTGGACAGCTACATAAGCAAAGCACTTGAGAAAACAACCCTTTTAATTCCTGGAAACCCCCACTTTAAGCAATGAAACGTTTTTTTTCCTCTCCTTCAAACACCACCAAGTAGCATTAATACATTACCTTTCAGGCTCCCACACCCACAGGTGATGCCTCTTTTCTCTGTCAGTGAAGAAGTCCTTAAAAACACAGTTAAATGCAAAGCCGATGAGCCCAAGTGGTGCAAAGACAAGGAGCCCAAACTGAGAACAAGTCCCTTAGCAAATTCTGTGTTCATCAGGGCTCAGTGGCTATAGAGGAGAGTTAGCCCAATTGCCAGGTCCACAAGGGCCTGTGGGAAGGGTCCATCGGCAGAAGGGAATGGCCATCAGGGGCCCTTTTAAACAGGCTTTTAAAATGAAATCCCCATGACACAGCAGCATTGCAGAACTCAGATAACCCCAAATGAGCAGACTCGTGATAAAGTTATGACCGGTTGCCACCCATCCTGTTTGAATGAATATGGGGATATGTATGGAGAAGAGCTCAGGTGTGGAATAAGACATAATAAATATAAAAGGCATGCATTAAAAAAAAATAAAAATCTTATTTAACACTCAGTAAGCACAGGAAGAATGGCAAGACCTTAAACTCCATCATGTTTATCACTGCACTCATGTGCATCACTGAGTTAATAATTGACTTAAATATACAGATCCATTGTGACAGTACACGTGTTGCCTGCAGTGTCTATTCAGGGAGTGTCCCTATGCATAAGACAATTTTTAACTTGATTCTTTTTGTGGAGATTTATAGCTGGAGCCAGGATGGACAATTAAGTAAAAAATTAACAGGACATTTTGGTACAAGGACACTAAACCCCATCGCAGCATTGCTCTGAACCCCCAAGTCTGAGTCATATCCCTTCTCAGCACACTTGCCTGTCACCATCAGCAGGTACCAAGTGGGCTGAGGGCAGGGAAGCCTCTTGTTAGTAAGTTTTGGGGAAGAAAATGATGGACCTTAGTTAAGAATGACACTTCTCTCCCTACACTTGACACACGTGACTTTTTGGGAAGGTCTTGGAAGGAAGCCAGGGCTGGAAATCCCTTGTGATTGCAAACAAGCTGGCAGGTGCCCTTGGGATATCTAATTCAGGTTAGTTTAGGTTAAATCAGGTTGGTCTGTGCTGAGGTCAGCCTTGCTGATATGGAGATAGAGCTCTCCCTGCACCAGGTCAGGAGACCAGGCTTGGTAAACCCAGATGCCCTCCATTCCTAGGTGGCTGCAGGGGCAGCAGTGCTGGGCCTCAGCCCAGGTGAGTGACTGAATCTGTGTGATGTTAACTGCTGGTGTGTATTGCACTTTGTGCTCGGCTTTACTATACTCCTTGAAAGTCAGTCCCAGGTGTACTAGGGTCTCAGTGTGAAATTCCCTATTGCTTTCATTTTCTCCTAATTCTAGCAGCATTTTCTCTACCTCTCTTTTGCTGTCTCCTCTCATTTCCTTAGGGGTAGGCAGTGCCTGGTCTGTGCTGGCTGTCCTACAAGGATTTGGGTCCATAGCAATTTGGGCTGCTTCCTTAGAAGTTAAGTTAATGGCTTAGTTTGGAGAAGTTTTGTGATGGGATCCTCTAGTGATCCTGATAGCCCCCTTCTAGTGAATGATGTTCCATGTGCTCTTTCTGCCTTGTCCCTTGAGGGTCTGTGTGACCTGAAGTTTTGCGTATCTGGTTACATAAATGAGACAACTTTTGAGGGATTCAGAGCAAAACATGGTCACACCAATGAACAGCTTTTAGACCCCAAACCACAAAGCCAAAGTCTTGGGGTATCCAGTGGCATTGCCTACTGCTCTGTGCTGTGTTGGCCCCTCCTGATGTGGTTCACCTGTGCATCCTTGATCTATTACCAGCCCCATGCAAGTTGTGTGGTGCTTTGTAGTGGTGGGAAAGGCACAAAGATGAAATTAAACTAATTACAAGCTGGTGCACTTAATTGCTTCTGAAAACTGGCAATATGGATGAAACTTGCTCCCGGTCTTAATATCAGGTTTCAGTGTCTTGCCAGATTGTGTGACTGACATCAACCTGTGATTGTGACAAAGGCTATAAAATCATAGACTTCTAAAATAATTTAGAGTGGAAGGAATCTCTGGAAGTGACGTGGTCCAGATGCTGCTGAAAGCAGGGCCAGTCCAGAAGCTGCTCGGCATCCTGCAGGGTCAGCAAGGGGAAGCCTGCGGCCAGCGCTAGCTAGGAAATCCACCCAGAGATCATAATACCCAATTTTTGCCTCAGATAATGTATTAATGCACCCACTAAGAAAAGCTTTTGTCTTTCCAGCATTGGGTGGGAGGAAAGTAAAATAACACAGGCATGCCAAGCCATAATTAGCTTTCAGTTCATCCACGAAGAATAACTATTTTTAAAATGACTTGGGGACTATTTGTTTACTTAATAATTTTTCCCAGCAAATAAAAAAAATAAAAAAATAACTTGACAACCACTTTCTACTAAGCCTGGCAGTTCTTTGTGGAGATATGGCTGCCAACTAATATTATAACTTGTCACAATGGAACCGAACACATATTAATTGCAAATGCAAATCTCCAGTTTAACTCATAGAGCTGCTTCACAGTGAGATGGGATTGTTGGTGCTCAGGTGGGTTTTAAGCTGGGGGTGAAGCTGCAGTGTGGATGTATTCTGCCCTGCGTGTGCTGTGGTGCAAGGTAGTGCCTGCTGTGTTTTGAGCAACCCATGCTGTGAGTGCTTGAAGTGTTTAAGCTAGGATCTTGTACATCTAAATTTCCAGCTCTGCTCACTTGCTTTGGTGTCCCATGTAACCCAGCTCTGAGGAGGTGCATTAATTCACCTTTTCGTGTATATGGTAAAACATGCAGTCAAAGGAGAAATGGTAGCAGAGCTAGTGGATAAGAGAAACCAACACTTAAGTTACAGACTTGAAGTTAATTAAAGTGCAAGACTTCTCTTTGGTGTGTTTTAATTTGAAGAGAGAGGCTACAATGGGCAGGACTCAGTCATGAAGTCATGGGGACTTCCAAGGAGCTGCATGCAGGAATAAACCTGAGCAGCTGTGTAAGAGTGAGGACTTAAATGTCCTTTAGGTATTCTGAGGTCTTTCAGATAGGAATCACCTTGCTTCACCTTAGTCCAGAGGTCCTAAGCTAGTGCATTGAGCATCTGGTCCATTGACATGGAAATAATGTCAATGTCTTCTCTTCTGAAATGCTTAGTAAACAGCTTGTTTTCCAAAATGAGTAAATAATAGTGTTGTATAGCTTTTTTTTTTTTTTCTTTTTCCCCCTCTTGTGTCACCTTCGCTGTTTCATTAGTATATGTTCTCGTGGAATTTCATTTTAAACTTCCCTCAAACAGTTTACCTGTCTGCTAGGGTTTTTGAGGAAGGAAAGGTTTTTGTTTCATATCTGGTAAGTCTGTCCCCCAGCCCTTGAGTAATCTATATTTAGGGTGAAAGTACTACTCCAAAACTGTGACTCAACCAATGGTAAACTTATGCTTGCTATTCAAAAATACTCCTGCCTCATGTCCAAGATGGGATGTTCTCACACAATTCACCAGATTTTTTTTTTTTTTTTCCCTCGGCTAAGCATAATTTAATTCATTGTTCACCTCAGCAAATGAAGGGCAGCAGAGCAGGGTAGAACACCAATTGCCTAAGGTACATTTCTGATTATTAAGTTATTTAGCCTGTACGCTTTGTTCTCACTGCTTGGAGTATGCAAACTGTCTTCCTCAAAGGCCCCTCACCCAGTGGCTAGGCCGAAGCACCTCCTGGCATGCAGCAGCTGCAATGCTATAAGTCCTGGCCTAGGAAGGATGTATTTTCGGGCAGGGGTAGTGTTGTCTCTTGTGTCTTCAGCAAAGGAAGGGTACAGAAACAACAAGCATTGCTCATTTTGTTACTTAAGCTCTAGGCAATTTGGCCTGTCAGTCTCTTCCTGTCCCTTGCCTTTCTGCATGTCCTTGATCGTGAAATGGCTCCTTCGCTGCTCTACCACCAGATTGCTGTGTGATCTCTCCCCGTCTCTCAGGTTCTTCCCAAGAGCCTGGGGTGGCAAGGAAGTGCTCTTTCCCCTTGTTCAGTGAGGGAACCAGAATCCCAAAGAAGTTTAAGACTTAATTTTTCTAAATTCCTTGGCACCTGGCTTACCTCCATGTTGTTTGGTGCCTGGATACTACTTGGAATTTGGGGAGAAACACCTTACCCATGGCATGAAGCCTGTGGCAGAGCAGGCGTTTGTCCTCAGCCCCTTGAGTCCTAGCTAGTGCCCACAGTTCAGCTTAGGTCTTTCTGCCAGATTCAGCAACTCCTGATTCCCATGGCAATAAATCACCAGTCTCGATTCCCTCAGCACTAAATACACAACAGCAGTTGGAGGCAAAAGATATGGATGTCATAGATATGGCATAAGTAGAGGGGACTTCTTAAAGCCCAGTCCTGGATCAAGATTTTAAGCCTTTCCCATTGAGGAGGAATGAGATGAGTATGCAGGGTTGCCCTTGCATAATGTGGACTTTGCTGTGGCTGCACCTGGCTTTGTGCGGAAACCTTGCATAATTCTACTGGAGAAGGATTATGTTGGATACATCTGAGTGCCCCCTGGCTATGGTTGCAGCATCCCAGGGAACAGCTCTGTTGAGATTTCCTGGGAGATCTGTAAGTGTAACAGCAACTTGGCATTAAGTTTAAACCCTGACTTTACTAACTAGTCTATGATGTTTTATTTTTTATATCTTTTAATGGGGTGCCTTTGAGACAGCTTAGGAGGATGTTATGTCTGGTGGGGGGAAATTTGCTATTGACAAGGCTGGGTTTTCTCACTGCATGAGGGGCAGCCTTACTTGGTGAAAATACCCTAGTTCTTGCAAAAGAAATCTTCCTCCCTACCTCTCCTCCACCTTTTCTCTTTTGTTTGAATGGAGGGTATTTCCACAGAAAAATTCTTATGGAAATTCAGTCAAAAGATGCAGAGTGCATGGCTGTACAGTGTTTGATGTTCCCATGTACAGTAACCACCTTAGTTGAGGTATATGCTGTCCTGAATCAGGAAAGCTTGGATGTTTCTGTCAGCTTCCATAAGGGGTACTGGAGCAATACTCAGAGATGCTACCAAGGAGGAACTCCTGCTGCAGCAATAGTGGGTGAACTTATCCAGGAGCATTTGCGTTTGTAGCAATTCTGCCTTGAAATCTATCGATCTTTCTTTGTGTGCGCTCTTTTTCCACCTAATTTGGCACAGCTCTAGTGCCACTTGGTTGCTGATATCACAATGCAGGGGTTGATAAGCACTTGCCAGCATTCAGAAACTTTCCATTCCCACACTTTACCAGCCCTGGCTGTTCTTCAAACCTGTCACTTGAAGCTGTTTGAACCACACAAGAACAATAGTAAGGGAGGGAGAAAGTGTTACTACTGATCTCTATCTGAGAGCCTCCTTTGGTGCAATTACCGACTGGGAAGATAAAAAGTGTGGTGGACAGAGTGAATTTGGATGACGGTCATGCATGGAGGTTAGTGCTCTGGAAGAGAAGCCATACAAATGCTGGCAGAGCACCAAGCAGCTATAGCATATCACAGCACACAGCCTGGGCCCTCCACATGGGAAAAAGGAGCTGTGGGCATCTGGAGCTCGGCTGGTGACACTTCTAGCCTGTCCCTCCCATGTCTTGAGAGGCTTTGCAAGCTTATGAGCTGCCATGAGGTAAAGTCCACGTGTAGATCTTACTATGGGCCTCCTCTTCACTCTTAGCAGATAAGAGTAAGCCCTTCTCCTCCCTGCTCTTGCAAACGTGGGAGCATCGCACTGTCTTGGTTAGGGTGTGGTCTGGCCAGACAGTCCCATGATTGATGTGAATATTTGCAGCCAAGCTTTTGTGTTGTCAAACACTCACCATCGATGCAACACCACTGACACTAAACACTTCTAGGTAAGATCAGAGAAAACTTGCCAAAGAGGCTTTCTCTTTTCTAGTGTGTGTGTGTGTATGTGTATATATATACATATATATACATATATATATATATATATATATATATATATATATATATATATATATTTATTCTGTTTTCTTCTCCTTTCAGCTTTCATGCACTTGGTTTGCCCTGCTCCCAGTGTTGATCATGCCCTGCTTGGCTCAGGATGAGGTGTCTGTGGGCTACCTGGCATGGGCTCTTACACCAGGAAGAGTTTTGCTGCCACACTGACCTGGGACATGTTCTTGCCCAATGTCCTGCTCCAGCCTGGGCTGTGGTGTGCTGCCTGCGCTGCGTGCTGGTGCATGTGCAGGGACTGCTTTAGGTTACAAATAAATGAGTGGCTTTGACTTGGGAAGCTTTCCTGATAGGATTCTTTACCTAGCTACAAAACTGGTTATATTGGCCCAGGACAGTGTGTTTGAGGTGGCTGGGAAAATAAATGCATATTCAATTACAACTGTATCATCCTTGAATGAAAAATGTGTATCTTTGTCCAACTGAAGACAAGAGCAGTCAGCAACAAAGTTGCGTTGCACTCTGAGGAGCTGGTGTATTTTTCCAGTGGAGTTTGAAAGAGGGGCCACATCTCCACGTATCAGCCTTGACAGTATCTCCTTCAGCCTCTTGCAGTAAACCCTGTGATGGTTTAACTTCACCCCACTCTTACTGCACTACAACAACAAGGCTGTTACTGCTCTCTCAGCCCCGCTGCATCTTCCTATATCACTTAGGGTATCTCTAATACCGCTGGTGGTAAAGCTATTTTAAAGCTATTTTGTGAAAGGGGTAGTTGAACTTCTAGTTCTTGAACCTCATCAAGAGGATCACTTGGAGGCAGGATTTATTTTATTTTTTGAAGCAGAATCAGTTGCCTGATTGGTTTATTAACGTATAACTGAGGGAGTGGCAAACCACAACAGGAGGGCAAAGGATGCTGCGAAGAATAAGAGGAAGGCTCTGTAAATGCTTGAAGCCAGCATGGCAGCTGAAGATTTTGTCTTCTGAAACGTTGGCCTCAGAAGCTTAAAACTGCACTGTTATATATGTCTGAGCCCCATGTGCTATTACAAATGTGCAGCACACGAGTGGAAATGGGCAGAACAGTGTCTGGCTCTGCAGGTCTTGGAGGTCAGAGCACTGATCAAGTTGTTCTGCTGCAGCTGATAACAAGAGTAGAGAAAATCTATTTTTTCTTGCTACTTTATAAAGCATGTTGAGACTATTAACAGAAATGTAGTGGATCCATTCAAAGTGGTGCTTGTCATAGCTTAATGAGTCTCATAATGGCTATGATAGGCCATGGTGTAATAGAATTAGAGCTTGCTAGCATAGAAACTATCTGAAAACAAAGATCCAGGTATTTTTGCCATGATTGTGTATTCCTGAATGCTTTTTCCCCTTCACTGACTTAACAAACAGTGCCCTATGGCATTTCAGAAGTCACAACAATGAATTTCTCAGAACAAGTATGAGTGAAAAAGGACTATCCATCTCTGTGACTAATAAGACTTGTAAATAGGAACTTCTTGTCTTCCCTCTGTGTCTTTTAATTAAAATGGGAACCTATCTTGTTCTTCAAATGTCAGAACAGAGAAACTAGGCTATGCAAATCTTTAATGCTGACTTTGTGGAAGATAGTAAGGTTGGATCTGAAGATTTACCATGTCCTGAATGAGATTCTTTTTTCTTCTTCATAAAGAGGTCGAAGCTTGCTAAGCAGACAGCATTTATCATTGCTCCATTGCTATGGGATCTTTCTCCAAGAAGCATCTCTGTAAGTTAAAGAAGCAGAGCAGAGAGCTGCTGCACACACTGCCCCGTACCAGAATGTATGCAAGACCAAGCTGCATCCTCCTAGTCCCTTTTCACCACAGGGGTGAAAAGCACCAGGCAACTGCTAGCTCAGCATTACACAACGCAGCTGAGCACGGTGCTCCCAGCAGGAGTGGGGCTGGCTGGCTTCCTGCTTGCCCTCTGTTTCTGTTCAGAGGATCGCAGGACTGAGGTGCATCAAGCAAAAGAACTGTGGGGTGGAGGTGGTCCTTTTGGCTTCCTCCTGTGCTGTTGTGCTGGCACAGGTGTCTATGGCCAAGGCAATAGACATCTGAAGAAACCATTGACTGCCCTTGCCGTCTCCTACTCCCTTCTTTATCTTGACTGTTTTTCTATAGTCAGTTTGTGTATAGGCGTTGAAAACTGCTTGAGGTTCTGAATTAAGTCCTCGTCTAGGGATGAAGCAGTTAACTAGTACGGACAACATTTAATAAATAAATAAATAATTAAAAATACAAGCCCACAGAGAAACAGAACAAAAGTCTATTGAGGGGCA
The DNA here is from genome assembly GCF_964035555.1 of Netta rufina. Classification (NCBI taxonomy): domain Eukaryota; kingdom Metazoa; phylum Chordata; class Aves; order Anseriformes; family Anatidae; genus Netta; species Netta rufina. The sequence goes on from NC_140129.1 coordinate 26,450,715, forward strand.
GGCAGTAGCATGGATCCAGAGTGGCTTGTGGGCTTCCTGCTGCAAGTACAGAGCAGCACAAGGTGGTGTAGCCCCAGCTCCTCATTCTTGCACTTTGAGAAATGTGAGCAGAGCTGTTACTGGCTATACCCCATTATTCAAGCACCCAGTGAAGCCCTCCCTGTTTTCATGCTTCCACTAAGTACAGCTTCTTAAAAGACAAAGAAACTCATGCTCTCTTTTTCTCATTTTCTCTTGAAAGGAAGCTGCAAAATGGTCAAAGCCCTCAGTGTCTCTCGATGACTTTGCGAGAGCCCTTGAAACATCACACTGCGTAAAGGTTTAGGATTGCTCAAACCAGGAAACCTCAAACACAGCTCTCATTTTTATCTGCAACAACAGACACTGTGTCATTAGCTTTTAAGAATAAAGCTGCAGAACTGCTTGCTGTGGATTTTTTTTTTTTTTTTAACCAAAAACAACGCATTAAAGAATTCAAATGTGTCATTTTAGTAAAGTTCATGGCGTGCGTAGAATGGTCTTTTACCTGCAGTGGCACGCAAATGCTAGCACCACTAATTTTGCACAACTTCTTATGAGAGTCTTCTTCCATAAGGTTTGAATCAAAGCTGCCCTTTCAAGTTGAGTTATGACAGCATGAAGTTCTAGCAAGACAGCATGACCACGGGAGACTCAGTGCGTGTGCTTGTTAATCATCACAGCGTCACAGGTAGCCCTGCTGTGGCAAAACTGCTTTCACATGGCATGGTCCAGAGTGCCTGTCATTCTGCAAGGCAGCATGGACAGTCATTTTTTTTAATCCCGATTTCTGCATTCCCACTTGCTGCCTGTTTTGTGCAGCAAAATAGGAAGTCACCATCCTGCTGCTTTCTTCAGGAAATGTGGCTGATGCGTGGGAAGATAGACTCACTTTGCTTTGAACTTGGTGTAGTGCGAACTATCCTTTGATTTTACTATTTCATGTACTGACCATTTCTGATGAAAGAATGAACTAGCTTGCTCTAGCCTACTTGTAGGTCTCTTTAAGCCCAAATGCTGATTGCAGGGGCAATCCTTGCAAACTCTAAACAAAAAAAGAGAAGCAATGGGGAAACTGTAGGTTTTCAGGAATGAAGCAGAAAACAGCTAATCACATTGGATTTGGGTAATTGCCTCCCACACCTGAAAGATTTACCCTGATTTTCTTGCTGACATAAGAGTATTATTTGCTGAATGTAATGAATATTTTCCTGGAGGAGTATTCACTGTTCCTGGGGGTGTTCAAGGAAAGGTTGGACGTGGTGCTTAGGGACATGGTTTAGTGGGTGACATTGGTAGTAAGGGGATGGTTGGACCAGATGATCTTGGAGGTCTTTTCCAACCTTAATGATTCTGTGGTTCTGTGGAATGAGAACTGATTAGGAACCAGTTTTCACTAGGAGTGTGCTCTATCATTGAGCTCTTCAGTAAGGGGGGAAAAAAGTAGTTTGAGTTATTCCATGATGTCAAACTCAAAGCTGAAATCAAGACAAGCCAATCCAATAATTACTGACTATGAAATTGATGAAAGGTATGTGCTGTGGAGTGTGATGCTTTTCAATATCGCAAGCCTCGCAGCATTTATATATGCTGTGGTTACTGTTAGACCACACATCTTAAAGCAAAATAGGTCATAAGTTGATTTCATTCATATGCCACTTGACCTAAAGCAACTGGATTCCCTGAAAGAAAAGGAAGGTTTGTAGGTAGAAGGTAGGATAAAGGTAGACATGGCAAGATTTGTCAGTTCGAGGCCACATCTTCTGTTAGACTGATTAGCACATCTGGAAAAAGTAGGTTGGCTTTCAGGAACAAAAGGACATCTTCAGGGATACTATCTTCCCGCTACAGATACTGCCTTGCCAGTGTCTTTTGACAATCCCAGCCACTGCTGTTTTCTCAAAGATAGTAATCAGTTATCTTCAAGAGCTGCCCAAAATAGTTCTTGCATTTCCCTTAATTTGAAACTCATAAAAAAGCAAACAATATCAACTTTGGCTTGTGTCCAACAGCAATCCTGATAAGATTTCTCAGGAACCTAAACTGAACAAGCTAAAAGTCATTTCATTGACGCAGCTCAGCGGTATATCAAGATGTCACTTATGACGTAGTTGTTTACTTACTTTGACTCAGTCCAAAGACATAAATAATTGTAATGGATTATTCATTGTATTTTAAGGAAAAAAAAACAACCACACACACACGTTCTAATCATACGTTTTAGGTTTCTTTCAGCATTCCACTCTTTGTAAGGTCTGGAAATAATTAAACCTACTAGACTCCAAAAGAAATGCATATCCTAAGGAGAAATCTCAAGATGGACTTCAAGTGTCTTATATTAAAGAGAGTGAAGGGTGAATAAATAACATTCTGCGATGAACTAACCTGGGGATCACTGTTTTGGGCCCTGGTTTTCTGTAGGTGATAGCTATTTGCAAGTGTCTGATGAGCACTGGATAACTGTGTGTACAGACACTGATGCAAATAGTTTCTGGGAGCAACGTCTGTTTAGAGGAGCACTGTGTAAGCTTTTCCTGACTCTTCAATGGATCTGTGTTTTAGGTCATGCCAATTTGTTCCTCTTTCCAGATCTCTGACATATCCATTGGGAATGCTTGGTCCCTTACATCAGCAGGCAGCAACTTCATTGTATAGTTCCCTTGCGGTGGTTCACACCTTGCTCAGTGAAAAAACTGTGCTGAGGCCTCAACCAAACTTGCAGGAGGTAAGAGCCCCTGTGTGAAGAGCTATTATAACTTCAACATCATTTCTGTATGTCTGCTTTCATTAGAAGAAGTAGACCCAGGGTCTACGTAGTGCATGTCCCCCAAACTGCGGCATTTGAAATCTAACCTAAATACACCTTTCTAAACCTCTCTGAAACCATGTGGGCAAGACTTCTAAGCCTGTGCATTTCCAGGATTTTCCATCCATCTGAACTTGGATGAAAAACTCTAATTATCACATGGCTCCAAAAGTTCAGGACTGGAAACATTTGTACATCTCCAAGGCAGGAATTTCATTCTTGTGATGAACCAGGCTTTTAAGAATCCAGACAGGTTCCTGCTTGATATCTTAAGGCCCTAAAAAAAAAAAAAAAAAAAAAAAAAGCTCAGGAGAAGGCATTTTTTTCACTCGTCTTCTTCATTTCTGGCTGTATACCAAAGATATGCCTGTGTGGTTTCAGATCTGTCAGAGTCCGGATGGTATTTCAGTGGTGGATGAAACAACAACAAAAACAATCCCTAACATTCAAGAGAATGTTAGGGATTTCTGGATAAATTATATAGTAAACAAGGTGGTGGTTTACATGCTCTGAGCAGTGACATTTTTTTAGTAACTTTCAGTAATTTTTAATATATTTCCCATACAAAAATTCCTTCCATTGCAAGTGTTGACCTGATAAAAATCTGGGCTTAATATAAGTTGATCTTTCTATTTCACAACATCTAGCTCTTAAGAAGAAGAAGACATAGTGGTGACATGTAGAATGTACCATTTCTTCTTGGCAGAGGTGGGCATTTTACTTCCCAAAAATCAAAACAAGATTTATAACAAAATAAACATTTTATTGAAATGAATGGGAGGCGGAGGCTGGCCAAGATGAGTAATATGCTTATAATACCCCTCAAGCTCCTTCTCTGGCTGACTAGATTCATCCAGAGGAAGCTTCTTCAGCTCCAGCATCAACACACAGAAAAATTTTTGCAGTTACAGAAGTACCCCTTGCATTGAGCGTAAGCATGGCAAAATGATAAGAGTGGAAGAGGGTATTGGTGGGAACAAGGCAACCTGGAATTTTACCTGGTTTCACAATATCGGAAAAGCTGTGTGTGTGTTTTTTTATTATTTCCCCAAGGTAGGAGGATTTGCTGGAGATGCCATGCTGATGCGTGCTATTTATAAGTTTGTTTGTTTTATTTTTTTCCCTCTGATGGGGGGCAATGGGGAAGCCCTATTTATTCCTCTGAGCCCTGTATCAGAAGTAGCCCCTTTACTTTGTGCTACTGCAGTGAAAGCAGTGACAGCAGGAGGTGGAAGGACCCTGTGGATGAAGCAAGAGTTGGAGTTTGATAATTGCTTTGGGACCTGGTTGCAGGCTTTGGTTACTATATTTATTTCTTATTCACTGTTTTTTTTTTTTTTTTTTTTTTTTTTTTTTCTCTACCCTCCTTTTTTCTCTCTCCCCTTCTTCCCTTCCCCTCCCATTCTATTTTATCCTTTCCCCACCTCATGTCAAATTTTCTTAGATTGCAAATGTCAAGGGCTGTTTAGAGATAGAAACTCCCATTAAAGTTTCAACTCTTAATTGTTGAGGATTTTAAGTATTAATGTGTTAGGGTTAATGCTTAAGCATTACTGTCTGGCAGTAATCCTCCTTAAAGACAAGCCTGAGCCTTGGCCTTTATGAGACGATTTTTGAGACTGCAGTGCTGCAGGGCAAGCAGCTGCATGCAGGGATCCAGGCTGGCCATGGGATGTGAGCAGGACTAGTGGTGAGCACAGTGTGTGGGACAGACAGACAGGTGACATGGGAGGCTGCCTGCCTGCAAACTCGGGAACAAGCTGCTTGTATGTTAGCAGAGTGGGCTGTGGATGGAGATGATGCAGGATCTCTCCTAAGCCCCAGCTGAAAAATACTTCAGACCCAAGGGGACTGCTTGCTGCCACTTGCTGCTTAGCTTGCTGCCAGTGTAATCAAGAGCCTTGCAAGTTGTTAAGGCCACTTCACATCTTGATTAGTCTGTCCTGTCACAACCCCAGTTGTTGCAGAAACATCTGGAAAAACAGAATTGGGTCATGCCTTCATTTGTGATCTCACCGGGCTTCTGCTCTTGGGTCTTTGATGTCTATCAGTCACTGTATTCAAGGACACAGATGCTTTGGCTTCTGAGCTGGAATCTCATCCCCTTCTACTTTGTGTGCAGGGGCCTCTCCTCTCTGCATCATCCTATAGGATTTTTGTGGTCCAAGTTGCTTCAAAAGAAGTGTGAAAGGAGCCAACCAACCCATCGCAGAGGAGTGGAGCGGTGTTACCCTTGCCCACTCCCCTCTTTTGGGTGCTCAGTGACCACAGTATGGTTTCTACTGGCGACCTCTCAGGGGACTGGTCCTTTGTGGCTGACTGCAATGTCCTTGATGTTCATGTGGTTGATTGATGGGAGGTCTGCCGAACAGCAGCTTCCTCCCTGTACGTCTGCAGAACTGTTACATTTCTGAAATGAAGTATGTTCTTTGCATGTCAAATGGCAATGGGGTGTTTTTGCAGCTCTCCTGGCAGCCCACAGGCTTGGCATATTGCACATAGAAGAGCCGCCAAGGTTACACACTTTAAAAAAATAAAAAATAAAAAAAATCCCTCATAGGCAACTGTCAGAGTTAGGTGCCAGATTAATCAGGACTCCCCATTGTCTCTCTGAGACAAATGCTCAGATTAAATCTATTGTTGTTGGGCTTGATGGGACAAAGTGTTACTGAGTTACATCATAGCTATAATGTGGAAACTGGAACACAGCACAATTTATGAAGGAATGTTCCCTGGTATTGTTTAGAAATATCACCACAGAAGAAGTTTGTGGGAATGATTATTTGAAATCTGCTGGCCTAACAGCGGCTTGAGCCCAGCTTCAGGATGCCTAGCTAGGCTCTGCTCCCTGGCTTAAGTGAACTGTTTAACCTTTGTGCCTCTGCTTCACCCTTTATTAACACTCATGTTAAAAATACTTGTCTGCCTTCCAGCAGGCATTTGTCAGTGTTTCTGACTGGCCCTGGCACACACACCAATGCTAGTGTGGCAGACTTTCACCATGTGTGCTGGACTTGCTGGTTCCTCATCCTTCTCCTCTAACCCAGTCATCACATGCTCATCACTGTAGTATCTCAGGATTGATTTTGTAGTGGCTGGTGGCCTGCTTCGCCGATGAGAGGTCACCTCCTGCACTGCCATGGGGCCCGGGGCCTCCAGGTGGGCTGGGGGCTGCTTCATTGTGTCTGTGGCTTCCTCAGCCTCCTCAGGGGTCTGCGCCTGGGCCAAAATATATAAGGTGCTCTGTGTGAATAGGGGGCAGGAGCAGGCCACAAGCCAGGGCCATGTAGCGAGCGTTGTGTGAAGACAGCTCAGCCCTACATGACAGGAGAAAGCATGCAAAGCGTGGGTTGTGCAAGAGGCAGCAGTAATGAAGCCTCAAAGAAGCTACTGCGGGATTTGAAAAAGGTGGGAATCAGACTGTCTCGTCTAGCCACCTTATGCGACTCCTAATAAAAGACATATATATCCATGAGAGACACTGTCTGCACGGGATTGTGTCCAGATTTTGCAGCTCGAGTCCATTTCCACCCAGGCTGAATCCTCCCTAATTTCTGGGAGTCCTTAGCTCACAGGGCTTGCAGATGTGGCAGAAGGCTGCACATAACTTGAGCAATCTCATGGTTGCTGGTATTAAGCTGAACTCTGAAATTCAGGGAGAGGGCCAGCAGCCTCTTTCTCACTGACAGTTACAGGACCGTGCAGCAAAACAACACAGTGCTTTGTATGTACGGAGCTCCCTCTGACATTTGGTGACTGTAAACAAAGCATCAAGATGTCTCTTCTGCTTCAGTTGTGAAAGGGGAGAACTATTCATTCTCTAAATTTCTTCCTTTAATTTTATGACAAGCTGAATTTTAAATTCTTATTGTCATGAGCAGCTACTTAAAATGATGACTTAGATTTGGATAACTTGAATCCATTACATGTGAGATTTCGTGAAGCAAATAAAAAATTTGCTACAGATGCATCGACGTGTTGCGCTATGTGTTATGTTTATGGCTGCTGCTAAAATCCAGTTCTGTAGCCTGAAAGCTCAGCTCTCGTCTCTGTAAAACATTACAGAGTTAAGGGAAACTGATGGGACAAAGGGCATAGGAGACTTGGAAAAAATCAACGCCTGTAGGTATCTTATATGTAGTTTGGGTGGGATTTAACGGGTCAGGTTTATCATGGCAGCGAATCACAGCCTCATCTAATTTCAGAAATTGTTTGAGATACTCCAGGCTCTGAGGAAAATCTTGAGGAAATCTCTGAGGAAATTTTGATACCAAAAATACTCATCCTTTGTAGGACTTCTGTGACCTGGTGAGTCACCTGCTCAAGTACCTTTCTTCATTCTTGTGCTGTTTGGGTGGAGGAAAGGGGGCATGGACCTCAAAGGTGCACTGGTTTCTGTATATGCTCAGGATCTGTCTAATGCAGTCGGGCACTGCATTCAATTAAAGACAGTCATGTGGTGCTCCCCTCTTATGTATGCCTTTTTGTCCCGTGAAACATATAGGTGCAAAGTACTTGGATGTATTGTAACTTGTTAACTTGAAGGCCTCAAAACCACCATTTCCTCATTTACAAGATTTTATTCATGAAGACAGTTATGATTGGGCACAATTTATCCTGGGATAGGAGACTCCAATTCAAAGATGCACAAATCATTTGCACAAAAGTAAGTTTTCTAGTTATATGAAAGCCCTGACATTCCAGAGGGAAGATTTTTTTTTTTTTTTAGAAGGCTTTTCTACTATAAAAGGCCAATGTAAACTTACAGGACTCCAGAACAGAAAAGAGGGTGGAGAAGGAAGTTTTCTTTATGATGCTGTGTTTTTTCTTATCTTCCTCTGTGTTGGGGTCGGATGAGGCCAAGGAGCTGGGTGTGACCTGGGCTTTAGTAACATATATGAGCTGTCCTGAGTACGGTTCTCACTGGCACATCTGACACTGGCTCATTCGATTGTCTGACTGTTGGGAAGGAGATCCTTGACCTTCAATCTCATTATCTCTAAACAAAGGAGGAGAACGTGCAGGGTCAGTGGCTTTACCTATGCTGGACTGTACCACATCTCCCTTTCCTTTGTCTATTCTTCTCTTGTCCTTGCCTTTATCTTTGTTTTTCTCTCCACTTTTTGTTTTGTTTTGGTTTTCCCTGATTTCAGAAGGCAGGGGGAATTCTAATTTAAAGAAAACACAACCTATGGCACCAGCAGGCAGCTTTTGAGTTGTAATCTCCTGGGTTGTGTTGTCATAACTTTGTTGGTGTTTTGGCCATAAACATGCCACGCTCACTTAAGAGGCAAGGGCCATGCCGTATGTTAATTTTGTCTGGCAGTGTGTGCTTAGAAAATAAGATTTCTCTGTCACATGTGTTTAGAAGAGAAGCTAATTGGAAAGGAATGTTAACATATGGCATTAACCAACAATTGCAACATAACAGTAAAGCTAAATTTGGTACTAGTGAAAGGGCATAAGCCAAGTACCTAGACCAGCAGACAAAAATCATTGCTGTTACCAAAAATGGTTTGTTGATGATATTGAAACTAGTGAGAACAGTTCAGCTGACAGCTTGAAGATCAACATTAGAATTGGAAGTGCAAACAAATTCAAAAAAGTAGTGATAGAACTACTTCAGAAGAAATGACTGCATGGATTAGTGGCCTCATCAATTGATGAAGTTAGCTTCAACTCCAGCTGGTGAAACTGTACCACTGTCTTCCACAAGCTGTGATAATTTATGCCCTCTGACAGCTTCATTTTGGGGGATTTAGAGAAGGTCTTTGTTTAGATCTGAGAATGTGCTGTGCCATTCAGGTCTGCTAATCTGGTATGTAATCGGAGCTGCCAACCCTGCACACCAGGCATGGCTGAGGATGTAAATCTTCTACCGCAGAATGCTAAATCCATTAGCGTAATAAATTGTGTCTGTGCATGTTGTATAGTAAGCAAGAGTTAGGGTGCCAGTTCTGGTCTCACGGATTTACTACAGCCACCAACAAAGACGGGGAAAATGTGTAGTGTTATGGGATGTATCCTCAGACAATTCAAGTGAGCTATGGTGAAGGAAACTGCTGAAAATGCATGTAGTGCTGTTAAGAGTGTATTCAAGACAATGTGAACAAGGACTGTGTGTTCTCATCCTGGGAGGGGAAGAAATAAATACTGTAAAACTGCTTTAGGAACGGCAGCTCAACGTAACACAAGGACACAACGAAGTAGAAAAATATCAGTTGGAGAGCTTCCAAGGAAGGAAAATTTGTGACCAAGAAACCCGGCTTCTTCCAGAAAGCAATGAAATAGAAAAGGTCACGAAGACGTAGGTAATGAGAGAAGGAAAGCCTACCAGCAGTGAAGCTGATCACAGGACCTGAGCACTGAAACAAAATATTGTAGCATTATATAGGCAAAACAATGATCGGGTTCTGAGTTATTAGCATGAGAGTAACTAGTGATGTGCTTTTGTTGTCAATGGAAATTATGGAAGGAAAGTAGCTCAACAGACAGAAGGAGCTAAGCCTTCCTGAGGGGAAAATAAGGGAGAGTAGCCTGACATGTGCAAAGGGAACAAGATACCTTCTAATATTAGGGAAGACATTAGTGGCTGCTGGGAAGGATGAGGAATTAGCCTCATGTCTTCAAAAAGCAATGCATGCCAGTCCTTTGACTCAGGAATACAGACACTGCTTTTGGTGGATAACAGCATCTGCTTGGATGTGACAGTGTAATGCTGTTACTAAGCACGCTATTTTAACTCGGTGTTTTTCTGAAGATCTGGGCTTGTTAAATGTCCATAACTCCTAGTTTTTATGAGATTTACTATAGTCTGCATTTCCTGGGAGATATTTATCAGAGACTGTCAGTACTGAGAAGCAGTTTTTCCTTGAGGGAGAATTTAAGATATTTTAGATGTATTTAGATGATAACTTTCACTAGCTGAGTGGGGCTTGGGAGTCGTCATGGACAGAAGAGATTGAAAGAAGCCCTCTGTATTCAGAAATGCAGCTTCACGTGGTTCTCTGTCTTCCCGGAAAAATGCTATTTCCATTGCCTGAGAAGCTGAAGTGCTTAAAATAGGTAGTGCCTCTGGAGCAACATGGGACCAAAAGTAGTTTGTGGGTTACTGCCAGACCCCGTGCCTGATGGTGTTGTGTTCCAATGCCTTGCGGAGGTAAGATCTCAGCAGACACCAGCCCATGACCATCAGATTTCTTTGAGAGGAATACCTGGGTATGTTGGCTGGCAGGAAGATGTATATTAACCAGTAAAGAAAGATTAAACCTGGTGAATCGAACAGCAACAAAGGTTGGTCTCAGTCTCTGACTTACTGTTGTCCATGCTGTCTAATCTTCAGCACGCTCCCTGGCACAGTCCCTGAGTCACTCCTGGTGTCACCATCCCAGGCAAGGGCCACAGGGGCAGTTTGGAAGAAAGCGTGCACCGAGGTCTGTTCCCAGGAGACAGCCTGCCCAGTCCCAGCATGCCAGGACAGAGGGCTTAGCTGCATGGGCACAAAGCCAGCAGAGCCACATGGACTGTTCTATTCATCAGCCTTCGGGCCAGGACCCCAAATAAGCCTCACTGCTCATGTCTGTATGAAGGTTTTTGCTCATAGGATTAAGGAATTCATCATGTCTGGACTAGGAGCTACATTTTATAGGAGTACAGATCTAATCCCTGGTTGAAAACTGGTAGGGAACAATAAGCATATATATAATCGAACTTAAATTCCTCACAACAATTTAATTCCTAACTTTTGTTAGTAAAGATCAGTTTTCTTTTTTTCTACATTGATATGGAGAAGGAGCCTAGTTGATCAGCTTATACTGATGACTTTCAAAGGCTGGAAATTAAATTAACTGAGTCTAGTCCTCCCTTGGTGTGTCCCTGTCTTCTCTGGGAGCTGGAAATGACCCTGCTCTTTTCCTGTCCTCTTTACACAGGTCCCTCTGTGCAAAGGCTGTGGGTGTCTCTGCCTGGCTGAGCTCATTGCACAGATGTGCAATGTGAAGTGGGAGCATTCCTGCAGCCTCCTTTCAGGTGGGCTTTTTGTTTAGCTTGATGTATCCTTTTCTCGGTATGTTTACAAATCTTCCTCTGGTCTCAGTTTCTGCTGTTCCATGCATCTTTTATTTTTATTTTATTGCACAATGTGTCTATAGGTTTTAATGGGACACCTTAACAGGGCTAAACATAGAATCATAGAATCATAGAATATCCTGAGTTGGAAGGGACCCTTAAGGATCATCAAGTCCAACTCTTGACACCACACAGGTCTACCCAAAAGTTCAGACCATGTGACTAAGTGCACAGTCCAATCTCTTCTTAAATTCAGACAGGCTCGGTGCAGTGACCACTTCCCTGGGGAGCCTGTTCCAGTGTGCAACCACCCTCTCTGTGAAGAGAAACATGCATCAGTCAAACCCCAAATACTTTAAGGAGGCATTTCATTGTTTTGAAATTGTTTTAAAGTGATTTATTGAATTGCTAGCAGTGAAATGAAGTGGTTATTTGTCTAAAAAACACCTTAAAGTCTTTACCACTCATCAGAGTTACAGCCTAAGGTGCTGCTATCCCACCATCTCCAGCAAAAATACACCTGTCATGCACAATCATCACTTTGCTTATGTTATCTCCAGCCCAAGGCCATGAGAATATAAATATAGATGAATTTCTTGTTATCTTTAAGGGACTGCACATGCTCCACTATACTAATGCCTTTCCTTATTCTACTGGTGCAAGGCCTTTGCCCATGCTGCAAACTTGATGTGTGTCCTCCACATCACTGCTCAGCTAAGGCCAATAAAAATGTCTGGGGACTTTCTCTTTAAGTTCTAATTCTCAAATAACCTGTGTGGACTTTTTCACCAGTATTCTTCCATAATGTGTTAATGAGCATCTTGTTGGTGATTTCAACAAAATCCTGCCTGTTACTGTGACCTCCACCTTGACCTGTTGTGAATATGCTACCTGACCCAACTGTGTTTTAATTACTGTTGAGTTCTCAGCAGTATCTCTGGCAATTGCAGTCACTGTTTGTTCTGAGATCAGACATATAATATATATATATATTTATTATTATTTTTATTTTTATTTTTTTTTCTTGATATAACTGTTATACGGTCTTTGCTCCCCTATATTTTTGTCAAACCCTATACAGAAAGTTCTTCAGTCCCTCACTCTACCCCACATTTGACTTCAATTTGCAGAGCACATAATCTCTATAGTTCTGAACTAGGGGCAGTACTTGACAATATACACCAACAGCGGATTGTATTGTACATGAGGATGGAATGTTTTTTTTACCCCTAAGCCAAAGCTGCTTTCTTTATTTCAGCACAGTGACACTATTTTTATTAGTGTGGGTACACAAATCACTTGTCTCTGCTTTTGCTGCTGTTCCAAATGGACTGAACTGTTGTCTCATTTTTGTGTGTCTGGGAACATCTTGGTTGTGCACTCGTGCATTCTACGGGAGGATTGGTGCTTGGTCAACTCTGACTCTTTCAGATTTGTCTCCACAGTTTGCCAGACACTTACAAAATAGATTTTGGTTTCCTGTTCTGGACACACAATCTCCCTACATCATTTATCACATTCAGGACTCCCTGTATTCCTCCTTACCTGTTGCAGTGGGCATGCTGAAGACAGCATTATCCTGCTTGCAGCCAAACTGCCTCATCCCATGCTTACTTCTCTCTCCCTGGGGCTTACCTTGGAATTATCATGCTGTTCTTCTTTTTGCTAGTTTTGCTTTGTCCATTGGTACTCTTTTCAAAACTTCCAGTATCCTCCAAACACTTTGATGGCTTTTCCTTAAATCAAACTAGAATCAAAAGAAAATCCCTATCAAACATTACCTAATGGCTTCTGGTAAAGCACACCAAGTGCCAAGCATGAGCCAAGCAGCAGCCTGCGGCAGGTGTGGGCACACCTCAGTGAGCTGTGCCCACGCTCAGCCTCAGCTGGGAAGCAGAGGCTGAGAAACATCTGAGATGGCTGCAGAAATGTCAGGGCAGATCCTGGAGCAGTGCCTCTGCTGAACAGAAGATGCCTTTGTACTGTATGCCTCCCCTGTGCCCCAGGGCTTGGGAAGAGAAAACACTTATAGGTTCCTGATACCTGGAGGTGTCACTAGCTCCTTTGTTTCTTGCATGCCTTTTTTTCCCTTAACCTGCATGTGTGTATGGTTTGAGAGCAGAGCAAATGATATTTTTAGTAGCTAGCCACAGCCACAATGACTGGAGTGCTCTCTGTTTGCTCAGTAATAGCATTATCCATTAATCTCCTCTGCCTATGGTTATCAAATTTACTTGGGCCAGAAGATGGTTATTGCCTCATAAACAGAAGCATTCTCCAGTAAAACCTCTGAGATGTGATGGTTTATGGCAAGGATTAACACGCAGGTACAGAGTATGTCCCCATGCTGCGGTGCCTTTTGCACAGCAGAACTGTCCCAGAGTGACCGCCTGATCAGCAGCCAGCACTGCAGGGACTGCTCTTCGTTAATTTTCCTCTCTTCCCTCTTAAATCCTTGTCATGGACCAAAATTTCCTCCCCTGTGAACCTATAAGTTGTTTTAGTGATGTTTCTTTCCCCGCACTGCTGCTCTTGCATCATTTGCAGGTGTTCAAAGGAGTAAGTGCAGCCTCAGAATCCCACAGTTTCGTGCCAAGAGGAAGTGGAAATGTGTTTGTAGTTTTATTGATTTCACTGAAACCTTGTGGAGGGAAAAAAAAAAAAAAAAAAAAAAAAGAATACTTCCCCCTTATCTCTTTGGTTACCTTCTAAATTAAAGAATGAGCACATCATCTCTATGCACCCACTAAATCCCCCAAGCCCATTAGAAATGTTTGGAAGAGGCATTCATGTCATTCCTATATATCATTATTGCATTTCTGCTTCCCATTGTTAGAGTGGATCCAATCCTGTCTTCCAGCTCCTGTTGGTCCCTTCTGCAGTGAGGAGTGGTGTCTAACCTCCATCTCCTCTGCTTCAGCTGGCACAGGAAGAAGCAGCACAACTGGAAGAGGTGGCGTGCTACCCCCTGCTGTAGGGTTGATCTGTCTCTCCCCGTGCCTGCTCAGGCAGCTCCCGTGTCACCACGGTTTGCATTGTTGGCAGCAGGCAGGGAAGCGTGGAGCCCATAATTTATGGTGCCTTCATTATCTTTGGTCTGGGTGGGAGGATTGCAGGGAGCTGGAAGGGCCACAGGGAGCAGGAGGGGAGGATTTGGCAAAGACTGGGTGATGTTAAGCTATCTGCACGCAATTCGACTGCACCTTTATAAGTAAAGTGCCAGCATGTGGCATAGGAAATACCTGGGGTAGGAAGAACTCAACAGAGCATAGGGACTGGCAGCTGCACAGAGGCCTGTGGTGAACACACCTTGATGCAATCTTTCCTTGCCTGAAGAAGGAGGGAAGGCAAGCATTTATTGTTACCTTAGTGGCAAAGAAATCTCTTACATTATTCTCAACTCTTCAATTAATTTATGACTGGCTAAAAATCAGAGATGCTTTGCAGGAGTCTTTGATTTGAAACATCAGTTTAGTTTCCTCCACTGGAGTGAAGCTTCTCTGATAGTGCTTGCCACTTGGCATCAGTGGGCTGAGTGGTTTAAATGAGTAACAGTGAAGAGGGACATGGAAACGTGACTGGTCTCACCTGGTCTGAACTGTTTGTCTAGACTTGAGCGTCAAGGTGTTGCTGAAAGGGATGTTCTCAGATGCTGTACTACTAAGAAAATATTTTGGATCCTCTTCCTGTAGTCAGCTGCTAAAATTAGTTGTTCTCTGCAATACTTCCTCTAGACTGTCCAACCTTTGCTGTCAATCTAGTAAAACCTGACACTAAGAGAACCAGCACTTACTGGATTTTCATCATGAATTTACTGGTCATTTGTTTCCTCTTATTTTGCTTAGCCTTGACCTCTTGATCCTTCTTTCAGAAGAGCTGGCTCTCGCACGCATGCTAGGAAAAAATCTGTCATGCTATACAATCTACCAGTCAAAGTAAACGTATGGGTTTATTGTTCGTCACCTTGGTTATTGTAATCAAGTTACATGGCAGTAAATAGAAAGCCTGCAAGGACTGGAAGGATGGATTGGCTAAGACATGTAGCAGAGAGGTCAGAAGGTCAGTGGATAGAGGGAGAACTGTCAAAAGTCAAGCCGAGCTGGATTTTGCAAACAAAAGCAAAATAAATAGTGAAAGAAGGTACTTTGGCCACTCAAGAGGAGAACGATGAAACTCTTAGCAAGTGAACATGGACTTCATTTTCTGGTTTAGTAAATGACACTGCCTTGCTTAATGTGCTTCACTTCACTTACATGCTGAAAAAAGTGTGGATACAACACTGCTTCTAGAAATATTGTAGGTATGAAGGCACTAATAACACAAAAGGAGGCATTTCCTCGGTGCAGAGAAAGATCAGAATAGGAGGAGACCTCACATGAGTTTCATGTTATAGGACAGAGATTTCCAATCTTGTTTATTAAATAATTTATAGATGAACTTCCAGAGGTATCCTCTGTAGCTCTGGTTGATGTCTCTGGTGACTTCTAATCAAGAGAAATTAACTAAAAGCAGCCCAGAAGCAGAGAAGCACACCCAGAACAACTAGAACAACAGGAGGGCTGTTTTGCACAGGGAAGTGTAAGAACTTGGCTTGTTTGTACGCTATTGCTGTATTGAGCAAAGTAAATTGGCAAAGGATGGGAGAGGACATGAATGTCTTTCCCTTTAGTTTCATCTCAAGCAGTTTGCAGAAATAGTGGATGGCTATTGGAGTGTTTGACCTGGCAGGTCCTAGTTCCTAAATTTAATTAGTAATATTTTATATACATACATGCATGCATATAATATTCTCCTTTGGAAAAAGTCCTGGTAATACCAGTGTGATTTCTGCCAGGCTTTGGACTGGCCTGCAGAGTTTAGGGTTTGCTGGAAACCTTCAGGCATGATGCTTTGTCATGTCACTGTGGCTGTGTGTAGGTACTCCCTGCCCACTGCGTGGTGCAGCGATCCCTGCCACGTGGTGACGGTGGGCACTGGTGTGACCATCTGAACCAGCGTGCTGTTGGCTACTTCTGCATTTCCCTCGTTTTCTCCAGTGTGTCTGCTCAGCTGAAATGGTCTAAACTGGCAAGTGATTGAGGATTTTGAGCGCCCAGCTTGAGGCATGCTGTCAGACACCCTCATTCTTCTCCTACCAGTATTTCAAGGTAGTGACATGCCAGTAAAAATAAAATGGAGTACATGCCTATTACAAAGAAAATGCCCTGATGGGATGATTACAGTGATTTCATACCTGTAAATCTCTGTATCAGCTGTGGAAAAGTGCCTGTGGTTTTGCAGTAGGAGGGCTGACATGCAGTGTGTGTAACAGGAGGGGAAGCTGCGTGGCTGTGCTGCCTGAACCCCACATACCTGTCCCACTTCATTGAGCTTGCCTCCACCTCTGGCTTTCTGGGAGGTAGCTGCAACTGAGGTTAGCTGAGGACACGTTTACAACTGCTCGTGCTTTTATATATGGGTTTTCTGAGATGCAGTTTATATGTGTGAAAGTGTAGCAGCCCAAATTGATGGCAATCAAAGTTATTGGCAAGTAGTATCTACTTATTGTCACTGCTGGGAGTAGCGTGCAATTAAAAGGATTTCCATAGCCACCCAGAGTGGCTATGTTTCAAGGATCATTTCCCTTTAGCTTTCCTTGCAAGAGACTGATTGCTGATAGAAGGGACGTAATTTTCAACCTGTTTGAACTGGTTGCATCCAGTTTTCCATAAAACTTATTACTGTTTTGAAACCAAGGAATGCTCTTTAGAAAAGATAGTGAGACGGGAGCGGCATACACTCAGACCAACTTGGCTGAGGAAATACTGAATGTTTGTGCATAATGAACATAATGCATACACCCGTGTGCACACACATACGTGCTACTTTCATTTATATAGCTCTCTGTGAACAACCCTGACTATTTTTCAAGAGTCAAAGAATTATCTACAGAAAAATCACATTTTAATGTTTTGATCATTTGATCTGTGTTATATCCTTGTTTGCTCTTTCAGTGACAAGCTGGAAACTACTCAGAGACATGCTAATCTGAAGTTTATTGGTGAAATTCTTCTGTTTTATTTTTTGATTGAGTTTATGCAGTGTGCCTGTGCTGACACTGACTGGAAAATGTTATCTTTTCTTTATCACAGTGCTCATTGTACAAGGGGCTGGCACTCATTTTTGAAAGATTACAGAATATCTACATTTGAAAGTCTATTCTGCAATATGCAATTGCTATCAGAGTATAAACATAAACATCCTCTATGAAATACATCTCCTCTATCCTAGTTTTAAGTTTTTAAGTCCTCATGAACAGATTTTCATGTGTCACATTCAAAGAGACTCAAAGCTGCTCTGAGAAGCTATGAACAACAGCAGGTTACAGAGGTGACCGGTCATGTTTTCTGATAGCATGTGTGTGACTTGGGAAACTCACAGAGTGCATGTGATGAAGATCCCATGCCTGTATAAAACCATCTGTTTTCCTAGCAAAGGTGGTCTGCAGCTGATGTTCTCAACTTCGGCTCATCACCGATGCATGCTGACAGCAATTTTTATACATAGGGACTTTTGAACACCAAGCCAAAGGCTGGAGTTTCTGCAGAGAGTTTCTGAAATAGTGCATGTTCCTGCAGGTTCCTTCAGAGAAACCTTACCTGTAATGCAGTCAGATCGTCTTGTTGGGATTAGTGTGTTGTCAGTCTGGTTGTTGCTCCTGCTTGCCTTTAATTTCTAATCTAAGTGCAAGCTGTGAATTATTTCGATTTGGTTCCTATACTGTACTCATGGGAAAAAAAAGAATGAATTTGGATCATATACTGTGTGGCTGAGAGTGAAAAACTTGCAGTTTGAAGTATGCTTTTCATGAATTCCTCAGGGATGATATGAAGCGCAGACTTGAAATCCCTGCCAGAGTGGTCGGAGAAATACAGATTTTATGAGATACTTCAAGAATTTGCAAAGATTTTTGAGGGTAGAACCAACAGTCATTTCAAACGTATGTATCCATGACCTAGAAAAGATTGTTCTTGGGGTTTTGTGATCTAATGCGGTTTGTGTTATAGACATCCACAACAATTTTAATAGCTGCTTTGTTACCAGTGGTCCTGTTATACTGAGCTCATCAGAGATATCTTTAACAGGCATGAGAGCTCACAGGGGGCACTCCGATGACATTGCACAAATGAGACACTACCAGGTATGAAACAACTGCATGACTTGTGTTTTTACTTCAGTTAAAATGTAACCAAAACATAATCTCTTGTATATGGCTGTATGAGAGACTAAGTCACACACAGTAGCATAGACGTAGTGGCACTACCATAAAGTTAAGTGATTGTTAAAAGATTAAGAGTTGGCACTCAAAGATCAAAAAGGGTCCTTCTAAATGTGGGTTATTAATCTTTGCAATTCTAGTAATTATACTTTATTATCTTATGTTATACTATATTTTACTATGCTCTTTATAGCGCTCTTTTTGTCACGGCCCAAACAACCAGAGGTGTATTTGAAGTGTAGTTTTAGAGCACCAGTAGTGCTTCTGGAAGTTGGCTGCTACCGTTTCACTGGTGGTGAAATGACAAATGGGGGAACAAAATTTCAGTAGATTTGTAGCTTTTATTCTTTCACCCATTTGTCTGTTCAGCTGGACTATGCTTCTTACATTGGGCATTGGCAAGATTGATACTGACAGAGTACATTCACCTCTAGAGCATTTTAAAAGTAAGAAAAAAAAAGGGTAATGAAAAAATGTCACTGGGATTCAAGAAGCCTCCCCTTACTGTAAGAAGTGCAAGAAGCTCCCTCTACATTTATAACTTACGGTAAGTCAGGCTCAGAGGTGACTTTATCACCTACATACTAGCAGAACCGAGAGCAGCATGCCATCTCTTCTGGAGAGAGCAGTTAACACGAAGTGCCCACAGCCAGCCAAAGAGAGGCGCTGGAACTTAAAAATAAAGCATAACTTTTGGCTGGGAAGGTGATTAACCAAATTACCATTTGACGTAGTTGATTACCTGTGTTTTTGTAACTACTGGATGGGGTCTCTGCTGAAAGGTATGTGTTAGTCACACTGAGGCACTATTTTAAGCAGAAAAAAACACTTGAATAAATGAAAAAAAAGAACTGACAATCAAAAGAGTTCCTTCTTTGGCTTTAACTTATCTGAGTCACTAGGACATTAGCTTTTTGTTTTATTTCTTTTTTTTTTTTTCTTCAGCCATGCCTTTTACGAAGTTCAGTATACCTTGCCCAGTGGTCAGTCCTGGGAAAAGACCCAAGCACATAGTGGGTCAGATGCTTGAAATTTGATGCTTGAAGTTTATTCCTTTGCTATATTCTGCAGGTCTTAGGCCACACTATTCATTATATCCAAACATTTCTGTCCTTGGTGGTCCTTTCTGATCCTCGCTGGGGAGAGAGGTGCATATGCATGTTTTCCTTTGTTGTTTTCCCCTCTTTGGGAGAAGAGTGTGCCTTGCAGTGAGGATGGGGATATGCAATGGAGAACTGTCCCCTGAGCTTTCTATGAGACATCAGCCCATTGCAAATACAGGGCTGAATGTTTCTCAAAAATGAAGTCTCAGGGTATTAACGCTGTAGATGTACAGAATTTTTGTACTCCACCTCTTGGCAAATGTACTCAGTAGTCCTCCTTTTGGTTTAAAAAAATAAATCACAATTGTGATGGTAGAAAAAAATGAAAGGGGAAATCCTTTTTGCCTAATACTCAAAACATGGGAAAGTTTTGTTTTGTTTTTTAAATAAAAAAGTTAAAAGTATTTTTCAAACACTTGGATGAGTCACTTTACACTCTTAAAAAGTACTGTAAACCCTGAACTCACAAGAATGGAAAGAAAATCCTAGTTTTGATCATTCTCTCCTGAGATGAAGAGGTAACATTTTACTGAATGCAAATGGTGCTTGCCACTCACTGTCCCAGATCAGTCAGCCAGCAGTAGAGCATATGGAACAGATGCTACCAGCTCTCGTGGTGGACATCAACACCTACCAGACCTTGCAATGGTAGCACAGACATCAACCCTGTGACCACAGAGAGGAGCAGCTGGTGTGCAGTGCTGCAGGCTGCAGCAGTGGCGGTTAGCTGGGGCTCCCAGCACAGACAACAGTTGGAAGTGGGGTTATAAAGGCATGCAGTGCGTGCAAAGATAGGGTTTTCCAAGTATTGCTTCCACATGGAGGAGGCAGAAGCCACTTGGAAAAGAAATGTGGAAACCAGAATGATGATTGCTTTTAATTATGATGTGTTTTTGCAGTCTCAGTCAGGAAGGGTCTGATGGCTGGCCAAGGCATGGCTGAGGTGCAGTACCTGCTCCCTGAATGAAAAATTAGAGAGAATCCCCAAATCTTGCAACTCTTGTTGAGGTTTGGCACTCTGTTTCTGCTCTTCAGGGAAAGTGCAGTTATCCTGGCAACTCCCCCAGCACCATCCCTGCTCCTGAGGTGACCAAAGACTGTGGCCTTTCACGAGGGGTAGGGATGTCCCCATTCAGAAAGCCCTGTACATGGTAATGTCAATTTACTAGAAACCAAATGTCAATTTACTAGAAACCAAATCACTCCTGGGTACGCATGGAGATGTGCCAGGCTTCACACCAGCCCAGAGCATCCTGGAGTGCTGGGGAGCTACCAGATAGACCAGATCAACCCTCTGTGATCCACGTGCCAGGAGACAGCAGCAGGAAGGAGACCTCAGGCAGCACAACCACATACAGAAACTGAGTTCTCAGCCCAAGACTTTCACTGGCATCACTCATCCTAGCAAATCAAATAAATATATAGGAAGATGCAAGGGACATTTTGCAAGTTTTTCTGCAAAATCCTGAAAGGAATATTCACATGTGGACACATACGGATCGGAGAGACCAGCTCTGCCACTGACGGGAGCTGTTGGCTGACAGGTAAGATCCAGCACTGTAGTTGCCACGTGAAGCAGAAGGGTTGTGAGGTAGTCAGGCGTTTGTATGGTGCAAGATGGGTTATTTACAGCAAATATCCATCCACAGACCTGTGTTTTCTTCAGCACAAGAAAAATTGGTCAGTTTTGGGGCTTGCAGGTCTGAGTCTGCCTGAAAATGGTGCTTCCCAACTGCTGCCCATGGGACCATCTCCCTGTCTCAGCTTCAAGCCAACTTTTCAGTGGCAGTCAGGGACCATCACCTTTATGAATCAATTCATTGATCCATTTCTGAATGGGAGCATTAGGTTTCCCTGTTCCTGGTCACCCTAAGATCTGGGTGGATGCTGTCTGTGGCTGGGTGACATCTCTGAAGCCCAAATGACCCAATGGCCAGCCAGGCCAGGCAGATTTTTGTCTCCAACAACTGCTTGCAAGAAGCCACCTTGCCAGAGCACACATGGACTTCTCGGAAGGTGTTGCACTGGAGTCTCTTCTAATGAGCTGTGGGATCTGGGAGCTGTGCATTAGGCTAATCTTTCCAGGAATTTGACTTGAAAGATTACTGCATTTCCAAGTATGGGACTTGCCCATGCAAACGAACAGCTGGGTGCCTGAACTTCTATCTGACTCTATTTATTCTAGATGTTTAACGGCCCTTGTTCCCGCAGAGCTTTTTAAAGTCCAGCATAATGTCGGACGTGCCGAACGCCATAAAAAAAAAAAGGCTCATCAATCTTGACAGATTTTTGTCTGGCACTTGTAAGTCAGCCCTGGAGACTCAGCCCTTTTATGAGCGTACTGTGTGCTTTTAAACGCATATATAAGGACACTGAGGCATGAGGTTTGCATTTGCTTCGCACTGACCCATGCCTGCAAGTGAACCAGCTGTGTAAAGCACGCAGTGACGCTGTGCTCCCCTGCTGCTGATGGTAGGGCTCCCCCACCCTGCTGGGGCCACCTGCCAGCAGCCCTGCGCCCCAAATCTCTGCAGCCTGGGGCTGAAAACATGCTAATGGGGACGCCATCCCCCTGCCACAGAAGGATGGCTTGTCTCCTGCCAGACCTTGCTGCCGCCACTGTCACACCCAGGCCCCATCCTCTCCTCACCATCCGTTTTTTTTTTACCATTCCTGCCCACCAGCATACCGCAGCCATCAAAACAGACATTCCCGGGGAAGTTGTGCAACTGTCACCGCTTAATCATTAACTGGGACATTCTGGCTGCTAATTTTTTAAAATTTATTTCTGTATTTTGTGAGGGGAGGCGCTCGCTGGACGGGTGGGCTGGAACGCGTGCGGAGGCCTGGTGCTCAGGCGTGCACCGCAGGCTAATCTGTGCCTTCTGTTTGCGACACGAACCACGCCGTGTACACAGGGCTGGCCAGAACTGAAAGCAGGGCTTCAGTGACCAAGCAAGTGAAACTGGCTGTTACTCACAAGGAGCTCTGGCTTTACTGTCTGGAGGTGCTGGCTGAGAGGTGCTCTGTGCGTGGCAGTGCGTGCTGTGATGTGCTGCTGGCTCTCACCACGAAGAACCTGCCCTTGCGATGGGCAATTTCCTTGCCCATCAAGGAAACAGGGCCAGGACTTGGGCATCTGCATGTGGGCAGTTGGGTTGTCACACTGTGATCCAAACCCCCACCAAGGTGTGAGGTTCCTCGGAGGAACACCTTTGCTGGGGCAGTGTGGGGATTTGGGCGGTCACAGGGCTAACAACGTGGATGGGGTTTGCTTCCTGTGGCGCATGGGTTGGTGGCTTGTTCGCTCTGGCTTTGAGCTCTCTAAGCCTGGTCCTGGCTACAAGTGGTTGGTGGGGAGGTGTCCCCTGCTTCCAACTTCATCCCGCACTTAGGGCCATGTCTTGTTATTCATCATGTCTTGGTTTGAGTTAGTATTTCAGCTATCCAGGTTCATTTCAGAGACAAGGAGATTTGCAGCACTGAGATGACATGGATTCATCAGCAGAGCAGCAGTCCAAGTCCTTGCTCCTTTTGTTAGTCCCCATGTCCCACAAAGCAGTGTGAAGGTCACTCCTTCTCAAGGAGAAGGTAGGAGCAGAGGTGACAGCTGTCCCCAGGGCAGCACCAGGAGGGGAGTCCAGGTTCCTGGCTCATCTGCTCTGTCCTGATTATCATCCTGATATCCCTGGGACCAGGAACGGTGCAGCAAGGTTAAAGCAACTTATGTAGCAGTCAAAATATACTGAACAAAGAGTAGTTCAGTCTAGCAAACAATCTCAAGCTCCACACAGAAATATTTGGACAGTTTCTGCTGTTGGTTACAGCCGTGGCACACCATGGCTTCCCAGTGAAGTCACTGAGCCCAGCTGGGTGTAGCTGAGGGTGGTGCTCGTATTGTCTGGGCTAAATGTCAGCAAGGAACAGCAGCAGTCGAACGAGCAGGATTTCTAAGCATTTCCCTTCTCCTGGTCTCACACAGCCCTTGTTCTTGGATGGCTGAGGCAAAAGGACAAGGGCAAAGTTATTTTAGACGGAAAGTACCTAAATGTTTTGTTCTTTGTACATAGGAAAGAGCTGAAATGAGCTCTGGGTCTTGTAAACATCAACACCCAGTGTTCTGTGTATATAAACCAGCTGCTAGGAAAGCTTGATGAGCTTTAACTCTGCTTTGAGTTTAAGGGACAAACAGGATGCATTGCTTAGCCCACAGAGCTCCAGCCCATGCTCCTGCAGATGTCTGGGGTTTTAGGCATTGCCTGTGTGCATCTGACCTGCAGCTCTGCTGGGGGTGGGCTCCCCTGCCACACCAGAGCTTGGACTTGTGGGCACTCCTCAGCCACTTTGGTGCAAAGTCGGCTCTCATGGCCGAGGATGGACTTCTGTCTCCTCTGGGCACCCTCAGCCTGGTGGCAGTGGTGTGCTGGTCTTGCACTGGAGCAGGGTAGGGGCATCCACGTGCTCCAGGTGAACTCTGGCAGCACCAGTGCTGAGCCAAGGACTGAAGACAGGCAGACAGGCAGTAAATGTCCACAGCTTCTCCTGCTGGACCCAGCAGGGACGGTTGCTCTTGGACTTGAGAAGAGACCTGCACCCTGGTTAGCTATTTCTCCTACTTAACTCCTTTATCAGCTTGCAAATGGGTAAATGTCCAGGAAATCCAAGTTTTGAGTCAAATCATTCATGATAGCTTAGAAACCTGAACCTTCACCCATGGAGAGGATGGGCTTAATGGACTCTTCATGTCCACCATGTCAGGCTTCCTACAGGTGTGGGTGGATTATGTGCAACCAAATTGGGTTGGTTGTCCAAGGTTTCTTGGCTGCTACATCCACTAGTGGTGATATGAGAATTTGTGGAAAAGTGCCTGGTCCTTAGCCTTCCCACAAACTGTGACCCTGAATTTAGGCCAGATGTAAAATCAGAGACCTTTCTTAATTCTGTCACAACTTTTTCAGTGTCACATGTAGGACACTTATTCTCCAGCAGATAGCCCTGCACATGTTCTGAGGAGGGCTGCTGCCAGATGAGGGTAGGTAAGAGGACTCCAAGCAGGTAAGGACCGGTATACTTGCATTGCATATTTTGCTAATGTTGGTCTTCAAGAAACCAGTTGCAAAATTTGCTGCAGGGCTGCTTCTGCAACTGTGAGCCAGCCAGCAGCTGGAGCCTTGTGTTCAGGGCAGGGGTTCATGAACTGCTGTCTAGGAAACTGTTCAGTACTTGGGAAAAGTTTCATTTTCCATACTTGCTTTTTATTTTTTTTTTTTCTAACATGTTCTGAAACATTGCTCCTAACTAGGTACTATTAAAACTAGATTCTTTCTTACTATTCTTTACATGGGATCAGTTAAGACTTGGTTTCTCAGTCTTCAACTGCAAATTTGCTATGAGGACCAATATAACCATGTCAGTAGGAAAAGGATAGAATTCTATTTTGGTCTTAACCTGTCCTACCAGTTAGCATAGGTACAGTTATATATTTATAGAAGTATGTGAAACTGGACTTAATTTATGTTCCTTTTACATAAGATTGAACTCTACTGGCATATGTGCATTTATAAACTGTAACTACACTAGCAGAGGGAAAGGAAGGGGAAAACTTTTACTGTCCTCATCAGACCATGTTTATAGGCAAACTCCTTGCACAAATAGGGAAAAATGCAAAGGTACAATTTCCCAGGTCACAAAATGATGTTGTTCAGGTTTCTTGCTCTCTCAGTTGTCATATCTGTTGGGAGCCTGGCTGTGATGCACCTACAGCAAAGCCAGGCTCTGTGCAGGACAACACTGTCCACAGTGCATACATTGCTTGGAGCTCTTCTGCAGGCCTCTCCTGCTCCCTTCTGGTGAAGTCTTGAAATCCAGACCAGATTTTCTCCACATCTGTTTGATATTAGGGTTGCAAATCTCAGCAGCTCTATGGTCAACACAGTCCTTGACATATGGTAGTTTAAGAAATATGGGGCATGCTGCGTGTGCCCTATCAGCAAGTTGAACCACTCATGGGTTCCATTTCTGCTTCCTCTTCAGGGGGATATCCACAAAGCTTCATGGTAGCCTATATATATATATATTTTAGAGACTTTTGAGGCCTTCAGAGGATGTGTCATAGTACGGATCACAGTTATAACAGTTCATATAGAGACAGGTTATGCCTCACAAGACATAAGGACATTTAAAGTAACCAAGTACTGCCTATTGCACATTTAGTACTGGCTGCTTTGTCAGTGTGCTTACTCTAGACAAAAATTAAATATACTGTCAGATTAAATGAAAGAGCACTTATAATCATGTTTGAATGGTATTTACACATGAAGCTCTTACCCTAACCTGTTTTATGTACTATTCAGCTGCTCTGAGTAGTTGAAAGAGACCAGTGAGGACCTGGGTAGAATCATCATCCCCTTTGGTGGATAGGGAACTCCAACACAGAGACACAACACTGTAGGGTCTATAAGAAGCTAAGGTCACAGAGGGAGCTCCAGGTCCTCTCTGGAGCCATCACCCCTTGAGCCAGTCACAAGAATTCTCTAATTGTTTGGGAAAAAGGACCCTACCGCTCTCAGCTTCGGGGTCTCTCCCTTGTGTGGCCAGTACCACTGTCCCAGCTGGGCTTGGAGGGCTGCCTGGTCGGCCAGGCTGTAGGTGCTGCCTTAGGTGCACATCGCAGCACCTCTGCTCCAGGGACATGCAGAGCTAATCCCTGGCTGGGTGGAGCTCTGCAGTTCCCAGGGTGAAAAAAAATCAGCTTTATTTGTAATCAGAGTTCTTACCTGTACAATGGGCAACCCTAAACAAAAGGCAGTTAAAAAGAAACCCAATGTTTATTACCTAACATTGTGTTAAACCCCATCATGTTTAACCTAAACATATAGCTTTTGCAGGGCATGACTCAGGCCTTTGATCACTGAGACTTGACAACAGCAGGTAAATTAGCAGGTTGCAATACAGGAAACCTTTCCTAGAATGTCACTTTGCTGATCTTGTTGCAGGGTTGGGACCTGGGACAGGTATATTTTGCAAGAACCTACCTATGTAGTGAACAAAAAATAGGGATTTGACAGAAGGGTAAAATGTTCAAATCCAATGGAGTTGTGCTAGCAAATGTTACTGTGTAAAAAGCAAGACAGTAAAAAATCCTTTTGTTTGGTTAGGTTATATCACTCAGGCTAAACTGTCCCAGCAAGAGGGGTTTTTGTTTTTTTGTTTTGGTAACCTGTCATCATTAGTTTCTCCTTGGAGATATAGTTCCATCAGAGAAATATTTGGAGTATAGACTAACCTCCTCTTCCTACAGACTCTCATGTCTCTAGGGGTCTGTGGTGTGGAATATAAATAGGTTATTCATCATCCTTGACCTACAGCTAAGACTTCCTGGGAATTAAAGTACCAACCTATTGGTTTTCTACCATCTTCTTGACTACTAAAAAACTACTTCTCAGCTTATGTGATACTTTTGTCTTTCCTGCTACACACAAATAATCTCTAACAAAACTCACAGCTTTTTCCCCAATGAAATTTTTATTATTTTCAAAGTGCCCTCCCTTCTACTTTTGTAATTTCTCATCTTCCTGGTCCTTTTCAGCCTCCTGATATCTTTCCTTTTCTAATTTAACCTTCCACAGACTACAACTGCTAAAGATATGGAAGCTGGATCACTGCTAGAAAAATCTGCTGATTTAGAGTGTTGGTGTTATGTCCGTTTGCATTTCTTTCCTGTTATTGCTCCTGTCTCTATATCTGCACCAAGTGTGAGGGTCACAGGATTGCTTTTACACAACTTGTTTGCTGCTTTTTTTCTTTTTCTTTTTTTTTTCTTTCTTTTTTCTTTTTCTTTTATTTTCTTTTCTTTCTCTGTCCTCCCAACTCACCTGTGTCCTATCAAATGCTTACCAATCATTCTCAGTGTCCTCCACCTGTACTGAAGCACTTATAAGGGGCCTGTGTCCACTAGAGCTCTTTGGCAGGTGCTCAAAGGACAGTGTAAGAAGTAGAATGTGAAAAGGATTATTTTCCCTCCAAGGTTTGTGTCTGTATTAAATGCAAAGATTAAGAACCAGCAGATTAGAAATAGCTGAATGGAGGTACTGAAGGAGTTAATTCAAAAGTAATAGATAGCATGAATATAGTTTTTTAAACAGCAAAATGATATAAAATTATGTAGCTCTGTTTATATTACTGCCTAACTTATTCTTTATTTGATATTCACTTTTATATATTGTACGCTGTTTGAGGCAGACAACTTAGCATTTCAGAAAATGCCTCGCAATCTTCTTGAGATCTTCTGCACATAGCTATGGTGTAGGTATTTAATAGTAATAATGATATTATTAAATAAAAATGAGTGTGCTGCTCGTGACTCTGGGGCTTTTTTGTATACAGCTTCGAGGTAACATAATGAAAACATCATGGATGCTGAAGAAACTGGAATGTCTTGAGCCTGACAAGAGAAACTAAGAATCTGGGAAACCCTGGAAGCTCTATCAAGAGTAAGGTAAGAAATCTACTATGTTTTTGAATTTCTAGGTAACTGCTACACTCTGCAGTTGGTCTCTTGTGAGACCCAGATCTCTTTGCTGTGGGATGTTTCAAGCTTTGTGAGCTCTGCCTTAAGCAGCACTGTGGAGCAGGTTATCTGTCAGCATAGATCCTTGAGTTTCCATGGTCAGAAGTAGAAACCCTCAGTTTTGAGATTCATCTTCTCCAGGTACTCGAAGTGCTAAGGTTTGGGCAACTCTAGTTGTGAAAATTGTTTGACTTTATTCATTTTCTTCCTGGACTTCATGTTTTTTCAATACAGCTAAGAGCCAATGCAGCCTCCACAGATGGAGATGGAGGAAGCTTGGTCTGACTGAGAGGTTGACCAGCTGAGGTGCCAGACGTATCATGTGGGAACACACAGCCATTAATGAGCCCTCATGGCTAATTAGCTTAGATTCTTTGGGGAGCTTCTGACTGTTGCTGAAGGTCTGAGCAGAGGTGTCTTGCTGTGGGGACTCATTGTGTTCAGGCAGGGCTTGCAGCAATGCTTCTCCATGCATAGGATTGTGCTATCTCTTGATCTTGAAAAAATAACAAGAAGGGAGTTAACATAGAAAGCTTTTTCCATGTTGTTTAGATTCTGATGAGTTCTATCCAAAATTTTAATAGAAAGCTTTCTTCTCTATTCCTATGGGCCAGATACTCAGCTGGTGTAAATGTAAATGCCATTGCTGCTGTGTTCTTTGACGTAAGGTTGGGGCTTAGCTCATGGTGGTGTTGTGTCTGGGAATATTTTTATCCTTTAGAGATATTTAGCCCCTCTCCCCCTCGGTCTCCTCAAGGATTCTTTTTTTCTCTGCAAGCATATTCCACTGACTGGAACATATGGGAAAAGTATTTTCTTCCATTCCTTCACTGCTCAAAAATGGTCAAATCAATTTGGCTAAAATTAAAACCTTTTGGGTTGAATCTTAGCCTAGAAAACTTCACCTCCCAAAGGAATCCTTGAAGAAAGTTGTGAGCAATTTCCGAAAAAGAAGGAGTTGGCTTGGAAAAGAAAGCTGGGGCAAAAACCAACTGGAAAAGCCCTTTGACTTGGGTAGCAGTCACACCCATGTCTTTCAGTGTGCAAATCCCACTTTGATTGTTACAAGTAATGGTGGTGGCTGGCCATAACCAATTCCAGTAACCATTGCAGTCCCTCCTCCACATTTGTTTTTTGTCTGTATAGGTCTATGTGCTTTTGCTTTTGGCTGGAAATGTAAATGACTGAGTACTTAGTATCAGGCCTTGCAGACTTAAGAAAGTCAAGTAGCTTGTCCAAGCTTTCCAATTTTTTTGGATTGTATAACCCAACCTTCTGAAATTCACCCAAAGTAATATAAAAGCTGGCATCTTTGCGGATGAAATAGTGAAGGTCAAGCTGGTAAAGTAGATGTGTAGGAGCAAGAAGACTAACTTCTTGCAGTAAAATGTAACTGTTTTTGTCCTAATTAAGTGAATACTATTGTGATAACTGTCCTTCCAATTCAGGAGTAATTTTCTTCTTTAATTTTCTTGAACACTGAATTGATTCAGAGTAACCTCTACACTTGAACTTGCACCAGATACAGTAGTGAGTGAATCACTGGTAATTTGATGAGTTCAATGTGGGAAAGAGCTAGTACATTGTTGCAGCCAGGTGAAGACCATTATCTGATTTGGGGTGGATAATTAGGACTTTGTGTCCAGGATGATTCATCCAAGGAGAAAACACATCCAAGGAATGAGTGTTGTTGACACCAGATGAACTTTCAAGCCCTGTAGCACGTTTGACATCTGTGTTATGCACGCATTTCTAGCACTTTATATCGAGGAAATAGGACTGGCAACTTGCATGAAATGTCTGTTTCTCAATAGTATTAGTTTCTTAGTAGCACTGGAGTCCTTGTTCCATGCATTAACACAGGTAGGACTGAAGTCTGGTAAAGTTTGATTTCTTTTGTGCCTTCAATGCCTCCAGAGCAAACCCATAGTCAATTATGAGCAATTCCTTGTAGCTTATCCAGCAGGGACTTACGTAAAGAGCATTGCTTGGAGCTGAAATGAGTATGTTATTTGACTCTTTTCCACCAGCAGAATTTCTTTCAGAATATCTAAAAATATCTAGAAAGCCTTCTGCTGTTTAAACATCAAACTCCACCTTTTACAGATGTCTTTGTTCCTGCTAGCTGGCATTTTGATACCTAGTCTTTCTGAAGTGGTTCATATGGTGACAGTTTTTAGCAGTTTCACTACCAACAGATGTTATAAAGCCCAATGGGAGTATGATCCTTGTGAGCTCAGAGGCAGGCAGATGATTCTGTTTATTCCAGCCTGCTCATGATATGTATGAGTACCATCTTCACGGTGCATGGGTAAACCCATTCTACAGCACAGCAATGTGAGCAGATTACAGTTGTCATGGGTTTCCTCCATCTTTATCTTATATAGAAAACCTCAATCTTCTTCAAACCCAGCACTGGATGCTGCTTGAAGAAGCTTCAATGAATCTTTACGTAATAGGACTTTAGATTTTGCATGTGGATAATGGTATATATTGTATGTCAATCAGAGCTCTTTAACTTCTCTTCACATCTTTGCAGTCTATGGGCTAAAATGGTGTGAAGCACTTGTTGAACTCTGTACTGTAAATGGCCCAGTTTTTGTCACCATGTACTGTAGCACACTCCACAATGTTAGGTATGATGTCATTAGAAAACAACAAATAAAAACTTTCTTATCCCACTTAAAAATGCATCATAACATGGTACAGCGTAGTCTTTAAGTTCTCTTCCATGATACACCCATTATGAGACTTGGTTGTACAGAGGATGAGATGCTCTTAGCAACCATCCCTTGCTTTGTTCTCTGTCATTCAGTTGGTTGAAAATATGGCTACCACAGGCACTGGATACTCTGATCCACCTCTTAGCTGATAAAGAACCATTATCTTCAGAGTGAATATCAGTATCTTAAAAAGACAATTGCTCTAAGTTAGCTGGGGGGGGATATTTTAATTGCCTGTGAAATGTAAGACAGAAGGATACAGTCAGAACAGAACCAGGAGGCTGAAGTCCATCTCTTAGCTCAGAACTGGCCTGTCAGATATCTATGGGCTATCTGCTTTGCAATGTCTGCCTTGAGGCCATCCTCATTGCTGTACATCTATCTGGTGAGCCATGCCTTAGGCATCTTCCAGGGCATGCGTGTTCCCATCCACCTAGGTACACACAGCAGCTCATTGTGCCCTCAGGCAAGGACAGCTGGGCTTGCTACAGGTAGCGCAGGCAAGCAAGTAGGAGCCTGTACTGCTCAAACCTCCTCTTTCAAACATGGACCTCTCTTTCTCAGTTTTCCTGTCTGTCAAGCGGTAATCATGATACTGACATCCTATATTAAGGAATTCTGTCATATACTGAAGGGATTTTTTTCTTCTTTCAGGAATCCTAGCAGTAAAGATGTATTTGGCTCTTCTGGGATGACAGTAAAAAAAGTACTGTCAGGGATCAGAAGGGTAGGCTGTGTCTATCCAAAGCCTGCGGTCTTAGAATTCTGTAATATCTATCTTCTACGGAGTAGGTGTTGTAGATGGGGTGCTACACCTCAGTGTGTACAAACATTTCTATCTGCTCTAGTGCAACCCAAAAGCATTGCTTGTCTGGGCTATACAAAGCCTTGCATGTCCATGAAAACTTCAAGATTTATTCCACATTAAAACTGAACAAGATTCTCCAGGTATTGCTTTTTCATTGTACCTGTAACCATAGTGCTTTTTGCATCTTTGTTTTCATTCACATCTGTTTTCATAACACCTACTAATACTGAATTTATGTTACAAACATCACAAAGAAAGTAGTGGTGGAAGAAGATTGTTATTGGGTACAGCAAACAGATGTACCCAATAACAATCCAGATGAGGACAAAAGTTCCTTACTTCAGGGTAAACCCACTACGAAGTAAGACAAAGGTGTCCCTGAGGACACAGACCTAAGCAGAAGCTGGATGCCAACAGGAACAATTGAGGACTGATGCTCCAACTGTCTTGTGACCTGGCTGGTGTCAATAAACTTAATATCAATGAGCACAACCAGGGATTTATCTAGTTATTGTATTTAAAATAACTTCTAAAGTTCTGTCAAAACATTCTATCAGCTCTTTATAATAAACCAGTCTGAATTTTGTGTTCTTTTCCTTTGTTCAGCTCCACGTTGTCTGATGTTTCTAATTCTGGGGAAGGAAGAGTAGAACCTGGGTTAGTTCTTTATTTAAATTATTAGAAAATCCTAATCCTAAACTGTCATTAGGAGTAACATTGCTTTTTGTCAAAGTGAATTAAACTGGGAGAGGTGACCATGACACTGAATGGGACCAGTTTGAGCCAGAGTGTGAAGAGCTGCTAGAACTGCTGGTGTGGAGGAAGAGAGGGAGCAGAATTAGGGTGTCAGCTCCTTTGAGTGACCCAGGGCTGTCTCTTGCATATGAGCTGAGGAATGGTTCCCAGTAAGGATTGCGGGAAGTGAATTTTGTCCTGATGTGTCCATTGAGTCATAGAATCGTGGAATGCCCTGAGTTGGGAGGGACCCACACATATCATCAAGTCCCACTCCTGGTTCCACACAGGACCACCCAAAAATCAAACCATGTGTCTGAGAGTTGTCCAAATGCTTCTTGAACTCTGGCAGGCTCAGTGCTGTGGCCACTGCCCTGGGGAGCCTGTTCCAGTGCCTGACCACCCTCTGGGTGCAGAACCTTTCCCTAACACCCAGCCTGACCCTCCCCTGTCCCAGCTCCATGCTGTTCACTTGGGTCCTGTCGTTGTCCCCAGAGAGCAGAGCTCAGCACCTGCCCCTCTGCTCCCCTTGTGAGGGAGCCATGAGGCCTCCCCTCTGCCTGCTCTGCTCTGGGCTGAACAGACTAAGGGACCTCAGCTGATCCTTATGTCTTCCCCTTTAGACCCTTCACCATCTTTGTAGCCCTCCTTTGGTCACTCTAGTAGCTTTATATCATTCTTATATTGTGGTGCTTAATACTGCACACAGTCCTTGAGGTGAGACCACAGGACCAGCCAGAGCAGGACAATCCCTTCCCTTGACCTACTAGCCGTGCTGTGCCTGAGGCATCCCAGTGCATGTCTGACCCTTTTGGCTGCCAGGGCACACTGATGACTTATGTTCAAATTTCTGTCAACCAGATCCCTTTCTGTGGGGTTGCTCTCAAACCTATCCTCCTCCAGCCTATGCATTTCTGTGATGGCTCTGTCCCAGGTGCAGAATCTGCTCTTGTTAAATTTCATGTGGTTGGTGATTGCCCAGCCCTTTAGTTTGTCCAGATCTCTCTGCAAGGCCTCTCCACCCTTGAGTGAGTCAACAGGTCCTCCCAGTTTAGTGTCATATGCAAGCTTACTTAGTATGCATTTGAGTCCTGTATCCAGATAATTTATAAAAACATTGAAGCTGAATCTCAGTTGCTTTCAGACCACACCCTGCCTGAACTCAGTCCGTACATTTACAGAATTATGGTGATTTGAACCCAAAGGCTGAAGGAGGCCCGTTTGATTGCTTCCTGAGCTATCTTTGTTGTCCCAAGCAAATTTGTTGTCTGTGAAAGCTGGCAGATGGGCAGTGGGAGGTGTGGCAGGCTTGTTGCTCAGTTTGTTTTTTGTAGCACCTGGATGATTTTATGCTTCCAGTGGAAATCCAAACAGAGTTCGCTGCAGGTGAGGACTTTGTGCAGGAATCCCAGATGTGGCAAGATCAGAGCTACTGCCTGAATTTCCCTCTATGCCCCATCAAAACTAAATAGTTCCACCACAACTGAGAGATAAACCATCTGAACACAGGCTGAAAGGGATATTTAGTTCTATATTTGTCTCAACAGGTCTGAAAATAGATAATTTGAAATAAACTTTACAACGCTATTTAGGCTCCTAATAGAAATCTGTGTGCCCTGGTAAAATTAGAAGCTTGAACAGTTTTTAGATCACATTGTGAATCTGAGATGCAACTGTCCAACATCTCTTCAGTAGAACTAGCAATTTGATAGCACCAGCTATGTTAAGGTTTTAAATTTGGGGAAGGAGGTAAAGAGTGGAAGATTTCTCATGGCTCAAGCAAAAGCGGCTAAGCGGTCTCTCTCCCTTCCCTCTCTCCTTTCATGAAGTACCCAGATGGCCACGTATTAAGTGTGCTGTAAGAGACAGAGCTGCAGCCTCACTTTGCTGATCTCAGCAAGGTCTGGCCTGCTTGCTCTGTTTGCTCTGGATTTCCTCAGGCACAGCCAGAGTGCATGGCTCCGCTTCTGACCACTGCTGTGATCTGAAGTCATGTGGTATGTTTCACTTGCTGAGCCACCTCCAAATCCCAACCTTCAGACAGTGATCTGGCTGGAAATCTCATCCTTTGAACGTGGGTCGTGCTAGTTGAGAGCACATATAGAATAGCAGGCTATTGCCAAGCACGATGCAGTCTCAGGGAATATACTGAATTTGGTTAGATATACGGGTGATGTAACTGGAACTTGCTAGTTTACACCAGTTGAGGACTTGGGTCTCTGGGTTTCAAGCTTAATGCAGTCAGCTTTGGATGCAGTGCTTTCTCTTGGCCATTTAGTGTTTTCTCTCCAAAGGCAGATATTTTCTGTAATAACTTATGGAGCAAACATCTCCATGCTGCAATGTGACTTTTCTGTGCCACTCTTAACTGGTGGGAGTGATTCTCCTCAGTCCTTCCAGTACAGCAAAACAACATGGATCATTCACAGGTGTACAAAACCAGGAGGGACAGTGGAGTTGGGGGAGTCCCAGCACCCTGCCCTGACCCAGGAAAGGGAGGTGTTGTCTCATCATCAGCACCACACCAGGACCTGCATCCCCATTCTCAGCAGGAGCCCCACTCTTCTGCTGTAGGGGTGCTGAAAGGTGCAGGAAAGCAGAAGATTGCACTAGAAGCAGTATTTTATGGGAAGAAGGGATGTTGAACACTATCCCTTTGTCTCTTTTTGGGATTGTTCTGTATGTGGTTGGCTGAGTTGCCTTTCCTCTGAATGTGTGTGGGAATTGAGATCAGGCTTGCTGGGCTGGGGTTTCTGAAGCAGGCTGGTGCATCCATGCCTCTTTGTGTGGCACCTTGTGGAGATACTGGCTCAGGTGCCAGGAGTGGCATGAGAAGCCCGGTTAATTATAAGGGGTTTAATTAAGGATGTACTGTCTGTGTGACATGTCAGTTAGGATGTGGTGTTCCCAGACTGGGAAAGGTTTATTGCTCTAACAACGGATCCTACATAGATCTTGTTTTGGCATATTCTGAGAGCTATACACATCTACGGCTGCTGAGACATCTCTTGTGTGTTTCAGCTGTAGAGCTGAAAGAAATTTGCTAAGGCCTGGAGTTGTGTAGCTGAAACGAAGGAGAAGCGGGGGAGACTCATCTTTTATCCCCAATTATTCTAATGCTCCCTGCAAGCTTCATAACCAAATTCAGCAAAAAATCCTCGTGCTCAGAACAAGCAAACTGTCCATATTCAGATAACTTGCTGGTTCAGTGGGCTTTGGTCAGGCATTTGAGACAAGGAAGGCTCCTGCTGTCTTTACAGGCTTTTTTTTAAACCTCATATCCTCTGAAAGCAGCAAGCTTGTGCCGGACCTTTGACTGCTGAACATGGTATTTACATCTGCTAACATCCACAGAAAGCTGCACATGCCTGCACTTACTCAGCCAGAGAAAGACCTGAAAATCCCCATTCCATTCAAAGGACAGAGTGAGATTTGCTTTCCATTCCTCTGCCAGGAATTCTTAGTCAAATCCCATGGAAAATAGTCATATCTGAGTAGTAAATCTCAGATGCTTCTGCATGTTTATTCTTTATTTCCATCTCATTGGCCCGAGTTCATTTTTAACCTTCGATTAGGGCAGCTATATAGTGGAGGGAGGCTGGGTGGGGTACGTATTTTTGTTCTTCCTAGCTATGCATTTTTTTAAACCCATCTAGCAACAGAGCAGGGCAGATGGTGATAGAAAGATTGGCTTTGCTTAGCAGTGCAAATAAGTGGTCCCTCCTCCTTCTCCTCCCCAGAGGTTTGACTGGAACCAACTGACCTGTTTCTGCCTGAGCCAGCTCTGGGGAGATGATAACAGCCAAGGGTAAAAACAAATGAAATACCTGTGTGGTTGTAGTTTGCAACAAAGCTCTACAACTGTTTGTGTCAAACCAAGACCAACCTGTCCCTCATCTGACTGAAGGAATTTATAGAGTTTTATGCAGCGGCTGCTCTTTCATCTCTGATCTTTCAGGTACAGGTTGAAGTTCTGGCCCTCATTCCTTTTAGGTGGGTGCCTGAGCTGAATCCCTTGCAGTAACTAGGTGTGGGTAGCTGCCATTGAGTGACGCCTTTAAAATTCTTCCATTTCACATTTTTGGATCATGGCTGGGGGGGGCAGATATGTGTTTGAAGTAACTCCTTGATTCCTTCAGATAGGAAGAATTTAAATTATCCCTCTACTAGATTATAGTGGTTTTGGACAAATCACAGAATCACAGAATTTCTAGGTTGGAAGAGACCTCAAGATGTGGGATGACACATCCTACTGAAGGGCAGAACCATTTGTCCACACCATGGCCAGGCTGCCCTGTCTGCCACTTGCCTTAGCAGTCAATATGCAAGGGCTCTTCATGAACAGCAGTCAGCTCTCTGTGAGATCTGTGGAATAAGGTATTTCCCTTTTCTGTGACTGCAGCTGCATGGGGAAATATCTTTGTGCTGTTAGTCAATCAATTTAATGTGCTTTTTCCAAGGAAATCTCATGGCTGCTACATAGTCCAAATGCTGCT
Organism: Netta rufina; assembly: GCF_964035555.1. Taxonomy (NCBI): domain Eukaryota; kingdom Metazoa; phylum Chordata; class Aves; order Anseriformes; family Anatidae; genus Netta; species Netta rufina. Next base: position 26,487,298 of record NC_140129.1, read on the forward strand.
CTCAGTTCTGTTTCAGAGATAGCAATTCAGGGGGTAGGATGTCCCAGACTTGCATGTTATCATGTCCCTCTAATCCTCTAAAAGCCATTGATGAATAACCTGAACCCTAAACTATCCTTAGTCAGAAGATAGTATTTTAAAGAACGCAACTAGTATTGCAGGGCTCTGTTTCATTTTAATTTTTTAAATTATTTTTATTTAAACAAATAAAGGACAACTTTGAGGACATTGTTACACATTTATTTTTTTTCAGCATTCCCATATGGACTCAAAATTGCAGTGTCAGTGCCAGGGCAGATGTCCCAGTCTTGTTCAACTGGCAGAGCCTCCCCTTCTCCATGGCCAGTCCTGCAGGTTGTGTGCCCTTGGTCTTCACCACCTCCATCATGCCAGTGGAGATGTGACGCAAGTAACCAGATCGGCATCTGCTGCCTTCACCAGCCAACTCTCCTCGCTCTGAGCAGCCACCAACCTCCAGAGATGTCACTCAGGCACTGCTAGGTGGCAGGGCAGTGGCAAATGGCACATTTAGTGGAGAGCTGCAAAACTACAGCAGCAGACCCATCATGCATTTCCAGTGGTTGTCGTGTGGAGTATCAGAACAATGTGGCATTCAACTTCACACCAGTTAAAGGTCAGCAAAGCAATAGCATATACCAGTTTGTTGGATGGCTCTGAGGCATGGACTTTCTATTGACAAATATTTGGTGCATTCGAGAGATATTTCATCAGTGCCATCTGTTCGTCAAACTGCACATCAGATGGTGGGCTAGAATTTATAGGATATTTCAGAGCATGTCACAGTCCCAGGCCTGGCAGTTGTGATCAGTGCTGCTCTGGTGGTCTGCAAATGCAAGCAGTAGGACAAGGCTGGCAACACTTCTTTGGTGACCTAAAAGATGAAATATTAACAACAAATGAGCACTGATGATAAGCAGTTCACATTGGAGTGTCTGTCTGCAGTGTGGTGAAAATAGGCAGTATGGAAAACATGGAAATTTTGCCAGTCAGTAGCCACTGTGGAAGAAATACTTCTTCCAACAGACAGGGCTCTATTTGCAAGGCACGATGCTGCTACCAGCAACTTCAGTGCAGCCACAGCTATCAGGGTAGTGAACTCTTTCTGTAGTGTAGACCACTCTTTATCTCAGCTGCTGAGCTAAAAATGAAGATTGGGAGTTATTGCCCCACCAGTTGTTTATAATTGCATTTCCCTCTATCTCCCTTGGCCTGCTGCAGGGGAACGTACACATTGAGTAGTATGAAATTTCAGTTGTCCTTCTGAACACAAATTAAAGGTAGGGTCTTAGACGTGATGAAGGTGATGTAGAGATGTGTACAAATGCCATCCTTTTCTCGCACCTGCATTCCCCCATTGGGCTCCATTTATTTCCCCTCACGATAATGTGGTGTCTGGGAAGAGGGTTGGGCAGACACGTTCATTCTTTACATAACTCGCTGGTCTCCGGCTCTCATCTGCTTGGATGTGTTAATATGACTTCCAGATGTTGTGACAGACCAAGAAAGCCATGCTTCTTAGCCAGCTCATTCTGTAGGCAGACAAGACAAGATGGAGAGGGGTTTTGCAATAGGATTCTTTCTAGTGCTGACAGAGGAATCCTGTGGGCTTTAAAGATGTGCAGAAATCTCAATCCTAGTCATTTGTCTGAAGCAGCTGGGGGTTGGTTGGTAAAGGAAATATGCACAGGTTCTTCTTTCAGTTCACTTCTGCTGCTCTGAGTTTAGGTATAGCTTCCTTGGCGGATGATATAAGCTTTGCATATGGCAGTTTTGAAAAGGAGTCTCTCTCTTGCTAGCCAGGCATGTACAGGAAATACATAACTTTCTGGGGTTTATTAAAAACCCTGTTTTTAATAACTTTTCTAGTGTGACTGATGAGAAGAAAAAACTCTATAGTCACACAGCAGAGGATTCCAAACTGTCTGCATTCGGGGGAAATGGGAGATTTATGTAGTAGTTAACATGGAGCTGTTTCAGCAACCATTGTGAAAAACAGTGATGAACTGCAGTCAAAATTCAGAAGCCATCACGCAAGTCTGCCCTAGTGCTCAAAGGATGGTCATCAAGTAATGTAGAAAGCAGTGAAAGTCAGGAGAAAAATCTTCTGATACAGAAGTTCACAGTCGGGGAAAAAAGCTTCCCCAAATTCCCTGCATGGCTATGGGGACAGGGCTGCTGCAGGAGACCATCAGAGCTTGGATCTTTTCTTCAGAGGAGCTGAGATATTACTGTGAAACAGAGCTTCTAAATTGAATTTTGTGTAGCCTAAGACTGAAGATCAACTTTGTCTAATCCCATTAATACACTTCCATAGGTGGCCAGCTCATCCCCTGATGTAAGGGAACATAGATCATTACTGATGGTAATGGAGGTATTCTCATACAATGACCTGGCACACAGTTTAGAAATGTACAGATTCTTTTCTTAAACTCTAGAATGGCACCTGTATAACTCAAATGACGTTATTTTAGTTAACTGGGCATTAAACTCATTAAATATTTTGAATCTTGTCTGTGAGCAGCTTCTGGTCCCCTGTCAGTTCTTTCTGACGTGGATTTTTTTCATGTACATGTGTCACATCATAAAAACAGTGATGCAAACAACATTCAGAAGGGACACTAAGCAAGAGCTAAGTACATGCTAAATGCTGCAGCCATTTTACTTACACCCATCTCTGTGTGGGAGACTAATCTCCACCAAAAAGTAAAATTGTCCAAAGAATATTATATAAATATTTGAACTCACGTAAAAAGCAAATGTGTTTTTAATATTGGAAGAGCTATAAGACACATGTGCCAGATACTCAGCTGGAGTAACAGCACAGCTACACTGATTTACACCAGCTGAAGGTCTGCCCAGATGTTCAGAGAAGGGTGGATGGAGAAATCTTCCAGTTACACGTAATTTACATTGACAATTGCTTCCCCAGCTCAATAGCTCTTCAGAGATGCAGAAGTATCCTGTAAGCCATCCAGATATAAATGTCAAATCCCCATCATTTTTCAGGGATCCTAGGAAGTGGAAAGGATTATAGACTAATTCTGCAGTGACATGGGTGAAGGCCACATGAAAGCTGTAAGCCTTCTGAAATACCTATGTTTACAGAAAATCAATTCTGAGAACAGGATCTGAGAAGGATCCGTGGGCAGGTGTGGGTCAGGCAGAGACTTCTGACTGGAGCCATGCATTTTTCTCATGCTATGGTGAATGTTAGCAGGAAATATGCAGGGTTGAGGGAGGCAGAGGAAGGTCAGATTAGAGACTGACTTGTCTAACTGGGCTGTAGGAAGGGAAGGGCAGAACCATCACTGCAGGGAAAAGGGGATGGAAAACATACTTTGCTTGGTCATATCCTCTGAGAAGCTTCCCCTTGCCTCTTCACTGAAGCCTCCTCATCCTTGCTGAATGGGAGATTGCATGCAACCCTGGGAAATACAAAGGGCAAATGAAAAGAGCTAACACGTGCCATTGGTGCTCTGTGGAAATGTTTACTTAGAAAAGCTTGAGATTGGACTAAGGTACCAAGGTGACAGAGTGTGAGATCAGATAGAGGAAAAAAAAGAAAGCCTCGAACCTCACAACTTCAGGAATGTTGATGTCCTATTCTTAGCCATAGCTGAGGGAGGGCAGCACACATCCCTTGCAGGAAAGTGTTCTTCAGAAGTTCCACCAAATCTGATTGCCCTGCTTTTCCTCTTGCCACATAGTAGGTACTGTGTTTATTTCTTTTTTTCTCTTGCTTTAGAAAATGTGGCTTGTAGTTTCTTTGCCCCTTCGACAGACAAGGATTGCATGAGCAGGAGGCTCACTGGTTAAGCCCCTGCTTTTTCAATGCCTTCTGTGCGTTTCAGGATGAGTAACACATTCTGGCACCTACATGAAGCAACAGGGCTTTCCCTGCATGTAGTGAACCAGGAGGGATGTCACAGCCTGTTAAATTTTATCTCAGATACCTGGAAAAGTGTTTAGAGTTGCAGAAGCCCTGGCAGAGTGAAAATGTGCAATGCTTTGGAACTGAGAGGATACAAATTCTTGCAACCTTCAAGTTGCCAGTTCAGCCTCTTCTGGGGCAGAACAGGTTGTCTGGTGCCACATCTGGTGGGGGAAGACACCTAACAGTAAAACAGAACTCTTGGCATTCTTACCCAAGTTAGCCAGTACTTCTAGGGACAACAGTTGTCCTCACCAGGTTCCAAAGGCTTCTGTGCATGATGAATCATAAGATTATGCTTAGAGATGGCGTAGCTGATTTTATGCAGTGCACCCAATAACCACATGCCTGCTGGAGGACTTCTCCTTAGCTTGTTCGCTTCACCTCTTGACCTCGTTTTCAAGAGGGAGTTAAACTATAACTAAATCACTTTGCAGGTTGGTACAAATGGAGCCTGAGGCACTCTCTGCATTTTCCTCAATCAAAACAGAGAGTAGAAGCACTTTGGACAGTGGGCCAAATCTCAGAGATGTGGCATAGCGAGAGAAGCAGCACTGCTGGGTGGATCCTCATGCTCTGGCTATGCATAACCATGTTATGGATTAGTGATGAGGAATGCAGGCTATTTAGTACTATGCTCCATAGGAATCGGGGTGGCCCTCCAGAACCTTTCATGTGAGATAGCTTTTACCTCAGAATTGGTAATGAATTAGTCTTTGCTGCCATATTTCCACAGTGCCGATCCCAGTGAGGACACTGCCTGTGGTGGTGGAAAAAAGTTGGTAGCATCTATGGTAATGCAACAATATAAGCTTGCAGTGCTCAAAGTACGTTTCTTCCTCTTGTAATGTCTTCCCTGGGTACAACTGCAGAGCGTTGCACATTCCCCTGAATACTGAAGACCTGATCAAGGGGGGTCACTTTGGTTCTGCTAATATTGTGTGGCTGGAAGGAAGTTCTTTCAGATCTTGGTTCGTTTCAGCAATTATGCTGATCTTGGCAAGCCTTTAACTTTGTGATGGAGAGAGGTAGAGTGTTTGTGAAAGCAACCTTAGCACCTGCAGAATAGCTTTGCTGCTTGTGAATGCCTGTGGTTTTAACAGACATACAATGGGTTCCACGTCCTGGGCGTCCCGGTTGGATCCTGACTCCAACAGCTCCACCACTCTGGATGGTGGAGTGCACACCATGGGCTAGGGACATCCTGACACCAAGTGACTGCAGTGGGCACTGGTGGGCCGGGATTCTGCTCTGCTTAGAAACAGCATCTGCATTTGTGCCCCTTAATGAAATAACTTTTCATGCTGGAATGCCGGTGGCTCAGCTCAGGCCCCTGCTCTTCCTTTTCTTTTGCATTATGGACTGCTGTGATACTACCATGCAAAACCCTGTCCAGCTGTTGGTAACAGTGAAAATATCCTGCAGGATTTTGGAAAGCTTATGTGCTTTTCTTTTTTTTTCTTTTTTCTTTTTTTTTTTTTTTCTCCAGCTTTTAAAATGGTTGTACAGCACTGATGCTGAGTGTTGTACAGATGCGGTCATGCAGCCAGCCTGGACAAATAGTTAATGTATAGACAGAGACTAGCCTGGGGGATGTGTGTGTTTAATGTGCTATATGCACACATTCACCTGCTGGTGTGCGGTCACCTCTAGGGATGTGGGACTGTAGCTGTTACCTACTGTTGCTGTGCAATATTTAACATGTAGGAGGAAGAGAAGAAAGCAGAGTCCTGCTGAAGTCTGTATGGGCACAACTGCTGTCACCTAGACCTGTCTCCACAGTTCTTGCTGAATCTCACTTTGAATTTATTGGTGGGTTCTCCACTTGGAAGCAGTCCCTAATCCCTCTTTCTGTTGGAGCAGGGTTATTTGTCTCTCACTGATTGTTTGATCTCCTTCAGACTCATAGGAGGAAAGACACCTTATTACTCAGTGCCTCAGGACACCCCTTTCTTCATCTTTCAGAGCTTGGATTTTTGGTTATTTGCAGGTCCTTCTTACTGCCCCATGTTCCCAATAAATCAGCCTGGGGCTGTGTGCTCCCTCTCTTCCTGAAGTTTTCATCTGGGCCAAGGACCAATTTGGTCTGATGTGCCAGAGACAGAGCAGGATCCTCAGTGCTGTGCAACAACGCGGGAGATGGGGCAGGTGCAGATTCTTGCTGGCATACGGCTACCTGTGCCCTTCTGCAGTCACTGCAGGCTACAGGCTGCACTAGGGAGCAGAGACAGATCTGGGCCAAACTTCCCCTCCAGCCTAAAATACCCTGTCTATTTTGGGCACTGTCAGAAGCTTGGTCTTAGGCAGCGTGTTTTATTGCACTTGTTTGGAAGTGGGAATGATGTCCAATTCTGGGAGTGCTCAGAAAACTTTGCAAAAGTTGATGTAATTTTAATGAACTGAAAGCCTGCAGATTATCCTGATTAATTAGGGATGAAGGAGTTGGTTCAGGAATTAGAGGCATAGACTCAAGTGGTTTCCTTCTGTCACTTGATAGAGGTTATACACATCTGTACAACAGTTTTTCCATGATATTTTTATTCCTATTTTATCCAGCTGAATGTGTACCTGAATGCCTTTTCACCTGAAGCTGTTGTGAGTCTCGAGGTGTGAGATTACACCTTCTGTCTGAGAGCGTCCTTTCCAAGTGGACGTAGATGGCTATGCCAGTGTCATTCTTGCATTTGCAGTGCTGTAGTAGCCTTGGCTTATTGCTGGGCTCTCTGTCTTATTTGAATGTTTCTTCAGCTGAATGTTTTACACCCAGGTAGTATTCATTGCAGATCATCTCCAGCCTTGACCACTTCACACAGGTGGGGGTCAGGATGTGTTTTATGGGCTCGGCCTGCAGCCCAAAAAACTTGAAGCACCTCCTGGGAAGTGACAAAGGGAATATTTTCCTTTCTCTTATAAAAAGCTTTCTTAGGTTTATATTTCCTGTCTTGTATTTATATTCCCCTATACTGGGCTTGCTTTTCTCCTTGTGTTAGGCTCCCTGTCTCTATATTCTATTATTCAACCATCCCCATCAGGTCCTACTTTTGCCTAAAGCCTTCCCGGATGTAAACCAACACAACAGCACTAGGCTGGTCATTATTTAAGTTATACATTAATTCAAAGCTATAGTAGGAGTACATTACTCACCAGTAACAGATTACTTATAAATAGTAAAATATTTATTGGTTTTGGTTTTCTTATTCTGAAAAAGCTCCAATGTCTTAGTCAGAATGTGCTAACAGTTTATGACTGGGAACCAAAAGGTGTTAATAATAAAGAGGAACCAATTTCTTCTTGTCCACGAGGATTTTGATTAATGTTAGAAATTGTTTTATCTTCAGTGAAGAGTTTAAGTGACAAATTTTGCTTTCTTCAGAGCTGTTTGCACTGATTTCAGATCATCTAGCCAAACACCAAATAGGAAACCCTGCTGACTTATCCAGGGATCAGCCTCTTGGTTTTGTGAACAGAATAAACCTTTTTACAGTTCTCTACAAAAAGAAAAAAGCCATAATACCATCCTGGGTTGCACCAGGGAGTAGTCTCTGCTCTGCCTGGTTGTGGGGACCCAGTGGCAGGGACCTGGCAGGAAGGAGCCACAGGACAGATGAACAGACAGACAGATGTCCATGCTGCCTCCAGCTCGCTCTCCCAGGAGCACTCATCCACTCACAAAATTGCCACTTACCTTAGCAAGGCACAACTCAGTAGCAGTAAAACTGTCATGTTGTTCCTGTTTCCCAGTTCCTTATTTATAATGTAAATAGACATCCTTTTGGGAACCTGACCTTTTTCTGTGTTTGTGTTTGATTATAATTCAACTATTTGCATAAGAGACCAATTTTCCTTCTCAGCTCTTGTGGTGAGTACACCATGTTTTCTATTAAAGGAGTCGGTTTTCTGATTACTGGGGAAACTAAGAAGGTTTACAGACAATAATGTCATAAAACATGCAAAGTTATTAAATGTACAGCCTATTCTTTCTTTTTTTACTGGCAACCAGGATATTAAAGGACTCTTTCTGCAGTCTCCCAATCCCTGCCTGGTTATTTACCAAAGGGACCAAAGTTCCCAAGCTTAAAGTTCTGATTTGCATCTTGGGGCTGCCCTTGGAAGGGTTTTGCTCTTTTCCCTGAGGCTCCAGCCCTATGAACTTAATAGGGCTTTAAGAGCTGAGTCCTGGGCTTTCTGCATCCACCTTGGACAATGATCTGTACCAGCTGGGTTGACAGAAGGGATAAGCTAAATACCAGGAGAGATCTGGCTGCAGATCTGCTGCATGAGGTCTTGGAGAGCTGGATGATTTGGCCTCTATAGGAGGTGCATAGGAATAAAATGTTCTAATATCTTAAAAATCACCAAGTTCAACCATCAATGTGAGCTGCCATGTCCATTAGTGCCCTGTTCACACATCTCTTAAATAATTTCAGAGATGGGGACTCCACTGCTTCCCTGGCAGCCCGTTCCAATGCTTGACCAAGGAAGAGATAGCGGCAGCTTGGGATGACCTCCCATGGCAAACATTATGCACATCGTGGCAGACTTTAGGCTGGTTGGACCGCAGGAGGTCTCAGATCCAACTCCCTGCTCAAATGAGGGCTCAATTTACCCTAAGTCAGGTTGCCTGGGGGCTTGCAGGTGAGCACGGGGCAGCTGAGCAGGCAGGTGGGTGTGCTGGAGACATTTTGAGGCACAAAGCTCCTCTGTGCCCCCTGCCTCATAGGGCTGAACAGCTCCTTGGCCACATGTGCCCTGCTGCCCTGTGCTGGCAGTATGGCTGCTGGGTTCATGCAGGGCGTGTAGGCCCCAGAGGTGGCTGGGTGCTGTGGGGCATCCACTCTGCCAGCTTGTGTGCTCTGAGGTGGTTTTCCTTCAAGTAAATGTCTTAATGTCTGCTCCTTGGCATGTCTGAACCGAGCTGGGCTGTGAAGGGGCTGGCTGTCCCACACGAGGTGGTACCAGCACACAGTGGGACAGAGGTCTTGAGGGATGGGACCTCATCCTGCAGCTTGGTGCTGTGGTGGAGCAGCCAGCACCAAGCTACATCTTCCCCTGTAAAAAGCTTGTTTTGCAGGCTATAATGTCACATGCCACCGAGTGATCTGGGGACAGTGTCATCCAGGCCAGATCTCCAAGGGTATTGTGCTTAGATCTTTTATTTTCTTTTTCTTGTTTTCCCCCCAAATGCAAGAAACCACAAAGACTTCAACTCCCTCAGAAATTGCCGTGAGATGAAAATCCTGCTGAAGAACAATAGCTGCAACATGGTTTGAACATGCTTTTATTTTTGTTCCTACGTGTTTCGTGCAGTGTTAGGCTGTGGTTATGCTTGTGGAGCAAATAGCTCATTCCCCACTGTTACCATGTGGCAGAAGCGCTCCAGAGATGGGAAAGCGAGGAGAAGTTGTTGCAGTTGTATGTTGGCTCCCATGTTCCCTAAGCAAAGAACTCCTCCTGTTTCAGCTGCCCTGAGCCCATAAATGAGATGATAATTGGGATAGGCTGGATCCGGCCTGCAGAATGGCATTATCCAAACTTCTCAGGGTCTTGCAGAGCTGCTGTGTCTTCAGAGCAGGTCCAGCCCTGTGCTCAGCACTGGTGCAGGCTCGCAGGATGGTGTAATAGCTCAGCTGCAGCAAGCAGTAAGTGAAATCTAGCAGCATTGCTACAGCTTTTCCTTAAATGTATTTCTTTGAAAACTCTTCTGAGCACATCCATGTCAGATGTCAGGGTGTCAGGCAGGCCTGCCCAAAAAGGGAGGTTGCCACCACTGCAAATCCCCAGAGGAGGACACCTCTATGGTCTGTTGGGGATGGCACATCTGCTTGCTCCCTATGGAAGCTGGTCTGCTGGTTGGTTGTCACCCTCACAGTTAAAAATTAAGCTGAGGAGGACTGTGTTGGGAGCTTGCTATGCTGAAGTTATTGCTTTATTTCTTTTATAAAATCTCATGCAACTTGAGGCACCAGTGTGCTGAGCATGTGTTGGGGAGCTGGAGGAGCCCCCCCATCTGCCTTTCCTTGCTCAGGTCACATAGATCTTTAGATGTTGCTCTGTCTTTTTGGCTACAAACAGGAGCCAAACATTGATATTACCTGTCAATGAAAGCTGTTACAGGTGCTTTAGGACAGAGGGCATTTCAAGGGGCTGCCAGAGAAAGAGGGAGGACAGGGACTGAAAGATGCTCCTGGGTCCATTTGGTTGGAAATCGCCTGAATTACCTGGAAAATGGTGAAACACCATTTCAGATGTCTCCAAGCAGTATGGGCAAGGCTGCATGTGAAGCCTGCGGTGGCACCAGGACTGGCAGCCGAATGCCATTCAACATCCTCCCCCTCGGAGCATCCCTCTTCTCTGCAGGAAGCAGCAGGCTCTCCCCCTTCCCCGCCTCTCCTCCTGCGCTTGAAACAAACGTTTCCTTTCTCAAATTTGTGGTGTTGAGGGGTGCTTCAGAAGGCCACACTGAGCCGAGACTTTGCAGCTCCCCGTCAAAACCAAACGTGCCTTGCCCTCCGAGCTGCAGCAGGCACCTCCCGTCCCCACTCCTGATCCCGCAGCTCCACCTGCTGGTGCTGCTCGCATCCCGAAGCTGTTTTTCCCCTGGAATAGGGATCAGGGTCAGCTTTACTTGCTGGCCACAAGGGGCTTGTATACTTCTGAATAAATATTCCTATTTTTTGTTCTGCACCAAGAAAAATGTTTGGCTGCTGATCCAGCAAGAAGGAAAAGCCCAAGTCTTGCTCCCACCCACCTCTGTTCCCTCCAGGTTGATGCTGGCGGCAGTTTGGTGGCTCTGAGGAAGGCTGGGGGTGAGGAGGTCCAGGGCATCCCACCGTGCTCTCGGACAGCTGGATGTGGTCCTGGGAACTTGTCCAGGACCCAGGAACTCCTTGTTTTGCCCTAGGTGAAGATGTGGCGAGGGAAGCTCCCACCACCCCCCTTTGTCTGTGCATGGCCTCAAAAGGGGGGCAGCTGCTTCTGAGGACTGCTGGAGAGGCTGTAATCAGAAAAGCTTCTTCCCCAAAGTGCAATCTTTATTGCTTTTAATCAAATAGAAAAAAAAAAAACAATACCTCAGGTGAGGGGAGAGAGAATTTGGGGATAATGTGGGATTGTTATTTCCTTCTGAGAAAAGGCCAAAGGCATTCAGTCCTGGTGGGTGGCTGAACATAAACCTTATCCTGAATCAGCTAGGAGGTTAAAAATGTTGTGGATTTTATTTTTTATTTTATTTAAAAAAATAATTTAGCTTTCTCACAAGCCCTTCTCCCTCCAACATTTCAGATTGTTTCCCTGCTAGATAATGGGAGACTTTCACTATTTGCTATCTAATTCTCAGTCTGTTATCTAGAAACTTGAAGAGGTAATGAAGAAAGGGTTATAAAACTTAAAAAAAATAAATCTATTAAGATTAACACTTTCCATGCTCTAAGCTAGGTTATGAAGCTATTTTAACTAAAAAAAAAAAAAAAGGCTTTTTTTTTTCCTCACTGATGCAAGTTTCTCAGTACCAGTGCTAAAACACCCTTAAGGCAAGCCCTCTCTGCCTCTGTTTCCCATCACTGGAATGGGGCTAATATTCCTTAATTGTAGAAAGGTTTGGTCAGGATAAAAACCAGGATGGAGCTGGTCAGGTGCAATGTTCCCTTTGCAAGCAGCAAAAAAATGAGTGCATTGCACAGAAACCCCACAAATGCCTTTGGAAGCTAATGGGAAGCACTACATATTTTGATCAAGACTGACCTGGGTAGAGGACACGCACACCACTCTGCAGCCTGCCACTCCCCTAGCTGATGTTTGCTGTTTTTCTTGCCTACCTCCCCAGCTGTATTTTACCTCGGCTGCCCCATTGCTGCTCCAGATGTTCTGGTAACATCTGCAGGCTGCTCCACTCCTCCCTTTGCAGGCTGCCACTAGAGAGCACCACCAGCACCTCTCCTCCTTTGTTCTGGCAGCAGTGTAAAGGTCCCGGTCTCTGTTGAGAGGCCAAGGACTAAGAACCCTGAAAAGTCTTTCCAGCTCCTAAAGCATCTGTTGGTTCTGTCAGAGGTTAAACCAAGCCCTAATCCTGCAGGATCTTTGAAGGAAAAAAAAAAAAAGAATTAAAAAAAAAAAAAAATCAATCTGTTAGAGAGTTGAGGAACGTGGGAGTTGTCTTTTGGCAATCAAGCATTAAGGAGAGACACTGCACAGGAGCCTGTGAAGTGCCTGGGCTTGGTTTCATCTGCTCAGATGCTGCACAAGTGCCAAAACTGGCCAGAGAGGGAGAAGGAGGAATGGCTCTTGCAGCCTGCCCTTGCACAGAGGCTGAAGGACCACGCTCTCCTCTGCCCTGCACCTGCATCTCAGGTGCAATGAGGGCAGTTAGTGTGGTTGTGCACAAGGCTGTCCCATAGGGCTTGTCTCCTGATTAACTCAAGGCTGAAAACTACAGGGAGCTAGTTGTTTGGGGTGAGCTTAGGTGGATTCAGCCCAGGTGGGAGAGCAGGGGTACTTGGGGTGGTTGTGCTGGCACGTGCTTGTGTTTCCACAAAGTCCTGCCCCAGATCAGCTCATTTTCTGAGTGGGATCCAGGCCCTTGCAGGAGCAGGGGGTAGGACATCTGCCAGGAGATAGTGGGGAAACCTGGGCTGGGAGGGTTTGTTTTTGTTGCTCCAAATGTACCTGCTAATTTCTAATCTCTGCACACCAAGCTGAGAGCTTGGCAGTTTTCTTGGAGCTGTGGAAGTGCCCCTGGAGCTGCTCAGCTCAGCCCCGTTCTCCAGCCTTGCACCTCCAGTGAGTCCTCGGTGTTTTGTGTCAAGAAATGATTTGATTAATGAAGCCCAGCCCAGGCAGAAATCTGTTCAAAAGCAGCCTTTCCACCAGAAAAAGTCTCCAAAGGCGGTGGGAAGGAGCTGATGTTAGTGGCCGGGAAAGCAGGAACATATGTCCTGGCATCTGCAGGATGTCCTCATGCTGAGGTAGGTGAGCTGGGCCCCCATGCCTAGCATGAAGGGTCAGCTTGGTCGGCTGCTGGGGGCATAGTCCCCGTGAGGGGACCCCCTGCTTGTGGGGGCAGGTGCTGGGGACAGGCGCAGGATGGGCAACCTAGGAGATCTGCCTAGGCAGATTCCAGATCTGCCTGTCACTGGTGCACAGGAGAAGTTCAAACCCTAGGGGGGAATAATTAAAACTTTTCTAAATAGACCCCTGGTGTGGAGGGAGAGGATGCAGTCTCCAGTGCTGGAGGCTCATCGTGACAGGTCAGACCATGCACAAGCCCATTTCATCCTACATTAGGGATGGGACATGCTGGGGACCTCCTGAGCTCTGTGTCCGCAGTTCAGTGATGCATACTTCAGGGACAGAGAAGTGGGGGCACATCTAAGGCAGCACTATTATTTATTTATGAATTAATTTAGTTATGAATTAATTTATGTATTCATCTATTTATTATTTCACCCAGGCAGTTGGCCTCCCAGATCATCAGCTAAAGGATTTTCTGGGTCACCCTGGGCTCTCTGCATTCCCCGTGCCCTGGGCACAGGTGTGCTGGGCCTGGGGACGCAGGGTCACATCTCTGGGACCTGCTTGCTGAAATTAGGTCACCTCCTGCTGCAGCAGAAGTGACACCCAGCACAACGGCAGGCGCTACATGGGAACAACCTTGCCCTTCTGTCACGTTCTCCTGCCCAGGTGTAGCCCACATGCTGCACCATGGGCAGGTCCTCCAGCTGTGGGGATGTGTGGGGCCACAGGAGCAGGACACAACAGGGATATGTGTGATCCCTATTTGCTCTCCAGGACTTTTGGGGTGTGCCCAGGCAGTGCCACCTCCCCACAAGCTGCCTGCTTGAGTCCCTGTGTCCCAGCCCAGGGCACGGAGGTGTCATGCACAGCATGCTCCAGGAAGAAAAAGGGCAAGCCCTCCTCTGCTCTGCTGTCTCCCCCTGTCAGTACCCATTACTTGGGAGGACATTCCTTGGTAAGGACATGGTCCTCTCCGCCTTTTGTTCATCAATTTCACAAAAACAAACAAACAAACAAAAAAAACAAACAACAAACAGACCACAAAACGTATCAAATTCACAATGGCTGCTTGAAACTTACCAATTTTACTCACTATGCCTCCATATCATTACTTCTGGGAAAAGATCAGATAACAAATAATGAAGGAGCATACCTTGAATCCAGCCTTGTGGGGATTTTTAAATACCTTAACCAAGCTTAAAACGTGGTGCTGTTTCTCTCATTTTAAAGTGCACTCGAAAGACATTATACATGTTTGAGGACTTTGCTGATTGACTACAGGTAAAAAAAAAAAAAAAAAAGCCCAAGCTCCTATTACATTGTTATGCCGTATAAGCACCTTGCATAATTACCTTAGCCCCAACATAATTTTAATTATGTTAGAATTAGTGCAAAGAATTTTATCTGAGACTGATGTAAATATTTTTTGCTCTCGCTACTTTGATGTGCCTGGAAAGAGATTAAGGTTTGCTTTGATAATTAGTCTGTTGCATGTGGCCAAAAAATTCATTACAAACACAGTTAATTAAGTTGTCAACAAAGCTTTGGTCTCCGGTGGGTGCGAATAACTCAATAATTTTGTTTGGCTTGATGGGGGATTTTCGTTTTATTGCTATCAGCCTTGGCTGTCCTTAGGGGCCCATGTCAGAAAGGCATTTTCTGGGAGGCTGCGCAGTCATGCCCAGTGCACGTGGTGCTGCCCAGGGCAGTATCACAAGGAAAGGAAATGTCAGATTTATGCTCAGAAGTTTGGTGCTCCCCAGCTCAGGTCCCGTGAGCCCCAGGACCTCCCAGAGCTGCTCACAGCCACACAAATATATAAACTGCAACCAGAAGCCAGTAGGGACACAGAGCAAAGTGCTGCCTGTCTGGTGGCACTGTGGCTGTGCACCTGGCTCTGTCCTGCTCACCACAGCCAGGCTCCTGTCCTGGGATCAGGGCAGCAAGAGATGCTGATGCTTAGCTCCATAGCTATCTCCTCCTCCAGGGGGTGAGGCAGCCAGGGCTGGTCCTTCTGCTTGGAGCTGGCCAAAATGGTGCAGAGAGCCCACCTCGTGCCCAGGGAGATGGTCTGGAGCGCTTCTACTTACACTAAACATCTAGTGATGCTCTGGGAATACGACCCGTGTCATGGAAAATCAAGGTCTTTTCTTTAAATATCCTTCGCCAGTTGCAAGATGCATGCTGGCGTGTTCCTGGTGGGCACAAGCAATCCATCCCCTCCCTACCTTGGTGCCACCACCACGGTTTGGTGGGAGCATGGCCCTTGCTGGTCACAGGGACTTCTCAGCACCATGACCACACTTCAAGCTGTGCCCCGTACCCCATCCTTTGCGTCTGAGAGCTGTGGCCACTGCTGGGCTTGGTCCCAGGTAGGTGCTGGGGAACTGCAGGGGGAGCGTGGATTTAAGGCATCACTCAAGTACCAAACACCGAGCACCTCCAAGTGACTCATTTCCATTTCAAAGAGCCCATTTGTTTTATCTGGCAATTAGCTTGCACCCTCTGTAGAAAATGACTCCATGAAAACAACTGCGCTCCCAGCCAATCTCCCCTTTTAAATATTTTTTAAGTGCATGATTAATACACTTTCCCAGCCCGTGTCTGGGACTGTGCGGGGAGGTCAGGGAGCAGGTAAATGAAAGAAAATGGCTTCACTCGGCATTGACTGGGCTATTAATCACTGCCCATTTTCTATAAATCATGGCAGATGGCAGAAACAGGCAGGTACTCGTGGGAAATGACACACTGTGCATGACGGGAATCGCGGATTGCCGCAGACACCAGGAGAGGAAGAGGTCGCTCCTGGCAGGGGACTGCCTCTTGCCCCACACCTGCACTTCCCCTCCACATGACAGCTCTGCTCCCTAAAACTGCCTGCAAAAGTTTGTAGGAGCCCTGGAAAATTCCCTGTGTGGCAGTGGGGCTGGGTGCGTCCAGCTGGGGATGGCCCTGGCTCTCGGCAGAGGCAGCATCGGGGAGGGTTTGCAGCGGTGAGCCTCGGCCCTGGGCGCTCAGCCACGATGGTGAGGGATGCTTTTAGCAGGAGTGGTGAGTTTGCCTGTAGCAGACGATGAAGCCTAATGCCAAATGCTTGTTGTCGTTTTGCGTGAGAGCACGCACTGCCGCAGATGGCAAACGTGCAGGAGGAACTTGCACCGACAGAGCAAGGCGGACGGATAAATCCCAAACTGAGCTTGCAGCAGTGCTCGTCCACATGCTTTTTTGTGCTGTGCTCCTGATGGAGCCCCTGTGTGTACCCAGGAGATGGAGTTTAGGGTGGTGGAAAGCAACTATATATATTTTTTTTCCTTTGGAGAACTCATAGTGGTGTATATATAAATGAATAAAAAGAATATTTTCTGTGGAAGTTGTATGAAAGATCAGGACAATACAATTTATGGTCTCTCCTCCTGTAAGTTGCCAGTGAGCCCCAGTTGGAACTTGGTATTTCTTCCCCAGGAAGGGGCTTTTTTCACCTTTTGTTTCCACCAGACAAGGCATGGGGTTGCATTTTTCCTTCCTCAAGAAGAGCTCATGTTGAGCTAATCAGTTCTGCTCCCCATTCCCCTGCTGACCCGGTCAGGCCTGCAGCTGGATGCCCTTGGTGCTGCTGAGCAAGGAGAGCAGCACCGCTGCCTGCAGCGATACCAGCGTGGTCCAAGCCTCCAGACCCGGCTCACAATGGCAACACATCCCTTCTTGCTGGCAAAATAGTTGCAACAGCAAATGGTGCCCGCAGCAGGCAGCTCGAAGTGGGGCTCCCAGCTTTGAGGGTACCACCAGGTGAGGGAAAATGGTCCAGAGGGGGGATAAATGGGGTCCTGCTGCAGGTCAGCTTTGTCCTGACAGAGAGAGGATGGGCAAAACTGACCCAGAAAGTGAGATGGGACCTACACGGCGAGAAACAGCCCCAAAAGAGGCCTGAAGGCCCCACAGCAGGAGGGCTGGTGTCTCTGATGGGAGCTATGTGTGGATATTTCCAGCGAGGAAAGAGTAGGGAGGGCGTAGTTTGAAAGGAAAAATCGCAGCAGGATCCAAAGGAAAAACACTGCTGGAGGAGCCCCCTCCCGTGCTTGCAGCAAGCCCCCCCCCTCTGGTCCCCAAGTGGGGTGACAGCCCTTCTTTAGGGCATTGAGGGCCCCTCCTTCCACTCAATGTTATTTAAACCGTATGTTTTTCACCCCAAAGTGATCCCGGGCAGGGTGGCTCTGCAGTGGTGGCTGTCCCAGTGCCCATGTCCCTGCTGCACTGGAAAATGTGAGCCAAGGCTTTGGGGGGAGGGCTGGGCCCGGGTCCCCCACCCCTTCCTGCCCCCCCGGCAGCCTCACGGGGGCCTAATATTTGTGCGTGTGTGTTTTAACGCGGCATATGGTCTTCATTACACGCAGACTTCTCACTTCCATAATTATACCATGATGGGAGTTCCTGTCAAAGCCATAAAGCAAATTCTCTTCCCCCGCCCCGTCCCTCCGCCCCCACCAGCCCTCCCCATAAAACTCGCAGGGGTCCCGGTTTGCGAGGAGAAAGAAAAACCGCGCGCTCGCACCGTTAACCCTTTGCAGAGTCGGAGGAAAGTGCGGCTTTCCCCGGCTGTGAGGAGGGGACGGAGACGGTTGTCCACATTTTGGCCACGGCACAAAGAGCGTGGCGAGATGGCGATGCCCAAATTGTGCCACGGGGAGAGGAGAGGCAAGCTGCAGCTTGACCCAGTGCCCTCCTGGCCAGCTTTCCGAGGCGTGCAGGCCCCTTTGGGGAGCGCACGGCAGCTGTTTCACAGCGCGCAGCCACGCTGCCCTGCAGTGTAGGGCAGGAAATGAAGGCGGCTGTATCTGCGGGGGGATTCGAGGCAGCAGATGGCAATTACCTGCGCCGGAGTTTGGCCAGAGCCCCGCTCCGCTACTCCCAGAGCTGCCTTGGGGCCAGAGTCTGATGGCCGGTGTGCAGGTGCTGGGGGCTGTGCCCCAGCCGTGGCTGGGGTGGTTGGTGGCAGGAGGAGATGGAGAGTTTGTGCACGGGTGGGAAAATCAGCTTTTCTTTAATCTTTTTATTTTTATTTATTATTATATATTTTGTTTTAGGGGTGCCAAGTTAGGAGGGATTGAGGTGCTGCCAGTTTAGGTGCCCTTTTGCTTTGCGATGGGTCAGAAAACAGGCTTGGGTTTCTCCTCTGTGCAGTAGAAATTGTGTGTGTTGGAGGTGGCAACTTCAACCAACAGTGTCTTGGTGCACGAGATAGGAAGTGACCCATCACCCAGTGCTGCTCTGCCTTTTGTGGGACACTGAGGATGTCCCCTGGATGGACTACACGGGGTTTGCCCAGGCACCACACAAACGATCCCACTCCTCTCAGCGCTCGCCACGCTGGGAAAAATCTGGTTTCCCACTAGGTGGTAGAGGAGAGCTTGGCTGAAAACCCTCAGCTTCCCACAGCCGAGCACGAAGAAGGGGAGCTCGTGTGAAAGTAAACCTGACTGTTTTACCCCAAACTCCAGCTGAGTGAAATCCACCCAGGGCACTGTGCAGCGGGGTGTGAGTGCTGGCACTGGGGTCCTGCTCGCCACCAGCCCTGCTGCAAAACGCACACCGGTTTTGTCACCTGCGGGTGTTTTATGACCCTTTAACGATAAGTCTTTGGAAATATGGCATGGGAAAAGGTTAATGCTGATTGTGAGAAGGCTTAGCATCTCCACAGCTCTTCAAGAAGGTGGTGAACTTTCTCCCACATCTCTGCTGCCTGCTGATGGCACTTCATCCCCTTGTGTTTTCTGCTGTTAACGCCTTGTATCTCCCCTCCCGCAGGTCCAGCTCATTTCCATAGGCAGCTCTTCCAATCAGCTCTTTCAACCCAAGGCAGGACACATACCCAGCATGAACAGAGAAAGCAGCGGGTTGGCAGCAGGAGCCCTGCCACCCCAAGGAGGTGACATTTCCCACTGAGATCTCGAGGGCTCCCGGTGACAGCACAGGGCTGGGGTTCGCAGCCACCCAGGTGACTGCTGTGCCTGGGCTGCACCCCAGGGGAGCAGAGTAACAGCACAGACCCAAAGAGGTCCCACCTAACATGGTTTGTATGATCATGGCATCATAGCAGTCTGTAACTCCAAACCATCCCTCAGCCCAAGGGCAGGATCAAATCCGCCCCTCCCCTGCCTGACACGTGTTTATTTGTCTAACCGGTTCTTAGAGATCTTGAATGGGGGGAATTCTGCCGCTTCCCCACAACCTGCATCATCCTTATCATTAGGCAGATTTTCTTGTTGTCTAACCTGAATCTTTTTTTTTTTTTTTTTTTTTTTTTTTTTTTTTCCCCTGCACTTGAAGCCTTTGCCTGCTTGTGCAATTCACCCTGGGCAGAGAAAAACTTGGTTGTTCTTTTCACTGCAGTTTATCGATGGTCTGAAGCCTACCACCTCACCTCCACTCATAAGTCTGTATTTTCTGGTCAGTCCTGTGTTCTGACCCCTCAGACTCATCCTTCACGTGCCCTGTGCCATCATCCCTGAAGTGCAGGCTTGGCAGGGCTGGGCAAAGCAGGAGATGCCACCATGAGTCAGTGCTGAGGACCCTTGACTCCTACCAGACCAAAGAGCTGGAGCTTTCCCCTTGTGCTTGCCAGGCTCCTTTGTGCGGTTGCAGAGCCAGCCCCGGAGAGATGCCCGAGCAGGGAGCAAGGCCCTCAGCCCATGCCCTCCCCACCTCTGCTGTATCACATTTCACTGTAGGAATTTTTGTTGCTCTCTGAAATGATGGTTCAAAGGAAGAAGGGTGACAGGTGCTGCGGACTGGGGCTGTGTCAGGAGCCCATCACTCAAATCTCATTCCTGGACTTATGTTTGCTCACCACCAGAATTCAGAGGAGGGTGGAAGCTCTGGCTCTGTTTCTTTGAATGACCTGGAGTTAATTCAAAGCCCGAATGGAGGGGTGGCACATGATGGCATAAAGCCTGGGACTCTCTGAAGTTTCCCTGGGCAAATTGGATGAACAGGAGCTGTGCAGCTGAGCAGTTGGGGCTGGCCTTGTGCTGGAGACTGCGTGATCCGAGCTCCATGCTGGGATCCCTGTTTTTCCTATGCAGTGAATTTCATATGCATGATATCTGGGTTGGGATGGGGTGTGATGTCTAACCCAGCTGCGAGGATATGCCAGTGATGTGTTCAAAAATGAAGGTGTCTGCAGTTACTTCGGTGGTTTCTAAGACACAGAGATTCAGAGGCAATGTGTCCTGCTCTTAGATGTCCAGGACGGGTGCTTGAGTACAAACAGCTTCATTTTCTTCTGAGAGGCTCATGGTAATGGTAGACATTTCAAAACAGACCGCAGGAAGTAGTGAATCTGAAATGTACGTTTTATATATATATATATAATTTTATTTCTTCAGTTCAAGGAGGCCTGAATACATGGTATTAACCTCCCCAGAGAGAAAGGTCCCCCCTCAGGAGTAGGAAACTCATGGATCCAGAAGGAAAATGAGTGCTGTGGTGTGTGACTGACTGCAGGCCAAGCTGGAGGTTTGTTCAGCTCCCAGCTGGCCCCACACTTCCCAGCAGCGGCTGTCTCGTGTGAAAAGGGAAGGCCCTGGGAGTCCCACTGCCTTGTGCTAAAATACGATCCCATAGCCCCCATGTGGCGTGACTCCAGCCAGCACACGCTGTGCCAAAACATGCTGTTAGAGCGAGAGCTCCTCCAGGAGAGGCAGAGCTACAAGCCTTTGGGTTTGAAGGATGACAAAGTGGAAGGCAGGAGGTCTGTGGAGCAGGGTTATATTGAAGGGAGGTCTCTTACCCAGGCCCTGCAGGAGCTTTGGGCCAAGAGGTGCTGCACGGGAGTTACCCTGATGCTGTGGCACAGCCCAGCAAGGGTAGTGCAGGCAGTGGGGGGAAGGCTTTGGCACCTGGTGGTCAAACCCCGTCAGGCTGCACGGCTCCAGGCTCTGTGTTTGTGCCAAAGAGCTGGGGAGCATCCATCCTGTGGCCTCTGCCCACGAGGACATCATGGCTTATTTGGCAGTAAAGGCGCTCGGGGGGATTCAGGAGGTTTCACTCCTTTGTGACCTCTGTTTTCACAACAGTTTCCAAACCTCCTACTCCCAAGAGCTTTCCCGTGTGCCCACACACTGCATGCCCCTCGGCACAGTGAGGGATGCTTTTACTCTGCTCTGGTTTTAGCCTCCAAATCTCTCTCGGACAGAAACAATATGGAATGAACAAAACTTGTGCTTTTCTTGGTGGCTTCTTGTTTTTCTCAGCTTCTTCTCAGTGCAGTGTTGACCTTCCAACTTGCTTTTCTTTTGCACCATCCATAAGCACTTTGTTCTTTGATGTATTAATCTTCACTACAGCCCGGCAATGCCAGGATATGCTGGTCCTTCTCTCCCCCTCCTGCTTTTGTGGGTAGGGAGCTGAGGCACAGCTCAACTAAGCAAATTACCCATGGGCAGCAGCAAAACCATGGCAAAGCAGGACAGAGCTCCTAGGTCCTGCAGCTTCCAAAGTATTTTTTTGGGTACCTTTTAGAAGACCCAGAGGCTGACCATGGGTGGGTGTGTGCTCTGAAGCAGGGTGATGATATGTTGGGTTTCTCAGCTGGTTTCTTTGTGCGTGTTACAGAGATGGATTAGACATAGAGTCAATGAGGGTGAGTGGTTTGGGTTGGCTTGAGGATTTTGGGAATCATAAACACTGCTTTATGACCTTGAAGGAGTGCCCCAAACCCTGCCACTTTGCTCTGACACAGTGGAGCTTTTCTTTTCCATTTATTTCTTTTTTAAAAGTAAGGAGTTTTCCAGACAGTTGTGACATCAAGTGTCCACGTTGGAAGGAAGGGAGCGAGATGGGATTTTACATCATTGC
Organism: Netta rufina; assembly: GCF_964035555.1. Taxonomy (NCBI): domain Eukaryota; kingdom Metazoa; phylum Chordata; class Aves; order Anseriformes; family Anatidae; genus Netta; species Netta rufina. The sequence goes on from NC_140129.1 coordinate 26,509,112, forward strand.
GAGTGCTACCAGACCCCCCAAAAGGCTGAGAGCTTGGAAAGCATCCGCACGGTCGGTCACTTCCCTGAACTATCTGTGCTTCATGAGCCTCCAGCTCATGAATCTTGGAAGGAAAGACCTTCTCATGAGATTTGTGGTGTGTCCAGTCCCAGCCAGAAATACCACAAGAAAAGCCTCTCTTGGGGAGATCCCAGCTCTAACCAGGAAATGCAGAGTGATGTGAGAGCAAGAAAAATCCAGATGTGGCCACTATCTGCTTCATTTTTCTCTGGGAAACCAAGTTCTCCTTTGTGAAGTGTAGTTTCATTGAGCATCATTCTCAAGCATATCTACCCTTCGTGTTTGCCAGCTGTAATTAAGTCAGCCCCACATATCAAAGCCGTGCGTGTGTCTGTGTGCCTGCATGTCTGTGCATACAGACAAAGTTGCCAGCAGATCACTTTCAGTTATTTTTCTGCTAACAGATGAGGAGCTGAACGGAGCTGCTCACTCCCACATTCAGAGAGAGTGCTGGCCCAGACAGCTGCCTTGGGAGAGCCATTGGCTTTTCTCCTGGTGGGCAAGCGTTGCGTTTCTGAATTACTTTAGCAAGCAGAAGTGCTTAAACATTTGAGTTTTGCAAATTGAAGCAACACCCCCACAACCAAGCCATGCGGTGCCTTTGCTGTCTGTCACAGTTCAGGAGTTTTCTTTGCAGTGTGACCTTGCTCAGTGTGCCAGGTCAGCCTGGGAAACGCCCCAGCCTGGCTTAGTGCTGAGGAAAAGAGTCTCTCTGTCCTTTACGAGGGGCAAGTTGGTGCGAGTAATGGCTGCACAGAGGGCAGGAGATGTCTGCTAGATTTTGGAGGGGCTGGTGGCGGACTCATGCCCTGGAGAGGTATTGGCAGGGAAGGAAGACTGAGTTTGCCAGGTAGGTGGAAGGCAGAGGATGGTGTTGGGAGGTGTTTTGAGATCTCAAATGATGGTGCTCTTGCTCCAGCTCTGCTCTTGTCTCCTGGGCTGTGAGATGGCTGTGACATTCAGGCTCTCATGCCACCAGGGAGGAGAAAGAGGACATCACGTGGCTGCCCACAAGCAGCCAGGTGCCTGAGTTGCTGTGCATGGTGCGCACAAGGCTTGCAAGGATTTTAATGTAGGTGCTCCAAAGAGAGCCCCCCAGCAAACTCCTGACCTGCAGCCTCTTGGCAGGTTTCCCAGTGAGCACTGGAGATACTGGGACAGGCCCTGCAAAAGCAAATGGGACTGTGTGACGATGCCAACAGCCTTGGTTATCAGGCGTTACTGGGATTTGTAGTAGCTCCAGGGGAAGATAAACCTCTGGCAGGTTCGTGGGCTGAGGGTCAGGGATGCTTGGAGCACTGAGAGATGGAGGTGTGCATGTATGTATGGGTGCTCCACGAAAAGGGGCAGCTGTAGGACACTATCTACTATTTTCCATTGTCAAATCTATACTAAACTTCCCAAAGTCATTATTCTCACCCCCAAACTTGCTATTTGTTACGCTTTGGTAGGGGGTAGGTACCCTCCGTTTTTTTTTTTTGGCAGCTCACACTTCCAGTTAAATTAATAATAAAACAACAAGTGAGCCAAACTGCTGGCCGCAACTCCCCCTGCCCCTCACACACCTTGTAGACTGCGTCCACTTGGCCCCAGACCAAAAGCGTTATTCCCCAGCAGAAACTCTCCAACATTTATTCATCACATACGGAGCCGACAAGTGCCTCCAATTCTCTAGTTACCGATGCACTAACGAACATCTGCTAGTGTTTCTTGCAAGTTCAAGGACTTGGGCAGGCGGTAGACTGGGGACTGAATTTCTCTGTGAGCCTGAATAAGGTAAAAAATGGATTTTACATGATGGCAGAGTCTCAGTCAAAGGTTCCTAACATTTCTCGGATAATGATTTCCAAACCCTTTGGTTTACAGCTCCTTCCAGCAAGTGGGGCATTGAGTGAAGAAGTGATGTATCTTGGACTGTCTCAAAAGCAAGAGATGGGAATCAGTTTTCACTTGTAAGTTAACCTGTTCCAGGTAGGCAGCCTTTGCTGGTGCTGGTGCTGGTCCTGGAAAGCTTGAAAGCTTCTGGTTTCCAGATCTTCTTCTTGCTTCTCTGCGTCTTGCTGGTGAAGACGCAAAAATTGTCCGGCAGTGACCATACATTCTCCTTAAGCTGTGAGGTCTCTCTTTAGAGACTTATTAAAGGAACACTCCGTCTGTTTGCAGTTTTTATCATGGTGCTGCCTTTTTGATGCTCTCCAGCATCAGAAACCCCTTTCCCCACTCTTGCAGACCCATCTCAGCCCCGCTGCCATCCCAGGCATCTCCCCCACAGCCCAGGGCCTTCACCTGGGTGCTCGCTCTGTTCTTCTCCCTGCATGCATCTGGGTGAGGGGACGTCTTGTTCCTGGCCAAGCAGGGAGCTGTTTCTAATTTTCCTGTGGCAGGTTGGAATAATGATAATAATAATAATGATAATAATAATAATAATAATGATAATAATAATAACAACAACAACAACGGCAATAATAATAACAACAACAACATTAGCAACAACAATAACAATAACAACAACAACAATAATAATAACAACAACAACAATAGCAACAACAATAACAACAACAACAACAAGCTGACTGGGATGGCAGGAAACAAGTTATTTTAGAAATTAGGAGTATTTGCACTTCTTGGCCCTCCTCCTGGGAGGTCTGTAGCATGGCCTATCCTTCACCTTTTCCAGCATTGCAGAGGGATGCAGGCTGCTGCCCTGGTACCCAAAGAAAACAAACCAAGCATTTTCTCTGAAAATACCACACTGGCACACATGAGGCAGTACTTGGAGGATGCTGATGTCTTGCTGGCAGTACTGGATGACGGGACCCTGTGTGTCCCTTTGATGGATGTGACAGAAACAGCTATTGCCATTCTTACTCAGTTCTCAGGCACTTCTGCCATCCATCTGTGGGCATGGGCAGTGCTGGGTGTTCAGGAGTTTGTGCAGCATCTTTAAACACTGCCGTCTGGGGAAAAAAGGCTCCAGCTGCCAGTGAGGTTAATTTTCTCTCTGATGATAGTTCAGCCTGGAGGGTATAGAGTATCAAGGGAGCTGCAAAATTTGAGTATGATGTAATTTAGAGGTTTCTGTCCTCTTCGTGAGGTGTTCCTATGCACATAACCCCCTTTTAACAGACGGTGGAGTATTTAGAAAATCTCAGTGCTCAAAGGAGGAAATAGTGGGGAACCTGCCGCTTCTGTTGGTTTCACACCAGACAGGCCCCAGGTCTGCACACCACAGCCATGCTGAAAGCACTGCAGAGGGTAAAAACTTCTACCAGCAATGCTGGGAACAGACAGACCCAGCAGCAATAAGCCTTATTTCATAAAGGAATTTATGCTAGGGATGCTCTTCAACAAAGTGAGCCAATTCTCCATATTAACTCTATTTACTTACCTTATGCTGCTTGCAAAATCATTATTCTCCCTACCTTGGGACTTTGAGGAGTGCCATCACCCTGCCAGCATCAGCAGGGCAGGCGCTGGAGCTGTTGGAAACCATCAGCAGGGCCGTGATCAGAGCTCCCACTGCTGGCCTGGGCCATGGCCATGGGCTCCCAGTCCCTGTGGGGTCCTGCCCTGCAGCACCACACACACGCACATGTGCCGATGAACACTCAGTCTTAGAAAGGCTGAAAATTCCCTGCTTAATGTCTGCTGTCAGAAAGTGCTGCTCTGCCTGAATCAAGCTATCCCACGGGAGCACATCGGTTCGGACAGACTGAAGTTTAGGGCACCAAAAAATGAGAATAACTCATTTCAGTAAACTCTCAGCAGTCAGCAGGCAGCTGTCAGACTGGGGCATTGCAAGTGTTCAGTCTGAAATGACTTCTCTTTGGCACCACTGTGCATTAATGTATGCCGCAGCATAAATTCTTGTATGAAAAATACAAAATGAATTATGAAACAGAATAATGCTATACAAATCTGGACTGGAATAGAAACAAGCAGTACTCTAAATATGAAATTTATACTAAATATAAACATAATGGAATAGAAAACCTCTAAAGGAAATAATCCCAAAATGCAAACAAACGTTCCAATTGACCTGAAACAAAGTGTTTTCAGATTGCTGTTTTGTGAGGGATGGATCATGAGCTCCATTTTATTTTTTCTCTTCTGTTTTTATATGTAAGTCAGAATTGTGACTTAAAAACTCTGTCTCCTTCCCATGACAGGTATCCATTCTGAGAGCTGAACAAGTGTTTTCTTTCCACTACCGACAGAAGGCAGGTGAGGCTAGCCTCTTGCTGTTTTGAATGCTTCAAGGGGGCTCTGGTGATGGCTGTCCTTTTGCTGGTCCTTGTGGGTGTTGGTGGAGCCGACCTGTACTGCAGGCAGGAGCAACAAACCCATGGCGACATCCCTTGATATGAGGGCTTGGGCACTACGTCTGCACAGAGGAGGTGCAAGAGTCCACTGAGCTTTGGCTCTGTAACTCTTTACGAGGTTCACAAGACACAGGATGCTTTACTGTTGACCTGAGCAGAGGAAATGTTACTGTGCTGTGAGCGAGGAGAAGCATGCCTGGCCAAAAACTGCCTCCAGCAGTGACTCCCTGGCATGCCCACAGGTCAAGGGCAGGGTGTCTGCTTGAAGGTGGATGCTTCCTAACACGCAGGCGTCAGTAACCTAAAGCAGGTTTATGACAGAGCCAAGATCAGGCATTAATGCAATAGACTGGTAATTCAATCACTTTATAGAAGTTGATCTGTCCTTTTTATTACAATTATTGTCAGCCCGGGTGTTTCGTTCCATCACTGAAAATAAACATCATTTATCATACTTGTAAAGATTAGCCCCTGACAGCTCCAGCTCTGCTTTGCATAAATGTGTATTAATGTCGGCTCTGTCTGAAGTGGAGAGAGAAGTCTATATTTCACAAGAATGATTAGACAGTGTCACCACTGCTTTAAGTAATGTCTTATCATGACGGATAATCAAACTGTGTAAAAAAAAAAAAAAAGCAATTTCTTGCATATGCATTTTTTTTTTTTTGCGTTACTGGTCTCAGAACCAGCGGTAGTTTTGCAGGTGCAGTATCGAGGTTCGTGGTACCGGGGCTGGTGAAGCTCAGCACCAAGGCTGGGGCTGCCACCTCCCTGCAAGGCTGCCCGAGCGTTCCTGTCAGGAGACCCTGCAGCCTACAGCTCGGCCAGACTCATAGCTGTTGGAGCAGGATTTTTTCCATTCCTTGGGCTGAGTTTGATTTGGAAAGTTACAGCTAAAATGACGCCGTCATTTCTGAGAGTGAGATTAAGGGAAAATGTGATGCCCAACCTAAAATGTTCTGACAGACATTTTCCAGAGGAGCTCTAGGATTTCTGGCCCTCGGGGCAAGACCCCTACAGCTGGCATGTGCCTGCCCTGGGGTGAGGGATGAGCCTTTTGCTGCTCCCATCAATGTGCATTGCAGAGAGATGTATATATATATATATACACATACATATAAATACATATTTATATACATCTCACAGGTACTGGTGCCCATCATGTACCAACCACAGTTCACTTTCCTGCCATGCTGAAGAAGAACAACTCTACGACTTCCATACAAGAACATCAGAGCTGAAGAAAAGTCTTTCTCCTTATATTTGTTATTGGATCTAATTCCACCAGTTTCAGAAGCAGAGAACATGAAACCAACCCCGTTTGTTTTCAGGTGCTGGTTTTGGTGAGCTGGCAAAGTTTAACAATGTTTTTGATTTCTGGGCAGCTCGTCTAGGTTTCACAAAAGCCCCAGGTTGTGGAGCAAAGGCACTTGTGTTGGGGTATTGCTTTCATTGTTGCTAGCTTGTAAAAGTTATTTCCAATTCTTATGCCTTCAGGGAAAAAAAAAAAAAAACACAACACACAACACACCAACCAACAACTTGGAGGCATGGATCCTTAAAAGAAAATGTCAAATAAAACATTTGATTAATAATCTTATCATTTCTAACCCAGCCACCTTATTTTGGAAGGCTGGTGATTGAGATCACCGTTAATTGAAGATGACGCCTTAAAATTAGCCCACTGCGGAGGTATCTCATTGAATCAGGTCCTAAAGGAGTGATAATACATCAAACATCGTATATGAAAACAAATAAACCTCTTCCCTGCATAACTAAGAGCTACTTCTGCTGTTGGAACTGAAGCGTTAAAAGTGTTGGAGCTAGACTGAGCGCTTATATTGCTGGTTTCTCTTTTTTGCCTGCCAGCCCCAGCTTTTTCCCATGCTGGCTGTGGTCACCACTGGTTTCTCATGCTGGTGTGGGGCTGGTGGCTGTGCCCAAAGCCCTGCAATGCTGCCTCCCCTTAGCTGAAGAAGCCGAACCTGAAACTTTGCCACAGAATAAAACAGATGTTAACAAAAAAGCCACGCATCCACCTCAAAGTAGCCCGGGTGGAGGAGCCAGGTGTCAGTGGTGGAGGGAAGGAGGGGGTGAGGATGGCAGTGGGGCCACCAGCCATCCCAGCAATGCTGGCTTTAGCCAGCGGCATTAGCAACTGGCACTTCTTGAAGTGCTAAAAGCTTTGGACACAGATTACCATGCGCATATTTCAATTTCCCTTAAATCCAGGGAGATTTCCTCTTAGAGCACACTCTCTCCCTCGCTCTTTTTCTTTTTTTCTTTTTTCTTTTTTCATTTTTTTTTTTCTTCAGCTAGATTGTGCTTGATGGGGACTGTTAACTGAATGCAGCATATTATATATTACTTCAATAAATCACCGCCAGCCGAAGCATTCAATATCATGCGGAGCAGTAATCAGGAGAAGTCTTAATCACTCTTTAAATGGTTTGAATTTATGCCCTGCTTTCCACAGGCTCCCGTCACTGCTGGGAAGGCACGGCGGTGGCCCCCCAGACCCTGGTCCCAGTCCGGGTGCCTTGCTGGGTGAGGAGGTGCCACTCTGTGACTGCCTGAGCAGCTGCTCCTGCTGGGCTGAGCCCGCACAGATGTGCGGCAGGTCCCGACTTTGTTTCAACTGGGAAAAAAAAGCCTTTTAATACAGGCTGCTCCTTTTCAAAGAAATCATCCGAAAAGAGCAAGAAGGCCAGCTGCTGTAATCCTCACTTTACGCTGCTCCATCCGTTTGCATTTGGTCCAGGAGATTAAAAACGCCTCCTGGATTTTTGCGAGCGAGTGGGAGAAGGGGAGAGGGAGGGCTGACTTCAAAGAAAACAACCAGCAAACCGCAAAGCGCTAAGTCTAATTTTTAAACAAATAGATTTATGACCGACGGCCCGACCCGCCGAGACGCTCCTGAAGGCAAAGCCCTCCAGCCATGGCGCTGGCGGAGGCACTCGGTGTCAGCCCACCGGCAGGGAGGGCGGCTGCCTTCCTCCCCGGCTCCGTCCCGCGCCGGCCTTCACCTTCCCCTCGCAGCAACCATAGGCAGATGTTCATGATGTCATCTCTCCTGGCAATGGGAGAAAAAGAGAGGAAAAAAAAGAATCATAGCAGGAAACAAAAGCCCTTTATTGGGGGTGGGGAATTTGACGATTTTGGGTGCCCTCGTGCCCATCAGCGTGGCACTGAGGCTCGCCAGGGCCATCGTAGGACGGGAGGTGAGGTTAATGGGCTCGTTAACCACATCTGGTGGGAGAGCCCTGCACAGGCTGTGCCAGCTTCTCCAGCTCCGAACCACTTGGCGGGCCCCTCCAGCTGGAGAGCATGAGCCTCCCCCCGCCTTCAAAGCACTCCCACTGCCGGGCCGTAAATCACGGCTCTCACAGTAGAAACTGGAACGGGACCCGAGCTGAGCCGAGGCGCAGCAGCTGAGACCCTTGAAAAATAGTCCTACACACAGGAAACTCGCCCATAGTAGTGATTTTGAGTTCCAAGGAGCTTTGGTTTCTGACTGTTTTTTTTTTTTTTTTTTTTCTCCCCTCCCCAGCCCCATTTGGTTTTTCATTCAGTTCCCTGTTGTTCGTGTCTCTTAATAGGGCATCTTTCATTATCATTATCCCTAATAGTGGTTTATTGTATTAGTTACAGTTAATTTAAATGTTACCGAAGCATTGAAAACAGATTGCAGATGTTTTGAAACAGATGTTATTTTAATGTTAAAACAAAATCATGAATATTTATAGGTCATTATTGCCTGGGTTGAATTAGACTCTTTAAATAGTAATGTATGGGCTTAACATCTTTTGAAGGAAATGCTCCAAAAAAAGGTGAATGGAAAAACACTGTCATATGAAGACGTGTAAATTATTTCTTCTGGCTTACTGACTTTTCCTTTATGAATGGTCAGAATTAATTACGGTTTTATTACTAAACCAGGTACTGTTCTTGCTCTGTAACTGCAGTTAACTCAGGAAAAAGTTTTCAGCTCAAAAACACCTTTCCAGCCCTCCGTTTCATAGAAAAGAGGCCCACCAGCTGCCTCCAAGCAGACCTAAAGCTGGAGCAATATTTTGAGGTGGAGTCATCAGTATTAAAGCAGAAATAAGGTGAAGATGATGCAAGCACACAACTCACTTGGTGTCAGTCTTTCCTATAGAAACACAAAGAGGGTTTGTTAATGCCACATGCAGGCTGCCTCTGTTCGAGTCATATTTCTTCCTTTATGGAGATGAAGTTAGTCTTTAAGGCATCAGCTCAAAATGGCCTTTCATTCATTACAAAGTTATTTAGTTACGGGTAGGTAACTCTAAATGACATTTCTACATCTCGCACTTTATTAGTTGATCCTAGCTGCTAAATGACATGGAGAGAGTGGCAGAGTATGGTGGGGGAGTTCAGTGTATTTTGGCTAACTTTGGATGGGGTCCAACCTTCTGGAGTTGGAAATTTGCCTCCAAGCTTGTGCACCTCCCTCTGGGAGAGCTGTGAAGTTGGAAAGTTAAAAAAAAAAGTTGGTGAAAAATTAAAACCAAGAAGAATGTAAGCACAGGGATATCTCCCTGCTCCCCAGAAGGGCATGCAAGCACTTCCGCCACCTTAGATGAGTTGTGTCCCATCTAGCTCAGTAACTCTGGGGGTAGTGCTGGGGATGGAGAGGCTGGTGGCGTGGGGACAGGATATCAGGCAGCCACACACCCTTCCTACTGCACTTTGCTTGTGTCTGCAGGGATGATGTGCAGCACTGAGCTTTTTTTTTTTTTTTTTTGACTTCAAATTTAGTAATTTGGAGGAAAGCCTGAGTCCTCCTGAAGCTGGCAGGACTCCTTGTCTATGGGCACAAAACCCCAGAGCAGATGGGCACACATTTCGGCTAAGCACAGCAGCAGTTGTTGAGCATTAGGGTCTGTAATCTCATCCAGGAGCATCCCAACAGCGGAGGATGTTCTTCTCCTTTGGCCAAGGGGCACGAGCATCACCCCGTGCTGCTCAGGCTGCCTCCCACTGCACACAGCATCACACTGCTGCCACTGCACACCACAGTGTTGTGCCTCAAAAACTCAGGCCCTGCATTTTCCAGAAAAAAACAGCAGTAAGAAACATGACATTTCAGTTTCTATCTAGATATGAGGGTTACAGGAAAAGTGATAAACAGTTGCACACCATATTCTCCTCCTGACCTGAGGGCTGGGTTAGGGATGGCCAGGCTGCAGGGCTTGGCTGCAGCTGAGGTCCATGGAGTTCTGATTGCATTCAGGGCTCTGGCTGTAGAGCCCTTGCACCAAGGCTCACAGAAACACCAGAAGTCATATTATTTTCTATAAATTGGCCCAGAATGTTTTCTATTGTAATCTTAGCTCTTGATCTTAAAAGCCATACTGAGAAGTGACATACACCCAAGTGAAGACATGTTCCTTCAACAGCTGGAACTTGCCCTTCCACCACTTACTTGTCCCAAGGATCACGGAAAGCCGGGTACAGTACATTACATTCAGTAGGCTGCCAGAAAGAGAGTTCATTTAGTTTGATGACAGATTAATACTGATTCACAAATTAATTTTGTCTCTTTGTATATCAAGGGTGTCCGCAACTTATTTAATTTGTAATAAATATAATTATAGAAATGAATGAGCTATCAAGATTTTTAAAGTATGATCCATCAATGTTGGCATGACTTGTAATCCTGGTCATTATAAATAAAATGGGTCTTTTGCAATATGGAATGCAATTTTCCCTGTAGTTTGTCTCATTATTTTCTGACATGTGGGTTAATATTAAATTACAATGCCTTAATTTTCGAATCAGGGCTCAATTTGTAAATAAGAGGTTAATAAATAACCTTTCCAGCTGGAGGCCTTCATTAAAATAAACTTTTAAATGAGATATTTGCCTCTTGGTTGAAACATCGATGGTACCAGCATTGTCTCATCCTTTATACTGCAAACAAAAAAAAAAGCTTGCATGACTGCCAGAAAATCCAGTCCAAAGAGTTATTGTACCTCCAGTGTTTTCATATGGTCTTTCAGATGTCCCACCTAACTGGATTATACCCTGACCGGCTCCATCTCCTGTTTCCTGACACGTGGAGTGCAGACAGAGCTGTCTTCATTTTACACGACCTTGAGCACACTGTGAAGCCTGCAGGTGGCTGGAGCCTGCTGTCATGTACGTTGCGGTACATTTTAGTGGTCTTTGAGTTGTCCATCCTACCTGGGCAATGCAGCTTATTGCTTCTGAGTCACTGGGCTCAGACCTACTCCTGCTTCTTAGTATACTTACTGCTGTGCTTTGTGTGATGCTTCTGATGGTTTCTCCCACCACCAGTGCTTTTCAGGGAAGACACTTTTCCTAAAACTGTCACATAGTTCTTCAGAGAAATTTCATGTTCTGAGTTGTAAAGCTGAATTTTCTGTTTGCACAGATGAAAAGCTCTGGCTTCTCCACTAAAGGCATCTCTGACTGGTGATGTTTGGGCCCCGAACCTAAACTGCATTGGTTTGGGCTTTTTCCATTGCTGACTTGAGCTTGGACAAAAGCTATTTCCTCAGTAGCTAAAAGTATGTGCAATTTTATCAAAAAGACAAAGCCAAACAAAAACCAAATGACAAAACAAACAAACAACAAGAAAAAACACAATCCCAGGACACAGTAGAAAAACTCAAAAAATGCTAACACACTCTTGAACGCAGTAGCAGGTTGCTCTACAAGACATGTCTAAGTAAGGCAGCTGCACATATTGGCAGTGGCAAAGGGTGAGCGTGAGTTGTTTTTTTTTCTCTAAAAAGTGGCATGCCCTGTCCAGGGGAAACATGCCTGAAGCCCAAGGAACATAGGGCAATTGTGATGAGTGAGGCCCTGTGGCTTGTCCTCCTCTCGCAATGCCAGAGCATCATCTCTCTGCTGCTTGTCTACAAAAGCATTCTGGCTTGTATACTCCTGGTAACATTTAGGTAAAGTGGAATATTGCCTCATCTCAGTCTCTACTAAAGTTGTATTCTTGTCTACCTCCAGCAAAAATCCCGCTGAGGACAGGGTCAGTTCACACTCTTCCATGAGGTCAGTCACATTTTTCTTGGGTGTTGTTTCCACTTCTTGGCTAGTTTTGCCTGTTAGTGCCTGATCTCTGTGCTTTCTGTGGCTATGAAAAATGGCAGGCTCAAAATTCAGTGTCTTAACAGAAAACAAACCACCACTACCAAAAGAAACACACAGATCAAGCCTAACCGCAAGACCTTCTCTGGCTTAGTTGTATGGACTTGCAGTCACAAATGCTCCTAGCGTGGTCCTGTGGTTACTTACCTAGCAAGATAAATTATGCCGGGCTCCTCTTGTGCTATTCATGCTAGAAGATAATCTCCTTCAATGTGGTACCCAATTGGGTTCATTCGAGAATTGTGTTTTCTAATCTGAGTGGTTTTCATGCAGCCTAGTAGAGAGCATTGATGCACTGGCTGTGAAGACCAAGTTTACAATTATAGCCCTCTGATGGTTCTGCAGTTATTTTCATTGAAGAAACAGCAGATTCCTTTCTAGTAGTAGTAAAGAAGTTTGAATATCTTTAAATAAATAAACCTCCTGTCCATCTATGGATTTTACTCTGAGGGGAGAAAAGGCTCCCTTTGTTCACCATTTGCATTACCAAGTGAACCATTTCTGAGCGCTGCTGAATCATCTGGGCCAGCACTTTGCCTGAGTTGTCTCATGTCAGCACTGAAAAGAGGGCTAGGAAAGGTGTTTTACCTTAGCTAATCTAATCATAACAAAGTATAGTACTTAGTGTTTTAGTTGGAATAATTTTAAACAGAACTAAAAATGTGTTTTTTCCTTTTATAAGGAAGTATGTTACTAATCTAAAGGGCTCTCATTCCCTGACTTTATTATGCACCTTTTTCTTTTGTGAGTTCTGCTTGGCCCCAATTTCTCACAAGTGGAAGAACTTCATAGGAAAAGCAGGGGTGGAAAACAGCTCCTCATGGGCCCCTTGAGACATGACTTTTTCTGGTACTGATTCACCTACGATGAAGCCAACCCATCTCTCTACTTTTTTTTTTTTTAAGTAAATGACAGCTAAAATGTTAATTAAAAGAATGTAATGATAATATTTTAGCTGAAAAATCCTTTTTTTTTTTTGATATCACTTTTTTGATATCACTTTTACAAGACTACTTGGAAGTCATGTCTCAGCCTCGTGTTTTTCTAAATCCAAGATTTAGATTTGGAAGGTTTTTAGGCTAAACTCATTAATGCACTGTTAGTATGTGTTGAATTTTTGAAAGGGTTTATAAGTCAGATCAGATTTTAAATTTACCTCTTAATTTGTGCATTTACAGTCCATTTTTCTGGAAGTGTTCAGTGGCCACAAAGCTGGCTCTCATCTCTGAGAGAAGTCTTCTCAAATACTTGGGTCTCATTGGTGCTTTCAACACCTAGACCACTGCTGATCTGTTCAAAACGCTCCCACTTATTCCAGTTAGTGATGGAAATGCTGGGATCTTTTTTTTTTTTTTTTTTTTTTTTTTTTTTTTTCAATTAAGTAGAAACATTCACCTGGCTCAGCCCCAGTTTCTTTTCCCTGAAAACATTTTTCATTCTCACTGACAAGTCTCCAGACATTGCTAAGACAGGCGATCATTTCCTGAGCGTTCCTCGAGCAAGGTGAGACCTGTTTGGTTCCTGGACGGCTGCTAACTAGGGAAAGTTGCTGGCCTGCGATGAGGATCGTCACTGGGAGCACCCTCCTCAGTGGGTGCTGGTGTTACATGGGTGCAGCCTCCTGGCCTGCACAGCAAAACCTGTTTTCTCGCCCCCTCCTTAAGATCTCCCAGATAGAGTAATGACGCCCACTTTCAGTGTGCCTGGAGTGATGTTTAATCCTCTGTGCACTTCATGTAACGTGATCGAATTTCACTTATTGTCATTATTGATGAGTGACACAGAGGTTAAATGATTTGCATCAAGACGTTTTCCTGAAGAAAAAAAAATAAATTAACACATCACTTTTCAGTCAGCTGAGACACTTTGCTTGGCTGCCAGATAGCTGGGTAAGTGCAGCAGACAGGTACCCTTGCGGAGGGCTGCGTTGCCAGCAGGGAAATGGGGCCAATAAAGCCACCTGGAGTTTATCAGCTTGCTGCTATGCAATAACAGTGGGCAGAAATGGAGCAGCACGTGTGTTTCCTGCAGCTTGGCCGAGCCGCTGGGGCTGGGAGCGCCTTTGCTCCGAGGTCCGCAGCCAAGGGCAGGAGGCTGGCGTTGCCAAAGGGTGGGGCAGGCCACCTACAGACTCCAGGCCCGGGCCTGCTTCTCCTCTCCGAGCCTGCAGTGAATCAGCCCCAGTCATGCCCTCAGTCACCGTCACAGCCGTGCCACCGCCACCTGTGTGGCTGGATGGAGCCCCCTGGGTGCAGGCTGGGACCTGTGCCCCCAGCCTCGCCGCCTGGCCCGGTGGTGGCTGCCAGCACGGCCAGTTGTAGTGGGCATGGGAGGGTAACAGAGCCCACATGGGTGCTTTTGTTCACCAAAGCCCTTAATGTAAAGCTCTACAGATGTAAAATTGTCTTCAAAACTAGATCTCACACCCACAAATATACCTAAGTTTTGCTTCCTTGTTTTCCTTTTGTCATGGCCAGTAACTCCTCATGGCCGCCGACATTTTGGAAGTGAGAACAACACTGCGAGACAGAAAGCCATGAAAGAAAATTATCCCTGTTTTGACGAGTTTTTCTCCCTTCCCTACTGCTCTCCCCATTTCACTTGATCTATTTTAACCACTACCACTACGCTGTAGCACAAACCTGTGCTCTGGCCAACATCCAGCTGTGCAGTATGTGCTCTTCTCCTGCAAGATTCCCTCTGCAGGTGTCAGGAAAGCTGTTCCTCGTGCTCCTGAGTCAAAAAATGCAACTGTCTATCTGTCAAACACTGATAGAGAGGGTGTCTGTATGGGCAGAGCGCTCTGGGGTCCTTCCTGGAGAGGAACAGAGTAGGCACAGTGATGGGGGAAAGGGAGGTGTATGTGAAGGTTGTCTTTAGCTGTAATCTTTTTGTATAGTCAAGGGAGGGAGAAAGGAAAAGAAGTAGGAAAGGGAAAATGAATGGGAGAGTGTGACTCTTTTAGAAAATTGTTCAGAGCATCAGACCAAGGTTCTGCTCTGAGTCCTTCCTTTAAAGTCCTTTCTTTATGGAGATTGCCCTGGGCTGTACTTAGTAAGAGTTAAGACTAGCCAGAGCAACCCAGACCAAAGATTTATATAGCTCCATGCCTGGTTTCCTGATGCAGGAGCTGCCTTTTGGTGTTTCTTGCCATGTCTGTTGCTCCTTGGTGATACCACCATACAAATTATCATAGAGATACAGTTGTAAAATGGCCTCTCTGATGGAGAAAAATGTCCACAGGGCGCTTGGGAGCAGTAGCCACAGAGTTTGGTTTTCAGCAAGACATTGATACTTAGAGACATTTCCAGCAATTGCACTGTTGGTGAGTGCAGCAGCTCTTTCAAAGTTGACAGCAGGCAGGCCACTGTGCCCCCTACATATCTGCCTGACAGGCCAGTGTGGGGAAAATGGAAATAGGGAGGGCAAGGGACCAGTGCAATGAATCACAGGTGTTAGTGCAATTGGAGCAAGCTCCAGTAGTCACAAACCTTCGGTGTGTGTGAAAGCATCACTTTGCCTTTTTTATTTTTATTTTTTAATTTTATTTTTACAGCAAACATATTTAATATAGCCATTTCAAATTTTACATGAAGCATAAATCAAGGGTGAGAAATAAGTATATTGGCCACAACATAGGTTGTTTTGTAGCTTCTAAATTTCTTAAGTGTTAGGTCATTTTACTTACAAGTTAAATAGCTGTCTGCAAGAGGCCTTGGTTGGTTATAAATTGTCCTTCCAATAATATAAACCACACCATTTATTTACAACACGTATGCTCTTCCAAGTAGATCCAACAGCTCGTAAAGAACAAGAACTCCTATGTCATCCCTACTGAGACCACTGCAATAAAGAGCCATTGGAATGACTCTGTACTCAGTAAGTGCAATCAGATCCAGCAACAGTAGCTTTTATGGACTTTTTCTCCCCTCCAGGAAAACTTTCGATATTAGTGCAATTTCAAAGGGCTGTGATGGTCTTACCCAGAATGGGATCTTACTCCGCCTGTACCCTCAACAGTTTTGGGAGTGGAATGAAGTAACACGCACCAGAGGGTCAGAATCAGCCCTGTTAGGATGTTTCAATTTCATAAGGGAGACGATCAATTAAAAAGAGGGTTAATTGAATATTACGATGTTCTCACAGTTGTATAAACTCCAAGGATCTGGCTTACAAATACCAGTTGTTGCAGAAGGTTTATTACCTTCTTAAAGTTGGACAAATGGACCTTTCTATCTCTGTTGATTCCAGGATGGCTAGGCAGTAAAAAAAGTGTATGCTGGTACATAACCTCGGGTGTATTCCTAGGAAATATTGACCCAGTTTAAGTAATAAAGATGTTCTTACACAGGCAGAGGTGTGCCCCGATCAAACTCTAAAGTGAAATACTGGCTAGAAGTGGCATTTGATCTAGATTAGAGACTCACTTTAAGTGTTTGAAGTAGAAAAGCAGTAGGAGCTGATCTGAGTCTCCAAAGCCTTTTGTCAATAGAAAAGCTCTGAACTATTTCCCTTTAATAATATTACTGCATTTTAAAAAATGTTATTTGTGTAGTTCTTGGACAGTACAGAAGGGTGTGATATTTATCCAATGGATTTGCAGACTAACAGGATCATTAACACGTTAATCAACATCTTGTTCCCTGGCTCAACCTCAGACTGCTGAGACTGATGCAAGAGTCACAAGAGCATGGGATTCACCTCATCCTGCAATAAATGAGGAGGATGACTGATGCCTTCCAGAGGACAATCCACCCCATCCTACGTGTCTAAAACAGGAAAGATTAATTGTGTTTTAGGGCATGTCCATCTCTTGCTGCTGATTATGAGGGAATCCAGATTACAGGGTGAGGATTTGTCCCAAACTTACCTGATTCTACTGATAAGCTCAGCAGGAGTCCTGCCTGAAGCAAAATGAGGACATCCCTTCAGTCGCTTGAAGCTTCTGGTTCATGTGCACAAAGTTCTATGGCTGATTCACACACAAACTGCTTTGCTTAACAGCTGACTTTATCTGAAATTCATTGCTGTGCCCATAATGCTCACCTATGAACAGCCTCCCCAGCTTCCCCTGAAGCTCTCACCCAGTCCACATCTACCCACATCTATGAAATCAAATTGAAAATCAGTCTCTCGAGTGGAGATTTCAACTAGTCATTGTGGAGAAATTTCATCTAGTCATTGTCATGGCTCATCATGGCTTTGCTGATCTGAACCCAGGCAGCATCAAGCAGTGGCTCACACACCAGGCCCATCCATCTCCTCACCACCCATTCCTAGGCACCACCTGAGTCCATCTGACCGTGTTGGTGTGACAATGCCAGACCAATGCCAACCACCATTATCAATAAAAGGCAGTAACAACAGGCACAAGGAATTATGAAAAAAAATTACTTTTTAATGTACAAAAGGTTTATATACAGTTTCAGCATGTTATCTCTGTTCTTATGATGTAGAAAACAGCTAAAAATGTTCTTAAGATATAAATTTGACAGAACAATTCACCTACCGTACTTTTAGTAATGATGTCTTCTATACATAATATATACAGTGCTGGAATGGTTATTATAATACTATTTCAGTAAATGAAGGAAGACCACCACTGGAAAGTCTGAGAAATCTCAAGTCATTGGAGATTTGGTTTTGCTTTTGCGTTTGATCTTTTGCAAATGAGTTATCTGTGAAGAGGGACTCAGTAGCCACCATTGCCCTATGCAGCTGTTGAAAAAAACAGATTAGCAGTCAAAGGACACACAAAGGCCTGATCCATCTCAGCACAAGGGATGCCCAGTTGCACTCCAAGCGTCCAGGACAACATACAACATCCTAAAATACGTACTGCCCTCTTTTCATAAATGCAAAGGCAAGGGCAAGGTCAGTAACTGCAGGAGAATATATACAGCGGACTATAAAACAATCCCTTTACATACACCTTTCACGGGAGACACAAATAAACAGCCAGGCACCTTGCTTTGCTTTCCTGTCCTCACGCCCCCAGGACATCAGTGGAGTCACGGGGGCTCGAGGTGTGAAGGCCAGGGGTGAGAGCATCCTGTGCACACCCTTTGCATTTGGGATGAGGACGGGTGAGATCGCAGGATGCTGAGCAGCGCCTCCCTGCACCAGCTGTGCCCTACCTGGCAGCAGGGCTGAGCCAACCCAGCACTGCCAACCATGGCTGCTGGGGCTTGAAATACTGCTTAGTTTGCCTGGAGGTAACACGTGGCATTTCACAGCAGCTCTTGGTCATGCTGGCAACAGTGAGCCTGACACAACAGCTTGTGCAAAAGGAAAGCAGGGACGTTAGGACACCAGAAAGCACCTCTACAAAGCTGCCCCTGTCCAATGCAGGGGACAGAGTCAGATGCAAGTGAGAACATCACATCAGTATGGAGAGGAGATGGGAGATGGCAAGGAGAGGCCGAAGCCCTGAAGATGTGTTTGGTCAAACTGTGAGAACCTGGGGAGAATGGCACACTTTTCCCCTTCCCTTTCACAAACAGGGCGCAAAGTATTTGGTGCTGTGAGAGCAGTCAGAAGTTAAACAAGTCTTCCTGCTCAAGTACATGCACCCCACCACTTCTACCCTTCTGTCTAATGACAACAAAATAAATAATGCAACAAGATTGACTTCAGTGCCAGATGAGCCTGGCCTTGAAAACAACTAATCATTACTATAAGCAGTTGTATTTTGGTGGAGGATTTGGCTTTGGGAGGCCCTGCTCCTCCCATCTCTTTCCCAAGAATGTTTGCAGGATATTCTCACAGACAGAGCCGCTATTTTGATTCAAATACCTGTTTTGAGACTATCCAGATGTTTGCCTACACTGTAGACTGCAGGTGCAGCGCTGAACTGAACCAGCCTGGGTACAAAGAGCAGTTTGTGGGTTGTCCAGGGTATACTTTTTGGATACAGCAGTTCTTTTCATGCTGACCAAAGCGGTGGGACACATTAATGCAGCACTGGGTCCCTGCCAACAAGCCTCCTTGCTGGGGAGGGTTTATTAGCTCATGCTTGGCCTCCCGTTAGTGCAGTCACATGCCTGGCGTGTACACGGAGCCCAGGCAGAACCCTGCATGCAGTAAGTGAACCCTGGACAGACCAATCTCCCACAGCACTGCCTGCGGACTGGGCTGAAACAATCAAAACCACTCTCCATCACTATCTCTTTTCTATACAAGCACCTTAGCTTGGAAAACCCAAAAGAAAGCGAAGCCGTTGCAAAGCTGCAGAGGGATATGGTAATGCATGCTTCAGAAATCTGACATTAAAAAGACATTCAGGGCCCCCGCAGAAAGTCCCCGTGCCGCGCCGCTGCCGCTCAGAGGGCGCACAGGTATGCGCGTGTGTCACTCTGCACACTGCAGCCGTCCTGCCACGGGGGATTATTTCCCAGTGATTGCTGTTCCCAGGCCTCTGCTCCACTCTGCACTTGATATAAACCACGTTGTAAACACATCTGATCAAAGTGTGCATTCACCTTTCAAGTGTCTCATCAATGTGTCTTTCCAATGTTTTCTCAGAAACACCACTATGTTTTTATAAATGTACATTTTATATACGCTTCTGGCAATACACTATATTTGATTTTTAAAGGAAGAGAGGCCTTGGCTATTTAACATGAAAGCATGGTAAGGCACTTTGCTGAGAAGCCATTTGGAATCGATGCTCTTTGCAAGGTACAAAGGTATTTACGGTATAAAACAATACTGCTGGCAGAGGGCTTGTTTGGAGACAACTAAACACTGCTCTCATCAGAGCAGAGTACATAGTATGGCTTTTATTCTGATCAAACCCACATCCTCCCGTTTCCTTCTGGGGCGGGTTGAAAATTAAACTTTTGCAAACGTAACTAATGGAAAATGACGGGGAGCGCTATCTACAGGGCTGCCAAGGAGGGAGGGTTTCATCTTGAACCACGCTCATGCAGTCTCCTGGCTTGGTGGCAATACCATTCAGTGCTCTGGGAAACCAAGCCAAAAATATTACTAGAGGTGCACCCTTGCAGTACTGAACTGCCTGGGTGTAGTTTACATAACTCTGTACAGAGACTTTAATTTTTATTTTTTTTTTACTTTGAATCCCTTTAATGTATTTAATACTTATCAAAAAAAAAAAAATCTACTCTATTGAAACAGATTATTTTTCAAAAGCACATTCATAAAACTGCTTCACACAGACCCCTTGGATAGCGCTCAGGCCTTGTGCTTTACTGTTAGGACATCATGTTGAGAAATTTACTCTCTTCCGCCAGCGTGGTCAGCATGGAGCTCATATCGCCTATTGCCATATTGCTTATTCCCGTGGGAATGGTGGGCAGTGTCAGAGAGTTTCGTGGAGTCGTCAGGCGAGAGGAGTTCTGGGAGAGGTTCTGCAGGATGCTGGGGCTCAGAGTTCCCGACATCAGGCTCGAGTGGTCCCCATCGTCCATGATGGCATCAAAATCTATCTGGGGTGGCTCAAGACCTTGCGAGTCCACTGTGCTGGACACCTGGTTCGCTCCCGGGGAAGGCAGCGCAGCCGGCTTGCCGTTCAGTGCGCACTGCTGCTGTCTGACCCTGCAGTCCGCCTGATTATCAAAGCTGCTGTTTTGTTCGTACATGTGGATCTGGCCGTAATAGTACATCAAATTGTTTTCCCTCGTGCCGTCCGCACACTGCTGGGCCAGCGCGGGCAACATGTCACCGGTTCTTTTGTGCACAGCCTCCGCCGCCTCCTGGCCCGGGCTCATGGTGTTTGTAGGGTGGGGAGTTCTCATGTAGCCCAGCTGCTGCACGGTGCGGAGGCCGCGGGTTCTGCTGGCCGGGCTCGGCTCAGGTGGGGGACGAGGCTGGACCATGCCAGCTGGATACTGCTGCGCTGCCGAGCCCATCATGCTCTGCTGGGGCTCATAATTGGGCTGGTTGGAGGGCATGATGGGCTGGTGAAAGGCCTCTTGAGCCATGGGGAAGTTCAGGTGGGTCTGCTGAGATGAGTAGTTCTGCTGACTCGGTTCATGCATGACCTGGTTGAGCATTGTGCGCTCGCTGTTGCTGCTGACCATTAACGAAGGGTCGGTTGCCATGTCCATTTGCTGAGGGTGAAGGTGGGGTCCGGGCTTTGCTGCCATGCTGCTACAAGAAGGAGAGATCTGATTTGGGTTGCTGCTGATTGCACTGGGGCTCAGCATCTGATGAGGTTGGTTATACCCTGTGTGCGAGCCCAGATCGGGGTTTATACCGGGGCCTAGGCTCATCGGCTGCTGCCGCAGCTGCATACAATTTAGCCTCTGACCGTCCATGCCCACATTTCTTTGCATAAAGCTCTGCTGTGTTACATTCATGCTGTTCTCTGGTAGCTGCATCTGCTGCTGGTTGTAGCTCTGGTACTGACCAAAGTTCTGCTTCTGCTGCACCACTGCTAAGTTCCCTTGCGAAAACTGCTGCTTCGACTGATTGGACATCATATCAACCGTACCCGAGCTGACTTCGTTCCACTGGACAGGCATGTTATTTTTATTCATGTCTGAGGGAGCGTCAAAGCTCATGGGACACTCTGCCATCATGGGCCCCAAATGGCTCATGCTCGCCTCAGCCACCGCCATCCTGCGCTGGCCAGGAAAGGCCGGGGGCTGCAACTTCCCACCTCCCTGGAAGCTCTGCATCTCATTGCCGTACCCCATGGAAGTGCTCTCAGCTGCCGTCCCGTTGTTCTGAGACTTGATGTACTGCACCACATCATCTGGCAGCATAATGTCGTCGTCTCCAACTGGTGCCTCCGCCTCCCCAGACATGGCTTCCATGGCGATGTTTTCGCTGATGCTCAGCGGCCGGGGCGAGTAGGTGTGCCGGGGGAGGTTCCCGTCGGAGCGCCCGTAGCTCTGGAGGCTGAAATTCCTCCTGTCCGTGGGGTGTGGAGGATGGAAGGGGTTCATGCTGTTGGTGCTGTTGAAGCGGTGAACTCGCGGGAGGGCCTGAGGGTCTCCAGCAGGTCTCCTCACTGGGTCACTTGCCCGTCTTGTGCAGTTGCCTGGCACCTCATGTGGAAATGTTGCGGCTGATGTGTAGCCATAGGTGTTGCCATCGCTGCAACGCCTGGGGCCTGGCGGGAGGCGGATGGAGGGCAAGGTGGGCTCTGGCCCGTCCATTAGTGAGATCCTGTTCTTCAGAGTCATCCTCTCCATGTTCGGCAGGGGAGTCGGAGGAGGGCCCCCTGTAGCAGCAGCGTACTTGGCTTTCAGCCTGTAGTGCTGAGCTGGCGTGAGGTTTAGCAGACCCGGCATCCCGCTGCACTGGCTCGCCTCGCTTGACCGACGGGAAGCGTCAGTTGAAATCGGGTCATAGGAGTCGGCAGAGCTTGTGTTGTTGGGACGGTGCCCGAGCTGCGAAGCCTCGCTGGAGCGGCGGCTGGAGAAGTACGGGGAAATCCCTGATGATCTGCGGCTCACGGTGTAGGCAGAGCTGATGGTGCTTGTCGTACTATCACGGCGCTCGTTGAGTTGGTTCAGCATCGTAACCTCATTGACAGACAGCTCCATTATTCTTGGATTAGGCAGCGTAGCAGAAGAACCACCGCTATTTTCTAGAACAGAGCCTGAGAGAAAGGTTGTGGGGAAGGAAAACGTTTAGTTAGCTGAGAAATTCTGCTTGGTAATCTTCTACATGCTGAAGCAGGGACACAGTATGCCACCCCCAAACATTTTATAGGGATGATAGTGAATTTCATTTGCTGCTAGTGAATTCAAAGCTTCATCTACAGCTCTGTGTTTATGTACAAAGAGCAAGAAGTCTGGGGAGAGAAGACGCGTTATCCCTCCTGCAGAGTATTTGCAGTGTATACCCCCCACTGGTGCTCAGTTGCTGAGGAAGTCCTTCCACATGAGCTTTTCTTAGTGGGGAAAAAAAAAAAAAGTAGGACTGGTGTGAACAGAGTCATAGAAGTTAGAGGAGCACAAAGGGATCATCGAGACACCTTAATCAGGAACCCCCAGTCAGTGGAAAACTAGCATATGAAGCTGTAGGGAATAGCCACAAGCCCTTGAAGTGACAGCAGGCCTGCTGGAGCAAGATCTGGTATGGAGGGCTTGGCTGTATTGCTGCTATGCTCCAGCAGTTTCCCAGGAGGCACGTCAGCCCTTGGGGAACTGTTACTGCTGGAACAAATCCAAGCAGGCTTGTGGCTGCCACTGGGATGCTGAGGACACCTGCTGCTGGGTTCTGGACAAGCCCAGGAACAAGAGACCTTTGCCTCCCTTCCTAGCTGTGCCGTCTGGATTTCTGTTGCACATAACCAGATGGCTGTGTTTCCACCCAAGCTCTCCATTTTACCTGACATCTCTGTCCAGCAAGGACTGACTCAGAGGCTGTAAGAAATGATCCCCTCTCAGGGCAGACTCTTAGTTATGAGACCTGAGACCAGCTGTGGAGGGTTCCTACAGGACAAGGCCCAGGCCCACAGCTTACCGTTTCCTGAGATGGGAGGCAGCTTGGTGTTTCTGGCTTGTGGAGCTGGGCTCACCCATGAGCAGGAATCCTTAACTGTCTTGAGTTTCTCTTTCTTGAGCTGTTCAAGTCGTTGCATCGTCGTCATGTGTTTCCTTAGCTGCAGGCTGACTGTCGAATTACCAGATGAGACCGTTGAGTCCACAACAGGAGCGTTGTCATCCAATGCCGTCAGATCTCCCAGACTTCCCCCGCTGTGCATGTTCATTTCTACTCCACTGTCATTGTTGTTGGTGCTGCCAAGGGGTGACGGTTCACTGCTGCATGACGACTGGCCACCAGGACTGGACTGACACATCTTGGGGAAGGAAAAGAGGAGGAGTTGGACAGGTGGAAAGAAACCAGGAGCCCAACATCTCCAGTGGGCTCCATGTTTGGCCCTATCCCAGGTGCAGAGAGGAACCAAATGATGTTCCACCAAACAATGAAGCTTCTTGAAGAAAAGCAGCACACTACCTGGTTGTGCAAGGTATGTTGCGGCAAGTACTTGCTTATCTAACACAGGATCAAGGCCTAAGTATTTCAGACACAATGTATTTCTGTCTTTAAAATACCCTAACATATAATTATGCTAGCTGACAAACTTCCCAGCTAGGTAAAAACCTGGTTTACTGTTTGCAAACTCCCACTTGCAGATAAGAGATAAGCAGCATAAACGCTTATTTTATTTACATCAGAAATTGCATTTCACATTGAGGAGTTTATTCACAGCAGACACTAAATAGTCTGAACTTGCTCTGAGGCAGCAGTTGCTGCTGCCCGACAGGATGCCTGGCTTCTCTGCTCGAGGCCCATGCTCCAGCAACTGTCAGAAAATGGGAGTGCTGAAAAGGCAACATGCTTTGCCCCAGGCCAAGGTGGGAGTGCAGGTGATGTTTTATTTTGCCCTGTAGTAGCCCTCACAGGCAGGGCTGACTGGCTCTGATGGCCTCACAGCCCTTCAGTTGGGATGATAGAGATTGTGATCCCACAATTTAATGGGAGTTGTGATGTTGAGAACAACGTGATGGGGGAGTCCTCAAGCATTATGCCCCTCCCCTTTTCACCCTTAAGCAAATATCCCCTGTCCCTCCCCATTACTCTGCTCCGCACCCCTCACCCCCTTCCCGTCAGGTTTGTTGGAGACAGGAGGTCTGCTGGAGACCATGCCTTACGCAGCAATTTTAACAAAAAGGATTTCTTTGCTCACCTTAGTACCGACTGTCCTTAGGAAGGTAGAGTAAGGAGGGGTAAGTGGGAATAAAGAACAGGTTGTTAGGACAAAGACAGCATTGACAGTAAAGACCGTGTTAGTAGAAGGAAGAAGAGGGGAATGCAGAATACAACACAAATTGCAAGCATCTCCTCCTCCCATACCCTGCCTTCCCTGCCACAGACTTATAGAATGGTTTGGGCTGGAAGAGACCTCTAGAGATCATCTACTCCACCCCACCCTGCCATGGGCAGGGACACGTCCCACCAGACCAGGTTGCTGAAGGCCCACCTGAACACTTCCAGGGATGGGGCATCCACAGCTTCTCTGGGCCACTTGTTTCTTCCTAACATCTAATCTAAACCTACCCTCTCTGAGTTTAAAACCATTACTGCTTATCCTATCACTACAGGCCTTGGTAAAATGTCTCTCTCCGTCTTTCTTACAAGCACCTTTTCAGTTTGTAGGCCCACATAAAAAACTCTATGAGAGACTTCCCACCAGTCTCTGTAGGTTTGGGACTAGACCTAAAGCTGGGCCAAAACAAGGGGCCTTGGAGCAATGAGAACCAGTGAAGCATCTCACCCCTCCCACCACCCTGACCTTAATCACAAAAGAGGAGATGGAAGTGAGACCTCCAGGTCAGATGCTGCCTGTTATATACACATGAGTAAAGCACTGGACAGGGAGAGCATAGAGGAACATCTGACCCATGGACCCTGCTGCCAGTGAGACACCTTGGCTGCAGCCCTGGGAGCGCAGAGCTGGGAAAACAAGCTCACACCTTCAGGAGAAACCGGGTGGGGAACCAGTTTTGTGTCCATGTTTTCATAATCAAAAAAGAAACACACAGAGGAAGAGTACTGGAGAGAGGTCATTCTGTCCAGTGGTTCTCACAGTCTGTTTTTATAACCCAGTGCTGAGTGTCAGTAAGGTAACACTGTTCCTTTAGTCAGTAAGAGACAACTTGGATGTGAAAATACTCAACTCCTTCCTAACTGAAACATGAAACTCATTACTAACTTGTCCAAAGGTACATCCCTTAACCTTCTCCAGACAATCTCTGTACCTTCAGGGCATGTTGTTTGATTGGAATAACAATCTTTCAGCTTGGAATCAAATCAAGAAAACATGTATTTTGGAGCTCAACATTTTTTCAGCTACAGCAAGAAGTTTTGGGACTATATTTTGCACCCTCCTGCACAGGTGAAGGCCATTTCTGCCATATCCAGCCTGTACCCTGCCCCACTCTGAGCTGGTACAGGAGATCAGAACCCTGGGTATGAAGGTGAAGATAATTATAAAAGGTAGAAGTGCTCCCGTGTGTTCATTGCCCCTTCTCCTTCACCAGCAGCAGTGTGCTGAGGAGCAGGTGGGCTCCCTCCATAGGAAGAGCCTTGAATGTTTTTGGGCCCATCACTATACATACTTTGTTAGCACCACTGACCATGCTACTGCCTACTGTGGAGCTGCTGTAATGGCCAAAAGGCTGTTAAATGGTCGTTGTTTCTGCTAGAGGCAACTCATGGGGCTGTAAAGCATGATCATGGTTGACTGCAAGCCCATACTCTCTGGGCCACAGAAGGACTATTTGTTCTAGCTCACCTGTTTATTCCTGGCACCACTTCCCCACCCTGTCATCCCACTACAATTTTCTCTGGCAGCTGGGGGTCCTGCAGTGAACTTGTATACTCCTGAGTGAAGTATACTCCTCTAGCTGAGCCTGCTTGAGCAGGGGGTTGGACCAGATGATCTCAAGAGTCTCCTGTCAACCCCATTGATTCCAGGCTTCTCTGTGTGGTGGACAGGCCTGAAGAACTTAACTTCAAGACACCCAGCAAAAATAAAACAGCTACTTATATTGCCATCATCATCATTAGACCACAACATCAGGCCACAACAGCAAAACGTGCCAGCAAAACTTTGCTGCAGCAGCCTGGAAAGCAAAACAAGGAAGAGGGTGGGAAGGAGAAAGAGGAGAAAAGGGATGGACTTGTGCTTCAAGACACCTTCATTGATCTGTGTCCTGTGTGTGTTGCTCAGTTTAAACTGGAGAGGAGGGTAAAGCTTATTTGACCATAACTCTGTGATATTGCCATGTTTTACCCATGTGCACAGCAAAGGCAGGCCAAACATGATACCAGGCATCACGTGGTCCCCGTGACTCCAAGGGTGGGAATTGCGATGCTGGGTAGAAAGGTGCAAAATGTATTGGACTGGGCCCTGACCTGCAGTCTCATCTCTGGACTTGATCTCTAGGGTGTTGGCAGGTGAAGGGCAACTGTGGGCAGAGGTAAATCGCATGCAAATGCTTCATGCCCCCATTGCATTGGGGAAATTAGGGCCCGTGTGATTTCTGCCAAGAGCAACTGCTCTTACCACAGAATTCTCTGTTTTTATCGTTTTGACTTGTAAGCAATCCTCCATGTTCCTCGTGGTGCTGTTGGCCTCGGAGCTCTCCTCTGAAACCTTGCTGCTTTGCTTGGCGCTTGCCTCATTGTCCCCATTTTCCTTGAGAGGAGGTGGCCTTGGGTGAACGTCATTGCGCTGCTTCTTCGTGACGTGGGCATCAGGCCCGTGTACGGTCTTGACGTGTTTCCTGAGGGAACTAGGGTCTGTGTACCTCTTTGTGCAGCCAGGAATTTTACAGACGTAGGGTTTCTGCAAATACAAGCAGATATTGTGTTATATTTAGAGTAATATTCCAGGTACATTGTATGGGCCAAGAGTATACAGTGAGCATGGCTGCTGGCAGCAACAAAATGTGGAGCGTCTGCTCCACAGGGTTTTGTAAGACCAAGATCTCCAAGATACGATATATGGGCTGCTGATGATCCATACACACATGGGCAGTCATTTGATGTTGGCTAAACTCCTTGTTTTCAGTTGCTGGATTAAAAAACAGCTAAGAATTCATGAAATACTTTCCTAATGCTACTTTCCCATGTATGTATTTGCTCGGGTGGCCACAGGAATGTTTTCTGATTATGGATGGGAGGGAGGTGATGTAGGGGACTGGCCATAACACATTCTCTCTGCTAAGGTGGGGTCTACACCGTGAAAATGTCTGAGACCTTCCGGCTGATGGAATTCCAGTGAAACCAAGCCAGACTGGATTCACCCTACCCAATCTATCATACCACTCCAGCACCTGTCACCTTGAAATCTGTTATTGTGCAAAACAAACCACAGGCATGCAATGTTTTTTTCTGATGATAGCACTCTAGTCCTGAATTCATGAATCATTGATTGCCACAGGAAAACAAGACTGAAGCCATGCTTCTGAAAACAGAAGTCAGCAAACAGATACTTCTCTTCTTTTAACTTTTTTTTTTTTTTTTTCATTGAGTTTCCAATTCCAAGTGTATTAGCACCACAGTTGTTTGAGCTGGTGCTGCTGTGTTGGAAGCTCTGAATTCATCACAAGTTTCGCTTACAGCCTCACAGCTAGTCTAAGTATTTTTCTGCCAATGCACTGGAATAGGTCCACAAAAATAAAGAAAAAAAAAAAAAGATAGAAGTTTGAAGGCTACCCAAAATGACCATTCCTATTCATTTTTTTATTCTGTTTTCTAATTTCATCCAGAAGCTTGAGTGAAAAAATACAAAGGAGTGTATATTCTTTTCAGAAAGCCACCACCATCACACGAAAAACACTGAAAGTCTGTTTTTTATTCAAAAGCATGCTTCCTGGCTGATCTTGGCAGATCACTTGAACAAACTAAATCCTCGTAACACCACACTGAGGTAAATATTTAATATATTTTAAAGCTCGGTAAACCAAAACATAAAAAGTAAAATAGTTTGTTTATACATCTCATGAAACCCTTTGGATAAGGCATTATAGAAGTATTATTACTGCTATTAAAATGTATTTGAAAGAATAGACACCCTCCTTCCCCCAGTGCTGAAAAATCTATATTAAATAGTTCAATGATGTTTTCTAAGTTCCTTTAGGCTCAGTAGTTCTGATTTTCAGACACCAGTCACTTGGGTAACATGATCACTCTGGCCTGGAAGGGAAGACATTCCACCTAATGGGGGACAACCATCCACTTCATCAGGCCATACCTCCTGCAACAGAGCTGAGCACAACTGCTGATACCTTGGCACACCTTCATACCCCTCCCCGGGTTATTCAAACACTGATGCAGTGGACACTAGTGAAGTCAACACCTTAGATATCTCAGACATCTCCCTCCTACTCTCATACCCATACTGTGTGATTCTCCATAAGGTGGAAGAATTGGAGGTCTCCCCAGGAGCTCAGCATCACCAGCATCAATTTCTGCTTGTTATTCCTGTTGAGCTTGAATTGGAGAAAATACCACTCTGAGCCTTTGGCTGATGGTGGACTCATGCCACTCTACTGTGTATGCACTGGAGAGTGATCTCAGGATGAAAGCCCCTTTTCCAGGAGTGACTTTGAAGGTGTGCTCTGAAGTGAGCCAAATAATCACTGAAAGTTTAAAATGATATGGTGCATGTGATGTTTCAACAATCAAATAAAAACCAGTGTGGTAATATATACCCATATCTATGTTTGAATCATACAACTATGTCCTGTTGCACAATGGTAAAGACAAATACAGGGAACCTGGAACTTTCCCCTTAGAGGAGACATGGGTGACTAACTCTGAAACTGTGGTGTATCCCATGTAAACACAGCAAGCAGAGGAAACTATCTGGTAGGTAGCTAGGAACCACCAGTTACCAATGGGTAATGGGACATGCAGCCACGAAGTCCTGCTATGCATCTGTGTGGTTTTGTGAGGTGTCAGTGACCAATGGGTTAGCAAAATACATTTCCAAAGCTGGTTGCAGGACCCTCATCTGGGCCTGCTGCCCAGTGCAATAAGCTTTGCCATGAGAGATGTCATCTGTTGCTAAGGATCATGTTATATGTTGCTCAAAAAGAGAATATCAGTGTATGGCCCAGAGAGCCATTATATGCAGATCCTTCACAAATCTCTGGGCATGCCTCTGCTGCATCACAGAGGGCTGAAGAGCAGTTCGGGAATGAGCGTGACCTCAAAAGATCCCACAGTGCCATATAGCTCCCTTGGTAGGACTCAGCCAACTTCCTACCTGTTATCTGAGTCTTTAACTTCTGTTGCTGGATGCAGCCTGAGCCAAGCATCAACACATTAGATCAGGGTCCACAAGGAGTTGGATGCTTCTGCCCTACAACTTCACCTTTATATACAATAGGAA
Organism: Netta rufina; assembly: GCF_964035555.1. Lineage (NCBI taxonomy): Eukaryota > Metazoa > Chordata > Aves > Anseriformes > Anatidae > Netta > Netta rufina. Next base: position 26,538,533 of record NC_140129.1, read on the forward strand.
CCAAGAGGAGCAGAACTTCAAGTGTGTACAAGCTCTGCTCTGATGGTGGGAGGAGTCATCACAGACCTAACGCAGCTGCTGATCTGGATCACATGGGAAGCTGAACTCATTTGAAGAAATGGTATTTAATAACACAGACAAAGGCAAAATTCCACACGTAGGAGTGTGGGACACCAGTTGAACAAACAAAAGGTGAGACTCTGGCCTGTCTAGGAGGGATCCTATTTTACGTGGTCTATGGGCAAAATTAATTCACGTGCTGCTTTCAGTGTGCACAACCTGGGCAGAGAGAGTCTGTATCCATCACTGAAAGTTGTATGAGAAGTCTTGATCCATCCACATCAGGATCCTTAGGGATGGAAGAGAGACACAAAATTGATACAAGACTAGAAAAAAAATACTGTAGTAGTGGGAGACTTCAGTGGTTTGATTGACTTACATGTAGTTTATGAGAAAGAAGATGAAGAGAGACTTAGCACTGTGGTGTTGTGGAAAGGAAATAGCAAAAATGAAAGGAACATTGGATCCAGCACTGGAGAAAGGCAGAGGAAGCATCCAGGGCTAGAAGAAAAGCAATTGCTAATGCCTGAAACTTCATCAGTGAGATTAAATCAAGACTACCTACCTTCCAGTAGAAGAAGCTTTAACAGAAGTCAAATTATGTTTTTATCAAACAGCAGTTATTGGGAATGCAGGCTGCTCAGCAAGAGAGAGGTTGAATGTCTTGGTCGCTCCTGACCTCTAGGTCTGCATAGCTTTGAATCAACCCCAGCGCAGATACAGGTTAATTTTAACCCATGTCCTGCTGGGGAAATGGCTCACTGGCAAAGTACAATCCTGATATTTGGGTTTAGACCCAAACAAATTAAAATAATACCAGGATTCAGGTCACTCATTGGGTCCATCTTAGCATCACACAGCACAGAAGGGCATCCTAGAGTTTGAATCCTTATTCTGACTCCAACAGAAAAGCTTCAGCCTACAGAGCTCTGGTTATCGCTGACAGATATTATGCCAGAGATAGAAATACTCCCCCAAAGCCCTTTGTAGACACAGCATCGCTTTAAAAAGCTGTCATCTGTGGCAATTGCGTTCCATTCTCCAATAGTCTATATTTAACTGTTGCAAATTAGGCTACAGACTGAATTCTTCATGGCTGCAAACATTATTAGAACTTTGGAGTGTTGTTTTTTCTTCCCTGTCAGCTAATTAGTGGTAATATAAATTTCAATCGTTGGCCATGGTTGATTGCAACAGACCATCACATGCGTTACAATAAAGGCAATTTCCTCTGCTCCCCTACTACTAATAGTGGGTCTTAATTAGCCAAGGTTAACAAAGCATTGCATTGTGCTCTATCATTGTACATCAAACGATGGAGGGAGTATTATTTCCAGAGCATCAGGATCTGGGGTAGCTGTTATACTACTGCAAGTCTGCATCACAGTAACATTAAACACCACATGCACAAATGTACAATCCTATTCACACTATTAAAAATTATAATTTTGGAAAATGCTCACTTTCATTTCCAAAGACGATTAAAAAGTTTGCATACTTTAACATCTGTTTATGATTTCAAACATGGCTTTCATAAATATAAAGCTAATGTGGTCTGGCTCTCCAGCAAAATAAATCCTATTAAAAAATAAGAAAAACCTCTCATTACAGTAGGTTTCTTTTTACATGAGTCCAGCATGTAAAATGTATGTTTATTGTCAGCAAAATTAAAAAAAAGCCCTCCGTTGAGCTGCGGTGAGCCCAGGCTTACCTCATTGGAATGCGTCCTGTTCTGGTGCTTGGCTCTATCTGAGGCATTGGAAAAGGCTTTATTGCAGCCTTCATGTTCACAGACGTAGGGTTTTTCTCCAGTGTGGGATCTCAGGTGTGTCTTTAAGTTCTCCAGGCGGGAATAGGCTTTGGAGCAACCCTCAAACTAAAATAAAAAAACACAAGAGGACTGATTAATTAACCAGAAAAATTTGATTTTCCCCCTGCCTAAACCCTTCTCATCTGTTTCTCATTCTTTCTTTTTTTTTTTTTTTTTTTTTTTTTTTTTTTTTTTTATTTCTTTCCTTTAAAGGGCTTGTGTTTTAGGGAACAACATCTACTTTGTTGGGAGAATTCCGCTCCCTAGGCAGGCTGAGAGTTTGAGCAGTGACTCATGTTTAAGGTGCTGCTCCTTACTGGGTACCCACCTGACATTTCAACAAGAGACTGCTTTTTCCAGCAGGATTGAACAGCCGTCTGTTCCTCCCAGGGCTCTCTTAGGCATCCCTTTGCAGCTAACACACTCGGAAATGGAGGCCCTCTCCTTCCCACCCAGAGAACCGACAGCTTCTCAGCAGCTTGACCAGCCTCGCAGCTTCCCTAGCCCCAGAGCTGGAAAGACCACACCATTCCCTAACACACAAGCAGAAATCTAGCAACCTTTGAAGTTTTCCAAATTACAGCTTGGGTCTACTCTTGGAGGATGCTGTGGTCAGGCTGTCTGACATTACCAGTTTAAAAAACAAGACTCTCAATCTTGAAGACAGATGGATTTTTGGATGACACTACAGGCCAGAAGCCTTTCTCCTGGAAGGAAACCAGCTGCCCACACAACGAGAAGGAGCAGCTTGGGAGATATGGTCAGGCTTCAGGTGGTGGAAGTCCTGCCACCCTCTGCTTGGGCTGGGCTGGATGTTTCTCCCTGCACCTGCCCTTGCAGCAAGGGAGGATATCATCAGTCACTCATACCCAAGAGGCCATCTTAAATGCTTTTGATGAAAAAAGTGGAAACTTACAAACACTGAAAGAGGTTTTAAGAAACATAAGTCTCCCTTCTAAATTCTGGCTAAATGTGGCACTCCGTGTTCAGCTTGGAGAGCTGAAAATTCTGTGCTGCAATTCCTACACAAGCACCTTATAATATATCTTCGATTTCAATGAGCAGTCCCTCCTGTTGTAATGTATGAAAGCCATAAGGTGTTGCATTTTAGTCAGACCACTTAAATGTGTTTGCAAGTCCAGTCCAGCTGTGGCAAGACTTTGCTTTGTTATGTTTGAATCTTGGTCAGTGAAAAAAAAAAATAGAATGTCATAGTAGGACAGGTCATGCTACAGCTGAGTGTCTGATTTCCCTGTGGGCAGATGAGTGGTCCTACACGTCTGTGCAGCTGGCCCTTCTGGGCAGAAGCCAAAAGCAGCTGCATGCAATAAGAGCAGCTGTACCTGTCTCCTTGTACTCGGAGGGTATAAGTATAGCCTGCCCTAACTGGAGAGAGGCAAATATGCAGCCCAGGAAACTGTTACTCCTCTTGGAAAGCCCAGAGTGAATGCACTTTTTTTTTTTTTTTTTTTTTTTTTTTTTTTTTTTGGGGGGGGGAGGGGGGAGGAGAGAGAGGGATGGAGGAGAGTGCAACTTTTTTTTCTGACTCCCCTTGTCCATCAGCTCTGCTGAAAGCAACGATTGTGAAGGGCTGAACACTTGGGGCTTAGCTGAAATGGTGGCCACTGTGCTTCCCACTGCTGCAAGAAGCAACACGGGAGCTGTTGCTCTATCATTCTGCTGCCTAACCAACCAAGGATTGAATTTATTGCCTTTAACATGTGCAGTAATTTAAGTGCCACTGGCCTGGCTCTGCACAGACAGGGCTCTACTAACGAGGTTCTCCCATTCCTTGCCATCTGGGACCCCAGCACGTAGGCACACCGATCTCATGTAGCTTCGTTGTTCTGGAAAAGACATAGGGTTACTCCAGCTTCCCCTTATGGTCTGGCATGAGGATGGTGGACATAAGGCAAACTTTCTCTGCCCTCTTCTGACACCCAGGTCTCCTCAAGACAGTAGAAGCACCCTTCAGGAGCTGATTCCTTCTGTAGATATGTTGAGGTGGGATAAATCCAGTTCCCCTTCATCAGACAACTTTCACGAGCCCCTTAGGCCCACAGAACATGCTGCAACTTTGAGGAGCACAGTATAGCCTTTTCTTCTCCTGGCCTGGGCAAACTGGAGTCGATTATGGTTACTGAAATACATCATTCCACTCGCTGGAAAACAAAGGGAACTCAGCACGAGGCAACTCATGTGTCCATTCTGGTTTTGCTGGATACTGACACAAAAATGCAGTTCCTAAGAGGAAAAGTACTGAGGCCCCATTTTCAAATAAAGGCTTTTCAGCAAAGCATCCTGTGCATGTTCAAAGCAGTTGTTCCCACTCTTATGCGTGGATTTGATTATGTCAGTGGGAGTTCTGGCTGTCATCTGTTGAAATAATTCTTGACCAGATCCCAGGCTGCAACTGGGCTCATCTGTAGCTTTATGTACACCGCAAACTTCTTGTCTGAAACAAATGGCACTTTGAAAAATCACTGCCAGACATGGGCAAGGAATGCTCTGCCAAACACGGGCACCATCTGCAGAGCTCCCATGTATCCCAGTCAGTTGGAAACCGCCAGGACTCCGGTTCAGGGAGGGTTGCTGTGACATTTCACACACAGAAGGACTGCAGGCAGAGGATGATTTGAGACTGTAAATTGCCACAGCCTTGCTGTTGCTCCAGTGAGACACAAGCGAGGCTGGAAAGAGGCAGGATTGAGCAGCAGTGCTTTTTCCTGCTCCATTTCAGTACAGGAGAGGATGCAGACCCTGCTGGTTTTCACCTCCTGAGTCCCTCTACTTGGAAGGGCAGTGCTAGTCTTCCCTTGATGGTCCCTTCGCAGCACACTGCCGATCAATATTCCTTGATACTTTTAAGGAAGATTGGTAAAGTGCTAGAACTGGGCAAGGTGCTTTAGAAGATTAAAACAAAGGACATGGCCCTATGCCCCAGGGAGCTAATGCTCTAAATTAAATGAGCACAAGGCTGGAAGATGGATAAAGGAGTCATGCAGCAAGCAAATCATACGTATCCTAATATTTGTAAGCAGGAGCTGGGGCAGAGCCAGGAAGGGAGCAGCACTGGAAGTGACTAATGGAGCAGAAGAGGAGGAAGATACAGGAGGAGGGCTCAGACATCTGCCAAACAGAAAGAGAGACTCATCTCTGAGACCCTGGAGAGAGCAATGGTGTAATGCTGACAGTGGAGGAGGTGTGAAGAACTGGCAGGAGGAAAAGGGAGGAGAGGATATCAAAAGACATGGGTGGACCCTGGGGCTGAAGTCTACATGGGAAGAGATGATGAGCATCTCTCTTCTCCTACCAGCCAGCCACAGCCACTGAAATCTATGGCTCACTTATCTCCAATGCCCTCGTCAAGTGTCCTTTGCTGCCCTACACTGGCCAGTGGCACGGTGGACACTCCACGTGGGATGGGAGATATGGGCTTTAATCCACCAATGTTGAGGAACAGATGAGTCCAGCTCTCCTGTGTGCTGGGCAAGCCCATACCCACAGGACTGAGGTAAAAAATGTCACTCTATGCCCTTCCTCAGGCAGTGTTTAATGCTAGGTGCCATGCATGCAGAAGGTGTTGGCCCAGCTCCTGAAGCAGGAAGGACGCTTGCGTGCATGCTTGAGTACACAGGGGAGCGTGTCCCCAGCAGCAGTACTGGGTGATGCTGAATTACACACAACCAGGGCTGGGTGCTTCCCCACAGTGTGGTTTCTGGTTTCCTTCTTGGATGGAAGCACTAAATTGCCTGTTTTTCACCTTAAGTGACTTGTCCCACTTGCCAAGCCGAGCTGTGCCGCACGGCCCTGCCAGCTTACCGTGCACTTGTGCGGCTTCTCTCCGGTGTGCCTGCGCATGTGCACCACCAGCATGTACTGAGCCTTGAAGGGCTTCTGCTCCCGCGTGCAGTCCTGCCAGCGGCAGACGAACTCCTTCTTCTCCCCGTGGATGTGATCGTTGTTGATGTGCTGGTGGGAGAGAAGGGAGAAGCAGGTCACTCCTGGAAGAGCTGATGCCAGCAAAGCACACACGGTGCTCCCCAAACCAGCCGTTCCCTCCCCAGTGGTCAGGCTCTGCACCTGGGCACCAGGTGCATGGATAACACTGATGACCCCTCCGTCCGCAGGGACACAGGAGCCAGTGCTGTCATCTGGCGTGTCCTGCATGAGAAGGTGCACAGCAGCCACCTGGGTGCTGGGTCCAGAGCAGCCATAAATCAGAGGTTTGGCCGAAATTGTGCAAAGGAGATGGGGACCTGCAGTGCCAGGGAGCAAGGAGCCCTCTCGGTGCCTCCTGGGTGCCCAGTGCCAGTGTTATGGGTGAAGGGAAGATGAAACTAGTGGGCATTTCACCACTATTTTTGACAGAGTCATTTCTGTCTGCTGAATCTTCCTGTACCTCACCAAGCAGCTGGGACCCTTCCTGGGGTGCTGCAAAGGAGGGGTCAGAGGAGGAGATGAGTGTGGTGCTGGCCCCAAAACATCCACCTGCCCCAGTGCTGGGGCTGGCAGGAAATGGCAGCATCTGCAAGGTATGGGTGCTAGGGAAGGCTCACTGGCCTCAGTTACTGCTAAGTACTCAGGTCCCTAAAATCCCACTTCTGGGTGCTGAAAAGTCAGCCCCAGAGTGGTGCCTTCATCTTCCCTGGGAGGAAGACGAGGGTTGCTTTTTGCCAGCTGCAGGCAGATGAATCTTTGGTGAAAATAAACAGAGCCAGAGACCAGCCCATCGGCAGTGCTGCTCCCGCAGCAGCCCTGTCTCTCTGAATGGGGTCTTGCTGCCAAAAATAATGCCTGTCCTCACTCCTGTGTTTTTAGCAGACATTCACTGACAGGAAATCCTAAAATAAACCACTTTGGGTTTGGGTTTTGTTTTTTTGTACTGAGACTTTTTTTTCCAGCCCCTGTCTCCACCCCCTGGTCAAGGCCAGGCACATATGTTGCGGCTGGGGACGAGCCTTTGTCGGGGTGGCGGGGCAGCGTGAGGACACAGAAACTCGGGAAAACAGAGCAATCTGCCTTCATGGCCCTACTTGACTCCAGCCACAGCATTTTGTGTGCCATGACTGAGTCCTGGGGACAGGGATCTGCTGCCTGGGGTCACGGGGTCTGCCCAGGGGCAGGAGGAGGCGTGTGGAGCTTGGCCACGGGTGAAGACCGAGAGCCAAAGCCCCATGCCAGGATGATGGGGAGAGGCTGCAGCATGCAGCTGTGGATTGGGTTTCAGGTGGGTTTGGAGCACAGCTGCCTATGGTTCTGCTTTTATAACGTGGCATTGGTGTGAGATTTTGGCAGAGATCTAGTAAACTCCTTGGGAGACCTACGGACACAGTAAACTATGTCCAAACCAGACTGGAAAGATATGTCTCCTGGCTCTGTTTGTGTGGGAATCTGACTTACAACCAAGACTACACACGGCAGCACGAGCTGGGAGCATATGGGCTCGCCTGTTGGGTCCCCCTTGGGCCGGAGGAAGACACATTTATCGGAGGGGGACTGCAGCCCCCCTTCAGGAGCATGAACTCACTGTCTGGGCAACATCTGCTTCCCATCACACAGTGGAGGAGCAGTCACACAACTCACCACACTTCAGCTATGCTGCTCCCATCGAACTTCTCCCATCAAACTTCTCCCATCGAAGCCCTACCTGCCCTGGGGCTTTCCTTGGGCTTCTCTCAAATGTGTGCAGCCTTCAAGGATGCGGCATAGTGGTGGTGCTTGTAAAAATACACCCTCATTCCTGCTGCTCCTCTCTGACATGCACTCGTCCCACAAGCACGTTGCCCACTGCGTGTGCAGAATAGGCTCTGCATGCCCAGGTACTTTGCTCTGCACACAAACAAGTGTTTTTCCATGCATGGTGGGATGCCACCTTCTCAGAAGTTGGCCCATGACATCTGTATTTCATTTACATGTGTATTTTGGGCATCCCAAATCCACAACCCTGTGTTGCTAGTAATCATAGTACAGAAGCCTCCATTTTTATAACCATCCACATTTAGGAAAATCTTGGACATTCTTTCAAATATTTTTCTTTGGGTTTTCTCTGGAAATAAATTGTGCTGAGCTGCCTGGATCTGCCCTGCACTTTGCTCTGGGCAGAGTTAAAGGGTTCGTCTTACAGCTGAGAGGGAAATGCACAACTACCACTGGACAAATGTGAGACCAGCCCATCCAACAGGGCTGCTGTGGTTTAACTCCAGTACAGCAACATCCCATGGCACGCAACGTGCAACCCATTAAACAGAACCCCCTATTGCTCATTTGGCCCTGAAAACAGTTTCCAGATCTGTCTGTCCTCAAGGAGTTGTTGCCCTGAACCAGTGACTTCTGGCAGGGGTGGGCAGGTGCTAACCTTAGGTTGAAGAACAACAAATGCCCCCAAATGATCAAATGCCCCAGTCTCTCTGGGCTAAGGCAAAATTTGTGTGCAGAGCTTGGGAGCTCAAACCAGCTCAAACTTGGTGGCATCTAAACCTGACTATAATAAAACGAAGATCTACAATAAAGGGTGAGAGCAGATGTGAGCTTTGTAGAGCTTTGGAAAGAGGACTGCAAGGGAATCGCACATGTGTGGCCCTGGCAGGCTTGGAGCCACGCTGAGGCAAGCAGCAAAATGCTGAAGGGGAAGCAGAAGACAGCGGCTCCTGACGCAAAATGTTCTCCATCCATCATTTTGCTGCAAGCAGCGTGGTTGCTGGGGCTGATGAATTCCTGGCAGCTCTAGGCTGGCTTCAAACAATCAGGGCTCACACCACAGACTCAAAATGAGGACTGGGATGAGGGCAGGATGGGGCTCAGACACAGATCGTGTCTAATTTCTCAGGGATTTGCCTTGAATTTGAGGGATTTGTCAATCCCAAAAGCCAAAAGAAAACCAAATGGTGGATTCCCAGGTGAAGCAAAGCACACAAAAGGTTCTAGGAATTAATTAGAACTGAAAATCCGATTAATGACTTGGTTTGGAGATCCTTCAGAGAGCAGTTTTGACACCGGTTTGGGGACATCACTGTGATTATGGAAGGCTTATTTCTCAATTTTAAAAAAATCAATCCACTTTCTCTATTTCAGACCCTGATGGAGACACTGGAGTGTGTCTCCAAGCTCTGGAAGTGCCCTATTTTTGACTTTAGAGGCAGGGAGGTGGGAAGGATGAGCTGGGCAGGTCAACAGGAGCATGAAATACTTTCATGCCTTGGCCAAGGACTGAGGACAGCACAGACTGTTCCTGGTCCACAGTTGGTGTAGGTGTGTGGGGTGGCTCATTCAGTGAGCCCAGAGAAAAGGGGAGGTCTCAGTCCCCCTCCCCATTTTCTGGTCAGGTCTTCTGCACAGAGTCTTCTCTTATTGGGTTGTACAAGAGGGAGATCAAAATGCAGCCTCAGCAGCTGGGAAAAGAGCGACGTCAAATAATCTACGAGAGGCTTCCGGCAGCTAAACTCCTCGGGGAGCAGCGACCTGCTTTGGCAGTGTTTACACACTGTATCTCTGATTTGCACCTTTAGTAGCTCCCTGAGTGAGCTCTGGCTGTACAGCAGCTAGTGATAAAAAATGAGGACAAGTGCACAGAAACCCAAATTTATCGCTGGGGTTTCCTCCCAGCCATTACTCACATGGACGAGCTGCTCTTGAGTGTCATATTCCTTTGTGCACCCTTCCCAGTGACAGTTTGTCTCATAAATAACCTCAGGCTCCTGTTTACATTCATCCTTATCTAGATCTTCTTTCAGGTCTGTCAGATGCTCCTGCAACACACAACAGTGCATTGTATAAGGTGAACTTCTTTCATCTGAATTCCTCTGTCATTCATAGATTACAGGGCAGGTACCAACTGATCACTAAAATGTGGTAGCAACACAACATGCTTGATTACAGAGAAATAACGAGTTACAGAGTTTTGGCAGAAATGGATCGGACTTAATGACAAGACATGAAACACCCCAAAGCCATGGTTGTGATGGTGCTTGGCTCCAGCCAGGTCATGAGCAGCTGCAGGAAAGGCTGGAGAAAAGAAAAGGCTGGCTTTTGATGTTTGGGTTTGTCCTTTTCTGAAGAAAAACTTCTGATCTGTGAGAAGCAGGGAAATATGAGCAGGAAGCAATCACAGAGCAGCCAAAGCTTTGGGTTACCGCACTCACCTGACATACGCTGGGGAGAAGCATTCTATCTTCTGCATCTTTCAGCAGATGGAAAATGATGCCTAACCCTTACCCAAAGATTTATGCCTCCAGGGCACTCCACAAGGACAAATGTTGAGCCCTCAAAGCACTCCTCTGGAATCAGCAAATTTGGGAAGCTTGAACAAGATCCCGTGATGAGTGGATTGCAAAGCAGAGCTCCAGGGGCTCCAGCTCCAGTCTGGGGCCCACTGGGATCTTCATAAATAAGTTAATTTAATGCTTGGCATGCTGTGAGCTCTCTCCTGAACTTCTCTGTCTACCCATTTCCTCAGTGCTAAATGAATCACTTTTTTTTTTTTTTTTTTTTTTTTTTTTTGTAACAGCCTGGTATGAGGATTAAAGCATCAGCATCTCCACAACAGTGTAACATACAACAGAAGTGCAAATTGGTACAAGTCAGAGGTAAGGACAAGGGTCACTCCTACAGACAAGGCAACCAGCAGCCAATACTGACCTGGGAATACCAAACCTTGCTGGTTTTGACCCCCTTCATTCCCTTTCCTCCCAGTTACTATCACTGTCCAGCACTGAGCATCCCACCTCTAGGGCAACTTTAGACAGGAGCATCTGGGGTGACAGACCCCATTAGTTGCTGTTCCTTGTGATCTGATGTTCCAACTGGCCCTGTAAGTATTCATCCACAGCCAGATCCATCTCAAATTGTCTCTGACCTGCCCAGATGGATCAATTTGGCTGCCATCTCCTTCCCCATCAACACCTTCCCAGAATCTACTGAGGGGCTGCAATGATTAATGGCTTAATGGCATTCTATGGCTTGGAAAGTGAGATGTGCTGTATGAGTTCAACAATTTTCATTAACTAGCTCATGGCACACATACCAGCTGTGACTTTTCAATTCAACAGTTTAGATATGGAGAGGAAGAGATTTGTTTTAATTAGCTCTTAATCTAAAAATAAAAAACTTATTGCAAGGTGGCTCTTGGGACAGGAAACTGTAGTAATTCACAGAAAGACTTCTGGTGATTCAAAGTACATCAGAGCCCAGAGAAATAGTCTGAGAAAGTTCAAACAGCAGTTTCTTTTTCCTGCAATTCCTATGTGGCTGAGCTGTGAACACTACCTTTGTTGAAGTGTTTCTTTTCACAGAAAGTGCTCTCTGAAAATGTGAAATTTTCTACTGAAAATCTTATTTTGCCAAAATGTTTCTACTTTCCATTGGAAAACCTGAATTGAGACCATTTTTATTTGTTGAAGAGGATCGACATGTTTCATTTCTGGCTAGTTCAACATTAATCTGAATTTACATGTACATTGGAGCTATTGTGGTACCATAAGAGCACAGTAACTCAGGTCCCTCATGCCTCGTGCTCCACCGTGTGCCACAGATCTTGTCTGAATTACATTTTTTATAGTGCACACCACCATGGAAGATACTGTCTGGCCAAGGATTTTAGACACCCAAACCACAACTCACATGAGGCTTTTCCAATACAGCATTTCCAAAACAAAACACACACACACATGCTTTTTTAGGGATGGTTGACCTTCTCACTCTGCAAAAAGTGTATCAATCAGTAATCAAGTTTTCAGCAGAGTCTCCAGCAGAATGGAAATCCCCAGATTTAAAAAGTAGCTGTCACTTAGACCAGCTGAAAAGGAGACACCCCCGACATTCAGTCTTTTAACCTGCTCTCCTTGCCAGGAACAGACTGTCTCCTACCAGGCACTTTCCAATAATTTCCCAGTCAATACTGAAATGCTGCAAGATGTGAAGTTTACATTTCCCTTGGGGTATTACTCCACACATCTCCTCATTAGGAACTAATAGGCTACCAATGCACATTTTCTTTCTCTTAATTTTACCTTGTTATTCTAATCAAGCCTCCTTGTAACAGTTTAAACAATCCCCCTCCTGCTTCTTTCAGTGCTCATTTTGCATGGGACTCTGTGGATGAAACACTGAGGCAGGGCTGCAGGGGAGAGCCAGGCTGGGCTCTACAAGCACTCCCTACTGTTGGGCACACACCTCTCCAAATTGGAGCAGAGACAAGGTGGATGACAGCTTCGAGAAAGTGGCTGTTCGTCCCACAACTCCTCTGCTACAGATGCTTGAGAAAGCAGGTGATGGCTTTCAGATCTTTTTTCATTTGCTGCAGGAAATAAACACGTGGCCCTATTAGCCCTGGTGGTGACCAGATTGTTTTTTTGGGGCATGTGCTTTTGCAGCAGTGTGTGGATGCACTCCTAAACTCAAAGCTCCAGAGAGATGCCTCTTTGCCCTAATCGTGCTGACTACAGCATGTTTATCTTTCCCTGATATGCTATCTTCATCAATTTTACCAGCCCCCTGATGACTGCACACGTTGCTGTCCCCATGCATCATGCTGAGACCTGCTCCTGAACCAGGGCAGACGGAGAAATTTGTCATCAACTCTTCCATTCGCTTGACAATAACATGGCCTAATATTTCATGAAAATGAAGTGCCCAGAGCACTCCTGATAGTTTACAGTTGTGATAAAGGACGGTCAGATGGATACTGTCAGCCATTAAACAGTTTGCAATCACAGAGCTCTGGAAAGAAAGCAAAGGGCTTTGGGCCCTTCTTGGTGTCAAACGTTGTGTCACTGGTGTAAAGGATGTTGCTAGGAGCAATTCCTTGTTGAATCAAGAAGTCCTTTTTTTTGCAAGCTTTCTACCTACATGCAAGATTCCCTTGTAATCTATGCTTGCTCTGAGACACCAATACTGCTTGCTTTGCAGCACAGAAAACTCAAACATCATTTTTACAGTTATCATGAGTCAAACATTCCTTCCCTCCTCCCTTTGCATCCAACCACAGCAACAGCATGCTGAGTCCCGAGCACACATTCGAATGCTTCACTCGGTCAAAGCAGCTCTGCCCTGTACTGTGCTGGGCTTTCTGCTTCAAGAGACACCCACCTGCCTGGCACACTTTGATGCTTTGCTCCCAGCTGCATCAAAACATGCCAAGAGTATCGTTCCCGAAGACAACAAGACCCTGCAGCTTTGCTGCCTTGGGCCTGTGACACTTGTCACACCAAGAAGGTTACCTGCGTGGTCGGGGATGCTGGAGGCAAGCCCTCAACTTCGGTTTTGACTTTGCTGCGCTTGTTAATTACTGGGTTGACGGTGCTGCTCACAGCTGACTCACTGCTCTGCTTGCTCTAGGAAGGAAAATGAAGCAAGATGTGGCACTGATGAGAGACTCACTGCAGCCCCCAGCATTGTTAAAAGATAAATATAAAATCAGTCAAGATTGAACTTCAAGAGTGGCTGGGGACAATGGCGTACTGGCTTGCTGGCATGGGTTTCGTGTGAAAACTAGCCCGTGTGGGTTTGTGCAAGGCAGAGAGGGGAAAATAAAGGGCACCATCAGCTTCTGCAAGCTCACCAGTGAGCTTGGCTCTTTCAGAGCAATCCAGTCCCTGTCAAATCCATCAAAATGTTATGCAACCCCCACCCAAGCCATGATTTTATTTCTCAATGTGATGAAATGATTTGTTGAGAAAATGAATTCCTGGGGGGAGTGGGAAGCTCTGGTTACATGTGAGGGCTCTGTCATGCTGGGTGCGTGAAAGGCTATGTGTATATTTTGCTAAGCTCTTAAAAAATGAGAACAACTTCAAGAGAAAAAACTATCCCATTGTATATGCATAAAATTGGAACATTAACATTTTAAATACACTCTTGCTAATTGCTCAAGATTGGTCCTGCAAGTTATTAAACAGAGGCATAACTCCTGCCAGCCACATTATTTTGGTAGCCAGTTTGTAAGAAGAAAACAAAACCAATCAATCAAATAACCTTCAATAACAAACAGAGATTGCAGTGCAGCAGCCATGAGAAACCCTAAAACAATAAACCAGTCTGAAAAGTTCAGTATAATACAACTAAAACAACAATTTGAAATGGGTGTGAAATGAGGTGAAATAAGTCTCTGGGGAGAAAACCAATTGCAATTTAAACTTCCAAGGAATGAGTATGGGAAGGGAAAATGATTAAAAATGTGTTAGACGTGTTCACTAACCATACGCATGGGGAGAGTATGTGCACACACAGAGATGTGTGTGAGTACACAGGTATTTGCATGGACTGGGTGAGGTGTATGATTTCATACACATTGTGGCATTCCTCGTTTTCAAAAAATGGCCCTTGATTTTGCAAAATTCATGAGTAAAAACAACAGCAGATACACAATGAGAAGGCCACCTGACTACCGAAAAAGAAGGAACAATATGTAAAACAGCTAGAGGTCTTGTGTCGGATGTGCTTATTTGCTAGTGAGAAAAGAGATACAGTACTTTAAAACTATCAGTGTGATTCATGTTAGTAGGAAAAAGGAAGGAGGGACTGGTGAAAGAACAGACAAGGCTTGATTCACAGCATTCATGTGCTTATCTGGCAAAACCCTTCAGCATGTGCCGAATCCCATTGATTTCAACAGCATGTAACACGTGTTCAAGGAGATTTGCTGCCCGAGATGGTCCTGCATATCACTTTAGTGCTCTGATGGATCTGGGCCTTTGGCTCCTGCATAGGTATTTGTGTGCATGGGTGTGCAAGGAAGGTCGGTGGGCCACTATTTGGCTGTGACAAGTCCAGAAATGCTTTGTCAGGAGGAAGAAAAAGAGATGTAAGGTGAGAGCCACCCCTACCTGACTGGAGTCGGAGATGCAGTTGCTGTTGCTGCTGATCTGTGCCGCAGGAGGGTTGACGGAGATGACCGCCATGTGCTGCCGAGGGGGAAAGGTGGGAGACGGCTGGATCAGGGGAGGAGTGTGCCCGAAGGCTGAGCTCAGGCCTCGCTGCTGGGTCAAGATCTGCTGGTACGTCACGGGGTTGATGGGGTGGGGGAAGCTGAACGCGGGGCTGCAGCAGTGGGAGGAGGAAAATTGATGAGGAGCTATTTTAAACCATGTTTATCACTCTGGCTAGCAGCTGACTCCAGTTTGGCCAGGACTTCTCAGAGACTCCAGGAAACTGGCTGCAGTGTCCCAGCTAGATGCTTTAATGCCACAGTAGGCCTGGCAGTCTGCTTTACTGCAAAGACAACCTCTCTCTCATGCGTGCCTCAACAAACTTTTGACCCACGTATCAGACTGACCGTAATTTCTTTGCTTCCTATGTTTAAAAACAGCCAAAGCCCTTGGCAGGGAGTGCAGGACACATCTGGATGCATCTTTGCAACCCTGCAGCTCCCAACTTTTCCCAGGCAGAGCTATTCTGCAGGCTTGCAAGTCTGGGGTTAAGCCCCCCAGGCTGAAAAACCCCAGCTTCACCTGGCTCAGCTGGCAGAGATCACAACAAGCCATTTAGCACTGTCCCAGCCATGTAGTTTACCCTGCATTCAGGTGAGGGGCGTGCTGGCTCAGGGGACTGCTAAAGTATGTCACCCGTCATATGTAGGTCACTGGATCAGCTCCAATCTAGGTCAGCAGTGACCAGAAACACTACCAGCTCATGGCTGCTCAGGAGCTAGCTGGAGGCAACAGGTTGGAGCCAGGGTGCAGTGGCCAGCAGCATTAAAAATGAAGCTCTGCTTCTAGAAACACAGATTTCACCCCCTGGGATTTGTCCCCTTGACAGAGGTGAAGGAGTACTGGAGATGCGGTGAGTATCCTCTGCTCCCCTTACTCCAGACAGGTGATGCACAAGCTGTAGACTCTCAGCCCCCAAACTGATTATTTGACACCTTTAAAACTTGGCTGCCCCAAATCCTTACCCTCATGGCATTGTTGCTCCTGTAACTAAAACTGCCCATGGTGCAAATACTCAGAGAACAGGGTCATTATTAGCAACACATCTTATTTCCAATTCTGTTTTTAGGGAAAGTATTCATTGCCAGTGACCATACAATTAGTATTTCACTTCTGAAACAGTTAATGACAACTTGACCAGAAGCCTAAAGGGCAAAAATCACTACAGTGTTAAAGAGCTCTGGGAGTTAAATACGTGCTGCAGTAAATGAGGTGTGATGGCAGGCTGCTGCCCAGCACCGTTGTGTTACAACAAAGTCCAGAAATGACTTTCTGAAATGTAGCTACAGTCTAGGTCTGAGTGGGTGAGAACAGATTTCATTCCTGCTGTTAATGAATTGTTAAAAATAATAGTAAGTCATTTCATCCCAAATCGCTAACAGTTATCCCGTTATATACATAACCCATTTTACAATTCCTGGCATTTAAGATATGGCTTTAGAACTCCGAGAAGAATTTAAAATTCATTGTTATTACTTGATTACACCCTAAGAGGTCAACAATTGACCACTGGGTCTGACTCCATACTCCCCAGGCCTGTTGAAAATACCAGCTGCTACCCTGAAAAGCTTGAAATCTGAGTATAAGATCAGATGCTACAGGTATGTCCAATTAAAGACAGGGAGTGACAGGAGCAGAAAAGTAGGATTAGCAGACAAGGAGTCACTATTTTTTTTAAGTTAGCATTATGTTAGATTGTACAATTTCTAGATGACACTGCCAGATAAAGTAACTGATAAAATTAATATAATAGTTACTAATGGCAATGTCCCTGACTTCCCCTGCAAGTTTTACAAACTCTTGCTTTGCAACAACAATGTTAATTAGAACTAACATATTTAACAGTTAAGTAATAAAAAGAATAATAACATTGTGAAACTTGGGTTAAGCAATCAGGGCAGGAATTGACAACAGTAAGCTGCCTAGTGTAAGTGCTTTTTAATTAAGATTTGAGCAAAACTTTACTCAAGGGCTTAGATTCTTTTTTTTTTTTTTTTTTTTTTTTTCAAATGTGTTTTTAGAATTAGGCTCTTAAATCCACCCAGGCAACATTTTTTTTTTTTTATTTTAAGAATGTGAGCCAATAATTTCAAGAATACTTTGGGGCAATCTCTTAAATCAGAGGGGTTTCTTAATCAGTTGAACTATGCACAATGAGCATTTTGTTAGACAAATGTATTCTCCATTTCTGCTTGCTTGCAAAAAGGCATGATCATACTGTAATTACTGGAAACCTGGTAACCAATATTCCCATCCAGCAACCCATCCCCTCTCCCCCAGACATTTCCAAGCACCCTTTCAGATGCAAAACCAGAGGGGGCTTGGATTTAATACACCATACAGCCCCAGTGCACAGAAGGAGAGGTTTTGAGGCAGGGAAAGTCTCCCTTGCTGGAGGAGACATCGCTCCTCCTTTTGGGGGACACTTAGACAGCGAGACTGGGCCACTCCCAAAGTGTTACCTTATTGTCCCAGCAGATAAATGGCCATAGGAGCCGCTCGCTGCAGAGCTGCTTCTGGAGTTGTTAATGTATGCCACGAGGGAGTTTGGGGAGGTCCTGATCATCGTCTGGAGATCAATGCTGGCATCAGACAGCGGGGAGATGGACAGGGCTCGTTTTCGGCTTAATCTCGGAGTCACCCGCGGGCTTGAAAACCGGGACACTGTAGGAAAGAGAGAGGAGGGGAGGAAAAAAAGCATAAAGTCAGACAAAACCAGCACACTGCTCCCTTCCTGCAGCCAGGTGAAGGGAAAGAAATGCCTGGTGGCTGAGGGTGGGTTTGGGCAGGTGAGGGGGGCACCTCCCAGAGCACTCCCTCACTGTGCTGGGGGTAGAGGAGCTCTGGGATGGGCAGTGGAGGGGGGCTGGGACTTGCTGCTCTTGTGCCTGCCACGGGATGTGTGAGAAGCTTTGTGGGCAGCAGCTGCGCTTGGGTGGGAGGTTTCCTCTCTGCTCGGTGCCGAGTGACATGGGTCAAGCAGCACGGCAAACGCTGGCGTGCTTCGTCCTCCTCAGAGGATAAACAGAAGCCTGTCAATCATCCCTTTTCTCTGGCACTAAATTAACTTGAAATTAAAAGGGAAAAGGCCCCAGAAGATTTCTGTGAGCGCGGCCGTTCCTGTTGACTTGGTGGCAGGAGGAGGCCAGCGGAGCCGCACGTCAGAGCCTGGGTGACCCCCAGAAATGGTGAGTGTGTTGGGAGCAGGATGAAAGGAGTGTGAGCACAGTGCTGACCACCCAATTAATGAGGGAGGAGAGACTCCAGGAGCCCCAAAAGTAAATTAAGAGTTTTAAGAAAAGCAATTTGGCAGTTCAGGCGCAAAGTTCAAGCTCTCCTCCTCCAAGGGGACCTGCCAGTGCCTGGACCCTATTAGCAATTGTCAATCATTCAGGCATGAAGTCATTTTCAACCCTGCCAGTCCCATTTGTGGATCTGCAATACATGGCAAGTTACTGCTCTACTAATTTGGCTTCCCCCAGTGTTTCCGCATCACTGACTGGAACAACTGACTTCATCCTGAGGAAACTCTGCCCAGGACCAAATCACCTGCAAGTCACTGGGTGGTGCGGATGGGACCTGGGCAACATCACAGTGGTCCCCGAGAGCCAGGTACCAGCTCTGGCTCCTGGCCAAGCCCCAGCCCTGCCTGGATGGGCTCATCCCTCCAAAGCAAGGACAGCAGCTTCCAGGGAAGGAGCCACCTATCTTTAAAAAAGATTCCTAAGAGTAAAAATATGCCACTGGGCCATGCTGTCTGGCAGATGATCCCCGTCTTTCACCCAGGAGAGTGTAGTGCTGTATTACTACCTGTTTTTTCCAGCAGTGGTCTCCCCAGAAAGCTGCCCTGCAGGCTTGCTCTGGCTATATTGTATTAAAGCCTGTGAGGGAAGAAGTAACTTGCCCAGACAGGCAATACAAGCTATTTTACTCCAGAAAGTCAGAGGAAGAGATTTTGGTTCTGTATCACCAAACACAAGCCAGCACTTTGCAGGAACATGAATTTTCTGCCCTGCAGATAGTACTGGTACAAGAGAGGGTGAATGGGACGTACAAATTGGCAAAATATACCCTGCTAGCATGGCAAAAGCGTTCCTCAATTTGTGTTGGCTCGCAGAAGTTTGTGTCAACATTTTCCTGACATCAGTGGCTGGGCTTCAGTCTCCCAGCGCCCACATGAGTCACCCATGTACTTAAGTGGCACCACCATTACCATGCCTGAGTGCTGTGCAACTGATGGGATTTAGTGCCATTGTCCCCTCGCTACCCTTATGTCCCTCACTGCACAAGTTAAGTGACTTGCCCAAGGTCACCCTGAACAAGGTTGGACTTCCAGGTTGGTACTTGAACCAAGCACTCTTGTGATTCTTGTCCTATGACTGAGAAGCCTCAAGAATTGCTGGCTATGATGCCTTCACTGCAAGGCTAACAATACTGGGAACTTCTCCTAAAGATCAGGTTGTTGTATATATGCTAAACCCTTTCTTACAGTATTTTGTAAAACTACATTTTCCAGCTTCAAGGAGCAAAGAGAAGCTGAAAAAATGACTCAAAGACCAGGTACCAGACCCAAAAATCACACCGCGGTCTACAAAATCACCTCGTGACTGTTAAAGCCACCCTGTGATCTGGTGGGACTAGACTCAAACTTTCCAAATGCTCGTGGCTGGCCCTTCCCAGCCCTGCTCTGCTGCAGAGTGGCATGTCCCTCGGGAGCTGGAAAAGCAGCCGCCGTCTTGCAGAGGTGCTAAGGAAGCAAAACTAAAATGAGCGAACAAATTCCCCTCTGCAAAGGCGAGTCCTGCCTGAAGACTGGATTGGAGAACACCCAAACTTCACACTTTGTTCATGAAATCTGGGCCCTGCCAGGCCCCCAAACCATGCAAAGGTTGCTTGGGTCCAGATCGTAAAGGTGAAAACAGTGCTGTGTCCACAACATAATAACGTATTAATATCACTGATGTGAACTAATTAATATTTTTTTTTCCCTGGCAGTAAGGCCAATACAGGGGCCACGACCCAGGAAGACCCGGGTGCTGTTGCCAGTCTTCCCCAGCCACATCTCCTTGAGCAAGTTGCTTCTTCTTTGTGTGTATTTCGGTGTCATCTATTCAGATGAGCTCCTGTACAGAGGGTTTGTGTTTTACTACCTATGTATTACACCTTGCGTGATGGGGCTCTATCTCAGCTGAGTTGACAATGTTTCTGTCGTACAAATAATATGCATCTTTCCAGATATGGATATTGCTTTCTGCATTTGCATTCCCACAGTCTCCTCCTTCTCTAACAGAAGGAAGCAGGCCAGATTTGACAGTCATATTTATCTCTGTTACTCCCACACCTCAAGGGAGATCTGTTTATTAATGTGCCACTTCCCTTGATAAATTACTAAATAGAAAGAAAAGCCTTGTACTCATTTCTCGCTGTTCTTTCCTATGATTTATGTCCACAGCGCTGGTTCAGCCATTGGTCACTGTTAATTTGCAGAGCGAAGAAGTCCTGATGTCCAACAGAAGCCCTGGTTTTACCGGTGCAACCAACGTGGGCACCCTCCTGGCTGCACACAGGTATGTCATTTTTTCCCCGTGTAAAACTCTGCTGGAAGCTGTCAGATTTGCAAGCTGGCCTGGGACTTCCTGGCACCAAACGAGTAATATGCATCGTGTTACTGTCCGCTCTAATTTAGATCTTGCACATACCGTGGGCAATATGAAATGTTTGATAGCAGATCCAATAGGTTAGGCTTGTGCTTTACACAAAAGCCTCTGAGATCTTGTGGGCTTTCAGGGAAAGCTGTGACCTAAAATCAGGCTATGGATGAACAATTCATCTCTACTTAATAACAGCCTGCCTGAGATGCCCAGAAAGGGAAATGTCCGGGAAACATAAAAGGAATTTAACCACACAAGGAAGCACTCATGAGTGTATTTAGGAAGAGGGAAATGTTTCACAATTATTTCTGAAAAGCAGATTAACAGCTTCAGGATCATTCTTAGTAATAAAATCAGCATGACCTCATCCCCTGATCCGAGGACATGGAGCATGAACATTAAATGGTAACAGGCAGCAGCAAGGATAAATATTAGAGTAGCTGTACACATAGGCAAGGTGTTAAAGTATTGCTCAGAACAGGTAAGCAAAACCCTGTATTGCCTGAGGTCCAGTGATATTTCAAAGGAAACACTGCATACAACTTTTCCAGCACTGACTGCCTGGAGAAGTAAATGAAGGCAGGATCCATTTTCAGGCACAGAGAGATGGAGACGGAGAGCCTCGGGAGGATTTATCACTAAAACTCCCCCAACTCATCTTCCCTTTCAGGAATGCTGACTTAGCAAACCCAACAATGTTAGTTTCAAGATTTTTCTGATACTTGGAAAAAAAGTTAGGAGAAAAGTTTCCAAACAGTTTGAGCACTCCTTTCATCAATCATGAAAGAAAAAATAAAATAAAATTCAGTTGTTGTTCTAAAAGAAGTTTTGTTTAGAAGCCTAAAATCATGATAGGTTACAATGAATCTGAAAACGTCAGAAATTGAACCAAAATTAGGGAATTATTTAAAATTAATTCAAATCATCTGCCAGAGTTTCAGTTTTTAAAACAAACTTCTCAATGCCTCTCTCCTCAAATATAACCCTTTTTAACCTTCAGTCGCTTTCCCTTGAATAGTACTCCTTCTCACTCGGGTCCAGAAAGAAGTGATGGACCAGCGCCCACACTTCATACAGGGTCTGGGAATTATCACATCCAAGAGTTACTCAGAAGCCAGGGTTTTCTTCCCAAATTTAAATTTATGCACAATGGGCCAGTGATGAGCTGTAGGGCCACTCTCCCACTTTCACACGCGTGGCAGCTTGTGGTGTGAGCCCCGTGGCTGTTCCCAGTGCTGTTGTGCCGGAGGGCCTGGTCAGGTCAGGATCAGGCCCAGGCTCCCAGGGGAGGCTGGAGCCGAGGCTCCTGCCCCAGCCGCTCACCACGGCTGTGGGCTGTCAGGACACTGAGGGAAGTGGCTTTCCTGAAGGGAGATTTCAGGTTTCCCTCTCACATTAGAAATAGTGGCAGCAAAGCCCTCCTGAAAGGAAAGGGCTCCCTCAGTGGGAGCTCCTCTGGGGCTTCACGCCTCTGACCCTCCTTTTCTTACCAGAGCCTATGCAGAAATTTCAAGTGCTTCTTTATGGACAAGCACATTGCTGTGGTCTCGATCACACAGGGACATCGGGGAAATTTGCTTCCAAGTGGCCGAGCCCATAAGGCATGTGGGTTGCAAATGCTCACCCCTTTCCCCACTGAAACACCGCCAGGACCTCCGCTTCCTCTGCATGCTCCTCCAAGCCCTGGGATAATCCCAGTGCTATCAGCGTGGTCCCTGTCCCTGTTCACTCACCAAGGAAACTCCACCCAAAGCGTACAGAAATACCCCCTCCTCCCCTCATCACACTAAATCCATGGGCAGTACTAAAATGCAGGACGATCCCTTCATTAAGAGGCAGCAGCAATAAGCTACTCACACTCTTCGCATAACCAGTTCCTTATTCCCCTCTCCCCTTCTGCAGTGGCAGCACACGTCTCACTTAGACTGCAGCAGATGCTGGACATTTGTTCTGGCACCAGACGCTGTCCTGGGACCCTTCTTTCTTCCCTCCCTGGGGCCTGATCAGCTTCAAAGTTCAAGGAATACTAATGCTTCCCTCAAATCCTTGCTGAAAGACAAGGCAGCATTCTTCTACTCCCAATCCACAAGGTGACTGTTTAGACGACCCAACTTGCATATGTAAATTGAATTCTTTAGAAACCAGAGTGCAGCGGGATTCCAGACAGAGCGCTTATGGGATGCTCTGGGACCTTTTCTCTCTTCTGCACATATTTTTCTGGGGAGGAAAACAGCATTGCTGGCTAGAACTGGGTGGGAAACCATTTCCCATTCTCTGAACCTTTTCTGAAATTTCAGCAAGTTTCCATTCTGTGCTGGGACAAAGAAAACAACAACAAAAAAAAGATCTTTCAGAGTTTTTAAGGAAGCGACCGCAGGGCGTGCCGTCTGCCCGGAGTAGCCAACAGCTGGCTGGTTTGTGGAAGTCATCTGCGACCCAGCACACCCAGCCTGCACACCCCGAGCTGCTGGTCCCTCAAGCCTCAGGCAAGGCACTTCTTTCCTGGGTCACCACGAGGCTGGTTCCCCTCTGTCTCTCCGGATGGAGCAGTCACTTCGTGTCAACCTGCTGGAGGAGTCCTGAACTCACCTCTCACTCTCCTGCTAACTGCAGAAACCGCTGGGCTGCACTGCCAGCACGGTTCCTCAGCCTGGGGACTATTAAGTCATTTACTTGAAGTAGAAAGGCTCCAACAACAGTGACTGCGAGAGGCCGACGAAGTGGCCAGTGAACAGTGAATCACTGTTTGACTTGGGGGAAATAAAGTCCTACTTGATCATTTGCCCACATCCTGGGCAACTGTGCCAGATGTTGGTCTGTTGGCTATCCTGGGCTGAACAAAGCCTTTTCCCAGCTGAACTGCTGTTATTAAGTCAAGACTCTTGTGACTGCCATGCATGGGGCAGCAAGAAGCAGGGCAGGAATCCCCTCCCTAGCTCCAGAACCGGATGAAATGCCATTGCAGCACTGCTGTTGGTAACCGCTGGGTTGCACAGACATCTATGCAGTGCTCGTGACCTGAGTGACTGTCTCTGTACAGTGCTGCTTGGACATAAATTGAACTCAAGATGTTTTTTCTCCCATTCTCTGACTCAGTATGAACAACCCAATCCCACTTTTGACACTGTGCAAACAGAAGTGATGGATTTAAAGACAAGCTCGGCTTCTACTGCTGGCCATGAAACTCCTTATTCTGAAGATCTGCGTCTTGTTCCCAGAGCTGCCACTGCTCTGCTGTCTGATCATTTGATCTTTCTTTTCGAATGGTGAAATGGCTGTACTGAGAGATCTTTTGATGTACAGGGCTATTAGAATACAAACAACAAGTCAGTCTGGATGCACTCCTCTTGAGAGCAAATGGCACTTCCAGAAGGGCTGTAGGTAATGACAAAAGCCCTTGTGCTTATGGAAAAAACAGCTGGATGCACCAAATACACTCAGAAAGCTGCAGTCATCTCCAGTCCCATCTGTGCCCTCCACCAATATTTTCTGCCTCATGGATGCCCTCAGCTCTCACTCTATAACCTGGAATAATACACCATGTGGCACACACTTCTAGGATAGAAATGTAAAAGACTATTTGATCTGTTCAAGACAATCTCAAAAGTGTCCCACCAGCCATGCTGTGACATTGGAAAGGGGCTAACCTTTGGTTTGAAAACGTAGGCTTTCTGGCAAATAGTTATAAGACTGGATTCAAACTCTGCTCTTGGATTAAGAGTCCCTGCTTGGATGGACAGAATGAAACAGACCAGCTACCTGAAGGGTTATTTAGTTTTCACTGTCACTGGACGGAAGACCCAAGCAGCCTGGTGTGTAACACTGAGATTTGGTCTACTTTAGGGGTTTAACTATTGATGTAGCCGCAGAGTAAAAAACCTGCAAAAGAGATGCAGCTGTGGAGCACCCTTGCTCAGTTATTATTTAAACACTCTGACACATGGACAGTACCAACAGGCTCCAGTCAACACTGATACCCTATTGCTTTCCTGACCCTATGCATCTGATATAGTGAAAAAACACAGACAAACTCAGTCATTGAGGGATTCTCCAAGAAATGCTGCTAGAGCAACCAGAAGGGCCCAGCTGCATGGAAGAAAAACCATACTCAGTGTCTTAGACTCCCATGGACCTGCAGATGCTTGGAGGTGATGTGACACTGAATAGACCTTTTTTTTTTTTTTTTAAATGTGCTTATCTTCCTCTTTTGCTTTTGCAGGTGTCAGTGTTATCACAGATGTGCTGCATATGGTCTAACAGGAGCTACCTGTATTTCAGCAGCCAGCAAAATAATTCTTGTAAAGTTCATAGATTCTGTGTCTCTCTGGGAAGAAAAGGGCTCTCTGAATGAGAGATGTTGTGAGGCAGTGACTCACTAGGTTTTTATGCATGCTACTGATATTCTTGTCTCAGAAAAACACCATAAGAGGATGCTTTATTAAATTATCTGTTCAAGTATTTACTTAGTCCCCACTGATTTAAATTTTTGAAATAGCTTTCTAAAGAGAGAGGGATATTCCAGCTCGTCAGCCAGAATTTCAGAGCCATCCATTTTACTCTCTGCCAACAATTTTCTCTTCATGCTGAGACTGGGCCTCCTTCATCAGACAGGGTGGTACACTGGGGATAACGGATTAAGCCCACCAACAAAATACCAACCTATGTAAGGTAGCCTGTCTTAGGATACAGACTTGATGTTAGGAAACACTAAAATGGGAAACAGCAGCACTCAAGTTCCTCTGACTTCAGACATGCTTTTATATGCCTCAGTGGACCACAGCTGGTCACAGTACCTGCAGCAGCACCAAGTGCAGGGGGAGTGAGGGAGGATAAAGCAGAGCACTGCACGTGATCACAGCAGGAGTCCTCCCTGGGCTGATGGATAAAGCTGAATGCATAGACCAGAGATTGGCAGCGGGCTGCTGCTCCTTCACACGTTCTTGAAAAGTAGCCTTCTGGTATCTCAGGTTGCATCCTCATGATGTAAGAAAGTTTTCATCTCACTCAGAGCACGCAAAGGCCCACAAAAGGCTTTCCAGTTACTGATCAGCAAAGCTTTACTAAAAGATCAAAATAAATGCTTCGTGAGCCCTGGCTTTCCAACACGTAATGGTCACGAGCATGGCTGCATGACATTGGGACCTTTGTTACGTGATTTACTCTAGAGCCATTTTCAGGAGAAGCCAAGTGAGAAGAGAGTCTTCTGCCCAGGGAATAGCTCGGATGACTTCAGATAAAGACTGATCTTCATCAAAACCTGAGAACAGGCATCTCGGTGTGCTGAGCGTCAGCCTGCACTAGCATAAAAACAGTTGTGTTTGCTTCTCTTACTGGCTGTTTATCTGGCACTTCAGTGAGGCACTGCCGGTCAGAGATGGACTAATAAGGAGGCAAGGAGGAAGGAGTCTTGTTCAAGAGCCTGAGGAGAACTTGGCAGAGCCCATTTGCACCCATCTGCTATAAGCACAGACATTAACCCTTCAGATGGAAGACTGAGAGCAGCCTTACTGACTTGCTGCTTTGTAGCAAAGAAACCCTGAACATATTTTGCATGTTAGAGGCAGGATGACATCAAGGAGCATGTGCTCTCCCTTTCAGCCTAGGATCCAAAGTTCCAATCAGTCTAGGAATTGGCGGCAGAAAATGACTACTCAGGTAAAACTTCAGCAGCAGCTGCAGACAAGAATTATTATTATTTTTTTTTTTAGTTAGAAACATCCTCGGTCCCTATCACTGAGCAGCCAGAGCAGCTTTTATCATTCTAAACCAGTCACTTTACGAAGCAGCAAGACCGCAAAGTCTTTCATCTTAAAAGCTCAACAACAGAAACTTTGAAGCGGTAATGAAATGATGCAGAACCCCACTCTAAAAATTATAATGGTCCACAAACAAATCCAAAGGCAGCCCAGAAAACAGAAACTGGGATCTGAAAGCTGAGCCAAGACTTCTCTTTCTTGCAGCAGAACTAATCCCCAAACTGCCCTCCAGAATATCTGTGTAACCCTAGTTTTTACAAGATACATGTATGGCATAAAGTGAAAGGAAAGAAATTTCTAGTGGCTCTAAAAATCAGCCGAACCTCAGATACTCTCCCACATAAACATTACCCATCACACCAGGGCAGCGGTCAGGCCATGGGGGTGACTCAGCACTGCAATCATTAACATCATTTTATTTCTTCTTCGTTTAGCCATGAACCAGAACTTTCTGGGTTTCTAATGCCTGATACTAGTATAAATACAGCATTCCTGCAATTTTTTTTTCCTCCCACAAAGTATGAACACAATCCTCTCCACTGTAGCTCCCTGTTAATGTACTTTTTCTCCTCGGGGGTTTTGTTTTACAGTCTCCAAACCCAGAGGAGGGTCCTGCTGTGCCACGCATGGCAACAGGGGGAAGTGGCCAGTGCCTGCCCCAGACGCCAGCCGGACAAAATGTTGGGGCAGGTGGGTAGGACGGGAATCTGGAGCTGGGGCTCTCCCCACAGCATGCAGTGGTTGCCCACGGGCAAGGCAGTGGGACAGCAGCATTGCCCTGTCCACTTGACCAGCCCACCTCCTACCCATGCAACAGCCCTTCCAAAAACACCTCAGCGCATCTATTTTAAATTGGGCATATTTCATATATAGATGTATGGAACAAGGCGATGCTTCAAGCCAAAACTTATCCAGTGGTCCACCGGTTTCATGAGGACAGGGTGACCACATAGAGCAATCTCCACCTGAAAGACAGCCCCATCCATCTGCCCCGAGTTTTGGCGGCATGATCCACTACTCACCGTCGACGGGGCTGAGGTACTCGTGGAGGTGTGCCGTGCTGGCTGCTCCCCCGCTCTGCATCAGGATGTCCCCGTAGGGGTTGGGGTGGCCGGCCATTAGCGTCATTTGGTGGTAGTAATCCGCGGGGTTGGCTCCTGGCGGTGGTGGGGGCAGCCCGAAGAGGCCTCGCTCCTTCAGATGCTCATGAGCCACTGCCGAAGCCGGGGGTGAGGAGGAGAACATGGGGAGAAGGTTCCCAGAGGACGTTAGACCTCGGCGCTGAGGCGGGCGGCCCCGTCCCCCCCCGCGCCCCCCGCCAGCCCTCTCCGTGCGGCCCCGCTCAGCGTGGCCGTGACGTGAGCTTGGGCGTGTTTCTACGGACAAAAGAAACTAAGCTGGGGCCTCTGCATTCCTCCATTTCCGCAAATTTATAAACAATCTCTC
Source organism: Netta rufina (assembly GCF_964035555.1). Taxonomy (NCBI): domain Eukaryota; kingdom Metazoa; phylum Chordata; class Aves; order Anseriformes; family Anatidae; genus Netta; species Netta rufina. The sequence goes on from NC_140129.1 coordinate 26,566,179, forward strand.
GTTCCCCCTTCTAATAATCCTCCCGTTCGGACGCAGCCGTCGCCCCAGGGAGGGGGGAGAGGGCCCGACCGCCGGCAGCAGTAACCCTGTCAGCATCCACATCCCTGCCTATTAGGAAGGAAAGACAAATGCAACCCAGTTCCCGATAGCAGTGCGAGGAAATTAAAGCCAAGGTCTAATGCATAGAGCTAGGTTTAGTGTCTGGCAGCCTAAAACCATTTTGGCTGCCAAAGCCAATTACGCTCACTTTCTCCCAGCTGTAATTTTTCAAACCTGCCTCCCCACCCACTTGCCCCATTAACTTATTTACCGCGGCCTTAAAAAAAAAAAAAAAGAAAAGAAAGGAAAGAAAGGAAAAGAAAAGAAAAGCAACACAACCCAAAACACAATGCCTCTTTTTCATAGCAAATAACGAAACTGGCTTTTACGGGGGAGGATGGGACAGAGTACGCACACAGCAGCCGTCGTGCCTCTGCGCTGCTGGCGGCTGGGAACTCAAGCCCTGGTGAGGCTGTGGAAAGGAAGCCCTCTACATCAAGATCACATTTTGGGAGAGGGAAGGAGGCATAATGCATCTCCCAATCACCATAGGAATGTTTTGTTTCTTTTTTGCCCACAGAAGATGGTTTAATGCTGCCAGACAGTAAACCAGGGCCTCGTTGCTCTCTGTTGTGTTTTGTTTGCCCCAGTGGTGGCTCAGGAGCTGAGAGACGCTGGGATTTGCTGGGTGTGTAGTCTGATAAAGCACTTCTGGTGAAGTGAGTCACAGCTGGCAGCTCCCCAAGTCAAAGCAGGGTCATGTTATAGTCAACATGACATACACAGCAGCCCAAATTCACCATCAGTATGAAATACTGATGAGCAAGGGAACTCACACAGATCTATCCCCGCTTTTCAAAAACAAGCTCTGAGGTCCTGGAACCCTCCCAGGAAAGCTTTGTATTTTCCCCTTTCCCTGCTTGGCTATTTTTGTTCTGGACATGGGAGCCAGTGCCCATGCTGACCCCACGTGTGGTCTGCCTGGGCTAGGTGGGTACTACCACCTCCACATGCTCTGAGCACCAGCTTTCCACACAGCCCTGCCTTCTCCTGAGTGCTTCAGCAGAGCGGCTCTAAAGTAAGGAGGAAGAAAGGCCCACTCCTTCGCCCTGGAGCTGTGCACGCCCCCAGCCACAAAACCAAGGGGAGACAACCCAGCCGGCATCGCCTCCTCTCTGCTGGGTCATCTACGGACACACCAGGCAGCCAGGACAACTGTGACCCTTCTGGAGGGGAGCAAGGCTCCTGGTAGAGACATCAGAGCAGGAAAGCTCAGAAGAGAGCTGAGAGTGCTGCAGAAAGGAACATACTTTAAGCAAAATATTTATAATACGATCCAGTGGTAATAGCTATTCTCACGCTCTGCTTTCTCAGCGCAATGATGCAAAACAAATGTGTAGTTAAAGGGGAAGAAGAGGGAAAAAAAAAAAAAAGGAAAAGAAAAAGAGACAGCTTTCCCACTTCAGAGAGCAGCTGCAGAACCCTCGCAGCTGTATGTCCCTGGGTTGCAGGGAATTTCAGCGCTGGTGAGCGACAAGCAGCACAACACAGGCATCCCCGGTGGTGAACCCCGGACCGGCCGTGAGAGGCAGGATGCGGTAGCGGGGGTCTCTTACCGTCGGCGGGGCTGAGGCCTCTGGCAGCGGAGATGACGGAGAGCGTGGGGCTGCCGTGGACGGAGCGGAGGTAGTGCTCCATGTGGGGCGTCACGTAGGGGTGCGGCGGGCTGAAGGGCGACTCGCCGGGCCCGGCAGGGTGCGGAGACAGGCGGATGAGGGAGATGTCGGAGATGACGGGGCTGCCGCTCAGGGGAGGAGGCCTGAGGAGGAAACAGAGAGAGGCTGTCACTCGTGGCCACACTTTTCCCTCTGATTCTGCTGGGAGGAGGTTAAGAAGAGGGCTAAAAATCACCTGGTGCCCGGCGGCTCACCCCGCCTGGGCTGCCTTGCCGAGGGGTGCAGGCAGCATGGGGCCAGAGCAGCTCCTGTGTGCCTGGAGCCAGCCCCAGCCCCCACATGGGCAGGATGGGGACCAGGGGACATCCACAGCGTCCACCCAGCCACATGAGTGGATGCAGCTCGGCGGCCCCGACCGCGCAGCCCTCCTGCCCGCGTCCATCAGGGCTTGCACAAACCCCTTTGACAGGTCGGCCCTACAGTTCAGAGGGCAAAAGTTCAGGAGAGGTTTTATTGCATGCTTTCTGGGGGCCACCACTGCTAAATGCCTTAGATCTTCCCCAGGCTAAATGTTACCTGAGAAAGGAGCCAGCAAATGCTAGGGATTCAGCAGGTAACAAAAAAAAAGTCAGAGACATGTTTCGGCACTTGAGCAGTTTTCACAGGGTGGGCAAAGACAGAAGAGAAATCAAGCAGACATCTCCCAGACACATCTATTCCTGTATCCTCTGTCCTCTTACACAAACCGCAGAGGATGCGAGGAGGGGAAGAAAAAATGACAGGCCGTGACCTGAAAAGCAGAGAATCTGAGCTAGACACCAAAACAGGCAGAGCTGCCATCAGGCCAAATGGTGGAGCTAAATCTGCTCTGTGTTAGCCTCCCCCGTACTGCCAGAGCTGCTTGGAGTTGGGCTCATGCCAGGGCCAGCACTGGGCCCTGCCTGGGCGCCCCAGCAGGGCTGGGGGAGATGGATGTGTGCCTGACGGGATGGCACCCCGGGGACAGGGCACCATGTGGATCTGGCAGTCCTGGGGCAGGGATGTGGGATGCGGGCTGAGCTATGGGGTGACATTACCAGTGCCCTGCCCTAAGATTATCCAAAGCTGCCACTAGCAAGCAAATCCATCTCTGCGCACAGATAACCACAAGCGCGAGGGTCTGAGCAGTTCAGGCACGCCACCTGTACCTCAGGATGTCAGTCCCACCCTGCCTTATCAACAGCTCAGGTGCACTCTAATTTATTTATAATACTTGCATATCAACAAAACCACACAGAAACGTAATATAAGTTTTGCAGACTTATTCAGCAGTTTACGAGCGTGTTTGTCTTTGTTTGATCTTCTGTGTGTTTCTCTGTCTTTCTGATAAATTAGTAAACCTTGTGGTTTTTTGAACACTTTCTGCTGATGGGTAGTAAATTAAATGTCTTTTAAAATATTTATAGTTCAAAGTACTCTCCTGTAGCACTACACCGCGTGGCTCACTGGTGTGAAATACAAGGCAGTGAAACCGTATCAGATACAAAGCTGGGTGAGGGACTGGTGGCGATGCAGAGCCGCCGGCACGCGCTCCTCGCACCGAGAGCTGGGTTTCGCCAGATGAACACCCAGCGGGATCCAGCCTGTTTTCCTTCACGGCGCCGAAAGACAAACTTATGATGGCATCGCTATTTCAGACCTCATAAGCTCCCCACCTGCGTCGCTCCAGCAGTTCGTTACCCAAATTACAGGGTGACGGAAGCCACCCTCGGAAAGGGCCGTCAGGAGGGCCGCTTACTGCTGAGGCTGCTCGTAACGGCGGCCGAGCACGGAGCTGGCCGATTTATTTCTACCGGGGAGGAGGGAGAAGTGAATCAAAGCCTCTGTTCCAGATTTAGTTTCAATTCATTTCTAATAATCTCCACAGCCTCATCTGGAAAAAATGAAACAGGATTAAAAAAAATGATGTCATTAAGAAAACATCTGACTAATTTTTCTTCTGACGAAGGCTTAATATAAGTGAGGGGGGGATGTAAATTAAAAGCAGCCCCAATCTTCCCTGGGCCACAGAGCCTGCCTTAATACATAAGCCATGAAAGAAGTTTTCTTACATATACAATAAGTTCCCTCTTTCATCAGTACTCACAGCTTCTCCCAAAAGGGTTGTGAACTTCTTTGATGCAGGCTTGAAACTATGTATTACCAGGTTTACGAGCCTTCGGAGCCTCTGCTGATCAAACTGTGAGGCCGACATCTAAAATGTGTATAACAATATGAAGGGTTTGCTGTTCATTTTCCCCATGCTAAATTGGGCAGAAATGCTGGAGTCCCTCAGAACAGGAAAACTCCACCCTGGCCAGAAAGGTAACACTGGGAAAAAGATCAAGAATTCCCCCAAAATGCATGCAGCTGGAGACCCGGGCGGGATTTCAAGAGGAGGCTGGCCCTGCACATGAAGACCAGGCTGGAGAGCAAGTTTGTCCTGACAGCTTTGCTTAAAGCCTCTCATTGCTACATTTCCTTGTTTGCCTGTTAGGATAGCTGTCCTCAGTCAGGTCTGGCTCCTGAAAGCCCTTTCAGATGGGAATCACCTCTGACTGTTGTACAATTCTAGCAAAGCACGTCCCAAAATAACATGGCTTCTGATAGCTGCCTACCAGGAATAGCTCACGTGCCTGGAGCCACAGCCTCCTCTGCCCCCAGATTCCCCAAAACTGGTCTGCCCCTCTCTTTCCAGTTGCCTCACTGGCATGATTCCTTATCTGACCCCCAGCCCTGGGCTGTGCCGTTGCATCGGCACGCTGCCAACACATAGCAAGAGGCGGCCGGAGCCTCGCAGGGCTGCTCCTAGACAAAGGAGGAGCAAAGGGAGAGGGATAGGCTGCTGCTCTGCAGAGGCACAGACGTCTGGCTCAGTGCCTTTACTCGTGGGCACTGCCCAGCCCCATGCCCCAAGCCCCTGCCCATTCCTCCTTGACCCATAAATCATGTCCCAAACACCCCAGTGCTTGGGGAAGAGCTCCTGGCTCTGCTGAAGCCAGCAGTGTGAAAGTCTTCTGCCTGCAGCGGGACAAGGGATTTCACCTGACCACGTGCATTTCTGAAGGAACTGGCATTCTGGTTTTCAAATAGGCTAAGGGAATTAGGTGTCCAAACGCCATTAAATTTAATGGGAGCCAGGGGCCTGTTTTCCCCGCGGCTGCGGCAAGAAGCCCAGGCTCTATAATTAATGCTCAGGACTTGTATAGCAAATTGCATCTCTGACGAAGTGCACCAGCCCTGATTCATTTCCCCACCCACCCAGAAGAGGCTCTGCCTTCCCTGCTCGCTAACAGAGGGAGACACTGAGACTGGGGAGAAATTAGCTGACCCCATCTAAGGGCTGCAGGGCAGTGCTGGAGGCAATGCACTCTGCTTAACGCTTTACAGAGCAAGTTTTCATTAGGGCAGTGGATAATCCTCCTCAGTTAGCATAAATGCTTACACTGTTTACCTGCAGTCGTGAACCAGCCATCCCAAAATCTTTTATGAGGGAGATGTGGCACCATCTCCCTGCTGCCGCATGCAGGTCTGGAGCCTCCACAAGGGGTACCCAGCAATGAATGCAACAGTTAAAGAAGTTGCACATTTCTGAAATACTCTCCATCCATTAAATAAAACCCAGAAAAATGGGGACAATTAAATGGCACTAATGTCCCATGACTAGTCTAAATTAATAGCTATGTGCCAAATGTATTCATTCAGCAGAAAACAAAGGGCTGAATACTTTTCCATATGCTTAATGGAATATGGACACTTGCAGGCAATTGTTTTGCTGTGCAATAAAAAACTGCATGCTGCTACACAGGAATGGAAGCTAGGAACAGAACTGCTTACGGGGGTATCATAGTCTGGTAGAGTTTTCCTATAAGAAGAAAAAATCTTTTAAAGCCAACTATCCCATCCAAACCCCACATAATAAACCCTTGCTTTTGTTTCATAACATAAATAGAACATCCTGGCCTGATTTTCACAAATGCTGTGTATCCAGAATAGCACTCAAAGTCTGAAGGAGATGTAGGAGAGCCATAGGGTTATCCAAAAAAGGGTCCACGCTTGTGGCAGACAGTCTACGTATGGGATGCCACAACTTTATCCAGCGGGAAACCTACAGTACCCCAGCCGAAAGGTTCAGCCTAAACAACTCTCATTAGCCCCTTGACTTCACCTCTGTTTATTTCTGATTTAAAGTCCCTTACAGCAGGAAGGGTGGGAGGTCGCGACACTTGCGTGGTACCCTCAGGATGAAACTCTGCGAGGTCCCTCAAAACGAGGCACCTTTCAGAGGTCAGCCCTGGGCCACGATGATCAGATGCATGTGGCATTTGATCATTCACAAATATTGTCCCCCTCCGTTTTTTTTGCCACTTGGAAAGCAGAGGACGCACAGGCTGCGACGCACTGGGAGGAAGGGGCATGGAGCTGCCCTGCAGCTGCCCCGACCTCCAGCAAATGCCCAGGAGCGTAGGGCAGCCTGGTAATGATGTGATGGGGAATCCGTCCTGCTTCCCAGCTCTTCTGACACCGCAGCAAGGTGATAATGATCCGATAAAGTGACTTAGTGCTCCCATACAGGGCTAGAAACTCAAAGACGCCAGCTTCTGTGTCCCACTAAGGGGATGGGGACCCAAGAGACATCACATGTAACAGCCTTCCTCTGCTGGGATTGCTCAGAAGAAGTCATTTTATTTATTTTTCCTGTAATTTATCATCTCTAAAATGGGATTAATACATTTTTTTCACACCCACAAAGATGAATGTTATAGAAAATCAGAGCTACCTTAAGCAATTCAACAATGCTCTCACTTACAGTGAAGCTGGACAAAAATTGCTACAGCTTCCCTGCAGAAATTTAACAGGCATGCTTTGAGCAGTTCATGTTTTCTCCTCTTCCCTCAAATATGGCTTTGAGGCATTGAAAGAATGAAAAAAAAAAAAAAAAAAAAGATATTTTAACAGTGAGGGCAAGTTCCCATTAGAACAGTTTATAGAGGGAAGTGGTAAATTCAGTACTGCTACAAGACTTTATGGCAAAACTAGATGTTTTTCTAAAAGATGGGCTCTAAATGTATCACAAGGTTTGGAGTTTTAATAGTAGGAAAGTCTAATTTCTCCCACTGTAGAAACAAAAGGGGAAATCCTATGCCCAGCATCACAGATGTCAGATCAGATAACGATGGAAGCTACTTGGGGTCTTAACAGACACAAATCTCTGCATATAAAATCCTTTGTCTGTGAATTTGTGATAAGGCATTGCTTTTAGAAGGTTTTAGGTCTATAAAAAATCCCACTACGCATCTATTGGCAGTGGTACTTGTCTAAATACCTTTAAAAATTACACCTTCAAGTCTTGTCTTGTACCACTGTAGTCAAAGGAAACTCTGCCACTGATGGCAGGAGCAACAAGACCAGGCCTCTAATTCGTCAATCACTGTTTTCCATCCACACCATGGAAACAGTATAGTAATCTATGGTGGGTCCAATTTCTTAATATATTTTTTTCCATTCCCTAGAAAAACGCATTCAGGACTTAATGCAACTTCTAGCCTGTGAGGTCAATTTAATATATTTGTTCCAGGTACAAAAAAGTTTTTTTTTTTTCTTTAAAAGTTAAGAAAAAGGCAGACATATTTCATATTTCCTTTTGAAAGACCATTCTGTTTTCATACACACCTGACTGAATCAGAAGTTAAAACACCTAGATGATATTTTAGCAATATATATTGAACCAAGAACAAACAGAACAAAGATTTAATTCTACTTGATGTAACTGTATTACTATGTTTTATCAATGAAATCAAAAGTATTTTGGTTTGGAACTTGATTTTTTTTGTTTTCCCATTTAAGGTCCGCCAAAAGTTAGTGATATTCTTGAGCTCACATGTTGCTGGCAACCCTACTGGGACAAGGGAGCAAAGCTGGGAGCAGAAGTAATCCTGTACAGGAACCAGTCCTCACATTAGAAATTGTCCTAACTACATATGGTTTCTTATTCTATTTATGCAGCGTTTAGCACAATGCGGGTCTAGCCTTGGCTGACACTTGTAGGCACAACTGCAACACAATAACAACAACAATAACAATATTTGCTTTTAAAATGGAAGAAAAATGCATATTTTTAATAAGTAAGGTTGCCCTCCATTATACAACACACAAAGAAGCAAGACATCAAAGGCAGAAATTAGAGTTGATACGGGACCTTCAAACCCAAATCAAATTAGTGTCTTGAGGAGAGATCTTTGATTTAAGCTTAATAGTGGTGATTTTTTCCTGGGTTGTTTTATACTTAATCAGCCACACAGCCCACTGTGCAGACATATGTTCCCAAAGCACATCAAAGCAAGTAAACATTCTGTTTCAGATCCTAATATCCTTTTTTATCCAATTATCTTACTTACATGATCTTTTAATTTAAGTTCTGAAAGCCCACCTTTTCACACAAGCTTTTCTTTAGCGATGGAGGTAGAAGGATGACCACCTCAGTTCTTGCGAGATATTCGCCAAAAAAAAACCAACACAATGAATAAATCAAAGCACGGTAGATGAGTCTCTAAGATAGTTTCTTGAGAGATTAATGATGAAAGCCTTCAGAGACGAAGCGTACTGTAAGAAGGGGAACTTCAAGGAAAGTAGCTGAGGGGGAGAGAGAAGGAAGGCGAGAGAAAAGGCATGAAAGAAAGCATGGATAAAAGTGCAAGAGCCAACAGAAGTCATTCAGCAACAGACTGAAGGAACGATGCAAACCTGGAGGTGTGTGAACTTCAGGTTCAAACCACCAGACGTGAGAACTTGATTCCAATAGTCACAAGATGTGAAGGCCGGGGTGTTAAAACACTGCGGGCTCAGGGCGGGGAAGGGATGAGGGCAGGGAAGCAGCTTTGGGGGTGTCAGGGGCAAATGAAGTGGGAAGCAGTGAGGAATGAGATGGGGCAAGGTGGAGGCAGGGACCAGATCCTGATGGCAGAGCTGAGCGGGAGGCTGAGGAGGATCTGAGAGGATGTTGCACTGGGGAGAGCATGTGGGAAATGGGTGTTAGAAAGATGTGTCGGATGTGACACAGCCATTTATCTGCATCTGACTGATTTCCCTTGGGACACATGGTGAGGGTATTAGCACTTTCGAGTGAATACTTTTGCTTGTAGCTGTGAAGACCCTGGGCTTCGGCAAACAAATGGGAAGTGATCCCTGTTTCGTGTCTTCTTCCCATGCTACTTTTGGGTGGGGTTTTTCTGCCTTAAAAGAAATCAACGTTCAAGTGCGATGAGGTCTTAACATTTAAAAGACTACCCCTATAGTACTTCTGAGAAGTCCCTTTCCATGTTGTGCCAGCACCAACCTGTCATGGAGATGGTGAGTCAATAGCAGCAACACTGCAGCAGCGGAGCTCATGGAAGAGTCAAGCAAACCATAGAAAACGCTTATTCATTCATTACATTTTAAATCTGCCTTGGCTCCGTACCCGTCATATCCCAGAAAAGCAAAAAAGGACCATTCCTCTTCATCATGACTGTAATACAATCAACTGGCTGCAGCATTACTCTAGCCAATGTTAACTAACGGAGCCTATGTCAGACATCTATAATTTCATGTTAACAAATTAGGTAGACTCCTGCATTTCCTGGTACCTTGAATGCCCAAGAAGCTCATAACTTTTCTTTATATGCAAAATGTCACGGAAAGGGCAAACAATGTTATGCCAGAAGACCATAGCCAAATCACTTGGTTGGAATGTGCTGTAAATCATGGGGTGAATGGAAAATGAATCTTTGTTCCAGGGCAGCGTCTTCCAGCATTAATGTTGCTGCTAAAACCCCCCTTTTCTATTGGGAATGTTTTCTTCCCAGAATCCAAGATCTTTAAATTCTATAACTAAGCAAGACACCAAGGAAGGAAAATGTACACCCAACTAATTATAAAAAGCCAGGAATTATTTATGCCGCTCTTCTGAAGTAGAAGGGAAAACCATTGGAGTTCATGCTTCAGAAAGATGCAATGCTTGCCCTAAGCAGCAGCAAGCTGTTGTAACCAACTGGAAATGACCAGAAAAATGTGGCTGACAAAGGGGAATAAAATGAACAGGAACAGGTACAGCACTGATCTCTACAAAACCTTTTTAGACACAGCAGTAAGAGGAGCTCTGTAGGTACAGGTGACTGTGATAGCCCCACAGAAACACATCTCACACGCACATATGCACATCCTAAATATGCTGCTGGTGTGCTGCACGTACCTGCCTCTGGTGCATCACAGCACAAAGAAGTAAAAAAGACACATTCCAATAATAGCAAAGCTTTGGGTTGGAGCTCGACAGGTTTTCTGTAGGAATTAATTTTATTGGCATTTGACACATTTTAAACAGCAACAGCACTCACAGAAACCTCAAAAGGGAAATATTCCTGAACAATATATAATAAATACATTGATTTCTAATAATAACCATCTGCCCTAAATCTTCTTGCTGACAGGTTTAGTTGGACCAAAGGCCCCTTTCACATCTACTTTGTGACAGTTCCCATCACTACATAAAGACTTTGAAGTGCCCTAACGTGCAGTAAAATGCGAGATAACCTACCAAACTGTCAATATTTCTTCACTTCTAAAAGGAAATGCTAATGGCACTCGAAGAGCTCAGGATGTAATGTAAGATCTGATCCAGCGGGCTGGCTGATCTAACCATCCTTTCCTTTGCTACAAGGATGCTGAACAGCAAGCAATTACATGCTGAAGAGCAGAACTAGGTAAAAGTTTTTCACTGATAACATGACTGCAGGGAGAAAAACCTTTTTATTCCTAACGAGCTTTTCTTTCAGAAATGTCTTGAGCTTTCTGTGTAAAGCAAGAATTAACAATATACTTACTCTTTCTTCTTTTTAACCTATCACTTTTTTTTTCCAACTCTTTTTTTTTTTTTTTTTTTTTTTTTTTAAATCATTAGAAAGTAAAGCAGAATGAAACATGGATGTTTTAAAAATCTGGACAATGTTCAGCAGTTAATTTTCCATATGGAAAGGATGAACACAAATAATTCAGAGAAAGCAGAATCTCTCTCCATCTGACTGTGATAAACACCTGGCATTTCTCTACCAGTTCTAGCATGCAGTGTTAACACTAAGGAAGGCTCTACTGCAAGGGAAATGAAATGTGATAAACCAAAGCCTGGTCCTCTGGTAAAACCCTTGCACTGCTAGCAGAACTGTACAACTCCGACAGACTTCAAAGGAACCAGGCTGCCCCCGCAAACCAGCCTGTGATAAGAAGGAATGAGGTGTTTTATATCATCGACCACGTACCACCCAAAAATCCTTTTGCTCCATTTGTGTCATTCTCTGCTGCTGCTTTCCAGTTCACCAATTACAAGAGAAAATCTAACATATTTATCGGGTAAGAAATAGGGTGCTGAGGTTCCGTTGCTATTTACTGCTGAAGACTTACACTCGTGCTTTTCAAACTGTGCCCTGCAAAACCCTTGGGAATCACAAAGAACTCCTATAGGTGCTGTGAAAGACAACAAAAAGCCCTGCGAGCCTCCTGTCATTCAGGCTAAATTCACTATGCTGTGTTTGACAACCCTGCTGGAAAATTTTTTGGGAGGCCACAGATCGTAATAGCTGGAAAAGCCCTGTGCTTCTCCAAACCATTAAAAATCTCATAGCTGGCATTTGCAGGGCAATCACCCTCCACCACCCAGTCCACCCAACAGCCACCAAAGCCAGCTAGCACCAGAGCACACACAAATTAGGCACCTCTGCCACACCAGCGCAGAGGCAAACCTGTCTCCCAAAGTCAGCGGTCCTGTATACCTACTGTCACACCTCCCTCCTGCCGCCAGCGGCTCACTGCCACGTAAGGGGAGACCTGCAGGCCTCATCTTTCATTCTCTTATCTCATGCAGCTATTCCTTATGCAGACACATTTCTGTATACAAATCCCATTATACTTGACCCTCGGTTCACCCTGTTTCCATTACAACGCTGTAGACTCAACCAGACTTGCTCCAGTGCCAACTCTGTGCTGTCATTCCTTGCGCAGAGTGGTAATAAAGAAATCACTGTTTTAAGCTGACAAAGAACAGATTTCTTACTAAGTAAACACTGATGTTTTGGTAGGGAAATTAAGTTATAAAATTGTGTCTACAAAGGGAGACCATACAGATGGAGTTTGTTAAGAGACAGCAATACAGTCAACAGTGGTTAATTCAATTGCCTGCTACTTATCAGATTTTTTTTAAAGGCTTATCCAGCTTTTGTAAATGCAAATGCAGGAAAACATTTCAAAGAGTCATCGTTGTCTTCGCTAGGGAATGATGCACACGGCTTTTTGAGGCGGAAGAGCCCGCCCTCGCGCATCCGCTGCGGTTGAGGCAGGGACCAGTGGATGGTAGGAGCAGACAGCTGAGCATAGCACAGCTCATCACCGTGCCACCACACTCCAAAGGTGTGCCTTGCTTCCCCCAGCCACTGCTCTCATCTGCCTTTCTACCTGCCTGGTGCCCCACATCAATTTTAGACACCCCAAACCTTCCTTCAGCTCTGTCAAAAACAAGGCACTACACCCAGCTGAGAAAAGAAAGGGAATTCACTATCTGCAGTCTTCAGCTGAGCCTTAAAGGAGCCCGCCACAACCTTAGATGTCACATCTGATTCCCAAAATCTCCTTTTTCTCTTTGGAAAAAGGCCCAGGCTGACTCCAGGTCACTGAAGCTGCTTCTGTCCTAAATGCAGCAGTGGCAGAGGCACAGCCACCCTTTAACCTTGTGTGGGAATTGTAGCTGGGTTTTGGGGTGCTGACTGCAAAACAGGGTTTGTTTTTACAGCATCAGAGATTGCAAATGCTCCCAGACATCCTCCTCTTGCTAGCAGCTCTGGTGACACCCCATGCTGATGGACTGGGGCATAAGGAAGAGGTTCCTCATCAGTCCACAAACCTCAAAGAACTCCTCTCTTGTATCTCACTGAACAACAGGTTATGTTCCTGTTACAGCACCTAAGTGAAGAGAATGATGAGACCTCCAGCCCCGATTCTACCTGCTCTGCCAAGCCCTTGAACCATGCAGAGCTGAGGAAGAGGCAGAGGTCTTATTTGCATGGCTGATTGCAGGTGCCCAACTCATACAGCATACTCATTGCTTCCCAAACAACAGCCAAAAGTCTGTCTGGGATGATACTATAGGTACTCTGATTATAACCTCACTCCTCACTTTTGGGGATGGTTTAAAGTGACTATAGAATTGTGGTATTTTGTTTTGTTTTCTACATTTTACCTAGAATGAAAGAGAAAATTTTTTTGCATAGGATAAAGATCACCGTGGGACTCATTGTGGAGCATGATGTAAAGTCTCAGGCTAGCCAAAGGTTATTAACATTATAAGCCCTTTAAGCAATGCACTTAGTCTAAACAAGATGGGCTTAGGCTGGAACTGTGTAAATACACTGATTTTATTAATAAAAAGTAAAAATGGCTTTCTTAAAGAGAGATATTGCTGGGTAATCAAGTCACCAACTATTGGTTCTATTTAAAATTCAAGAGAAGGGATATTAAAGGTACTCATATTTTAATAAAAACATTTGCAATGGTTTTAATAATTCAGCACAAAATTTTAACATTTCTCTCCAGTTGTGGAAAAGCAAAACACTGGGCCACTGTACCATGGTCTGGGAATGAGAAAATGTAACTGCTCAGGTGCAGTGGATTACTTAACCTATTTAGACAACAACGATCAACTAACTAACCCTGAAAATCAAGGTTATGCTGAAATTCCAGCAGCGAGGTTTTCCATGTGGCAACAGCTCTTGAAAATCCCGTTAGTCCTCCCTTAGCACCTCTAAGTCTCTTTTGTGGCCCACATTGCTTTCAGTGGGGTGTGAGCTCCTGCACACATTCCGTGTGGAACCGGGCTGGCGATGGGAGCGGGATGTCTAAATACTTTGGGCTCTGAGTTTACTTTGAAAATAGGACTTAAGGACCTGCACTTTGTATATTTTGGGTTTTGTTTTAGTTGCATTTTATGCATAATTTGTTAAAATAAGCAAAACATATGACAGTAAAGAAGGTTTTTTAAACGTTTTACCATTTAAATAATCAATAGCATTATTAGTAACCAAGGAAATTCAACTGTCCAGAAAAGAACCTCTAATATTAACAATTCCCTTTATGTGCATCACATTATAATGCAAGTTTTAAAGCTGTTCATAATGTAATGGCAAAATAATTACTCCTGCTCAGCACCGCAGTACATGTTTGGTTCTCATGAATACTGTAAGGATTAATACAACCATTGATGCTGGCTGTAAAAGAGCTTGTAGCCAATAAAAAGGGTACAAGAAAGCACAGTTCGTTTTCTGAATTGAAGTATCTGTGGGACTGAGGAAGCACAAGTCGAGCTGTAAGGACCTGTGGGTAGGAAATCAAATTTTAATTACACAAGTACCACTTCAAAGATCTCATTCTGCTGTTCAGTGAAGCAGGCTGAAAGTCCGACAAGCCAAAAATGAACAACAAATGCAGCCCATGCTTTTGTACCCATAGATTTTTACTGGCGTATTTGACAAGTTCTTGCAACACTCCCAACAATGCCAGATTCCCTGGCAGCACAATCTCTATCTTTTAGTCTCCAAGAAGAGCTTCTATAAGTCTCCAGTTTCACTTCAATTTCGAGCCCCCCGTGTTGAGAAGATTTGCTCCCAGACTCTGAAGGCTCTTTCATTTGAAACTCAAATGCAATCAGGGGAGTGCAGACCATGATGCACTGTAGGCAGGGAGATTATCTTTCAGTGTAGCTTTCACCCATTGTGAATGATAGTGGATGGAAGAGATTAATACTGAGACTGCACACACACAAACACACGTACACACAAGTCCTTACTGCCCTGGGAGTTCACAGATTGCAGCAGCTTTGCCGGTGAATGTGTGAACCACAAAATTGCCCTGCCTGGGAGAAAAGCCACCAATGAACACAGAGCCGGTAGGGTTGGGGTTGGGTTTATGAAAAGCAGAGCAATGAAATCAATCACAGCAACCAGAATCTGGACAAAGGCCAGTTTGGCAACGCAGTCAAAAACCAAATGAAGGGATAGGAAACCACTGAATCCAGCGGAAGTTTATGGGGAGGAAGCAAGATCTTCTCTTCAGCACAAGGCACCTCGAGGAATTTTCTGTCCCTCAGTTTGTGCCGTTCAGAGTCACCTTGGGACAGGTCACTCACCCAATACACTGCACCAGTTTGACATACCTGAAGCAACGCAATGTCTGTGTGCAAACCAAGCCCAAGTCTCTGCTCAGCATCTGTTCTTATCAAAAACCTTCACATACTTCAACAGAAATGCAAACCCTCCTCTGCAGATATCAAACATGGAGAAACCAGGCTGATAGGATCCTCAGTTCCATCAGCACATCAGGACCTGAAGGGAAAGAAGCTACAGCTCACCGTGCTCTTACCTTCTTCACATTTGGCAGAAGCCAGCTCTTTAAAAAACAAACAAACAATGCTTTGAAGAGTTTCTTATTCTTGCGGTAACACTCGTCTCGGCACTGACAGGATTCAAACCAGACGCGGTTGAGGGGAATCTGGAGTCATACCAGGTTTAGATCTCACATGCCAAGAGAGGTCAAGACCCAGCCAAGCCTTGAATAGATGACTTGCAAAGAAAATCCCAGGACACAGAGGAAGTGGTGTTGGTGGGAGAGAGCCTTTCCCTCTGACTCACTAGGCAATGCCATGTGACGATGCTCTGGTGAGGAACACGGGGCGGCTGTCATTCCTATCCACCAGAGCCCCAAAGTCCACCGTATTTGTCCTCAGGAAGGGTCCCACAGGATCCTTAAAAAGACATGGGTTGCAAAATATCTAAGTTGGCTCAATTCCATTTTATTCTCTTACATTCTGGTCATCTCATCATTGACTGCCCCGAGGGAAGGTTTGAACTTTCCTGACCTAACTCAAATTTTGGTTTGGTTATGTGTATGTGTGCAACTTCTTTTCTAAAAATGGCTGGAAATTTAGTCGGAGTTTGGAAGTCTTTTTTATTCAAGTGAATAAAGTGGTTTGGGATCTGCCAACAGTGTTTTCAGCATGATCGGTTCTCTGTTTAGATACTTTTACTGGGAATAATATACGAACAGGTAAGGGCTATATCAAAGCATTCAGCTGGACAAAACTTTGCAGATACCTTGCTTTCCATTGGTTCTTGGCATTACTTCTTACACAGAAACAGTTGGGCTGGAGGACTAGGGAAAAAGCTACAAATAACTTCCACATAATTTCTCCCCTGGGAGCCAACTTCAATATTCTTCTCACTGGTCTACATATATTAGAATCCACTCCGACCTGGCCCCTGCTGCATACTAACTCTCATGCTGTACCATCACCCAGCCCAAGATGCCATCACAAACTGAGTGCCTTTTGACCAGGGTAAAACAGCAGCAAAGAACTCATTTCAGTGCCTTCCAGGGAACAGAAATCACCCATGGCTGCTTGAGAGTCTTTCTGAACATGATACCACCATGGCCAGGTTCCTCCAAGTCCAGGTTTGACAACAGCCCCAGGATCCCAGTGATAATGCTGCACTCACAGCAATGTTACATGGAAGTAACCATGGAGCCGTAGTCCCTCTTCACGTCCCTCTTAGACCTTGACTTCTACTTCACCAAAATTATCTAGAGAAACATTACTGAAGTGAAGCTCTTCATAAGAATACCAACAAATAATCAATTACTGTAACAGGTATGAATTCAGCTGCCAAATCTATGTTGTCACATGAAAAATCTCTAATATTAACTTCTTTTTTTTCCAGCAGGACTACACAAGGGGGGGGGTTAGTAACGATTTCTATTTTATGGCATCTTCAGAAGAATACCTCTATCCAGGACAGTATGTGAACACACGTTTAAATTCCTCTAAAGTCAACACTTAAGCGTGTATTTCTGATTATGCATAACCTTGGGTGTTTTCCTGAATGGGGAGAGACGTAAAAACAGTCCTGTAGCCTTGATCACTTTCTCTATGTCCCTCTGCCTTACCAGCTCATCATTTCTTTCCAAATCTCTTCTACAAACATCTCATGTCTTTCTTTGTTAATCCCCATTAGATTGATCTTCCCTTCATTTACTGATTTGATGACTGAATTCTTTACTTCTTTCACTACCTTATCTTTCTACACCCTGCTTTTTGACATCTATAATGCAGTTTTCTCCTGTAAAATATCGTGCTGCACTTGAGTTAGGATGAAAGATAGCATATGAAATCAAGTGTTTTATCTCAGAACTCAGACAAATAGTCTCAAACAAGAATATGCATGTAAGAACATTGCCTTAATGCAGCTGTAAGGTCGAAGCTTTCCTATTTGTCATGTATTAACCACAATCTGGTAGTCCTTCCTCTACCAGTGGTAATTTGGGATGTGTGGTTACTCTGTGGGATCTTAAGAGGCTTTCAGATGAAGCACTCAATCAGCAGGTAACGCGTTCTGCAGCTGGTTTGCAAATCAAAAGCCACGTAAGTAGCTCCACAACCAAGCTAGGAAAGACTCCATGAAGAAGCAAGAGGAGTAGTAAGACAAATTCTTATTCAGGATGCTTTTACAGGATCAAAAGGAAAAGATTTCAAAGGCCCTCACAGGATTTAGGAACACGTTTATCTTTCAGAGAGACTGGAACTGAGAGAAAGCTCAATGTGAGCATTTCAGTTCCACGTGAAGCCCTGGCATATCTTCCATGCACACCTGAGTGCACCCAGCTGTTCTTATAAGTGACATGGGTAGGGAAGAGTGTAAGAGAGGGAAAATGAGCTGAGGCAGAAAGAAATACCTCTGCTGTGAGGAGGCCTGTACAAAAGAAATACTTACAGAAAGGGCAGGAGCTGGCGCTGGAACCCAACTCTCACATTTAATCCAACAGCAGGCACTTGGCAGTGGGGACACCACGGTGTGGGTCCTTCTGCTGCCTGGGGGGTGGGAGAGGATACGTCCTATCTGCCTGGCTCCCGCCACACTGCAAGGTGTTCCCCCAGTATCAGTGTAAAAATTCCTAAGAGGGTCACAATCTCCTGTGTCACTATCAGCTACCACCATCAACTGTATCACAACCCAGTCCCATACATGCCAATAAAGTGAGTGTGGGGCACACAGCAGATTTGCTCTTAAAGTGGAGTCCGTCCTATGATACCAGTATGCCTCGAGTACAGTTTTTCCATACCACATTATTCCATAAACTTTGCCACATGCATGGCCTTATCGGAGAGAGAAGACTGGGCAGAAAACATCCCCATCAGCACTACAGGAACTCAAGAGCTGTACAACCCAGTATTGAAAACTGGACTCCAAATATCCACATTAACATGTTCTTTACAGTTATTTTCTTATTTTCTAGGTACTTAACTCCTTTACCAGGGCTGGCTTGGGGGTCCTGAGCTCCAATAGAGCTTGGGAGAGTTTGACATTAACTGGAATGTGCTGTGTTTGGAAAGCTCACTGTGCCTTTGTGTTTCTAGCAGTTGACAAGCTGGCCCTAAAGGTCAACATTATTTTGAAACCCACAACACCCACTTTCAAAATAATGTTGTTAGCCAGACTCAGTACAGTGGGACTTACGATCTTAAATCACATAGGCACTTTTTAAAAACTGACCCCTGAGTAATGTTCTAAACTTTAGCTCTGTTAGTTGTACGGTGAAACATGAAAGAACAGACATGAAATGCCTCTGAGGCAGAAAATTGTGTAAAATCACAAATTCTCAAAATGGTCTGGCACACAGAAAAAAAACATACATACGTGGTTCAGTGTCAGGTTCGGGGATCTAGGAAGCCCACTTAAACACATGTGTTCCCGCAGGAGTGCTCTGCAGATCTGAGATTTGTCAGAGTAACAGCACCCAGCTCTGCCCTTTGATTTGTGCAGATGTGAGTGCACGGTGTTAGCTGCAGGCAGGGTATCCAGAGTTCTGCCAAATAGGGTCCTTTTTTTTATTATTATTATTATTTTTTCCTTTCCCCCCAGCCATCTGGGTGGTCTGAGAATCAGACCCGAAATACCTAGGATCCCTCGAACCACATGTTCTAATCCCAGCAGAGTTGACTCAGTCCTTCATCCTTCCAGGGTAAATTGACTTCGCTGCACTTTATTGCGTGGGGGGAACTTTTGGATGAGATTTTAAAATTTCCGCTCTGTATGGACATTACAAACCCTGCATTTTTCTTCCAGGATCACAGGCCAGCAATCCTGCTATTTGTTTTTATCTCTCAGCACCTTGTGTTATTTGCTTCCCATGGCCACTGGTAGCTGGGAATCCAGATTAACCAGCACCTGAAAAGTGATGTGCTGCAACCTTCATTTAGCAAGCCAGTAGGATGGATGGGTTTTGTCCATTTATCTCCACACACACTGGAAGGATTTCAGAGAAACACAATGAAAATGAGGAGGCTGAGCAGATTGATATTTGAGCATACATTTCAGGCTGCAGCCTGGCCAATTCATTACTGCAGGAGGAAGGATATGACAACATGCAGCAAGTATCTGGAGGGGAGTGTTACAGGAGGAGGTGTGCTAGGAGCAGGAGGGTGAAATTCAGGCAGAAAAGAAGGAGGGTGAACTAGGGAGGCGAACTGCCAAGAGAGCTCTGTAGGCTGAAAAAGAATTTGCTATAGGATGGAGTAGAAGTTTAACTAGGAGCTACAGGAGCAGAAATGGGGAGCCTGCGCACCCCTGTGCTGGACAGAAGGTGCTACACAGGAGCAATACTGAGGCAAATAAGTCTTCACTGTGTCCTGTCCTCACAACTGTAAGAAGCTGATGAGAGGGAAAACACCATCTAGAAGGGGGATTTATTTAGGATTAAGAAAAAGGAAAGGCCAGGAGGGGCAGCGCTCTGCATTTAGCTGAAAGAAAACTGGTAGGAAACAAATTCATGACATTGGGGCTTGAAAGGGCAGGAGACTGGCACCAAACATTTATCCGTTTTCAGAGGATGCTGAAAGCAAAGGAAAGTGGGATATACCATTAAGACAGGTTCTGAAAGACCCTTACTCTCTTTAGAAACTCTTGAGAAAGCAGTGGGAGAAGAGAGTTCAAATAAATTTCTCCTAAAGCACAAGCTTAACAGCGGATAAGGTAGAAGCATGAAGTCACTTTTAATCTACTGTAAAGTGATGTAAGCAGAGGGATTATCACTTAAGACTTGCTGACATGAAGCTCTGAGAATGACATTTAAAAGCAGCGGTGGATTACAGAGTGACATCATATTAAACGAACACATGCCAAAGGTTTACATAAAAGACCTGAGAGATCAGGCACTTATTCCCAATAGTAAAACCTCCTAGCCATTTTTACACTTCTGGTGGTGATTAGGCTAAATTAGAGCTGCAGTTTTTCATTCAGTAAATTGTGGTGTCACAGCCCCAGCAGCTTGGTGGCCCAGATTTTCACCGAGTGCTAATGGGCACGACTCCACCTGAGCTCACTGAGGCCCCTCACTCCAATGTGACGATGGCAGCACACAGAAACCAAAGATCCAACCCAAACATTTCCAAGTCTGATTTGCAGGACCTTGCATCTGACTGCATACTTTAGTGACTCAAAAACTATGCACCTTCAGGTCCCCCCTGGATTTCAGCTCTGAGTTTTTGAAAGTATTCTGACAACTTTAATTAAATACATACGATGAAACTATCTTCTCAATTTCATAACAGCGTAGATGTGCAAATACCTCTTATAATGAAAAATGCGTGAAACTTGTTAACCAGGTTCAAAAGGGAGATTTATTCCCCTAGAATGATTTATCCAGATTGGAAAAACCTACAGAAACATTCATGCCTTGATCACGATTTTGGATTAGCATGTCATTGTACTGAGGTCAGAAAATGTTAAGTGTGTACCTTCTCAGTTTCTGCACAGGCGGGTACACTGTGTACAGGAAAGTCCTGAGACCTGAAAACATGCCACAAGCCCCTTCTGGGGAGCTGAACGAGTCTCAGACAGCTAATTGGCCCCGACTTTTCTCTCAAAACATTAAGGGGTGAGAATTATTGTAAGGACATTTTAGAGAAGGGAAAACGAAAGCACAGATGGAATTAAAGTAGTTTTTCCAGCTCCTAAAACAGAAGAGCAGTTTCATCTGTAGTCTCCTAGAGAAGGATCAAGTAACCATCAAGTGTTAATCCTGGTAGTTTTACAGTGAGAGCGGTATTGATAGTTCCCCAAATCACCTCCTGTAGGTTACCAAAGAGCCACCTAAAAGCAACACACTCCTGCTAATTACAGAGCAGGGAGAGGTCTGAACCAGCCTTCTGAAGGGGACCAGCCTCTGCAAACCATCGTGCACTCGCACGTTCTTATTTTCTTAAATAAATAAAAGAAGCATGTGGGAAAGAAGGGAACAGAATAAATTGGATGTGGGAGCCCCCAAACCTGTTTCCCAAATGAGCAACGTGTCTATTTGGTGAAAGTCGTAAAAGTTTGCAAAACACATAAGAAGGCCTCTCTGAGCAGCTGTTTGCTTTGACTCCGGAGGGAGCTCGCTCTATCTCCAAAGCAGCACAGTACCATCAATCACAACCTGCCAAAGATTTTCTCCTCTGGTAGCAGAGCAAATATGAAAACGCACACGTTTTATTGATGCATACGTTCTGTAGCTCAGCCCAGCAGTGTCCGTGCTGTGGGACCAACCTTTACCTGGGTCCCATCCCAAGCTGCCTGGTGGGATCAAAGCTGGAGCCTCACAAGAGCACTGTCCTCCAAGGACAACCGAAGCTGCTCTACGCACTCCTGACGGTGCAGGGTGCAGGGGATGAGTGTAAGCCCTGACAGAAAATGGAGAGCTCTGATGGGACACCCCCTGTCGGCTAGGCTGGAGCACGGTCAGTGCCATAGGGTGCTCGGAAAATTTCCCTCCAAACTCTAGCACCTCTCCCCTATATTTTTGTTTTTAATTTTATTTTTCCAATATGTACAGAAAAAGGCACATCTGTGACAGTAGCAAATTCCAACCCTAAAGTAGGAGACACTGGTGTTTCTCAGAGCACCATTATAAGATGATGATTATTATTTTTTGTATGGCTAAACAACATATTTTCCCTTAACCCCACTTGGCCTCCCTTGGCTGAATCTCACAAAAACAAAACAAAGGAAAGAGAAAACCAGTCTGAAACAGATACCCGACATGGAAAATCGTGGTTTCGAGGTTAAATTTGGCCATTTTGTAAACACTTAAGCCACAGCCTTTTTATGATGAGAAGTTTAACAGCCACCTTGCCCTCCTGTGAATCACTCTGCCTAATGTGCTTGGGAGCATTGGAGCCAATCCTGAAAAGGTGTTCTGCAATTTTTAACATAGCGACAAGAAAACAAACTTCAACAAGGAGGGGTAATAGGATCAGATAAAGGAAAATGGTGTAGGCTGAATATCAGGGAAAATCTGTAATATATTAAGATCTCAGGGAAATGCAGGAAGATCCGTGATTAATCCAGATAAAAACCCTACCAAGGGAAATTAAGGGCAACTACACATTATCATGGAGGTGGAATCTTCTCTATCTTTAGGTCTTCGGGACAAATGAGTCCTCACAAAAACCATGAAATTTTGTGATTATGAGCTTAGACTGTTCTTTTCCCCCCCCCTAAAATTACTTTGATATGTGGACAGAAGAGCAACAACAATATTTTGTTAATAAATAATGTCAGAACTGCATCCTGTAACACCACCGGGATGTCAGTAGAAAAACAAGCCTGCTTTTGTTTGTTACACTGTGTAATGCCTGATGGGTTTTAACCACAGTTTAGGAGCTACTGTTAAAAAGCTTCTTGCTGAGTCAAGCCTAGGCATGCTGTTTACAAGGGTTAGCCTGAAGGCTCTTGCATTGGCAGGGACTTTTAAGCTGAGCTAAGGAGTTTTTTTGTTATTTTTGTTGTGCTTTAGAAATAAAATAGTCGAGAGTAGCTAAGCACACCTAAAAGTGGGGAGTGGAAGGGAGCTATCAGGGCTCACCTGCCGTCTCTGCCAGCAGCTTCCCTCTGTAGTTAAGGGCTTGATCTTCCAAAGCTGCCTCGAAGAGTCCCCTTGGTGTACGGAGGAGGGAGTTATTGCAGAGTCGGGGCTCCAGTGGAGCGAGCTTTCATGAAGAAGCTCACTAAAATACCAACTATCCCCTCTGCTAGAAAAGGACTTTATTTTAATGTATGAAGTGAATCTCCTTGGTTCAGCTTTGAACCTGCTGAGGACTTTCACTCAGGTAACGCTGACCTGTGCTCTGCCTTAAAACCAGTGTTTCAGAGTGAAATTCTGACAAATCAAGAAAAGCAGCATGCAAGAGCCACACGTAACACCCATCATTCCCCATCCATGGAGCATGGGCCACCCTGTGCTACAGAACAGGTGAAGATCCTGGGGGGAAAAACAGAACATGGCTGTGCAAGTTAATGCACTATCGCAATGATGCGCAAAAGGAATCTGCAAACTTATTTCTGTTATTTCCATCAAATGAACACTGTTTTGGAGAACTGGTGCCTCATGCAATTTACATGTACCAGTGCAATTTCCTTCCTTCATTCTGCTGGACTTCCACGGTCCTGGAAGAGATTTTCTCTCACATTCAGTTTTGCTCCACTCTGCACTTTCATGGTGTCCACTGTGCTACACTCCTGCCTCTCCTTTCATCCTCCATATAACCATAAACATCAAAATCCAAGCTGATGTCTCAAATCCACAATGTTTCTGTTGATTTGCACAGCAGAGCTCAAGGATCATCTGAATGAAATATTTAATTTTGCTAAACTAGCCAGGTAAGCACCATGATTCTGCCAAATTGTTCTTAATGCCAAAAAAGACACCACTTCCAAAAATGAAAAAGTGGTTATCACCAAGTCAGTAAAAATACCAGAGGTTGTATAGAAAAGTGAGATGTCCTATTGACTGGAGAAACACTATTTTATCCAGATAAAGATCTCTAGAAATGTATTTCAAGGAACTACCACTCTGACCAGCAACTGGAATTATATACTAAATGCTCAGTGAGGAAGACTCAAGCCCTCAACATGCTTAACATGGAAGCGACTGGAACAGAAAAACAGAAACAGTGAGCAGAAATGCAGAAAATCATTCAGGCCTATCCTGGTGCTTGCCTTTTATTGTTTGAGTTTTCCATATTCCCACCATATTCTCAATAAAAGGGTGCCAAAATTCCTGCTCAGGGGACCTGCAGATGAGTTCCCTCCAGTTAGGATAAAACAACTTACATGTATGCTAACATTAGCCCCAAAGCAAACAGCGGTGCAGAGGCACACACGGCCGTGTCACATCAAGCAATCAGGAACAAACCTCTGACATAACGCAGCAGGCGGATAATAAGACCCCATAGTTAGCAACAAAAGAGACTACATTTAATTTGCTGTGCAATGTTCATGTAATTAGTTAATTTTGGTACCAGCAAGACAGCAGACAGCTAGAATATGGGCTTGATGAATTGGGGGCTCTCTGTCAGGCAGTGATCCCATTAATCATAAAGCCAAAACTCAGCGACGCTAATTTTCTTCCAAACATCTACCATAATTTTCTAGAATGAAAATATGCCTTTTTTTTTCCCCTTCCAACCAGTTATTTACTCTAAACAGAAGAATGGGTTTCTGCACCACCAGGATGAAGTACAAATTTCCAGAGGTTCAACAGTGCCCACAGAGTCCACCCAGCCAGGCCAACAAGAGCCGCAACTGCTAAGCATATCCTAGCCCAGCTCCACCACCATGTTCTGGATGATTTCATGCTGGACATCCTGCAGTGAGGGGTGGTGAGCACTATGCTGTGATATCTGGAGCAGAGACTGGAGGAGTAAGGGGAAGGCACGAGAGAAGAACAAAAACTACAGGAGGAAAGGGCTGGAGATGAGTTTTAAATATTTGCAGATAAAATTAAGAGAAAAAATGGTGAAGATTAACTGCACAGCTGGTGAGGATTTTCCCAATGTGGTTATGCCATAGTCTGCATGCTTGGAAAAGAGAGCTAGACAGAAGCAGTATTCCCTTGATCTTAAAACACAGGCTTTGCTGTAGCTGCAGAAGAAAACCCTCTTTAATTGATAGCAGAATAAGGCCCAGGACACGGCACTGACACATGCACACACTTGCACGCTCACAAAAGCTGCATTTGATATTGCAGTCAACAAACACGGTACCTTCTGCAGCTTCAGAAAGACCACTGAAATCTTTGCACAAAAAAAAACACATGGCCAAGAAGCGGTTGGCAACGCCACTTGAGTGCTTCCCCATTCACACTTCAGCACCATGTCCAAGTAACAAGTCTGGTCTTACCCACAGTTTCCAAGAAAACTGTTTCCTCTTCTAAGACCAACAAACAAACTTTCCTGTTGGTACTTCAGAAGTCATTTTAGCGAAAGCTACTGCTGGGAAGGCGAAGGGCCCCAAGTAAGGACAGTAGGTATTTACAGACAACTCTACCCAGACCCTAAGCAGGGCACTCTTGGTCACCTGACGGACAAACGTGGCCACTGCTAGGACAGCAGAGTATTAATACTGGCACAAATGAACCGAACACCTGATCTGCCAGCACTGTATGCTTGGCCAGGGTTGATCAGTTGGAGAACCCCAATGTGATAAAACGCTGGCTCCCATCATGGGGGGATACGATTCCTGGGTACATGGCACTAACTGGCAAATTCTGGGTTGCATTTTGGAGAACAGCCTGCTCGGTGGCCCTACCAAAATCACTGCCATGGTGCCCCTGGGCAGATGCAGCCCCAGGAGGAGTGAAGGGGAGCGTGGTCACTGCATGCTTTCCCAAGTGCCAGCCCGGTGAGAGGACAGACCTAGCCATGCCCTGTAGCAGCATGCTGGGGCTGACTTTATCCAGCTTCCTGGGGCACACAAATAACTTGTGCCAAACATCTGAGCATCTGCCACCCTCTCTCCAAACCACAATTTTGAAGACGTCTCTTTCAGAAGTCTACGTTTGTTGTATAAGCCGTAGCTCTGGCTTATTACCTGTCTCCAACTGCAGTTTTGAGTTAATCTGTGTTCTTTTCTTCTACAATTCTTATATGTACACGCAGGCAAGATCAGAACTGTTTCATTCAGCCCGCCTAAATCCCCAGTTTTGGCTTCCCACTTCAGCAACCTTTCTGTCTATTCCCCTTTGCACGCAGTGTGGAAGGAGCTGCTCTGCCCCTTTAAACATCCAGTCAAATTGACTGCCAGCCAAAAAGACAACGACTTGTCTTCTGCTACGATCCAGGGGAATGCCCTATCATTTTTTCCCGCAGCATTTTGGAATCGGAATAAAGCCCTCGTAGCCGTGAGACTCCACAGATCTCATGGTTACCGGTTTCTGCTTTGCTTGCCTCCCAAGGACTGTTTCCCTGCTCACACCTGTCCAGAAAAAGCATGGCTTTAAAACAGCCCTGCAAAGCCACAGAGAGCTGACCCTTATGGAGACAACAGAAATGAGATTTTTTTTACTTGATGAGCCCTATTTCACTTTCCCTTGCTCTTCCTGTAAAATGTTTCCAGCTCTTGTGGGTTCCCCTACGCTGAGCGCCCTGGGACTGCCCCTTAGGTTACAGCCACCAGCTGAGGGATTTCGGGGCAGCTGTGGGACCACCAACCTCATCAGGCTGTTCTTCATCTCCCATGGGGATGGCATGTTTCAGGGATAAGAAGTAACCCTCCCGGACACATGGTCACTACAGCCTCCTGCTCACAAGTCCACTGACTCCTTTTTCCCTGCCCTGCTCAAAGACCATAGCAGGTGAACCCAAATCTCTCTATAAACGTGTCCTCACTGCTCTCCAAGGACAACTGGGCTGTCATGTCCCAGATTAGGAGATCAACATGATTGCACAGCCCCCAGTCAGTGCTTGTCCTCACTGACCATCAGCCACCAAGAGACCAGGGTGCTCTCAAGAGGTCACCATCAAAACCCATGGTCCTGCCCCTCCAGAGTGCATGTGGACACCCGCATGAGGACCTACCTCTTTACTGCATTTTGTAAACACCACTCAGCCTGTCTGGGCTGTTGTCCGATGAAAGCAAACCCAATTACGGCATGCCTGGCAGCTTTTCACCATCTTCCCCAAAACCGCAGGGCAGGGAGGAACAGCACGGGGGGGTCTACAAACAGCAGGCGCAGCACTGGGGCTTCACCAAGACAGTGCCAGAAAGGACCCAGGTATGTTGTGACGTGAGAAACTCCATGGGCGCAAAACCACACGCCAACCCCAACCCCAGGACTCCCATCCCAGCGCTGCTCGGCACTTCTGTAGGTTTAATGGAGCTGTACAGCCAGGAGGGCACCAAGTGCCCCACACTTCAGCAGAGATTCGGCGCAGCACGGGCAGCCAAGGTTTTAGCGAGGCTCAGGAGCAGAGGTGCAAGACTTACCCGTGGATAGCGTGGATAGAGTGAGGTTCGTAATGGTATCGTCCTTCCTGGTGGCGCATGTCAATTGGCAAAGGAGCGTGGAAGGCTGGAAAAATGTGCTGCGGCACTGTGGAGGGGAATAGAAGAAGAAGAAAAAAAAAAGGGACTTCAAAAACTTTTCCTTTCCTTTTAAAACAATTTCAAAGGCACTAAATCTCCATGAATTTCAGAGCAAGAGCAGTGCAAGACAAGGGGTCTTCATGATATCAGCGCTATCATACACCAGAGAAGTGGAATGAATAAATAATCAAAGTCATGCGGAGAAATCCTACATCTTCGACATAAAAGATCTCCAACAGGGTTTTTGACAAAGACAAGCAGCTAAGCGCTCTTTGAACTTGAGGAGATTATAGGAAGCACCAAGGAAAACTAGACTTGCAACGCAAATCAGACTCAACAGAGCCTGGCGGGATCCAGACCCGTGTTGTCCCCCACGCCTGGAGTGGCAGCAAGCACCTCTCCCGAAGGTCTGTACACACAGGCTGGAAATATTTACCTAAAAACCTAACAGAGAGAGCAGCACTAATGCAAATCGTGCAGGCATTCAGAAGTGGCTCAAAAGTGCCTACTGCCAGCTTCTGAGAGAGGAGCCCAAATTGCTCTCACTTGTAATCACTTGAGGCCCTATTTTTTATTCATTTGAGAAGCTTGTTTCATCTTTGATGGAAAGATAAAGTGGTCTCAAAAGGCAGAGAACACCTACATTGACTTATTAAATCTACAGGTTTTATTATTTATTATTGACCCCAAAAGTTAACGGCAAGAATATCTGAGTGAGTTGAGCTGATGCAAAATTTATCAGGTTATTTCTCCCACCAACCCTGACAACGCTGCCCGGCTGCCTGGGCCTCTCCTGCTAAAATTATGGAAACTGAAGAAATACCAAAGAACAAATACGGAAACTAAAGAAATAGGAGAGGCTCTGTACCGGTACCATACGGTCGCCCTCTGTCACAAAGCCGCTGTCTAGATTTGCACCAGCAATGGGCTGTAACGCGCGAGGCTGGTCTTGCTCTGCCTTTGCGGGCAGTCTGATGCTCTTCACAAAAGATTACTTGACATTGTCCCAACACCTCCTATCCTCTCGATGGCTTCTGGCAGAGGCCCTTCTGTCTGACTGCAGACCGAAAGCAAACCAAACTCAACCTCCTAAGTGAGCACCTCGACACCCAGTCTGCACTCGGCGTTTCACTGCCACTTGCCTCCGCGAAAGGTAGCATCTCCCTGTCGAGTGGGACAGCACCATCCAAACCCCAAGTGCCAAGGCTTGGGCCACGTCTCTCGCTGATGCTGAGCAAACTCCCGCAGTGCCAAGCTCTTTCTCTATCGAAGACTTAAAATTCAGCCTTTTGCCTCTGTGACTCCAGCCGTCACGGAGCTACGCCGACTCCGTGTGACGAGGCTGCACTCCTCCTGGCTGCGTCGCGCGAAGCCTGGGCGAAATCCCCGTGCGCGTCCTTCCCCGCGTATCAGCCCGAGGATCTGCGGCTCCTGCCCCCATCGCAGCGCACAAAGCCCTGAGCGCGGCACAGGCACGTCAGCCGGGCTGCCGGGAGAGGTGAGAGACTACACAAAAACAAGCCTCCTGCCAACTCCGCTGAAAGGCGCTAGGCGAAGGTAGTCGGGGTGGAAAGTATTTCAGGCTCCACAGCAGACTCGCTCTCCGTGCTCCGGCGCAGGGCTGGCACCGCGCACGACCTGATACACTGGGAGCATTTTTGCAGCTCGCCTGATGTCAGGACACAGAAGGGTAACTGTTAGCTGCTCCCCCCCTGCTGCTCCCCTCCCCTCCTTCCCCCAAAGCAGCTCAGGCAGAGAATAAACTTGCATCCTTCAGGATTTGCTTTGGCAGGAGAGGGATTCACCCTTTGCTCGTCCTGGGGAGGGACGATCCCTCGCACAAGGACACTTCGTTTTAAGAGGCAGCCAGTGTTTTTCCAGGTCAGGAGCGCAGCAGTCCCTGGTCTCACCAAACCCACGCTCAGCCCAAAGTGCTGCCCAGGCTGGCAGGCACCTGGAGCTGCTGCCCTCCTCCCCTGGGACCAGACACCTCTACCAGCCTGGGCTCCCTGCAGCACTCACCCCATAACTACTCCATGAACATAAATCCAAAGGAGCAAGGACTCTTTTGTGACCCTGCAGACAACCTGCACAGCCCAGCTGGCATCCCCATTGGTAAATTTTAGCATCCTCCCCAAAACAGGGTGGCCACTCGTGGCAAGGTTTCAGTGGTACGGGGAGTCACATCATCATCCCTAGCCCTTCTGTGGACCAGTTTAACTCACTAGTAATGATGAAGCTGTTAACAGGCTGGATTCTGAATCTCTGAAAAACAAGGCAGGTTACATCTTGTTCTGTAACTGTCTACTGACAGTGAGTGATGGCTGAGCTAATATCAAAACTTTTAGTGCAAAACGAGTCTTTCCTTGTCACTCAGGAGAGCTGGGAATAGGAACACACGGGGTGCCTGTTGCTGGGCCTCCTTTCCGGGCTATCTGCTGCTACAAAAACGACACCTGAAAGGAATCCCTCACACCTCTCATTATTAATGGGAGAAAAAAATCCATTAATTTCCTGCCTCCCACAGGCACGGTTGGTTTGTTTTTAGCATTTCAGACTATTTGGATGGTGGCAGAGTCGGCAATTCCTCCTCTTTGGTGACCTCCCTCTGCATCATCCCTCTTTTGGGGCCTCCCCTCTGCTCCTCTGCCTGGGAGCAGCAGCCAAGCCAACCGGTGGCTGGTGTTGCTCATTTTTCTCCTCTTCCAGGTGCTTGGTCAGAAATAATGAATGGTTTTGTAGGCAATCAGCTACCAATTCATAACCGTCAGCCCGGCTCTGCTTCTCCTTCCCACCCCTCCTGAAGAGGACAGGGAGCTGGCAGCAGGACAGCAGCGCACGCCGCTAACAAAGATGGATGTTTTACACATAGGAGTTAAAAAGACAATTATATTCAATTACTTCAAGTAAGTCACGGTGATGTATTCCTGAATAGCCACGGGAAGGGCAATATGATGATTAGGGCAATGAATTTGCCAGCTTTAATCTAATCAAGGCGATCTTTTGTTTAGCATTATCTGCTTTGCGGTGGCAGAGGATTTACCAAACCCAAGCAATCTTTGCAGATTTAACCCCAAAGCTGCCCAATTAGCACTAATGATGATTGTTTTACACAGAGTGAGGAAGCTTTTAGCGGGAGGCCTGGCGAACGCCTTCCCCCAGGAAAAATCCGGGCCATGTTTCTGTGAGGAGGCACTGAGGGACATCTCCCAAGGTCCCGCAGCTCTGCGACAACAGAAAAACTCCCACGGATGGAAGAGAAAAACCGAAGGAGAAATCAAAGCAGCACCCAAGGGGCAGGGCCGATGGAAAAACAGGGTGTTTTCTCACAGAAATAACATCGCTCCTCATTAAGGCTGTGGCACGCAGCTCCTGGGGTGAAGCACACGCCGGCGAGGCTGGGAGGCCCCACCTTGCCCCCAACTGCTCCTCCTGCAGGAATGCGTCTGCTCCGCCGCACCGCCCGATAAGGGGAAAGACGTCGCTACCTGTCCCCACTTGTCAGAACTGATTTTCTGGCCAAGGTTTATGAGCAAGACACGGACCTCCCACTGCTCTATTCTCATCCTTGCCTATTCAAAGGCCAGCCAACCCTCTGGCTTCAAAGGGAAGAGATATGAAGCAGAAATGTAGGTTTAAAGGGGATGTCCCTTTGCCGAAAATCCCAGGAATCGGGGAGGGAGGCATCAGAAACAGGCATTTTTTGAGGATGATGCAGGCTTTTGATTATCTCTGCAGATAAACCTGCACTTCAAGAGAAACACACACTGCACGTAGGGGTTTGTACAGCGAGCAAAGGAGCCATTCTTACATCACCCACCGCAGCTGCTCTTTTTGAGCCCGAAAAGGAGAATTAGGAAGGGTCAAACAAACTTTTTCTATTCCAAATACTTCAAGCTTCAATTTATCACTTAAAAAAAGGCAGCAGAAGAAAAGAAATCAGACCTGTTACCACTGAATCAGGTTTCACTTGTGGTTCACTTTGATAAAAATAAGTTGGAAAGCCCTTTCTCCAGTGAGAGGGGCAGAGCTAGAAACATGGAGTGGTCCCCAGTAGCAGGGACAGACTCAGATGGGGGAAGCCCAAACATGCACTCCCTGCAACCCGTCTGCAACTGGAGTGCTGCAGCAAGACCAGGGCTCGGAGACAGCCCAGAAGCCCCCCACACACACCCTCTGTGCCACCCGATGTGCTCAGGACTCCTGCGGGTTTATCTAAAGCACGTGCATGCTGCCGAGCCATCAGGTGGGCTGAGACGTGGTTTTCCTACAGGTGTCCGACAGCCTCCTCCAGGAACAAGCTCCTTTGCCATCAGCACGGTCATTTCGCAATCAACAGGAGAAGTCATTTGTTGAAGAAAAAAAGTAAAAGATTGCTGTCAGAATAATTCAATACCTATCATGTTGGTTTTTTTCTAACAGATTTGCAAAGCCACCCATACTACAAAAGGGGAAAAACAGCGGCCTCTTGAGATGCCTTTTGGCTTGATTTCCTATGATTATTATGATGCATGACACAGATTTCATAAGGGGATCACAAGCTGCCTTGCAAAGACTAACAAAGCTCCTTAGGAAGACAAACAATGCTTACGTGTTTTTTTCACTTGAGTAGGGCTGAAACAGAGTAAAGCAACATAACTTGCCCAAGCCTATACAGACAAACATGTAGCAGGTCCCAGAGAAAACCTCAACCACAGCAGGCAGAAACTGCAACTTTATCTGAAAAAGGCTTTGGAGCCCCGGGGGATTGGATTGGTTTGGATTAATGGCAGAAAAACTTCTCCAAACAACAGCTCACGCGATCCTGTCACTGCGGTGTCATTAGCAGCTTTGCGCCAACAGCTGACCCAGAAAAAATGAGATGGGGATGTGCCAGAAGATGCTGGTGAACATCAGCAAGGGTTTACGCAGCAGCAGCAGCAGCGCGGTGCTGGCTCAGCTCACCTCCCTGTCACTGGCAGTGGTGGGATGCTGCTTAATGCGACACTGAAGCTTGTACTTCTTATTTTCCAGATTCCAGCTCCTTTGAAAAGGATAACAGGGAAACAACCACTACGAGCTTCTAAGACACAAGAAGAGGCACTTTTTAGTTTTCCCCATCTCCGGAGCAAAGGCCCTTCTTGCTGCCCCTATTTTCTCTTGGATATTGGAGTCTCTCTCTCCTCTCAAATGTGAGGTTAAAGCTACAACAAACATGATGTGCCCTTCACTCACTCATTACCCAAAGCAGCCCAAAGCATCAAGCATTAGTTAAATCAGAGGTGGCGTTCATTTTTAAAGCCCCCAAATTAAAGGGATGCAGAGCTTAGGGATATGGTTTAGTGGGGACTGCTAGCGTTAGGTCAGAGGTTGGACTCGATGATCTTGAGGTCTCTTCCAACCTAGAAATTCTGTGATTCTGTGATTCTGTGATTTTGGCATCCAACAACTCTACGCTGGCAAACATCAGGTTTGTCCTGAAACATCACGCAGCGAATTGTGCTTTGCTCCACAGCCTTAGTGCAAAGATCTTTCTCACTTCAGAGCTGCTGGGCTCCAGAGCGCCCAGTCCTGGCATGGAGGCAGGGGAGGTGAACTCGTCCCTGGGTGCATGAGTGTGTGGGTGGCTCCTGGAGCCCCCGTGCCTGCCTCTGCGAGCGTCCTGGTGTTGTGCTTGGATTGCTGCCCCTCCAGCAAAGTGCTGCAGGGCCATAGGTGTCCCCGTGCCCGCCTCTGCGAGCGTCCTGGTGTTGTGCTTGGATCGCTGCCCCTCCAGCAAAGTGCTGCAGGGCCATAGGTGTCGGCGAGGGAGGTGTTTTTGTGTTCATGTGACGTCCCCAGAATAATGATCTCGCTGTTTAAGTGAGTTGAGCGAATGAATAAGCACAAGAAAAACATCTTTGCTGAAAGCACAGCCAAAGTTAATGCACCATTAATAATGGCCTGGGTGAATTATTGGAAGAGATAATAGGGCTGGGGTCAGGGAAGGTCTGAGACAAAGAATGGGGAAAATTGGGTCACAGAAACATGACAGAGCAGATCACACTGGTGCGCCTGTGGGATTCTCCTCGGATGAAGTCATGTACCGCCACACCGAATATTAACTGCTCCGCGGGGACAGCCATTCCCACAGCCACCCCTCCGGGCGGCGCGGGGAGGGGGCTGGGGCACACGCAGGCAGCAGCCTCCTCTCAGCTCCACCAAGCCCCTGTCGGAGAGCTGAGCCTCCGACACACTGTTTTGGTGCTTTGCAAAATACGCCGGGTGCGCACTTACCTCCAAAAGAGATAACTACACGGTTGCAAGTTACACCAACGTGCAAGTTTTCTAAGTGCAGAGGTGTGCCGGAGGGACAGCCACCCTCCCTGGATGGCAGCACCATGGTCCCAGTGGAGCCATCTCAGGTGCTTCAGCAGCCTCCAAAACCCCGGTGTGAATCGGAGCGGCCGTGAGGCTGCAGCCTCCGCTCCAGCCTGCCTCCACGGTGCTCAATTACTGACTAACCTTGCCGTGTCAGAATTTCCCCTCCTTAAAATGGAGATAATAATACCTCCCCACCTCAGAGGTTTGGTTAATGTTTATACAGCGCTTTAAAAATGATGTGGTAATTAAGTGCTCAGTATTATTATATCAACGTGTATAATGACTCCGGCAGACAGCACTATAAACAGGGCTGCACCGTGCATGCTTTTCTTTTGTTTGGCTTGTTAGCATTTGGTTTGGTTTTCATACAGCATACTTCAATTATTATCGGTTAATTATTACGTTGTTTTATTACCTGTTCAGTGGCTTTGACAAAAATAGAAGAGGAACTTCATGGGTAAAACCATGGCAAAGATTCATTCTGGCCTGCTACGAACATTAAGGGAAGGATAAATGGGAGGCGGGCTCCCACCAGCGCACCCAAGGGAGACCCCTCTCCCACCCTAGCTATTACAGACCGTTTTGAAGCACATCCAACCAGCTGTTCCCATCCAGCGGGAGCCAAAACCAGTTTTCTCTTCTTCTAACACGTGTAATGAGGAAAGACGGTGGCAGCCTGATTCATCAAACTATGTTTTTTTCAGACAACACCTCAGGATGCTGGAGGAGGCAACGTGCTTAGTGTAAACATAGGTCATACACAGCAGAAGCCAAATTACCCATTAAGGTGAGCAACAAAGAGAAAAAAAACAACTTCTACAGGACAAATACCTCTGGTGATGGTAACTACCTTGTAGGGGTAGTGGGGAGGGAGATGGGGAAGCGGCCGGGCTGGGATGCAGATATATGTCAAGCAAAAAAGAAATAATCGAAAATGTCTTACCCTTTTTCAGCTGCCAAACCCCACACATGCACACACAACAACAAGAAAAAAATAAACTCAAAATAAGCATTATAGCAGAGACAACTCAAAGCACCTGCAGGACAGACTTTACACTCAGAGAAACTGAGGCACTGCAAGGAGCAGACTACGGAAATGAGGACATGGGCTTTGGATGCCCATGGGGATGCAGTGCATACTTTATGCAGAATAAAGCACCTTCCTAGGTTTGCCTGCATAATAAAAGCTGTTATAAAAGCCATGAGACACAGCAAACCTCCCCCATGAGCCCCCAGGTGACCCCCAGAGCTGGCCAGCCCAGTGGCTCAGTCCCCCCAAAATTTCTTCCCCAGCTCAAGAAGGAGGCAGAGTGCTTAAATGAACTGGGGCCTGAATGGAAGCAAGGCAGTCTTGCTCATCTTAACGTTGGTCCCATCCTGGAGCTCCTCAGGGGGCTCCTCAGCTTCCTCCTCCACGCCACGTGACCGTCATTAGGGACATTAAACCTGTCATTCCTTTCCTGGGCATGAGAGCTGGAACAATTACAGTGAGGCTAAAAATGGCCTTTCCCTCTCCACGGAAAATTTAGATTAAAAATGTAAGAGTTCATTGACATTTTCTACAGAGAAGACGACTCTTACCATTAAGAAATCAAGCCCTGAAATCCCTCAGCTGCTGTCTGCTGGCTCTGAAGCGCTGCCCGGGGGCTTGGCCCCCACATGTCTGGGGGCAGACATCCCACCACCACCTCTCTGCCAGGGGCAGCCTGGCCGCTGCCGGTGGGGACACGAGGACACCAGGACCTCTGCAACGTCCCTGCACCGGAGCTGGTGGTTTTGCAGCACGCTTCACACGTGACCAAAGCTGTATGGTTTTGGAGCACTTTCCTTCTTGGCAAGAAAACAGATTTTCTGCAGCCGGCAGACAACTCTGTGAAAGTAGTTTCAGACATTCAGGTAGGCATCTGTGAATAAAAGCGATGAATTATTTATTATTCCACAAGGATTCCTAGGGTCTTCGGGTTACTGCTACGTAGGAGCCATAAGGGGGTGAATCCGTATTTTTTAAATAAGGTGCAAGAAGGGCTCTCGGCAGCCAGGTTTGGCCGGGGAATCCCACAGCAGGGTGCCCAGGTCTGCCTGACACGGAGCGCGATAATTAGCGATGTCTCCAGAGCAGCATTGCTGCCACCAGCCGTCATCTGCAGCCCTAAATAGCCTGAGCCGGCAGGAGGCTGAAAAGCAGAGCCATTTTCCGTCAGAAAACTTCTTCCAGAAACCTGCAGCTGCTGTCAGAAACAGCCCAGAAGAGAGCAGGGTGGTTTACGTGCTATTATACTCTAGAAAACAAGAAGAACGTGGAAGTGATGAACTTGGAGTGCTTTGACTTTTTTACAGTGACATCTGCCAACACGGGAAGTTTCTGAAACAGATCGCCGAGGACTTTCACTTCCTGGGAAATTAAAAAAAAAAAAAAAAAGAAAAATACTTTTTTTCTGCTAAGCCAGCCTTGGATCCTTCCTTGGGACAAAACAAACCATCAGCAAAGTGACGGCATGTTTCTACCTCCATGCTGATTTCCAGAGCTAGAGTTTCCCACTGGCGCTGGCTCTCTGTGAGATGAACGAGGAGCTGCAGCTACTGAACAGCAGAAAACAAAACCGAGAAGGCCTAGTGCAGCTTATTAATTCCGCAGGTCTCGAGCTGCAAACGTTGAGTCTTGAAAATCACTTAATTGCCCGGCTTGTCATGCCAAGATGTATTTTGAGGACGCTGCCAATCTGACGGTTATTAACAAACAAGGCGGCCACAAGCCCCGACTGCACTGAGATCCCGGGTACTTCTCATGTGCCGCATCCCAACAGGAAGTACTTAATAAGAATAATAATATCCCGAAAGGCCAACCTACGGCAGTGCAATTAAAAAGCTTTTCTGTCTCACTTTGAGGGGGGAGAAAAAAATGAGGGGGAAATTAAAATCAGACAGGAAATTCCACTAGAACAAGCTGGCTTATGTCCTAATAACACAGGGCCGTGCCAACTCCTCCAGAAAGCAGAGGAGGGGAAAGAAAAAAAAAAAAGAAAAAGAAAGAAAGAAAAAAAAAAAAAAAGAAAAAAGCAGCCCTCTAGACTGACTTGGATCTGAAGCTACATTGTGGAGCAGCCGTGGCTGCAATTCTAAAGGGAGAAAGGCAGCAGCAGCAGCGAATAAAAGGCAGTTTGCTTTGCTAGCAAGTCGCAGTTTTATAATGTAACTCTTGTATTACAGCGCGGCCAACGCCGCTTTGTCGACCAAACACGCGGCCCGGGAAGCTTGGAGGGCCAGATGGATCCTGGGGCTTGTTCTCCCAACAGCTGCCGCGGGAGAATGGAGGGAAGAACAAAACCACACCGAGCAGCTCAGAAGGCACCCCGGGGCGCGAGGGGCGGGCAGGCGGAGGGGCAGAGCAGCTGGTGGCTCGCTGGTGCCTGCCTGGACGGGGGCTACGTGTGCTCCCGGCTGTGGGAGAAGAATCGGGATCTCAAGAGCATCTCTGCAAACATATGGGTCCCTCAAGAAAGATACATTTATAGAAGGAAGCGTGCCTGTGAGTTTAGGGGAGAAGTTTTCTCCAAACGCCGTTATTATCCTGCCCGCTTGGAAGCCGGTAGCATCCTAATGCAGTAAGCACCTCCAGCTGATGCAGCAATTTCCAGAAATAAAAAATAAAAAAAAAAGGGCCAAGGTGATTTGCCATCGCATGCTCTGTGCTCTGGGACTAGGCCAATGAACAGCAAACTCTTTCAGCAGCATCTTCCCCCATGCATTTCATGTGAAGGCTCATTTCACAGCAGGAGCCGCATCCCTTAGAGCGGTTCGTGAGTGCAGCCGTGCTGCTCTGTACGGCTCCGCTGCTGCCGTGGTTTGCATCTGAGCAAACCTTTCCTCGGCTCTCAAAAGTGCAACAGCTTCTGATCATCAGTAATATAAAAGGCTAAGCTGTAATTTGCTATTAGGTGGAGGCACTGTGGAGAAGGCACTAACCGGCATTTGTAAGCGGGAGGCAGCAGGAGCCCCAGTGGACTCTGATGCCCTCGGCTGCATCCGACACAACCAAGCCCAGGATCTCTGCAGGGCGAGATGCAGAGGGATGGGGCCCAGCAGCCTCAGGCTCTTGCAACCACCCTGTCTGAGTACCGGGGGGCAAAAGTGGTCAATGAGAAGGGAGGGAGAGCGCAGTGCTCTCTGCACGACACTTTGCCTCCGACAGTGGGTCTAGCGGAGCCCTGACCGTGCGCCTTCCAGTCATGCAAATAAAAGCTTATTCACGAGCATCATCCCAAGCTGCATCCCTCGGAGTGGGACTACCGATGGGGATGTCTTTTAGCATCCAAACGGAGCCTGCCTCACACCCCCAG
The DNA here is from genome assembly GCF_964035555.1 of Netta rufina. Taxonomy (NCBI): domain Eukaryota; kingdom Metazoa; phylum Chordata; class Aves; order Anseriformes; family Anatidae; genus Netta; species Netta rufina. The sequence continues at coordinate 26,604,060 of NC_140129.1, forward strand.
CCACGTGTTCACACCCTTCCCCGGAGGTGGCACGGGTGCTCACACAGTCACACGCCTAGCCAGCTCAGGGAGTTCATCCAGTTGAAAACTAATCACCTGAAATTGTATTGCACAGGTTTTTGGCTGGATCTACTCCCTGAACCAGTTTTCCAGGAGATGGCTGGTACGAGAATGAGCAAAGTAGGCTCTCAGGCTGCAGTCCAGCCACCACTTCCAGCCCCAGCTGCTGCTGAGAGCAGCTCTTTTGACCTCCTTTGGCGACTCATCCCCACATCAAGACACGCTGTTATGGGGCCAGGCTGGTTCTGTGTGGCCGCATGGCTGACTGGGCCCCACTAACCCAGCACATCCCCTCCTGAAGTCAGCTGGGTGAGCTTCACGTCTGGCCCCAAGGTGCCTGTCCTGGGGACACAGCTGCCTCTGGCGCTGGCCAAACTGTGCTTATGAGAAGGTGACCTAAAACTAACCCAATGAGTCACAGAGTAGCTGAGGTCGAAAGGGACCTCTGGAGGCCACCACCTGCTCCAGCAGGGCCACCCTGAGCAGGGGGCCCAGCACCACATCCTGGTGCCTTCTGGAGATCTCTGAGGAGACTCCACCACCTCCCTGGGCAGCCTGTGCCAGTGCTCAGCCACCCGCCCAGCACAGAAGTGCTGCCTGATGGTCAGATGGAGCCTCCTGTGTGCCAGTTTGTGCACACCGTACATCTCCCCACATCCATCGGGATGGATGGATTTGTCCAGGAGCGACAACGCACCGGGAGCTGTTGGCACAAGGAGCCGGCACAACTTGCAGGAGCTGGAAAGCAGCCTTAGAGAAGAAAAACTCCCAAGCACACGCTCAAAAGCAGTGCAAGCGCAGGTGCCGGTGCCAGCAAGAGCAGGCACGCCAGCCCGCCCCAAGCACAGACCTACCTGAGCGGCCCCTGGCACCGTGGGGCTGCCTGCTGCCATCGCGGGGACACCCGTCCCTGTCACGCCACAAAGCCTGTCTCGATCTTTCAGGAGAAGGCTGTGCTTCAAATGCAGCGCTGGCATTTCTAGCCTCTCGGATCCAAACCACAGAAGCAAGTTTGCTTTCTTTATGCATATGCTCCTCCAGGCACTAAAACAAACTGAAATCAAACTGCTCCTATAGGCAATGGCTTGAAAAATTTCCCCTCTGTATGAAAGGTCTGTTTATATCGTTTGTAAAATCGAACACATCAAGCCTGGAAAAACCCCATATGGAGTCTGTTGCATGTTTTGACCGAAGTTCTTTCTGGAAATGGAAGCAAAGAAGCCTGCTTTCTGCTAGAGTCATGACAAAACCGCAGGGCTGGGTATTTTGCTTGCACTTACAGCCAGGTGATAAGCATCTCGGTGGCCTTCAGAGAAGAATTTTGGGAGGTTTCGCGCTCCCCGACATCAGTCCCCAAAGCACTCCCAGTCCATAAAGACCAAGCAGATAGCGCATGAGCTGGCTTTTAGCCACGCGCCCGGCAGCCCGCCGCTCTCAGCCAGGCGCGAGGGCTGAGGAGCAGGGGGGTGAGGAAGTTATCTGTTTTACCCAGCTGTGCTTTTGGTGCAGGCTAATAACAGCCATGTATCATCCTGCCTCGGCCTGCAAATTCTCCGACTGGTGTTAAAAATGGTCCCGGTGCAGTCTGCAGTGGATTCTCTGGGCAGCTCATGCAAAGTGCGGGTTGTTAGCATGCTGCTTGTGTAATGAGGGCGCTTAAGACGGGAAGGGGTCTCTGGAAGGTCCTGAAGAGTGATTGCAGTTCAGGAGACTCACCCACCTGGCAACACGCTGATTTATGGCCTGCTCAGTTAATAGCCCTGCTTAACACAGGAGTTTGTCGAGATTAAGTAATTGCCTGAAACAAAAAGTTTATTATCTTTAAGTCTCTGCTGATGAATGACTGGGTGCTGGAAGAATCATGTGAAAGATCATCTGTGATTCCCTCCCACTTTGGGGGGGGGAGGGGGGGAAGGGGGAGAAAAAGAGTAAGATTTTTGAAAACCAGATTTTCCAAAGGAGTTTGGAAGTTTGCAATTTACACTGAAACACGATCAGAGACATTTACAAGCAGAAGGGTTCACATATCAGCTGCCATCTAATAAATAGCACAAGTAATAACATAGCTCTGTGATGCATTTTTCCCAAGAATTGCAAAATATTTTGTAAACCTTAATTAATACCACCCCTTGTGAGATAACCGATCCTGTCACACAGTAATAAGGTTAGGAATGAATCAAGATGCAAAGCCTGTTTCATTTTTATGTATAACATAGTGGCCTTTCCCATCCTAGAAAAGTCTGGAAAATTTCCAGTCTAGAAAACACTGCAAATAAGTGTGAAGTTAAAAGACGCCGCACACCAAATTCTGCTGCAATTACTACTTCTCTCTGTTTCCAGATGCTGAGCAAGGTTAAAAGGCTTGATGACGGTCACACACGCTGCTCCATGAAGCTGAGCCCCAAAGCGCACCTTGGCTCCCCATTGCCTTTGCACCCCCAGATTTGCTCAGGGTTGGCCTGTGAGCACCAGCACGTGGCTGCAGGGTTGGGCAAGGAGGGGAGCAGGACTGGCAGAAGTCCCCGTCCCGAGAGCAGCCCCTCATGGTGTTCCCACAGCCCTCGGTGCCAGCCCTGCTGTCCCTCCTCACATCACTTCGAAGCAATAAAAATGGAACTTGGCTGCAGCTTTCCTCAGCTCTTCTCATATTACCTTTTAATCCAAATACATATGGTTCAGGGAGCACTGAGAGGCTTGCATGAAAGGATGCACACTGAGAGAATGCAAACCCCCCCAGAAAAAGAGGATGAGCTCTGCAAGGCTCCCTTGGCCCCAACATGCACACCCCCGCTCCCCAACATATTAATCAAGAGCCTGACGAGATTCCTTTTGAAATCCCCCAAAAGATTTCCGCAGACTTCAGTGGTGTTTGGATCAGGCTACAAATTCAGAATAAATCACAAACTGGCTACATCTGCCAAGTTTATTTTTCTCTTTTCCAGGTTTCAGAACAAATCCATTTTACTGCTGGGAAAAAGCAGAATGAAATAACCGACGAGTTCAAATATCCTGTATCACTCCCCATATTAATTCAGTCAGTCAATCTATCCCATAACTTTGGGAAGCGAAGCAGATTACTTTGGCCAGATCAAAACACAAAAACCGGACTGTTTCATTTATGTGCATTTCGTTATTTAATACAGCCTGCGCAAGCCTCTTTCTCTCAGGCTAAAAGTGACACTTTTGGGAACTAAAGTTAACCACAGACCTAAACTAAGCTAGAAGAAACCAAATGACATCTGCCCTGAGACAGCCTAATGATTACCACAGCCCCCCTCAAATCAAACAGTGAATTATTGCCATTTTCCTGGGTAGACAGGGAGCAATTTTGAAGAGGCGCTCTTATTCAAAACCTTCTAATCTTAAAGGATGCACAAAACCAAATTACTTCAAAACGTGGACCCAATCAAAAGATTTTTGCAACAGCAGGATTGTTTTTAATGACACCAGGGATTCTGAAACAGGTCCCTGCAACCTCATTTTTGCATAAATTGGGATGGTTTTATTAATTTGTGGCTAATACATTTTTTAAGCTGTCTAGCACTGATAGCAAATTCCCCACTTGTAAAAGACCATGTTTAACTCCCAGGTTTGCAGATTCGGCAGCACTTGCCTTTTTTTAATGTTTGTCCTCAGTGAGTAGAAAAAGGAGCAGCTTCCCCACCTCTGATCAGAGCCTGACTGATGTCTGCTGATAGCTTCATGTTAGCTTGGGAGATCTGCAAGATGGGAAGCCTCCTCTGGCAAACAGCTGCAGATGTCTTTTCAGGTTTTATTTAGTTCATTCACTGTCTGCAAAAAGCAACGTTAGCACCGGTTTTGAGTTGGAAAGCCACTGCACAATGAATATGGCACCATGTTGGACTTTACTCTCATTTTCAGTCTTGTTCTAGCATAAAATCACCACAAAATCATGCAATGTAGCAATACCTGCAGAGCACAAGCAAGCCAGCCAGCCAGCCTGGCAGGAGAAGCTTGAGGAAGACCCTTGGATTTGCCTTCATCTGCTCCTTTGGGGCTCATTGCACCATTTCAGGATGAGAACTGCACAACTGCTCGTGCAGCCTTCTCGTTGGAAGAATCCGGAGTTGGGATGGGTGGAGAGGCATCTCCACTTTGTTGGGCCCCTGAACTAGGACAACGGCACAAGTGGGCATATCGAGTTCCTCAGAAATGCAGCACTGGCAGATCAAAACACCTGCGAGCACCGTTTCACTGACAGCGCACTTCTAACGTTGAAACAGGGACTGCTATCAGGCTGTTAGCACAGGCACTTTCCTTTGAAGTATCTGCTGTAATTCTTGCATTTTCCCTCCTGACTCTGGTACTTGTTTGGCTCCAGTTATTTCTGTAATTTTCCTTCCCCATGTCCCAGGGCAAAACTCAGACTGTAATACACCCATGCAGAGTGCTGCGGGTATGTGCACCCTCTCTGTGTGCCCCGCTTTTATCAGGCATGGTATTTTCAAAAAGGAATGCAGGTTTTCAACCCTGGTGATGTCAGATCTCGGATTTTCCCATGAGAAAATCCCTTACAGGTCCTCTGCCTTCAAGTGAGTCATTGCTGCTGCCCTGCTGAGGTTCCCGCACTCCCCTCTCCTGTGCAACCCTCCCGGTGCGGCAGGCGTGTTGGCATCTGCTAACAGGCTTCCCAGGCCGTCACCTGGATGTGATCGGGGAGACAAAAGAGTAGCTGATGAATCCTGTTTACAGAGAAGTTGTGATCGACTTGCGTTTGCCTCCAGCCGTTGGGTTTGATGGCTCAAATACACCCTATGTGAGCGCTCATCCTCTGAGCCCATAGTATTCCTGTTTGAAGTCATTTTATAGGATGTAAGACCTCCAGAAAATCAGAGGTGATATTTTACTGCTTGTGACTGTGGCTGCATTAGCAGGTGAGAAAGCAGCAATCCTTAATCTCTGCATTCACATCACCACGTGTCACAGCACCTGCAGCATCGCACTGGGAGCAACCTTCAGCGTACTTTGCCCATCCCGAGAGGGACGGTGTTTGGGACAGACTGGCTGTGTCCCTGGGACATGGGCACCCACAACCGGGAAGCACCCACTGGTGTACACAGGTGAGCAGTTGAACTGCTGTAGTGCATATCTCTGAGCATGTGAGCAAGTCTTTTCCCACTGCCAACCCCAATTTCAGAGGTCTTCATATGTAGGCAAATACACCTGCGTGTGCGTAAAAGGAGATGGGATCTGCACCACAGATAAGGAAGACAAAGAAACCCCATTTCATGAAGAGTCACTTTGTTTCTCGGGGCCCGAGTGTGCCAGATACACACCAACACGAAACCTCACTGGGGCTTTTGAGAGAGAGGAAGGGAAGAGAAGGCCTGGACAAACTCACACCACCATCGTGCTGGTTGTCCAAGCCACAGCTGATGAAGGTGAAGGCACATCCAACCAGGCTGGTGGATTCCCAGCACCATCACGTTTCTCCAGAAATCAGCCAGCAGCACAAATCCTGCTGTATTCACTTTGGAAAAGATTGAGGGGAAGAAGAGGAGGAAGAAATCAAGCTGGGGAAGCCAAGATGTGAAGGAAGGGTAAGACAAGCTGTTACGGAGACCCTTCTAAATTATTCAGTGAACTACAATGACTGCAAATAGTTATTGCTATGTTTAATTATTTGCACACTTTCCTGTGAGACTTTCAGCTGGCCAGCAAGCAAATCTGTGGGCACAAATTTCTGGATTACTGGGTTTTCTCCATTTCTCAGGGTGCATTCTTGTCTTATCTTCTTTTGACTTTCTCTCATCTATGATCAACACAAGCCACATCCATAGCCAAAAAGAGTTGCCAAACATAGCTTTGCCAGTACATGTAAGTGCTAATTATCATCATTACTAATCTGTTGGGACCACAGCTTCCAGCCGCCGTGTGCCGAGGAGGGACCTCTGCAGCATAACCCAATTCACGGGCACCCCAAACAGGCTCTCTGCCACCACCTCTCCTGGCAGGCACTGCGGGGTTGACATACGGCTGGGAAATACAGGCAGATTGGTCAACACGGTTCCCTCTGACTCAAATGGCTATGTGCTCATACAAAAGAAATCTGTTAATACTTGTGCAAATAAGGGACACTAACTGCTCCGTTGCCGAATATTGTTTTGTTGTCAAATCAGCATTCACCCTCAGCTACATGAAATTCTTTTTTCTAATCAGTGCCTGGTCTCAGGAAACCCTTAATTTATTAGCTGTAAACCCAGTTTTGCTACACTTACTTAAGCCCGGTAATACTGTACTTTGCAAACAGTTCCACCAGATTAATGGAGCTCCAGATGGGGCTGGATGGCAGATTTAGGCTTTTAAACAACAGCTTTCAGTTCAGGAAAGCAATGTTGTACACCCTCGCCTACACACCATGCAGTTACCCCTCTCCTTTCGCAGCCTGAACTTCTCAGCAGCGTGATGCACACGTCCCAGCCCTGTTCTGCAGGACCAGGTCTCCATCCCTCACACCAGGAGTGCCAGCCCTGCTCCAGCCCTGGTCAGAAATAACGGGATGCTCCGCTGCCTGCACCGCAACATGCTGGGAGCATCCCTGGGCTGCGGGGTGGGGAGAAGAGCACAGGGCAATCTGCTTTGGAAAAGGTCAGGATGGCTCCCCTGGCATCCTAAGTAAAGTTCTGTGACTTCAGCTCCCAGCGGAGACAAAATGCCCGTTTTTATCACCTCACCTCATGCTGGCTCTACAGGGAAGTGAAAGGCAAGCACAGCGCCTGCTAATATCTTTAACCGCATTTACTGAAACCTTTTGACACCAAGGCTATTTTTATTAGCTAAGTGCACTGCGCCAGTATCAGAATGCAAGTTTTACTGCTTACAGCTCAGCCTTGCAAAAAGCCTTTTCCAGTCACTGTCTGTGGCAACGATAAGCCGTAACGAGGCCCTGGTACCTCCTAGCACAGCCTGGCACTTGGAGCAGCTGCAGGCATCCCCCCCATCGTTCCCCTCCCCTGCAGAGCTGCCCACGCTACACCTCAGGTCCAGAGCCAGAGACGTGCCTTTCTGTTTAATAAACTTGGACACATTTCCTTTCCAAGCCCTGCCTCAGTTTCCCCAGTAGCAAAACAGAGAAAAAAAGTTGCCCTTAGTTTTACAAAAAATCATTCAGCAACTGTAATAATGCCTGCAAAGTGCTTAAAACAAAGCTTTGACAGAAACACAGGCATGCATACGTAAAACTCTTAAATTTTAATTTTTGTTTCGTAATTACATGGGATTCCCTACTTGCCTATTCTTCTTGCCTGAAACTGCTGGCTCTTACAACCCAGTAAACTGCATCCCACGTGAGTAACAGTAGTTGACAGCGATACAATCTTAGAGCCTAACACCCTCGGAGCATCACATGCAACACCAATATTGAGAAACCAGGAACCCGAACAGATGCAGTCAGACCACTCGCGGTGGGAGTTCGGAGACAAATAATTCAACCTTTCATCACTCTCTAATCCCAGGAAAGATATCGAGGTTAAACTACTAAGAAAAACACGGGGAGCGTTAAGCAACTTGGAATTCACTTTGGAAAGGCGTAATTAGCCAGCTAGCGCTGGTCACCCATTTGAAGAAGTTGAACCCACAGCAATTTCTCCCTTCCCAAGAGGCACAGTCCGCATAGACGCGCTTGCCGCCTGCGGCCGCGGCATGGGCTCCCTCGCTCTGTAATTGCTCCTTTATTGTGAGCTATCACGAAAGGCTCCAGGGGTTCCCCACGGACCTTGCCCTTGATCTGGGTTAAGATACTTTGACCTGTGATCCTTTATAATAAATGATATCCCTCAGTTAAAGAATGCTCCCTTCAACAATATGGGCCTGCCCTCAGGAAGTGGGAAAGGAATTTTCCTGCAAAGGCAGATTAAGGAAATTCCACGCAAATTTCATGCATTTTGAATAATCTTCTGAACCGTGACGAACCAGCTTCCCCTTGCAGGGATCCTGCTCCAAATTGCTGCGGGAGACAAATCTCGCTGTTGCTTCCTTGGTGGCAAAGCACACTGCTTTTCTTGGACTCAGCATGTCGGACTGAGCACAGTGCTCGGTGCCGCTCATCCCTCAAGCAGGCAGAAAACACTGCCTGCCCTGCCTGTCCTCGTATACTCGTGTGCATCCCCTTCATCACAACGACTGTGGGTGGTCTCCTTTTTCACCTCCAGGTCCCTCCCCAGCTCCTTCCTTAGGGGATTCCCAGCTTGGAGGGTGCCAACACTCACCAGTGCCCCCACCAAGCCCCTTCTCCACCTCTCAGACATCATCACTGCTCTTGTGCACATCCCTCCACCCTTGGGCACCCAAAGGCATCCTCCCCCTGGCCATACACCAACTCTCACAGCACCCTTCCCTGCATGTCCAGGCTATGCCTCCCCAGCACATCTGGGGCTCAGTCCTTGCGTTTTGGACCTTCAGCCAACATCCTTGCCAAGGTAAGGTCATCTCATGCTCTCCTTTTAACGGTGTCAAAATGAGAAGCAGCATAGGAACGTCATCAAATTTTACAATTTTTGTTTTCTGAAGAAAATTATAAATTTAAAGGGACATGGTTGTGTTGGCTGAACAAAAGCATTTTGTCCCTGAGTACTTTGAAGTGACAGGGAATCCTGTGAGGCTGTAAAAGTTTTAAAACGTTACTTTTTTTTTTTTCTTTTTTTTTTTTTTTTCACGGATCCTCCAGTTTATGCCTTCCTGAGCCTCATGCAAATATCAGATGAGAAAACTTAAAGATTAAAAAAAAAAAAAAAGAAGACTTAGGAGTCTTTTACATGCAGCAATGCTAATGAGACTGCAGCCACAAGGAGTGGAGGCAGAGGAGAACAGTGTTTTAGTGTATATGTCAGCCCTGGTGTGTGCTTTCGACAGAGGAAGCAAATAAAATATTTTGCCAGGCTGCTGAAACGGTATGATGGTAGGACAAACCCCTGCACGGCTTTACATACTGGAAAATAAAAAATGTAAGCAATTACCAATTGTCATTACTAAAGCTAAACTAGGCGATATTCAGCGATGATGTTATTTTCCTAGCAATCAACTTGACAATGAACGATACAGGAAGGAGTATTTTGAAAAGGATGCCACTACCTTGTTCCAAGTAAGTCATGTATGATTTTGAGATCTTATTTCAATGGAAAAGTTTTGAAAAAGCATATTGCGGTTAAAGGCAAAGCCACCAACAGCACACTAGCAGCCTGACATAAAGTCTATTGAAATCAATGGGAGTCTTTCCACCGACTTCATTGGGTTTGGGATCAAATCCTCGAGGAGAATAAGCTATTCTGCAATATCCATTATTACGGAAGGCTTTGTCCTGGTAATTAGATGCTGGGAGAGCGCGGGGCGATTGTCGGGCGCGCTGATCACTCACCCATGGAGACCCGTGCTCAGCGCCTGCTTGGGTCCCGCTCAAAGAAGGGCTGCCGATTCCCACCGGTGCCCGCCCGCGCTCCCAGCCCCGCCGCCGCCAGGTAGACGGGAAGGAGAGGGCAGAGGTGGGGGCTGAGGCAGTAGAAACGTGCTGAGTGCTTGCCCAAATTTCCCTGGCCCCTGCCCTCCCCTCCGAGCCCTCCATCTTCCCAAGAGCCATCACGCACGCAAGGCGTTTTCAGGGGAAACGCGGGTAGCCAGCGGGATGTGGGGCCTCACAAAGCTCCTCTGTACGGCCTGGGGCAGCGTGCCGAGCGTCATCGGGGCTGCTGACTACCCAGGGAGCACGCCTCCGTGTTTACATCTCATTTCTAAGGTTAAAACGTACGGCTCCTTGGGGGATACGGCCGGGGGAGGGACTGTGAGTCCCCTGCAAGCAAAACACAAACAGAAAGGGCAAGCGATGCAAAAAGGACGGCCACCAAGAAGTGATATCTTTGGCTCGCTGTGAATATGGGACTCCACACCATTTGCAGCTGATAGAAAAGACAGCAGAGCTTGAATTCTCAGGGGCGATAGCACACGGTGGTACAGGACCTGAAGGGTCCGGTTTCTATGATGTGTCCTGCACCCATTCTTTGGGAAAGAACACTGAAGCAAACACCAAAAGAAACCCCAACAAACCAACCCCTCCAAAAACCAACAACACCCTATCCTAGGTGGTAGGAACTCACCAGAAACCAAGCTACCCCCAGTCACTAAGCCCTTTTGAAAGCCACAAAGAGAAGCCATTTATCTCACAGGAGCGGATCACACCTCCTCCACCTTGCAGGTCTCTGCACAGTTTCTCTCTCCCCATAAAGGCAATGCAGGGGAACAAGGGAAGGGGAGGGGATCAGACTGGGTGGCCTGGCTCGCCTGCCGCAGAGAGGCCATTTCTCTCCTCGACTATTGAGGAGGCCTGGAGAGAGCCATTTCCTAGTTCAGGCACTTAAAAGCGAGGAACCTCATGTCCCGCAGACAGAGCTCAGCTCCAGTGATGAGGTTCAATGCAGAGTGAGCAGACCTGAGCTCATCAGTTTGAAAAAAAAAAAAGAAAAACAACCGAAGGAAATTCACTCATTGTGTCTGGGATGAAGACAATATGGGTTGATAGCTCAGTCTCCTCCCATAAAAGACCTGCAAGTCACCAAATAACTCTGGTGGGTCTCAGGTTAAGGCAATGAAAGATGTTCCTTGAGCAGTGAAAGCGAAGTTGTGGTACTCCTTGCTGCAGGACGGGCTGGCACTAAAATGACGTGCAGGTGAAGCAGCAAGAGGCTCCGCTTCATTCCTAGGTACCTGGGCAAAGCCGACAGCCTTAGAAGCACCCCTCACTCCAACCAAAAGCCGTTACCATGCACCACACCCCAGCTCTGCACCCATTTATCTCTCTGCCTTTGCCTGGCTTCAATGCCTGAGATACAAGGTCTCGCTTCCACTGGTCCCCATCTTGGGTGTCACAAGATTTAGGAAGAGAGGCTGGAAGCAGCCTACAAGAACAAATAATTAAATCAACTGAGCTGGCTGTGTCTGGATGAGCCTCGGCCATGTGGGTGCAGACCCTGCCTCAGGCTTGGCGGGGAAGCGGAGGCCGGTGTCGAAGTGGGAGCAAACCCACGCAGCCAAAATCGCGGCCTCCCTCCCTCTCTTCCTGCACCGTGCCGACATTTTAGAGCTCTGCAAAAGCTATTTGCAGTGAGAGGCTTTCCTGTAAAACGTAAATGAGTACCAGCTGCCCGGACACACTACTAGCACAGCCTCCCTCCTCGGACGGGCTGTGATCGCCTGAAAGGCCGCCTGCCTGGCGGGCCATGAGTGTCTGTCTGTCTGTCTGTCTGGTAGAGACGCTCGGGAGCTGCCCCATGAAAAGGCAGCAGTGTTCTCCCGTTGAGGTGTCAGCTTGTAAGCAAACTAAGTGCTTTTCACCCTCGGAGGAAAAAAAAGTCGCTTTTTATCATCGCTGATATTTATTTAAACAAGCCTCTGTCTACCAGGCCCGCTGTGTGTGACCCAGGAAGGACGGCTGGCTCTGCGCGATCGTCGCCGGCCCTGGGCTGTGCCCACCCGTGGCTGCGTCTCAAGCAGAGCGCTCCCACCCCGACGCCACGCTTGGCCCCCGCCAGCTGAAATATTTTTTTCAATTTACCTTGGAAATAATATTTCCTGGCAGCGTATTAATGCCCTTTTCAATGCTGAAAAGAAAATCCAAACAGCAGCACGCAAGCAGCAGCCAACTGCCTTAGCAATGAGTGCGGTACCTGCTTTGTACCTAAATATTCGTAACTTGCTAATACTGACATTAATACTCAGTTTTACTTCACCTTCATGTTTTATCTGTTTAAATATTTACCAGGCCTTCAACCCTAGAACATTGAGCCAGTGTCTTACTCTTCTTGCACCGACACAGCAGAGCAGATTTGTTTCTCTCACCGCACATGGACAAACGCAAACACCAGATAGCACTGCGTGCTCCTGCTGTTCCCCAGACTTCAGTAACCACAGCACGGGGGGACACTGGGATTTCACACCTCCCCATAGGGGCCAAGTGTGAGCTGTGCCACAGGACAGCACCCCAGATAACAACAGCTCTGGCACAGTTGTGCAAAAGACTGTGAAAAGGGCGATGCTGACATGCTGGCTTCACAGCTGGCAGAATTTGCCTGTGGAGAGTTTTAACACCTGAAATTATCTGCAGGTGCCCTGTGGTGTCCTGTCCACTGCCTGGCCAGCTGCCAGCCCCACAGGGCTGCTGCCATCCCAGGGAACAGAGACCTCTGCACCCGTCCCATTCCTGCCCTCCAACCACCGTGAACTTGAGGCATCAGGAATGCTAATCGCTGCTCGGCTGAACATTTCCCCGTAATAACCTTTAATGACTCTGTAATTACTCTTTAAACCATTGACTTTGCAATCATTTTTTAATTCCCCTTTGCCACATTGCTCCCTGTGCTACCAAGCTGGAAGCTGAACTGTAAGTGAATATTAGCCCGCGAAGGCGAGGGTTGCGCTGCTAATGCAGGCGCTTTGAAAGAGTTGGGAGGGCGGGGGGGAGGGTAGGGCGGAAACAAAAAGCACAGCAAGATTTTCCCCAAATTGGTTTCCCTCAAAACAAAGCCCTACCACTCTGCTAAGCCGCTTTAGGGAGCATTTGGAAGAAGCTGGGCTCCCTCGGCGACTTGCTCTGCTCACTCTGCAAATAGAGTCCCGCGCTGCAAGCGCCGACTTCCAGTTGAAACAAATATTAGAAGCTACGTGGTGATAATTCAGGGTGAAGGCAAGCCCCTCGATGAATGAACCCAGCCGAATGAGCCCCATTGGAAAGCCGTATTTCATCGGGGGGATACAGAAGCAGTAAAAGAAACTTGAGTGTCCAGGACTCAGCGTGAAGCCAGCACAAAGCAGGCAGGGACGGGCAGTTTCTTTTCAAGCCTTCACCCCCAGGAACAATGGCCCTATTGCAGCCACCCTTTGCTTTTCTTCCCGTGATTAACATGCAGCCCATGCGGGAAGAATGGGAATTTATTCCGCAGTTAAGATTCCAGAGGTGCTATCGGGTCAGGTGGCTAATCGTTAAATCAAACTGCTGTCATCTTCATTCAGGGCCCGTCACCCGGGGCCGCGTTATTACTTGGGTTTATGCAAAATAAACAGCTTTGCTAAACATTCCTCTAAAAGGGGGTCAAATAAAGAAGGGAAGGAGGAGATACACCAACAGCACCAAGCAGATCCCGCATCCCCGCCACCCCCGCTCTGTCCTGGGCTGATTAGATGGGGATGGGGGAAGGAAGGGCTTCATCGAGTTTTTACGCCTTTGTTTTTATCAGCAGGCTGTTTTTTTCTTTTATAATTCCACTCAAGGCTCCTTAGTGAGTACTGTTAACTTATTCTTGTCTGGGTCTGGCTAATTCAGTTTCTTTCTTGAACTACATAGACTTACAATTCTGTATTTTCTATAGGTGAACTCAGCCATAAGAAATCTCTTATAACTCCTCCATAAAAGACAATCTCTCAGAGGCTTCCTTCAAGACACATATAGAGATGCTTAACACAAGGCGCTCAGAAGGAATGTTAATTGCGGTGTGGCACACACGCATTTTTGGATCAGCGGGTTAGGAAAGCCTGGGCTTGCTGCTCTGACAGGTAGCGGAGGAGAGAAGGGCTGCTGAAGTGTTCCCGACTGTGAACAGGCCGGGGTCCTTGCGAGGGATCGCATGTGCTGACAGGTGCGTGGGGTCAGAGAGAAAACTGGGATTTTGCAAAAAGAACAGAAACAGCATCTCCCCCATCTCCCTGGCATAATTTTCTTTCCAGGGTGGTCTCAAAAAGCCCATTTTCAAGAATATTCAATGCATGGATCCAAATAGTGGCTGGCTCATCCCAGTCCCTCCTGCCATGAGCAGCGCATCAAGGACCCTTCACAAACGTTCCCAGCACTGCACTCCCGCGATGCACAGGACAGGCTGGTGTGCCCAGCAGCCCGACTTCGCTAAAACACTGGGCACGATGTACAACTGAGGCTGGTGAGAGCAGAAATACTGTCCTCTGTATCGGGCCAACTGCACAGAATGAGGCCCGTTTAAAGCAGAATGATACCCATTGAAAGTGAAGCTGTCTGCTGCTCCAGTTCCTCTACACTAGCAGCAGTCAAAAAAAAAAAAAAAAAAAAGAAAAAGGAAAAACAACACACCAACCAACCACGAACAAAAAAACCCACCCTCATGATTAACATTCATCTGCTTTGAAAGAAACTTTTAAAAATGTGTTTTTGTTCTCTGCGGCTTGTCGATCCCAGGCAAAAAGTCAAAACTGGGATTAAAACCAAGCGGCTGTAGCCAGGAGACTGTCACTTCTGGTTTCTCTTCCCTCAAGGATTAAAAAGTTACTTTTAATTAATGTTGTTTCAAGATGTCAAGCCGGGTGCTGCTGCCCCCAGCGCTGTCTCTGAAGGCGGGCGAGCAGCGCCAGCTTGCTCCAGCCCTCTGTGCTGTCGTAAGGGGCTGTCCCCGGGGCTGGGCATCGCTGCCCACACACACCCGTGGGTCTGCCTAGGGTGGGGAAAACCCCGGCTTGGAAATGCACTCACTCAGCCCCAGACACCCGTGCACAGGTTGAGCATCCATTGCAAAAATATTTTCATTGCCTCAGCTCCCCGGAGAGATGCATTGATCCTTGCCGAGCACTGAAAGCCTGTTTCATGTATGAAGAAATCCCCTCCTAGCCCAAACATCAAAACATCTGAGTGTGAGTCCAGCTTTGCAGAATTATGCCGGGTTATTCCTGGACTATACACAAACTGGATGCTAAACACACACCGGGGCGTATGACTAACACATGTCGCTTCCTTCCTGCATGCTCTGGCAGCAAGTTCAATTGAAACAGGACTGTCTGAAAAATCCTGCCCCGAAAGGTCAGACACAGAGAGTGTCTCGGCCCTTCTGGAGTTTCACAGGGAATCTGGTATGAGGGAAAATTACGGTGAGCAAAAAGTGAAGCAGAAATGTGACCACAGCCCTGACCTCTGATTGAAAATGCCTCATTGCTAGCTCAACCACAGGCAGACAGACATGATTTAATCCAACTTTTTTACTCCTCTCGCTGCACAGAACTCGCTCGCTCTTTTGCTGCTCCTCGGGGGTATGAAACATTTTTTATCCACCCACGGTAGCCAAGGTACATACGCCACAACCACCAACTATGAATTTATTCAAGGTGTGCTCAGAACTTGGCCAATAAAACACAAAGCGGTTTAAGGTGCCCTGGAACATTTTTACTTCGCATGTCCGAGGAGTCGTACCTGTGCAGGCATTTGGAGAAGGGTACAAAGCCACACATGCTGGGGAGTTCCCTAAACAAAGGCTCATGAGAATTGGGAAGACCCGGACAGGGCTCCCCAGTCCCCCAGTAACTGGCGAGATGCAGCACAAAAGCTACCCCCAGCCCTCCCCACAAGTGACACACTTGTGCTTAAGGCAGAAAACATGAATAAGCAGGTCACCTCTCACCTTAAAGCAGCCTCCCCAGCTGATGGAGAGGCAGCAAGAACAGTTACAGCAGCCAATTTCCCATCCTCCGCCAGCGGGAGAGAAAGGGCTGAATCTCCCGAGTGCTCGGGAGAGGCGGCAGTGCAAGCAGCAGGCAGGCAGCAGGGCTGAGAGGCACCAGCCTGAGCCTGGCAGCCTGGGATCAGAGGAGATTTGAGCACTCCGTGAGCAAAAGCCAGTGTAAAGTTTTTGCCATTGACAACTTTCCTAGTATTGCGTGTTTTTATTTATTTATTTATTTTTTTCTCTATTTTGCAGGACTTGTTGCTTGTGAGAAATATACTGTATAGATTATCTCCCATATAAGCCCATCCATTTGCAAGCAACTGAAAGCAGCCAGGAAGCAAATGATTACAATTAAAGCAATCAAGCAAGCAAACCCCTTCGTCGCGCTGAGACAAGTGGCACAAGAGAACTTACCTCTGTGTATGATATGGAAAGAATTGTTCATCAGCTTGGGATCATCTCACTCCACCGAACAGGAGGACTGGAGCCATGTGACCACATTAAAAAAAAAAGGGGGGGATAGAGAGGGAGGGAAAAAAAAGAGCGAGAGCGAGCGATCCCATTCATCTATAGATTGTTGAGGGTCGACATAATGAGTTCTGCAAACTGGACCAAGCAGCTCTGCAAGGCATTATTGCTAGTAAATAAATCACTTAGCAGGAGAAGAAAATGCATGTATAAATCTTCTGTCCTGGTAGAAGACATGTTTCACTAGCAACTACCTCCTGAATAACATGCCAAGAAAGCCAATAGAGAGAGTTTGTGAATGCATGTCCAAAGCTTCTTAGCAAACTGTCATATTGATCTAGCACAGCCTAAGGAAGCCTAAGAAGACTCAAGGAGTTTGGGCAAATGCTTGTATTAGTGTTCCCCTCCTCTTAAGAGTTTGCTGAGACGGCACTTCAGTGTTTCCCAAGTAGTGCACCTCCGACCCTGGCAATCCATCAAGTGAATGCAAATTGCGGACCAGACAAAACCAGGCAAACAGCAATGCTGCTTAATAATAATGTACTCCCAAAGAGAAGGACTTCCTCTACAATGATTGCTGTGTACACATTTAAACTAAACACCCAAACTTCTTATTAGCCTCATCATGATTTGTGTTTTTGTTCCCTTTGAAATGCTCCAAAGTAAATGGTACAAGTTTACTCAAGGCTAACCTCAAACAGTAGGCTTTCTGAACTGTGCAAACGAACAAAAGTTGGGCTATATATAGATGGCCCACGTTTATTATAAGTCCCTTTTGAAAACCAACACCCAGCAAAGTAGAGCTAAGGAGCATGTTTGAAAAGAAAATAATCTCGGTAATCACCACTCTCTCCACATTCGGCCTGACCAGGCCTAATTTGGTGGGGATTGTCCAGGACAAAGCCATGGGGCAGCTTCCTTAAAGGTCCATCTCCAGCCACATAATTAGCGGGAGTCAGCTTGAATCAGAGGAGATTTTCTTCTCATCTACGCAAGGTGTTCCTGCTGCCCTAACTGTTGGTCTCTTTCTCAGTGCCTTTTACGTGGGGGGGGGGGGGAAGAAGGAAAGAAAGAAAAAGGGCTCAGCAGTGCTTATTTATACATTGCATGTTAAACACCGAAAGTGGTCCCAAGAGCATGGGGTAGCCCAAAATATCTCAGAGCCAGGACTGACCTTCTGCGAAAGCACTTTTGATGTAGCTCTTAAGAAATGTGGTTATTACAGAGTGTTTGTTTTAAACTCTTTTTAATGGATCTACCAGACCTACATGGAGAAACTCACTAGATTATATTTAACCTTGTTAATTTAACTCAAGAATTAATGACTATATTCTAATGAGCTTTCCATTCATGGCTTTTCGCTTGGATTTGCAAAATCTCTTCTGTACAATGGAAGTTTTCCTACCTGCTATAATGGGAACATTACCAAAGTATCTAAGTGCTTAGGTTTGGCTCAGTTTGGACTGTTGCTACTGGATTTTTTTAGCTTAGAAAGGAAAAACACTGCCACACACATGCTGAGATTTGTATGGGCTCATGAGAAATCCGAATACATGAAGGAGAACACAGCAAGTGCTGGCCGATATGCACTGGCAGCAGTGCTTCTCATCTGAGGGCATCAAAATCGCTTTTCCATGGAGTTGGGCCAAACCTATGTTTGAATCATTGCCTTCAAAGGCCCATTCCAAAACATGCGTAGAAGTCCTCTAAGGCTACCAAGGTGGAGCTGCAATAGCAAACTGCTCCTTGTTAAAGAAAAAAAAAAGGCAAAACCATCCAAGAGCATTAAAAATCCATCAGTAGAAAAATGAATAAGTAAACCAGCAGGTACATCTGAATCCGATTTCATTCCCCATATTCTCAGCCACTTAGTGCTTATTCTTGAGCACTGTGGAAATCTTCAGTGATGAGCACTGATACTACAGTATGTCCAGTTGCCTGTGAAATGGTGCCCACTGGCACTTGGTGACATGATGATATAAAACTACTCTGATACAGACCAAGACTGACACAATGCAGCCACAGAGCCATCACCCTGTGTTGCCAGACAAAAACACAGTGAAATATCCACCAAAGCCTAGGTTGAAAGACAGTTTGTGATCACTCCTTCCTGACCACTCGGTCATACAAACTCACTGTAAAGATTGCTGGAGCCAGACATTGTAATGTTGCTGCACGAGCACTGCCTGAGCCAAGAAGAAAAAAAAAAAAAAAAAAAAAAAAAAAAACAGAAAGAAATTTGGCACCCTAGGATGATTCGAGCTGATTCCTAAGCAGTTGGGCCAAAAGCATCAGAGCTAATTATGAAATAGCAGGGCTTTGCCAATGCAGATCCTGAGGGTGGGTTTCAACATCATTTCTGTTCCTCTTTACATCATGAACAGCAAAACTGGCAACCTGTTGGTGACTTTGGGAAACATTATACCAGGAATAAAATATGACCCAAATGACCATCATCCCTCAAACACACAACAGAGCAGAAGCAAGAAGAGGGCAGCCACAGCCTTGCTGTTGGCCCAAACTTCAGTCAACCTAAACATCACCCAGCTTCCTTGGGATGTGGCCGACAGCCTGGGCTGCTCCAGAAACCAGCCCAGCACGAGCTGGACCTGTGCTAATGAGCAAGTTATTATATTCCTAGTGGGAACATGCCAACATTTTCCTGGCCTTGACTTAATGGGTGTAAATGTGTTTACATGTCTTTGCTGCCACTAATGTGTCTGAATACCGCAGTTCCCAAGCAGGAAGCCATTGATGACTGGGTGTGAGCAAAATATAAAATAGCCTGTTTATGGCACACCATTCACTAGTACAAGGAGCACAGCAACCAAACTGTCTTGGAGAGCCTTAGAGGGAAGCCACACTCCAAATCTGTACCTTCTGTAGAGCAGGTTGAAGAGGGTGTAACAGCCTCACCACACTGAGGGAAATATGTCAAGAACATTTAAAGATATTCTGAAGGTCCAAGTTGAGACTTCTGTTTCCAGACTGCTTTCCCAAAGTCCTCATGCTAGTGTAACGTTCAGCATGCCTGCTTCAAGCCAGACAACCTACAATAATATGAATGTATTAAAATAGCAGCTTTGCTGTTTAGTTCTGTTCATTTTGTTGATGTCCCTGACTTAAAAGCCTCTATTGCTGAGCTGCTGTTGTCTTCTACCAGTGTCCTCATTCTGGCACAGCCATTTCGGACTGGGAGGTATCCAACAAACCAGTGCTTCATTTTCATTTCACTTTTTGACCAAAGTAGCCACAGAACAAGATACATAGAATTATGGGATCACAGAATATCCTGAGTTGGAAGGGACCCACAAGAATCATTAAGTCCAACTCCTGGCTTCACACAGGATTACCTAAAAACCAAATATATCTGTGAGTGTTGTCCTTCTTGAACTCTGGCAGGCTCAGTGCTATGACCACTGCCCTGTGGAGCCTGTCCCAGTGCCTGACCACCCTCTGGATGCAGAACCTTTCCCTAACCCCCAGCCTGACCCTCCCCTGTCCCAGCTCCATGCCATTCCCTCGGGTCCTGTCGCTGTCCCCAGAGAGCAGAGCTCAGCACCTGCCCCTCCGCTCCCCTCCTGAGGGAGCTGCAGCCCGCCATGGGGCCTCCCCTTGGCCTGCTCTGCTCTGGGCTGAACAGACCAAGGGACCTCAGCTGACCCTCATACATCATACCCCTCTAGACCCTTCACCACCTTTGCTGCCCTCCTTTGGACTATCTCTAATAGTTTAATGTCCTGATATTGTGGTACACAAAATTGCACACAGTACTCGAATTGAGGCCACAGGGCCCACCACAACACGTTTCTTTGGTAGCTCTTGTGGTGGAGGTAGAAAGTACACATTTGATCAAAACAGAGACAGAGGCCACAGACATGATTTGCATTTGAGAGTTTGTCCTTGCTTACCTTGGACCCCTAGGAAAGGCTCAATCTGAACTATTAAACATTCTAGGTTTGAAGAGAGTTCACAAAGCTTCTGTGAGGGAGATTAAAATGTTTGCACAAATTACAAGTTAAACTCAATCTCTTCCCACATCTCGAAGTTTTAATTTTTTGCAAACACTCTAACGCATGGTTGCACTTAAGACTCTCGCAAATTAGATCTATGATACAAATTACAGTGCATTCTTTTAGAGTTAGTCTCTTTTTCAATACAAACAAACTAGCTGCTCTGTAACTAAGAAACCATCTCCTTGTTTCTATTTCTTCCCCCTCATTTTGTTGTAAGTTGCTGCCTAGAACTAATGTCTGTGCAGAACTACCACAAAATTCTCCTATACATCAGAGAAATCAAAGTCATAAACTGAATTCAAAACAAGGACATAAACAAATAGAAAAGAACCACTGAAGGGGAATGAAACAACATTGCTATAATTACTTCTAATTTGTGTTTCAGGAGCACTGAACAGCGGAAGGAAGGATGCCACCACAGTGTGCCATACTGAGCTTAGTAACAGAAGCCGTGGCATGAGAACCAAGAGACTTCAACCTGGTCATAACAACCCAAGGAAGAGTGCACAGTCCTTCTGCTGAGCAATTCACCTCTCCACATGGACACCTCCACACCAGTACCAACCTAGAGCACCTTCCAGGTGCTACTAACAAATGCCAACGTTCAGAGCCACCAACTGACCCCAGTTGGATGCATGCAGACATAAGAAAAACCATTGCCAAATTAATATCCTTGCTGCTATTAATCATGATCAATATTTACTAAGATAGTTTGGCAGTCAACCAGAATGGACCCACCATTGCACTAGATGCTTTGCCATTTATGCAGTGGGTATCCACATGCTTTGCTGGGGCTTTGGGGACTGAAGGCACCCTGTCACTAACAGGAACTTTGCTGTGAACCGTGGAAGCCCTCTGGCGTCCTGAGCCCCCACTCCCAGAACGTCTAAGAGTGTGAGCAATAGCACAGCAACTTAGCAAGCAAAGAGACAGAGGCAGTTGTTCCAAGGCAAAAGCTCTCCCAAAACTCTGTGCTAGAGATTTGACCCAGAGCAGGGCAAGAAATGGGACGGTCTTTACAAACTCAACTGATATAAACCATCATCATATAAAGTCCCATTCATATTATGAATATATGAACAATGACTGAGCATCAGGAGTTATAGCTGAGTAAGGATTTCTGGGCTTGTCCCAGAACTGCTAATCACTACAGAAAAAAAATCCCACCTCACTTCACGTATGCAAATTGTAGCTTACAAGAGCGTATAATTCCCATTATACCATTCAACACACATGCTGTGTATTTCTGCCAGCACCTGATGCTATGTTAAAATGCATTCAGTTGCAAACTATCACTCTCCGGACCCCTACTATAAGAAATGAATAGACAAAGCATATAATTAGGGTCAAATTTCTATCTGATGGCCACTGAAAATATTTTGTTTGTTTTGGAAGGTTGCTGGGAGAGGGGCTGGGGGGGGGGGGGGGCTTTGGTTCAAAAACAATGTTTATTTTGAGCAGCCTGGGCAGAACTGCAAAGCATTTCAAGAGCAAAGAATATTTTCTTTGTTGAAATCTTTGAGCGAGCCTCGTAGCATTGAACTGATGATAGGGTAACATTCCTCACTGCTAATTATAAGCAATGTATTAAATTTCATTCAATAGTAAAGTAGCGTAGAAACACAATGAAAAAACTACTGCACAGCTAAAACACCCCAAGTTGTTAATGAAAAGTAGCTGAAATAACATACTGGTTTGGCCAAATCTGCGAACATAAAAGATGCATTTGTATCAGAGAGGCGCATGGAAAAAAAAGATGACGACAATACTATTTCTGTGGAATACTAAACGATTAAAGGAAATAAAGATTTCAGTACAGCTGGGAGAACTTCTTATGGTCTCAGCTTTTACAAAGCATATCACTTGAGTTCTGATAAAGAGTCTCTATATGAAGGAAAAGCATCCCTGACAGCAAAGATTCTCCTAGGAACGTATACACACAGAATCCTGTGAAGCAGAAATCCCCTGAATATATACCACCAGTTTGGTTAAACAAAACAACTGGCTCAGTCTTTGGGCTAGAGGATACCTTTATGGTCATTAAAAAGCACAGCAATTTATAAGGAGAAAATTCTGATCTCATAGAGGTGAATATAAACAAAGATTATGAGGCAGCTCTGGCCCCTGGAAACCCGACAGCTCAGAGGGATGTTGAGAGATAAGTATTTCAGAGCAAAGTACAAAGACAACACTGCTCATCTCACCCACGAATCGGTCTCTGAATAAATGTTGCTGGGTTGTCTCAGAGGCATGCTGATTTCTAGCTGCTGTTTAATGGGACTACTTGTTACTACTCACCAGGAATACTTATAACACAGTTTTGCCCCTTGAGACTTGAACTATTCAAGTTTAGATGGATTTCACGATGTAGTTTTTCATGTTCTTTGTCCTTAGTATGCCACTCCAGATTGGTACCCATAATCCATTGATACAGAACATGCCAACATGCAAATAAAATTATTTCTGCCAAACCAAGACAGTTTTGTAGATGATTGTATATAAATAATAAAAAGTTGCATTCCTGTGCAGCAATATGACTGTACTCCACAATTGCTTAAGCATCACAAATTCTTAGTAAGAGAATTCTTTTTCCTCTCTTTGTCTGATGGAGGAATAGAAATGCCTTTTCCTCTCCAAATTTGTCCATAAGGTTTTTCCAGCTTGCCTTGGTAATTGCGAACACAATCCAAATTGTTCCCAATGCTCCTCTAGATCTAATATTGTGTTGCAAACAAGTCCTAGTCCAATCCTTATTGAAGCAGCTGTAAGTCCACAGCTATAACCTTATAAAGAGCTTTTCAGGGCACTCCTAAAGCATGCAAGCACAAAGCTGTAACCTGTGGTAAAATGAGGAGCTGAACTTAAGACCCCCGGCACTTGTCAGTCATGCTGTTCTAACCACCAGGCAACTCCAGATCTAATATAGGGAAATAGTTGTAAATGACCCCTTTTTTGTAGTAAGATAGCACTGCAGCAGATCAGGAATATCAGGACTAGTGACCAGTACCTGGGGACCCACTGCAGCAAAGCACCCATCTGGGCACTGCTAAGCACCAGCTACTCAATGCTCACCAGGAAAGTACAGGTGAAATAGGGGGGGGGTTCCAAAAAATGAGGGGAGCAGATCATTTACACAGGTCATCCCATGCCTCCTGGGTGGATCCCATGCCAGCATGGATCCTTATTGATGGAGATCGGTGAGTTGGTTTCAACCCAGTCCAGCTGCAGCAGCACGCCAGGCACCAGCTGCCTGGGCTGTCCCCTCGCACCTTCAGCATCCCCAGGTTGTCCCATCGAACACAATCTCACCCATCCCGACTCTCCAATGTCAACCCCTTCAGCAGCTAACACTGTGAGTGTGTGGCCTGGGTGCTATCCCATACCGCTGCTGTACCTTGTCAGGCTGCCAGCCAGAACAGCTCCAGCCTGCTCCCAGCAAACAGGGAAGAGAAACATCAATGTAACTCCATCAGAATTGGATGTGCATTAATTGTGGTGTGATAGCTGTTTCACTCAAGTTTGGATTAGGGAGATTACAACACGTCTAATTACACAGTGAGCTCCGGAATACGTAAACACAGCTCCCAAAAGTTTCTTGTATGAATTTGGGGTGGTTTTTTTTCTCTGCATCTGCCAAAATACTAGCTGTTGACAAACTAGTCAAAGTGCTACCAAAGCATCTTTCATGAGCTGACTGCATGCATCTGAACAGATACATACCTCATTAATGTGCTATATTTCAAGCTAGAGAGAACAATGTATGTCGAGAGACTATAAACCACAAGTACAAATGATCCAGGTCACCTATGATGAATATAACCAGTGTTACATGAAACATGACACATGGGCTCTCTCTTCTTGGGGAAAAAAAAAAAAAAAAAAAAAAAAAAAAAAAAAAAACAAGAAAGAAAAAGTACAAGAACAGAGACACAGGAGGGCTCTACCTTCTTATCTATTCTCTTCTAAAAGCTGACACAGCCAGGGAGACTTTTCAGAATTTTTTTCCTTACAGTTTTGTACACAGGATGCTTTCTCCTCCCACCAGACACCACCTGTCCTGCAGAACATCAAAAGGAACAGAGCTTTAATCCAGATCAGTCTCTAAATCCAGGATTAGGCCAATGGCTAAACTAGAGAAAAGGGCTCAATTTGGGAAGCAGAGGACCTGAGCAAGGAATTCTTGCCCAGCTGTCCATTTCTGCAGCCTTGTGAGATGAAATTACATGATAAGAGCTTTTTCTGGCAAGAGCCTGGTTTGATCAGAACCAGAAACTCAGAAGATTGACCTGGGGCAGAACCCCCCGCTCTCTCTCCCTGCTATTGAGAGACTCTGGCTCTGATGAACTGCTTAAGCACTCCCTTAAACCAAAACATTTGACTAATTCTGCTGACTTAAATTTCAGCAGTTAATTTAAGTCCCTTGTTGAAGTGGAGGTCGAGTAGGTTTCAGTTCTGTGTGCTTTGCTTCATTCTGCACACTTTTCTGAATAAAGGAGCAATTTATAATTTTGATAAGTTTTCAGCTTGCAAGTACATCCAGAAAGGTGCAAGTGAAAAAAACACACAACAGTTCATAAATTACTATTATAGAAGGAATATACGACAAGCAATGCTCTCTGTATATTCATTAGCCCATGCCTACTTTGGAAACTAAATCTTGAGAGATTTTGTAATTCATGCCTTCATGCTCATCAAAACCTTTTTTATAGCAATCACTTTCCTGACAGATTCCCCCCTCCCTTCATTTGAAGTAAGCAGAGTTATGGAACAGTCACACTACAAAAATACCTGCAAAGTAGCAGCTGCCCAGGAAAAGGCCTAGATATAATATGACTGCTGATTTTTGAACTGCTATGCATGCTGTGTATGCCTGGAAACATAACAAATGTGCACGGCTTGGCTTGTAGCACCTAATTTGCAATAATATTGAAGTCCCCCACAATAACTCATTTACTCTTATAATAAATATATAAAAAAAGACAAATTGCTACATTGAACATGCATTTTCTTCACTGCAAGTAGCTGCTACCCCAGGGAGAAAGCCCTGTGCTGCTAACTAATAGTAAATCCTTTGGAAAATCATGTGTCATAATGATGGACAACCAGGGAAAGGGTATTAAATAGATTTAGAGGTTAGATACTCTAACAAGAACAAAAGAGGCCTTTTGCAAGCTAGTACCAATCAGAGCTGGCTCATTGGTATGATTAGCACCAAGTCCAAAGAAAGTTTCCATTATGAGACAAGACAAGAGAGAGAATTTAACCCAAAACCTTTTGAGGAAGATCAGTTTGGGATAGGTCAAATCCCCCAAAAGATCAGATAACTTTTTGGTTTTCAGGAGACTTTAGGAGACATCATGGTCTCTTCAAACTACTTTGAGGCTGGGGTACTTCTTGCTCCATCTTTTTTCCTTTATATATTGGCATCTTACAATACAAAGCATGTCTGAGCTAGAATGCATTATGATTATATGACCACAACAAAAAATACAGATGGTCTGAAAACACATCCAATGGACAGAAAAGAGAAGAGAAAAAGTGCATTACCTAGGAGCTGAGGCAACACAAGATAACAACATGACTGCTTCACCTTTAGAAAACTGCTCATATGCATAAATTTATCCACAAGGGTGATTTTTTTTTGGCAGGAGTGAGATCTAAATACCAGTCTTCTGCAGAACTGTACAGAATGAAATGATCACATCCAGATCTGAACTTCAGATCCAGCCAGAATTTTGGCCTGAACGGATTTCCACCATCACTTTCTAATTAGATTTGATACACTGGGGGGTGTGGGAACTTTAATTCATCATAAATGTCTCAAGTTTATTTCATTCAGAAGCAAGGAACAACCCAATCTTGACAGAAACAAAGGGAGAGAGTCTTTTAATTTGTATTTTTGTGGACTCCCTGGTATCCTTCATGTCTGCAGAACACCCAGCTGTTCCCTGACTGGCTCCAAGTTTCTTCCTCCAGAACATTTTCTATTGTTTCAGATACATCAGCCCATAGTGATTTATCGCTATTTTGCGATCATTATCAGTTTACTATTTTAACCAATACACCATAAATCAAGAAGAAGAATGTTAGGTGGGACTTCATAGTGTAGCTTTCATTCATTACCTGCAAAGATTATAGCCATTTCATAAAAACCAATATCAGAGAAAGAAGCTTATTGGCAAGGACCACTGAAATTCATTTCATGCTTCAAAAGTTTGTGATTGGTCTGGTAAGAAAAAAGCCTCAATTGTTGGAAATCATTTTTTCTTTTAAACCAGCAAACACCCAAGACTGAGCTATGTCAATTGTATGCTGCACTTTCTACTCAAATACAATGAAGACTATTCCATACCTGTCCTTGTAAAACCCACTGTGCTTACTATTCATGAACCACTGGAAGAGAGATACATAAAAGGCAGGTCACCAATACATTACACTTACTGCTCTGCAGAGTGGTGGCACTCTGAAACCAGACTTTGGGAAAGTCAGCTGAACATTTGGCATAAGGGACTGGAGCATCTGTCATACGAGGAAAGGCTGAGAGAACTGGGACTGTTCAGCCTGAGGAAGAGAAGGCTCACGGGGATCTGATCAATGTCTATAAGTTTCTGAAGAGAGGGTGTCAAGAGGGCAAGGCCAGACTCTTCTCAGTGGTGCCCAGCAATAGGATGAGAGACAACAGGCACATCTGAAGATGAGGAAAAAATTCTTTACTAAGGGTGTGACTAAGCACTGGAACCGGTTGACTAAAAAGGTTGTGGAGTCTCCTCTGGAGATACTCAAAAGCTGTCTGAATGCAATCCTGGGCAATGTGCTCTATGGGACCCTGCCTGATTAGGG
Organism: Netta rufina; assembly: GCF_964035555.1. Classification (NCBI taxonomy): domain Eukaryota; kingdom Metazoa; phylum Chordata; class Aves; order Anseriformes; family Anatidae; genus Netta; species Netta rufina. Next base: position 26,630,905 of record NC_140129.1, read on the forward strand.
AGGTTGGACTAGATAATCTGTTCCAACCTCAACCATTCTGGAATTCTGTGATGATGTCTCACACTCATATGGGGGATATTCATAAAGGAAACGATATGGGATCTATTTTCTGTTTGGAAGTTGATTCAAGGCCAAAACTAAAATCATCCCCTGCATGAAAATCGAATTAATTGGGCCAAATTCACTTCATTAATGTTTGTCATACCTGGATGTCTGATGTCCTGCTTAGTTCTCTGTTCTTCTCCAGACTGCTGAGAAACTTCTTGGGCTCATCCAGCCTCCTCTGTCCACTCACTTCTCACAGGATCTCAAAATACATTGAGGACTATAAATCACTATCCATTGTCCTGGCCTAATAACCTGCTAACAATGCCCATTCTGTAATCGGGTCAGACCTTGGTTGTCCCAGTCTGAAGACTCTTCTCTAGATTTTTTAATCTTCCATGAGTTTGAGTGCTTGGACAAATCTATTACAGTAATCACAGGGTCTCGATTAGCAGTTATCTACTCAGCCATCTCCAGTGTACAAGCACCAGCAGGGCCACAAGTCCCACCAGGGAGCTGGGACTGAGCCTTAGCCTTCCAGAACCTGGAACTGAGCTGCCAACTGGGCCAGCCACCTTTTACCAGAAGAAGGAGCCTTGGTCCACAGTCATATTTGGGTGGGGAAAGGTCTGGGCAGATCTCAGTCCCTGGGTGAGCAGCATCAGCAGAAGGCTGAGGAGGGTGAGACCTACTCCCCAGCCCAACCTTAGATGCCATCTGACTCGGAGACCCACTGTGAGGGGGTCTCTCTCACCTCCTCTCAGTGTACATCTATTGGGAGGTCTCATTAGTTGCATGTTGGGGAAGCAATTGGAGGGCTGACACACACTACTTTTAAACTTCTCTTCCTACTTTCTTCTTTTCCGAAGAGAATAGACTGAGCCATCTCTTCCTTAGCCTCCTCTCCATATCCAGACTCTCAGGAGCATGCATCAAACTTGGGTTGCACAGAAAGCCCAAACACACACTGCTAATTTACACTTTAAGAGGCAGAAGAGAAACCTTTCTCTTCGACTTACCATTTGTTACTCAAATGCCTTTCACCCTGTCACAGTTACTGGGGGAAAGCTGCTGAACTGGAGCCGTAGAGCTCCTGCACAAGGCTTCTTGATGTAGCGTATGGACTGAACATCAAGTGGACGGCTGTGCACAAAGGTGTGGTTACCATGAATCATTTATTACCCCAGCTAAAGCTTTAGGAACAACATTCACTAATGTAAAAGATAACTTGACTCTGGGAATACTGCTGTCACGCTGGCTGCATATTTTACAAGGGGAAAAGATTCCTTTAGGTCTGTTTGTTGCATTAACCCTTTCAAGCTTGCAGTTTTACAGCAAGGGCAGTTTGATCTTTTATTTTCCTTGCAAGCAGAGAATACCAAACAGCACCCTGAGTTTTTATTTAAGTTTCTGTACAGTACACCCAACCATTTGAAAAGACTTGGGGGCCTGGAAAATGTTGGAAAAGAAAGCTCTCAGCGGAGGCAGGAGCAGCATATCTTTATTTCTGTCTGTATCCAATTGTGCAGCTACCTTGAAAACATTTGAGCCACACTGCAAGATTATAAATAACAATAGTGGAAAACATCATGTCCCGTCCTCTGTGCATCACCAGAACATAACCTCAGCCAGAACTTATCTAAGGGAAAGTATAAATGCAAAGCAGGAAAATTTCCCCTTATTCGACAAGAGATATTAAATTAATGATTCTCTAAGACGCTCCAGAATACTTCCTTAATCACTCCCAGTTGGTGGTTTGATGTCAAGAAGAACCTTGTGCACCGGTCAGTGCACCAGCATGGCACAGAGGTACATACCACGCATTCCCTGGGGGAGACCACTGCCAAACACACAGAATTTACGCTTTTCTGTACACAAAGAGCAGCCAGATAACTTCAATCTAAATGACCTTCCACCGAGATTAAGAAGAACATGAGGGACTACTCCAATTGCATGTCTCTTTCTGACAGTCTGCACTGAGATTAATGCTAAATGATTACCTATCTCTGTGAGGAGCAAAGAGCTTACAGATTTAAACACATAATATGTACAATGCAACAGCCCAGCTAAAAGATGCCCGTTCTGCCTCTAGCTGAAAGTTGGTGACCCTCCAAAATGCTAGACTGTTGTCACTGATCCCTCCAAAAGCTTGGATGTTTACTTGCACTTCTTTGGCCCACAGAGTCTCAAGAAGTGAGAGAAGAGCCTCTCTTGCAGCTTTTCAAGGCTTCTTCTAGCAAAAAGCAGAAACGCGGAAGCAGCACAAATAGAATTAATTAAGTCCACTTAAGAAGAAGAACCTGGGCCAGGAATTTTCCTCTAAGTATTTCATCCTGCTTTCTAACGCTGCATAGCTCTTGTTATCCACATTCCTCCTCCTCCCCCGAGGAAGGATCTTGCAGGAAGGACGTGAGGGAGAGGCAGCAGCAGGCACGGTGCGATGGCTGAGCCCCAGGGCCGGGAGGTGCTTGCCGAGGGCAGTAGATGCAGCAGACAGTGCTGCCTGCCTTACCTCAGCAGGCACCTCAGCCCAAGGCTCTGCCAAGCATCAGCATCTGCCTTCTGCTCCAGCGAGCTTGGGTTCCCCCAGGCCACCTGCCCTCAGCCATCCCCAGGCCCTGCACACCTCCCTCTGAACATGAATGGGCTTTTCTGACCACAAGACTTATGTACGTTCATTTTTACATATATACCCCAGCGTGCCAAGAAGGGCTGAAAGACATGCAGCTCTTCCGTGCCTTCATTGAGAACATGATTTTGTCTCCACCACACCAATCTACCCCTTAAACGCTTTGGAAACTTTTCTCTCAGCCACCAACGCATCAGCCAGCCAGGCCTTATGGGATGGCCCCTCAGAAACCTCCTCACAAGGGCTAATTGCTGAACACCACTGCATACTCATTTCTCCTCTGGGGCTACTCGACATACGCTGAGACACAGGGGCTTGGACAGTGGGACACTGGAGCCAGGCACTGCCTCCTTGCCCTGTGGCATGGTTGGCAAGCTGTGCTGCTCAGCCAGGGTGCGTAAGGCCAAGCAGAAGAAAAGCCATGGTGGGAAGGTGCAGATCCTTCACCAGCACATCCCTCCCCTCCCCCTGCAGCCACCCCGAGCTCATTCCACACATCTATAATGAATCAGGCTCCAACTCATTAATAAAAAATGACAAGCCATCGTCTCATCGAATCCTCCACGCTGGAATGGCATGCAGATAAAACCCCCAGCTCTCTCTCCTCAATTCCTCTGTGGCCCGGCAGCTAATGAGACTATGAGATGGACAGGACAAAGTGAGCTGCAATTGCACAGAACACAACTCGCGAGAGAAAGAGAAATAACCTTTTCATTACAGTCATATGACTTTAATTTTAATGTCCTTTTTTTGAATCTATACTAACAAAATGGAAGGATCAGAGGCCTTGGTAGAGCTGCTGCCCAGGTCACGGAGTTGTAGGAGTGCCACGAGACAAAGGAGTCGAGCTCTGCCATAGCAATGAGCTGCTCCCTGCTTCAGATCCCAAGATGTCCTGCGAGCCAACATGACTCAGAAGTGCAAGATTTCTAAGCATTAACAAAAATCAAATATTAGGAAGGTGAGGTAAAATAAGCAACCTAATGAGATTTGCAGACACAGACTCTCTCCAGGGAGTTTGCTGGGCACTTTGAGTCACAGACACTTTAATCATTGCTCCTAAACTCCTCTTCATCTACTACATCTCTGATCCACTGTGACAATACTCACAAAGCCACAAATCTAGTGTTCTGCATTTCCAAGTGAGATGAGGGATCAACAAAAGGAAATGGTAAAACAAATTGCATTGTCTACACAAAATTCAGAACTGCATCCAGCAACATCCTTATTTAATAACCTTGGGTTAGCCAGTGGAGGAAATACAAATTACAGATCACAATTTCATATATACAGCACAAACTCCATTCTGCCTAGCATCCTTCATGGGAACTACAGCCCAAAATATTTTATGCAATTAGAGGGATAAATAGCAGCAGAGAGGGAGAGAGGAGAAGAGAGCCAGCCCAACGGCATCAGGAAGGGAAAGTTGCCATCTGAGAGGTGGAAGGAGATGGGAGGTGGATGGGGAAGGTTGGCAGTCGGCAATGAGGGGTGCAGGAGGCAACCCTCCCACAGAGACAGCACAGTCAGCTGGGGGTGCGATGTGTCCCTGTATCAGCCCCACTTCTAACTGCCTTCCCCTTCTGCCTTTCCCTTCTGCCTAACTTTGGTTTTAATCCCTTTAATTTGCACGACGGAGATCTCTGTTACTGTGCTGTAGGTCTGTGGTTCAATCCCCACGGGTGGTAGCAAAGGAAACAGAAATATCATATTTGGGCATAGCGGAAATGGGGTTTTCTATTAAGAAAACAAAGAAATTTCACTTTGGCAAATTAGAAAAAAAAATGTTTTCTTGTGCTAGACAAATGAGAAGATCAATTCAAGAGCTCCAAAGGAAATAAAAACATTTGGGCTGTCCAGACTATCTTGCATTTATTAATACAGGCCTTAATTACATAATGACACATCATTTTTGTCCCCGGAGTCTTTACCTTAACCTCAAGGGAATCACTTCACTAGGGCAGATGCTCAAGGAGGTAAATAAGGGAAGACAGTCGTTAGAGTGATACAAGCAGGAGGTGCAGCACTGCACCAGCCATCAGAAGTAATATATGGCTAAGGAATTGTGGGCGGCTGGGATTTTTAGCTCTAGGGTGATATATAACATTAGCTCATAGTTATTTGTAATGTGATAGTGCTATCTAAAGCTCCAGTAAAAACCATCTTTGCCCCCACTGTTTGCGAGAAGACGACCCCGGTCCAAAGAGTCTGTGGTCACAGCAGATGACAAAATATGACCGGGGGGCAGGGTGGAGTAAAATCACGATAACACTGAGATAATGAGAACTGGTGCTAAAAAGCTACAGTTAACATGTGCCAGCTGCTGTGCCATTCCCAAGAGCCTGGATCTGAGCTTAGTGATGCTACTGCTAGTTTGGTCCAGGCCAAAGATATGGATGATTCAACAGGAAGGCCAGGAACTGTCCGTATCCCAAACATCTTTGGCCAGCCCACCCCTACAGCAGGAATAATGAAGTCAGTTTTGCAAACAAAAGTTGTGCATCTGCCAGTTGCGATTGCAGATTGCACATTCCTGCACCACGACCAGACAACGGGAAAAAGAGCAGCGCGTTGTCCCGGGGTCAAGTATTCTTTTCTCTCTCTCTCCCTTGTGTGCTGTACACAGAGGGAAATTATGTTTGCTTGCTGGAAAATATTTATTCATTTGAGGCAAAAAAAAAAAAAGAAAGAGCAGCAGCCCAGACCCTTCATATTTAAATAAAAAAAAAACTCTAAGAATTAAGATCATCTCTTTAGGGACTCTTTTTTTTTTTTTTTTTTTTTTTGACTGTGAAGACTTATGTTTTTTGAGTGTGCAAAAATGCTGAATTGGCAGTGTGAACTGCCCACAAAACTCCCTACAGACCCCCTCCACACACACGATTTAAGGAGTATGAGCTTTCCCACAAAACACAAGGATGTCTTCAAACTGGAGAGGTTAGGTACTTCAAATGCAGACCGAATAACAATTCTATTTTAATTTCACAGACACGTTCAGTTGTTCTTGCACATTTACAGACCAGTGTCTGTAGACCACAGAGCTGTGTCTGACGGTAGCCCCAGCCTAGCTTCTACCTAGCTTTACTTTTTTTTTTTTTTTTTTTTTTTTTTTTTTTTGTCTGCAGTTAGTATTTGCAGCCAAAAGTGATATGGACAAATAAACATCCCCTGAAACACACAGCTGCGGGCGAGAGTCCAGCAGCAGCCCCTGCCTTGCACTGAACCAAAGGGACAAACCAAGATTTAATGTCCAGAAATGGCATATGGGGATATTGCTGTCCAGGGCCTGAAACACAGACTCTCTAGGCCACAAGTGACTCACGTACACTTTTTTTTTCTATGAAAAATTATATGGGATTTTTGCAGAAACAAGTTCTTCACTGCAGCTATAGGTGGTCTAAGTTTGGGGTCTCTCTGTACCATGAGCAAACATCACTCCCATTGCACAAAGCAGCAAAGGAATACGAAGGATGGATGTTTCTGAAGTGCTCAGTGCTAATTCAACTTTTTTTTTCACTGCTTTCCTTCTCTCCCCATGCTTTTATCTGGGACTTTTACTGTCATTTTTTGTCCCGAACAGCAAGAGTTGAGCCATTGCCACGTGCTTTAGAAAATACAAGCCATAATAACTTGCTCCAAACAACGTGGTTAGTTTGTGACACACCATAGCTCTCGAGTCCTAGCCCAGTGTTTCAAAACAAAAACCAACAAACAAACAAACAAACATTTTTCCCTAAGCCCGAGCACAGTTTGTGTGGTTCCAGCAGGTGACCGGGGCAATTTGAGCAGGGCTGCTCTACCACCACTGGACACAGTGGCCATCCCCAGGAGCCACCCCATACCCTGCCCATGGCAATGATGACATGGGCAAGCTGCTGATATATGGGTGATACCAGAACTGATGGGGAAAGAACCATGCAAAAGCCAGGAGAGAAAGGGGAAACTGGCTCAGCTGGGGAGAACTTACTTTGGGGTTGCTCATCTCCCTGGCTTTGGGACTTGCAGGTGTGTGCCACAACCATTATAAAGGGCAATGCTTTCCAAAGGAGTGCCAGAAGTTGCATGAAGTTTGGAGAGGCACGGGAATAACCCCTCCTTGCACAGGGCAGCAAAAGCCCTGGAGTCTGGGAGGGATATGCAGAGGAGGAAGGAGAGAAACATGCTCCTGACCAGCACGCCTGTTTCAGGCAATTCACTCCCTACTTCAAATCCCACACTTGTGGCACAAGGAGGCAAAAAAACAAACAGCAGAAAAAAAAAAAAAAAAAAAAAAAGAGAAAAAAGCTGCATTTTGTATACAGACTTCCTAGGTTTCAGCCTCTTGGACTCACTTTTTTTTTTTCTTCTACAAAATCAAGTATGTGAATCTTAATGTGTTGTACAGAGGGAATTCAAAGCCCCTTCTTTACCCACTAAACTTGATCTGAGGCTCCACTTGACAATGTTGATAAATATGTTGTGCTGCATTATTCATGCCCCTTCCCTTCCCGCTTCTGCCTGGCAAGCAGCAGCCACTGCTGGTGCAAAGTTGCACGCGGTGAGCAGGGAGCCCTGCCCTGCACAAATACCTGCAGGAAACACAGGACAAACAACACGCGATGCACTGTGACATCTGCTGCCTCTCCTGCTCCCTGTGCTTGGCTCTCAGCACAGCAGCCACTGTGGGGGTCTGGGGAGGGGGCTCGCAGGCTCTGCAGCTGGAAGCCACCACGCAGGGCTTGGGCTGCAGCTGCATCGAATAAACCGCTTGGATAAGGACAGAAAACACCCCAGCACTAAAAACATCTGAGAGCTGAAATTCTGCTGATGAGCGTCAGGAGATCAGCGGTTTACAATGTGAGCAACATTCCTTCAGCTACTCATCATCATCGTAATCATCATTATAAATCTTGGCAACCAGCAAAAAGCATCCATTGTTTCTATCCCTTATTTCTTTCCCCTCCAGATCTGCAGACTTAGTGACGAGGATATTTTGTTGTGGTTTAATCCTCAGTGGTTTATCCAGGCTACATAGGGGACCACCTCCGATGAAGACACTTTGCTGCAGCAGTGCAGTACGAGGAGTCGTGCTTAGTGGCCAAATAGGGAGAAGCAGCAACTTTGGTTTCTTCTCTTCCATGCCAGTGATGGGGCTGATACTCAGTTTCCAGGTTCTTCCCCTGACTCCAAAGACCTTAACCTCTCTGAGCTTCAGTTTCCCTGTTTGTACACCACCACCAGTGTGACCCAAACAGGCTTTACACGGTTTCAGTAAAGCTTTTGTGCCCAGCTGCATGGAAATACTATCTCGTCTAAGGTCGTTCCACTACAACATACATCTTGCTCCAAGAGGCAAAGCCATTAAGTCCCAAAGAAAATTAGAGCCAAGTCACGTGTACACTTCCCTTGCACTAGTCAGGGATCCACAAAGATTTCAGGCTACTTAAAGAGAATAAACCATGAAAACGCAGGTTTGCACACACACACACACACACACACACACACTTTCTGTAGGGAGAAGCCTTGACAGTGGTGAGCAGTGGTGAGTCATGACAGCATCTGACCCCTGAGCCTGTGAAGCTGAGATGATGCCATATTACTGTTAAATGAGGCAACATCACAAGAGTCACACAAAATACGTGCTATGTTGTTGGGTTGCAAGGCTTGGGACGCATTAGGACTTGTGGAGCTGTAATGGGAAAGGGCTGCAAAAGCAGAAGTATCCTGGAAAGGTACAGCAGAGCACAACCCTTAATGCAATCTAGGAAGCAGCAAAAGCCTCAAGAACAACAGTGTCCCACCAGAACAACATCTCCACGGCTACTTGCCCCAAATGATACATTGCTGCTGCACAAGTGTTTGAAAGAAGACAACAAAAAAGGAGTCCAGGGTGACAGGAGATTCCTGTAGTCCCTTTTAACAGCTTAAAGATTCCCTCTACTATTATATTCTTGTAACTAATAGTCGACACAGCTGCCAATTTGATCCTTATTAAAACGAACTGTGTGTGTTCATTTCTCGTAGGAACACTGGTGTCTGAATTCTGGGAACCAACTGAGATTTGGGAGGCTCTGTGGCTTGGGGCAAAGAGCTCTTTTTAAAGAGCTTTGCCAAGTCAGGACTGTGAATGGTTTTCCCCACTTATAGCCTCCAGACCTTTATTATGCTTGGGCTGCAACATGTACCCAGCTCCACCTCCGCCAGACCAAAGCTGCTACTTTGCCTATGAGTCATAGCAGGCAGAAATGCACATCCTCTGCTCCATACCTGGCCTGGGATAAACTTTCCTTCAGTTTAGAGGCTCCTGATAGGGAAAGGATGAGATATGAGACTTTTGAAGCCGGGTGGAGGAGCTGTTCTGTTTGCTTCTCGCTGCGAGAATGCCGACTTCCCAGGCTGTGCCCGTTCTTTACACCATTAATTGCTATTTGCTCTCCAACCCACTACCACAAATGCATCACTCCCTTCGTTTGCTCAGCACATCCTAACCCAATACCCATGGGACAGCTGGGGCAAGCTGTGTTTGGTGTGGGCAGCCAGGCTGAGTGTGGTGGCTGGGCTATGGGACAGCTAATTCGCCACCTGGCTGGAGTGGGTTTTGCAACCTGTGCTTGGCCCCAGGCTGCCACAGTTCAGCTGCTGCTCTTATCTGAACAACAGGTTTAGAAGCTAAACTCAGGAATCTCTGTGTTACCTGGTGGTTGCTTAGTCATTACATTTTTCCTTACAGCTCGTGTTCTTCTGGCCTGGTTTTTGCCTGAAGCCCCGGTTTCTCTGGTCGGCACATCTAGCCAGAGCTGCTGTATCCGTCATCTCACAGAGCACGTCAGGCCCTTCTCAGGACAGAGCACTTGAAAGGGATGTGTCTGCACCGCAGAGCCCTGACCGAGATCTGATTCATCCCCAAACCCAGTGGTGCTGGGAACTCTGGGTGTTTGGCTCCAGGCCATCCCCTTATTAAATACAATTACAAACTGGTGCTTTTACCACCAGAAGAAGTTTGTACTTGTTAGATCAGGAAAAAATATACATACTGGAATACATTTCTCCTGATCTGACATGTACGAACATTACCTATGCACCCAAACACACGCACACATACATATATTAGCCTATGATAGATACTGCCTTCCCCAGCGCTCAGACCCTGAAACCCGATGATTTCCTCCTCTAGTGATGTTTTATTTGGTCTAACAAACTGCAGACAGCCATAATCAGTTGCAATAAATGCATCCTGCAGAGTCTGGAGAGGGGAAGGTGACACGTTTAAGCATCAGTTATTTGTCAATATGCTCCTTAGAGCTGACTGGGAAACCAGCCGTGAATGTCTCCCCCCGGGCACTTTGGGACAGGCTTGGATGCTCTTCTCCCTGCAAACCATCATCACATCCTGGAAACACTCCTGCTAAATCAATACAGGTATTCAAAGTGTAATTAGCCAGAGTGAGGGGATATGACTGTCCTCCTTTATAAACACCAGCTAATTAATTTTCACAGCGTCCCTACAGAGACAGGCAATGTGATGACCATTATCTGAAACATATTACAAGAACGTTACTGTTATTAAACCCAGAGCCTGAAAAAAGAATGGGAAAAGCCCCGCTAAGGAGATATACATCAACGCTAGATTACCCCTACGGTTTAAATACTCAGTTAACAAAACTCACAGCCAAACTTTTACTTTACTAGTGCCAAAAATAACCCTAAATTCAGTACCAAAAATTCTCGTTCTGTTAATGTGTATGGATTTTCTATGCAGTCCTTGGCATCCTCCTATTCTCCTCCCCTCCCATTGAGCACTTTGTGTGCAAAGGAACTGATAGTAAACTGGAACATCCCTTGAAGTACTTTGAAAGCCTGTTGTGGTGCTCACAGGGCTCTGCGCTATGTAAAAGCCACATAAAACAGAGCAGCAGTATCTTTGCGGCAAGGCTTGGCATATCTGTGTATACTGAATCAACATAATTATTTAGAATCCATCTCTCCCCGTGTAATTTCTTTATCCTGCTATTGTGTTGCAAAGAAAGAAAACCATGAAGAACTGATCATCCATGCACCCTCCCTCTTGAGTTGTTTTTTTTTTTTTTTTTGGTTGTAATGGGGGCAATCTGCAAATGGGAATCAGTGAGCTTTGAAAAAAGCACAATCAGGAGCAGAAGTGGCTGTTAAAATACAACACAGAAATCTCAACTGGGAATCGAAATGGTCAGCTGTAATGCACCATGCGCTACTTTCTCCAAATGTAAGAGATTTTGACACATGGTTCCTCAGTGGAGCCCTTTGCCCTAAGAAATTGGCGTGGCCAAAAATTTCACACGTCAGAAAAGACCTCAGCACCTGTACAGACAGCAACGTTACCAAACAACGAATAAACTTTGGAAAGGGAGAAGTTTACTTTGTTGGCTCTGAGTAAAGGTCTTGTGCATCTCTTTTCTTAAGGACGTAGCTCATGGCAGCAGGTTGAGCTGCTGAACCATTAATTCCTAAGCCTCAGAAGGACTGGTAAAATGAGGAAATCACATCCTGTCAAAAGTGAGGAGTCTCATAATGGTGAAAAAGAAGCCTAAGAGGAAATCACAGTTCAAAATAGTCAAATAAATAAATAAACGAAAGCAGAGATCTCACACTGAAACTGCAAAAGCTCCTTCACAGCCATTTGCTTCCAATCATTCCCTCACAATCAATGAACAGAGGACTAACTTTTATTAAAACAGATTTGTTATTCATTAAGAGAAATAAATACACAAGTGGAATAATTGGCAAGTCGCACGCGTTTGTAGTTATAATGCAAATCTCACAAGGCACCTCCACTGCAGAAAACGAACTGGATTTTTCATTGTAAAAATACTACATATACGTATCTCAGTGTCAACCATCTAGGCACATTTTGCATAACAAGAGCCACGCAGATAAACCGTGAACTCTTTGCAAGACAAGTTTCTATGCAGCCATTAAATGCAAATGGTTACTATGCAATCTCCCATGGAAATCAAATGAATATAATAAAAATAGTTTCACATGTGCATAATATGGCGTACAGATGCTCCTTATACAACATGAAGAGCCGTTACAGTATAACTCATCTACGATGATAATCGCTTCTTTCTTAAGGCCTGGAATCCTGACCAGAAGTGCACATGTAATTGCACGCCTGCTTTTGCATATGCAACTGCTGTCGCTGCAAGCATAAATTAAATATGTATATTGCTCCATAAAAAAAATAGTCATTTACTGACATGAATTCTCTCAAGCTCTTTCCAACTTCTCAACTATCTGACTGGACTTTTGGCATGGTGCTAACAAAGCCTGCTTTTACATTCCCCATTTATTTACTGTGTGTAAGAAGGAAGAAACACCCACGCTTAACTGCCAGCAACTCTAGGAAATTGCAAAGATGAAGTGCAAAATCAGTTATAACCTCATAACATTTCTTTTTTACATTTACATACTCATTCAGCACAACTCTTGTATTCAAATTCAGCTTTGAGCACATGCTTAAATATCACTGAGCTCAGCAGGGACACCAGCAAAGCACATACAGGAGCAGAGCACTGATGTTTATGGGGTAGGGATATGGTGAAGGCGCTTGGAGCCATGCAGATAAGAGCAAGGGGAAGAAGGAACATCTGCAGACAGCCAGAATCAATCCTGCCTCCACCCTGGGGAGGTTCAGCCCCCTGCCCCTGCCCTGCCCAGGCAGTACTGGTGGGAGATGCCAGCTGGCCCCTCATCCCTGATGTGCATGCAGAAGACAGCTGCGATTGCCTCTCTGAGCCAGCCTGTGTACCAGACATGTTGTGTCATGCTGTCTGGGCCACCTCCAAGTGACAAAACAGGGTAACTTTTGAAGAAAATGGGGATGGTGAAGAGGAAAGCAAACTTGACCACGAGGAACCCCACTGATGGCAGAAACAGTCCCACATCCCAAATGGAGTAAACCTTCTGCCACCTTTTCTTAGGCTGAAACAAACTTTTAGGCTGGTTCTTACTCTGGCTTAGTAGCGCGTCCTGGTCCTAGCAGGAGACAACAATGCCTACAGCATGGAGCAGGACCGGCGGCCAGTGCACACACACACAGCACGTGGAGCTTTAGCAAAAATTTCCGGTAGAAAAAAAGATAAAAATCCATTTCTCTTTCCATGACATAGTACAAAAGACATGCACAATACTGCATATTTAATTGCACTTTAAAAAAACACCTATTGGACATGATGTCTAGAAAGAAAGAGAGAAGAACAAAGCCACCCATGCCTTTTAAGTAATGGGATGCTGAGGAATGGTGTTTAATAAAACTTGCTGATACATCCTTGCCAAACCTGCAATAAGGATAAATCCTCTACAAAGAATAAAAGGTCTATTTGCACAGGAGAAATTGAGTTATCTGTGCTCTGAATACCACTGGAAACTTTTGAAATCCAACCCTTGTGTACTAGAGTCAGGTGCCAAACTTCACAAGTCTTCTAGTAAGCACTTGCCAAACTACCCAAGAATCAAAACATCAACAAGCTCTGCTAGCCCTGGCTGTTGATTGTAACCATGTACAATCAACATAAGAATAAAAATATCAAAGATTGCATGAATGTTTATTTATTTTTTTTTCTTATTCCCTTCCCTTAACCAGTGTTGGAGGAGCCTAAAGACCCCAAAACTTTCTAACATTCAGGAAGCTTCTGCATAGTCATGGTATCCTTCCAGTGTTCACCATGTCAGAAATCTCATGGAAGCTGGAAACAATTGAGGAAATGATTTCAACAATTATGCATAGTAGATGGACTTGTGAGTGCTTAGTTTTCTTCATGGATTTTCCAAAATCAGCTTTAATGAAGAGCAGCTTTTCTGCTTCCCCCTTTTATTTATGTGCAGAACATGAACACTTCTCTACCTCAAAGGACTTGATTTTCTAAAACACTTTGAAATCCTCAAAAGCAACTATAAAACCAGTTATCTTGATGGAGATCGGGACAGGAAAAAGGGTATAGAAGGAACCCTACTGGGTGAGTTTGATAGGACCATGTGTGTGACCTCCATGGTACTGCACGGGATTTAGTGTCTCAGGGCATCAGTCTCAAAGAAGTCAGTGTGGCTGCCTGTCAGCAGCACTAAATTGTGTTGTTTAAATTTTTTAAAGGAACAATAGAAAGTGGGAAAAACAAAATTAATCGCAGCAAAGCAATCAGATTAAAAATCGTTTGCAACTAGAGAAATAATATTTTAACAACTGTGGAATAAGGGAAACCCACTTTGTAGCTTAACCGGATCTGTTCCATCTGTTATTTTAAGGGGTGAAGCCTGAACTGAGAAATCTGTGTCACACAGAGGCCGGCAGGTTTGTGAACTCTATCGGGAGCTGCTTAACAGTTGGTCTTAATCGTTTTCCAAGGCACAAAGCTGAGATCAAGATGAATCTGTTTCCCACATTGTTTCCTCCCAACAGGGTTGGATTTCAGATTTGCCTGGATTAGAGTAAAGCCACCGGAATTCCCCACCTGGACATTAAGAAGGTTGGAGGCCTTGATTTCAAAGGCAAGTGGTATGCAGTAATCCACCCCGGCCCCATGGGACTACAACTTTCATTTCTAATCAGAGAATTGTCTTTGCTTTGTGCAAAACATTTTTATTTTTTTTTGTAAGAAGAGGGAGATTTTATTACATCTTTCCTTTACTCTACTATTTTCTTTTTGAGCCAACAGATTTTTAGCCCAATACTAGTGAATTAAAGGCAGAATCATTAGTTCACCTTTTCCGGAGAAATCAGTAACAGGACTGAGATTTTTAAATCCCAAACTGTTCTTCTGCCTCACCCTGAATTAGCTTGTATGTTACTTTTTCATATAATCATCCTGGACTCAGGGTTTGTGCTCCTCCTCTTGCAAAGCCAAAAAAAGTCACTGCACGCATCTCTGTGCATAAACCTTCATGTGCCTTTCCCCCTCTAGATGACAGGTTCAGGCTGGACCTGTCTGATCTGCAAAGCACCACGGGTCTCCTCAGCACCCTCTCAGGGAGATGAATCCTGATCACTTTCCCCTCGCACCTTGCTCCAACCCTCACAGCTCCTCAAGTCCTGAGCAGAGACAGATGCACTGGCCAAAGAAAAAAGCTTTTTTTAAAAAAAAAAAAAGAGGAAAAAAAAAAAGAAAAGAGCAAGAAAACATCAGTTTCCTGCATAGTGGAATGGGCTTCAGCTCCAGTAGGAACCCTCCTGCTGGTATAAACTGTACTCTCCACTGGAGGAGTTTGTTGACATAGATGAGGCTGGAGAGGCCTCTCTGAGATGATATAAATGCCAAGCTCTGACTAAGGGGATTCTCTTTCAGCAGTCCGGCAAGAGGAAAGGGGGTCATACCAAAACAACAGCACCAAAACCATGCTTCTGTCACTGCCTACAGGGCCCAGCAGGACCCACTGATGTGAGTATGTCCCATGAGAGCTGAAAAAGTCCAGGTGTTTGTCTTAGCAAGCTCCAGCCCATCTCAATGTTTATACACTGAGCTCCAACTTTCATCAACTCCCCAAGAGGGCTTACCATGCCAAAGATTTTCCTGTTCCCTGTTCTGGGCAGTCAGGTTCAGCTCATTTTAATAGACTTCATAGGAAGAGCTTTGATTTTGACCCCTGCAAAGAGGTGCCTCTAATGAGAGAAACAGAGACAAGGGCAACACCATTTGCATCACCCGCGTGGCTGGGAGGAGTATTCAAATATTATCAACTCGAATCTGGAGGACTGAGATGGTTACACAAGTCATCTCAGATGAGCCCTGATAGGATCTTTTCATTTCCCTCTTCCCAAAGCCAGGTGCTGCTGGCTCGCCGACAGGCAGAGGCAGCGTGGTTAGGGACCGCTCACGCAGTCACCGCTGCTACAGCTGCCCCCGCGCCGCCTCGCATCAGGTTATCCGTTATCAATCCACTCCTGGGGCTTGAGGATTTACAACAGGCATTTAAACCATCACCCGGCTCCGTCTGCCTTAAACATCACTCTCTCAAGTGCGGCACTTCAGGACATGGATGACAGACGAGCCACTCAGGCTGCTGCACAGTAAGACACCAGGCATGGGCTGCCCGGAGCCACCCTAACCGGAGCTTTCATTTACCCTAGCCATTGGGAAGGGCAGAGAGAGAAAAAATCTTAAAAACCTGGGTATTTCCTCCAAATCTCTCCACCTGCGCTGTTACAGCGTAAGGTTGGATGCTTGCAGGTCAAGAGACAATTCCTGAAGTTACCGCGTGAAGCGGCCATTTCCCTCGTGTGGCTGCAAAATAGCAGCCCCTTTTTACATCAGTGTAGGCAATGAGACTTAAAGAAGATGCAGGACTGGGTATTGTTACATAGCAGTGGAACATTGCAATTTGGAGACAATCTTGCATTCATAAAAAAAAAAAAAAGAAGAACCATATCCCTGGATTGAGAACAATAAGAGAAGACAAAAACCGCTGACTGACTGCTCTCCCGAACAAGGCAGGGGTTCGCCTCATTAGACCCAACCCTATGTGAGGTACCACACAACAGGGTAGCAATCCAACGTGCTAAATATACAATCACAATCGTTTCACAATTGAAGAAAAAAATCCTTACAACATGATGATGTTTGAAGGTTTTATAAGTACACATTTTTATCTGTCTGACAGCATGTGTTTTCAATACAGACATATTTGGGCCTGCACGTTGCTATTTTAGTGCTAACATTTACAAGTTTATTTGCTGAAGGCAATTTTTAAAGACATTTTGTCAGTGGCCAAGTCCAGCTCCCATTGAAGTTAACTGGAAGACTCCCACTGACCTCAATAGGAAACAGCTCAGACGGTCAGGGCTGGATTCTGAGCTGCCACAAGTTGAGGATACAATTCTTGGCGTGAAATGGGTTTCAGTAAGCCCAGAAGAAGAACAACACCATAGGAAATAACAGTGTTATCCATTAATAAACATATTAGGGGATGGTACCATGCAATTTCTCCTGTGGCTGAGCTAGCATGACAGATCTCCACCCCTGTGCCACGGCTCACCTCCGGCTTTTGCCGAGTTGGTTTGTAGGGCTGTGCACTAATGCTTGCACACACCAAAGCTGAGTATGAACAAAAAATTAACAGGAAAAAAAATGCAGAGAAGGGAGGATGTTTTCAGCAAGCCAAAGTGGTGTGAAATTACAAGAATTACTCTCATCCTTATAGTTGAGCATAGACAAAAGTGCCTGGAGAATTCCAACTTTGCTCTTTTCTTTCAGATAATTATTTTCCTCTATTTCATCACAACTCAGAAAATTTTGTTTAATAGCTTCTAATATTGCTTCCATTCTGTAGCTGTACTTCCTTCATTTGACTGCCGAAAGAGCTTAAAAAAAATCCTTGCAGACAGTTTTTTTCTCTTTTTCTTGTTATAAAGTCTACACATGCTACAAGGGCACAAGGGATGGAAAAAGTATTTAATTAGTATTTCCAGAAATATCCTCGCCTAACCCATAATGAGGTCATGCCAGATCATAATCCTCCTCAAATACAAGAGACAAAGTGATTTCCTTTCATACGACATCCTTTTTTGGGTGCAGCATCGACAGCTTTTCTGTGGTTTCAAAGGAAAATAAAATCGAGTCAGTCTGAGCAGGAGAAGTCCAGAAACGCCTAATACATCTTCCTGTGAGAGGAATTCAGCAGGCTCTACCTCAGTGAAGACATGGGTGAAATTTAATACAACCAGGAAAAAGAAAAAAATCACACCAAAATCACAGCTCCGATCTACATGTGCCCAACTGAAACCCTTTGAACTGACTGCTCAAATAATATTTCTCTTAAATCACACAGCGGTGTGTTTGGGCTACCTTTGTCTATTTCTCCTTCACACAGGAACAGACCTTGACTCCTGGGTGGACCATGGAAATCTTGGAGCGCCGCTGATGCCACCACCTTGCTGGGGCTTGGCTCAGGCTCCCACTGCAGAGCTGTGATACCGAGGTCCCAACCCTCTCGTTGCAAGCCATCCTCCCTTGGTGCATCCAGCAGCCACAGCACAGCTGGGTTTTGAAGACTCTCCGTAAAAAAGACCAGCCCTCATGTGGTACCTCTTGGGTATGGGGTAGGGTGGAAAGGAGGCTTTAAGGTGAGGAAACACTGAGACCACGGAATTTGTTCTCCTTGCAACATATTTCACCACCTTTCATTAATTGCTTCTTGAGATAAGTTCAATAGCTTGTGCAGGGCAGAAATTGTAACTTGGAAAAAAACATCCAATATCATTGGAAGACATCTATACCTGCTCACATAGTGGCTTATCCCAGTACATGTTCAACTCCACTGCTAAATTCAGGCAGGGACCAAAGCTGAGGTGGACACCCAGGTTTAGCTTGCAGCTGCCAACGGCTCATCAACTTCCCGCAGTGGTGTAAGGGCCCGGAAAGTGCAAAGCATTTTCTCTCCTTTGATTCTCCAGGATTAAAATAAATCAGAGAGAGGACATTATCCACTTTATTTGCCTGCTTCTGCAAACATGCCCATGTGCTATTTCACTACAGAAACCACTGGGCAGCATTGATTTACCGGCCAGTCTCAGGAAGGCAGTGGTTCTCCACCCTGCTCTCCCATCCCCCAGTTTATTGTCGAGATCTTGGAACATCAAGTACAGAGTGTGAAGTAATTTAATGGCGGGGGGACTTTTCACCCTCCTTCTCTATCCCAATATGACTAAATTTATTGATTTTGGATTGCTGTAAATTATAATGTAATTATCCTGCTGCACAAGCAGCTTCCCATTCCAGAAATTAAAAAGCAATTCAGGTAAATGATCTTTAGCTATCGTAGTGCATCCCTGCAGAACTCATTAAGTTGGGGGATTAGATGGCACACCAAAACTCTTACAGGGAGGATGACATTGAAAACTACCATGCCTGAAAATAAAGAACTTGCTTGGGAAGATAACAGGGGCAAAGCTGCTGGTGTGACTTTTTTTTTTTCCTTTCTTTCCTGACAACTTTGAAATGCTATCGACTTGTACCTCTCCTAGGATTTCTAATACTTGCTTATTGACCCTTTTTAAAAATAAACACCCTTCCTTTGAGACAGGAATGCTGTTAAGTGGGAAAATTTAAGAAATGGACATCTTCACACCACCACCCGTGGAACCTGTTATTTGATCCAGTTGGATCTCAGGTGGAAAAACAGCTCACACACATTGGAGTCTGCATGTACTGTCTGAGCAGGAAGCTACCAATTGGCACTGAAGAAAGTTCATCCCATATTTCTAGCTAGTTAAGGTTAAGCTTGCAGCTTTCCCTAAAGAAAGCTCTATCTAGTGGGATTTCTAAAAGATCAATAACTGATTGTAGTCACAGAAGGTATTGCTACACATGCCTTTTGCCAGCAAAACTGTTCCCAACCCTTCTGTCTCACCCAAAGGTGAAGTCTTGCCTCCGTAAAGTTTCCTTCTCCCAGTTCAATCAGTTACAGCATTTCCCACTTGCTGTCTGATGCTGCTGTGATGCTGCAAAACAGCCATCAGCAGCCTTCACACCGAAGGCAGCTACAGTCGGTGGCAGATGAAAGGATACATGCACACGTAGTTTGCACATCATTAAGTTCGTAAAATGCTTTGAGGATGAAATGTGCTACATAAATATAACAGGTTATTAAATTTCTTGGTGCCGTTTCCTTCATCAGAACCTGCAGTGGTCGTCGCTGGTTTGTGCCTAAACCTGCTACTGCTATTAGCTTCCTGGCTTTTGGCTTCCCAGGGGATTTGATCCTTGCCCCCAGCCGCCGAGCCTTTCACACCTTCTCGCTGGCCCCGCACAGCTGCTGTGCAGACGTGGGGCACGGGAATCCTGCTGGCTTCGGGCTGCACGCGTGCAGCCGCTCCCCTCATTTCCTGCACAAGTGGCAGCCACAGGACTTGAAAGCCCCCCCTTTGCTCCCACCACTCTTCCCTAACATGGCCCTTAATTAATACCGAAGGCAGCTACCATTTTTGAGTAGGGCAGTGCAGGGCCCCAGGATATCAGCCAAATACCGCAGAGATTTATAAACTTGTCAGCGTGGCCAGGCTCCCCAGAAAAGAAGCCAAAACCTTAAGTTTAAAATCTCCTACACTTCCATAAATTTCAGCTTTATCTGCAAGCTCTTCTCATTATGAAAGTTTGCTAGTTCTGTTATTTTAATTCTAGTAAGTACCATGTCCTAATTTGGACATTTTTCCAGCCTTCAGCTGAATTCTGGAGATATATGACATACCCCGGTAGCCTTTTCTCCTGTTAAAAACAATCTATTTACCAAAAGTCTTGTCCAAACCCAAATCATAATATCTGGTCTCTATTTATACCAGCACGGGCTCCTCTCCCCCAGACTGCCGCCCCCGCGAGCAAGCAGCGATTGCACAACGCGCTGTGGCAGGAGCACGGGACATCACTTCACATCTCCCTTCTTTTTTGGGACGCATGCATACTTTTCGAATTTCCTAAAAGGAGAGATTATTTGGTTTTGGCCGAGCATCTGAAACCACTCGCAGGCCACACAGAAGTTACCGAGTAAGCAGACGACATCCTCCTCTAAAATCCTTACGGACACAAACAGATTCTGAAAACATGTACTTCAACCACCTCAGCAAATCATTTCCCCGGTGCGTTGGTGCCGTGGGCCCAGCGCCTGCCCTGCTCCCTCCTCCTCGCCCCCGCTCGCTGCATACAGCGAGGAGGACGTTAGCGCTGGAATGAACCCGCTCCAGTCCTTTTATATAGATTTAGACCGTATAATTTGATCGCGACCACAGGCAGTTTTATTGCCCTGATTTATACTGGGCCTTGCAGGGGTCCTTTCTTCTGTAAGAAAGTGAAATTCCTAGAAGCCCTCTCCCTGCTCCAGGCCTGAGGACAAGCTGTGGGATCCCCAGGGCTTCCCACACAGGCCACAGCAGGCCTGGATGTCGCCTCCTTCTCCCCTCACCACAGTGTCAGTGGGGTATGCACACCTTGCAGGAGGCAGCTGAAGCACTGCTCAAGTGGCCCTCTCTACATTGTGGCACTTGGGTCGTCCTGCCTGAGAGGGGACCATCATGTGAAGCCCAGGGCAAAGCACGTCACTCCCCACCTACCAGGGTGACACCCCAGTGACAACCCCAGCACCTCTCCCTCTCTCGCAGGAGGGGATGAAAATCCAAACAGCTTTGCCACAGAGAAAAGGTAGATGTGGCTGTAGGGCCAGGAGTGTTGCTACCAACCATCTGCGTTCCCAGGGCACGTTAAGCCTAGGATCTGTGTTAGTATTCTCCGCCAGGCATCTGGCAGATATTAAATACCAGCCTCCCTAGAGAACTTGTTACCTCCTCATGCTTGACTGGGTGAATATAAGCAAGAGCCGTGCTTGTATCTGCTACCTGAAGAGGCTAGATGAAGCCTATCTGAAACATGCCAAGACCTTGGATCTGTCATTACCATACCAATTTCCTGAATGGAAATCCTGCCTGTCTTTCTTTTAATCTATCCTCTATCTCACTATGTGACCAGAACATGCTGTACTAGCTACAAAGACAAGCCAGTATGTGACTCAGAAATGTGATTTCTGCAACTTACTTAGAGGATTACTGCTTCAAAGAGCACCAGGTTTTGGAATAATGGTGTCAACAACCACTGATAGTCCTGACCTGTCACTGACATGTGGAGAGCTACTTTCGCACTGGGCCATGGACTTAGAGAATAGCTTCATCTCATCAAAAGTCCTGTCGTCTCAGCGTAGTAGCCTCATCATCACAACTAACATGGACTTTCTTCTTGCTTCTCTACCTTTTGTAGCCTTCTGCACCCAGCCAGTTCCTGTCAAGTTTCTATGACCTTGTAATTCTTCCACTCCAGTATTTTCATGACTTCTCCCTTTGCTGCCAAGTTTTCCTCATGAAGATCCCACAAAATGGTGTCTTTTGGCAGAAACCCTGATGTTACAGTTTTGCTCCTTGTACCTCTGGCCAAAGGCTAGTCAAAAGCCTTCCCATCCCTCACACAGCTCAGCCATCCCCCTGCACCTCTGGTCTAGGCTATGTCTGCTGCTACATTAATCATCTTATCTAAGTAAAGTCTTTGACCATAATCCACCACAGTTTCCATAAAGGACTTTAAACTTCTCCCCACTGTCCTGAGACTGCTGGGACCTTGTGGCTTACCCCATCTTGTAATAGTTTTGCAAAATTTTGAAGCAGTAATCATGTCTTCCCTAGTTATAAGTCCACAGAGCACGGATCGAAAGCTGCTGACAGAAACTTTTGCCTCATTAAGGAGTACAATAATTGTCTGGAAAAAGTATTTCAGAACTACCTGCAGAACTTCTACCAGAAGATTCACAAGTGGCATGGCCACCTCTGTGTATGACAAACTGCTTGGCACTTCTGATGTGCACGTCTGCACCCTTCATATCTGATGAGACATTGTCCCTCCTTCCTGGTATCCACACCCACAGCATTCATGGGCCAGTTCCCTCTTCCAGCAGGCTGCTATAGCCTTCAAATTCCCACTGTGTCTAAGCATGGTTTGGGCCACTAGCCCCATGCCTCACAAAACACAGGGTTAAGTGAACCAAATTCAGGAGGACATTTCTATTCTGCCCTTAGGACTTAAATACCGGAGGGTTTTGAAGTTGGAAAAGAATAGTTTTTCACTTGGGTCACAGAAAGGAAGAATAAACTAAAACCACCTTTACAAGAGACACTGCAGATGCTGGCAGTGAGGAAAGGCCCTTTGGGCTGATACTTAGAGAAAGCTCATTTCTATCCCTGCTCAAGTGCTACAGAGGTTAAAGACCTTCTACAACCTGCCATAAAAGGCAAAAACCACATTAATAGGAAATGTGTTCCCCTCCCCCCTTCCAAATGTATTTTTTATGAGTAAACATTTCTGTATTAAGACTTACTGTCTTCAAAGATCCCTTTTATGTCCCAAAGGTAACCATTTAAGTGATCTTATAACAGCCGTTACTTATCTTTACAATGGGCAATGCACATGAACTCAGTGTCTGAGACTTTCATTTTGCTATATATTTTTTAGTAACCACATATAAATCCGTCCTGTTTCAAGTGTCAGTGACTCTATATGGCCAAAAGATAGCCTTGGATCTTATTTCAGCTGCTAATACACTGCTTTGAGTGGAATTAAAATTGAAAGAAGCACAGAGGTGTGCAAAGCTCCTTTTTCTTTCCTCCCAGCCCTCTAAGCTTGCTCACAGAAGTGCAGCATGCACAAAACTCAGGAAAAGAAATGCAAATGTTTTGTGTGTGTGTTTGTTGTTGTTCGCTTATTTTTTACACTTTCAGCCAGCTCATATCTATTTTAAGAGTCACTGCTCCAGCATTTGAAATGGAGGACCTTGGATGTTTTAAGGCTATCTTTGTAACAGCATGCAGAGTTTCCTCGGGAGTTTTCCAAAGGGGAAAAATTGCACCAGATCAAACAATAGCATTGCTGGCTCCTCTGCAGCTGATTACAGCACTACTGTGCACGTGCACAGCAGGCTAACAGGAAAGAAAGCTGAAACTCAGCTTTTCTCTGAAACTGTCATCCCAAGTCAGTGATTTTCTTCTTGCATCACCTAGTCCCCAGAACAACACCTTTCCTAAGAGTCTAGCGACAAAGGACTTAGATAAAACAACTGTATATTGCTTGGGTCAGGGTGAAATCCTAAAGCTCTGTATGATTTCTGTAAATCCATCTAGGTCTATCCAAAACCCTGTTCAAGTTCTTGAACTTCAGCAAAGTATTTGATAAAGTTCAACCCTAGATTATGCACATAGAAAACTCTGCTAAACTGGAAAAAAAAAAAAA
Source organism: Netta rufina (assembly GCF_964035555.1). Classification (NCBI taxonomy): domain Eukaryota; kingdom Metazoa; phylum Chordata; class Aves; order Anseriformes; family Anatidae; genus Netta; species Netta rufina. The sequence goes on from NC_140129.1 coordinate 26,654,341, forward strand.
AAAACACAACACTTTCTTGTTGCCATGTAAGAGATTTATGCAACTATAACATTGTGTTCTCCAACTAAGTTTGCCAGATGAGATTGCCTGAAAATCTTTCTTACTCCAGAGCACAGTGTAACCTCTTAGAAAACGCTCAGTCTCTATGTATCCACAAACAGTCTCTCCACTACAGACACTGAAAATGTCTTCTCTATAACAACTTAACCTCATCTTCCCTAACCCTGCAAATCTGTTTTATTGGGCCCCTTTGACAACAGCAGGTTGACACTTCAGAAATATGAACAAGGTCACCCTTGTAATGCAGCGCTCAGGGGCAGCAGCACCCACTTCATGTGGTGGGGAGGGGGAGAATGGCAACCTCCATGCATTCTGACCTGTTAAGTGCTTCAGTATGACCAAATGCAATAAACATGCTAACCAGATGCTGATTGATGGGCCTCGAGGCCCAAAGAACAACGCAAGTTCATTATATAAACAGGGGAGTGAAGGGAAGTCAAACAGCTTTCCCAAAATCATGAAGGAAGTTTGGGGCTGGATCAGGAACTGAAACTAATTTTCCCCAGGCTCAGTTCTGTGCCTTCACCATAGGGAGCCACCAAAAAATTGGGTACCTTCACACAAGCAGCCTCTGGGAGTCGGGTCAGCTTCCCACAACACATAATAATTCCTCTCATTAAAATCAGACGTGCAAACCAATGCCTCAAGTCCTCACCTTTGTATTTCCCTTTTTTCCCTTTAAAGTGTGGCTATAAATACCTCACAAAGAACATCACCAGCTATACCTGCAGACTGGTAGGAGCAAGGTTTAGCTTAGCCTGAAAGTAACACTTCTCGTTCATGCAGAACACCAGTATCACCCCAGCGAGGACGCAGAAGTGGCGGCTGCTTGGTTCCCCTGTCACAGCTGGCCCTCCCCACAAACAGCAGCCATAAACCAAGGAGAGTCCACAACAAAAAAACAGATCAGATAAAGATAAAAAAAAAATAAAATTACTTGGGGAAAATTAAAATGTTTAACAAAACTTTGGCTGTAGCCCTTACTACTGTCTGCAGGGTCAGAGCATCTCATTAGGTGCAGATACATCTCTGTGCTGGTTTAAACAACTATACTGGAAGCAGTGCGCATGGGGCCAAGGCTTATGGGCAGATATCTCCTCTATTGGATGGTTTTCAGGAATGCTCAGACACTGAGCTTTTACATCAATATAACTGAAGTTATTAAAACATCAACTTTAACTGTTTACTTAGGGGTGCATCTGCTGCAAGCTGTGATTTTTTTGAAAATCTGTCACAGTCAGGAGCTGATCCACACAAGAAAAAAGAGGACAGCTTTCTGGCCCAAACAGTACCATTCAATCCCTACAAATGTTACTGTATTTTAAAGATCAGATATTAACGACAGTAAACATAAATATTTTGCTTGCAGCACTCCTGTTCTTATTTACATTTTACTTGCAATTGGAAGCATTTCCACTGGAATACATTCCTAAAATTAGCTGGAATTCCAGAAGATAGAAAGAAGTATAAAAAAAAAAAAAAAAAAGGAAAAAAGCCCTATAGAACTCTCTAGCAAACTGTAGAAAACGTAGAATTGATTTCATACAATTTTGTGTGAGATCTTTTTCATTTGTGTTCAAGTGGGATCACACACAGTGATTTTTTTTTTTTTATATTTTAATTTTGGACTCAGTCAACCAAAGTGCCCAAGCCATAGCTCATTTCTTTCCACCAGAGTATGCCTGATCTCAACCCACCATCACTACAGGAGTCACAGAACACCCAGTGTGGGTTGCTTTGAAACACATGTAAACTCATGAGTTTAATATAATCCTAGACCAGTTAGTATGAAATAACTATATCTACTTAATTTCTGTATGGTAGAGCTAAACTTATGATCTTGGCTTGAGGTCTACTCTCTGGCATTACTGTTAAGGTCAAAAAACTTACCCTGCCAAAACAGCCTGCACAGAATTCCTGGGATCTTGATTTATTTCAGAATTTAAGGATTCTGCTGTTTCTGTGGCACTTGGTTCTGGAAAAATATTATTCATTATAGTCCCCTAATTATAAGCCTTCTTTCAAAAATAAGTTTTAAATCGGTAAAAAGCTATTACTGCTACTGAACACTTTCATAGCCTTATACAATGTAAAGAAATGGTGTTGACTTCTGCAAGATGATGTTCTCAAAGGCACTATATGATACATAGATAGCTTATGTTCAACTCCCCTTTGGGGAAAGAAACAACTCCATTTGGCAGACAGACATGAGAATATGAGTCATTTAACCACAATTATGTGGCGTATCAGTGAGACAGGAAGGACTTGCTAGTGGATATGGTGACCCAAGGGACCTGGGCTTAGTCCTCTCCACCGCCATGGATGTCACGTGTACACCACCTATGAACTTTCAAAGTCACAGAGATGACTGCTTCTTAATTTGTTTCTGAAACCATGAAATCACTTAGAGCCAACTTGGCCTTGCAAAATTCTTCACTACCTCTCTGCTCCATCTGCAGAATGGCAGCAATGGTTTCTCCTTGTCAAAGCGGGATGTTCTTACACAACAGGCTGAAAAGTTCACAGGACCTGAGCTCCCAGACAGCGTAGTTCATGTTCTCTTATTAAAATAAGTAAAAAAAGGGTACAGAGGAACGTGGAGAAATGGTGTGCTCTGCACCACACTCACCAGCACATGAAGCCATGAAAACAGACTGCCTGTTTTCATTGGCTGCAGTTTAAGGAGGAGACAAGAAATACCAAGTCCTCCTTTCACTCCGAGGTGTGTGGCTGTCTTCTCAAGGCAATGCAGAAATTCTTCAGGAAGTGCCGGGAATACAAGCCCCATTTCTTGGTACTGGTATTGGATACACAGCATTTCTAAGAACATTTTTCTCTGCCATTCGTCTGACCTCGGGAGCAGTCCCACTGCTCCACAGAGGCAGCCGTGGAACGCTCTGCCAAACCCTATCAATTATTTAGCGTCAAAAGGAAGACTTAATCTGTGTGATAAAAGAATGGATTTTATCTAAGGCTTGTTCTCCTTAAAGTGATTTACACAACTGGACTCTCTAGTTGCTTCCCTTAGCATAATTATTTAGTTCTGCATTAATAGCCTTCCTCCTCTTGGGTTATTTTTAGGAGCCTTTTGTAACCCTTAGAATTTACTGTTTTTTCCTTGGCTGCTTAGTGGGGATTTTAAATTGCCCATCCCTCCAAACAGACGGGTGAAACACCAGTCTTGTCAGTGCTGGTGTGAAGCTGCAGTAGGTCTGGGGAAGCTGCTCCCCCAGCTTGGGGGAATACCTGGGGGCTGAGTTTGACTCCGACTTGAAAAGTCTTGGGGTGAGATTTCAGTTCAGAGCTGGCAGCCAGGGCTCTCAGCCTGCTCATCTGGCTGAGGGCTGATGAATGAGAATGATGACCTTTAAAACATTAATCTCCTTCCACCTTGGTTCCTGGTTTTAATGCTACTCTGCACAATTTTGGCCAAGTCACAAAGACTTGGATTTGCCCCACCTAACATTAGCCACCTTAAATCAGGCATGAAGTCCTTCGGGGAAAAAACACCCATCTTCATGATGTGATTGACACCCCCCTGCTGCAAAGGGAGCCCGTACTAAACACCTAAAATTTAGCCAGCCAACCCCAGACAAAACAATTCCCAGTCCCAGTCCCCCATGATTGTGGCAGGTTCAAATGCCATGGTTAATGGATGGTGTTGGGAGAATTAATTTACAAAAGCTGTGCAAATTCTCAGATTCTCAGGTAAAAAGCCGACACAGGCTAAAAATACAAACTATGGCAACACTCTGGCAGCACAGAAGAGACAGACCAGGAGAGCATCACCATAAATATAATCCATTATCACCACCGATTTTCTTACTTGACTAAATATGAGCAATCTACAAATAGGTAAGTTTAGCATTGGTTAAAAAGGTTATATTTAGGTGCCCTCTGAGTGGCACTTCACTGAAGTCTAAACTGTATCCATGGGAAGGGAGATGTATCAGCACTTGCCAGTGTAAGCTTTTGAAGCTTACAAAGTAACAGAAAAGCAGAAGCTATTATTATGATGACTACTGTTAATGATGATGATAATACACTCAAAAAATACAAAGATCTTTCAGGTGGTACTTAGCGGTAGGGATCACCAGTGCCAGAACCAGTCTGTGAAAAATACCTTTTTCTATTTTAAACTCATAAAAGCTTTTGGAGCTGGTGTGCAATCCTGCAATGTGGTTAGGGGCAAGATTAAATTGCTCCGTCTTCAAAGCACTTTGGTGTCTGTAATGGGCTGAAATGGCAGGAATCTTTGGTATGACACTTTGGGGGAGCTGCATACAATCGATAAACGCTGGCTGATATCATGAAATATACTATCTCATCAAGTGCTTGGGTGATATGACACAAGCATCTTCTGTGAGGGCTATGTGATGTGAACCACAAAGCCTGTAAACATTAATGGTTATCCACTCTGAGGCTGCACCTTTGCCCACAAGGCTGGCTATCACACAGAGAAAACCTGCATAGGGGCTCAGGAAGAGAATTTTTCCATGAGGAAAATTTTAAAAAACAAACAAACAAACAAAAAAACAACAAACAAAACACCTCAACAACAAGTGACCAAGTAGTGGGACTCCAATCACCTGATGAAGTGAAGGCTTGCCCAACAAAGACTGTTGCTGACTGAAACCCAGAACTGAAAGCCCTGGCTGAAGGAGAGAGATCAGGCAATAGACGTGGTTTTGTGGCACAGTTTATGGCAATTTTAATTATTAAAATTCTGTCACATGTAGCTGAAACAGTCAACCATCTCCTCCCACAGTGCTCCCCACTATGCCTGTACAACAGATATTGTTATTTGAACATAAAAAAGGTGCATTGTGGATTCCACTTCATCCATCCCTGCATGGATTCCTCTGAACTACCCCAAAGAGCAGTTTTCAAGTGACCAATGTAATACGAAAGCTTTCAGGTAGTCACAGCCCTTGATGTCCTGTGACTGAGGGACAACATCTGCCTTGCACAAGTGCAAACATCTCTGGCTTCCCAGAGGGAAACCAGTGGGTACACAGGAGAGACCTGTAGACAATCTGGTCAGCCAGGGGGGCTATGGTGACAAAGAAGCCCACTTTAAGACCTGATAGAATCACATTTAAGACTGACTGAAGTGTTCAGGGAAGAAATACGATTTTTGATTGCTAGCACTCTTACATCGGTGTTGTGCTGAAACCCTGACCAAGGTGGGAGCCACTGAGCTACATGCAGAAGATGCTTGATAGAGACAGTGGCTGGCAGGAGAATTTTGCAATCTAAATTACAGGATTTTCCCATCATTCTGTTTTAAAGTTGTATACAGCAAAGCAATACAGGGCAGGGGAGCTAAGAATGTGCTTGTACTGGTTATATCCCTTTTTCTGGAAAACGCGAACGATCGAAGGAAAACATACTTTGGAGAAGATCCCTGCCCCTCCGGGGTGGACGGAGGAGATGACTTCATTGGGGCTGTTCTCCTTCTAATTTGTCTGAGTCTCAGGCCACACAAACTATATATTTTTCAGCGCAGTGAGGTCTGCTGGGATGCTGGCATTTCCTCCTCCTCATTTACATGGTCTTCCCATAATCCAGCGCTGAGACAAGCTGAACTGCACAAGGACGCCCTGCCAACACCACTCGGGGCTTGCTTACAGAAGACCTCTGGAGAGCGATGGGAGGTGCTCCCTGCCCTTCTCCTCTGCCTATGAAAGGGCTGAGTGTGCTACTTCTGCAGCACTGAGCATTCCCGCCAGCCCATAAATCAAGCGACCAAACTCCATCCCAATCTCTGATCCACTGCAGAAAAGCCCAACGCTCTGCCCTTACAGCACACGCGGGGCAAAGAGCTGTATTTCATCAAGCAAAGCCTTAATATCAGGGGAGAGTCGTTACCTCCTGGAAGAAAGCGTAGCCAGAGTCTTACTGGTTCTGAAGCTTGGTTTCCCCATGTTTACACCAAATGACTTGTTGAACTTCATTATATACAAAGTATTTCCATAGATCAGAGGCAGGGAGACCTGTGCAGCTAACATAAAATAAATTACCACCCTGTGATAAATGGTTCTATTAGCAATCCAGATTGTTAAACTCAGATACAACAGGATGAAGGGAGCACTGCCCCATTCATTCTCCCTGCGGCAGATACTGAGTTGTAAATAGGTTATTTTGTGTGTAAATAACACATTAAAACTCAGCATTAGCTGTGTCTTTTGATAGAGAGGAAATTGTTCCAAATAAATAATCTCGGACAGGAATGTAAAATAAGCCAGATTTAATAGTGCATGCCTGCTGCAGCCGTGTTAAACATGACTAAAATGATAAACCCCAGAATATACTAATAGTAAACTATGCTCTGACATCAAAGTAATGAGGCTGTATTTTTACCCAGCTTTAGAAATGCTAAAATTAGTCTTGACAGAGCCAGACATCAGAAAAATGTTTCAAACATAAACACCATCAATTTGGGAACTTGGTGTTTGTGTCATGCTGAGGGTGGGGTGGAGAGGAAAAGGTGCATTCTGGGTCTTGTTAAAGTCAGGCAGTTAGCATTTAGGAGAATTTGTATTTAATTTTTATTACAAGATGAGAAAACCATCTTCCTAAATATCTCTGCCTTTGAAAGAGTGGCTCATTTAAATTTCTCCTGCAGCCACACGCCTGAGCTTCCTCCTATGTGCTGATGCGGAGGCTACTGCAGTGTTAACCTGGAGGACCCAACCTGGTCTCACTCACATGCTGCTCTGCTCCAAAATCTTTTTCCTCTTTGAAGCAAAATGCACTTTTGCACTCAGCAAATGGGTTTTCTAAACATGAAGTTGCCCTTCCAGAACTGGAGGCACCAGAAGTGGGAGGGTCTTTTACAGATTTGACTGTCTGTAGCTCCTAAATATTATCATTGCACCAGCTTCCATCTCTGTCACACATATACACATGCATCTATTGAAAAAGAAGAGAGGAGCTTTGACTCTTTGGCCAGCATGATTTATGGAAAATTAGAAAATTAAGAGAGATTTCCTTGATGTCCTTTCTGTGAGGCCAGTTTCAGAACATCTGAGCAATGAGTTACTATAAAAAAAAGTCAGAGAAGATCTCTAAAACAGCAGCTTTAGGACACTAAAAATACAAGACACAGATTGTTAATACAAAAGGACTCTTTTCCACTGGCAGCATCAACAATGCTGATCTCTTTTCCTAGAGCTATAACTTAATTTGTTCAAGGCTGCAAACATTTGGGACAAATATCCAAAGGAAGAGAACTAGTAATTGAGACTGGACATATTATTACATTACAATGATATAGTTTAAATAATAATATAATAAAAAAGCTATTCTTGAATTATTTAAGTAATACTCAAGTTTATTGCTTCAATTACCTTAATTGTAAAGAAACCCTTATGAATCTATTCATTTCTACAAGGAGAAAAGAAAACCCTGTGATCAGAGAAACACGCTATGTTGGCACTCCATCTGTGTGACTCAGTAGAAGAAAGGAGAAATGTGTTGCAAATTATGTCTGCTTGGCTCCAGAGAGCAGCTTGGTGATCCGCAGCATGAGCTGAGCTTCACTGCCACTTTCTCACATGCTAGTACAAAGAGTAAAACCTCTACAATAAATAAAATCAAGAGTTCGTGTTGGATGAGAATAAAGACATGTGTGTATGGCCCCGAAGCAGGGTGGGGAGCTTGGCGGCCCTCCCTTTAAAGCCTGTCTGCTGCTGTTCCCTCCTTGAGCTGAACAACGTAATTAATCTCCATGCCTCGTTTGCTTTCTTCTGTAAGAATATGAGCATAAATATGTATATTCCTGGCCTGTTATGAGTAATTACACTAGTTTAGTGAAGCAAATATGTTATATTAGTATGAATACTATATAAGTACAGCCTCGCCGCGCTACCCAGACTTTTTATTATCTGCTACATCACACCTTGCAGTTAACTGATGTTAGCAGAAGACTTTGTATTAATTTCTCTACTTACAAGCACACGCGCAGTGCTGCGCCCTCGCAGCAGCAAGGATTACTTCTGGCCAGAGTTCAGAGAAGAGCCCTGAACCACAACACTGCTTGTGTTACCTGCAGAGCCCTGGCGCCTGCAGCCCATCACCAGCTCCTTCACTGCTGGCCACTTCAGGTCATTTATTAGCACTTCTCTTCCCAGCATGATATAGATTTCGCTCTTTACATCTCATTACACAATGCTTTCATCATGCTTCTCCTGACATCTTCAAACAATCCTCCGCTCACTTCTCCACTTCCTCTTAATAAAAGTGGAAATATGGAGCCTGTAAATCATTCTTTCCAAAGGCGAGAGCACACTGCTAACGCGACGCATAAAGCTGGACACATAAAAAAACAACCCAGACCCTGGGGGAACCAAAAGGGCCCATGGACACCCCAGCTTGGGGGGGGGCCTGATTTCCATCACATCCCAGGAAACACGGAGGCTGCTTCCTCAGTGGAGGCACTCCCAGGGTACGTGCCAGGTGGAGAGAAGGTGTTTATTAGCAACAGCATGTATGTGGGCTTTGAATTTTAGCACATGCTTGGACTTCATTGGCACCTATCAAACCTTTGAACCTGCCAGTCACTTAGATGAAGCCAAGAGTGGGCTGCCGCTGGTTTCTACAGCGTCACTTCTTTAACAGGGATCAAAGTCTGCAGGGGGTGGCAAACTTCAATGTGTCAACATTTCTGCCTTTCCCCTATTTCTACAGCCCAGCAAGCTCTGCTTTCTGTCACTCTGCATAGTGCTCATGAAGAAGGTAGCTCAAAACCCACTCAATAGTATGAAATTGTGACTTTCCAACCAATTCTGTGCAAGGCATTTTCTAGGTCTTTTTCAGAAAAATTTTCCCTTTGGCTATGAAAGTTTATCAAAGTCATGAACTGATCTGCTAGAATATGTTCTAGCAGCTGCTTCCTTATTCTGTACATTGGAATCTTCCCAGGACAAAGTGGAAATCAGAACTGGGTAACCAAGGTGTTGAAAGAAAGGATAGATAAAGCAGATTTAAGCAATTTGGGCCAGGATCTATCTTCCCAGCTCTGCCAACAAAAAACACAAACTCTCCAGACAAGCTGTGTAAGAGACAGAGGAGCCTGCAGAGGCATCATCCGGCTCTCCAGGGTGGTGAGAAACCACCAAGCGGTGAAGGAAGGGGTGGAGAAGGGTTCATTTTGGGGTAGAATCTGGCTAGCAATGTTATATTTTAAACAACAACAAAAAAGCTTTCTGCAAAGTTTACACAGCTGGGATGTCCCTTGTCACATCCGAGCTGTGCAGCCCCTTCTAAGTTTGTCTCCTCACACCCTGCCCAGAAGGGACGCCCTGTCCTGGTCCCCCACAAGAGCTGCGAGGTGCCTCCCTGGTGGGCACAGCCTCACCCACAGCTGGAGCCACCACAAAGGGCCCTGGCACCACCCTGGAGAGCCACCAGCCCCATACACGTGTGTCAGTGAGGGATGCACTTTTTGGGGTAGTATGTTGCCTGTTCCACACAGGCGGGTGGGAGGAGGAGGAGACAATGTACTTGCATGTCCCCTCCACACCAATGTTACACCCACCAAAACTGACCCTGCAACCCATCCATGGCAGCATCCTGACGGACCAGCAGGACCACAACCTCACCAAAAATACTGATAGAAACAGGAGTCAAGACCTCAACTATTTCTGATGTAACAACACAGACGGAATGGTCTTTATCTCTGTGAACCACCTTGGATGGACTATCCCAAATTCCTCCCCAGCCACAAAATCCCAGCAGCGACAGCCGAAGACAACGCAGCCTGTTTAGCTCATTAGCAGGATCACAGCCGGCACATGACACCGTTCCCGACCACGATAACAGGGCCAGCCATGTTTTAACCCCTCTGTGGAGGAGCAGCCAGCACCGTGCCGCTTCCACCGTGCAGCGTTGGTCTGCTGGAGGCCCGTGGCGATGTGCTGCCTCAGCTCTCCTCCCCAGTAGGCACATCTCACCTCCCCAGCCCCAGACCAGTTCATGAGGACTGGCGGTGACTTGTCACGGTGCGGTGATGTGCAGACACCACGCAGTGACACAGCTTCCCACTCCTGTGACCTCCGATGGCCGAGAACCCCAATAAACTCAGTGTTCACAGGAGGACAGATGCCACCGCGCTTATTAAATTCTTACAGTCTAATGAAAAACACCCCTGCTGCTTTCAAAGTGTGGAAAACATAAAGTACCTCCTTGTGCCACTGCTGCTCCTGCAGCTGCTAAAGGAGTGGGTTTCTTCCCAGTCTCTGTAAAGCCATTCCCCTCCAGAACTGCACCTTTTCCTTCTTTTTTCCCAGCAGCAGTCGAAGCAGAAGTTTCCATCTTAGGCATGCATCTTCCAGCTCAGCAACCCTATAGGACGTAAAAGAAAACCAGATTCTGGTCACTCACAGTAACAGGCAAAATCAGCTCCACAAGGAAACAGCCAGTGCTCGACAGAGCTCAGAAAGTAAACTGTGAGCAGCAAAGATGTGCTGGGTTTCTGACTGCAGAGACACAGCCAGTACAGCAATTACAGGCAGAAAGGACACAGCCCTGCAAAGGTGGCTTCAAGAAGCTGAAGGCCTAAAAGGATCAGGACAAAAACACTTTATAGCCTCTCTTAGACTTGGGCTGTGTAACAAAGTAGATGGGTCCAAAGGGCTTTGCAGAACTGAGGGACAGGTGAGATGCAGAAATTCAGTATGTATAAAACCGATTTGTCGATCCTGTATATGACCTAGTCCACCATAATAATAATAATAAAAAAAAAAAGTCAGTCAAAAACTTTCCAGTACTGGTAACACATAAAAGCACATTTTAGTTGTTTTTGTTTGTTTATTTTCCCAGTCTGTGCTTGCTCTGTATGCTAGCGCTGACCCTGTGCCCTGCCCAGCCCTTTTCGGCGGTGAGTATGGGTAAGCCACAGCAGGTCTGTAGGAGGTGAGGATGAACATCAACCAATTCCCCTCCTCCTAAGTTAATTCTTCTCCCCTGACCAGTCATATGGGAAAATCAGCTGCAGCTTTACCCCCACTACAAATAACAAAGCAAGTGCTGGTGAAAGCTCCACAAAACAGAAGACATTAAAGCACAAACAATTTTTTAAAAGCTTATGGCTATGAAAAATCACAGCTCCCAACCTGTTGCTGGCTTCATCATTTTTTCTTTGTCACAAATTTATCTTGTTTTATTTCAAATGTCTCCAGGTGACACCTGTTTTCACAGAACCCACAGTTACCTGGCACTCCCAGCCTCAGGCTGGTCCTGGGAAAACCCACGGCTAATTCCTCCTTTCCCTTCTATTTTTACTGTGGATCTACAATTTTTCAGATGCAAATTTTTCAGCTCCTGAGATATTCAGGAGCATCCTGGCTATTTCCCTTACAGGAGTTTACTGGATCAGCCAAAAGACGCCCGGGAAACCAAAGAGTGTGCCGGCAGCTTTCCTGCCATTGTTTCAACTCAAACCTCCCTCCCTCCATCCTGGACCGACTCCTGAGCATCCCAGGTTAAAAAGTTAACACTCCTAAAAACTTCAAAATGTGTAAAAACTCTAGGCACTCCTGATCTGTAACTTCTGCGGCTTAGCTATCTACGACCCTGGTGCAAGCACTTCATTCTGTTGTTGCTTTCTTTTTTTCCCTTCCCCCCTGTCTGTTGTAGTGTTTTTTGGGCAGTTCTCATGCTGTAACTTCGGGATGGACAAGTAAAAAGCCCAGCCCTCCCTTCCCCACCGTGCGATGAGCTGCAATGGCTGCTTGGCTCTACTGGACCAAGTGGGGCATCAGCACCAGTCCCTTAAAACATTTCCATCTCCCATAAATACACTGCTGTCCTCGCTGGCACCCTGGAGGGACCTGCGCAGGCTGGACACAGCCCTCCAGCATCACTGCTGCTGCCCAGGCTCCAGCAGGATGGTGTCCACCAAGCATCTTGCCCCAGAAGCCTTCAGGCACAGCTCCTGGTACTGGCACCACTGGGTGATGCATCTGTGGACCCAGTTTGAGGCTTTAAACAGCCCGGCTCACATTGGAAAGGATGAGACACACAATTACAGGCTTCAGCGATGCTCTAGCAAATGCCGAGGTGGCCCCTGAGGTCCTGTCCCAGCGTGTGCAGGGCTCAGTGGCAAACACAGGATGGATTCTTGGGGCCAGGGCATTTAATCCAGAAACCAGGTTGGGTTACAGACCACGTATGAAGAAAATACACTCAAACTGGAGGAGTATTTGACCTCGGTCTGACAGCCTGGGCTTCTGTTCGCTAAGCAAATAAACCTCGGAGGCTACATGACGAGCCCCCACCTGTTTCTCCTTAGTCCCCCCTTTCAAGGCTTGGTACCCGTGTTTGAAACCAGACGCTCGCCCGCGCACCCCCAGGGCTGCCCTGACCCTGGCAGGAGGTGTCCTTGGGGGGCTGAGGGCTGCAAAACCCCACAGCCACGGGAGGGGAGGGGACAGGCTGGAATCAGAAAACGCTCGCCTGCAAAGCATGCAGATTAGAGCCATGTTTTCTTTTCCAGAATGGTGCCTGATGTGAGATCTCTAAATCCCTGCCACAGACACATCACTAGGGACCCAGTTTTTCAGATGTGTCATTTACCCAACCAAAATCTGACAAGAGATCAGTCCCGTATTAAAAAATCTGGCCTTTGCAGCTGTACGCTTTCCTTTCAAATGAGTTAGGAACAAAAAAATAAAATAAAGTGATTCAAATAAATGAATTGTATTAAACAGGTAAATCCTTCTCAAATACTGGATTAGAAAAAAAAAAAAAAAAAAAAAAAAAAAAAGGAATGCAACAACTCTAATCTTAGAGGATTTAGGATAATAAGTCTCTAATTATTTTTGCTGTGTAAAGGTGCTTGGGGAAGAGCTGGCTGGAGGCTCCAACTACGGGAGCTTCTCCCAGAGCAGCAGTGGCCAAAAGCAGCTCTCCCCCAACAGCCACCCATGTCCAGAGCTGACCACCCCAGCCCAGGAGGACACGAGCATCCTTCCGGACAGATCCTGCCCCACTCAGCACCTCTACCCACAGTGAGGGAGCCCCAATGCCACCGCCACCTCACACCTCCCCAGGCTCCACAGGTGAGGGCTGAGACACAGTGACCACCAACCCCCTGATCAGCCGTGTGTGACCAGGACACAGCAATGAAGTTCTGGAGATTTAGGTCCCTGTCCCGGCTCTGCTACCATCCCCTCTATGTCTCTGGGCAAAAAGCTTAACCTCTCTCACAACTGGTTTCCATGGTCATAAAATAAGAAATACCACTTTGCAAATATGGCAAAGTGCTTTGAGATCCTCGGAGGCACAAGGTTATGGAAGTATTTTTATTACTAGTATGAGAAGATATATTGATGGAGGCAGTCAATCCACACCATCCAGGAGCACTACATTCATTTTTTAAGCAATGCATAGTTTGCTTTCTGTTCAATGCTAAACTTTTTTTGCTGCTCTGTGCCACACAGAATTTATAAATTCAATGACAGATTAATCTTAGCAGTGAGCCATTTGGCATGAAAAAGGGTTTCACAGGGAGCTTGCTTTTTCCTGTAAAGAGCATGCATTTAGGAGTGACTATACAGAGAAAGACCCTGTGCACTTATTCAAGCACAAGTCCCTGCCCTCCATCATTACTCAGAATTAGAAACCCAAAATGGATTACTCAGATTGTTCCTAAGGTTTGTAGCTTTCTCTGCAGGAGGAGGGTTGGGTAATTGATTTTGACACTAATACCAGCACTATTCATATGCCCTGTAATATAATTCTGCAGCGACACTAAAAAGGCAGCCATCTGAGATCTGAACAAGGAAAGTGCTATATGATTTGCCCTAGACAACCCCAGCTATTTTAACAGCTGTGTTGTATATTAAAAGGGAGAAATCCCAATAGAATTAAAAACAACAAAGTCACATTTGCCTTTGAGGGAAAACAAGAAGCCATAAACTCTCCTAATAAAACAATCCCTCCTGCTAAGTGCTTGAGGAATGGTCAACAGAGCTGTCCCAAAATGCCTGTGTCTTTTGGAGGGCATCAGCCTGAAAGGACTGCCAGCAACTTCGGGAATAAACAGATACTCATCAGAAATACCCCCTGCACACCTTTTTCTTGAAAAGACATTTTCTTCTTCAGGATTTCTATTTCACCAGGAAACCCCCTTCTCCTCAACCTGGACGGAGCAGAAAGCAGACACTTCCCCCACCGGGCTGATCGGCCAAACACGAGTCACCGCTTTTGGCCATTCCTCCCTAAATATTCAGTACCAGCACTGGGGTGACCCTCACTGGCACCCACCGCAGGACAGTGTCGGGGTGTGCCTGATGCTAACACCAGCACCACAGCTACCACGGCATGGCCAGCTCCTAGCATGAGCTATGGGAGCTGGGACAGCCCTCGTAGGGTCCTGCCCAGGTTTGTCCTCGCACATCCACAGGTTCTGCCCCACTGTCCCCCATGGCCGATATAACTCAGCTTCTGGCAGCTTTCCCAGGTGTGCCGTGCCATTTCAGTTGGTACAAGCAAAGAGATGCTCCTGCCATCTCTTCTTTTGCAGTGGACAGTATCATACAGCTAAAATCTTCTGGATACATGCTCTGCTTATGAAATTCAACGTGAGCCAACTGTTTTGAACACTGGCTTAATACAGAGGCTGCTGTGATCCTTTTCAGTCTCCCAGGGTTTGAGGCAAATTATGTTCTTGGTTACACAGAAGTAGCAGCAGTTAACCCAGTGAAGTCATAGGCTCTACACCAGAGCAAAACTTGACCCCTCTGTTTTCTTTTATATCAGCAACAGCTTCAAATTACTAAAGAAAGTTTTCTCTGTCCACATGCCACTACTAAACGTCGGGACTATCCAAACACACTGTCTGTTGCTGAAGGATCTACAAGTGTTTACAGAATATCAGTCTCAGGTAAAAGCAGCATAATTATTACTGCAGAACTAACCACTTTCAAGGTCCTCCTGACACCACGTTTCCAATCTTGACATTTATTAGGAATTACCTCCTTGGGCCAATCTCAGGGGGTTGGTAACACATGGAAATTGGTGCTGTATGCTGGGGTGTGCACACGCAGAGCAATAGCAGCCCTCCTGGAGGCCCCTGATGCCCGTTCCAAGCTTGAGAAAGCTTTGTGGGGAGTCCCAGTCTCCTCCTGGGAGATGCTGTGGGGAGGGAGGACAGGAAGCAAAGATGACCCCACACTGACAGAAGAGGTATTACGAGGGCACAGAGCAGCTCAGGGCTTCTTCCCTCTTTCTGCCTCCTTCCCCAGCTCCTACTTTTAGAGGAAACAATACTGGGATGCCAAAGGGAGGAAGGAGGGAGCTGTGCTGGCTTTCAGCAGAGGGGATAGAAGGACAAACAAGTTCTGCCCACCCTCCTCCAAATGTAAAGCCAAAACTGGGCAGAAACCTGGGGGTTCATAAGGCTTCACCAAATGGTTCCAGCCCGTGGCAAAAATCCTATCACTCCAAAAAGTGGAAAAATAGAATAAAAGAGACAAAAAAAAAAAAAAAAAAAAAACACAAAACAAAAAAAACACCAGGAGAGTTGGCAACACTGCAATAGTTATACAGGCTCTGGAATGTACAAAGACTGAAATCAGAGACTTAGCATCTCTTTTGAACTTCAAAAACAACAAGTCTCTTCAAATCACTCTGTTAATTGGCTTTAAATTAGAGTTCTAAGTTTAATGAACAAATCTTACGCATACGGCAAGAAACGGATACGCTTCTAGATTAACTTCCTGATCAACACCATCTGCCTTTTCCATATGGCAACAGCAAACCAAAGGCATGGGGAAGAAGCCTCTCTTGCCTTGCTGTGAGAGGTCAAAGTGCAGCTGGGACTGCCTGGTGCTTGGCAGCATTTCCCTGTAACACAATAACCTCAGAATATCACCTCCAATCAATTCCAGAACAGCCGGGGATATTCCAGGCACCAGCGGGCACAACTCTGCCAGAGAGATGGGGAAAAAGAACGAGACAAAGTATGGAAAAATGCACAATGGGAAGGAAGCTTGAGAGATAAAGGGATGTTTGCACAGATGACTGGTTGGGTGTAGAAAGAGTAGGGGGTTCCTGAAGATGAAGAAGAGCATGGGAGACAGAAGCAGCATAAATAAAGGGAAAGAATGATGACCTTAGAGACTAGAGCACATAAGACTTTACCAAAGAATATGACTGAATATTGAGAATATGAGTGACAGGCAAGAAGCAGGCAAATTATGTGCAGAAAGACAGAAAAGAGTGGCATGGGAAAGAAGAAGAAAGACTATGAACAGAGCTGGTATCAAAGGAGATGAAGACACATAGACCTGCTGGGGCAGGGCAGGTCATGACATGGTGTCTAGCATGGAAGGGAGGCATAGCACAGAGGGGAGAGAGGCAGAAAATACTCAGGTAAATTGCAAGGAAGCAAAACGGAGAAATACAATAATCTCTTATGACAGAAATATACCCTGCAAGCAGCCCTGAGGAATGCAGCCTTCCAGTGTGCTCTATCACCCTTACTAGTTGGAGTAACTAGATGCAAGGATATACTTGCTGCCTCCTGTGGTGCAGGGTGTATGCTGGAAAACACTCTGAGATGCACCTGAGAAAGAGTCCCAACTGCTGCCCTCCTTGCAGCAATCACAACAGCCTTCCACTTCTATCAGACAACACCAGCGGAGTTACGGGGGGTAGTCAGAAACTATCACCACCTGCAAGGTGTCTGGCTACCCCCTCCAGAGCTAGCATTTGCCAGCGGGGTGCTCTTTGGAGGCTTTCCACCTGGTACCAGACATCAAGTGATCCCTGAGCAGCAAGGGTGTAAAGCAGGGATCTGCACAACTGCACCCAGCACCCTCGGTCTTGTGTGGGGCTGGCAGATGTGGCACAGGACCTACAGGAGCCTTGTGCTTTTCAGGAATGACAGCCAGAGGCCAGGTTATCCAGGGACACTCCAGGGTGCCAGATGCCAACAGACAGGCCACAGAATTAAAACATAAATGTTCTTCGCCTTTCTAAAGCCCATTTACTTTATGGGTTGTGGTTACTGGATAGGAGATGGTGCTGAAGAAAGGAACTCAAAGCTTCTTTGGGTTTAGCCTGCTGATTTGGTGTTTTTCATGAACACTAATGTCACTTTAATGTTGCCGCTTCCTTACAAATAAGACCAATTTAAAAAGTATCAGATAAACTTGAATCATTTCCCCACTTCAAGTAGGTTTTCAAGTTGCCAACCTTGGAGCCTTTAACAGAAATTATCATTCAGGTGCTGGGTTAAAAACAATTATAATACATCATCAAAACATACAAGCAGACATAAAAGCTCAAAGCCAGACACAGATTCGGCACTGGTCCATGCTGAGACATGCAGGCTGGGGTACATGACTTTCCTCTCTCTCTCTCTCAGAAGTTATCTTTGTTTCTCACTTTGGAAGAGCTGAGAAGATGGAGGAGTGGGGGCTGGAGGGATGAGCCTTTTGTGGTGGATCAGGAAAACAAAGTCATGCTTGTACTTTTTCAAAGCCAATCCTACGTGTCTTATCATGAGAAATGTTTTATTATGCGAATTCCAACATGCGAAAAACCGTCAAAGAAGATAATCAAGACACTCCTGCATTCAGACTTTGTGTTAACTTGCTGCAAAAATATGGGAGGATGCCACCAGGTAAACAAAAATTGCTCAAAAGTGATGCGTCACCATTAGAACTGGTCCATGAATCTTCACTTGCTTTTTCTTTTGTTTGCTTTGTTGTTGTTGTTATGGAGAGAGAATTTTGGCAAAAGAGTTGTCTAAGTATGAAATTTTCTTTGGATTTTCATAAAAAACACAATTTCCTGCAATGGAATTTTCCTTTTTTTTTTTTGGGGGGGGTGGGGGGGGGTGAGGGATTGCCCCCCCCCCCCTCAAAAAAATACTTTAGATATAAGAATATAAAAAAAAAAAAAAGAAAAAAAAAAGAAAAAAAAAAAAAGAGGAATAAAAGCAAAACAGAAAGAACTTGATCAAGTCTTCATGCTCTAACAAGAGCAGAAACTGTTAATAACTAACACGTCAGATAAACCATCTATGGCTCCTGGCAGATTTACCAGGGTGGGTAGCAGCTGAACAAGGATTATATTAAAGCCAGGTTGGGGGACTAGCAGTTAAACTATTTACAACAAAATTAGACTCTAATTCTGTATTAGTAATAATTAACCTATTGACTTTTCAGCAGGTTTACAAGTAAAAGATATAAAGAAAATGAATTGTGGATATTACAAGTGGAACAGGAACTCTGCCTCCAAACAGAGACGTTCATGCAGGTTCCAAAGAGTGGGCGAAGGTGGATGCAGGAGGTTTGACCAAAATAAAAGGAGATGCCTTTAAATCAGACAGATTGGAAATAGTTTTTGCGATGGTGGAAGTGAATGTTTTGTTGGCTGATGGTGACTGAAGATCTTCTCAGGGATTCACTTCCATGCTGCAGTAGTTTGGGCACTTTCAACTCTCATGAATGAAACCCTGAATACAAACCATAAGCAGTGAAGCTTAATGGGTTTGCTTTATGTACGGGTAGGATGAGTAATATTGTCTTGTAGTAACTAGTCCATCTAGATGACATTGAACAGTCTCCAAAGCTCAGATAAGAACAGTCTCATTTGGCTCAAGGAATGTAAAACCTCTATTTTGAGAAATGAAAGAGAAAGGATTGCATCCTTGCAAAAATCCCTATAGCAACTGGGTTCTTTCAGAACACGTTCCATTAGAAAATTTCAGTTTATTTTTAAACATTCCAGTTCACTTCACCAGCCTATTGAATCTTCCCTCCAGAGGCACACGTGTAAGTATGTAGAAGAGAGAAGCCTGGGAAGGAAACAAGGATGTAATTAAAAACAAAAAAGCAACACTTCAATTGGCTCATTTTCCTCTACTGAACACATACACCACACAAGCTGCTATTCCACACTGGGTAGAAACACATATTGTCTTTATAAGACTACAGTTGCCAGCTGAAGGCAGGATGCAGACCACATAAAATGGTTGGCAGTTCATAAACCAGAGAATGGAGAAAACTCCTCCAGATGGGACTGGGATAAAAGTTTCTGACAGGATCATGAAGTATTTGGCGTTGGAGGGGACCTCTGGAGGTCATCCAGACTGGCCTCACACTCACCAGTAACTGGGAGTCAATTGTGAGCATTTGCAAACCCCCAAACTGTTGAAATACTGACAATCAATCTAGTAGGAGAGAGCAGACCTATAAGGGACATACCCATGAACACAGCCTAGTCCGCAAGCAGACTGAATGTATCGGTGAAGATAGATCTTAAAACCACCAAGACTCCTTGCAAGGAATTTCATACAAGGGAAAATGAAATGAATACTCTGAATGGAACAGCGCTTATTTCTACAAGGTGCGACACAAGTTATAATGCCGCATGTGATTCCAGAAATTATCATTTAAGTACAAGAGGCAGCATCTCAATTTTCAGCAGAGCAGGTCTGTCTTCTACACAGAAAAGTGAGCGTACAACGCGGTTGGCTGTTATTTCAGTGGAAGGGAATAAGTCTTTCAGGAGACAGGCTAAAGTATTCAGGAGGGTATTAAGCTAATGACAAAAGACAAGGGTGAAAATGAGCACTCATTTAGCCAGAAATCAAGATGTCAAGATTAAAATTAATCAAGGTACCAAGGGACTCAAAGAGAAGAGATTCTTTAATTGTGCAGACTCTAATGTTATGAATCCAAGTAATAAACAAGAAGTGGAATAGCTCGTTTAACACAACAATTAGTCCTGACCAGTATTGCTGAACCTGGTGGAAACATTTATGTGAATGGAGAAGTAGAATCCTTTTGTCTATCAATGCCTGGAAACAAATACAGAGTGATGAAGTTTGTCAATGACAAATGACTACAGACACAGTAAATAAAGATGATTGCTCTGTACCACTGACCTGCTTCTCTATCACCAGATGGCCTAGACACAAAGATCATCTATTTTAAAGCAACCACATACAAGGCCACACATGTGGAAAGTGATTAAAATGAAGACTGTGCTTTGAGAAACACTGACTGAAGATAGTTTGAAGTTTATGGTGGGCAAACACTGGCTGACAAGTTCCACGGCGGTTGTTGGTATTAAAGCAGCTAAAGCAATATGTATTTGTCCAAGCAAAATTTGTGAGGTTATAATGTTTCTCTGTCTAACCCTGAATCAATGGTTAATGGAACATGACCCCCAGCTTTGGGATCCATACTTCAGGCAGAAAGAGGAAAATCACAAAGACTTCAGTGCTACACATGCACAACAACAAAAGTGAGCTTAAAAGACCAGTACTTGCAGGATGACTTGATCAGTGATATTAACATATACGTAAATTGATAATAGATGCTCTTTGATATAGAGATAAGGGACATTGCAAGAACCTACTGCTAAACCGATTACAGCTACCTAATACCAATTACATGGACTAAAGCTAGAGGTAAAGCTAGAGAAATTCAGATAGAAACAAGGCTCCTAGCTTCAACAGAAGAGCACTGCATTCCGGTTGGTGAAGGACTCTCTGGCACTGCTGAGCTGATGCTTTGTTCATATAGTTTTCCCAGAAGACCTGCTGAAGACCCACCACTGGACGTGCATGGGCTTAAGTACAGGAAAGTCCTCTGATGGTATTATAGAAAAAGTCAGACTAAATGAGCACCCTGATCCTCTTTGATCTTATGCACCTACGAATCTCTGTGTTATAAATGGTTGATTTGTCATACCTTCACAGATCAAAACGTCTGCATTTATAATGATTGAATCTTACCATGCCTGTCTCTGCCAATAAGCAAAATACCTACCTTCCAATTTCTGTATTTTTTCTTCTGTGATAAGACCTTGGTAAGACTCAAGTAATAAACATCTCCCAGAATGCTGATAAAGTCTAAGGTGTTTATGTCCTGCCAATGGCAATGTTGCCGAGCATACATTCCTTTACTATGCAGTTATGTCTACTGCACTACAAGTATTTTGATGACTGAGACAGATATAAAGCTGTTCACCAACAAAATATCCTGCAGTTTTTGCTTGGTGGCCTACAAGAACTGACTTCGTTTCTTGGTCTGGTGTATAACTGCTAGCATCAAAAAAGAAAGCAATAACATTATAATTGATTTAATTCTCCTGTTATAAGAGGTAAGGGAAAAATCTACCTTCTCACCCCCAGCAGTGGTGTCTCCACATCCTACAGAAGAACAGAAGTGTGGGGAAGCCTCATCCTCTACTGCTCTGTAGTATCACATACAAAACGAGCAGGGCTCACATGCCAGCACATCTCATGTCCACAAAAGTCACTGGAACAAAACCCAGGCTAGCAATAAACTTTTAGCAAACGTTGGCAGGTTGCTATAGCTCAGGGGAATGGTTTAGGAACCACGTTGTGTGCATGCAACTGGGCAGCTAAAGCAAATCAAGCAAAAGAAGTGTGTTTTGTGGTAATCAGGCTAGGGGCTGAGCAGTGGAGACTGCATTCACTCTTGTTGGATGACCCCATAGCTATTCAGATGCTATGCCAGACTCTGAGGCACAATGACTGCTGTGGCCACTATGCAACACAAAAAAGATGCTTTTTGCTGTTTTCTCAAATAAAACACTGAAATCATTAAGGCTATCCTGAGAAGACCCTATAGGTACTTCCTCCTCCTTTGCTCTTGTTGTCTGATACTATCTAATTTAAGACAAAATATAAAGAATTAATACTATTTTTTCAGGACAGAGCCCTTTACATATATAATAACAAAAAGAAATATAGTATGAAACAAACCTTAACCAAAGTTTGATATCTGTTTAGTATTACTAGTAATAGTTATTACTTAATTTCCCTTGTAGTTATTGTACATTATTTCTGTTGTATATTAATGCATATGATAATTACTTTCTATCTCTGAATCTTTTTTCTGCGTACAACCTTGTTGAATTCTTCCTAGAGAAAATAGCCAAAACAAGAATTTGTTTTTAAAACAAGAACCTCCCATCTACAAAACCTTCCCTGCTCCTAACGTTTCATATGCTCTTCCCCTCTATTTACCTCACTCCCCCACAACCATCTTCTCAACCATCATAGCCACTCTTCTTGCCCTGTCTCTCTTCCTCCTGCTCTTTTTCCTCAGAAACCCAGCCTGCCTCTCTCAAAATCCCACTTGTGCCTGTAACTCTCATTCCATCTTCCTCTTCCCTTCACAGCTAAGCTGTATGCAATCTTCTGTATCAGTTACCTCTGGGATTTCTCTCTGCTAGATCTTTCCCACATTTCACTCAAGACCGACCTAGTTCAGACCTGATTCCCTCCACCCACATGGAAACGGCAACCTGCCTCTCTGATAGCTTCTCACAGGAACCTGGCCATGGACTGAAGGTGGCCAAGGGTGCCAAATTTTGCAGAAGTGGAGAACGTCTTGTTGGTTACTCAAGTCTGCAACCTGAGGCAATCCTCAGTTTCCTCCAACCTCACTGTAATTTTTTTTGCCTCTAGGCCACCTCTGACTCCTGTTTCTTCCTCCTGCACAATGGCTCCAAGAGTTTGGCATTTCCTTGTGCTTCCTGCCACTCACCTACATGTCTGAACTCAAAACACCAGCCTCTAAGCCATTCATTTTCATTTACAGCAAGTTCCTTTACATTGGCTCTAATGAGTACAAAGCTGATTTCACAGCCATTCAGAATGTGGGAGCAAAGAGCATTTTTCTAGCTTGTCACTTTGTTCCTGTCATTTTGCTTTACATCCTTTGATGGCTTGCTCTTTTGTTTTGCTTTGACTATTGTCTCCTCTTTCAAAGCCCTTCAAAGCCTACCACACTACGCTTTCAATCTCATTGGCTTCCGGGAGACTTCAGCAAATGCATATGCACTTTCTTCAATCAGGACTTAAATATGTGTCATTTGAGTCACTTTGCTCAGATGGACCAGAGATACCCGTCTGCTCCTAATCTCTTTCATACTTGTTTTCACCAATGAAACCATTGACTTTGACCATCTTCTGCTCTAAGACAGGTGTCCAAGATGAGAATCAGATCCCCCTGGAAAATCATGAACCAGTGAGTGTACCTGTTAGGACACATTGTTCTGATCTTAGGAGAAATACTAGAGGGCTTCGGTTAACTCTCATTGCAGTGTATTTTCCCCCAAGTGAGGAAACAATTATTTTCCTGACTAATTTCTCATAAATCAGCCCTTCCATAAAAGAATATATATTTCTAATACTATCATGCTCTCTGCATTACACAGTGTCAGGGAAACTCAACATTCCAAACTAAACACTAAAAATACTGAAACACCACTCCAGGTTCATCCATTTGCTCTCATAACCTAGCACTTGACTGAAAAGCTTGTTAGGCTTTTATCTACTGAAGAAATGAAACACAGGTAATCTCCTGTTTCTAGTCACTCGTCTGAGCCAAATTTTGTACGGAACAGGAGGGGGAAGATGTCACCAGCTATAGAGGCCCAAACGACTTCTTGTCTTTAAACCATGTCCTCAGCTACCCAGTGTTTGTTACCACTTTGTCCCCTTGGGCTTTTCCCAGCATTTCATGAGTTAAAATGAGACAGCTCAGCACGCTTTCTATTTTGGAGCCAGTATTTCCACTGCTAACTCAGATTTATTACTAGTTTATGAAATGTATATTAGAGTAGCTGAGAAAATGTATCTTTTGAGAACAAATAGAGTTGGCCATCCCCAAATCATTAGCAGCAAACTGAGAAAAAGTTAGATACCTTCCTTTAGCACTCCTATAACTGAAGATCAGTCTTTATTTGTATGAATACACCCAGACAAATGCCTTTGGAGAAATGGACCTGCAGCATGCATAGGGTTGGCTTTTCATTACTGCACGCCACTGGGATTTTTAAAGCAGAGAACTGGTAGTTGTGGACATTCATTAATGTTTAAGCCTTCCCTTTAGCACTGCTCAGTGCAGTGACACGAAACAGACCCAAAGCCACGTGGCTCCTGCCGTGTCTTTTGGCTGGGACCTGGACAGGACCACTCATACTGTGTGTCTTGGAGAAAACACTACCAGCTTCTGCCAGACCTGTGGCCTTCCTGGTTGCAGCCCCTACAGCTATACAACTGCCTCGGCAGCTAAAGGCATATTTCAGGACCGTGAGAATCAGCTATCAAAGGAATGAACCGTCGGTAACTCCAGCACCATATGCAAATTGCAGCTTGTATGAGACCTCAAAGCAAACAACATCGTGTCTAAATAACTCCAGGGAAAACACACAGAAGAAGAGGTCTATTTGTTACAGGAGTAAATGATTCCTGTCTGGTCAGGTGCAAAGTAGCAGCTCTTAGTTCCCAGGACATGGGAGATGGGGGACTGCACACACCAGTGTCCTACCCCTCTGTGCCTCGACACTCTGCATCTTTGCCAAGAATCGTGACTGTATTACTGATAAGCACAACCATCCATATATAATTAACTGTGCTACCTGCACAGCAGAGGAATAGAATAAGCTACAACCCACTGAGACAAGCAATAAAATAAAGGCCCTGAAAACTTTCCATTACTTAAGAACCTGCATCTTGGTGAGTTCTGTTTTTTATTTTGAAGTCCCTAACCCTGGCACCACGCAATGGTGCACAAGAAACAACTAGATGCTAAAACAGAACTAAATATTGCTGGGTCTGTTTTGTTAGCAGCAAAGTTGAGAGAAAAATAAAGTGAAGTAACAAGGAGGGTTTTTTTTTAAATTCAATTTCATGATACGACACAAGGATGGACAGACAGATAACTAGTCAGCCTTTCATTCACATCCATCTTAACATTGAGTAAAATGGTTCTGAAGGTACTTTTTTGATATGTATTCACTATACAATGAACTAAAATGTCTAGCTTCAAGAAGACGCTTAAATTTATGTGACCTGAATAGCATATGATATTCCCATATATCCAATAAGGGAGTTTTACTATACACTCATATAACACATTTGGTCAAATTTCCTTTGTCCAAGACACTCCCATTGCCCGGTGGTGCAGCCCACAACACCCCCACCTCCCCTGCCCATCGCAGCACACCAGGTACTTTTCTTGCCATCCCTGCAACACTTTTCAGTATGGTCTGTTGTGTCTTCTTGGAAGGGGATTGCTCCATCCCATATATCTCTGCTGTATCAATACTAATCCCCAGCATCCTTAATAAATGCGAACACACACAGTTCCAGATCTCTGCTCTCTCAGCTTAACTTTGCAGTGGTATGTGGTAACAACAATCAGAAAGGCACAGAGCTTTTAAAATAGCTACCCTATGCTAGCAGAGGAAATACACACAGCCAGGTACTTGCAGTCACTTTTCTCATCTAGTTTTGACTTTTATTGGTCTTTGGTCCTCTGAGGGATCACAGTCTTAACCTGTTCCTCCCTCCCACATTTATTTCTCTGACCCATAAAATCCCTCCACCGTAGCTTCCAGCTTTAAGTTTCACCTTAAAAAGGACCCTCACTGTGGAGAAAAAAAAAAAGCCCTTTGATTCTCCAAACCTTCCTGAAACTCCCTGATCTGCCAGTAAACCCCCGAGGCTGACGCATCTCACCTTCGATATCCAGCTCCTTTGTTCTGCAGAGGGAGCTTCTCCGTTATGTACCCCTGTGGGAGAGGCTGGAAGATTTTGCCTTGCAGCTGCCCCAAGAAGCTTCTACCTGCCTGGTGAACATTTGAAGCTCAGAGGTTGACAATTCTGCTGCTCCACCAACACCAAGTCACGCCATGATGTGACAGTTACATGTTCTCTCATACAGGCAGACTCCCCAAATTGTCACAGCGCTGCCTAAGGACTGTCACGCTGCAACAGACAAATGGTCCCACTCATCCAACACCCTGTCTGACAGCAACCAGTGATGGATTCTTCATACTAAAATACAAAAAGGTCATTTTCATTGCCTGCTATTAAAGCAAGGGAGCAGAGGGCAAGGAATTTTCCATGCTGGGGCAGCAGATGATCTCTTTGTGCTGTGCAAGGTGAAGTGAGAAACTGTGGGGAAATCTCTGTCACAAAGCGCAAGCTCGTTCGTTCATCGACTGGAAGTATTTTGAGATCCTCAGAAGAAAGATGACACAAGAGCACAAATTATTATCATTAGGGCTTCTCTGGATTCAAATGCTGTAACCAGAAATACTACTACACATTCATACAAATGTCTCAGTGTTTCAATCTCTCTTGAAACTTGCAGAGTTACATGCTAATTTACTAAATGCACCATAAACATCCTTTCACTTTTCAAGTTAATCACAATTGCCTTACAGGAGATTAACACCATAAAGCACTTTCACAGCTGACGTGTCTTTAAAAAAATTCCCAGAGTTAAACTTGTATAAATAATGTAAGTGACATGGAATATAATTATTAAATGTTGTCATTTTGGAAGAAAATTAATTAGCAATAGCTGTAGCTGTCTTGTGTATATTTAAGCAGTGTGCATCTCAATTAAAATTTAATTGCAACAGATTCACTCACAGCAGGGAAAAGTGATGGAACTGAGAAGCAGCCTGGTCCTATATTGCTGTCTACAAGGCAAAGTGTAGTAGAAACCGGGGGGAAGGGGAGGAGAGAGGCAGGAAGGTAAGACAGCAAATCCACAGAAGCACGCTGCTAGGCAGCCAGGGTGCTCAGATGCCGTGGGTGCTGCTTATTCACAAAGCAGCTGACTGGTACCAGGCACGAGCACAAACAGAAATAAAACCAGCTGCTGTTGGAAGAGGTATTGCTTCATACCACAGTAGATGTGCTCATGTACCAACTGTGTTATGAGAGACAGAATTGCTCTCCACATTACTGTGCCCTTCAGTTTCAGTGCCTCCTTGAAGTCAGCCTGGAGAAACCCTAAGGTCTGGGCAGGACTGAGTGGGGCTTTCCTTAAAGAGCAACCAGAAAGACCTTGAAGACAAAGTCTTGAAGCTGCAAGTCACTAGAGGTATAAAAATGTGTTTTGAAGAGGAATAACTCCCTCCATGCGACACTGAGCAGCAGATGTACTTCTACATCACTTTGGAAATCTTTCCCAAAAGAGACAAAATATGACTTAAGTACAACCGTCATTCAAATGTAGAGGATTTTGGATGTCATTGTGAGATGCCTTAAAGAAATTATATAGCCAGAAGGAGTTGGGAACCCAACCCACCTCTCATGCCCATAGTACAAAGTTCTCCAGAGTGTCTCTCAAGTCCAACAGCCAATTCACTACACTTTTGAACAGTTTTTCCTCCATCATGCATTTCTCAAGACTCAAGTTATCTATAACTTACTTACTTAAATGAATAATTCACATCTCAGACAAAAACAAAGAAAATCAAGTATTGCTTGTAGGTGCCTAGGATGTAAAGTATATTGGCAAAAGATGGTGCAGAATCCTGAGTTCATTTATGGTAACTAAATAAAACAGAAGCAAAAAATGTCCTGGCCTTAAAACTTGTGCTAATTGGAAAATACATGCTTGAACTACATCTATATTCTTGAAATATTTATTTTAGGATTTATTCAGTTTCCAAATGAGGTAAATATATTCCCTACAAATTCCCAGGGCACATTCTCTGTCACCCTGAAAATCAAGTTATATTGTTTCTGACTGACATCATAATTATAATGTGAATTTACAGCACTTGATCATTTTGTTGATGATGCTAAAGTCATAACAGAATCCAGCTCACTCTTCTACCAGTACGTGACTCTGCCCACTCTTCGAAAATGTAGCTTTCTGCTGACAAGAATAGGGATAGCAAGCTGACATGGTATATTCATGTTAAGAATAGATACTGATGATGATGACAATTGTAGTAACAATAACAGTACTGTCACAGACCTGTAACAATACTAAGTTATAGGTATGATATAGCCATAATGAAATTAAGAGGTTAAACATTTTTTTAAAAAAGATCTGGTTTTCACATAAACACAGGCAAATCTAGCTGCTGCTTGGATATCAAAGGCTTAGATTAAAAGTGAAAATAAGCATGCACACATGATTTAATGTGAGAGCATAAGGAGACATGCTCAGATGTAAACGTGTTATACTTCTCTAGAGTTAATGATCTGGTGACGATGTGGCTAATGTGATCTAGTACCAGCCCATCACTGCCTGAAGGCAGTCATAGCCCAGATGGAGCCAAACTGTTCCTGGTACTGGCTGATGGTAAGACACAGGGCACAAGGTTCAGATAGCAGCTTGAGAAGGTCAGGCTGGACTTCCCAAAGCTTTTCCTCTAGGGGTGTCCTGCAGTACTGGAACAGGACACGCCAAGAGACTGTGACAGGTTGGTGGTTTTCAAGACTCTACTAGCCAAGCCATAGCCAACTCAATGTGATGTTGATGACAAGCCCCACTGGGGATGGAAGCTGGACTGCAACCCCCTGCAGGTCTTTTTTCCCAGAATTTCTAGGGTTCTGGGATTCTACACAAGTGGAATTCAGAAATTTCACCATTCTGGAAGATCATTCCATTAGATAAGGACCCTGTGTCACTGCTTGAAATGTTCAGCATCGACCAATTTTAGAGTGGCTGTTCAAAAGGCCACCTGAACCAAAGTACATGGCAGCTGCCAGGCTTACCACTGTGTCCTTTTGCTAGAATAGTCTCAGCTTCACATGAACTAATGTGAGAGAACTTGAATCAAAATGTGCATCTGATGATGAACAAGCTGAAACATGAACTTGAAGTATTACTTCCTTCATTACACAAAACAAAACCAAAAAACTCACAGGGGAGAAATGGTTAAGTTTCAAACAAGATGATCAGCAACTTCTTTCCTTCTACAAAACAATCTAAATCTGAAAAAAAAATAAAAAAAAAAAAATAAAAAAAAAAAGCCTAGTTTACAAGTCTGCAATATTTTTTTAAAGGTTATCAGATGTTTTCTATCTCAACATAACTAAAACCAAAAGAGACAGCCTCCTTCACTGGAACGTACCTTGATCAGATAGATCTAATGCAGAAAACACGTGCCTCTCTGTGTACAGCACTCATATACAATTTATATATAAGCTTCCTGAATGTTTTCAAATGTACTGAATAACAGGGTGTCATTTTTAAAAATCTCTGTTCAGTTTTCTACTTATTAATATATAATTATGTGCAGGTTTTCCTCTGTATACTTTTGTCTGCAACTAACTGGGACTTGAGGCAATTCTTGTTTCAGAAGTTTTCCAGCTCACCATAAAGCTAAATGCATATAAACTTCAGATCCTGAATCAGACCGCTGAGCATACCTTTCATCACGTCGCATTATTTGGTCTTCATTTAGCTGTCACAAAAACATTTCCTTTCGTCTACAGATTAATTACAGCCTCGTGAGGTTTCAGCACAAATACCTTTGCACACTGGAGCCTCTGCAAAGACATAGTGATTCATGCAGTATCTATGCCTCTGGAAGGGAAAATAAAGCTGAGGCAGGACATGCAAGCTGTGAGTGGATCCGATATCAAAAGAGCCGGAGCCTCCCGTGAGCACCCAGCCATACCAACACAAATAAGTTTCTGCACGACTCGTGCAGGATCCACAGCTGAACGCAAACCGCCTCTTTAGTTCAGTGCTAAGCTGATTTGGCTACACAGTTCATTCATCGAGGACCAAAGATGACAAGGCAGGAAGCGTCACTCAGTAATGAATTATACGCGACACAAAAAAGCCACAGGTGTGGGTTTAGAGGCTGTGCACGCAGCCGCTGCAGCCCTGGATTCCACGTAATCGCTGTAAGTAACTATGGAAAATGGACAGTGGGAAACTCTGTAGAAATGCAGAGAGTGAACCGGTCCAAGAACACATTCCCACTTGTTCAAAGCAGCCAGCCACACCACTTAAACATGTGTCGACTGTATCTGATGCCGACCATGTCAGTATGTTAGGTCTGGACGGCGAAATACAAAGGGCACGATTCTTTGCGGTGCTGGCGCCGCGCTGCCAGCGAGCTGGCTGGGGCTGCTGCCCAGCTGCCTGCCCAGTGCCGGCAGAGCTGCAGCAGCTCGTGCACCACCACGGCCAGGGGCTGCCTCTGCCTGCTGTGGATTGGGGTGCCCTGAGGCACGGCCAGGTCTCTGCTTTCCTCTGCCTTCTCCTCTGGGGCAAGCTAGGAGGCTTCACCCGCCTCTCAGAGCAATGGGGATGGGAAGGAGAAGGGAAGAAGCAGGAGGATTTTTACAGATTGAAAACCCAAGTGTATATGCTACACAAGCCAGAGCTTCCAGTACCTGGAGATGCAGCAGAGCAGGTCCCAACTTCTCACCAGATCTGGACATAAGCTTCCAAAAAGTCACTTCTTCCTGCCAGGAGCTCCCATAAAGCCATTTTAGCCATCCTCTCCTGATAGTTTCTTCCCATGGTGCAAGCTGAGCTGTTTCACCACCTGCTATGGGTATGCAAGAGGCCACCTGTGTGGCCCATTAGGGCAACGAGGGCTAAGCAAGATCCAGGTGAACTCATTGCTACAATCACTGAGAGCTAAACATACCAGTGAGGCTGATGTTCACTCATTTTTTCTCCTCGAGAGCAAAACATCCTTACCCTGGTGGCAAGTCTGCTCATTCCCCATTCCTGCCACATGAGAAATCTCTCCAAGTGGTGACTTCAGGACAAAAAGTTCTCCGCTAGAGCCCTCAAAATAAAGGTATCCTTGCTCCACACTGTGACCTGCCTAGCTGTTCTCCAAGGCAGTACATTATCTCCCCTGAAAAGCCACGTACGCAGCTGGTCAGACACACAGAGATCTCCAGACTAGCATTTGCTGCTTCCTCGGTGACATTCAGTGTGTTTTTTTTCACCCTGTGGTGGAGAGAATCTTTGTTCTTTGGTGTCAACCTTTTTCCCCTCCTCAGGAGAGGTCCATCTGCTGCGTGGGGACCCTGTGGCTCCTGGGCAGGTACCCAGCCAGCTCCACCCGGCCACCAGGGATGATCCCAGCACTATTCTGGCCTCAAAACCACGCAGAACAGCTAGTCCTTTCCAGTGTGATGTCCTTGCCAACAATAATCAACTGGTGTTTTGGAGAAATCACCAAAAGAGACTTTTTTTTTTTTTGTCTGGCTTTAAATGGTATTAAATATTTGCAGCCCTCTTCAGTAACAAAGGACACAAAGAAGAGGGAAAAAAAAAACGTCTTTGGTTGGCTTTGCTGAATTTGGAGAGGTTCCTGGATCAAAGCTGAAAAAGCTTCAAGTTTATGGAAGACGCATTAGCAATGCTTAGTGAGGAAAACGCAGTGAACTGCGTAAGAAAGACGACCTACCAAATCCAGAGGATTTAATCAATGGACAAACTTCAGGAAGAACAATTCACCATGAGGAAGTGTGCTGCCAGCCTTCAGACAGTTCAATGGGAGCCATCCTGAACTCAAACCCAAGGCAGGTCACAGCATGCAAAACACCAAAAAGAGAGGAGATATATTTTAATTCATTAGACTGTATTTTACAAGAAGTGGAGCCTCTGGGGAAGCCATTATTCTCATATAGAGGTACTCTGTGAAACAGAAGAAAAAATACCTAGACTCCCTGATGTGAGAGGTCAAACAATTACAATTTCCTTAATTTCATATCCAGTTGGGAAATTAAACAACAGAACTATGAAAGCTTTACACTTCATTTTGAGGAAAGTGGCAATTTAAATTAATTTTTTTAATGCCATAAGAATTGATGAGTGAGTATGGGAGGGGGCTTTTCCCCAGTGACCTTCCCCACCACCCTTTTTAAACAATCTTGCTCATTCAATGGAAAAAATAAATAAATAAATCCAAGGAACACGAAGTCTTTCATGAAAGACCGATTCCTTTGAGGACAAAGCACAAAGTGTTGCTTCTCATGAAGCTGTTTTATTTCATTAATAGTCTTCTTTGCACAGCTCAAGGTTTTTCCACAAAGTGCTTCTCTGATGAGGGGTTTTAGTCTCTGGAAAGAAGCAGCACCCATTCCTAGTCCTACAAGATATGGGAACAACTTACAGGATGACATGGGACCATGAGGCCCACAGTCCATCTACCCTTGAGCTACATCTCTCTTCCAGGGCAGCTCAGTGGAAAGACTTTGTCTCCACCATGACCCCATGAGCTGAATTCATGGTCATGCTTTTCTGATTCCTACAACATCAGAAAAAGTTCCAAGAGCTTTGGTAAAGAACTTGCTCAAGGTCCTGCCTTTAGTCATGGCTCCTTCTAACCCTGGAGCAAAGCAAGCTCCTGTAACACAGGATGAACATGGAAGAGAGAACTGGAGGATATATCAAGAAGCCTACGTTGTTGCTGCATTGGCTGCATCCCTGCAGAGCACTCTGATCATGAAAGGGTTTGCAGTTTGGAGTCACACACTCTCAGTGCTACACCACACATGATACACACAAAACTTGGTGGCAGCAGCCAGCCGGTGAGAGCTACAGCCAGGAGGAACATGTGATTAATAGAAAAACAATCTAACGCTTGACACAGAGCACACAGGCTCAGAGTACTGGACTGCAGGACAAAACAAAAACAGAAAACAAACATTAGCACTTGCAGAGACACAGGGAAAACAAAAATAGAGTCTGCACATACAGCTGGCCATAAGGGATAAAGATGAGAAAATGAACTGACAAACTTTCTTACTGTTTCACTTGGAAAAAAAAATATATATATTTTTTTCTTTCTCTCCAGAATTAACCCGTAGAACACCTACTAGCAGGGCTCAGTAGGTGCTATTACCCTGAGGCTTGAGAGATTATTTTTTAAAATGTTACACCTAAACCCAGCAAGGCAGCAGAACTTAGGTTACAGAGCTGCAAACTCTGGCACCCACATGTGACTTTGCAGACATTAAAGATTTTCTAATTAAAGATGAGACCATTTGCAAGACAGACAGTTCCAGTTTACTGGCAAGCCTGCTGGGAGACAGGACCGAACCACAGCTAAAAGCATGCGGGGAGCAGCTCACACGTGGGCTGGAGCAGCACGGTCAGCTTCTGTCCCTGGACACTAGCACAAGCAGGAGGGAGGAAGTCACCAGCTGTAAGCAGTGAAGACCAAAGTAGTTTGTGTCCCGATGCTGCAGGCAATTTAAGAAAAAGCAGCTGTACCTACACTTACGAGGATGTAGAAACTTCCAGTCAGAGGAGGAAAAACATCAGCTCGACATTTGCAGACTGCAAAACTCTTGGTGCGCATCTGCTCGGACAGCCCCTGGGGACCAGCTTTCCTCCTGGAGCTGCTCGCCAAGCAGTCCACCTCCAGCTGCAGCGTAATCCCAGGGACTGATAAGCAGAAGTGTCTCACTGCAGAAGCAAGACTAAGTGCAGATGACGTAGAGTAAAAAGCACTGCGAGGCCAACAGATTTTAAATAAATAAAGCCTAAGGGATGGTATTATTTAGGCTGTGTAGTAGCTGGCATGCAGGATTACCTCCAGAGGCCTGATAGGTTGATCAATGGACATTTTTGCTGTACTCTCCCATACAGATTGTGTTCAGCTTTATGCCCCACTGGCCATCCCAAATGCAGCCTGTCACAGCAACCGAGCAGGCAGTTTACACCAAGCTAAGCCTGGGATGCTGTGATCCCATTTTGCCTCTTTCTCCCATCTTGCCTCCCCTCCTTTTGCAGTCACATTAATTCAATTACAGGATCAATCAATTCAGGAAACTGATCCAGCCAAACTCTTGATTCTATAAGAAATAAAACAAAACACACATACACACACACAAAAAAAAAACACCTTGCAGAGGAGAAGTCCTAAATACGTCCTTTCACACGAGCAGCAGAGATGGGAAATTTCAGTGTAGGTGGATGGCCCAGAAAAGCCCATCACTGTGCCTCCACAGGGCACCTGGGACAACTTTTCAGCCTCTCAGAAGCCAGCATTTGTGCTGGGGGGACTTGTGATGGTTTCCAGACAGTGCACGTGGGCTCCAAGTCCCCTCCCAAGTGTCCCTGAGCACGTGTGATGTTGACCAAGAGTATCCCCAAGTGCAGCAAGTAGGAAAGTCCTCTGCCTCCCAGGAGAGGCCACCGGGGAGCAGCTGGAGTACACCACAGTCAGCAGGAGAAGTGCAAAGCTCAAACCACTCCGCATTACTCCATTAACCTCTCCTCACAGGCTGTTTTTTTTTTTTTTTTTTTTTTTTTTTTTTAATAAAAACTATTTTTAAACCACTAAGTACTGGTGTTAACAAAACTGCAAAACGGATAGCGGGACTTTCACATAAAGCTGCGCTGCAGGAACATTTGGGGCCGTAAGGCACTCCTCCTTGGTAGCTGCTCCTTTGGGTACCTTCTTCCCCTCAGCCCAACAGTCCATCTGCTTCATTTCAGGCAGTTCCCAAGGAAACTTCTGGTCTTTGAGTAACACAAAATTTAAATTTTAGTTTAAAACTAAACTTATCCAAGAAATAACAACTTCTTGGGGAGGCAGTTGAAATTCTGAATTGTTTTTTTTTTTTTCCCCAGTGACAGAAATCCACATCACCTAAACCCATCTCTTCAACATCCCACAAGCAGCCAAGACTGATGCCTAAACTATTAAACATCTAACTCGTTCCTTAGTCACACTAAACTACTTTCCCCTTCCAACTGGGGTCATTGAGACACATGGACGTGATTGGCCCTGCAGGTTGAGCCTCACCATTTACTCCTGGCAGACCCTGTACCAACAATAAAGCTTTAGAAAGCTTTGTTTCTGCACCTGTGAAATAAGGAAATCCATGCTTACTCATCTTTGTTAATATTCTTTTGTTCGTGTTTTGTAAATGGTCTTAAAGAGCGTTTATCCCACTACGGAGCACTGTGCAAAGCATTAAAAAGTTCCTGCAAAGTACACTGCGTAGGATCCATAAAACAACACTGCTTTTATCTTTCTCTCTGCACACCCTCCATCTCCTGCGTTAGCATAACAAAGAAAATGATGTTTAGGGCATCAAAACAGATTCTTGGAGGGTAAAAGAACAACAGCCAGTGGGCTAAATATGTAGAAGCAGAGTAATCAAAGCAGAGGAAATAGACTGGTGGTGTCTCAAGTAAATCTCAAAGTTTTCCAAATGAAACATTCTTGGAAACTGATATTCTCGTTCTCCAAAATCACTGCTCATGGCTGAAAATCCTGCTTCCAGAAAACCATTTGGCGGCCCTTTTTGTGTACTGAGGTATGCAAAGAATAAAAATCCTGCAGCCTGGAGTTTTTATTGTGGTTTCTAAAGAGTTGCACCACAGGAAAATCTCAATGGAAAGTGCAGTTTTCTATGGATGACAAAGAATTATTTTTCCATGCACACATGCACAGGGTTTTCTTGCAGGCTCTGAGTGCAGCAGTCAGGGAGGAGCGACTTTCCCTCCGGACAGCAGGCAGGGTGTGAATGTGGAGTCAGTAACTCACCCACGCGCCGCTCTATTTCCTGGATTTAGTGAGTGGTCTTTGTTGGAGCTGAAAGGCTGCAGCTGGGGTGGAGGATGCAAGTTCACGAGGGGTTATTCAGCTCCAGACAGTCTTCATAAAAGCACAAATAAGTCAGAGCAAACTTTTAGTGTTTTTTTTTTTTTTTTTGTCCCCCCCCCCCCCCCCTCAAGCAATGAACTTCTGAACTTTGTTTTTGTGAGTCAAGATATGACAGGACAGCAGAAGACTGTGAAATTTGCACTTCACTGATCTACGCAGCCCATAATTCACACAAACACACGCAGAGCACACCAGTTTCTCCATACTCCTCAGCAAAGATTTAATCCTGGAGCGGGTGGCTGAGGTCTCCTGTTACTTAGACAGTTACGTTCTCCAAAACATACAACTATACGTCTACTATCTCTGGAAACAACTAATACCTTAAAGTGCCCTGTTTGCATCCAGCCCAGGAACAAAATACACTAGGTGATGTATTATCCTTTCTTTTTTATTATGTACCTTTGCTTCATCGCTAATGAGTAGAACTAAATTGTTCTTACAGCTGCGAGTAAATTCACACAGGGGCGAGTTTTATAACGGGGAAAGCTCTAAAATACTGAGGTCACAAAGCAGAAAGGGAATAACTCAGACTTTTATTGTTTATTGGCTACCTGCTGATGACTGCTTGGGCACCTCTGTTTAGCTCCTATCCAAATGGTGACCTTCAGAGCAGCCCTACGTTCACAAGGTTTTGGCCACATCGCTCTGCTCCAGCAAGGCTCCAAACCTTAATGGTTTTACACAACCTTATTAGCAGCATGCTAATACATCGCATAGGCACCGACATGCACATGATGGTGGTCAGGAGCCTCCTGTCACAAGAGGCTTCCAGTGGAAAATGTCAGGTTGTCCAAACTGGAAATGTCTGCGGCTGTGCATCAGTTTGAGCTAACCACTCGTGGGGTGGGTCAGAAATCTGCCTAATTTCTCGCCAGCTGTCTGGGCAGACAGACGAAGCCTTCATTTTTTGCCGTTCCCAGGCAGCCCCACCTCGTGGGCTGCCTTTTGCAGCTGGGAGCCCAAATGCCCATCCCGGGGTGCTGGCAGGAGCAGAAAGCTTGCGAGCTCCATGAGTCCAAGCGTAAGACTGAGCTTGGGGGGGAGAGGGAGGAGAAAGAGGGTTAAGCCCCCTGCTCTGAGAGTCAGGGCAGCCAGCTGCTCTCTCTCATTTTGGAATCATCAGTTAAAACCAGTTCTTTTTTTTCCTTCCAGAGCAAAAAAACGTATGGAATTTCCTTTCCGTGAGACACTTTTAAGAGCTTTGTTGGGAAACAGAGTAAATTTTCACGAAATATTTCCCCCAAAAGCAGAAATGTCAGTTAGCACCAGCTCCAATTATACGACAATTCCTTTCTCATCAGGCAACCAAATTCAAGATCCATCTTACCCTTGAGCAACTCCCTCTAAAACCTTTTTTTTGCCCCCCTTAGCCAAACACACAAACTTCCAAAGACTAAAGAATCCTGCATGCAAACTGCCTGGAGAGAAGGTGGTGATTCATAACACAAGGGAAATGTGTGATAAAGCAGAGTAGCTTATCCCAGCTGTTGAAAGGGTTGTGTAGAAATCCATGCAGTGCTAAGATGCCAGGTTTCCATTTTCTCCAGATATTCAAAGGGAGAGATGAAATCTTTGCATCTTGCCAAATTGTAGCCCAACTGGAATGTGTGCTGTTGTTTTGACAAACTGCAGCTTACTAGAGAAAACTTAATTTTCACATCATAAAGTTTCCTTAAGCTGGCTTCGGGCTTCATACTTGCAAAACCTCAGCTAGAAAAATGTTATTCAAAACCAGGAAAGTTTAGGGACACCAGCATAATTCAGCATCTGAACCGCATCTCCACAATCTCAAGCCTCATTCGGCAGCTCTCAATCATCCCAATCACTCACACTTGTGGTCTCCCAGAGATCCAAATTGCTTTTCAGTGCACATTAAATACATACAGCTAAGTCCTGGCAGCTCGCCCCTTCTCCTCTCCCCACTCACCCACGCTGCCTTACCACGGTTATCAGGATCTCCAGGTACAGTACATAACAAAGAGAAAAAACAGGGGAAGAGCAATTCAGGACACAAGCACTGGTTTGTTACTAATTATTTCACCTTCATTTCTACATTTTCAAGGGAATTTTACACTGGTAAAAGACCCCAGCCTGGCAGCTCTGGAAATCATTTTCAGACACGTCCGTACAGTGAATGAAGCACATTAGACACCTCCCGGCTGGGGCTGTCCAAACCAGCACAGCGAGTACTAGGCTGCATGACCTTTTTGGTGAGACCACTCAGTCCCTGTCAGGACACCTCTTTATTGTTTACTTATCTGATGCTAACTTAGAGGTGCTGGAGCTGCGCTTCATGATGCAGCCCAGTGGAGCACAGCTCCAGCGCTGCCCTTTCATCTTGGCCCTCACAAGAGATGAAGACACAGCTCAGAGTCATGGCCAATCAGTTTCCCATATTGTCAGAGAAAAATGACAAGAAATAATTCATCCAGGGTGGACATACTGCAAAGACAGCTGATTTCTCTGGACATTCCAATAAATCCTGTATAATTTGTTCTCCATTAGAAAACAGCATCCTGCAAAGCTGGCAGGTGGCCGAGACCTTAAGACATGTGTGCCTCCGAGTTCTGCAGGTGGGACACGGATGGGGACCATCACTCACTGAGACACTGGCCTTAAAGGAGTCTTGATGCACACAGCACTGTGCGACAGTGGTCCCATTCCTGGGAAGGGAGTCAAGGGTCCCAGTTTCCAAACACTGTCATCAGGTGTCCTGAGCATACATTCATCTGTGATTCAGTTTCTTAACATTTGCATCTGGTATAATAAAGCTCAGGCTTGCTTTTTTTTTTTTTTTTTTTTTTTTTTTATATAAAATACTTTGAGAGGTATGGGTGGAAAGTACTTGTGTGAGTATTGATGGGTAGGGTAAACAGCCATTAGTTATCACAGCCTTCAGTCACTACTGATATGGATTTTTTGTGAAATGAGTACGTAACAAGGGAAAAGTTTCCATCACCTATAGCTGGTACTACCTCCTCAATTTTTTAAAATGGATGTGCAAAGTGCGTGTGTGAATTATGTATCTCCAAGGATCAGCTAGTTCATATATAGCCTATGGCAGCTAACAATAAATAAGGTATTAACTTTTGCCAAGGAAAATAACTGTGAAAAGAGGCTGATATAATTTTTTTCCAGGGAAAACAGAACACAAAAATGACTGAGAACCATGTTAGCACCCAACAAAACAGAAAGCAATAACAAACTGTAACAAGTCAGGGCACTTCCTACTCTAACAGGTAAATAAAATAAACGTCTGTTGACACAATGCACCTTATGACAGAGTAACTCTTCCATAGCTTATTTATTCCTTTTTAAAACCCAAGCTTGGCCTCTGACAGATCTTGCGGAGAGACATCTTATTTATACGTAAACAAAAAATAAGCACTGTTAGTATATGCTGCAAGTATAGAAGGCCTAGATCCACTCGAGGACTGCCTAGACTCAAATTCAAAGGAAGCAGGCAACGCAAGCTGGCAGTTTTATCACAAGGACAGAGCACTACAGAGCATCAGCAGCATTTGGAATCCTGAAGCCATCCTTTGAATCTGGGGAATTTCTCCTGTTTAATGTTTACATCTGTGCAGACCAAACGAAAGAGCTTTCTTTGAAAGCTGGAATAGGTTTCACCAAAAGCCGAATGCACGTTATAAACATTTACTCTCACAGGCTCTCAGTGCCAGGCAGAGGAGGAGGAATTGCAGGAGATAAAAGCAGGGAATTAGTATGAGAGAAACGGAGGATAAAGGCACAAGAAAAGACCCAAGACAGCAGAGGAACTGTGTAGCCCTCCAGTACATTTAGCTAAAAACTCTCCAGCCTTTAAACACTGCTAAAGAAAGTGAATAACATCTCTCGAGTCAGAATAATCTGCTTTCACATTGTGGCTTCTGTGCACACACATTTATGTGTTTTCCCATATGGTGGAAGAAAAAGAAAGGTATGTGCCCTGCACTTGGGCTGACTCCCTCAATTTGGCCTTCTCTTCATTTCCTGCCAGAAGGTGGGTTTTGGTGCTGGTCTGTCCTTTTGAGAGTCACTCAGCAAAACATCTGTTTCACGGTAGAAGGCGAGCAGGAAAGGCCATAGACATCTGAAACTCTTTTGCAGTTGCTATGGGGAAATGTAAGAAGATAAACTACTACTTTATTAATCAAACATCCACACAGGTCCAACATCGTTAGCAAATTAATCCTTTCACTGCACAAGCTGGCTCTAGACTTTTCATTGCCCTCAGCAGATAAGGAGGGAGGGCAGCTTTTTTTCTTTCATTTACTGATAAAAGCATACTTACTGAGCCTCACAGCCCACCATACTGCCCAGATCAGCTCTGGCATGGTAGACCTCTGGTAGCCCCATTCCTGTGGCTTCTGCTGCAACAGCCTGGTCTCCTGCCATCTCACCAGCCCCTCAGCTGTAGATTACGGACCCACAGCGACAAGGTGTATACACCAAAATGGCCCAGGTCACAACCCAGGCCTGCTGTGGAGGATTAGCTCTAACATACCATCTGGTGACTAGATGGTACAGACCCACCTGACAAGGGGGTAGGAGGACAGAGAGCTGCAGGCACACATCTGCCTTTAGGAAGGACACCCCAAGACCTCTGTCACCAAAGAAAGTGGCCTGGACTGCTGCAGTGACCTCCAAACTCACTGGAGATTAATTTGAGGTGCCCTTTCCCAAAGGCCCTTGTTCATGACCCCAAACACTTCCCTTTGCATGCCATGGCTTTGCAATGGTATATTTCACTAATTAGATTGGGAGGAATTTGCCAAAGAAGTTGAAAGAAACCTGACCACCTTTGCCCTGTCCTCTTCATGGGGGCTGTATGGCTGAAAGCCTGTCTTGTAAATTGGTAGAGCCCAAATCTACCAACAGATGTGAAAGAGTATCAGGAATCAAACTCCAGAAAGTAACACCAATGTCTCCTGTAAATGCTACTAGTGACCCCCAGCTACATAATTTAAATTCCTTTTTAAAGTGGCCTCAGCAGTAAGGTAGGGAAAATTATTGACACTCCTGTACAGGAGGGAAACCAAACAATTTTTTAAAAATAATTCTGGAGTCATACTGACATAAATGATTTATTTCTGCTGAATGGAAACCACTTAGATTAAGGTGGCAAACTTGAGGCAGCTTAGTGGTTATGCTTCTCTCCTGAGACAAGGGGGCCTGAGCACACATTCACCCTTGATCTGGGTATGAAAAGTGGCTCAAAGCAGAGCTCTCCTCTCCAGAAGTGTGCTCTCACCACAGCCCTCAGTGATGGGAGGGGCTGCAATGAAGACACAATTATTCTGACATTTCCCCCCACACAAAATTCCCTATGAAAAGCATTCACCAAATTAATCCAGTTCTGAGTAGACCAAAACTGCACTTTTTCAGCAAATAAAATATTCGTCCCCATCCAGAGGAGAATTAAATCCTTCAGTGGTTCTTTCTTCCCACAGGCCGAGAAAGGATATAATTCTGAAATTTCCCTGAAGCACACAGACACAGACCTCTTCAGGGACAGCACGAGCAATACAAAACACATTTAAGAACAATTATAAGACACTTTCAGCTCTTGTCTCATTTATGCTCTGAGCATGCCAACACTTCAAAGTTTTCTGTCCTCCCTCTCCAACAGAATAGCTGCATTGCCAGTGTATGCTAAGTGCTACAGCTGCATTTGGTTCTCTAATTACATGAATCTCTACCATCTTCCCTATGCTGAAGATAAACTACCATTTTAGTTGAGACTCTCTAACTTGATTTACAGAGCTAGTTACCTAATTTTCTAATTTAGCCCTTCAAGATAAGGGAAAGCAAGATGCATTCAAGAGAGTCACTCTGAGGCACTCATCAGTGACTGTGGAGGACATTTTAAAATGACACACAATGCAGTGCGTTCTGCTAGTAGGCAAGCTATCCTTTGACCTTAGTTTGCATTTCAAGTGAAGTGAAAAGCAGGAGAAGAAATGGGAGTTTTTTAAAGAAAATGTTAAGGTACGGTATTGTAGGTTTATAAAAGACTTATGAGCATCCATGG
Source organism: Netta rufina (assembly GCF_964035555.1). Taxonomy (NCBI): domain Eukaryota; kingdom Metazoa; phylum Chordata; class Aves; order Anseriformes; family Anatidae; genus Netta; species Netta rufina. The sequence goes on from NC_140129.1 coordinate 26,695,856, forward strand.
GATCTTGTTTGTCCTGATTACTTTGAAGTGGAAGATTTTTATTTTTATACAGAGTATAAGAACATTGATGTCAGTTCCAGAGACTGTAACTGAACAACCCCCCACATGGTAATAATACAATGCCTACATGAGGAGAAGAGCAAAAGATTGAAGGAGATCCTGAGCAAAGAGTGGACACTACCAACATGACCCAACTTTCTATGCCAGCTGGGCCATCTGGGCTGAGCTGTGCCTTGAGAAGCTGCTCAGGCTCATGCCCTCTCCTCAATTTCAAGAGCTGCATGATATCAAGATGCAATATCAAGGTGCAATATCAAGACATGATGCATGTCTGTAGGGGCACAGTGATTTCAGTGTATAGCTTGCACATCTCAGCATCTAACAAATAAAAAACAAAAGGCACGATTTGAAACTGTCCTTAATAAAGACTGTGGAAAAACTCTGGCTTCTTAATAAACAGGGTTGTGCCCTAAGTAGTGAGCAATAGGACTACTGCTGGAAGAGTAACCCATGGCCTAATACATCACACTGTCAAAAAGCTTCTCCCATTATTCAACTGAAATTTGCCTTCTCTTAAATTTCATCCCATTACTTCTAGTTACACCCTATTGTACCACTCTAAATAATTCTTCATAGCCTTGGTGTTTACACCCTTCAGATATTTGTAGATTTATATCTCAACCACCCCATTTGTCATCCTTTAGCCAAGTTATCCATATTCAGCTCTTTCGGTCTTCTCTCATAAGTCAATCCCTCAAGCTCTCTTGTTACTTTTTTTCCCCTGAACTCCCTCCAATTTGTCAATCTCTGTTGTAAGGGAGTGAAGCAGACCTGAATGCATTACACTTGCTGTGGTTACGAGTGCTATGTTGCGAGTCCCTGGTGCCTCCTCACTACGGGACAAACACCAAAACCCTCTTTGGGTTCTTTTTTTTTGGGCTCTTTTTAGATTAACAAAAGCAGCAAATTTACAGCCTTCTCATACTCAGCCATTGATGCCCTTGGACCCTGGAATCCTGGTTGATGCTTCCTCATAAGTTTCTTCTCCTCTGCTTATTTCCACAGACAGTCTAGGATATTTTTCTTACTTGAATCCTAGTTTGAAATGCTGTACTACTGCTTGCATGCTCTCCATAAGTCACCTGGTAACTTCACCAAATCCCAAGTCCGCCTGCCACACTGGTCCCAGACTCACACAAGGATTTCTCTATCCATGCAGGAGGCCACACTAGATCTCTCTCTCACCGTCATTTCCAGTTGCCTCCTAGGTGTCATCATAAAGCATTTCTACACACCAGCTCTTCCATCGGAGACTTTTCAACCCACCAGGAAAGGGAAGACCACACCAGGGCCTTCCCACCTGCACACTGGCTGGGGTTAATACCTCTGCACTAAGCCAAATACTTTGTTTTTAAAAACACCCTGGATGGTCACAGAAAGCACAGCACCCTGCAGAAGCCCAGTGCAAATGAAGCACAAACAGACGGCATTCCTCCAACACCTGCATCTCCATAAAGCCACTGCTGTTATTCCCTGCCCTGTGAACACATCCCACTGCACATTTCCTCCAGCAAAATCATCTGGACAAATAAGAGGAGGATTGCTAAAAATAGCTGATGGGAGTAAAACCACAACTGAACTGACTCCCGGCTGTGCAAGCACAAGCCTCACGGCTGGATGAAGACCGTGGAGAATAATCCTGGAGAGTACAGCCCAGCTGGGGGGCACCAAAGCCCAAAGCCCACTCTGGTGAAAAGGGCAGGCACCTTGGAGGGAGGTCAAAGTCACAGAAAACTTCAAACAGAAGAGCTGCCCTCCAACTTTTCCAGCTGTACACTCCTGGCTACCCCGCTGGTCTGCAGGAAAGGAGACTGTGGCCACCAAGCGCTTTCCAGTCTGTGGCACATTATCTGGGCTGTCCCCAGTTTGAGATGATAGCCTGTAAATCTTCAGTTTGGACTTAGGGTAGATGGGCGGTCGCTTCTTTTCAACATGTTCACTCTATCCCTATTATATATAGGGCCACTGTGTCTTCACCACAGGACTTTTAAAGACAAAAACTATTTTGTGTAGCTATTAAAAATAGTGATTTTTCTAATTTTAGCTTCCTCTCAGCATCTAAAATCACCAAGTTACAGTGCCGCAGACAACCATCTAATGGGAACTAGACACACTATTACAAGCATGAATGATTCAGTCTGCTGTTAAGATAAAAATTACATACATGCTCACATTATTATAAGCCCAGCTTTGTACAGACAACAACAAAGCAAAAAGTCTATGAAAACTGTGACAGACACTTAGGTACTGAAGCCACGGCAGAGACACTATCAAAGCCAGGTGGGACCTATTAGCTTCAGCTCATGGCTTCTCTCCCTAAAGCAGAAAAGTACAGCGAGGAAGGACAAAAGCTGACCCCTCAGGGAACAGCTAAAAAAAGCATCCAAAAACACACAGCAAGCTCTGGCAAGAAGTTCGCATTTGCCATCACTTAAATTAACAGCAAAGGAATCCCCAGGAGGGAGGAAATTTGGACTCTGTCCAACATGCAAGTGTGCTGTGTGAGGAGCTGTGGGGGAAAGAGCCACACGCAAGCACTGTGGATTCAGAGGAAGCCAATACACACACCTCTAGCACCCCTGAGCCCTTTGAAAGGGCAGGAGCATGACAGTTATTTACTGGGCTTGACTGTGTCACCAGGTGTCACGAGAGAAGTTTATTGCAGGTGACCTCAAACAGATTTGCCGCTGCTGCTGTCAGTCAGCAGTTGGCCATACGCTATCTGCAGAACACAAAGGGCTTGTATATGCTCGAAAAACAAGTTATCCTAAAACTTCTCAAGAGTTTAAGAACACTAACATTACCCAAGATATTGCAGTTGGTGATATAACTAACGTAACACTGCAAACAGTTCTCTTGCTATCTTACCTACGGGAGCTGCTTTTGGCCCTTCCATGATGTGCAGATCACAGGGACTTCCAGAAGAAAAATGAAATGTCCAGTCAGCATCCCTTTAGCTTATGACAGAAAGGATGGCTGCTCTACACCTCCATAATGGCCTAAAGAGTGATGACATATTCTGGATGAAGTCCTTCTAAAACACCTAAACAGATGTGTTTTTCTCCACAAAACTCATTACTAAGTTAAGAAGTAATTCAGCCATGTAAATTTAACTTAAGCTAGTAAATCTAATAACATCATTCTAAAAGCAATAAAATGTTCAGACCTTAATCCTTTTAATTCACTGTTTATCCCCTTGGCACCTAGACTATTTTTATTCCAGTCACTTTTGCCGTAATAAAAAGTTAATAAAAGAACGTAAGTTGTCCAACGGGTTGCAGAACTAATGAAAACTGGTTCCCTACAGGTTTGGTGTCTTACGTCCCTTCTCTCCCCAGCAGTATTTACCCCAGATCCCAGCAGGCTATCTGGGAGCCTGTCTCTTTGGGTCTTCTTCATGTCCCTGAACTCCACAGGAGCCAAAAGGCAGCACGTGCTGTGGCTGGCTGTGAGCTAAATGTGCTTTTGCTCTAGCTGCAGGCCTTTCAGAGCATTCCAGCCTCCTCCTCCACAGGGCACTGGCTGGTTCACTTAAGACCAGTGACTTTAAGCCAAAGATCTCCCTTAAAAACCAGGCTGTAAAAGATCTATGATCTCCCCACATGACAGTGCAGTAGTTCTGTCTTCTCTGATAATCCATGCTGGCGTTGCTAATAACCAGAGCTGCATCACATATACGTCCCACAAGTTCCCTGGAAGATAAGATGAGCTTTCCAGACTACAGGAAAACATCTCTCAGATAAAGAAAGGGCAGGGAAAGCAATGTTTTCTGAGAAACCCCACTGGAAATCACCAAAGTTACAACCACTTCTTTCATAAATCAAGGAAATCTGGTTCAAACAGCTTCTCATGTGTCCCTGTGACAACACCAAAGAAGAAAGGTCTGTCGCAGCAATGCAAATCCCAAATCTGTTAGAGATTTCTAGTTTATAGCAATTATCTTGAACAGCCCTTGCATACTGGTATGCAAAGAAGGTACGCTGCAGAGCACGCATCACTTGTAGTTTTTACAGGTCTGTAGGGTAAGCAGCCATTCTGTGCTAGCATAAGCTCTGGATGGTTTCAAAGCATAGCTCCTTGTCTTACACATTAGCACTAGCAGCTCACAGGGGTTCACAACAACATGCATGAGGCTGGAGGAAGGCCCTCTAAGCCATACTTGGTCTCACAAAGCAGTCATTGCTCGTGAGCTTTTTGTTATGAACCTGTGGAACAAAAAGCAGCTGTGCTCCCTTGATGAGGGTGTTGGAGCTGCAGCATTTACCTGTATTTCCAAGGGACTAAGTCAAGCTGCCCTCTTGCACATGCCTATCACGTGAAAACACTTGGTCACCCTTCCTCCTGCCTCTAGAAAGACACACTAGATGCTGACTCGGGGCTTCATGCCATGGCACTGCAAACATGCTCCAAATGTCCTACGCGACACTGATGTCCATGGCAGCCCTGGGGAGTGGAGAGGAAAGGGCATCCTGCAGTGCTGCACCTGAGAGTCTCCTCAAGGAGCAGAGGTGTTTGGAAACTGCATCTCTGGGGTTTCTTCAGTAGATGAGACAGAATCACTGCTGTTAGGGACTCCAGAGAGCTCAAAACCAGCCCATGAGGGGTAGATTAGTGTTAGCAGCAGCTGACTCCTCATCCAACTTGTGTGCCAGATGTAGGAGACCTGTCCATGCGAGCAGCAGTTTTCGGGTCTGACTCCTAGTCTTAAAACTGTGTCTCTGAGGACTCTGGATGAAAGAAAATGAAAAATCACCCACAAGCTCTCCCAAGGGAGGCAAGGTGCATTTGGTTGTCAGCAGGCAGGAATCTTTTCTTGTGATTCCTTCAAGTTATTGGTGAGGTAACCAGTGCCACCTGACTGCACATTTAGAAAACTGTACCCTGGCAGAAGCTAAAATGCTTTTTTAAATACATCTTTTATTCACTAGGACAAAGTCTGTCCCATCTCCAGTTACAGCCCAAATTCCTCCCTAGCTTTTCTCAGTGAGCAGCACTAGCCTGAGATCAAGCAGTGTTAGTGCCTTCCTGCAATCAACACAACTCAGTCCCAAACAGAAGAAGTCACTTAAAAAATTATCAAGTTGTTTTGTGAGGAGAAGCACCAATTATGCCTGCTTTCTCAAGGTTTTCTGTTCCCTCTTCACCTCTATACCATATGGCCCTCCCACCTCACTGTAGCATGAACTCTCCCTTGCTCTCCAGAAGTCTTCCTTGCAATATCCCCAGAGGGAGATGAGGATCTTCATCTTCCTCCCCACAGACACAGGCTAAATATCTCGACTTGGCAGGACGTGGCAATTGCTGTCCCTAGGCTGACGAGCCCAGCGCTGGCACTTGCCGTGTCCCACCAGTATTTCTGCCACTGCAACACAGCTGGCTCCTCTGCTCAGTTTGAGCCCCCAGTAAACCTGGGAAAGTGGTGAGGACAGAGGTCCCAGTCACAGCGGGACTCATCAGATTGATCCATCAGAGACACAGCCAAGTGTAAACCCTGCACTGGGGTGGGACGGTGCCAGGTTTCTTTCTGAGCACTGTACACCTCATCATTCAAACATCGCATTCACAATTACACCTAAACGTGAAACATGAACTTTCTATTCTTGTCTGGATTTCAGAGAAAGCTAATAAATCATTCCTTTCTACGGGAGGGAGAACTCCAAGCCTGACACCCAAGACTCCGGCTGTGATCCAGCCTTTCAATGTGGATTCAAATCAAGTATTTTAAAAGAATAAGTATAGGGACTTATCCAGTCCCTGGTAAACCTGGAAGCTAGGGCAGCAGTTGGCACACCCAGCACCAAAGATCCCTGGCTGGCAGGAACACCACCTACAACAATAGGGCTCTGAAAATAGCTGGATTCAGGAGCTTGTGGAACATTCCTGGAAGTGCTAAAAATCAAACAAAAACAAACAAACAAAAAAAACACACAGAAAACAAACAAACAAACAAACAAACAAAACACAATAAAATAAAGATAAAAAAAAGAGAAAAAAGAAAAAAAGGAAGAATAGATGAAGAAAAAAAAAAGGAAGAATAGAAGGAGTATATATAAAATACAATGAATTTTCAGCAGAGGTCTGGAACATACCTACAGCTAGCACACGTAGGTGTGTACGTATGACCTCTTGTACCAGCTGCCCCTGGCTTCCTAGCCTCACCAGCTTCTATTTCATTTTAATTCATCTTCCCAACAGTTCCTTGCCTATCAGAGATGTGATCTGAAGTCCTGGACCAACTCAAATGCCCTTTTATGCAGAAATCCAAGCGGCTGTGCTTTTTTGGTGTGCCAAACTCAGCAGAAATGCTGAGCGAAAGTGCTGGCTGCCTCCTGCCTCTGCTGAAATCAGGGGCAGGCCTCCCGTGGCTGGCAGCCCCAGGGAGCTGCTGCGAGGTGAAGCATCCTTCACCGCCCGCAGCAGCCATAGCACCGGGTTGCAGTCGTCACCTCTTCCTCTGCCACCCCGACCCTGGCACCACAGGAGAAGCAGTGTCCCACTGCCACAGGCAGCACAGACATGGCATTACCTTGGTTTTACTAGATATTAACATTTTTTCCTATTAGTAGGTTTATTTACAGTGGTATTACCAGGTTTAACCTGGGTAAAACCCAGCTATCTGGTGAGTGGCCAGACTCTGACCTCTCTCTTGTAGGAAAGCTCTGCATCGCTGTGGGACAGGGGGGCAGCAAGGATGTTTTAGAGACAAATTCCCTGGGAACTGCCCTCGTGATGGGAGGGCACCAAGGGTCCTGGATTAATTTTTCTGGTGGCTTTTAGTTGACTTCTTGCAAGCTCATAGTAAACTGCTTTACCTTGTAGACAATAAAGTGAGATGCCAGCATTTTCAGCTCATACTATTCACACTATGCTCTAATCTAGTTTGCATGTCCAGTCCTGTCATTAGCTGGAGGAAACATTAATCCAAGACAGTAGAAAAGGAGGAGTAAAAAAATTGTTTCTGGAAACAGTAATTCTAATGGCAAGCGTTTGTTATCTAGACCCACAGCTGAGTTAAACTGAAACATATTATATTCCTCACCAAAAAAAAAAAAAAGTTTTAGCCATATGTTTAATGATTTGTGAGCTCTTGATCCTAACACACAACATAAGCTGCAATATCAGTGTCAAAAGTGCCTGATTTAAAGCACGAGAGGCAGAGTTACATTAAGTCGAGTTAAAATTGCTGCTGCGAGTTCGCAGGCAGAGACCTTCCTGTGGAGTGACAGGTACGGGGTAACCAAGCCCCCAGTCTGCATGGGAGGGGAGGAAGAAGAAAGTTGATTTCATTAAAAGTTATTCTGTGAGGTTGACGAGGGAGAAGATTATATAGCTGGGGGGAGGACTGAGACAGCTAAAGAATAACACATGGTATGCTTTCAAAACATACAGCAACATGTGACATTCGTCTGCAAGTCTGGCGCGGAGGAGCCTGTGGTCTGGCAGCAGTGAGAATTTCTGCTTTTTATTTCTGAAATCATCGCAGGCATTTGAACTGAAACCCCCACCTAATAGTCTGGAGGGAAGAACATAAAATCAGATTTTACGTACCGTACTCTCAGTCAGCCATTGTTCTCAGCGGATTTTTATCCTCCAACTCAGTTCCCACATCATTAAAGTGATGCTGTCTCTTTAAAACACAACGCGGTGCCGTGCCAAAGCCTGCAATAAGAATCACTGGCACCAAAACAGTCAAAGCACAGAGCTTAATTCTCTACTTAATAAGACAATTAAAGAAGAGTATTTGGATACAGCAGTCTGCAAGTACCAACACAGAGCACTGATGTCTCCAAAGGCATGTTGATCTGAAGGCTTTATCATAAAGCATCTGTCGCAACCAGATGCCATCAACACCTCAGAAAAGCGGGAAATAAAGTGGGTTAATGTAGCTGTGATGCACACAAAGCTTTGCAATGTCCAAGTATCCACTTCCGAGCATTTTAGAGAGTGCATGATAAAGTAACCTCATGTAAAAATACACGTCCACTGAAATAAACTAAAATACACATACACAACTGCCTTTAAAAAAATCTTGTAGAAAGAACCTGAAGTACAATGGAGTGATAAGTGCTGCGTGTTTTGTATCCTCACTGCCATAACTGTAGGGATCTTTAGAGGAAGGCTGTTTTTTTTTTTACTGTGATGAATGCCTTAATATACAGGGATGAATTGAGGTAGACAGATAAATACGGACAGAAACGATTGCTCATTTGGAGGCTCTTGACCATATCTGCCTCTAAGTTTCCAATCAAATAATTCTCAAGTGTTGTCTCTTAGCAGGCTTCATCCTGCAGAGCTGAACCAAAGCTAGAGCAAAAGATAACTGCAGCGATATAAGAACTAATTAGTCATTTGATTAGCTGGCGAGAAGACAGGGCACTGCAGTTCTGTGACCTAAAAATGCCACCAATGACCTTCAAACTCCATCTCAAGGGTGTCCAGAAGTCTGTAACCTCCAAGGAGAGGGAGAAACAGATGATGCCTAAGCTCCATTAGCTCACAGGAGATATTGAAACAGTGGAGAGGCTGAGCTGAGGAGAGGTGTGCCACCTGAAGCAGTCAGCCAGCCAAAGAACACCTGAAGCAATGCACTTTGTCTGAACTACTGCACCAGTGGCTCAGCAGTCCAGCCTGCTCAGGAGATGCACAGACCTCATCCTAGCAGCTAACAACGTGTAGCAGGAGGGGAAAAAAAAAAAAAAGCCAACCCACAACTGCCTGGTCTTCGTTGAAGGAAGCATCGAATCCAGCCATCACCAGGGTGCAGGTGGCAGCCCCTTGGCTGCACCACACCTGGAGACAGCAGATGAGGAAAGGATGGAAAAGTCTTTGAAGAGCACATCTTGAGCAGCCAACTTTGTCACCTGCTCTCCATGGAGATCAGATGCTGGTGAACCCCCTCAGCCTGCTGGTTATTCCATGGGCAGCTGCAGAGAGGTGGGAACTGGGGTGAAGCCAGCAGGTCCCCTGCTTAGGCTGCAAAGTTGCATTTTCAGCAGGAAAGGGGGACACCAAGATGGCCAGGGCTACGAGTCCCACATCATTACGCATCCCCTTCCTTCAGCTTGACAGCTGGCGCATGCCAGGATCGAACTGTGCCCAACGCACTACAAACTCCTAGCCTAATCTGAGGCAAATCAGCCGGTCGTGTGGAGACACCCGTGGCGTGAAAGGATCCAGCCCAGAAGGGGCAGCAGAGCATGGCACCGGCTCACCGGCAGCAGGGTCCCCCAAGAAAGCCCTGCTTACCTCCCATCCTCAGTGCCTTGGATGGCGTCTCATTCTTGGGTATCTCTACCCTGAGAACAGATGAAAGGAAGATTGCTTTGGCAAAGATCCCCCTGCCAGCTGCACCGCTGGAAATGCCCTCTGGAAAGGAAAGGAGGAGGATCCCTCACCTCGCGCGCTCCTGGCGAGCAGCACAGCCTCCATCCCCGTCCCCTCGAGGCAGATCCAGACCTGCTATTTGCCGCCCACACTTCCCCATGTGCTTTGTCCCAGACTGATGAACTCACCTCCAGCACCACTGATTTTCTCAGAATAAGTCCTACACATGGTTTAAATTCTAGCAAGCCCTGCCAGAGGCCTAGGAATAAAATCCAGAAGAACATTTTTTTGAATAGAAAATAGAGGCTAAGGTGCTGCAGTACTGTCGTTCATTAGGTGCAGGCTTTGCTAAGAAGATACATCCACAGTATGTACAAGGGCTTCCCCCTTCATTCCCTTTTCTATAAAAATATCTGGGGAAAAGGCCCCAGCCATACACAAAGGCCAAAAAATTAGCCATGGTCAAGTAACACACATACTATGCTCAGCTCTATATTCTACTAAAGTTTTGAGAAGGGAAGACCAAAGTTAGAAGTACAGTTACTACAGTCTACAAAGGACTTTTAGATATCCAAGTCTGACTTCGTGTGAATTGGAACAAAATCCCAAAATGATGAAATTTTCCCTAAAGGGAATTTTAAATCAACTATTTGGAGCCTACTGAAAAATCAACTGTATGGCTATCACATTCCCTACAATTTTAAAATTCTAATAAAAATTTATTTCAACAGAAAACCTGCACTCAATTTTAAAATACTGATTTTTTAACACCATCAGAAAAATCCCCAGTCTCTCTTTTTCTGCTTGTTTTTGACAAATATGACCTGATTTTGCAAGAGATTTTAATGTTGATGACGCCAGATATTGGAATATGATTCCATCAACAGGCCCTAGTCAGGAAATACCAAAGCTGTGGTTGCCAAAGCAACATAATTAACTTGATCATGGTATGTACACTGTGCACCACTTCCCAAAAGGCCTTTTAACACCCAACTAAATCCTTCTGGAATGGCACATCAGCGTTTATTTCTCCTCTAAGTTCTTCGAGAACAGGCCCAGCAAAAGGAAAGGTTGTGAGAAGTGTCAGAAGCCAAGCAGTGCCCTGCGCCCTGCCTATGGTCCCATGGGTGCAGGCAATTGAGGGCCAATTCTTGCCCCGAGCCTACCCACAAGATTAGTGGCTGGAGAACTCATGGAGACCCACAGTCCTGTTGAGTGAACACCTTTCAAAACACATCACTTTTATTTCACCCGCTTTAGCAAATGTAACAGGTTTGGCTCTTTTATGGCATAATCAGTGAAATTCTTACTACCTGGGCAGGGAGGCCCAGATGTTGACGTGAAGCCTTGACCCTGGGGCCACAGACTTCAAAACCTGAATATGCTGTCACTAACTCAACACATACAATGTATCAAATATAAGCCCCTGTCTGATCATTCGGAAAAAAATATATATAGGAAAAAAATATATAAAAAAATTGAGTGATGGGCTTTCAGCCTGTCATCAGACCACAGTGACCTCAATTTTTTGAGAAATAAAGTCAAAATCTATTCTTATCTTCAGAGATTCAAGATGTATTTATGTGTCAAACTTTTCCCCCTTGTCCTTAGCCTTTGGGAAGCGCACTAAGAATGATATCAAAGCCTGAAAACCCTGCGATCACATCCACATTCACCTCTGACCTGGGACGCCTATAGCTCTCACCAGCTCCTCGGCTCATCCTCAGCCTACGGAGCAGACTGCAGTCCCAGGAGCAGCGCTTGCAGTGAGCCTTTCAGGATCAAGTAAAGGCCACTTTGCATAGGAAAACCATACAAATCTGCCTTTTTTTTTTTTTTTTTCTTTCTTTCTTTTTAGGGCCAAAAGAAACAACTTTGCTTTGGCAGTTTTCTGCTTCTTGATATCCTTGAAAGATGTTTTACCAGTATCTTCCTCTCCCCTACATGCAAATATTCTCTTTGAAATGTCTTGGTAACATCTACAGGAATAATATGCCGAATGTGAACACTGATTGATTCTTTCTTAGCCATCAAATGTGCTTACACAGCAACTACACACAGCAAATGCACACAAATCTCACATTTCACATTTAAAAATATGAACATGCTGTGTTTTTTTACTCAAATGTAATGAATGAGTTTAAATATTACAACTTGAAATTATTAAGTAAATCATGGCACCTGTAAAGCTTCAATTTGCATAACATTAATTCATGATGGCATGTAAAACAAATTCATCACTCTTACTATATTGTAGTCTGATTTATGTTGGAATTGGAAAAAATAAAAATCATGGGCACAAAATTATGTTGACAAGATGTACGTGCTCTTTGAAGCCCAAGGTGTGGGTGTTTTTTTTCTGTTGTTGTTGGTCTTTTTTTTTTTTTTTTTTTTTTTTTTTAAAGCATCGAAACAACTAAATTATGTGAAAGAGGGCTGGGAGAAAACATCTTAAAAATGAGTAACACACTAGCATCACACATACACGCTCTCCCGTTATTAATGTCAAGCATGGTGAAGATACTCTAGAAAATCATTACCATTCATAGCTACTAACAGCCATTAAATTTCAATCAATTCAACTTAACACAAGTGTACTTCAGTAGCCCTTACAGTTCCTTATAGAGGTGGCTCAGAAAGTCCTGTCTGACTTATTGCATTGTTCGCTGCACAAAGAGGCATTGCTAAGGATTGCTCTGAAAAGGCGCTATCTTGGTGTTGGGAACTGATGCTCTTTTAACACCGTAGCAATCAACAGACCTTGCATTTAAGAAAGCTTGATAAAAGGGACTCTAATAAGACTCCATGGGTCAGTATGAAGGGAGAAATATACTGATTTTTAGCTAGGGATGTTGTTTTCTAAGCTGAAAAGAGATTTGGTGGGAAGTTTTCAACTTTTTTAGTAGCCTTTTAGTAGCTAAATCAAACTATTTAACACAGTGCCAGACAACTTCTAGGTGATCCCCTTGCTCCAAGAGAACATGCTCACTAAATATATAGGATGTTTAAAGAAAAAAAAAAAAAAAAAAAAGATTTAATTTCCAGAGACTGGATATTTAAACTTCCCTGAAACAAATACAAACCAGCAAGCTGTGATATCACAGCTTCTCCTACGCATCTGAATTGCATTTGTAACACTGGAAATTTTTTCCACTGCTCTTACAGGAATTAAGCTGTGCAGCTGACCATCCTTTGCAGATCCTGGGGAGGACCAGGCAGTCCCCCACCGGGGGTGTTTTGCACTGCATGGCACAGGTGAGGAACTGGGACCACAGGGTGCCGATCAGCAGGGGACCGGACCCTCACCAGCTTCCACTTTGCAGAATTGCATCCTAGAGAAGGCCTGCTCCTCCAAAGAGATTTCATTAGTTTCATTTGAATGAATTATCTACAGTAGAATCCCACATTTCACAGCGCATAAAAGTCTTTTTTATTACTCTTTTTATAAACAGGAGCCCAGATTTTCCCAGTAGGATTTATCCTGCTGGGCACAAAGTCCTTTCAGTGGATTTAGAGGTGGTTTAAGATTGCAGGTGCACATTCCTACCGGAGGGATTGTCACTTTGTGCACAGAAAATAAAAGATGCAGTCACAGATGTACCACCCTTGCATCTGAAATTATAAATACCAGGACTGATGACCTTCTGTGGCTTTTAGCTCATCCCTTAAAAGTATCAGCATTGACAGTACTTACTCATTATTGGAGTATTTGGGACTATTCTACAGAACTCTGGGGTTTTCCTTCCCCTGAGACCTACACCTCAGCGTTTAACTTAGAGTACTAGTGAAGTTCTTTGGAGCCAGAGAACACCCGAGAAATCTCTCAGGCAGATATATGCTCAATTTTAACTCATTTCCCTACACTTACAAGCTGCACTAAATGAAATGAAATTAATGTTAAAAAGGCCTTTATTTAAAAATCTTGCAGTGACAGGATCAGAAAGTGGCAGAGTTCAAGTAAATCATTCCATGGAAGATGTTAGCAAAGCTTAATCATACTGGAAGCCACATTTAATTACAGCTTTTTAAGTCCATCTGGGAAAAAAGAAGAGACTTAAGTATGTCACCTGAGATGATCTAGATACTGAAACTATTTGTAAGTTAACAAAAGCATTTGCATCACAAAGCACTCTGGGGCAGCACCATGGCAAAGCAGATGTGTAATGAACAAGGATCATAGCACCAAAACAATCAGGATTGTAAATAACTACTACTAATCTGCAATCATTTAAATTTGGGTTTAATTGCTAGGCAGCAAATACATTTCATTCTTGCAGAGGTAAATGCTCTGCGGAATACACACTTCAAGGTATTTAGCGGCAGAAGCAATGCAGTCAAGAATCCGAATGTCAGAAGGGCACAGAACAAGAGACAAGCAGCAGGGCTGGATTTGCTATAAGATCTCACACACATTAAACAAACTTTTCCCTGGAACAGAATTAATAATGCAGCCATCTCCACTGTATGTACTGTAAGTGCTACAGGAGTGACACAATGACGCACATGGGAGGCAAGAGGGTAGTGACTATAGAACAAAATTCAATCTAGTGCTAATGAATAAAAAGTTCCTTTTATTTTTCTGTTGTTTTTGGTTCATTAAATTTTCCACAGATTTGCAGAGAAGAAAACGTGATCAATAAACCTTGACAAAAGTGAACATGTGAAAAAGGCGAGAGAAAGGCACAGGAAGATAAAAGTGATATCCCGATCACAGATTTCAGAGGCAGATGACCAGAGCTTTGGGCTGCTGAATAATCTGAATAGACCATCATTTCTTTACAGCCTTTTACTTTCTTTTCCCTGACTGTTGGAACTCTTCATTCAATACAATAGTAAATGCACTAAAACTTTTTTTCTCATGCTAATGGTCGAAATCGGGCGCTCACAGTTAAAACACACTTCCCACCAACTTGTTTTCTTAAAAAAAAAAAAAAAAAATTAACCTATTCAAGTTAAACTAAAATGTCAAAGACAGCTTAAGGCTTACTCTCACCATTCCACAAAATTAATGGTTTTCTCCCCAGCAGATACAAAAAGAAAAGCCTTGAATAAGGATAAAGCTGCTAAACTCTTTTCATATGAAAAAGAACACTTAGAAAGCAAAAAGAAATACATCCAGTACAAAGATCCTGGTACCTACAGTTCTAATTTGTATTGTTTTCTTTTGGAATATTTATAATTGCAGAAAGGTGACAGTCAAGCTCAAACAATAGTGAAATGGTGAAAAAAGATTCACCAGTGACTCATGTATTTGGGCGTCCATGCCCAGTGACAGTGCCATAAATGCTTCCACTCGTTACAATGGGGACCCAAAGGAACCAATTTGAAAATGTGTTTTCTAATTTGGGTGTCCACTTCGAGGCACCAAGGCCTCTTTTTCACTAACACTTAAGATTCGCCAATGCCAAATAACTTTTGCTGCTCTGTATTTTTGAATTACAGGATAGCAACTTTCCTGTTCTCTTATTTATTTATTTATTTATTTATTTATTTAAAGAATTTAGGGGGAATGGGGTGTGGTTCTGCAGAAGAGTGTGAATGAAGAAAATTTCCGCAGCCACTCCTGCACTATACATATCTAACATGTATTTGGTTCCAACTGGAACTGGCCAGCAGAAAATTGGACCTGATGACCCAATCACTTGTCCACAGGTATCTGTGGAAGGAAACCCACAAAATTGTCACCTCTTCAGTTCTGAAGGTTACCATGCAAGATCCAATTCTTGCTGCTCTGACACCACATACCAGTGAATTTCTAGAAGATGCACATATATGTGATCTGCTCTATACATAGGTCAAGAATTATTCATATTACCAACATACACACGTGTGTACACATACGGAGCCACCCATCCTCCTAACACAATGTCTTCTAAGAGTCACTCATTCTAGGATTCATTCAATGCTGTTATTTTATTTAGGGTTGATTTAATTAATTCTCGAATACCTCTTGTTGTTTTGCTTTTCTTTAAAAAGGCCCTGGGAACAGAGCTGGAGCAAACAGCAGTAAACCCTAAATACCACTTAATGCTTTGTGGCAAGTTGTCCAAATGCGCAACTGTTTAAAATATTTACCCAGGTATATAAGGGGGTTGCGCAGCTCTCGAACAATGCCTTGGAATCTTTCCCATCAGTAAAAAAGCAGACAAAAAAGCAGAGGCTGCTTAACCTCAATGTCTCAGCAGCAAGTGAGAAGTGCAAATATTGCATTTCTATAAAGCCCTGGAAGCTTCATAGAAATAGAGTGGCAACTAATTAGTTTGATGCTATAGTCACATCTAATGTTCCTAAGCAGCTTCTTTGAAAAAACTCGCTGCCTTGAAATCCTTGGGCAGATTATTAAGTGGAGGCTTTGTGATGAAGCAATAGATAGGTGTTTGCTGCACAAATACATACAGATTTTGGTGACTGCTTACTGAATCCACTGCTTTCGCTAATCTGCACTGGAAACTTCTCTATGAACAGAGCACTTCTTGGAGTACAAAAGCATGAAGTATCTGTGTACCTTTCAGACTACAGGGCAAACAACTGCCTTACAGTAGGCCACCAAAACCAAGGGGAGGCAGTTAACCGAGTGTCCTCCGTACTTAGAAGCACAGAATGAGGATAATGTTAATGATATTAGGTCAGATGTTCTACCACATCCTTAAACAAAGAAAGATGGGGTCAAGGGACTAGAAAAATCATTTAAAAAGTCGAACTTTCTAAATAGAAGTATCAGGATCATGAAAAACATTTTAAACTTATACAATGCTGGAGTGATCACATAAGCCTACCCATAAGCAGCCGCTCCTGTAGCCCCCCCAGTCTGTGTACAGCTTCTCTGCAAACGTGAAGGGGACATTATGGTAAAAGCCTTTAAGGTCTTTAAAATCACAGAAAACAGACTCAAAAATAGCCTTTTGCCATAAAAGTTTCAATAGCTTTTAAAACTATGTCAAATCTTTCTCACTATATACTATTACACTGGGAAAAAAAATCTTATCCAAATGTGACTTCAGCATTCAGTGTGACACCGGGGAATGCAGGCTGCTGTGTATTGCATATCTGAGGTCAAGTTCTGTTTTCCTTTACACAAGCATAAACTGGAGTAGCTTCACTGAAATTATGCCAGATTTATACTGGCATATGCATCTAGTTCAAATTCTTCTATGGCTTTAATTTTTCTCTAAATGAATGACCTAACACAAACAGTATTTGTCCATCTGTATACATCCCCTTTGACACACTGGAAAAAAGACATTGAAAGGAAGTTGGAAACAGTCCTCGAGATCTGTTTTTCTTTGAAGAACAGCAGTTGCATTTCTGGGCACTTCAAAGTCACATACTTTAAGCAATAACAACATTCAAGATCAAGTGAATCTTGCCTCACCTTGCTTTAAAGATTAGCTCTTTCACAAACATACACCAGAGGCTCGGATATCCACATACCCGTAGATTAGCAGTTCATCTTCAGTGGATCAGGCACTTTTTAGTACTACAGATAGGTCATGTTTTCAATCAAATGACAAATTTTCAAGAGTTGTTTACAGTGGAAAAGCCATAATGAATTTCATTCACTTCTTTAAAGTTGTCAGTTTTGCAATAACCTTCGATATGACATTTTTATTGCAATTCAAAGTTTGACAGGTGTCAACATTTCCTGAAGTTCCAGCCAAAATCCAAATTACTGTATCCGCCCATCAGAAAAGTTGAACCAAACCAATTCACCAAATGTAGTTGCTGTGTACAGTAATTACCCTGCATTTCAAACATCCCGGGAGCATAAGCAATTATTCAGCAGGATCCTCTTTCCCAGGTGAAGGTACAGTATGGATCACACTTAGTTTCTTTTTTAGTGAAGTTAAGTGAATTAGGTTTAGACCTTAAAGCATTTTTTTTTTCAACAAGGTAGCTAGAACAAACAGATCAAATCAGTAAGTCTTACAACAAATCAGTCTATTCCACTTCTGTATATTTTGAATTTCATCGCTTATTTACTTTACTTTTTTGGCACCAACTCCACAGTGCATGCCAATACAATATTTGTTTAAATGTTGTTTTATGCAGCATGCTAGGCAAACGCTTGTTTTCAAATTCTCTTGCATCCTGACAACCTCAATTGCAAAATAATAATAATAATAATAATAATAATAATAATAATAATAAAGGAGAAGGGGACTGGCGGGGTATGGACAAAGTTTCCCAACTGCTCCCTTTATGCGTGCCTGCAGAAATAACATGCACGATGGCCAATGAAATGCTCATTTCTCTGTGCACCACGGTGGACACGCCAGCCTCCGGTCCGGGGGACTGCACAGACCATGAGGGCGTCTGTAAGAAGGCGGGGACCCCTGCCCGGCCCCGCGCAGAGGGCGGAGGTTTGCACAGATTTGCGCGGGTTTTGCACAGATTTGCGCGCAGCGCCCGGGGCAGGCGGGGCACGGCGCGGCCCCGTCCCATCCCGTGCCGGGAAGTTTCTAAGGGCGGGCAAAAAAGATACAAATAAAAATAAATAAAATCCCGCAAATGTTGGGAAAGCCGGCGGCAGGACCACGGCTAAGCAGCCCGAGCCCCTCGCGCTGGAAAAGTCAGGTTTCCCAGGAAATGATGGCAATCACCCGAGGCAGAAAAGGCATCCAGATGAGCCCATCTCCCTCCCCTCCTCCCCGATTGTTTTAGAGCCTCCGAGTCCGGGGGAAAAACTCTCAACTCCCTAAATCCTTAATAGGATTGGAGTCCGGGTCTCTCCGAGCCGCTCCTCATCACACAGGGATCAAGTTGCAGCAGGGAATTTTTTAAATTCCTCAGCAAATATACTTGTCGAAAGATTGCCCCTCCCGGGGGGTGCCAAGGGGAGAGGGGGGGTTATAAAAAAATAAAATAAAATAAAAGGCGAAGTGAGCGGTGGCTTTAGGGACTCCCGCTGTCCTCCGGGACCCCGGGGCAGGCGGTCCCGGTGCGGGGACTGTCACCGCTGCCCACCCCGGACAAAACAACGGCCCGGAGCCCACCCCGGGCGGACAGACGGACGGACAGACGCACGGCAGCAGCCGCTCACCTGCGGGGGGGGAAGAAGGGAGGGGAGGCACAGGATGGGATCCCCCCGGTCCCTTTCTCCCCCACCCCCCGGGTACCCGGTGCGAGGGGACCCCCCCCCTCCAAATTGCTGCCCAACCCCCCCCCCCCCCCCCCCCCCCGCAGAGCATCTCCGCCAAAAGCGGGAGGGGACGAAAAGAAAGAAAGAAAAAAAAAAAAAGAATAAAAATAATTAATTCAAAAGCACAATGAAAAGACACAATAAGCACCAACTTTACCCAAAAAGCGGAGCAGCAAGTTTTCAGCAGGCGAGCGGTTGCTGCGGAGCGGAGCTGCTCCTCCGGACCCCCATCATAAACTTGGGGGAGGGGGGCGTGGGAGGGACTTTCCCTCCGTCCTTCCCTTTTGTGCCTCTCCTCTCTCCCTCTCCCTCTCCCCCCCTCTCTCTGCTCTTCGCCAAAAGCCGCCGCGAATCCCGGCAGCGGAGGCTCTGCCCCGGCGGCTGGCGCGGAGGCCGGGCGGGGAGGGGAGGGGAGGCCGGGCGGGGGCAGCCCGCCGAGGTGCGGGGCTGCGCCGGGGCTCCCGCTGTCCCCCGCTGCCCATCAGTCCGCTCACGCCCGTAGGGAACCGTACGGACCCGCACGCAGGCTGAAGTTCGGCGGGGATGAGGCTGGAGAGCTCTCAAGCCCCGGCGAGGGGGTGAAAACTGGCTGCGGGGTCCCTCCCCTGGGTGCCGCTTTTGGTGTGAGATAGCCCGCAGGAGGGGGGCATCTGCAACAAAAGCACCCGAGCCCGTCTTCTTCGGGGAAAAGCAGACCGAAAAAGACGAGCAATAAAAGTTTGGCCTTGTGCGGGCTGACCCGTGCAGGGGTGGGATGGAGTTTGGGGTGGTTTTCTCCAGCTTGCCCTTTTCGCCGGCAATTTGCGCTACTTGCCCAGTTCGCGAGCATCGCCGCGGCCAAGGGGCAGGCTGGGCCTTTTGAAACATCTTTGCTGGGAGAAGTGCTCGCTAAAGACTGTTCCCTAAGCACAGTAACTAACAGGGCCAGAGTGCATTAATCTGTTTAAATCCTCATCTTTTGGGACCGGGGCTACAAAGAGAGGAAGAAAAAAATTAGATCTCCAAAAATTGCCCGGCTCCCACCCTGAATATCTTTGCTTTCGCACCGATCTGGTGCATTAACATTAATACCAATGAGGAATGCAGCAGTTTTAACTTGGACTTTGGCCAGACGGAGCTTGTTACTTGATTTGTTTTGATTTCTTTGGCTATGGAATTTATCGAAAGTTTAAAACACAACCAGATGCTGCCAGGGAGGGTCAGCGTGCTGTACCCTAGAGCAAGCTGAGACTCGCCATATCACCGGGGTATCTGACTCTGGCAGGATTATGTCCACTTCCATGGCAACCACATGCCACATCAGCCCCCAGCTTCACTTTCAGTCCCTTGGGCACTGTTAACATTTGCCAGTGGATTTGCCCGACATACAGCCCAGGTCTGGGCAAGTAGAAAATGAGCTTTATGCCACTCAGAAACCTTCCTCTGCTAGCCTGTACAAAATGCAACCTGACTGGACCCCAGGCTCAATACCACAATTTTAATCCTAAAAACGTGCCACTAATTTCAGTGCCTTCTGTCTGAACATTAGATGGCATTAAAGACTGATGTTTGAGAGTGACAACTGGCTCCCCACGCACGTCTAAATCCCATTTATTCTATTCAGGTAGTTTGGGGAGGACAGCAAGGCAACGGGTTATTTTGCCAACCACCTACATTGCAACTTCTTGTGTGTTTGTGTCTCAAAGACTAGCACTGGCATGCACCCACTATCTCATCCAAAGAAGTTGTGTCATGCCACCATGGCACGAATGCAGTCCATGCTGGCTCCCCAGTGCAATGTTGCCCCTTGTCCACAGAGAATTTTGTGCTGTGAGGAAGGAGTTTCATTGCACCTACTCCTGAAGAGCACTCCACCGTGGGGAGAGGGGCTTTGGTTACCAAAAAAAGGAACAAACCAAGTCTTTGATCTCCAGAAAACAAAGCCTGCTTGTATTTCCAGGTCACTTTATTGGAGGAGGATGACCTGCCAGCTCTGAAGGTGGGTCAGCATTTTTTTGGATGGACCAAAAAGAAGTGGCAAAAGGTTAACGTTAGATATATCCTCAATTCTTACCGCAGAGTTACAAAATACAAACACATCTAGACTGTTGGCCAAGATCATTTTTAAAATCAAAAGAAGGAAATAAAAGATTAATTCAGAGCAGTTATATAATTAAGAAAGACTGTTTTCCTTTCTAGAATTCATATATATAAATCCTTTAGAAGATGGTGGTTTTCAAGCCTAAAGGGAAGCTCCTCCTTTTTGTAGAAGGATGATGGCGGTTGACAGCTGGAGTTTTTTGAGAACCTTGAGTTGGCTTTTACATTATCTGACTGCTGTAGCTCATCTGTCCTTTCCTCTCCTGCTCTGCTCATTGAACTGCCCTCTGTTAATCTTCCATAGGTGTCTGAGATTAAATAGACGACAGAATGACTGACATTTGGTATACATAAAAGAGTCAAAATATGAACAAGGGGTCAAAGTGCAGCTCTTCCCTCTGGTCTTCCCTCCTGCTCTTGTACAACTTGTTGGGATTGAAACCAAATAGGAATTTGAAGATATATGACAATGTACAGTTACTATACATTGCTGTAACACGGGTGTGTGGGTATAGAGGACACATTCAAAAAAGTTCTGGACTAAGGGAATAGGGTTTTTAAACACAATTAAAAACATAAAAAAAAAAAAAAAAAAAAAAAACTCTCACAATGATAAAAGATTGACATACCACCAACTCCAGGGTTGCTAATCTGAGATCTATCCCACTTCTGTTAAGTCAATGAAACAAATCTGATTAACCATAGAGGAAGCTAGACTAGCCTGGAAATGAACAAATGGGGCTTTTAAAATGTTTGATACTGTTATGAAGGAGGACTGTAATTTTTTTTATTAAAGGAAATATTTAAAGAAAATGGTTGAAAAAACAGTGGGGGATGCTCCATTATGTTCTGCTCGTATCTATAGGATTTGTTTCTATAAATCTTCATAGATCGACATGATAAATTAAAAAGCTCATTCGAGTATTCCAAAGGATACACATGGGTAAAAGCTACCAGAAAAAAAAATCAGGTTATATATGTATCTCTTTTAGAAAGAAGACAATAATTACATGTAGGATGATCAGTAGGAGATAGAGGCCTAAAATCATGTTTCATGTAATTCGTATCTTTATGATGTCTGGTTTAAGTCCAAGTGGAAAGCAGTACTTGATCAGTTCTGCTCTGATTTAAGCAACTGTATTAGCTCTGGGGTCAATAACATTGCACCGAGTCTGAACATACCTTCATATCTGTAAAATATAGCTAATCTTGATGATATCTAATAAATTAACAATGTCATGTGCAATGCTAACTCAGAATTTGCTATGAGAATGGGGAAGATTTTTTGGCACAATACATTCCTTTTTTTTTTTTTTTTTTTAAAGTAGCCCTGTTACCTGGGGGAAATTGTAACTGTGCGCAAAAGAGACTATACTCATCGGGATGATATGCAGCTTTGATTCCTATCTGCCTCAGTGTATATGTTGTCTCTTGTTTAAAGCTTCAGTGGTAAGTTCCTTGAGGCAGGTGCCATTTTCCTGCACTGTACATTTTGATTAAGCCTTCTATATTTTTTTTCCTCTCTCAAAAGTGTATCCAAGAGTGCAATCAGTGCTAATTTTCTGATAGCTTTTTTTTGTTGTTTTCCTGCACCAAAGGGTCCACTCTTGTCACGTTTAATTTCTGCTGCATTGGGAATACTGATCTAATACCACAAATTTTTGTGAAGTTTTCCTATGGTTATGAAAGGTTACTTCCATCAGCAAAGGAGGCAGTACTTTTGGTTGCTGCAAAACTGGCCTGGAAGTCCGCCTTTCATTTCAAAGAACACGTGAGTTCTTATTAAATGTTAAACACAAACTGAAATGTCTTGCTGAAACAGGACCTTATTCGCATGACTATGAACACTGTAGTTACTGCTTGTAAAATGATAAGCAAGCCATTGTGAATGTGCAATTTTCACAAATTAGGAATATACATGTCCTCCCTTACCTGTCTTAGCTCAAGGTCAGAAGTTTCTTCAAAATGCTTAGAGCCCATCATGTCCCTGCAGCTTTCAAGAAGAGTCTCATTTGCAGCTGTTCTTGCCAGACAGGACCCGTTCACGAAGGGTGAGGTGTCCTTTCTCCAGTTCAGATCTAAAGCAGAAAAGTACATTTTCCCTAAGAGTAGGTACTCCAAGATCCATCACCCAAACTAAAGAAAGTTGAATATGAAAAGGTCACGTCTAGGTCTATGCCTCTCACAGCATTTTCAGCTGTAGAGACAAGTAGTCCAATGTGCTTACACAAGGAGTAGAGAACAAATTCTGGCACAGCAGAATTTTTGGTCTATGACATGGAGGTGAACATAAAATGCATATTTTCTGAAGGACAGTCTTTTCTCATGGTCCTTTGCAGCTTTTCATTCTTTATTCCTCTTCCCCCTGTCTCTTTAGTCTCAGTCACCCCTGCCAGTGAGGGGATGGGCTACGGGGCTCTGCCTGCATGTGGGTCTGGAAAAGGAGAAGGGCAGCACACCAGCCTGCCCAGGCTGCTTCCGGGCTTTGGTCATCACAGACAAAATGTTCAATTTGATGAGGGGTCAGAAGACAATGTTCTTCCCCAGGGTTGACTGGGTTGGTTAGAGCGCGTTGCCCACTTAGAGGGAGGAGAGGAGGGCAGACAGTGGGATGCACAAAATGGTAACTGGGTTACCTGTGCACAGCATTGCACTAAGGGCTGCAAACGGCTGGAGTTGGCCAGCTGACAGAGTTGGAGTCTGTAATTCATAAGAAGTAGACTTGTTGGAAGCTGAATTTACCTTTCATCAAGGAAATAAAGGAGAAAACTTTTCATTCACAAAAGGGGTGGAGAGAATTTGTTGAGTTTTACAGAAAAATAGAAATCCCTATCAACACAAAATGGATAGTCTGGCTCTTTATACATTGTACTCTACTGCATGTACATGTATTGCATGACATCCCAATTCCTAGACCCAAATTCAGGCTACTAGACAGCATTGTCTCAAAAAGAAA
This sequence comes from Netta rufina, assembly GCF_964035555.1. NCBI lineage: Eukaryota > Metazoa > Chordata > Aves > Anseriformes > Anatidae > Netta > Netta rufina. The sequence continues at coordinate 26,719,414 of NC_140129.1, forward strand.
TCTTTTGTCAGAGCTTGGAGCTCTTTCTTCCACTCTGATTTTCGGAGTATATAAAGTGTGTGAAAATAGCTCACCTTATCTGTTTTTGTAGGTCACTTTTTCTAAGTCTTTCAGAGGAACTGTGAATCTTCTAGATGACATTTCAGCAAAAACATGGACTATTGCACTGGTCCTAATTTCAGGAGGCTGTAAAGGAATAAAAGGATTAGAAACAAGAATATGACCATAACATCCAGATCTCAGAGTTCTTGTGTACTGAGGGCCCCTCTCTCAAGATAATATCTCCGAAGGCTGCAGAACAAGAAGCAAAGTTGTATACATGCTAAGATTTTTGAAGGGGGCTCTTAATATTCTGTACTCAAATTTTCAAATGGAGATAGTCTGCATTCATTGAAAATCAGAAGTCTGTGAGTTATCTCAAGTCAGGCATCAAGCATATCCATTCTTTACTGTAAATTTTGACTAGCATCGTATGATGATGAGCAAAAAGTGAGGATGCAGGTATATGAAACTGCTGGCTGAACAGCACAAGATATCTGAAAACTCTATCAAACCAATGTGAATTTCCATTACATTTGGTGAATAAACAAGGGACATCAACATTTGAAATCAGAAGGACCCTCAGTGCCTAAATAATAGTCCTCATATGCTACTGCCCACAGAGGTCAGCCTATTTTTTGCTGAAGAGACAAGTAATGTTTGTAATCATGCCTAATATATTTCAAATCAGTTATATTGTTTATAGATTGCTTATGTCAAAACCAGTGAATTCTCTGGTGTGCTTTGGGATTTATGCATTCTAGTTCTTTGCAAGGTTTGTTCTTATTTGTTGCTACCTGCAAAAATATATCTCTTGGCCCCAATTCACAGTGGAACAATGTTAGGTCATTATTTCTTGAATTGTTAGGCTGTAAAGAAGCAATTTCTCACTAACCTGTGACACAGGAAATTGTGATTCTGATGTCAGGTCATTTCTGGAGTTCCTTTTACAACAATCTGTTTTTCTGTCAGCAAATGACATTTATGTATTATTTCCAGGAAGTGTAGGCTTTAGTATTTGTGTTATGTATACTTTCAATATTTCTCTTCTGCCTCTTATTCTGCATAGCTTGGTGCTTTAATATATGATCCAACTGATAAATAAATATATTTTGATTGATAGTGCAAATACCTGGTAGCTGAAACTAGTGCTACTTTAAAGTGCTTCTCAGAATAGTTGGGTTTTCTGCTTCTGTTTTCACTGAGATTTCTTTTATGAAGCATTGCAATGAATGATTAATGCTTGGATACCCCGTTTCTGCAGACTCTCTGCTGAACTCAGGGTGCTGCTCAGTGCTCCTCGTGAAGGGAACACAACCTGAACTGCCACCACAGCAAGATTTTATACTTTGTTTGATAGGGTCTGGTGCCACTACTGCAGCCACTATTTAGGTTCTGAGCTTCCTCTTATGATAAGAAAACTGATATTTTTACCAACGTACTGCAACCCAGTGCAGAGCTATTTTATTGTACTCATTTGAAATTGGGTAACATGTAAAACATTTGACAGATGACAGTGTGCATATGTTTTACAAATAAATATGCATATTGACTACCGAAGAAACAGTACACTGTCAGAATACGTTTTACATATACTTAGGGAACTGATGCTATAAAGTTACACATCCACAGAGACAAAAGTTATTTCCATTGAAATTCACAGCATCAAACCTTTCCACAGAACTTTATCATTACTCTCTCTATTTTTTTATTTTTTTTTTCTGTATTGGTTTTTAGGATAGTAAGTAGAGATTGTTAACTCTATAACATTTATATAATTATTTTCTTCCTGAAAGATCCCAAATACTTACAAAGCAGAGCCTAAATTTGCTCACTTCACACACAGGAGATGATCTGTGCTTATCTCATGGGCTAAACAGATGGGAGATAGTCCTTAGTGGTAGATAATATGCTAGATTATGTGGCTATACACAAGATAAATGTGCAACTCCTATACATTAGAATCACATTAAGCACCACTGCAGTGTAAGTGTCTTTTGGCATAAGTGCAGTAGCTATTTAATAGAGAAGAGAATTTAGATTTGTTAATGTATATATAAAACTATGACATCAGTAGAAGGTGACCAGCAAGAACCTCATAAACTTCCACTGAAAGTCTGAAATGCATTTATAGTAGGTTTTAACCATTCACTCATTTCAATTTATTGTTTCTGATGCATGGATTTAAATTGTGTTTTCCAAAACAGGTTAAAATTGTGTTTCTAACAATTAAAAAAAAAAAATCTATTCCTAGAGACTTACAAATTTGGACTGGACAAATCCTAGAAAATATACTGTAGTAAGAACCTTACATGAAAGAGATGAGAGATTATGTTACTAATATGTAGTTTACTAATCCTTGCTTTCCTTGGTTTCAGCAATGACAAAATGGTTTAGCATAAAACATGGGGAAAAAAAAGTGATATTATGTTGATATAAAATGTAGGATACATCTGGTTCTGTAGTAATATGACCTATTAATGGGCCAATTAATCTTCTAGTATCACTGAACAATCCCCTATTCCAGCTGGCAGAGACAGTATGACACAACCTAAATACTAACTGTAACATGGTGAGAATGACAGAAATCTTGGGCACCACATTGAGCATCTAATTTAGGAGGCTGTTGCTCTGTTTCCTGCATATCAGCGCAGAGAAAGACTTGTGCACGGGCTGTGTCAGAGGAAGTAAACCCAGCTGCTACTGTGAATCCCTCTTTGGAGAAGCTGTGTTTTCCCCCAGCCACCCAGGCAGCCCCAAGGGGAGCTTAGCATCCCCAGGCGAGGTGCTCATGGTGTGAACACCCCCGTACTGACCATGTAGATTATAATCAATCCAAACAACAACATTCCTCTCTGCAGAGATCATCTCAAGGTGCTGACAAACAGCAAATACAGCCAAGTTGCCCTGACTTATTAATAAATTCCAAATGTCAGAAAGAATAGCATTTGAAGTCCTTCTGTCATTCTGTCCCTGTGTCCCCAAGCAGCAGCATACCCCAGAAATAGGGCTGGTAACTCACAGGATCCTGGTTCAACCCAAGAGTTTGCCCTGTTATGGACTTTTCTCAGTAGGCCTCCTACAACATATCTGAAAAATGTGCAATATTCTGATACAAACGTGTTTAACCTGGCAAACATTTCCTTATGCTGCAATAATATGTTCCTCCCCACCTGGCACCTCCTGTGTTTGTTACATACAGCCCAAGACTGTGTATCTTCCCAAATGTTCTCTGGCCAGTGCATGTTTTCTCCAGCTTATCTGAAGAGTTTACTGCAAAGAACAAAGTTATGAAACCAAGTTCTGGATGAGCGTAGACAAAAGCCCGAAACAAATACAGAAATAGAGAAAGGGCAGAGCTGATGCAGAAGGTAGAAAGGACAAACTGTATTGTAGGAGAATAACTCAGTTAAGGAGTGATGCAGGCAGAACCACAAAAAAGCCCACAACAAATGAAACCTGCAGTTCAGAAGACCACAGCGAGTGCTGGGCATCGCATGTGTGCAGTTTGTGAGGAAATGGGCTCTCCTGGCTACATTGTCTTCCTGGGAGCAAGCACCTTCAGCCACAAGCGTGCTTTGGGGCATTGAACAATTTGCAACCAAGCTGCTGTCTCCCTTTGCCGTCTCTACCACTAACTTTGAAGAGAGTCCTTATGAGCTGCACGGCATTCAGCTCCCATGAAGTGACCCAAGATAGCTGAGCAGAAGGTACTACAGAGGCTAAGAGCATCGCTGTTTAATTTGCTCTAGTGATTGTCACTGGAATTACTGAATAGTAGGAGAGGGGCTCACCTGCTTCTAGTGCAGTGTCAACAACACAGTCACAGAAAGTCAAGTCAAAGAGCAACTCTGAACAGCTCTAATTAACTCTGGTCATAGGTCAGCAAGGGCAACTCTGCCTCCTGAAGTGCAGCCAGTGAAGTGGAATGGTTCAGTGATGTTCAGGAGCTCCATGTGATGCTGTGGGGACTTTTACCGCAGAAATTCTGGACGAAAAGCCGGAAATGAATTACATATTTTTAAAAAATACACTTTTCCTAGATTTGAACTAGTAATCACATTTCTTTGACCACATCAGACTCCTGAAAGGATACTCCAATTTTCATTCCTACAACATGGGTTCATAGGATCTTTTGGAAACAAAGTGGTCAGAGTCCCCACCTTGCACTTCGTCTGAAGGATGTCCAAGCAAACATTGCCTTCTCCTGTTGCACTGAGGCATTGGCTCAGTGCTGAACCAGCAGGAGGATGGCCATCGGCTGAGTCACTGAGACCACTTCCTGCAGCTCCTATGTGGTCCTCGAGTTGTCCAACCCCAAGCTACGTTGACCTTGCCTGGCCTCGGAGGATTTTTGGAGGTGTAGTAAGCTGCATGATTTCACCGCATGGGTAAAAGGTTAGGAAGGAAGGGGAACAGGAGATAACTCCCTCGGATGGAAATCACACATATGAAGGGGATTTTACAGCGCACAGCACAGACATGCTGAAACAGCAGCCCAGGTGTGGTGCAGCGCACAGAAAAAGCACAAAACCCACCAGAGGCAGGTCTGATGGAGTAAGAGATCCTCTCAGACAAGCAGCAAGAAAGCCCTCTGATGCTCTCCATTCTGTGCTCTCTCTATATACCACATCTGCTTCAGAAAGGCGAAAGACTATTTTAGGCACATTTTATGGAGTTTTAAAAAATGTTATTGGGACTATATTTTGTATCCCTTTGCCAGTAAAGCCAGATGACTGCACCATGGGCTAGATCTCCAGATGGTTTAAATCATCGGTCTTGCTCTAATTTGCACCAGCAAAGGATCTGGCCCCATGAGTCTAACTACACAAGGTAGATGGAGCTATAAAGAATGCGCCAAATGAGCTAAAATAGCTTTTCTAAAAATAAATGCCACAACAGGACTTCCAGTGCTACACATACGTATTAGGTCTGTTGAAATGGCATTGCCAATCCCAAGCATTCAAAAATCATGAGTTGGGCATGAGAGTGTGAGACTGGGTTTAAAAAAAAAAACAGCACCAGATCAAAAGGAAAGAACTGATATCAACGTGCCTCTTTTGGTTTGCATTCTTTGTCTCCCTCTCTCTCTCTCTCTCTTTTTTTTTTTTTTTTTTTTTTTTTTTTTTTTTGAGTCTTTAAGACAAACTCTGGTCATGTTTAAAGCTTTTTATATTTTGATCTTTCCTTTCCTCCTACCCCTTCCCCCTTAGAAGCAGCAGGGCTAGGAACTTGATGCTAAGAAAAGAATCTTAAAAAATATATATATAAAAGAGAAAAAGATTCTCATGTAATTGCCTGACTCCAGAAACTGAGCTTTTAAGAAGAATATCATGAGACTCATGATAAAATCATGAGAGTTGGCAACGCTATTAGTGAGCTGGAAATGATATAAAGCTCCCACTTCAGCAGTCTATGAAGTATTAGACTTTAAGTCACAAGCTTTTTATGCTCAGAAAACCTGTCACTGCCTTATGACTGGTCTTTTCATTGTCACAGGTCTTCACATTTCTATTAGATCAATTCGGATTGTTTCTAGGGGTCTTCTGTTTGTGTGTAGTCAAAACAATATTTGGCAACAAAAGTCTCATGCAACAAATTACAGATGGATACAAAAGGGAAGGGGCTTGAAGCAGGCTGTGAGCCTGTAAAAAAGGCTACGTCTGGGGAATATGAGGTATTTCCACCCGGCTGCATTTGCTGGACTTGGACAAATCTCTGAAGAGCTAAACCTTCCCTGAGAGATGGATCTGCAAATGCCTATTTTACATTAGCAAACTAGTAGGATCCTGGGGGAGAAAAGAACAAATAAACAAACTTGGAGAATTGCTTTGGAAGCCTGACATCTACCAAAATCTGCGGCAGAGATTAGCATGTAGCTGGAGGTAAGGGAGAGCACGAGCTCCCAGCAGCATGGGTCTGCGGGATTTTCCTGACTGCTGTGTCCAGTCAGTGCTAATCCATGACGACGGGAGTCATTCAAATCAGAAGTCCAAAGCAGTGAGATCGTCACCTTCCAGGGCACAGCCAGCTTGGGGCATCAATTACAAAAAATAAGAGGTTGGGTGACCTTTGTGTGCCCAATGCTGCTGCCATCTGAGGGGTCAGCCCAGCTGCAGTGGGCTCCAGTTAGCACATCAAGGTGCCCAGGGCCTGGCCTAGGCTGCAGAAAGGTGGGAGATCACTCCATGCCTTTGAAAACCTATTAGGAAGCATCGATCCTCCCAAGTGAAAGTTTGAAAGACTTGCACCAGACTTAGGAAAACAGATAGAGAGAGGTGTGAGTACATCACACCTCATTCTGGCTGTTAAAAGGCCCCCATTGCTGAGGGACCTGCACGTGATGGAGCTGACACTTCCAGACACTAACCACATCCACTGGTTATTTGTCTCTCTATGTAAAGCTCTCACATGTCCCTTCAGAAGTGAAATTTCGGGTGGCAGTGGCTGTGCACGACTAACAGAGCTCGCACCCCCGTTGCTGTTTGATCTGGGCATTTGAAATCAGCTGCGCTGTGGTTTTAGGTGGAGAGCCCTTGACTTTCAAACAGCTAATTTACTTCCTCAGCACAGACTGCGTAGGCAGGAGAGCACTACAGGAAACCTGGTAGGGGAGAAGTCCACAGTGCTCACTCTGATCTCTCTTACACCAAAGTGCAGCAGGAAAAATCCCATTAAACCCAGGGAACGACACAAGCACAAGCAGAAGAATTGCTTAAAATTATAAATAACGAATTCCAGAAGAGAAAACCTAGACCCAGCTGAACAGTGCTGTGACTCAAGGCCATCTTTCAAGGGGCCTGTAACAATTTATGTGTTTGAGTGCAACAGAAAAACTCTGGTAGCAGTGGTGGAGTTTGCTTTGCATTTTGAATCCAGAACTGTAACCTGGAGAACCCCACACAAGCACAGGAGCATCAGGAATGCAGAATTTATTGCTGAGACTTTTAGAAGACCCAGATCTGTTCAGTAAAGGGAAGCAGTACTGGGGAACACTGCAATACACAACCAGGAAGGTTATCAGCTCTTGGGAAGTAATATCAATTTCTTTAGGGTTCAGAGAGGAAAAAACAAACAGTTTTGTGTAGTAGTGCTGGGCTTTTTGAGATGCCATGCATCCAGAAATCCCAGAGAGCCACAGCATGCACATCCTAGATCTGTACAGTAGTGGTTTGGCCAACATACTCCTCTCCAAAGAGTCCCAAAGCATGTGTGCAAGTACTATGGAGATGCAAAGTACTCTACATCTCATGATCTCAGGAACCATGTGCCCTACTGCATACATAATGAAAGGCCAGACTGAGGTACAGTAAGCTCTATAAATAAACAAATGAGCTTGCTGCACTTCAAACAAGTTGGTGAAGAGTGTATCACCATATCCATTCTGCTTTTAATGTTTTGTTTGCACATGGAAGTTGAACTGCAAAGCCGGCAGTGAGACGATGCTCCTTAGTGGACCAGAACGGGTATTTAAACTATGACGTTCTGCCATCTAGCGGAAAAGTGAAAATCACGTCTCAGCCTGCCACTAAAGGTGCTAAAAAAAACCCCTATCAACAAACCTGTGAGGAGCGGAACGAGCTGCTTTAGAAAGGTGAGATGCACAGACAAGGCTCTCCATGGATAAACAAGCTCAGGTTGGCATTTGAACCTCCGATGGCTGTATATCTGGCCAGAAATTTATAGCACGTGTGTACATATGCTCATAACATTATTCCATGTGTTCATGTATATTTAAAATATGTTTTAAAAGCTCAAAGTTTATTGAAGGTAACTGTCTCCTGTCCTATTGATGTAGCAACTAAGTTTGGCCTAAGTTATCTTCTAGCCACCTAACCACAACTTTTCACATGGGTAAGGGAGACTACATGGGGATTTAGAGCACTCCTAAACTGTATGATTTCCCCAGATTTCCCCACAGGGGCCAGTATCATTTTGCTCAAGGTAGGCAGGCAATTATGCCCCGTGTTGCCAGAGATGTGGGCATGTCACTAGCTTCTTTCCCAAAAGTGGAGTATCTCCATCATTTCCCCCCCTTATTTTGGCATGCAGAAACTACAGGGACCCAGTGTACAACATGCTGGAGATTAGCACTCTGGGAATCAGAAGACCATTTTGAAGGCCAGGAAATCTCATTCTCAGGATACTTCTCAAGGCAGCAACTTTACTGGGTTGGAGACACCATAGAAGCTGTGGGAAAACATTATTTTTGTGGGGACCTGCTTAGCATGGACAATCTGTAATTGTCAGCACTTCCCAAGAAGTATGCAAATTTTTCTGTAAACTTATCCATGGAAGTTTAATGGGAACACTAGCTATTAGTGGAGGGTTATCATGCCTTTCTAGCATGATATTGAAATCAGATTGCTGCTACTGCTGCTGCTTGGCTCCTTGCTTTGCCTAACCCTGAAAAAACAGAGGTGCTACCAAACCACTCCTGAATTCTCTTACACATCACGATCCAGGCAATTCCCTCCACCATGGCCTGAGGTATTCAGAAGGGTGCCTAGGTCTCTGTCTAGACAAAGGTGGTTGGCTTTACACAGATGGGCAATTCCATGCCATGAAGATGTATCTTTAATGATTGGTTTGTTTGTTTGTTTGGTTAGTTTGTATTCATGGGACACAAAGATATTTTTATAATGTGAAGTTTCAATGTCAAAAGTTTACACAAAAATGTAATTGTTCTAAGTCCAACTCTGCCACCTCGTGGTGGATTTAAAAAGTTTACTATTAACATAATTACTGGAGGTAGCTATCAATACGGGATATAAAAGATTTCTGCTACAGACCCGCAAGCTAAAATATTTATAAGAAAGATACTCTTATGCATTTCTAGGAATACTTCCATTCTTCAATGAGATAGGGTAAATATTGAACTTTCTCTGTAGCTGTTTGCTTTACATTTTTGTCCCAGATAATGAAATGCTGACATTTGTTTCACATTTGTGAGGAGCTGGCTTGTAGTCAGGTTCACTTCCCAGTTCTCACGCAATGGCTCCATGTTGCAGTGCTTGGATTATAAACAGGGGAGCATTTAAATTCAAGCAATTTCTTTTCCTCACTGAGGTCTAGGTAGGAGCCAAGTTTTAAACAAAGCAGTTCAGTCAATTATATGCAAAAATTATTATAAAGCAAAGAACCACTTAAACTTTTTGGATAACAGATATTTGTAAAGTGCCAAGAGGCAACACAAAGTGCTGTCCTCGCTTAAATGAGTTACCCAGCCTGCCTCCCACTCTGGGACCTGATACTTCAGAGGAAGAAATAAAAAACTCTGCTTTCAAAGACTGGGTCACCTCAGTCTTTCCCTCCCTCCCTGTACAGCCAGCAGTTGGCAAGCCATAGCAAACAAACACCTTGTTTTCACTGTGATGATGTGGTCGCACCGCGCATAACAATATGAACTTCCCTTCACCCTGTCTTCCTCCCAGGCGAGCCTCCAGTTCCCAGCTCCACAACATCTAGGGTGGTTCAACAGACCACCACTATGTCAACCTCTATTTCCATCCTCACTGTTGAGCCTCACATATCGTTAATGCACAACTGCTTGCCCCATCTCCCTCCTTCTTTCTGCTGTCACCTTCAATACTGATGTGCATATCTCTTCAGATGCAGTAGGCACTTGGGTTTGAAGCCACATAAATTTATCTCAGCCTTCTGAATAGACAAATCCAGATTAGAAGTTTTGGTGTAAACCTTACCATTACTTTCTTTCACCTTTCTCTTCTTCCACTACCGCAATTAATGCACTTAGAGATGCAAAGCCAAGAGCAAAACAGTAGAAAATAAAAGGATTCACAAAGGGTCTGCAGCCAACCCCATCTCCTATCTCCCAGTCACGTCAAATAGTGATCTTTGTCCTCCTGGTGTCCTACCTGCCACACCGACGCATCTCCTGTGGCACCTTGGAGGAGGCCAGGCTTGGCAGTCAGAGAAGCCAGATGTCAGGGTCTACAAAGAAAGTTTTCAGCAGTGGCAGCTGCTTGTCAGATCATGTTCCCCTGAAGGCTTGTGTTTGGCTCTGACAGCGTATCTGTTGGTGGCCATGCTTGGTCTTGCAGAAGTCATGCGTGGGATCAGGTCCCAGTGGGAAAATCAAGTTTCTTCTCCTGAAAGGCAGCCACCAGTGATTCACAGCACTGGGAAAATATTCTCTTTCTTTATTCTCATATTTTCAGAAAATACTTATGTTCAACTTGTATAGAAATGCATTCTCAAGAAAGACAGTTTTCCATAATTTCTAAAGAATTTCCCTCTTAAAAGGAGAATGAAATTTCTCTAATTTGTTTTCTTTCTCAATAGTAAAATCTTTAATAATAAAAATACTCATCCTTATTTAGAAAAGGTTTATTCCACAGAAAGGAATTGGCTTTAAGATATTTATGAAGAAAATTGATCTTCATTTGAAACAGAGGAAACTGAGTTACAAAGAAACTTGGGAGAACAGGTTAGAAAAGTCAGCATTTACCACAAGTTGAAAACATTTGAGACAACCTCTGGTGCAAAGTAAAAACAGAGAACTGTGTCATTAAATGAGACATCACCTTGAACTGTGAGTCAGGCAAACACTGTGTCTGTCTTTTCCTCTGGGCAGCTTTGTTGGGAGATGGCATTTGCTTCTGCTGCTTGTACCACTCTTGTCCTTTGGATACCGGTTTGGTGGCTGGTCACAGACTTGGGATTCAGGATTTTGGCTTCTAGTGCCTGTAAAATAAGAATAGTACATTCACAAAGAGGGCACAGTATACTGAATATGAGGAAATCCTTGACTACAGTGGTGATAAGGACCCTAGTAAATATCTACTTTGACAGCTTTGATGAACAACAAATGCCATGGCCTGAGAGAAACATTAACCCTATTCCTACTTTTTGAGGAAAACTTGTAGCATAGCAGATGGACTTCTCCTGATCCCTGCAGATGTCCCACCCAAGGGAGAACCATTACCAGCCAAAGCAAATTCCTCAAGATCTGGATGTTACCATGCAATCCCAAGTGACAAAGTCATTTGGCATTCAGGTGTAGACTCTCCCTCTCAGTCACTTCTTTAGACAGTGAACTACACTAAAAATAAATGATGCAAAGACATCTCTCTTCAGATTTTAAGTGTATTGTCCTTTAATTTTGTAAAGTGTCCCTCCTTAGGATTTTCTGAGGATACAAGGCACAAGTTATACCTTGTTGAATTTTTCTTGTTTTATGTCAGACTTTTCTTCTCCTCAGGAGTTTTAGCTGTTCTTTCTGCTTCTCTCTGTCCTCATCATATTTATTATTATTTTTTTGGATTTCTGTCAGATTCCACTGTTCTTCCAGACCCCTGCTGTTGTTGAATTTGGGATAGCATACAAGCTCTTAATAAAGGATCCTGTGAGTTAACATCCATGCAGTTTTATCTGAATAACTGTGCTAGATAAAAAGAGCTTTCATAATTTCTGTTGCTACTGAAGGGGCCAGCAGCTGACATATGTGAGGAGCTGCCTATTAATAGCTGTTTGCTATTCAGTCCCCTGACAGCATAACCTGATACACAGCCAGAAACACTTTCGTGTCTTAAACATCCTTCTCCTGTCTTCCCTGCATACAAAGCTTTCTGGAAAAGCCTCAGTCCAGTAAACTGTGATGCTGCAGTCTGTGCTGTGCAGCTCAGACCAGCTGATCGAGTCACCCCTTACGTGCATTAATTCTGCGGAAGTTACCCATGCTGACCAGGAACGGCAGCTTAAGAGATCACCACAAAAGCTTTACAGGCAGGTTATCACAATGACATCTAAAGAGAAACAACAACTACTGAGACATCCTGGCACACAAAGAGAGTTTTCAGAGGTGCCCAGCTGCCTGCTCATGGTGGCAATCAGAGCTGCTGCACGGTGTGAGCTGGGGACTACGTACTAGTGCCAGGCCCCAGCACAGGCATCATGGGGAAGCAGCCCTATACCGTCTGCATCACAAAAAACTGCAGTTCCCCCTCCCCTGTCTCTCAGGGGTACTGTCTCACTGCTGTTTGTGATGGGATCAGACAAGACTTATCATGCCATAGTGCTCGGACATAGTTAAGGCAGCCAGTTAGTTCCTTCTTATCTCCTCCAGGCCAAAGGGACACTCACTCACGGTTTCTTCCTTACCTCCAAAGCTAACAAATTGCACGGATGATTAACATGTCTTTTCTCCTTAAATCAGTGCTGCTATCATCATGACACGTAATTATGAATGTTATTTTTACATTAGGGTATCAACGGAAGATTGTAAAGCTTTTCCTACCCATGTTGTATTTTTGCTGCACATAGCTCAGTGTCAGTACTGGACACAGGCAAGGAGAACCACAAGCCAGGCAGTAGATGGCACCAATGTACAGCAATCAAAGCAAGCATCACAAGGCAAAAAATATTTCACATTGCTGTCACTTCTTACAGCCCTTCTGTTTGACCTTATCTGAGCTCAAAAAAAGCTTTGCTAATGATTACTTCCCCATAGTAAAACCCAGATCCTGACACCTTTGCATGTAACCACAAGCACAGCTCTCGGTGAACATTTTTTTTTTTTTTTTTTGTCTTGCATTTACCATTGTAAATAAACAGTGTGACGGGTAGGATCTGGGATCTCCTCACCACTCTGCTTCATGCCTGGAGTAGATCACTAATGTCCTGTACCCCTGTCTTCCTGCCTGCTCAATCTGGTGCACAGTCAGGGTATCCACACATACCCCTAATCTCAAACTGACAACCAGATTTGGATTTGGAGGGAATTTTGTGGGTAGGGTATGTGTATTGATTTATTTTTCCCCCTTCTTCATACCCTGGACCATAATCTGCTTTCCAGAAACCATTGGAGAGTTTTCTCTAGCAGAGATTTCTAGCTATCACTAAGACTTTGGACATCAGCAAAGCCATCTCTCTTTCTTCCTCTTATCCTACATTATATTGTAGTTTCAGTTTCTCACCATTTACTCTTGGTCTTAATTTTCTTACAATATTTTATGGCCCACAATGTGGATGTCTAAGCTTGATATATCTTACAAGGTTGCCCAAGATCACTGAGTTCTATCATAATCCAGCTGGTCATTCAGTCCTGATTTCTTAGTGCACCAGACACTGCCTTGCACTTTGCTGACCTGTACTCATAATTTGACTTCAGAGCTGCAGTAGGATGAGGTTTAATGGCTTTGTTTACAAAGAGGAGCACAAGGCAATAGGCACATTCCAGTAAATTACTTTTAACACCTTTTGACTATGACAGTGCTATTCACTGCCTTTACTCCCCCTCTTCCATGACTATTTGTACTGTTTATCAAATAAACTTAAAAAGCGAGTTCACCTGAGACTGGCAGAGTCACAAGAGAGCAACTCCCCTAGAGTTGCAAGAGGCTTTTCTGGTTATCGTATATTTTAAAGCATCTCAAAGCATTATTTCTATATAACAGATTATTTTTGTGAAACTTCAAAATTGTGATTACAAAACAAAACAAAAAAAAATAAAACTGGCAAAGCTGTCACTGTCCTCCTACAGCTTTTAGCCAGCTCTACTTTTTGATAAACTCATTACTGGCCCTGTATAATACTCATTTTCCTAGCAATTTTTCAGCTTGTTCTGCCCCCTTATCTCCTACTCTCCTTCAACACACAAAGGAATTTGTTTTAAGAACCTTAAAGAACCTTAAGAACAAGATTTAGTTAGGGTTTTTTGTCCACTTGGGTTCATTACAAGGTGAGCTCCCTTTGCATAACTGAGTCAGAATAACCTTATCCCGAATACTCTTAAGGTAACTGAGAAGAATTTCAGGAAGACAAATTACAAAAGACTTCAAGTCTCCATGGCATCTCCAATAGATCTGAAAGTCCCACTCCATGAGGATTATAGATGGTCCAGTAGACACTACAGAGAAGTTTAGGAGACAGACTCACTAGAAGTACGAATTTCTTCTCTGTCCTTTTCAGAATTGCTTAAATCTCTGCACTTCCTTTTCCTGTTCTTCCCTTTCTTTCCTTGCTAGGACACAATTATGAGATCAGAAGTAAACAGTCATATATTTGCTCTATGCTAATAAAATCACACAGATTCCTTCACTCCCACTTCTAAAAACAATAAAGCAAAACATTTGCAAGGAATTAACATCCGCTTTGTTCTGAAACAACCTTGATACATAAAGAAGGATTTCACATCAGCATGTAGTTTTACACTGACAGGCACATTTAGAACATTATGACTCATATAAGTATTTCTGGGTCAGAGAAAACAGGGTTATTTACCTTTTGCTGAAGAACCATAGTCCTTCATGAGGAAGGAAAAACAGAATAGGAACAGTCTAGCTGGGTTGTCAGTACTAGGTCTCTACAGTTCCTACCATGTATGACCATTTAATAAGGTAAGAAATACATATTCTCCTTTATTTTCCCTCCACCCCCACCAGCCCTAGACAACTCTAATCACAAACCAGCTCTCGACGCCCATTTGAAACTTTCAACATCAAAGATCAAAGGCCTCAGAAACCTGACCATGCAAGAGGTCATTAATTGATATTGCCAGTTGGGGTGGGGGGAGTACTGTGACTCATGGGGATTTGTGGGTGAAACTGTGTGGGTGATCTTAGATAAGTAATGTTGATAACTGTTATTAGGCCAGTTAATATAGGTGGATACAGAAGACTAGCTTTGGGACATACCGTTCTTGGGAAATGGACCATGCACCATGCTGCAGAAAAGGGGAAAACTATAGAAAGCAGAGAGAGACACCTTGATACCTTCTGTGTAAATACTCTTCCCTCAGCGCAACTCTGGTAACTTATTTAAACCTGATGGCACGAAGAACACATCTCAGGTAGACACCTATTTTCTCCACAGCACTACAGTACCCACTGAATGTGCTTTCATGTCCTTTGGCTCCATGTTTCCATGGGAAGTCTCCCCCTCCCTGAGTCATGCAGGTCCTGAAACAAAACTTGCCTTCTTGTGCTGCTGAGCAGCATCTGCCACTGCCAGGGTGTAAGTGATGGCCATCAGGACCTTGTGTCATTAGGGCTTTCTGTACTCTAGAGAGCTCTGCTGGAGATCAGCAGAAAGCTAGCAGCACTAACCCATTTAAAAGGACAGTAGGCTCTTAATTAGTCAATGCCATTACACTTCTTTTTAGATGTATGATGTAGAATGCCACTAGAATACTGATCTGTAAATGTCTGGTGTTAGAAAGGTACATATCTGAACATGCCTAGGGGATATATATCTTGGTAACACATGGTATCCTTTGAGCCACACATGTGGCAAGGGTCTACCCACCTGGGGCAATTCCTTTCCATCATGCCCACCCAGCAAGCTTGCAGGGGCTACAACTCCTTTTTCAGAGAATTAGAAGTTGTTTGAATAGAGGAGGCTAAAAGGCCCAGAAGATTTTGTTGGGCAGAGAACAATCAGCTAGTTTAGCTTTGTCTGTGGAGGAGGATGAAATAAAGGCAGGCAACTGCTATTCTGGCTCCCGCATATGCTCAGCAGTTAGACCTAGTTAGAAAAATCTACTGTGACGTTCAAGGCAATCCAGTCTATTTGTCAGTTGATCAGTTTGATGAGAAGAGTCTTCTCTGACAGGGATAGATCCAGCAGAGTGAGGAATATCCTCCATAGCCCAGCAGTGCCATGAAAGTTCATAAAGACAGGGGTTATGGTGTTCTACCAACACAGACAAAATACCTAAGCTAGGATCTGCAGTAGTGCTGTTACACTCAGATATCCCAGGGGATGGTGAGAGCTAGCTGAACATGGAAAGAGGTACTTTCCATAAGATTAAATGTATAAAGCAGAGTGCTACAGCTCTTCCCATGGGAAGAGTAGCAGTACTGAGAAAACTAGCAGGCTTGCTCTGTGCCTCTGCCATAACATTGCCTAGAGATGATACAACATCCACACTTGTAGGAAGGCACATAGGGAATATGGAATGAAATTTGCTTGTTTGCCCAGCACTAAAGCGTCTAGGGTAATTGGCACTGAGGTTAGAAATTGAGCCCTTCTAGTGAAGCAATAGAGCACCTAGTCCCCAGTAGTTTCAGGTCCCTAACAAAAAAAATATCAGTGAAGTCCTTTTAAAGAGGGAGTTGCATGCAAGCAGCACATTTAGGAGATGTGAAGTCCTACCGTCCACCTGGATCAAGTGCATGGTGCATTAACTAAATTAGAATATAAGAGTGGCTGTGAAATCAGGGTCAGATAAGAGGTCTATCTAATCAAGTCCCATGTGTCCAGAACACACAGAAAAAGAAGATACCTAGGAAAGAATAAGCTCCAATCATTTCTAGCTTACGGTAGCTCAACTAGAGGTTGTTTCTGTCTATTTAATAAACTTCAATTAATTACACTTCCTTGAACTTGCCTAGCCTGTCCTTGAGCCTATCCACAACATCCTGCAGCAAGGATTTCTCTGCATTAATTTTACGCTATATGAAGAACCACTTTGTATAGAAGCCATTCTATATATCTGATGATCCCCATTGTCCTTTTACAAACCTTTTCCAGTTCTATTGTACTGACAAATTTTGTCACCTAACAATTAATTTCTTCGAGATCTGTCATTGGTGTGTTGAACAGCACAAGTTCCAGACATCCATCTTTTTAGACATCCAAGCAGTATATATGAATTGGCTTTTCCTTATCCGCATGCTTGCTGACCTTTCAAAGAACCATGACGGATTTTGATGCACGAGCTAAAAGACTTTGTATAGGTTCCTGCCATACAAGTCTCTGCTCATCAGACACTGGCCAGTTGCCTTATCCTGGTGTACCTAAAGCAAGATCTGCTTTTGGTCTTAATGTTCTTTGTTCATGATTCTTAAAATGTTGAATCAAAGTACTCTGTGGTCACTATTATAGGTCAACACTTTGACTATAATATTTTGACTTCTCCATGATCTATTCCTTCAGTCATACTTCCAAGATACTTAAATTCCCAATAAATTTGCAGATGGCACTTTTTTCACTTCCTTTTCTGAGGCAAATAAGATACTTATACTCATCAGTTGTGGGCAGACAACTTGACATAAAAGGCAGGGTTCAAAGCCTGAAATTTTCTAGATTCTAATTGTAAAATTGCAACAAAAATAAAAGATCTTATCTGAGATAAATTGCTGTTACATAATTAACACTACTTACTTGAAAATATGTTATGTTCTAAAAATGCTAGAGGGTAAAAAAAAAAAATACAACAACAATGATGAGATGAAGGAAAAAAATTGTGTACTCCAATTTTCAGGCACGAGTGGGAAGGAACTGCAGAATGCTGGGACAAAGATGTGTAGGACAAATATATCGCCTGCATGTGTACTGTTACCAAAATACTCACTGAAACACATGGGGGATAAACAACCTTATTTAGAATACAAGATTGCACACACAGTTAAAAAGCTGGGAAAATAACTTGAAAACCTAATGAGCATCAAATGGATACTGTGGAGGAAAATGCCAGAGAAATGGCAGGTGTGAAGGCTACGTAAGATGATCTTCGATGAAGAAGTCAAGAGGGTTATGAGTACTTAAGATTTGTATCACTTGTTCAGATTAAAGATGATAGCTCTTAACAGGAGGACGCTACTGACGAATTACATTGTCAAAATATTGTTGTTATATAGGCATGAAGAGTAAAATATGTTTAAACACACAGTTTTGGATATAGTGAGATATCTGTTCAGCTCAAAGTAAAAGATGCAGCTATTGCTTAAAAAGTGGGATCTTGTCTGCAATCAGAAATGTGCATGCTGGGATAAGACTATTCATGGGAACTACGGGCATGACACTTAAGAAAGACACGGAGTCTGAGGAGAACAAGCATGAAGGTCACGGATTATAGACCTCTGACCAAGGACACAATGTTGACATTACTGGATTAGGAAGACGCTGAGAAGATACAGTGGTCTGTAAATGATCAGAAGAATGCTGTACAGAGTAAAGTCAATGTTTCTATTTAATTGCTTGATAGTTATGGCAAAAATTAGATTGGTAACAATGCTTAATAACTGTAGGGGTAGGGAAGGAAACTATAAGGTTACCTAAAATGACTGGAGAATCTACACAATGGGAATTTTTCTACAACCATATACCTTCTGGGAGTGTAGTTGACCCTGTTCTGTACCAGAGGACCTCTCTAAGTCCCTCCAGACTTATCAGTGATATCTGTGTTTCTATTAAGTTATGCAAAAGGCTTGATGATTATGAGAAGATGATGATGGCTACCATATTTTTTTCGAAATCAAACTGGCGTGTTATAAAGACTGATAAAAAAATGTTGACTTAAAAACGAACACCATCACCAACAAAAAAAATATTTTTCCCCTGACAAATCTACATTTTTATGGAGAAATAAAAACAAAACCACAAAACCTGTATCAAAATATTTCAAATGAAAAAAAATATTCTGATTGAAATAAAGAAATACTCCAATTTAAGAGTGTTGCCCTGGTAACCAGGGACACTGTCATTCTGTGGTCCTGTTCTTCCCGTTCTCCCCCATGAGTCAGCCTTCCAGCTCGCCCAGCCCTCCTGCAGCTGGGACTCCTGTTAGGGGCTGTTTTTCCTTTTCCCAAAGGGTGGATCGTGAAATACCACAGTACCTACAGCCCAAAGAGGATGCACAGCTGGAAGTGAACAGGATCTAGAGGAACCCACAGCATAATTTCAATGATGCATGAGGCAAAATATGTAGATAGAAATAATTTCTATACAAAATAATTACTTTTCATAGATTTATTATTATTATTATTATTTAGGAAACAAACAGCTGTCCCTTATCAACCACAGCTTCAGAAGGACTCCAAATTAACTTTTTGACAAATTCTTGACAGCACCCCTCATATCTCTAACACATCACAGGGAATTATCTGATTCTGTAACTTTTGACTACTTTGGTGTCCCTCACATGAAGGGACAGCTTTTGCCAACATTCACTCCAGCCATTGGAAAAGTCAATATCACAAGCTTCCCCTAAAGCAAGATTCAGCCTCCACCAGGCTGTGCTCAGAGGCTCAGCACTGTACTCAAAAAATGAGAAAATAAAACACTGATAAAATAAACATACCTTCATCCCGATTCAATGGGAAGTCTATCGCTCCTTATTAATAATGTCTCTTCCAGATGAATGATCTGGCGAGACAGCAATTTCACTGTCCTGTGTTCACATTTCAGAGGGGGGCTCTAAAAGGAGCAGCTGGCTGACTTCGTGGAATGGGCCAGCAACTCCAGCAGAGCCCAGAGGGGTATTTTAGGCAATATTCTTCAATAACAGCTTCACGTAGTGCTCAGGTGAACGGCAGTGCCCCACCTAAATATTTGACCTGAAGCTGCCACTGAGCAGGCTCTCCAGCCTGACTTCTTTGATGGATCGATTTGGAATGTGTTAATGGCATTACTCAGCACAATAAATAAAATGCGACTCACCTTAACATTTCTTGGAAGTAGTCATGGAGTTTATGACACCCAGTGGGAACAGCAAGAGAGGGTCATCTGGAAGGAACAGGGAAACATGCCGAGTACTCACAGGGGAAATTTCAAGAAACAGATGGAGAAAATATCAGAATTCTCAGTAGCCTCCAAGGAACAGATGAAAAACTTGTGGGTCAATAAGCCAGAGAGTGAAAGGCTCAAAAACCCAGGTTTGTGGTTGGATTATCTAGTCCATGTACTGGGAAATGCTAATGATCTACTGGATCCTCCAGGCTTCATGGGTGCAGAAATTGGAAAACTTCTGAGTTGAAGCCATAGGGAAGATATTTATCATGTTATTTATGAGAAATAAATAATGATGGGGAAAAAAAAAAAAAAAAAAAAAAGATTTGTTAAGTGGAAAGGAAGACATTCTAACCTCTGAAGAACCTCAGAAGGAATCTGTTTATTCCTTTCTTTTTAAATGATTAAATCAGTAGGAGAGAGAGAATTTTCTAACCTGATAATCAGATCTGTTACTGAAGACACAACTGGTGCAGAAAACCAGCACAATAACAATTTTAGATGGAAGTGCCATTTGTAGCTGTTAAATTACCCAAAGGATCTTTCACATGAATGCTCCAGACTGAATAGCATGTGTGTACACATTCCAGCCATGGGTCCAAAACAAATTAGGAAGCTAATACGTGCCCTCCACTGGGATTTAATTGACCATTAGTTTCCTAGGTTCTGAAAAATCATGTCATTATATCTAACTTATTTCTACATTGCTTTTTACCCCCATAGGATCCTAGTGCTATATACATTGAAAAAAGTGCATCCTCCACCACAAAAATGCTATCACCTATTGGGGGTGAAAGCTTCTGCCCGGCAACACTCCACAACTGTTGTAGACATTTTTACCCAGGAATTGAAATATACTGTATTTCACTACAATTACACTGAAGAATGTAGGTCAGACAAACATAATTACCAATTACAGAGTTTAGATGAAGATGTGGCAGTAACAAGCTCACTGCTGGGAAACAGTATAGCTAGTTCTTAATAATAAATTTCCTTTAGACATCAGCCTGTCCCCAAAGATTCACACCAATAAAGCATAGCAGAAATGTAACAAAATCCCTTCAAATGTCTAAAGGGACTTTATTTTTTTTTTTTTTAATAAAAAAATAAAAAAAATCAGGATTAACCATAGTCAACCAAAACAACACCTTTCATGAAAAAGTTCTTGAGATTTTAGCAGAGCAACAAGTTCCACAAGCAGCTCAGGTTTATATTTGAGAGGAACAAGAAACCCCTAAGAGTATAATGCCTCTAAATGCCAAACTGGCACCTGGGTTCAGTATTGGTTTGGAAAGTGCCAGTAACGGACTCAAGTGTGTTACTTCCATACAAGTAACCAACCCAAGGCATCCTTGACAGCTCATCTCTGCTTGTATACCCATCCATCTCCGAACTTGGTTAGCCAAACTGTGGGGTAATACCAAATGTCAAGGCAGTAATTCGAAGAAAAGGCTGAGCTTTGTGGTTTGTGAGATATCAGCCTTCCTGTCCATGGGGCTCTGTTTGGAGAACAAGCCAGCAACATATTGCTCAGCTGCTTTCCTCAGAGCACGATTTACCACCTTCTGTATTCTGATCAGTGGTGAACAAGCCCCAGATAGCTGCCAGTTGGAAAGCACACCCTTTATATGGCAAAATCCATGATTGTATGTCTTTTTTTTTTTTTTTTTTTTTATTCCTCATGAAACAGTTAATCATGTGACGCTCCGAGTCTGAAGATTTTGCAACTGTCACAAGGCTGCACCAGACAGGTATCTCGGTCAGGTATTTGGACTTTCTTTAAACTCCATAAAAATAACAAACAAAAGGTTTGACCTTGTACTGTACGTGCATGAACGCAGGATTTAAACAGATGCAGAAAAGATCAAGAATTTCAAATAGGCCCAGGAGAATGCCATTCTGCATGAGTATATTAGGCTTCAGTATAAAAGCTCACCATAGAAAAAGAAATGAAATTAAATAAAAAATAAGTGTAAAACCCAGAAGTACTAGTAAGAGGTTGAATGCTCTGTCCTATTCCTTGCTTTCTGTCACTAACCACGGATACAAAAAGATAAGTCCCTTTCACAAAGTAAATAACACTCTCCTATTCTGGCAGCTATTGCTCCATCCTCATTTGAAAGAAAATATAGAAAAATAAAACACAATGATCAGAAGTACAGCCAGTCAACATACACAGGCACATGTGTCTAAGAGGGATGTCACTGTAGACAATCAGATTTTTTAAAATTTTATCATGCATCTTTCATTAACCATCTGTAATTTTCAGTGGCTTTCAGATCACATGCTCATTTCTAAAACAATATCCACTCGAAGGAAATTAAGCAAAACATTTTAGCTAGAGAGAAGACAGGAGTATGCCACTGTCACACACAGTTATAAACAGCCATAGGTACTGTTATGCCTATGCAGTCACCAAGATACTAAATTTTACTCTAAATATGGAAAAAAGTCCAAGTGACAGAAGCCTTACACATCCATGAGATACATTTCTAAAAAATGTATTTCTAAAAAAGATATGCTGTGTTTCAAGTATGAGTTGTGGGGCCAGATGCTGGAATCTGGGTGAAGAATTATAGGCTGTGTTTATAGGAGGTCAGCTTGGGTAACCACAATGGCCTGAAAATTTATTAATCTCATTTGAAAGATGGAATGCGATCTTTAACTTAATATAAATACACCATCTGCAGCAGTGAGTCCCGAGGAAGGCATTAGAATATGGAGCAACTTAGGCAGAGAGGAAGGAACCAAGTGTGAGATAAGGCCAATATGAACAGCAAAGTCTGATGTCTGTTATCCCCTGGAGAAGCTGAGGCTCAGAACCGAATGAAGCTCAGAGTTCCCCAGATATCACCTGTGTTTCTGGAGAAATCTTAATAATCTTGTTAATGCTGGGTGCAATGCAGTTCACCCCAATGAGAGTGAGAACAGGATCTGATGACAACATGCACTTACTCATTCACATAAGGAAAAAATACTGCATCCAATGTGAAAATTATTTCATAACTCATACTGATTAACAAAGAACATATCAGTCATACAGCTGGAAAGCAACATTATCCTAAGAGCTTGTAATTAAAAGTGGACAAAATGAAGACAATTGTAGCTGGTACTTCCCAAAGGCTAATATCCTCCAGCTGAGGAAAATTACGAGAAGAGTGAGTGGGAGGAAAAACTCAGAGAGGAAAAAATGAATGAAAATCAGAAGTTCTTTCAGAACAGACTCCGTCCATCAGCATCAACAAGGACAGACTGGCTAAGGCCCAGCTACTTCAGTGGTAAACCAAAAGTATTTTAAAGATTCAACAAATGGCAAAAATATAGCAACTGTCTGAAGTGCAGAGATATAAAGCAGAAGAAACTGTTACAGGAAAATATAGGAGATCATGAAAAATTGCTCCCTGGCAACGCTAAGCAGGATTTCTCAGATAATGTTAGAATTGCTTAGGCGTACAAGTAGAGTAAAATTGCAAACAACAATACACAAAAATAAACTTGTTCAATAAATGTTTCTGTTTGGTATTTGGGAATTAATAGCAGGATGGTGTTTATATGAGACTAACATTGAATAAGTACTTTCCAGCCCATTAGGAACTAAGCAGGATGTTAAATATCATCTAGTAGAGATAAACATTTTTAAATCAGCAGGACTGGATAAATCACACCCAGGGGTCTTAAAATATTTGACAGAGGAGAACTCTGGCTTGCTAATGTTAATTTTTAATAAATTTTAATATCAGAGGGATTCCAGGCGACTGGAAGCAGGGTACTAGCCTGGAAAAAAAAAAAAAAAAAAAAAAGGCAAGAGAAAGAGAGAGATAAAGAGGGAGGGAGAGAGGGAGAACAGGAAATCAAGTGCAATTACAGAGGAACTATTGAGCAGTTAACCTCACATCAGTCCCAGGTAAAATAATGGAAAAGCTGAGACAGGACTGAACTGCTGAAACATGAAAGAACAAGATTTTAATTACTGCCAGTCAACATGGGTTTATGGAAAATAGCTCTTCTCAAATAAAACTGGTTTCATGTTCTTCCTGCAAAAAAGCTAACTGCACAGATGTAACAGACTTTCTCAAGGCTTTAGACTTAGTGCTTGACATACTTACTAGATAAACACTATATAACATCAAGGAAACTTATGTTAAATGGCTAAGACATGGCTATTTAACATAACACAAAACCCAGCTGCGTCAATCAGACCATCATCAAATGAGGATGCTTTACTGGCTTTCTGCGGGGCTTTGAAGTATACTCGGTGCTATTCAGCATTTTCACTGATGTTCTGCAAGGGAATATAAAGTCAGCATTGACAGACAGATGGCTGACACAAATATTAGCAGCCTGGTAAATAACGATGAAGAGAAAATACTCGTCCAGGGAGTATTTTGGGTCACTTGTTAAAGGGAGCCCATTTGAACTGAAAAAAAAGTTCATGAAGTCAGAGCAAAGGTGATACGT
Organism: Netta rufina; assembly: GCF_964035555.1. NCBI lineage: Eukaryota > Metazoa > Chordata > Aves > Anseriformes > Anatidae > Netta > Netta rufina. Next base: position 26,743,384 of record NC_140129.1, read on the forward strand.
AAGGCTGAGAAAAAATTAAACCTGATGGGACCCTGGAAAGCTGGGATTCTGGAGAAAGATTTAGAGATGACAGTGGGCACATAAGGCAGCATAAAGTTACAGACTCCAGAAAGACTTACAAAAACAAAACAAACAAACAAACAAAAAAAAACAAAGGCATTCTTCTCATAAATAAGGGAATGGCCAGCAGCAATGGGGTTTTTCCTCCACAGGAGCCTGGAGTCCAATTTTTACCAATCACTATTAAAATTCAAACGGCAACAGAGAGCAAGCACTAGACTGAGCTGGTGAATGGACACCTGACTGTGAGAGATTTAGAAACCTATCTACTGAGTTTATTGGGAAGAAGAAGAAAAACCGTAATGTCTTTACACTGCATAGTTACTTCCAGACAAGAGCGTACTGGATACTAAAGGGTTCTTACATCTGGCAGAGGAAGGCATAATGAGAACCGGTGACTGGAAGTTGAAATCAGAAATTCAAAACGGTCACAATTTTTCAAACAGTGACAGCGATTAACCACTGGAACAAACTTCTAAAGGAAATGATTGATTATCCATTTCCTGATGTATTCATATCAAAATTAGATACTTTTCCAGAAAATATATTTTAGACTGAAAAAAAGAAGAAAAAAGGGGGAAAAAAAAGCTATGCATAATTTAAATGCAAAGTACTGGGTAACAGCATGAAATATAAAAGTCTATGATATACAGGAAAGAAAATGTGATGATTGCATGGTCCCCTCTGAGTGCAGAAGCTCCGGATGTCCGTAAGAGAGAGACCTCTGATCTGATACAGCAATGCAATCTGGTAGGAAAAAAGGTGGTAAAACAAAACTGACTAGAAATGAGCTAAAAACATTTAAGTGCCTCTAGTTAAATCCTGAAGATGCTACAAACTCTGTAAAATTTACATCCAAGCTAGATATCTTTAAAAGACTTAGAGAAATAATCTCATCAAACTGTGGAAACAGGACTGCTCAACATCAGGAAATGTTTTCTAGCTATTAGGATCACAGATTAATTACCTGGGGAAGCTACAGAATTGCCATCACTGAAGCCTTTAAGATTTGTTTACACGAATCTCAGTGAGGAGCATTTTCAGTGTGACTGATTCTGCTGAAGGCAGCGATAGGACTAGCTGACCTCTTCAGGCTCCATTGACTGCTATCATTGCTGGTTTATGTTTCAAGTGAAAATCAGGGGCATGATGCTAAAACTAGTGGGGAGGGATTTGTCTTCCATTATGCATAAGGTCTGATTGAATGATAATTTTATGTGATGGTGGAAAACTTCAGTATCTGAATTACTGCATTTAAAAGGTGAGGTAAGTCTGCCTGTTTTTATTGTTTTTATTATTTTTATTATTACTATTATTATTATTTGATGGGAGGGGGGGGGGGTTGCTGGTTTTTTTTTTTTTTTTTTTTTTTTGGTAGTGGGTTTTTTGCTGCTGTTGTTTCGTTTGGATCTGCTAGAGACTGGGAAGGATCAGAAATGGAGGTTCTGGTTATCTAATACCTATCTCGGTACTTACCTGCCCTGGAGCCTTGTAACAGTTCAAGCGCTTTTTGAGAAATGGTGTTTTTCAGACTATCTGAGGCCAAGCTGGATGATGGTGAACTTGAAAAAGCAGAAAATCAAAAGCACCACGCAAAGGTGGCAGGGGCTAACATGTCCTCCGCAGCAGAGAGACAACAGAATCAAGATGATTCACAACCAAGGCTGTACAAATAACTAATTTTTCAGTTTGCCAGGTGAACTTGAAGGGAGAAAAAACATTCACACTGCCCTGAAGTGAAGTTCATGTGTGTTTCTTGATGGAAAGAATGATGGAAAAAGAAAAAAAAAGCACACCAAGATATTTACATCAGGCTAACTAAACTGTTTCTTTGATTTGAAATTGTTTTGTCTTTGCGGTCTGTAGCACATAAACATGAGTTTACGCAAAGTTTTCTTGAAATGTCAAACCCATAACTGAATTTTTGAGTGTTGAACAAATGATTCACCCCCCAATTTTTTTTTACTGCTCTATTCAGAGTTTTTGTGCATTTCAGCTTCAATAGCTACACTGTTGGGTGCTGATATTCTCAAAATGCACCAGAGAGTTGCAGCCCTTCAGACTGACCAGATACACCATGCAATGGAAAAGCCCAGAGGAATTCAGTGAAAGTAATTCACTTCAAGAAACTTCCCTGTAAAACATCACTTGGATGAAGAGAAGTTTGTGCAGCCAGACCTTCTCCCTGGAACTGCTGGACACAACTAGGAGAAAACAGAAAGTCTTGCCTTTTTTTTTTTTTTTTTTTCCCTTCTCTGATATTGTCCATTTAGCAGGAATAATTTGTTTTCCATCTCCCTTCCAGTGCTGCAGCTATACATCCACCAGTTCCATGAAGTCTGTCACACACCTTTCTCCAGCTACTGGACAGAAAACCTGGTACCCAGAGGTAGCTGAGTTGCAAAACTTTGCATAGAAATTTCTCAGCCAAAACATATAAAAGAAAGAGGTGTTATTTTTCATAGAGACGAATCTACATCATCAAGCTTGTCCATATAGTGCTGCAACATGTGTCTTTCAAACAAGAATGTTGCAGAAAAATAATACCCTAGTGAGCACCTACCACTTTGGCTCAGCGTGGGCTGTAGCTGTATAGACAGAGTGCTCCCACCAGTTCGGACAGCCACGTGGGGCCTGAAGAAAGTTCAGCACCTTCCCCTGAAATACAAACAGCCAGTCACATCTGGCTGAAACTTATTAAAAAATATAGAAGATAGAATGTCACAAAAAATAAAATAAAAATGGAGAAGACACAATCTCTGCAATAGACAGATCTTATACATAAGGGAATAGGTATTTAACAAAATGGTCGAAATCTCTTCATCAGCTCTTTTTACTGTAAGAAACATGTCAGTGTCAAGGGAACTTGCACTGAGACAAGAAGAGAATTTTTAGTCTGAACAGAGGGAGGAAGATTTAACCTTATTTCAAGCAAATACTGGCTTGAAATAAGGCCAAAGAGTCATTGTACTCTTTTCTGGTCTGGTAAATGATAATCATTAAAAAAAAATAATAAGAATGGAGTAGCTTAACACAGAATTGAAGAGAGACAGATACTCCAGATTTAGGATGCCCACCCAAATTTTAGGGATCACCATTTTAGTTTGTGCTTCACCATATTCCACCTGTGCTCAAGGCTGAAGGATTCAGGTCTGGAACAACCCTTTACAATAGCTATTTTGAATTATTACACTTTGGCTGATCATTTCTATGGGCAAACGTTGCACAGCACACACTGCGCCCGCTGGCCCGCGCAACATCCATGGCGGCTGCAAGGCCCGGCAGCCTCCACGCAGTCAAGTGGCTCTGCCTCTCCTGGGGGCTGTGTTTTCTCCAAAGGCATGACAGAAACATATTACAAACTGCCAAGTTTTGTTCTCAGAATTAAACTTTGGTTTTTCATCTACCTGCTAGAATGGAGTTCCTGCTTTTGCTAGAGGATGGCATCTGTTTCTCTACCTTCTTTAAATGTTTTGCATTGCATTGTTCACAGTTGGCTACGTATCAGGTCAGCTTAAAGAGAAACAAAAAGATGTGTTTCCTAAGACAGTGCACTCCCAGGAAGAAGTGCATTAGATCATACTGCTGAGAAATTCTGGAGTTAAACTTTGCTACCCATCTGACTGCCAGTGCATTCACTAGAGACGGCTTCGGTTTATTTTCACAGAGCCCTGCTGGATTTACAGAGCCAAGAACCAAGGAAAACAGGGCAACATCTCCTGTCTGTGCCATGAAAACGGAGGAACTTAGCCACAGGGTCCAGGTGCAAAACCCCTGGCAAGGGAAGGTGCCATTTTCGCATCCTCTTCCCTGCCTGCTGTCCCAGGCACACTTTGAGGCCTGCACCAGGAGGGGGCAGGAGAAAGCCGTCCTTGCCTCCCCGCAACGGGAACCCTGGCAGCCCGACACAAAACTTCCCCAAATCCGCTCCTGCACTGCTGGCACCGTCCTTCCCTCCTCGCGTCGAGGGCTTGGTGCCGAGCGGTTCGCGTATGGATTATGTGCAGGCGGGGATCCCGCAAATCCGGGTTTGTAATGCATCCCGCGGGGTCAAGGCCAGGCTGCCTAAAAGCCTTCCGCGCTGGTCCAACTTCGCCTCCTCCCCCGCTGCTAGGAGTTGTGACATTGAGATAAATGAGGTTGGGCTCATTTTCCCTTGCAGCCCTTTGACGTAAAAAGGCTGTCGCAGCCTCTGCACTCAAGCGGCTTCTCAGAAGATCCTTACCTTGCTAGGTGCAATCATCAGCAACAACAATTGTACAGTGGATGAGATTGAATGTGGTCTTGTATAGCTCAAGGCAGGGTAGATAAGTACTGATAAAGCACCTAGTGGTTATCAGAGCAGCCCTGCTGCACCCATGAGTTGCTTGCACATCATAGCTGGGCAGATCACAAAAGACGCATGGTGCCCACTGTGTTTCGGTAAATCTCCATCTTCAGAGAATACAATTTCAGACACCTACCTTTGCAGGGAGAAAGTGTGAACTAAGAGTGATGGGGAAGACTCACGCATTTCAAAACTTCCAGCTTCTGGGAGGGTCAGGAAAAAAGTAAAACAACAACAACAACAACAAAAAGAAAAACAGTCTTCTCTTGTGGTATTTTGGCATTTCTGCTTTCAATCATAGCCAGCAACCAGAAATGTGAAGCCTTATGAGAATTAAATATGTAAGGAAAAATATATCAACCAACCTTTGCTGAACAACAAAGACGACTTGGCTCATGTTGGTTTCCAACAATGGGTGAAGGTTCAAGTCACTTACTTCAAAAATACATTACTCATGAATGAGCTTTATTAAGAAACCTTGTGCTCCTATAACTCTTTCCATGTGAGGTTTTCAAGTACTTTATGGAATTAAGCAAAACAACCCTGGGAGGTAGATTAGTTCTAACATCCCCACATTACAGATGGGAAAACTGAACACTAAGCACATCTGTAGGAGAGCCAGAAATAATATTACCTAACTCTTGCGTACTGCTTTTCAGCAGTAGATCTCACATCTTTACAATGGAGGAACCATTATCCTTATTTTATAAAGAGGCAAAGCAACTTGCTTAGGCTGGCCAATAGCCGAGTGAGAGGAGCCAGTTCTTCCCAGGCCTGGTAGTCCCAAGGCATGATTTTACTAACTAAATGACCAAACCACACTCTCTTTCTTTAATATTAAATAATTATGCAAACACAAGCACACACAAAAATTAAATACAAAGGAAATACATCATGTTGATTCTGAGAAGATAAAGAACTGTTTTCTAATTCCGAGGAATTTCTTGTTTAACTATATCTCATATCCCACTGATGCATTACATCTTTGTCTTGCCAGTGAACATGAGAAAATCAGCAAAGGTCAATTCTTTTCACATTAATCATGTGGTATTACCTGACCACAGAAAGCATCAGCAGAAAAACGTAACATCAAAGAAGTCTGTTCTGTGATCCTTTTGATGTTGCAAACCCGAACACAGAGAAGATAGTTTGAATTTTCACAGAAGTAATGAGAAATGTACACAGAAGGGGTCATGTTGTTGCCATTTTTAAATAAAAATAAAAGTCCAGCAACACTCTTCCCCCAGATAAAACATCCATTTCCCTTTGATAACCTTTTCCCTTCTTACAGGAAAAACAAATAAACAAGCAAAAAACTATTGATCTCTTTTACTGTAAAACTCTCTTACAATGCACCCAATTGCCTTTTAAGCAAGATTTCATCCCAGGGCAGGTCCCACAATGAGCAAGGCACTCGATAGACAAATCAGGAAGATGATCCGGTCCCAAAGAGTTCTCCGTCTAGACACTGTTCCACCCCAACATATCCCCTTTGCTTCCTTTGTGCAATCCCATTACTTCAAGCCCAGAACTAGCAGTCTGAGATCAGGCAGCATGGAGGCTTTTGAACTAGCAAGGAAAACAAGGAGAATTCAAAATCTCTTCTGGGAAGAAAAATTATGGCCAAAAAACTCATAAAGGCAAGCTGGAGTTGTTGCTTTCAAGGCTATTGCTGAGCTAGTAGAAGTGTGTGACAGGTTAGAGGATGCTACTCCAGCCCAGCTGTAATTCTGTTCATGGTGCCTGCAGAAAAAATGTATTTAGAGCAGCTATGATAGTATATTGGAATTATATAAATAATGAAGATTAAAATTATTCCACATAAATTTTAAATACAGACATATAAAGAGACTTCTTGAGTCCCCACGGTCAGCTGAACTTAAGTCAATCTTTAAAACGGTTGCAGCAGAGTTTAGTGCGGACAGAACTTCCTTCTCTAATTCAGTCAATCAAATATCCTTCCCAAAGGCTATGCCAAGTTAGAGCTGATATCACACTAGAGGGAAGGATGCAGAGTCATTTGCACATGACTTTAATTGAAATTCAAAGGGCAGCAGAAGCAGAACCCAACTTTTATTTTATGCATTTATGCATTTTTTAAGATTAGCTGTTAACACAGGCAGGCAACAGAGTCAAGTTCTTTTGCTCATTGCTGTGCCCCAGCTCTCCCGTGTAGATGTGATGAGTCACTTCTCGCTTGTGACATGTCCTCGCCACCTGCAAAACAGTCACACTTCTTGGGGCCCAGTGGCTGGGCTGGGGGACGAAGGGGGGGTGTTGTGTTTTTTTCCATTCGCAGAGTCCTTTGAGATCACTGGAAGGAAATTCTGTAAACCTGTGTTGCTATTCTTCTGAACTTCAGATAAGAGATCGAATTTGAGTGATGTAGACACTGTTACTGTTGTTGTCTACAGAAACTGACCTTTTACTGAGCTGAAAAGAGGCAGACACTGCAGAAACTAAGGAGGATGACACAGTGGATGTCCTCCACTCTGTTGTGAAGTCTGATAAGCCCAGAGGACTCGGTGTGTGTCTGACTGCGTGGGCAGACAGAAAAGAATTATTCCTGTTTCACTTAATTTGAGCAAAAATGTAATTTCTGAACAGCTAAGAGAAATGCTGTACCAACAATATTTGACTTATTTAACCAATCCTCAACTTTAACAAACTTCTTTCTTAATGACGGCACCAGCCATCCACTCAAAGACCAGAAAAAATTCTTTTCTCCCCCCCCCCCAACCCCTTTTTTCCCTTGGTCAAACTCCTATTGCTTTTCCTTAAGTACAGATGTGGAAATGGAAACAGAGGTACTTCAAGATCTTTCTCTGATTTGGGAACAGCGCTGAGATCTCTAGATTTTGCAGGCTTTTCCCCAGTCCCCATGCTGTGTGTATGTCCAGATATAAGCCCTGAACAGCCCTGTCTGAATAGTGCAGAGAAACGCTCACATGTTTGCGGCTTCCAACGTGAAAAGCTGTGCTCTCCTCTGGCTCTAAAAAGCAGGGACCATACACGAGGTAGAAAGTGCTGTGGCTCCCAGTGGTGTTAGGATCTCCCAGAGCTTGGCTGGTGCACTATTTAAACACCCAGGGTTAAAGCCATTTTTACACAGGGGTTCAGGGTGGAAAGACCTGCAAGCAAAGCAGGGGAAGGAGGGAATTGGCCTTTGCACGGTAGGCTAGGGCTGATTGCTGGGATCATCAAGGAGCTTTATCAAATAGTTTCTGCTCTTGCAAAGGACTTAAAGGGATGCTAAAACTCTTGATCAGTCTTTACTTTCTTGCTTTGAATCTCCTTTCTTTTTAGCTGGTATTTTAGATTTTTTATTATTATTATTATTATTAACGTTTTTTGGTTTTTTTTTGCTCTGAGGCTGTAATGATGAAATGAAGCCTGGGGAAGCATGCCCACAGCCCATGGGCTGGGCGAGCCAGAAACTGGAGTCCATGCCCCAGATGGTCCTTTCTAGCTCTACACTCAATTGCTTACAGTCACTGATGGCCGTGGGATGGTCTCAAAATTAAAACACGGTCCCTTATTTATACTAACCAAAATGCAACCATAAAAGAAGTCTCTCTTGTTTAGTTACCTGGACTGCTGCCGGAGAAAAAATGAACGAGAGGTTTCCTTTAAGTCCACTGAGCAGAACCTTGCAACATTCACATCCCTGAAGGTGATATGCTCTCATCTAACCAGAGCATCTGCTCGTTTATTGTTCCCAGGAGTCATCACCTGGAATTGGGAACATCAGGGTTTTGCTTGAGCATTCAGCATTAAGTTGTTGGCAACTCTTCACCGTAACATTTTTTCTTATCTAATGATAATTTGATGTATGAGAAACCTGCCGAGTGAAAGCATGACCATTATGTGAGCAAACAATACGGCAGTATGTCCAGTATTATCTGTGAAATGTATTTCAATACCTGTGTGATTAATAATGGATTTGGAAGCACAGTGAAGTATAAATAATCCAAAGCAATATGCAAACTTCTGTGAAGGAAAAGGGATTAATAGTAGAACCAAGTGAGGCCCTGGAACATGCAGCACTCAAAATAAGTTGGCCAAAATGTAGGATTGGCCCTCAATGTAATTAAATAATAACATAACACTCACAGATCAACAAGCTAGTGGTTTTCTCTGGTAACTATAAAACAAAAAGAATCAGCAGCAGCCTAGTCGCTTCTTAATTATACCAACCACTTCAATAGGAAAACCCTATATGGGTTAGGAAAAAATTGCTGTTCAGGCTGGGCAGGCTTGCTCTGCTGCATAGTATTCCAGGGAGGGAGTTTGGAAGCAGAGCAAGCAGTTCTGTGCTACATATTTTGGTCTTTTTACCTAGCATATAGGAAAAGAACAAATTTTTATTTTTATTTTTAAATAGGAGCATGAGTGTTCTGCAGTCTTCCAAAGCGGACTTGAGAAGAAATTTGACCTGAATGGTTATTACCAGAAGACATTTACTTAAACTTTGCTCCCTTGCACACTTGAGCTCCGCAGAAAACCCTGTGATCTTTCTAGCCCAAAAGTCAGCCCCGAACGCTTGTGTCATGCCAAGTTTTCCTGCGCTGATAGACGTGGTCTGCTTCATGGGGTGAGGAAGTATTATGGGATGGCACGGCACATTTGCTAAATAGTTTTCAAACACGTCATCGCCAAAGACATCTTAAATACTGTGAATTAACCGAGTGCACAGAAGAGCAGGCTGTTCAGAAATAAAACTGACACTGAGAAAATGGTGCCAGAGATCAGAGAGGATGCTGGCAGCCAGTAAGATCTAGTGATTGATTATTAGCTATTTCTTTAATTGTCCTGAGCGGAACGAATATGCTGGCTTTGCATGCTTCTCTATTCCTTGATTTGATTCTTTTAACACATGCACTAAAATCAAGGTCTGAATTCAGTAGTTGCAATTAAAAGTGTAAAAAAAGTTGAGATAAAATGACATTCTCACAAACTAAAAATTTTTTACAACTTCCCAAGAATTACCTCAAGAAAAATCTTTCACTGCGTTAAACGTTATTCATTAGAGGAAAAAATACATAGTACAAGAGTAAGTCCTTGAAATGAAAACAGTCTCCTAAGCCCACAAACCCAAGCAAATCAAAAGACAACTTGTTCACAGAGATAAAGAGAAAAAAAAAAAAAAAAAACACAACAGAGAGGAACGTTCTTCACAACGACTTTTTTCATTCTCTCGTTTTAATCTAGTATCAGTATCAAGAGCTGAATGGGGAGGGCCTTTGAACAGCACCTGCATGGGCCAGCAGTGAAGGTCACATACCAACCTACAAATCTCTCCCCACTGGCACTGGAGAGACAGTGTTACATTCCTCCCTTTGTACTGACAGCAAGTGGCTTCAGGTCCATGTCCAAGTCTAAGCAGTCAGGAGCTGTAACCCCATCGTAACTTGGGGCTTCTGTATGCAGCCGACAATGGGAAGGGGAGCTGTGGGATCCCACCCTCCCGTGCACCTCCTGCATCTTCCTGCAGCTCGGCCCCTTCCCTTCCCTGTCAGGGGCCTCAGCCACCACTCTCCCGGGCTGGCACTGATTTGTTGGGAGACCTGTGCAATTAAGTGTGCAGAAAAAAAAAAAAAAAAAAAAAAAAAAAAAAAAAAAAAAAAAAAAAAAAACAGCTTCCAGCAACTGTATTATTGAGGGCTGTGGGCTGGAGTAGGGGAATAGGTTCCTTTCACCAGGTTCAATTGCATGAGAGCCTTGGAAAACTTTCTGGCAGTTTGCTGCAAGGTTATTGAAGCAATTGCTGCATGCTTCAGTCCCTTCCCTCTTCTTTTTTAAGCAAAAGCTTAATGAAGGCAAGCGGGAAAAAGAACTTTCTGTCACCCTCGCTGACCTGTTTTGACTTTTAAAAAGGAAAGTGATAGTGTGGTGGAAGGGTATTTTAACCACTGCTGCTGTGTCACTCAGCAAAAAGAGGAACATTTCTTCTAGAGCCTTAAATTACAGTCAGTGGCATCCCAGAAACATATAGGGGAATTGCTAAGTGCTTGTCCTACCAGAATTACTCTGTAGCGGTACACAAAATGGGTTTCTATTTTGCTTTTTAACTACATTGAAACTCACCACAGTAAATCCCCTTTCCAGGGACTGTTGGCAAGACCTCAGGTGAAAAATACACACTGTAGTATTCCACTTTTTTTAGTTTAAAAATGGTATAATTTGAGGTCAATAGAGTGTATTCTACTTTAAAAGAAATGTCAACAATGTTCATATTAATATATTGGACGACTTTATAACCAAACAGAAATAAAGGGAACAGGATTTTAACAGGCTCCAGCACAACTGCTTTCAGTCTGTGCTGCCTTAGTCTGCCCAGGCTCTTCTTGTAGGGGACTGCACAGAAGACGTGTGCCCTGGGAAAGGAAGGGGACCTGGAGCAGACCCTGAAGAAACCATGAAGGCTGTTGTGCAGGAGTGAGAGGATGGATTTATTCTCCACATGTGAAGAGTTATAAGCTGTCTTCAGAGAGGGCCAACTGAAAGAGTTACATGCGCTGCGGACAGTCTGTGCTTAGCAAGATACCATTGTGGACCTAAAGCCTGACCTTTGAGTGCTTGGCAATATCTGAGAGATAACACTTATTCTTCTGACAGCCATTGCGCTGAGAACTTTTTACCTCGAGCAGGCATTGTACTCACACAATGGATGTTCTCGCCCAAAACATCAGTGCGATGACGTTTATTATGGGCTTGGCAGTCCCGTTACAGAAACACAGCCAGAGCTGCCAGTCTGTGAAGGAGAGGCGATCTGCATGCTGCACATGTGCTACAGGCACTCCTTCCAGCCCTGAGAGGGCACCGTGGTTAAAGCTCAGTGCACCTGTGGCTGCCCTGGCCACTTGTGCATATTCAGAGACAAGGCCATTCACCTTGAGTACGGATTGCTAGAGCTTCCTGCAATGCCAGCCCTTTCCAAGCAACTGATCTGTTCTTGGAGCTGTACTTTTACGTGGCGACTTACAGAAATGTTGCAGCATGTCAGTTTAATCAGACAGTCCATCTTGCCAGCCGTCTGCAGCTAAAGCCCTCTGTAATCTCTGTTATATATTAACACATACGTATTGGGTATTAAAAAGATTGCAATCCAAATAGCAAAGCCACAGAGGATCTTGAAGACCACTAAAGACCACTTTAAGTTAGAGTTTTTTGGAAGTGTTTAGATCATCGTACCACAGGAAACCACGGAGAAAACCAAGATCAATGGAAAAATTTAAATACAATTGTACTCCCAGAAAAACCATCCACTTCCCAAACCTCACAGAGGTACAAGACAGCTGCTGTGCAATGTTTTCTATACACCCCTGACCAAATTAAACATGTGGCCACACATAACTGTAGAGCATCAAAAAACCAAGCACTTAGGATTTCTAGCTGCATGAACTCCCAGTCAGCTAATGAGAGGCTCACAAAATAGGCAATAACCCAGAGCTGCTATTTTCAGATCTTGATGTTGTGTTTTACTTGGAAAGGTTTAATATATAAATATATATATCAATAGGAAATGACACAATTTTTTCCTTGTGACGTTCTTTATCCCAGTAAATTATATACAAATATTCTATGTGCCAAGACTTTTTCAGGAAAATTCTGGCTCATCAAAATCCCAAATCCCATCATTTAATTAATATTACTCAAATTACCCATTATGCAGTGGGTGAGGTGGCAAAGTACCTAACGTCATCATGACATAATATTGTCAAGCAGTGTTGTGACAACTTTTGCATTTCAGAAAAAAAAAAAAAAAAGAGCTTAGCCAATCTTACACTGATTGGATTGACAGCAGATAATTATTGGGTAGTCAGATAAAATTCAAGTGCATCCAGAGGAAACTGAAGTAGGAGCAGCAGCCATTAAAAATAGCTTTAAAGACAGCAGCAACTTCCCAAGTTGTTAAATAAGAAATAACATTTATCTTCTGGACATTATTGACAGTTGTCTTTATAATATCAACAACCATATCACATCATTAGAGTATAATGCTTTTCAATATTTCAGAAGATATAAATTAGGCTTTCAAGAAAGGTTCATGACCCTAATTTCATCTTCTCCAAATAAATCCCATGCAATGTCCTCAGAGCAGATAATGAAGATCTACAGCTCACCTGAGGAATCATTTAAAAGCCCATTAATCATCTTTAAAATACAGTGTGGTGACATGCATTACCAGATTGTCCTTCTAGAGAACTGTATGTAAGATATTCCTGGCATGCAGAGATTACACAATACTGCCATCAAACTTGGTCCGTCTTTACTGGAAGATGTGGAAAGTGGAATATCAGACTCAAGAGAACAGATCTTTGATTTACAGTGTCCCAGGATAACAGTCAGGGGAAGCCAAATATACGAGGAGAACAGAATAGTTGAGATAAGGTTGGCTTAGGAAACAAGACATACAACATATGCATACTGTCCTGATGGGAAGAGAAATATTTGTTGTGAACCAACATGTAAACAAACAAACAAACAAAAAAAAAACACAACAAAACAACACATTAAAAAAAAAAATCATTACCTCGATCAATCTCTGTCTGTGCAAAGCAGCTCTTAGCTGCTTGAAAACTCCTGTTCATCAGGGCTAGAAAGGGGCCCCTCCAAAAACATTTAGCAATTGCATAAATAAAGGAAACATTAAGCATGGAACAGAAGCTGACTTATTTCATTTCATTAAAACTGGACAAAATTAGTCATAGTACAAAGCAAGTTTCTAAAGAGTAATGAATGACTTAACATATTTGAAAAAAAATCCAATGTCAATTACAAAATATCTTGAGATTAATTCGTCTGTACCATTAGTTTTCTTAAAATTATCTGTTTCAACACTTTTTCTAAGTTTATAGTTAAATGCAAAATCAGCAGCAGCAGGCTTGTTTTGAACCAAAGTTACATTCCAGTACAAAACAAAACATGGAAATTACATCCAATTACAGCATTATTTGCCCCCACCTTTAAAAAAAATATTAGTAGCTGTTACTAAATACCAGATGCTGTCAGAAGTGATGAAGATGTTAATTTTTAGTCCTCACCACTTCAGATATCATCTAATATTCAGTTTCTCTGACAAATGCAGATATTTATGAACTGACTACAGCAATCTTCCAGCACTGGAAATTGGTCTGCACTATATGGTGGTGACTAACAAGTTGATCGTGATTAAAAGCAGAGTCCTGTAACTAAAGTTAGCCTTGTGCTTAGCTGAGGGGTTGTGGCCACTCAGACTTTCAATAAGACATTATAACTTGCAGTAAGATGAAAATTATAAAATCAAATACTTCCAAGCTGAGGTATTCACCAAATTCCTTTGCTGTATTTAGACAGTTGGCTTCCTCTGTCCTTATCTGCCTTTTTATAGGAATTTCTATTCTCTTTGGAACCCCAGGTACTTTTTGTCCAACATTTTCTGGTGAATGTCATCCCAGTTTACTATTCAGATACAGTAGACTGTAGTCTATTCAACATCATTTCCCTCTGGTCTTTGTGTATTTATGCTGCCTGTGTAATTGATACCAGGTTTCTGACAGAGATGCAAGAATTACTAGTAAGACACTGAATGCAGGGCAGTCAGGTTCGTAACAGGAACAAACCCAAAAAGCAAAAATAAAAAAAAAAAAAGAAAGAAAAAAAAGAAAAAGGAAGGTGTAACCAGTTGGTATAAAAATTGATGAAGGAAGATGAGAACCTAATCAGACCTTCTGTTTTTGCCCAGAGAAGGTGACTACACAAGGAAATGCTGTGTGGACTTGGAGGCAAATCTTGAAGACTCAAAAATTACACAGGGATTGTGCTTTGCTGAATCATGGTTAAGTTTTACAAAACATAAATATGGGGCTGTGCTCTCAAACCATTTCTTTGTGTCTACAGATACCACTTGAATGTAAGTAAACTACAGAATTGGTGAGTTTCTGTTTTGACGTTGCCCTAACTCCAACAGTTTTTTCAATGGTCTTGAATTATTCCGGATTTTTACAGGTTCTAAGAACAGACTAACTCCACGTTGGAATTATTCTTTCCTTCAGATAAAATATTATAAAACTATAGGAGCAAAAGGTTTTTCATTTAAAAATGAAAAACAAACAAAAATAAACAAACAAACAAAAAAAAACACAACAACATAGAAAAAGAAATCTTATACAGAATCTTATACCTCATACAGAAATCAAATCAGCGAGCTACAGACTGGACACATGAAACTTGAAGGACTATTATTCAAGAACATGTTTCTAACTTTCTCAGAAGTGTTACTTGCTGTGGTCTAAAAGGCAAACTCTTTCATTCATTGAAATCCACTGGCAGTCCTGCCTGCTAAATGCAGGCAGGACACCAGAACACAGAACTTTAGGGCAAGATGAAACAGATCTCCATGAAGGTAACGTTGCAGTCTGATTTCAATAGAAGTCTTTTGCTCCAAAAACGTGATTTAAAAAATGCCTATTGGTTTATACACAGTAACTGCTCATCACTGAGAAATGGGAAAGGTAACATTTTTCACCAGTGACTACAGGCTCCCATAAACATTCTGTAATTTAGCTACATATCAGAATTACAGAGGTAGACAGAAAAGATGTCTCAAAGGCAGAGGCCATGCCTGAAAGCTGGTAGGCAATACGTAAATTCTGATTTCCTGGTGTAACAAGCACCTACTACTCAAGCTGAGGCTGCCTGATTATTTTTTTTTTTATCTCAAAGACCACAACAGACTCTGAAGGAAAGCCAAATTTCAGAAGATGGAAGAAAGTAACAACCAATTACTGTATGTCAATCTGACGATCGAAAGCTTATACTGAAAAGAAATGTTATTGAACAAATGAAGCGTATGCTTTTATATGAAGAGGATGACAAACTCTATTTAGCTCCTTTGTTTGCAGATGGAGGCTTGCTATAATTTATTTATTTTTTTAAGTAGCCAAGAGTAAAGACAAAATGACAAGTCCAGTTATTCAGATATGATGATGGAAATACTGACTTTTAAACGCAAAGAGAAAACTGGGTAAGAAATATATAATCTAGAGAGAGAAAGTCACAGACTTGATGAGAGGTGAAACAAAAGCTAGAACTGGTGACAGAGCAGTGAAAAAAAAATAAACACAAAACACTAAATTCCTCTTCATGCTCCGCATGATCAACTGCAGCAAAGACCAAACCTTCTCCTATGATATCTATGACACTTTTAAGAAGCTTAACTTACTTCATTCACATGTTCAGATGCAGGTCAGACATCAATCAGCTCATTTCCTAGTTTCATTTTGATTATCAATTAGTCAAAAATCAATATTAAGGGCTTGCGCTTTTACTGCTGGATAAGGCTCTGATGCACGGACTTGGAAGGAGCAGTCTGGTTCACAAGTCTGTGCCTTACTATGGCTAACAGCCGTACCTGATAATCCATTTTAAAAGTTGTGTATTTCCAGCTCAAAAATAGTATGGATTTAATAAAAATGGAGAAGGAAAGAAATAAGACTATCACTGCTGTGATAGGAAAATATGAAAACCTTATTTTCAACCTGCATTCATTCATCCATGGCCAGCTCTTTACTTATTGACTCCTAGCCAGTACTGTCCTTTACCTTCCCTCATTCCTTCTGTCCCTGGTACGCACTCATGATACACTGATGGAGAGCAATTGCTTCATGAAACTGAAGCTATGGGGAGAAGCTTGAGTTTACCCAGCTTGGTAAACTCTGCTTGTAATTCAGGTTCCCTTTCCTCTCCCCAGTTTGTGTTGAGGCATTTTGGCAGAACTGTGGTGTGACACATGTGAAGGACAGGGGACTGTGGCTGGCTGCGGGAAGGATGTCCACATGTGCTTCATCTGCTTCTTTTCTGAGCCCCTCTTCTTCCCTTGGTATTTTTATTTCTTCGTCCTGTGTGGAGCCAGGAGTTTAACTCGTTAATCCTTGTTAATCCTTTCCTTTCAAAAGTAATACTTTATTTGCTTACAGAAGCCAAGTATATAACAACTGCAATGCTGGCTGGTTTGTTGGCCTTTGGGGAAGAATTGTGTCTACTCTTCTACGTATGAGTATCTGGGATATACCAATATGAACACGTGCATTTCTATGCCAGGAAATTACTTTTTCCTCAAAAAATCCAATTCTTAGGAGAGAGAGAGCTGTTACTAAGAACAACAGACCAACACAGAAAAATATAACCAATTTCAGTAAGTTTCCAAGTTGTTGGAGACTCTCAGCATCATCTTACTACCACCCACTGCATTCAAAACCTCTTGGCATAATTTATGCCTGCATCCAGTGGCTTCAGGCCCTTCCTGGCTGCCCCAGTGGAGGCAGAGGGCCAGCGGAGGTCCCTGCCCTTCTTGGTCTTACCCCATGCCACAGTGACCAGCTGCAGCAGGTAGCACACCTGAGGGTGTATTGCCTTGCACAACCTTTATGAGCTGGATCATCCAGCCAGGAATATATGCTAGGCCTAACAATATATAAACAAAAACCTTCGCCCTCCTCCCATATCTGTCAGCCTGTACTAATTTGAGTCCTTATCTCTTGAAGATGAATTGGAAGAGGCAGCTGCCTTGTGATAGTGGGGTCTGTAGGACAAGGCACGTCATCTGTGCTGCAGTAGCACCACAAGTGAGGTGCATCGTGGCCAAGTCTACAAGTAAGGCATTCGTCAGAAAGAGAGCACTGAAAGCAGGCAGACCTTGGGGGAAAAGCTCTGGAAGAAATTAATTAAGTATTATTGCAGGGATGTTTTAATCAACAGATTAGCTTTGCTTTGTTAAATAATAAAGCTAAAAGTTTTTCTTTGCTGTGCTCTGTTCCGAGTGCATCTGTTCTGTTGAGGTAGGGAAATCTTCGCGGGTATCAGTTCAGCTCCTTATAACACCAGTTTGAGGGTGAAAAGTAAACAAAAGAGACTCCAGAGAAAAATATAACTATTTCATAAAATGTTCTCAGCTCAAAGCAAGATGGTTAAAGCAATAGCACATCTAAAAGAACAGAAGTCTGTTCACTGGTTAACGCTCAGCTTCATTTGGTTTCTATTTTCCCTATTGGAAAAGGAGGTGAAGGAGGATTACCTACAGCATCTGACTTCCCCAGAGCAAGCCCGGGTCTGCAGTCACACAACTGCTGCAGCATCAAGGCTGGTGTAGTACAGATAGAGGCGGATATAAA
Organism: Netta rufina; assembly: GCF_964035555.1. Lineage (NCBI taxonomy): Eukaryota > Metazoa > Chordata > Aves > Anseriformes > Anatidae > Netta > Netta rufina. The sequence continues at coordinate 26,760,925 of NC_140129.1, forward strand.
TATATCTACATCCATACATTGCATTCTCATCCAGGGGGGTCTCTCTGGCAGCCGTAGCATGTGTTCTACAAATTACGTGCAAGCCTAAGGGTTTCAAATAATCCAAATACCTCTTCTTTTTATCCGTTTCCACAAAATTAGTATGGCCTCTAAACAAATCCACAAATCTAAACAGCAGAAAGCAGAATGTATATTACTTAAAGTTTATATACAACATCATCAAGTAAGATACAAGAGAGGCATGTAGGAAACCCTGTTAACAAAGTGAGAAGCAACATCAGAACCCACTCTTCCTTAAAAGTAGCCTTAGTGCCAACATATTTCAAGATTGCATTTAATCAGCACATTGTTTTTGTCCCAGTTCTTGGGGAGAGGGATCACCTATTTTTAAGTGTTTACAGGAACCTTATTTCAGTGGTGTCCCAGTCTTGGGCAGAGTTTTCATTTGTTACTATAATGCAACTGCAAAATAGCAGTTGTTAAAAAAAAATATTACATTTTAGCAACAACTTCATGTCTAACTCAGTTGAGGATGAATCACTCTCTATTTTATTGGATTTTGTATCCTTACTTTCTATGAAGTTCACCAGCTGGCTGGGATTACAAAGCAAGTAAGATTTTTTTTATGGGGAAGTACAGAAGTAAAGGAGTTCAGATTCTGAATGAGTATCTCTGAAGCTAGGAAATTAAACTGAAACAACAAAACCAGAATGGACCTCAAGGGAATTAGGTGTCCAGCTGTCATTCATTTTCTGAATTCTCTGTGCTCAGGCTAGACTTTCAGAGAGACATTTTTGTCTTCATATTGGTGAGTAATGAACTTAAGGAAAAAATGTCATGCTTTCATGCTTTGGGGGACAAATGTGTGTATATACGTGTGTGTGTATATATAGGTACAAAAGCTGAAAGAACAGAGCTGATTCACAATCTCCCTTTATGTTACTAAGGATACCCCATGTCTGAAATACAGGAAATAAGAGAGTCTTTGATCGTGGTAATTTTGACCATTTAGCCATAAGAAATATTTTTAAAACACACTTTTCAAGCCTATAGAAACACAAGTACATTTTATGGAATTTTCTGCTGCTGATGGTTGAGCCAGCATTAACAGAGCCTCATACTTCATTGGTCCACTATTATGTCAAATGCCTCTATTTCTTTACTTCTTGCAGCACACTGTATAACTATGGAAGAAAGTTCATCTTTTCTATGTGACAGAAACACTAAAACCCAAATCCCTTAGGACAATCTTTATTTCTAAGTTCGAAAGACGACACTTGAAGATGTGATGAGGGACAGATGTGTACTTGCCACTGAGAACGGATGGACTCTCATCACCTACTGCCCTACTTTTTACCTACTTTTTTTGATTTCAAAGCTATTGGACCTTTCTTCAGAATACCCTTTTCATTTTTCCTTCATTTGGCAGTCTCTATGACCTAAATGCATCATGTCCAAAAGCCATCAAAGCTACATTGCTGACCACACAATCAAGAGATAGGATCCAAGAGTTCAACGTATCTGCTCCAGAGAAATAAAGGCATTTTATTTTTATTTTTTTTTAAGTTTTTAAAAGAACTTGAATGGAGGTAATAGCCCTGTAATGCAACAAGTAAACTAATAATAAGACTGTACAAATTAATTTTACACCAAAAAAGTATAGAAAGTTTTTTCTTTTCTAAGTTTCTGAAAAAATCTCCCCCAAATAATACTGAAAATACATAGGACGTTAGTAATAAGAAACATTAACAAGTAGCTCGTATATTATGGATGAATTTTCACCAAGCCTTCAGATGTTTGGAAAAACAAGAGTCTCAATGTATCCACAGGTGAGAAACTTGGTATGAAGATAAGTTGACTGTCAGAAGAAAAATGCATCAGGATGGTGCCTTTTAAAAACAAAAAGCTTTTGAGGCTAGTAGCAATCTTTTTTTTTGTGGTAGTGGTATCTTTGGTCTGTTTTCTTGGGCTTTTTGGTCTGCTAGGAGGTATTCCCCTAAGTGTTAGCTAGGTAGATATCAGGACAAGCTTCTGGAAAAGTATGTAAGCTACGTTAATGTTACTTGTTTCTAGAATTTAGCAGGCCCCTGCATGGTTGCACAGAAACAGAAAAGTGCATAAGAAACTGCCTACCAAGGGGGACCCCCTGCCTAGCAAGGGGGTCCTATTCAAGCAGCTCAGCCACCTCTACATCCTTCAGCCTGGAGGCAGTGGGTGGCTCAGGTACAGCAATGGAGAAATTTCCTTCACAGCTGGAAGAAACCATATGTCTTATACTGGCACAAGTACAAGAAATTGCTCCTGTCTAAATACAACATTGCTGATGAGCACTCTGGACTCCACAGCCTAGTACCAACTAATCTTAAATTTGCCTGAGTGGGATTGGCAGCTTGGGCTCCATTCCCAAAGGTCTGCAAACAGAATAAGGGTTAATGAAAAGATCCCATGATTTTAACCTCTCTGTGAGATTACAGCAAAAAGCAAAATTAGTGCTGCCTATAAAGCAATATTCTTGAAATTTAAAAAAAAAAAAAAGGCAAATAGAAAATGTGATTATTATATAATTACATATAATGATATCTACTGGATCACTAAAGCTATTTGCTGATCAATATCTGTAATATCAGCCCTAATTCAATGAAGTCAAATGCAATCAAATGTTCAATACCACTTAGCTTTTGTACAGTACTTTTCAACAGCAATGTTCATCAGCACCTAGCAGTTTATAAAAAAAGAGTGTTTCATTATCACATTTTAACAGGTAAAATGATAGCTTAGACAAGAGAGAGAAAGTGACTTGCTGAAGGTCTTTCAACAGGCACAAGGCAGAGCTGGGAATAGACAACAGGTCTCATGAATGTCCGTCCAACTTTCTCACCATCAGATAGCACAGTCCTTCACAATAACTCACTGTTCGTCTGCTTTTTCAGCAGCCTCCCACAAATTACATTCCTCGCTCCAGATATCTGTGTTCTTATATGTTGGAGGAGATAGTTACTGGTAGCATGCAGAAAACCTGGAAGGTTTCATCAGCAGTGAAAGTGGCTAAGAAATAAGTCAGTTTTAAGCTACTACCAGGTAAAACAAATCTCCATTCCTTCCTCACTTATTAGAGGCAGAATATGGTCACAGAATAAGTTTTCACAAATGGCTTTATCATCTCAAGGCCTGAATTGAAAATCAGCACTATGGAAAAGCAAACAGTGAGGTGGACAAGAGTTGCCTCAGAAAAACATCACATGGACTGCCATACATTTCCAAATATTCAAAACCAACACATGATGAGATGGCAAGAGATTTCTTCTCCTGCCCCATACAGACACGTATGGAAGTTGATTTTTGGAAACTTCCATAGGCATTCTTTGGCAGGTGTCGAAATAAAAGTTACCATTTCCTGCTCCTTAAGGGCTCTTAGAATTAGGCTTCTAGCCATAGGCTTATCTAAAATCCGTGGAATCCAATTAAAACTGCACTGAAGTCTAGACTGAATTATCTTTTCATGAACTATTGGTAGCAAGAATTGGAAGTTTGTATTGTGCTTCTGTTTAAAGCATTTGTTGCTAGTGAAGTGAGTTAAATTTCATTTTCTGAAGTAAGATTAGACTAATGGACATACACACAATACTACTGAAATACAAGTGCTGTTTTTTTTGTTGTTTTTTGGTGTTTGTTTTTTTTATGTTGTTGTTGTTTTTCTTCAGATTCCTCAGTTATTACTTTAAGATTAGTCCTGCAATTGGTTTCCTTTCCTTGTTTCAATATCCACATTTGTGATGGTTCGTCTAATACAGACACTATGAGTACCTCAATTTTGTTAGTGAACAATGAGGTTATTTGCTGAATGACTAAATGGAGGTCAGAACTGCCCTCTTGCATTGTCCGTGTAGATTTCTTATCTACATAACTGGAATACTTCTCCAAAATTTAGGCTTTTACTTGTATTCTGGCTACTATGTCCCAGAATCACATCCCACAGGCTTGAAATAGAATGAGGTATGGCTCATTTTACTGTACGGTCTTCAATAATCACCAATTTGTCTCCTCCATTATGTGCTATCATGGGCAACTGGTCCTATCACTCACTGTACATGTTGCGAAGCTCCCAAGTGAAGTCACTAATGGAACAAGCTGCCAACCATCAGCAATAGTTTAGGAGCCAGGGAAGTTCTCTTTGCAAAGTTCGGCAAGTTGTGCCCTTCCTTCACTAAGTGACTCCTTGGAAGAGATGATCCATTGCCAGATTTCAACATGCAGTGGAAAAATCATGTTCCTGATGACTCAAATTCATTGAAGAGTCTACAGTTTTCATTGCAAAAGGTCAAGTTACACCCCAACTGAAAGACTGTGTCACTTAAATTCCCTGAGCATTTTAATAGAACAATTAATTTTCACTCTGAAAAAAAACAGTCAGGACTGTCCCATATGATTCTTGCACTCCTGTGTCTCAGATACAGCCTTCTCATTAAACAAAGCAGTCAGATGTGGCCAGTAAAAAAATAAAAAAAAAATAAAAAAAAATCACAAGCATTTCATCCAGAAGTCCCAGTCTTATGATACCCTGGGGAGACTGCAAGTGTCATTATAATCATTTTACGGGTTCTGGAAGCTAGTCATGAAAAGGTCATTTTTCCTGCCAAACTTTTCACAAGCACTGTCAGCATTGGGAGTACAAGACAGCTTCCTCTCCAGTCCTCACTACAGAATTACTCTCAACAACAGCAGCATCTGAAGCAACATTTCCAAGTTACCATTACTTAAAAATGGGATCCATCCTTATTTCCAGATTCCTACCACTGTTTAATCTCTAGGACATACTGCTATGTTTATCACTGATTATATATATATATATATATATATATACACACACACACACATATTTTTAAATGTAGGGCTGACAGAGATAAAAAAGCTGAATGTCAAAGAACAAAAGCAAACACTCTGGCAATAGCCAAAATCCAGAGTTCTTCAAAGGTACCTCATACTCAGAATCAGAAATTCTTCAACAGCCTTTCCCTTCAGCCATGTCAAATCAACCTGATTACTTCCAAAGTTATATAAAATATTTTATAATATATTACAACATAAAACATCTCTCAGACAGGGAGACAGCAGGAATCACATAGAGACAGGCTATTATTTCTACTCCTGAAGCTTTTCCTTAAACAACTGTGTGTAATTCTGTAGGAAGGAGAAAATTATTTTACAATAATCATTTCCAAGCTACTAAAATTATTTTAAAAAAAGATAAGATCTGCCATTTCTTAATTATAATCACATGCTATTTTTTCAGTGAAGACCTAGACATAGTCCAGATTTAAGACTATAAAATTTAGACCTCTAGCTTTAAATATTAAAAGACAAACATAAACCCCATCACTAATATGGTTCGTGGGTGAAAAGTGTTTACCAGTTTACCAAGTCGAGTTATTATGGGGAAGGAAGAATACATCTCTCACTGCTGCCTGAATCTATGTTGTATCTGCAGCAGTAGTTCTGGAAGCAGCATTTTAGAACGCAGAAATGAAGCTGATGATCACAGGAGCATGAAAAATACACTTATTCACTTGACTGAAATTTATGAAATGTGTAGCACCACTTAGCATACCACCAACATCCCACATGTAGACATTTGCACATGGGCACAGCAGTGAATAGTACATGCCTGCCTGGAACCTTCTCTCTTAACTTCTCTAAACAAACACTTCAAATGCAATACTATCAAAAAAAAAAACAAAAAGAATATCATTGACATGAAACCCCTGAGACACTAATCGAATGGATAAAAAAAAAATATTAATTTATTAGCAGGTATAGAGCAATTGCAATTAAAATGCATACTGAGTAGAAAATAATGTCAATAGCTGAAAATAGATGCATTAAGGTATGCATTATCTGCCTATTCTTAAGATATTGAGCAATATCTGACTTAATACTTACACAATATAATTCCTACCTAGATAGCCCAACACTCAATAAAAACTAATTTTGGCTCCCACACTTTTTAAGAGGGTTTGAGTTAGTTTTTTCTGCATTTGGAGGAGAACAGGTGAGGGCCAGTGAAGACAAATGAGTGTGCTTTTTCCCCATTTAAATGGTTTTTATTTTGCCATTCGTGTTTTAAGGGATATTTGTCAGAGAGCAGTGGAACATGCATCCTTTGGATTTGGATGGGTAGCTATAGGTACTGACAGATCTCCTACCTGCCCATTTTTTGTTGTTTTGTTTTATCACAGGTGCCACTGCAATGAACAGACGCACAGTGTATACACTCTCTCAATTCTGTACCTTCTGCTTGTGGTTATGAACCTAATTTGGGTCAAAGTGAAGGCAGATTTTGGTTACACACAGTGTCTCACAGGGAAAGGTACTGAAAACAAACAGGTGAAAGATCATGTATAGAAGGAAAGAGCAATAATCCACGTCCATTAATTTTCTAATCTCTCACTAAAATCTTTAGAAAAAGCTTCTTTAGAAACATATCTAACAACAACTTATTTATGATATTACTTTAACATCTTTTTCATCTTCCATTGGAAAATGCAACACATCATTCCCATAAATAAAAGAGAAAGATGAATGGCAGGATTTTGTCACTGAAGGAGCCACTGACACTCTAATTAGCAACCCAAGGATTATGCTTAGGGCGGATGAATCCCCTATAGTGTGAGCAGCATTTTTCCCTCCTTCTCTCAGGAAAGGAAAAGTTTAGGTCAGCCAAGGAAAATCAAGGAAGCAGAGAAAAAGACAATTATACCTCCTCTTCTCCTCCTCCAACGACAATCTGGGCATTCCCAAGCTGGGTGTTGGTCTCAGCACATGCCGGGAGGTGTGTGTGCCCGTGCACTGCGCGATGCTGCCGGGAAGGCGAATGCCTGCTCCCCCAACAATTACCCTCTGTTAATATTTGATATACAGCCAAAGCTCCTCTGTGCAGAAAATGAGTAAACCACCTATGAAAAAAAAATAAACTGCTTTTCAAGAACATCCATCACCATAAGGGGCTGGTTTTCTTGTCCTCAGACAACCCTGTTCCTAAGGCTCCTGGGTTGCCTCTGAATTGAAGACAAAAACATATTGGGGGTTCGCCGTGGGGTGTGATCTGTTTTGTCAGACTTGTTCATTCATTCATTTTCTCTCTCCTGCACAGCACAGGGTGCCTGACTGTGAAACCAAGGAACGACTAAACTGACCCATATTGCTGTTGTGACACTAGTAAACTACACATATTAATACCACTGCTTCTAGCGTGGCACTAATAGTTGGATTATTAGTGGCTGAACAAGCAGGCTTAGGCAGCCTTTATTAGGCTAATGAACAGATTTTTCCAACCAATGTCCCTAATCACCGTCCCTGCCTGCAGTAAAACTGCATGAATAACTGTTAAACCAGATACAATTAAGGTCCTCACTGGGATTAGAGCTACGGAGCGGCTGTTCCCAGGCACCTAGATCCCTGTTTCCTAATTCTAGTTAATAGCAGACCTTCTGCCTGCTTTCTGCCTTAAGCCAGTGAAGGAGAAGCCAGGGGGAGGGAGGGGGGAGAAAACCCTTTGCAGAATATCAGATCCTCTCTCCTAACCTTTCCTGGATGAATAGAGACGGATTGTGAATCATGCAAACCTAACATCTTCTAGAACAATGAGGCCCTTCAGGGATAACAATAGTACTAATCATAATAGTAGGCAGCTCCAGCCCCTTTCTATCATGTGCAAACAGTTGGGGCAGAATATGAAATTGCTTTAGAAATAGATACTGACTTCCCCCCCCCCCCCCTCCCCTTTCACTTGCCTACTAAGAATAGCCTAATTTATTCATGCTTTTATTTGGCAACAGAAACTAGGCTGACCTGCCTCCCTTTTTATTCACACAGATAAAAGGGCTTTGGCAAAAAGGCAGAGGACACTCTTTGCATTTAAAGGTGTCTAGTGTTGCTCTCCAAAGGAATGACAGAATGGTTACTGCTTCTTTCATTGGTCCTCCTCTGCTCTCTGGCCTTCATCTCTTTTCTCTCCGACTTTCTTTGGGGCTGTTCATGCCATAAAACTAGGTTAAATCTGGGGCGGAGGGGAGGGGAGAGAGTAAAAGAAACTCAAGTGCCTTCAGCATCTCGTTCAGAATAGTGTGGCACTGTGCAGCCACAGAAGTCCTATGTGTAACTCGCCGTCCTGGAGCTCGGGGAAGAGAGCATGATTTAGAGATTTTGTTGAGAGTGTGTGTGTTTGGCATGGGGGCAATGGGGACTGGAAAAGGGCTTGCATTAACCCTTCTTTTATCTCTATACAACAAGCGCTGCTGCTCAGAAAACACATCTGGTTCAGGAAACACCTCACACACAAAATCAATCAATGCGAGGCAGTCTCGCTGCACACATCCTGCTTGCACCTTCACTGTGTGCTCACAGCGGAGCCCTCCCAGGGAACACTGGCAGCTGAGCTGTGCACCGAACACAGATAACAGCCAAGTTGATTGCTAAGTACAGCCACGGGCATCTTTCAAGCTGGACAAAATGCCAGTGTATCCAAACAGCGCTTCAGTGCCTGCCTGCGCACCCACTTGGGTGAGCAAAAAGCAGGGTTATCTGTCATCAGATGGGGTAAGAGGGCTTCTGTCTGGGTGGGTAAAGTTCAGATGCTCCCTGCTCGATTAGCAAAACCTCAGTCTAAATAATATATTTTTAAAAACCTATCAGAGGTGAGCAGCAGCGTGTTTTGGCATTCCTGCCGGTGCTGCAGAAAGGCAGCGGCACTGCCCGACTGTCGCACAGGGAGCGTCTGCAAGAGATAGCCGCAGCCACGGCCACCCGCAAAGCCAGGTCCTCCCCAGGATACTGGAGCCTCACCTTCACCACACATTTCTGTCAATGGTGATTTTAGAAGTGTTTCAGGTGTTCTTCCTCATGGTTGCTGCTACCTCCGATGTTTCCTTTTCTCTTGAGTTTATCGAATTGTGTGCAATACATTTGTAAAGAAGATGATCTCGAGAGTCACATAAAGAGGAGGCAAACTAACAGGCTATGTCTGAAAAAACAAACACCTAGATAGTTGATGTGCAAGACCAGATTTGAATTTTAACAATGTCTCCTGCACTTTTAAAATCAACCACACCCACCACAGATTGATACTTGCATAGCTTGACATCCGGCTCACAATTTATAGTCCTAATTCATCACCCAAGTGAATGATTTTGTTCCTTCTGCACCTTTGGACTACCTCTTTTTTCAGCTATGCCAAAATAAATATGAATCCAGCAGATATATTATGGCTTACTCCACTGAAGCTGAGAGCAGAATGTGACTTGTCTTCTTCTCAGATGCATTATTAAGAAACCTAGTGAGAACACAGATTTTCCTGCTCTGTTATCACATGATAAGGTCGAGTTGATCTGCAAAGTGAAACCTTTCAGAATTTTATTTGGCAGTTTGCTTTAAAACATCAAGTGGTAAATGGTTTCTGCTCTATTTCAGTTCTCATGAACACAGTTCTTTTACGACTGAACCCTTCAACAGGTTAGCAAACATTGTCTCTCTGCCAAGACATGCCATTTCTTTTTTTGTAGAATACTTCTTTTCTTCATTCCTCTGCCAACCCTTTTCTCCTCTCCACACACTGCTTTCAAATTGCCAAGACATGATCGTGTGCTTTAAAGTTGATTTCGGAATTACTTGGCATATCTTCTTAGCTTTCATCTATTATTCTATCTGGAAACACAATAGAAAGCTTTGACTTCTGAGAATTTTTTTAAGCACCTCTTTTGAGAACCTATCAAAGTGCTAGCTACCACTGATATTGTATAAGAAACTAGATTATCAGGATTCATATTCTCTTCCATATGCCGTTGAGAAAGATTAAACTTTCAAAGCCAAAATCCGGATTTAATCTCCCCACAAAGCTCAGATATTGGCATCTTCTTACCACACTGAAAAACAAGATGTGAGAGGGAAGTCTTGTGAAAGAGTACATACCCTAATCTGCTCCGGCATTGTCCAAGAAGGGTTCCCAAGTGGAAAGACACCATCTAACCATATAAATGCATGAGATCAAGCATCCAGAGTTTTGAGTCCTTTAGAAATCTGTTAGAAGGGTTAAAGCCACATCTCATTTTACCTTCTGTTTCACTGGTAGCAAAACACACTCTGTCACTTTCCTCACTGATCAAAAGATCCTTCCAGTCCTCAACTCTTTCTGGTAGTTCTGCCTAAATACTATGTCTATTATTTCCACACAAATTTGTAAATTTGAGCCCCAGTATCTCAGCAGTTGTCTTCCTACCTCTCTACTTCTTAGACATTTGATAATCATACTTGCCGTTTTAAGAGTCAGCACATATGGGGTAGCCTAGAATTACCTGAGTTTCTGTCATTACCCCAAACTCCTTTTCATGTCACAACATTCATGATAGCGGTCTCCATTTTTAAGTGTGACCAACGTTCATTCTTTGTTCATAGATGCAGGACTTCACATTTAGCTGCATTTCAGGGTGCTTATTTCTACTACCATTTTGTGTCTCCCTTAACTCTTCAGAGTGAAAACTTTTGGGGCCGTCACTGTACCTGGCTATGTGTGGCTGTGGTGTCTAACAGAACAGCCCTTCTGTCCTGGTAGTTCTTGAAAGCTGTCTCTTTATTGGTCACCTCCACATGCCATTCACACAGCTGCCCTTATGATGGGCTGCTTCTTCAATGTCTTCTAGTATTAGATGCAATCATACAGCCATCTAATCTACATCAGCCATCACTTGTCTGTTTACTGCCTCCCTTCCAATGCCTTGAGTTCAATGCAAAAAAATGTTTATTTACATAATCTTTTGTCAGACATGCATACTTAAAGGCTAACATGTCCACACCACACAAAATCATGAGCTTGCTTTCCAAGTCTTCCCACTCCTACTCTTCATAAGAGGTTTCAGAAGCTCCTACAGAAGTCCAAAATACCTTTTCTGTAAATATAACACAGGATGGCCAAACTCAGGACAACCTTGGAGCCGCAGACACATCTGCTTACAGGCCTAAGATGAATATTTCATCTGTACCTGTATTATATAGCTGGGAGTTATGACACAACCTGGAATTGAGGTGCTCAAATTAACCAATTCCTTCCATAAATGCTATCAACCAGCCTATCCTATGAAGAAAGGACTCAAACGAGGTTTTGTACAGTGTCAGATGTAATCCATCAGCAAAAACAATTTAGGCTTCCCTGCTTAGATGAGAATCCCAGAATTTTAGAATGAAAATCTGTTTTAATGCTCTTTTGACCCCCTTCCCACGGGCTGTTGTTACAGGTTGGGTGGGATCAGTGAAGGGCCCAATGCATGACCTGCAGAACAGTAAAAGCTCTGCAGGTTCAGCAACTATTCCTAGTAGTAGGGAGTCTGTACTTTCTCCAAATTTGTTAAAAAAAAAAAAAAATCATCCCAAGAGTACAATATGGAGAAAACTAACCTACTTGAAATTTACAAAAAGCATCTAAGTAAAATGTGACTGTGATAATTTTCCCCAGAAGAAACATATAAATCACTTGCTACCACCTGCTGTCTTCTGCCACTTGAAGGACTGTGGATTTTAAATTCATCTCTGCAAGTTTTTCAAAATTCCTTAGTATTTCATCCCTCAAACATTTAATTGCCTCTGACTGCCTTCAGGAGTTGCACGGGAAGAAAAGCCGTTGTGCAAGGCAGCTGGGAGATCTCAGGCAGTTCCAACTTTTCCCAGTTAATTCTATAGCCTGAAAGCAAGCCAAGATCTTGGATTAACACTAGAAGGGTGAGGATTGTGGCTTCAGAGTTTGTTACAAACAAAAGCACATTGTCAGTGTATAGCATCAAATGGTACTTCAATGAACCAACCTTGATACCCTGAATACTTGAGTGAAAGCATACCATGATTGCCATTTATTTCGGGGCATCAGCAAACTCTGATGTTGTTGCAAGCCCATAGGGAGCCAGGGAATTTGTAATTTAGCAAAAACAAAAAAACAAAAGCACTATGCATCCCCCCCACCCCACCAAAATAAAAACCCCCAAATTCCCCAGACTACAAATGAAACCAAACAGAAAATTTACTTTACGTGGGTTCGTTTTTCAGGACCTTGCAAGCAGGACCATAATTAGATTTGTTAATATTTTAGTCAAATTATTGTGTGTGTGTTTTTTTTTTTTTCTAATCTTGACATATTATATTTATTTCAAAATGCAATAATAGTTCCCCCAGCTGCTTTTTCCTGAAGATGGCAAGTTAGCAGTCTACCTACTTTCTCCCTGACTCCCAGAAGTCTTAACAATGTGTAAATTCAATGTGGGCCATATGCAGTTTATTTAGCCTCTCCAGGTGTTCTGGGAAAGGACTTTTAGCCTATTGCTGATCTAATTTCATCTTCTGTCTTCACCTTTTCCTTAAAACCACAGCAAAACTAATAACTCAGCCTCAAAGCAAGTCTTCAAAGTAGCTTGTCAATTTTCCTTAAAAAAAAATAATTAAAAAATCAACATCCTTTTTTTTTTTTTTTTGTATAAACAACTTGAAATAGTGATCTACAATGAGCACAGTATTAAATTTCTGTTTCATTTCATGCTCAAAGTGCATGGACTAAGTTGTTTTGTGGTAATGAATGCACAGTCAGAGATTAGGAGTGCATCAGCAGAGGAGCTGAACAGAGCTCCCATGAGGACAGAGACTAAAAAAAAAAACAACCTCTGAATACAGTCTTTATTATGATACTACACCTCTAGACCATCTAATTTATGACTTGAGTGGAAATATTTATGTATTATTAGCTCCAGATTTCATTAGACTTATGCATAGTTATGATAAGGATGTGTACATCTCTGGAAGCTTGTCAAAAAGTCTATGAAAATTCTTCCTAGTGAATTCCCCTGTTCGCAGACCATGTCTGACATGACGGCATCTCAGGCAGGCCGTGTTCTTCTCTTGCTTTGTACTTAGAAAGCAAACTCAGAAGGTAGAGCTGTTTTTTGTTGTTGTTCTGTATGTGCACAGTGGGATTCCTCTAAATTGGGATTTTAGATGTTTGGAGAATGTAATTAATAAAATCAAAACAGTAACAATATGAAACAAAGCAGCAAACTAAATTCAGCAATGTACAACACATCTAGCTTGTGAAAAATGTGACCCAGCAGAAACCTTCCCTTTGCTCTACAACTTCCCCTCCAAAGTCTTGAAAACACATTATTTCAAAGATGGGAGTGTATCAAAAAAAAAAAAAAAAAAAAAAAAAAAAAAAAAAAACAATCAAAACAACAACAACAACAACAACAACAACAACAACAAAAAAACACAACAAAAACCAAAACAAAACAAAACAGAAACAATCAAAACAACAATAATAAAACATAAGCAAACCTCTATTAACTCTTCCTCTTTTTTAAGTTTGCATTATGTAAGATGCCTTGTTTATTTGAGAAAATGGATAAATTGATTATCCATCTTTAGGAGGTAGCCTTGGAGCCAAGAACCTGTAGCCTTCAATATCCCATGAGAGGTCCTCACACAAATCAAATATTTATGGGGTAAAAGAAACTTTTTGCTTGTTGCATACCTTTGAGATCCCTGCAATTCTGAGGCTGTTTCTATGTAATCTTCTCCCTAGATCAGCCCATGTGTGTTTAATTAATTTTACATTCCTGGTAGGTTTCCCAAATCTGGGCAGCCATGCCATGCATTTAATACTTGACCAAAGAAATAAAACTCAACTGCATCATAGACATTGACAGAAGCAGCATGGAGGAGACAGCACTGATATTCTTGTACCTCCAGAGATGTGTGGTTTTTGCTGCACTTGTAAGAACTTCCATGGAGTTGAGAGGGAAGGAGCACAGCGTAGAGGAGGAAGGAGTTTGGAAGAGTGAGCTTGCTGCTGGCTTGACTACTAGTTTGGAAGAGTGAGCTTGCTCCTGGCTTGACTACTAGTTAGATAAATAACCATACACAGGATATAACTAGTAATCAGGCCATGAATCTCTGCATATAGGTATTTTTATAAGAAGCCAAACATTTGGAAAGCCTGGAGTCTTATTCTGTTATTAGCTGGCAAATAGTGTACAAACTCTTTTGGTCCAGTGAGGCCAACAGCAAGGAGGAGACTGCACTTGACATCAAGACAATAAAAACATCACTGAGCACAAAACAAAAAGGGACTCAGAGCAACAGAAAAGCTAAATGTCAAGCCCTCAAACTCTGCATAAGCATGGAAGGAGGAATTCAGTCCATGATCAGAGTAGATCATCAGTATTAAAAATATGAGAGTTATGGAAATATTTTAAAGATGAACACTTTGATGTCCTACTAGCTTGAATTACACATACCCACAATGAATACGACAAAAATTGCCTAAAATAACTGGTGAATAGAAAACAAATGTGTTTCTTAAATACTGATTTAGACTGAAGAATATTTCAGCACCAGGAATCAGTAGAGAAAATCCATGCCTGTAAAGCTTAGTATCCATACCATATCCAAAAGTTGCAATAAGATCACCCCAGAGCCTTCTCTTCTTTAGGATGAACAGTCCAAAGACCAGAGTAAAAGGAATCCAGAAGGTAAGATAGACATAAAATTGTCAAAAGCATACGCACCATGCCATGAAAACAAGCTGAAATAGCTGAGCACACCTTCACGTAACCAGACAACTACTCCAAAAATCTCCATGAAAAAATAATGCTTTAGGCTGGCCCTGTAACAATGGGAAATACAAGAGAGCTATTGCAGGACACCAGGAAAGGCAATCAGTTCCCTGTGGCAGAGAAAGCAAGGACCCAAGGTTCATGTTGAAGAACCTGCCTCAATCCAGCTCTCAAACTCATCCAGAGCAACCCCAAACATGGGAGTCACAGGCTGAGCAGGGGCAGAGGCAAGTACGGGGCTGGAGAAAAGCAGAAGAAAGGCATCACCCAGCAATGAGAGCAGGAGTGGGGACTTAGCTGCCAGAGGCACTGAGGAAGAACCTTAGATTTATATGCATAGCACTGTTTCTCAGTTCAGGTAGGTTTATTTACATCAGGTCCACAAAGGGACAGGAAGTTGCAAGCGCTCTTATCCAGCACAAATGGAAAAAGAGGAGTGGGAATGTTGGCAATAGCTTGGAGCAACCAGCACACCTTCATTGCTCTTCCTTTCCAGAGGAGCAATTTTCCTTTGGGCTGGTTCTCATCATTATACTGGGTCCCACTTAAAATTCACTTTATTTTAAAGGCAAGTTAGCTACAGAGCCATGCCCCCTCAAGCATATGCCCTTGTACCAGTCACTCAACCTTCTGTGATTTTTTTTAATTTATTTTTTATTTTTTAACAAGACACCAACCTCTCCTTTGCTAATGCATAGACATTTGAGCCATTAACCGTTTGTATGAAGCATTTTGTGATGTTGAGCAAAAAGCAAATACAAGGAAAAAATAACATATCATGAACTTTGGGGTAGCTTAACAAGACTCCCAGTAATTTTCTTTTCCCTGTGTGTCAGGTTTAAAACTGTTTCATATCTCCCAGTATGTATTCCGGCAACCTGTACCAGGATGCTTCAAGTTTGTCTCTGTTGGCTTCTGTTATGTTGACTTCTGCTACAGGACGAGTGAACACACTGAGGAATAGAGCCATAATTCTGCTCCAAAATCTAATGCCAGCTGGAAACAGTGAAATTATGACATTGGACTTGTCAGTGGGGATGTCAACAGCAGTAGCACGTAAAGGTTTTATGAAATACTTTTTTTGCAATCCCCCATATCCTGCAAAAGTGCTTAGAGGTTGTCCAGTAGGGTCTGATCTAAATCTCTTTAGATTAGTGAAAGTCTAATAATGGGTTTTAATGATATCTGGATCAGAACTTTTAATTAGAAACATGTCTGGAATAGCAATTTTTACATCCCTTAAAAGTAAATATTTTGGTTTAAACCCTTCTTCTCCACAAACAAGCCAGGAAATAAGCTGCAACTAGCCTGCCTTTTGGAGATATCACTTCTTATTTTGTTTGTGCGTTACAACCAAATAATATAAGCAGTAGCTTGTAACCATGGCTGAATTGAAACCTAGCGTAAGCTGACATTATTCATATTGACCATTATTTGAGGAAGAAACTGGTTACAGGTTGGCATACAGTTTGCACAAGGGTATTTCATGCTGTTGGTTTTGTAGTAACAGTATTTAAGAGTCTGCCAGGGAATTAGTAAAAGTAACTATGTTTACTAAGAGTAATGCTAACTAAACAGTTCAAGACAAAGCCTCCTGTGCTTTGCAAACCTTTGCACTCTGCCAGAAGAATGTGGGAAAAGAGTTAATCAATAAAAGACAAAATAGAAGCATTACCTCATCGCAACGAAAACTCCCATAGCCTAAACACTGATCCAAAAGGAGAAAACTGAACTACTGACTCCTGAGATACGAGTAAACCTTTGGTAACGTCAAATGCTCTGTTATAGTTAGAGAAATATTTGGCTCCTACTGAAGCAGCAATCTCTGGTTTTATCCCGCAAAGTGAAGATAGAGATAAAATGTGAACACAAAAATGAATTGTTTTTAAAATAAAGCATATTATCTTCAGGCTAGACTGTGCCTCACAAAATATTTATACATAGCGGAGCACAGACAGACATCGGTCATAATTCTGGCCCCTGTGCACTACCATACCCTAAGGTAGCAGTTACAGCAAGGCTCTGCGCGCCCATTTCTACATAGCCAGTAGGTCACGTAACAGCATGTCAATGCAGCAGCCACAGAACATAGACGCGTATATGAAAGAAAAACAATTTTAAGAGAGAAGGAAGAAATGACTTTAAAGCTCTGTTCTCTTCCTGGAATGAGGCTGTCTGAATCATGCTCTGCTCTGGGAAGCTCAGACTGCACTGGGGGGACTTCTGAGAAGTTTCTCAGTTCCCCCTAACGCAGCCCAGGCAGTGTCCGCTGGGCAGACACCAATGCACGGGCACTGTCATTCGAAGTTCTGCTTCCAGGAAGACCACACATTGTACGCTTTGTTCCCGACAGTCGTGCCTACTTTGTGTGGGGCTGTCAAGATCTAGTCCATCGTACCATCAAAAGCGTCAGGAGGAATAAAGACTGTCAACAAAAGCTTTAGGCAGGTAGAAACCATTGCACAGAAGTCCTCACTTTTTAACTAAAAATGAACTTATCAAACTTTCTGCACACTTAGCACAAATTAGGGTCCAATTCAGACTTCAGGCAAATGCAAACAACAACCCCAAACCGAACAACTCGGTGCACAATGCTTATCCACTTCTAGTAGCTTGATCATTTGAGTGTGCTACAGCTTGCTTGTCGTTTGCTTCATGCTGCTTTTGGAGCAGTTTTTTCCATTTGTTTGTGTTGAAGGCTGCATTTGTTTTCTTTCCTTGTACTAAAAAAACTGGAGTACTGTTGACAGTAAAATTATTAGGCCCTTTACCCTAAAGTTGTCAACCAGTCTTGGCTGTTAACAGATCTAACAATTAGGTAATTAAAAGTATGATTGACAGGCAAACAGCGAAAGAAACCAAACCTGTTATTGCACCCCTTCAGTGCAACAAATAAACCCTCTGTACGTTTTCAGTATTCACTGGCTTCAACAGGCCTAATTATCCCTGGTTGATGAGTATGTGCATAGCATTCAGAAAGTGTAAGGTTTTCATGTCACTTCCCCCCCCCACGCCCCCCTTTTTTCTTTTTTTTTCTTCTAGCTAGAAACCTTTTTCTGATACGTGTGTGTATTTTGAATATAATACTAAAATACTGGATGTCACCACGACTGCTGGAAGTAAGCCAGCATATAATCATATCCTATCAGGAATGCTTAGGAAAAATAAATCACTTGGAGTCGGTGATGCAACTGCTATTCCCCTGTCACAAGCAGGCTAGCGCATATGTTTAGTGCTGCACCTCAAGGTATGCAGCCAGAGCCGGCCTCCCGCACGGGACCAGCCTGGAGGACTGACAGTGACAGAGCTGTCACAGCGCGTTTCCCATTTTCTGCAGTGTGCAGCTCTGCACCCTGCTGTGTACCCCCACGGTGGCCACTGATTTGATATGACATATTCCAAGAGGCAAAACACCTGATGATGTCTTTAAAATATAACCAAGAGACTGCTGCTCTTTTCCAATTTAAGCTCCTAGAGGGAAATCTGTGCTGTATTGGATCCTTTAATTTTTTATTCCCTCCTTTTCAGATCACATTCCCTGCCTTTCTCACACGCAGACCAGGCAATAGATCTGTGTGTGCTTCGTTTTTGGTGGGCATCATTCAAAGGCTGATTTGTTAGGTGTAATTACATTCACAGCAGTTTGAAAGAATTGAGCTAAGCCGCCTGCCCTTCAGCTGCAAGCCTTGGTTTACAGTGCACCCTATTAATATGCAACTGTGCAGACAGATGAAATGCCCTCAACAGGTCTTAGATGTCTTTAGCATCTTAGTCCACCAACTCTGTAAACATTGGTTCACTCTGGGAGCAGGGGCTGCTGTGCTGCACAAGTAATGCTGCTCTGGGGAAGGGGGCTCAAGGCCCAGGATCCATTTGAGAACCCCAGAGCCACCTGAAGAGCTACAGAACTTGTCAGATATTTACCCTCTCACATGGCTAATGGTCTGAGTTTGCTGCCAACTCTTCTGGCCAAGCAGAATTCCCCACACACAGTTGGGCAAGAAAAAAACTCTGGAAAGCAACCTTGCTCAGCAGGGCCAGGCCCTCTAGGTCTTCAAAATAAATCACATCAGAGCAGGTAACTACACAGTGGGATTTTTTTTTTTTTTTTTTTTTGAACAATAACCAACACGGATGACAATACAGCTCCACTGCTGTCTCTCTCCTCCCACTGTATTTCCTCCTCTTCCTACACACTACTGTCTCTCTTTCATGTCCTATTCAAAGCATCTTTTCAAACCAGGAGCTGGAGTTAGCAATGGCGCATGGAAAGGAGGCTGATCTCTCAGGTAGGATGTAAAAAAGGAGATGTTCAAACTTGCTACACAGAGGAATTTTCTTACACAAGTATTTTCTACAAACTCAGCCAGCCCTGACACTAGGTTTAAGACTCAGGACCACTGTTAATGCAATCTCTTGAGTTTTGCTGCTTCTTAATTAACAAAACAACAACAACAAATAACTTCACAGCATTTCTAGACCTGTGATTACCTCACTGCAAAACCTGAGACACAGACTGAGGAAATGAGGAGCTTGCCCCACATCAGCAGTTGCCCATCCCCATTTCCTGATGCATTGGATCCGCAGGAGCCATAAGCTCTTCACACACCCCACCCTTGCTCCCCTCCTGTCCCCGCAACTCCAGCTCACTGCAAAGCACCTCCATATCCCACAACCCCATGAAACATCCCCGCCACCTTCCAGAGGAGTGGGAAGGAAGGAAACTCTGCACCAGCACAGAACTGTGTGCTGGCTGCCATACAAATGGATGGATCGTCTCTGAGCACACACAATACCAGGGCTCTGCTCCTAACCCCTTTCATGCAGCCATCCATGACTGGTAGACACCTCATGTATTTGAGACTTGAGAGATTCCTCTTTTGCTGTGTCAAACTTGGCTGAAAATCTGACATTCTTGTTCATAAAGTTACAAAGAAAGACTGGGCATTCAGTCATATCCCTGCCCTGCCCTGATGCATCCAGCTTAAATAAAAACATAGGCATTACTTGAGGTTTGAGGAGCGTTTCTCAAGTGACAAAGCTACAAATAGATAGAAAATGTCAAAGGTTAATTATGGGGAATTAGTGGGCCAAAAGCCGTGTGGAAACAGATTTGTACCTGTAGAGCAGAAAGAATGGCTTAGATATCAGGGTTTGACCTAAGGGGAGTCAAAACCAAAAAAAGTGAAGATGAAGTCTCTGGCTCTCTGACAGATTTAAGGATGAGAAAATTTCCTAAGTAACAAGCTATTTTTATACCATCTATTTTAAACCTCTCTATTCATGAGATGAATCTTCTTTTATTCATGCTCCTTCTATCTATTATACAGACCACACTTGCTGAGCTACTACATTTTAAGACCATGCAAACTGTAAATATTGGCTTGTATTAAAGACAAGTCTGAGTCACAGGGTTTAGCATTTGCATACAGACTCAAACTCCTTCAGGTTCATAGGTGGTTTGATTCAGGCCCATTTAAGGGCCTCAGATCTACAGGATGCAAAGTACTTTTAGCTCCCACCCAAGTCCAAGGCAGTTGAAAGCCCTCTGTACTTTGAAGGGTTGGGCACATAATTTAAAAATCTCTGTTTAAAAAAAAATATAAAAAGGCAACAAAACCAACACTCTCTTCAATGATCCATTATTTAAGAGGCATGAATTTAATTACTTACTGTAACTAAGCTCAAGAAAGTTAGACTTCTCACTTGGAAGGATACCAAATTTCCACGTCTGCATATAGGCACAATCACATACAGTGTGACCTTAACAAGATTTATGGCGTGGTTTATTAATTCTCTAAATTGGTTCCATAAATCTACACGAGCCTTCGCTATTTAGCCAAGTAAACGGTCTTTGATCTCAGCAGAAAGAAGAAACATACAAATCAGATTTCTTTCAGAAAGCTGCTGGGCCAAACTGCGCCCTGAGAGGTAGGGCCAGCAGCCCCTCAACTGTCTCCTGGACACAGCAGAATTTAGGCAAATCCCATCCTCTGCTAGAAGTATTTTGGATTTTTAGGCTGTGGGCATTTTGTCCTTGCAGCGTTGTTCATTTTGCGTTAGGTAACAATTCCCAGAGAATTTGAAGATCTTTTCCACATGGGGAAAAAGTTAACTTTGCCTCAATTTTGTTTACAGGAAATTGTTACAAGATAGTAAACATAGTACTGCCTACAAATATTTCATTTACATTAGTGCAACGGTGTCATTTTAACAAAGATCATTTCATTGGCCATCTAGTCTGTAGGTTTATGCATCAGACGGGCTGCTCATTCCCCGCAGTACAACACGATCAGCTCTGGACTCGCACAGCTCTGTGCTGTGATACCCTACATTCATCTCACAGGGAATTCACAAACTGCAGCTTTTCTTCTCACCTACACCAGAACTAGATGTGGCTTCGCTCTGACATTAGTAAGACATTTAGCACTGCTGCTGTCTTTTAAAGCAAGATAAATCACAAGCATTTCTGCTCTGCTTCTAGAAAACTTCAACAAATTCCAAGTCAACCAAAAACTCAACAAATAAGTCATGCATGCTTTTAGAGCATGTGAAACACAGTAAACCCAAGAAACGCGTATTATGTTACGATATTTCAGGTTTGTTTCATGTTGGTCAGAAGAGAAGAGAAAATTAAGATTATATGTTACTTTCATTTACATTTTGAAATTTCACATCAACAGTCAAATTAAGCCATGATGTGTTATTAAATAACATGTTTGCAAACTGACTACTCCACTCATGAAATACAGAAATGACTCCAGCAAGTTAAAATCAGGATTCAACACTACACGTCTTTTGCATTTATACCACACTGGGCTTCAAAAGCAGCTCCTGTGTTTACTACTTTGTCTGGGGAAAACTGAACAAACACTTTTCTCTTCAGTTCAGACTTCTCCTCCCTTATGCTTTTAACTTCCTCATGAAATTTGGGTTGGGGGTTGGTACATTTCATTTTTAGTCTCAGTCTAAAGGCATTTTTGAATAGAAACTGGATTGCCCCATAAGTTTATGAGTATGTTAATGCAATTTGTTCCTGCACCTTCTAGCTTAACTTTGAGGTGCAACATCTCAGCCTTTCACATTGAAAATGCAAAGCACAGAGAAAGCAACTCAGACTGTCTTTTTTAGATACTAAAAGGTCAAGTGTGTTCCTATCAGACCATGTGAAATATGAATTGTGATAGCTTATGTGATAAAGAATGGCTTATTCTCTACTCATTAAAAAACAAAACAAAAAATGAAATTCTCCTCCTTAACTGGGATTTGGATACATTCAAAAAACTGATACAAGAGTGCTGGTGGACACGTGTTTCTGATGGGCAGATCCATGTGAGATGGTGTCTAACTAGCTGTACTGGACCCAAAGGGCCAGGATCTGTTGTTTAGGTAGATACTAGTTCCTCCTTTGTCCTATTCATGAAAAAAACACTTTAGAAGAACCCCTGATACCATGATAACACACTCTTTTCTTTGATCAGCATGTTATCTTAAGCTGAAATCATTCTTGTTTTTCTCCCCTGGACTCACTCCAACCAAACACTGCTTTCCTCAGGGGTACTGCCCCACCTGAACACAGTGTGCAGCTATGGCCACATTAATACTAAATGCAATAAAAAGTGTCCTTCGTCTGTTTATGTTTTATAGTGATTAAAGTCAATTTTGTTCTTTTGTTAAAACAAGAACCAGTACATAATTCTCTTGAGACTTCTCCATGTACCCCAACTCCTGAAGCCTCTGAGTCAGAGAGAGCTCCTTTAACTACAGGCATTCCAAATCTAAAACATAGCTTTACTCCCTATAAAGAAAATTTGCCATATCTGTTAAAATTTTATTCCTGTGTGCATTATAGTTGTTTCCCCATCTACATTTTCCTTTTCATCTATTGACAGTAAATTTCATCTGCCATTTTAGCATGCTGTCACTCACTCTTGTGAGATTCTTCTGCAGCTCTTCATGCCTAAGTTTGGATTTCGTTACCCAGAATAATTTTATATCACCAAATGCTCTCATTATTCAATCTAATATCTAAGTTCATTTATGAATATGTTGAACAGCACAGATACCAGCTGGATACTACTAAGTTCCCTTTATCATGCAAGCTGACCGTTTATTCCCACTTATTTTTTCTTCCATCTTCTATCTAGTTATTAACCCCTAAAAGGCTCTCCTCTCGTTTTGTGATAGCTGTTTCCTTACAAGTAGGAATCATTTGAAAAACTTCCTGGAAACTCAGTATAGCTCCTTATCAGCTCCTTCCAAGAGGTTTTCATTTGCCTGCATTTAATTCTTTTTAAAAATCCTCTAATAAATCCATGAGTTGAAATGCATACGACACATTGGCTTCTCACAATAGATCATATTTATCCATATTTCTTCTTTATATTCCCATAGGTTCTGCCTGATACAGAGGTCAGACTTGCTCCTGTCCCAACATTCAACACTCAAGTTGACATTTGCCTTTCCTTTTCTAGGAGGGGGTGTCCTTTAGTACTACATTACTAACTTGTGTTCCATTTTTGATGTCTAAGTGCAACATTTTTCTGGAAAACTGCTGTCTAGCTATGTTCCTCATCCTTTATTTGGGTAGATGCTTGCTACAGCCCTGTCTGAGGTTGTTGGCTACTTTCTCCCTGCTTGAAATATGACAAGACAAGGAGAAAACTTAGCTGAAGAAACTTCTTCCAGAAGGGACCCTTTCACCCACCCAGTCCCTTCCCAGCTCAGTGCTAGTGACACCTGATAATGGAAGTAGGAACACGTCCTTATTTATCAGCCCCCTTACAATTAGTTGGGTCTGCTGCCTTTCTGGTATGTTGTGTAGGAACAGGCTGCACATTTGTGTTGCATAAAGATAGTTTAGGCATATCGATGTTTCTGCATTGATGGGACATGGGAAGGTGATGAGTGCCTGTTTGTGTGTCTGAGCAGGGTGTGGGTTTTTGCTGGGTGATTATAACACAAAGTATGTTACAGTGAGATAGCTTATTTGAAGAATGCACAGCAATGAAAACCACAAGGGGGAAGAAAAAAAAAAAAAAAAAAAAAAAAAGGACTCAGTTCTAATCCTCAGCAGTATGTGAAAGGTTAGGAAAGAAGACAGTCAAAATGTAATTTCAGAGTCTGATTCAAATCCTACTGAAGTCAATGAAAAATCCCCTTTGGCTTCAACTGGTTCTAAACTAGATCGTTAATAACTGTCACTCTGAGGTTGCACTTAAACATCAATGTGCTTTAAGTTTAAGAAAAATATGGACAAGTGAGGCAGCATATGAATTGTGGAAATTGATTAATGTGGAAAAATCAAAATTTATGGGGTCCAATCCTGCTTCCTTTGACATCTCTGAGAGCTTTGCCATTGATTTTAGCTGTTGAAAAATGTCCCCACTTCCTAGAGGGAGATTTCCATGTGAATCTCCAACAAGGAAACGTTCATTCATGAGCCTCGCGATCTAATCCATGGCAGCTTTAGCAGAACACAAGGACATCCCTGGAGAGCAGGATGAAGTCAGATCAGAGCTGTAAGATGAACAAGGCCACTTAAAGCCTTGCTTAAGTCAACATAAGGATATTAAAGTTGAGATTTCACCACTGCCTTTCCATTGCAGTGGGAACTTGATGCACAGAGGGTTGAGAGAGAGTTGAAGCAGGGAGACCCGGTGATGCAGGGTTACATCGTAATCCAGCCTGCTAATCACAAAAGCATGGATAAGCATTTCAGCCTATGTTCCTCAGGCATGCATCTAATCTTGGAGATGCTAGTTGCTTTCTAGTGGGGTGTTTTCTTCTCCCTTTCTTATTTATTTTTCATTTTTTAATTCTCTTCTCTCTGTTGTTTTTTTGTTTTGTTTTGTTTTGTTTTGAACCTTTCACACAGCCTAAGGTGAGAGGAAATAGAAGTAAACCCCTCAGCTGCAGATAAACTGCAGCACTCTGAATAATGATTGCAAAGGCTCATCAGTCTTCAGGGCATGACCGGACTATCACCAAGAGTTAGAATGGCATTTTTCACCTGCCTCTTCTCTCCGTCCCTCCCAGGGCTGTCACTGCAGAAGCGCAGGTTGGCAGGTAAGCAGGAATAGTGCTTCTGATTCTCGGACAAGACACAAGATAAAATGGACCAGTTAGTTTCCTTGTGCCAAGACCAAAGGAAAGACAGAAAAGAATCCTGAGAAAAGGATTAAGCAGGAATCTCCAAACCCTTTCCCTTATTCACTTGTCCCTAGAAACAAAAAGAAGCCAACCGATCTTGTAATTGCCTTTCCCAGATGGGAGATAGGGACTTTCCAAACTCTTCATCTGTCATCAGCCAGGGATGGAAAATCCTTGTCATCATCCCAAGGAAAAGGGTAAACATTAGTCAGGGAGATGCTCTGAACCTTGTTTGTTAAATATTTAAAATGCAAACAATTATAGGCCAGGCCCTGCTATATGTTAGCTGCTGTTCCATTATAAAGTTACTATAAGGTAGTATTTCAATGGCTCTGTTTACAGTTGAACTGTAACCAGGCTACATAAACTCCCAGAGTCAGGGTCAGCATATTTATTTAATAAACTTTGGTGCTACATATCTTTTATTCCTGAAGGACAGCAGCAAAGAAAACTGGCAAGGGTTGTGAGTGCACTGAATGCTATATGAAAAACTGTAAGGTTGTTTAAACAGATGATTACAAAAACATTTATCTGTTATTTTCACAAACTGCAGTGATCAAGCAATCCACATCCCATGAGACGACTGACAACAATTAAAGTTTTTAGGATAGTTGGGGTTCTACAAAATCTTATTAGTACAATGACAAGGATGCTGCTCAAAAGGGTTTTAATATGCTATGGTGAAAGGAGAAATCCACCCATGGGAAAAAATAGGGCCCAGCTTAGCTGGACAAAAGACATTCAAGGGACAGTTGGAGAAGCAGAGATTTCAGAACTCTCTCAGACAAGACTAAATAAAGTAAATTTCAAGAAATGTTCATGTATCTGAACATAACATCAGGTCCTTCCTGAGGGCCGGGGAGTGCTAGGGACCTCGATATGGAGTAAGCATCAGGGCCACAAAACTTACACAGCCTGGTACCTCCCTGGGGCAGCAATGGGAGGCAGAAAGGAGAGACAGACAGCTGCTGGATAAAAATCCAGGCACACTCCTGAATCCACACATATGATGTGCTCACAGAAAAGAAATCTACCTTGCTCATGCATAACTGGAGCCAATGGGAAAACAGAAATCTCAGTAGACATGTCATCTGTAATGTTCTGTTGGCCTTGCAGGGGGAATTAAATAGCTATGAAATAGGACAGCAGATTGAATATAACTTTCCATTACCAAACATATATGAGTACATTCTGTCAAAATCATGGAGAAGAAAAGGAGGTTGCCTCATGTTTGAGGCTTCGCTTATTCTCCAGAAAATTGAATGACAGAGGGGGAAAAAGGAAGAAAAAAGCCCCACAAACTGAACATGCCCTTTTCACCCCAATATGATTTCTCCTGAGGTGAAAGGAAAACAAGGTCTTTGGCGTTTTGGATGTATTGACAAGTTTTTGTCAGATTGCATATACATTTATTAAACCACACTTGGATTCTTCAGTGCACAATTCAGGCAAACAATGCTTTCAAAGTACATGGACCACTGAAATTGTTGTACATGATTCTTTCAGAGAAGCTAAAATGCTTCACTTCATCTAAAAATACACAATGACAGCACAGCAGTCCAAGACACAGTTGTCACAGGTATCAGAAATACCTGCAAAGGGGAGATCTCAAGCACAAAATATGCTAAAACCCATTTCTCAACTTAAATGACTGCAAAAAGACTGTGATATATTGTAATTTATTTTAAGTTCTCCGGCACCATCACATCCGAACACCTCTCAATCCTTCACATACTAACCTTAGAAATTCACCTGAGGGGAGGCAGTATTCCTATTTCTGTGTTAGTAATGATCAAGAACAAGAAAAAGCCCTGGATGTAGGCAGACAGCTAGATTTCTGACTGCCATCATGACACCTTCCTTCTGGCTGAAGACTTGTGTCTTGCTAAAGATCACCTTCGGATCAATATTTCCTTGTGTGAAACTGCATATACCAATACGGGAGAACAAAAGGACATGAAGAGAACTCAAAAGAATATAGCAAAGTGCTCTTAAGAAACATTAAATATAACACAATTACAGAATACTTAGTTTCAGAAAGTTGTAAACATAATAGTTTCGGAAAGTTGTAAACATAATTAGTGGATTATTGGTGGTTTACAGTGCTTTCAAACAATACAGTTGTTCACATAGTTCACATAACCAAACATGTGCCTGGGAATTCTCACCTTATCAGAGAACTCAGCTAATGTGAGGAAACTCATGAGGACACCCACATATTCCCCTAGAAAACACAGCTGTAAATTTGAAGCTCCCCCACCAAATCTGCTGTTTCTTCAGATTCCAACACAAAATACAAGCCATTGGTTGACCTGACCAGGGAATGGAGGTAAAAATGGTGTAACACAGGGTTAAAGACACAGCACCTGCTTACTGTATGTGTGTGTGTCGGAGAAAATCTTGCTTTGAAAAACACACTATCTTGATGTGAATCTGAAGTCTGGTGACACCAGCGAGGCACTCTGTGTTTTGTGCCTTGCTATGTGTTATATAAATACATTAGTGTATCCCAAGAGAGAAAAAACATGAAAGCACAGCTCCTACATATGCAATGGCAAGAAGCTTCTGCTTCCCTCTGACCACAGCTTGGGTGGCAGCAGAGTGACACAGGACAAAGTGGCATCTACCACTAACACTCCTCAGCCATAAATAATTTACACTCAGTGATTCACTGAAAACAACCCTTACTCAAGAGCAGGACAGTTTTCTCTTTGTTGATCTGTAGATGTAACCTTTTTTTGGCAAGTGACTTACTCAAGATTCAACCAAACACCACATTAGATGCTTAAAGCTTCCCTTTTAGATCGGTGTGTGCTTTCACAGATTCAGAAACATGCTGCTAAAAACAATGCAACTACAGAGGTTACCCAATTTTATAAACAGTGTAGCTGGGGCAACTGTTCTCCTAATGGCTGTATGCTAAGCAAACTTACAAAGGCTGACATGGCAAAAACGTGGTCCTTCAGGTCACACATGCTAAAACAGAGAGATTTTGTAAAGTCTTGAGGTTTCATTACAATCTGAACCATCGCATCCTCCACCCACATGGCTGCCATGGGTCATACATCTCCAGTGCATAAGTAACCATCAGCTACCAGTCACTACCACCAGTGACCATGACCAGAGGACAGACCAGTTGCTAGAGGCAGTTGTTCTGCCTCAACTTTCACAGAAGGCAAAAAATACATCTGTTGTGGTAATTAAAAAAAAAATAAATAAAAAAAAAATTTAGTCATTTTAATAGAAAGGGAATGCTATATATATAGATTATATATATAACATATAATATAATATGTATAATATCATATAATATATATATATATAATATAGAGAGAGAGATTTATGCCTTGTATAGAGAGATTTATGCCTTAGAAAAGGCATGTTCCAATTTTCTGTTCCTGGAAATCTTTATTGTATAAATAATGTTTTGTGTGCAAACATATATCTAGGTAATATAAAAGTAGGATGCAAATTAGTTTACTAAAAACGCAAGTACAGAACAGTTTCTATAAATTACATTTTTAAAAAAAATCACATTTTGTTAAAATTTTTGTACTTTAGGAAACTTAACTTTAAAGTGACATTCTTCATTATGCTCAAGGGATTTTGCATATATGAAACCAATCAAAACGTATCAAAATTTTATTAAATCTGAGATTCACTGATGATGTTCTATTGCATAATGTTTCTTACCAAGACACTCAAAGTAAAATAGGGATTTTTTTGTTCATCCCATTAAATTGTGAGATTTATTTCCCTTAAATGATTCAATTACTTTCTGTTCACTGATCTGTTCCAGTATATTTGTAGAAGCTGATGTCACCTGCACCTTCGTACAAATTTACTTTTCAGCTTAGTAACATTACTCATTATAAACAGTTTAAAGCAAATTCTAAATAAGCTATTCATTACCAGTGCTAACACCAGAATAAAGAAGAGATAACAAGCAGAAAAAAACTTTCATTGTTTCTTGCCAAATACTACCTGCAGCAGCACAATTCATATATTCAGATTATGTTGGCAATTAGGCTTATTTCACTGAAGATTTTTCAAACAGTTCTAGAAGTTTGAATAATTCCCAGTGGAAAACACTTATTTGGTTGAATTTGACACATTTTTTTTCTTAAGTAGGTAAGAGGGATGGCTTAAGAGATGCTTGCTCTGCCTCAGTACTGTGGAACTAATGAGCCCCCACTTCTCCCTGATTTTGTAACCACTGCAGTATCACTCATTCCTTTTTTTTTTTTTTTTCCCCTACAGATCCACTCTCAGAATCTAAAGCTGAAAACACATTACATAGACTGATAATTCTACCAGCACATTAAAGATGACAAAATCACAAAATCTAGAACAGCATCCTATGATTTTCTCATTTGAGAGAATCCTATCCTACAGCATCCTATCATTTTCTTGTTTTGACAGGTGCCCACGGCTCCTGGTTTGGGTGAGCAGCTCCACACCAGTCCTCAGTACAGCCCTGGGTGAGCAGGTCTGAGCTCAGACCTCATCCTCTCACAACACCAGTGCTCATTGTAGCACTGTGCATTTCTCTTTGCTCACGTTAAT
The DNA here is from genome assembly GCF_964035555.1 of Netta rufina. NCBI lineage: Eukaryota > Metazoa > Chordata > Aves > Anseriformes > Anatidae > Netta > Netta rufina. The sequence continues at coordinate 26,790,279 of NC_140129.1, forward strand.
GGCTAGTGAAGGTGTCAAGATAATAAAAAGCCACTCCATATCTATTGTTAAACTCCTGCTTTAATTAACATTTTTCTTTCCAGTACTCTGTCCCTTTGGGCAGAAATTTCAGGCTTGCATTTTCTATAAAAGACAGGTTCATTTTAAAATACCTTAAAAGAGAAGAAAATGCCAATAATCTAACCCAAAAACAATAGTTGATGTTTTTAATTTTTTTTTAAAAAAAAAAAAAAGCTTACTGGAAAACACAGTATGAAAGCCTTCTACAAATGCTTGCCAAACTTCATCATGAGATTAGGATTAATTGCTTTATAAAATGAAGTAATGGTAAATAAGGCACATTTGTAACTTTTTATTTGCTCTCCCTGACGAATGCCATAGAAAAATCCTAAAGAAATTCATATATATTTTCCATGGTGAAGTACAGCTGACACTTGCCCGCATTATCCATACCAGTTGTGAAGAAATCCAACAAACTTGAGTGGCACAGGTCAAAAAATTCTTTTATATTTTGTAAAACTAAATGAAGTCACCAGAGCAGTGCCATTAAAAGCAACCAAGACATGGAGTCATTTAAATGGTTTCCCCTAGATGGCTAGGTTAAGCTCTGTTAAAATTAATCCTTTTTCATGCTGGCAGGTGTAACAAAGAAAACCTTTTTGTATGGAGTGCAAAGAGGGTATTTTACCCTCTCAAAGGAAAGCTGCTTGATATTTCCATGGAGAAAACAGCACCAGTGATTAACAATTTAGATTTCCCATTCCTAAGCTTTGTTTATATAAATATATGGGGGATCATTTCTGAATCTGTAAGAGGATTTTCTACAGTCCAATGTAAAGAACTTAAAATTGCCATAAATGAGATGTTAAAAAAAAATAAACAGATAGCCTTGATAACCACCACATACTGCAGATCAAGCTCGACTGTAGTAACACACTAAGCAGCTGACGTTTAAAAGAAATCTGACTGCAGTGCTTGCCTCCTAGGTAATTTTTTTTCTTCTCTAAAATAATCTCAGCCTGTGCATGGTGTCCACAAGAGAGTATGTGTGGTGATGCTCAGCCCTTCTCAACTCAGTTATGACCTACTTCAGGACACACACACACACTCTCCCCTTTGTGAGCTAGGTCCAACAACGGGTACGTCACTGCTGGAACAGAAGGGGCTCCAGAGATCAGGCCTCTGACATCAGCATGGACAGCAACATTAGCTTCACTCTTCTCTGCTTCCCTACTGACCTTCATCCTTCTCCAGAGCAGGGATACTCCTTCCTCAGAAGTTTTTCTCAAGTTTCCTTTCACTCACACTGATCTCCGTGAAGGACTGAATCCACCTTCCTTAATGAAACAGGTGTTTTTTCTTTCTCTCTCTCTCTCTTTTTTTTTTTTTAAGTTCAGGAATAACTGAAAACAGCAAGTCAAAGTAATTCCCATCCACACGCTGCTCCTGCTCCTTCAGCACAGGAGAGAGGATCCATACACTTCACCGTCCCCCTGTGGGATCTGCTCCTCAACCCCGTATCAGAGAGCAGAAGCCCAGTGCCCAGCTGCTGGAGGGCTGCCCCTCTTTGCAGGGCTGGGGGCCTTGGTGCTTGCCTGGTTGGCTGCCATTTTATTGCATTGCTAAAAGGCACCCACAGTGGCAAAAGCACCTGTCAGCTGTGAAACTCAAGAAGAGAAAAAAAGAGCTTCTATCCTTTTTTTTTTTTTTTTCCTCTCATCTGAATGAACAATTCCCCCCACTCCCACGATGCCCCTTCTTCGTCCATTAACAAATCTCAGACTGCTTCAACCACTCCTGCCAAGCACCAAACTCACAATACACACTAGAAGATAATATACATAACTGATCTCTCTCTGCTCCTGGCAGAGATGCATAAAACATTTCTTGTTTGATGACAAGTACGCTTGTTAATATAATTTCTGGCTGGCCCAAGGGAAACACATCAAAGTGAGGGTGAGACAACATTTTAAGACCGGAAGCAATAGCCAGGTTTGGGCTCCAGAAAGGGCCATCTCTTTGCTTGCAAAAAGCCTACTCTGTAGGATAACTACACATTAACTCTCCATCTCCATGCTGAGAGCTGTGCGCTGAACCACAGGGTAATGTGTGCCTACAAAGCCAGCCTTCATCCTTACATCCTTGCCATGACCCATCATCTGCAACAGGGTTGTGCAAAATGTTCTCAGCATGGTGCTCTGCTCGGAGCACGGTCATAACTTCTGCAAAGTGCAATGAAAATTTGCAATGAAAGAAAATGCAAACTCACCCTGCACAGGCTCCAGTGCACCCAAGACAGTCAGGACCAATGTCCCACAAAAACAGCAAATGTAGGTCAATGAAATCACCCCTGTTCTGTTCATATCTATTGAATTCAGAACTAGGAAGTATAAAACTTTGAATTAGATGTCTAGTCCTTGGGAAGTTTTTACACAGAGATGAAAAACTAATAAAGCTGGAAGGAAAGAATACATTTTTAAAGCTGACTGAGACTCAAAACATCGAGTTAGGACTGTTCAAAACGCGCTCGCTGCCACATCATTTTGACAGTACAGCAGTGTCTCAGCAGGTTGTAATGCAACTCCTTGGTATTTCTAAGTGCACTGGGCCTCTAGGATCACTCTCTGGGAAGACACATCAGGACTGTTACTACAAAGTTGTTTACATTTAATTAAAATGGTTAACTTATCCAAGTTTTTATAAAGTTAATAAACTCAGAATTTCTAGAGGGATTATAAATAGAACATATATATTCTAGTAATTTTCCTCTGTTTCTCCAACATTTTTATAAAATATTTAAGTCCATCAAATATTGAACATGCACACTTAATGATCTAAACTTTTGTTTCAGAATGAGTTTGAGAACTGTAAATACTTAAATTTAAAAGAACACTTGACATAGATACAACTTCGAGTAGGGGAGCTCATAAAGACCTGATGAACTTCCATTCAGCCTGACTGGTTTTATAGAAAAGCTCTGCAATCTTTACAGGTTTAAAATCTTCAATAGCATCAGGTTTTTGAACCCTACACTTCTACTGCCTGGAGGTGTATTTGCTTGTGATCCTGTACAATTTCTAAGCAACTTATCATCAGTAATGCTTCTACTTATGGGCCATCTCTCCCACTCTAGTCAGTGTAGGATGCCACGAATTGGTGCCTACCTTGGTCCATAAGGACGCTGGCTCTGAAGCACTGCTTAGACTGCCAGAAGTAAGGACATGCTGCAGGAGCCTCCCTTCTCCTTATTTGAGGTGAGACACCGAGACATATTGGTCCCCCAGCTGAGAGCTGCTGTGAGAAGGACACACGTGCCAACAACCAGAAGTGGGGCTGGGACTGGCTTGATACTAAGTGCATTGGGTTGCTGGTAAACAGCAGTGAATACACTGACTTCTGGCCCAGAGAAAACCCATACTAGTCCATTTTCCACAAAGCAATGCTTGTGGATGATATTGGTAAGGCAAGGCCCTCAGCCAGCTCATGCATTATGTTGCTGATTTTACAGAATCAAATTTTATAGGAGAAGGCAGCTGGAAAGGGCCTCAGGAGGAATCTAGCTCACCTCTCTGCCCAAACACAAGGATCAGTGATGCTTACCTCATTTTGAGAGATGCTCACCCAACTTGTTCATAAAGCCTTCTGATATTAAAGGCTTCCTAATCTCCCCTGCAAGTCTTAACTATTCTTTCTATTATATCTATTATTTTTTTTTTTTTTTATAATGACTAACCTCCCTTTGCTATTTGAAACTATTACTTTTGCCTTATGCAATGTAAACAGTTGATTATCTCCCTTTTATGTATTTAAGGCCTGCTTTGTCTTCCCTCAATCTTTTCTTCAAAAGACAAACCATTTATTCATTCTTCTCATCATGATTTCTGGATCTGTGACCATTCTGCCTGGTCTTCTGTGAATCCTCCTCCTTATAATCTGCAATTACAGCTTTCCAGTCAAAGTGGCAGCAAGTTCACAGTGGTTTTACTTCTGTATTTTGTTTATGAGAAAGTACAGTAAAATAATATCAAAAACCTTACCCAAGTCAACAGACACAATGAATACCAGTTCCCTCCAATTCAAAAGGCCTATTGTTCTGCTGCAGAAGGAAGCTAGACATATTTGATACAATTTGCTGTAAAGTCTACGCTTTTTTTTAGCTTCCACATGCATATGCATAGTCTCCTTAATTTTTTGTTCCAGTATTTTCTGATTAAAATAAACTGCACTCTTTTTCCTTCTGTACATCCTTTTCCTTCTTTAAACATATTCACCAGGTTTTGTTTCCAGCAGTCCAGTACTTTTTCTGTCATGAGCAAATTCCCAGGGGTATCCATAAGCAGCCCCTATTTAAGTATTCTCCAGATTTTTTACTTACTGGAAGATGAGGACTTGCCCTTGTGTCACTGGGATTACTTAGGAGAGTGACCAAGTCTGCACTTTTAGTGAAGAAGAGGCTTACTGCCAGAATGAGGTAAGCACTATAATCTTCACAATTTCATCTGCTGGTAACTTGCCCCTGTTGTGTAACAGGACAGCCATTCTTGGTCATCTTCTTACTGCCCTGGTCATCTGAGGTCCATCAGGTCACCCTTAGCATTGATCATGAGAACTATTATTTATTTATTTTGGTTTCTATGTACCATAGTTTTATTATTTTCTCATGTTTACAAGTTACTGCCCACATTTGCATTGTGTTTGTTGCCTGCACCTGCAACCTGAGATTTAGAAATTGCTCCCAGTTCCAGTATGCCTCCTTACAAGTCAAAAACCTCACCTAAAATAAATTAGCTACATTGCTACATTTTAAAGCTTTTTTTTTTTTTTTTTTCTTCCTTCTGAACTTCTTCATATTCATCCTACTGGGGCTGAAAGATAAGGGAATAGATTTAATGTGTTACTTTTGTTGTCAGGATTCATATGTTAAAATTCAGACCTTTTCTAAACAGAAACTGTGTATTTCTGTTCCTGCCCAGCAAGGGCAATATATCAAGTAAGCTGAACATTCAGATATGCATACCAGCTGCATATGGGCTCTTCACGTGCACTTTAGTGCTGGCTGAATTTGGGGATATACAGAAGTCAGACAAAACAAGAAATAGCACATCCCATGAGCTTCCATGTGGGACATAGGACTCCACAGCACAGAGGACAGCCAGCAGCACATAAGGCACTATCCTGCAGAGCCTGCCCATCTTCAGCGATCCCAGTAGGGCCACACTTCAGAAGCATGGACCCTACCACTGCGTGGGCAGCACAGCAGGTCCAGGTATGAGATCATGGGGCACAAAAACCTCTCAGCCAGAATTCCCTTTTCCCTGACTTTTGGAGCATCGGAAAAGCTCTGTGGCATCGATCAAAAATATCTGTTGCACAGGCCTCTGAAGTCCATGAAATTTCTTCTTTACATTCCCCTATTTCAATGTATTAAGTAGCTGCTAAGGGCATTCCCTGCCCTTCCTTCAGTTTTATTTTCAGGCCATGCTGAAGGATAAACCTATCATGTTTCTGACCCAGTAGAAAAGCTGCTTTAGTGTTGCAGGAAATGTAATCTGTATGGCCGACAAGAAAGTGTTATAAGATGTGAGCTGCAGAGATTTTGGAAGGTTGTGTCTGAGCCACAACATCCATTCTTCATCGCCAGGCTTTGCAAGTTAATATCCTCTTAGCCTAATTTAAAATCATTAATTAAGACTAAGCTGAAACTGATGTGTAATGTAATAAGAACAAGAGGTGCCATACAAAAAACAACAACAACAACAAAAAAAAAAAGATTTAAGAAATGTCCATGCATTCAACTTTGCTCTGCTCTTCTTGAATCAGAATTTACTGCATAATATGACCCTGTTTAGTAGAGCCCTCATATTTGTGCAGTTCACATGTATGTTTTGACTGAAGAACAATAATTAGTATGAAAAAAATTAGGAACCATGCAGGCAGCTAGCAGGTTTTTTGATTATAAACACAATCTCAGTGTTCCTTGGTCCTCCAGTGCACTGGGTATAGCACATCAACGCAGTAAGGAAAATCTGTTGAAATCAGTTGGAAATCCTGACTAGCACAATATGAGCTGTTGCTGCAGTGTAAGAAGTTCTTCATCTCAGCAAGTGATACGCTACAACAGGTTTTGTGAAGCGAATTCATTTTCTCTCCCGTGCATGCTGGGGTGGAGGCGGGGAGGAGGATGGGGAACAGGGGCATAGAGAAGATGGTAGAACAGCAGGGTAAAGAAGTTGAGATTTTTAATATTATTATTAAATCTTAGCTAGTTTTCAGCGGGTGTAAAAAATAGTTAAAATCCCTAATTAAATTATAATTCCAATCTTAAACAATAAAAAGAAATCCTGTAATAATCTATGTGCAGTGCCTGACAGCTGGGCCGTCTGATCCTTGCAGTCTGCTTACAAATTGGTATTAGTGGCACTAATAAAGCTGATTAATGTTGTGACTAGAGACCCACTAACCTGACACTGCCAGCTGGGCGCACAAAGGCTGTCAATCTACATGGCAGCTGTTAAACTACGAGCGCCGTAGCCTTTAATTTACATTTCAGCAACCTCCACACTGTAATGCATTTTAATGGGCACGAATAAAAACCGCTGGTGACGTGCAGGAATTTCACAGGATATTGGTGTGTACACATTATATTAGTAAAATACCAGTTATCAAAAGACCAGAGATAAAGCCCATTCTTTCCTCAGTTACATTTCTTTAAACCTGTAGCAACACTGTCATAACCGAGGCAATTATTCCAGATTGCCACCGGTATGGCTGAGGGCACATTTTCAGCCAGTCAACCCAACCTTAGCAGTTATGATAGCTTATTAATTTCCATTGATGCAAGTAGCTATGAAGATGCTATCTGCATCTCAATAGCATTTTCCCACGACTGGTTTGCTTACAAGTACTTCGGAGGGTCCCAGAAGAGGTCCTGTCTATCATTCAGAGGCCTTTGGCAAGTCACCCTGGTGACACTTTTTGGAGAGCCCACGGCTGGACCAGGAGCCCAAGCAACCAGCTCCCTTCGCCACGGTATTTTCCGATGAGAGGATTGCTGCACTGCCTGTGCTCTAACTGTACTCTGTGTAAACTATATGTAAACAGAGGTTTATAGGCTTTTAAGGCTATCAATCCTGGACCTTCTACAAATATTCAGTCCAACTGATCCACTTACTACTTAAATTCAAAGATTTTACGCTAATGACACAACCAAGTCCCTCTGTTAAAACAGCGTGAAGATGGGTAAAACAAATGTTCCAATGGCAAGGCACAGAAAAGAGTATCTACTTTCTTTGATCCTAATAAAAGCATGGTTTGTTATGGTAAATATTTGCTGTTTTGTAAACTATATTACATTCACAGAAATTCAAGTTAACTCTTCCTTAGGGCAGATTTCTTGGTAGATTATTATTATTTTTTTTTTTAATTTCTTTAACTTCTTTAATCATTGACTGTTTTGTCCCCAAACTGCCTGAGGACATTACTGGAAAAGCCTTTCATTTTTCTGTTGTGACATCCTGGCAGCTTTCAAAATCCAAATTTATTTATTTACTTACTGTGGCAGGGGATGAGGGCAGATAGGAAGTAAGTGGCAGAGGGAAACCTAATGTCAAATGGAAAATACCACAGCCCCAGAGATTTTATATTGCCTATTCTAAAAACATATTGTAAATACAATGACATCACAAATACTCCAACAAATATTAAGTTCTTTAGCAGGCTATGACTGTAAACCAAATATGTCTGTCTGAGCAATTCTCTTTCATTACTGAATCTTTGCTATCAAAAATAGATTTACTTTCCTCTCAGGTTCCAGAGAACAGATGTGTATTTGCCTATTTTTGAAAAATAATAGGAGTTAAGCAACCTGTTGAAAAATGAAAAGACAAAAAAAAAAAAAAAAAAAAAAAAAAAAGAACAAAACCTCATGCTAGAATTCAGTGGGTAAACTACACAGGTCTTTTAACTCTTGTTCCTATTTCTTCCTCACATGACAAATCTTCCATTCTCAAACAATGAAACAAAGAATTTGTATTTTATTTTTTTTTTCAGGCTTCTGAAGAGAGAGACAAAAAGCAGAGAAGTAAGGACACCGTGGGAGCTGGGCTAGCATTTGTCTGCACAGCCCAGGTTATGCGTCTTGGTTTGATGGGCATGGCTGTTACAGCCAACTCACACAGTATCAAGTTTAAAGGCAAGGAGAGAGGCCATGAAAAGAACAGTGTTTGCACACTGCTTTGAGGTACCCTCTTGTCACATCACCAGTCAGCTCCTGTGCCTTCTGTCCCTGCTTTTGCCATTTCACAGGAATTCTGTAAGAGAAGGAATCTGATGGCTTCCTAATCCTCAAACTTTGCCATTCTTGCTGACTTAAGTGTAATGTGTTGCCTAATTTAATATTAATAAAAATGAGGGAGGAAAAAGTTACCAGCAACTATACCATGTTGCAGAATGAACCGAATTGTCCCCACTTGCAGTCTGTGATTCACTAATTCGTACTGTGTCTTGCAACTTATTTGAGTTTCTGTCAACTGGGGAATCTACCACACAGCATGCTCTTGGGCACGTACACTCATTTAGCCAGTTCTTGTTCCCGACAACATTTCTCTCTGTGATTTCAGGCCAAAATTTTGCAATACAGAACTCTCTCCCAGCTGTCTCCCAGTATGGCTTACAAACTCCCCTTCATAAGCAAGAGAGACCTTTCCTCGAGGGACTGACATCTGAACTATGGCAGAACTTTGTTCGTGCTCTGGATGGGCGCAAAGTGGCCGCGTGATGCTTTTTACGATACTTGTTCCCTGTCACGTCTCAGTATTGTGGGCTTGTTTCAGCCCCTGCAATGATCAAACTTTTCCATCAGTCCAGCTCTGATTCCCAGGATGGCATCATATGGAAAAACAGAGCTAGCAAATAAATCTCAAACTCCCCTTTCCCCAGAACGTTTACAAACTAGAACAGGAGGAATACGATGAAAAATAACATACATTATAACTATTGCATTGCCACCTATTTTTTTAGTTCAGTTGTGGAGGGGGGAAGGGAGGATGAGCACAATAAAATCTGTTAAGGCTGCTAAAATGTGAAGCCAAAAGAAGAAGAAAATCCAAGAATAACATCTCAAACAGGATCTATTAGAAGTGGAGAGAACCATGAAATCACCCACTTATTTTTCTAACTTCCACCAGATAACAGGATTCAAAGGATTGTATAAATGCCAAGATAGATTAGGTACAATAGACAGAATCAATTGTTTGTTCAGACCTTGCTACAAATATGTTAGACAAATGCATATGTAGTCCAGTATGGACTACATGCAGAGAGATGTAAATGCTTAACGTGAATAGAGTCGGGCTGCTGATGTCCATAGCCTGCAATCTTTACATGGCATTTCCCTTCCCTTTTCACTCTTCCAGAACACAGCTTTAATTAGAAATAGTAAGATACAGCCTCTCTGCATTTTTTTAAAGCAAGAACAACAGTGAAGTTGCACATTCCAGTACGAAACCAAGTGTAGTTGTCTTAGAACATCTCTAACAATATTAATTATTACAATATTAATTATAATTTTAAGAAGCACTAACTACTGAAATGAATCATTTGTCATTTGGTCTGGAAAGCTTCTTTAATAAGTTCCTTCTGCAGGCACAGAGAAACTTTTAACTGGGCACTGGCTCTCGCATTAGAAGTTAAAGCAGTGAGCATCATCTTATCAAATCAAACTTTGTTCTGCCACTAATGGAAACATCTTGTCTTCACGTAACTGCTGAAAGGTTTTGCTGAAAGAAAAGCTTACATAAACTATTTCTACTTTCCCAGTTTAATTTTCATGACTTCCTAAACTGATAGGGGTCAAATGAAATAACATTTCATAAGCAGAAGTTTATGACTAGGTTTTCTTGCCAGAACAGAATGGCATCTGTTCCTATGCATGTTTAATTTAAATATTTTTCATGAATGTGGGATGATGGTATAAATATTTGAAATCATCAATATAGTAGACTGCACTATAGCATGGAAAGGCTGCTGCACAGCTGCTGTTAAATTATAGATTTCTTATGCAATGAATACATATAACTTGTCTTTTGAAGAATTAAAAAATGATGTCTTCTGTCTAAAATATTTTGTCAGATCCTGAAAAGATTTTTTTCTTTTGACCCAAGGCTTCCAGACAACTGAAAGAATAAATATGTAACCCTGTCATGAATGATGCTTATATAGGGTGAACTGATAGAGCCAGGGCAAGAACACATGGGAAACAGGTGAATTTCTTCTCTTTGTCATCTTTAATCTCCCCTTCTTCCACTCATGAACCCGCTCTCACTAAAAATAGCTCCATTTCCCGTATCTTGATCTGTGATTTGACTCTCCAGTTTGCATCCCAGAGAATGCTCATCTCCCCAGAGGTGACTTTGGAAAAAAAAATAGTAAAAAAATTAAACCAAAGAACACAACAACAAAAACTATTTTTTCCTTCATCCCTATCCCAGAATCATGATGATGTGCCAGTTTACATCATCTGTAAATGATTTGACAACCAAGTCTAAGAGGCAGATGAGACTCTCCCATATGTACAAGTCACTTAAAAAAGCCTGGAGAAGATTTTGTTGAAAGCAACCAAATCCAGGATGTAGGGGAAAGAAGGCACTGGAGTGTTCCATGGCATTGCTTTTGCTGATATCCAGAACCTAGGATGATGACATATGACATAGGCAGGATTCATAACTTCACAGAGAGAAAAGTAAATATTTTGTTATGGTCCAGCTAACCAGATACCCCTTAAAAACAACAACTGTTTTCAGAGCATCTCTTGTAGAACAACCCTCTTCGTTGCTATTACTGCAAGCTGAAAATGAACTCCTTGAGATAGTGCTGTCATTAGAGTCTTGGCCTTACAAAGTCTACTCTTAGGCTTTTTAGTTGCTAAAGCAAAATTACAGGTTATATAATTTTATCATGCTATTCATTACAGCGATTATTTGTTAACACAAGCCACAAAAATGCCATAGCAATGGGGAAGGTGGTATGTGTAGTGAAATATTTTATGTGTGGTGGCATAAAGCTTTATTGGCATGAACTGGAAGTGGATATATTACTCATGAATGGTGAAGCCAGCAGTAAATTAAGAAGGTGGCCCCAAGTGAGTATTAGTCACCTAAACACAACCATATGCCACCAGATTTTGTGTTACATTTTCACAGAAATGTTATTTAGAAATTTTCTACAAATTTTAGAAACAGACTCCAACTTCAAAGCCTCACAAATGAAGACCCAAGAACCAACAAGTGTGCAACCCACCTCTCCCCTTCCAAACTCTAGATCATTAAGAGTTTGTCTGTAAATCAAGATGTTCATCTCAAGCGTGGCTATTGAATGCCATGAGGTCACCCTGCTTGCTTCCCTTTGCAAGCCTTAGATCACAAACCACTTTCCACCTACAGAGAGGGATGACTTGTGTGGCATGGACTTTTCAAATACAATGTTTGAAAACTGTTGAGCCTGTTATAGTGTTTCATGCCTGCAAACTAACTGCTGCTATTTGCAAAACTACAGAGTTCAGGAAATACAAGTATTATCTTCATCTTCCAAAAGATAAGCTTGTAAGAGGCTGGTACGGCACATACACAGCATACTATAGGAGCTGTCAGTTGTTACCGTTTGCTCAGAGCGGCTTTTGAGCCACAGCAGCAACATAGAGAGCGCTCTATGTTGCCTTAGCTATGTTATTTTAACAGTAATTGAATTAGCTGGGTAAATCGGGTCACATTTTGGTTGTTTGCACACAAGTCTGCAAAGAGTAAGCGAAGATGTAAGCAGCATCTCACCACGGAGCCAGCCTGGAGCTATGCAGAGGCACCAAGGACTGCACTGGGCAGTTGGTGCTGCTTTAGCTGCCTTCCACTGTGTTTTGTGCTGCCATAGCTTAATTTACCTGTAGAAGTTTTGCGACCAGCAACAGTTTCAACAGGACTTTACTTGGAGAAGGGATTCCCATACAGGTTGTGAGCGTGCAAGCCACAAGTCCCTGGTCTGTCTCATACCCAGAGGGGAGGGAGCCTGCAGCCAGTACAGAGAAGCTTGGAAGGACTGGGGAAAGGAGGTGGTTAATGCCAGAGCACAGCCTGAGAAGCAGTGTAAACCAGGAGCTGAGCAAGGTTTGAGGTATTTTACATGTTATGAGTGCAGATCTTAGAACCGAAAAGCTATTAACTATATCAGTGTTTTGCTAACAAACATACATAGAGTAAGAACTGTTTACAGACAAAGAGAAAATAACGGATCACTTTCCAATAGGGTTATTTTTCAAATAAAATAGAGGGATTTGCAAGCCAGCTCTTCCTTTCCCTGTACTTCATGGTTATTTCTATACATACTTAACAATCCCAAACTAAACCATTCTCAAACGGGAGGGAAAAAAGAAAAAGGAAGAAAGAAAGAAAGGATGGAGTCCTCAGAGAACTGGCAAAGAGCTATTTTGTAAGGAGGGAACCAAGGAAAACACTGGCATAAGGCACAGTTGGAGGGTGTCAAATCCGATGTGGCAGCCCTTTCTTGTGCTGCTATGTGGAATTTGCTTCAAAAGATCAGCAAAATGAAACTCTTCATACCTGAACTAATACAGATCCATGTAAATTTGAGCTCTGATCTTATGGAGCCAGTCACATTGCCAGAGGCTCAAAAGGAGTTGTCTTTGTTTGTTTTTGAAGTCTATGTGAAACCGGATCTCACATACTAATATCTTGATCCAAACAATATAATTGAGTCTTTTGCTGTTCCACTCACCCTTTCAAGAAAACTTTCCTTCACTCAGATTTCATTTTTATCTCCTTCCAAAGCAAGGGCAAAGGGTAAAAATACTTTTCCTTTTAGTAAAATCTTTGCTTCTCTCCACAAAAAGTTCAGGAGTAAGATAAGGGTGTGGGGGTTAAATAAACAAACAAATAACTACATAAATGAAGCTTGTATTCAACGTTGCTTGCCTGTACTGCAGAACTGCAAATGAAGAACTGCAAATTGCACTGGGATCTGTATCGCTGCTAACCCAAACAGCAGAAAAGTTTAAACATGCAAGAGCACAGGTAAAATGAACAGCAAGCCGAGAGCTCAACTTCTTTCACATCATTTATAAAAAATGAAGCCATTTGTCATTTGGAGGACAGAGGAAACCGTTCTGTACTGCTGATTTCTAATTGTTTTGCCACATATAATCCAGGGCAGTAACCACTCTAGAAAGAAGACTCAAATTTGTCCTCTTAACTCTTTCCTTCCTGATTCTCCACTGAAAGATACTTGGGAAATGTTCCTCTGTTCAAATCAGCAAACTGCATTGGTCTTTCTAAGACTCATTTACAGTCTTCAACACATTTCAGAATTAGGGTGCCTGTATTTCATGCAATTTGTTCACATGACAATACAACTGGAACAGATTTGCAGCTTGATCATAGCACTGGAAGTCTCCAGTCAGCCAACAGACTTTGGAAGTTAAACAAAATGAAATCCAAATTCTAAAGTTTTGGACAGTCATTCACCAAGACTTAAAACCAGCTGCATATTTAATAATTTTTTTAATAACTGAATATACCCACAAACCATTTTTTTTTTAAAACATTTCCTATAAACTTCTTTTCAATTTCAACAGAATTTATGAATCAGCACCCATTCACAATAAAACTGCGTAAAGCCTTCTCTTTCTATTATTGTGCTAACAGGAACAAACACACAATAGGACAATCCAACAAGAAAAAAAAACTGTTCTGTTCAGTACAATAGCCAAGGTTGTCAGAGATCCTGGAATGATTTTTACCTTGCTTCAGTAAAGCACGTGTTTGTCACAAACCTGACCAGCAGCAAAATCCACCTATAACTGCCTCATAAAATAAACAGCTGTGACTACAACTGAACTTTTGTTATGTTTAAGCAAATAAAAGTTTAAAGGCACTAAAATCTTTGTTAGGCTGGCTATAAAAACAATTATCACTTGTGCTGCAAAGTTTGACTTGAGCAGAGCTTTATATGCCCCATTCAGTTATTGTCCTTACAAATCAGTGCTTGCCCCATGCACCAGGACACTGAGAGTTTGCGTGGCCCTAAACCACGACATCCAGCACACATAGCCCAGGCAAAGAAGCCAAAAACCAACAGACAGCACAGAATTCAGTCACGGATACAACTTGTCCTATTTGTAAGCCAGCCTCCCGTGCAGAGCTGGGGACGGTGGACACAGCACTGCCTGGAGTTCAGGCTGCTGCTTCTGAAGTGCTGCAGAGCAGAGCTCAGGCAGACGCTCAGTCCAGTTCTCGGTATCAGGCCTCAAGCCAAAATCTCGTGAAGTCAGCTGGAGACGTTCCATTTTCTGTGAGTGATATTGGAAAAGAGCCAACTGAATATAAGTAATGATGTTTTAAATGTACGGTGCTACAGGAAGTGAAAAGATTAAGTATTTGTTCCCTAGCATTATTTTTTTCTTTTTTTTTTTTCTCCCCACTAGCTTTCTTCTCATTCTTCTCTTAGTAGATCAATTTAAAATCAGCAAGAAAAACAATCTATTGCCATGTCCTGTGCATTTGCCCTTGCTGCTCTAAGATATGGCAGAGGTCATTATCACCTCAAACAACTCAGGTAGGGTATATGTGAACTACATTTTCCTTAGTCTTCTTGCAACTCAGGGCTTGGCATATTTATTTCAACATTGTGCAACACTGACTCATAGAAAATTTGGTGAGAAGGTTGTTTAAAAACATGACCTCACCCCGTGCCCAAAAACAGAGCAAACTTCAGTGGTTTTGGTTTCTTTCTTTTTCTTTTTTCTTTTTTCTTTTTTTGTCCATCTTTTTGATTTGCATAAGCCTATCAATTATAAACATATTTTTTCCATGATTTTCAAGTCCCCCCCAAGCTAGTCCACAGATTGCTGTGGACTGTTGTGGTCTGCCACTGAATTTATGCCGTTCTCATTCTAATCTGGCAAATTTGCATTCTGGCAATTATTTCTACATGTGTTGATATACTCAGGACTAAACGTCCTAGATTTAAAAATAACAACAACTAAGAATCAGATTGAAAGGGAAAGCAAAATATTGTTATATTTCTGTTTTCTTATTAAGTTATATTTTGGCAATCCTCAGAGAAATTAAAGCTTTGGAAACATTCCATGTGGCAACACTTTTTCCAAGAGTGAAGAATTGCAGGGAATACACAGACATCATTTCATGATTAACAGGCAATGATCCTGTGGGCAGAAATGAGAAGCAGAAGGAAAATCTGTGTAGTAAGATCATGGAGGATGGAAATTGGGAGTCACCAGACAAATTTCCCTGGAGTGGTGGTCTAGTCACCAGGACCTATACGGTTCTTAATCACTTAGCTCGTATCTTAACAAGGTTTATTTAGTGTCTTCTTGTCTTTGGTCATGGGACAGACTCAAGATTACGAGAAACAACTATTTCCATCTCACATACAGAGCTTGGGAAGTAGCCAACTGCTCTTATATGCACAAGCCATACATTAAATTAAGCTAGTGCCAAGGAGACATGATACACCTATTTCCCTCCTGTAACATCACAGAAAATAACAAGTAGAAGGTATGGCCACTGTAAGCTGTATACTTTATAGCTGAGTCCACATCTGATGTAATTTGAAAGGTAGGTCATGGTATATGGTCTCATAGGCTATTACAAGAACCATAAGCAGGTTCTTACTGTTGTTGTAAATTCTCCTTGTGTCACAAGTGCCCATTATGCTTATTGTAAGAACACCGGTCCCGGAGAGACTGACTTTGTTAAAACCAAGTAACCACAAGCATAAAATTCACAAATCCCTCTGCAGCAAAGCAACCGTTACAATGTACTGTTCCTAGAGAGCTGCCCATTTTTCATTCAACATCAAACATTGAGAAAAGACTGGGAACAAAAATAGCTTTATTAAGCACATTTTAAAAATACTTGTGTTTAGAAGAGAAAAGGCTTACAACTCTCAATGAAGAGAAGAGATGGAAATCATAGCTGCTCAAAATTTATGGCCACACTAATTGAGCTCTTTGCTACCCTGAGATAGCTGCTAATGTAAGCTCTAGAAATTGAAGTCTAATACCTCTAAGAGAGCTTGCACAGAAGCTAACAGCATCCCATTGGTGGGAAACTTAATTTTTACACACATAGAAAAGAACAATTTGAGTCTAGCTGCTTGAGAATGGGGGAGGTAGGGGAGAAAACCCAAAAAAGAAATATGTGTATTTCCTATTGAAATGTTTTAGCTTGGGATTTTTCCAATAAAAATTTACAGGCTTTCCAGTAAAGTAGCAGCTCTCTGAATTTTTTCTTTTGGTTAAAATATATATATACACATACACACACACATCAAAGCTTTTGGGAGACTTTGTTTTTCCATCAGCCCTAGTCAGAATGATGTTTGTAGTTTATTGGTCAATGGTGATCTATAAGAAGCTGGAGAAGATGGATGGACTCAGTTAATTCAGATCCCCACAGAATTTTGAAATGGACAGCAAAATAGATTTTGTGCAAAGCACAGTGGTGAAAAATGGTATAGTTACCAGAAAAGGAAAAAGAGGCTAGTCTATCACACCTTAGGCAATCTAACATTTCACACTTAACTCCTGAGAAAGAGCCAAGAATTTAGCTTCAGCACAGGAGCTTGCTCAAGACCCCTTTACCCCACCCGGCTGGTTTTGCTCCACCAGACTTTCCTCATAATTGGAACTTGGCCAGAGTAGAAGTCTCAATAATAATAATGAAAAAAAAAATATTCCATAAACAGAATCTGTTTATCTGTTTTACAGCAAAATAAATATCAGTGAACAGCCAAGCTTACCCGGAGAAGTAGAAGGATAACTGTACAGCCAAGACCCACTGCTCCATTAAAGATGTTTTGTGCTGCTCAAATGGCCCAGAAGCACTTTGAGTACAGATTAGATAACAGCCAAATCATCTTCCACTCTAGTGAAGACTTCTGATCTCATGGACTTTACCTGCACAAACCTTTTCTGTCAGACCATAGTTCAAGAAATAATTTTACATGCATTGTATCAGTACTTTGATATTCCAGCCATTTCTTACAACCTTGGGCAGCCCTGAGCCCCCAGCCATCTTCTGCTTTCCAGCTGGGGATTAAGGGAGGAGACAGCCTGAGAGCCAGTTAGGCTCCGAGCGATGCTTTCAGCCAAATCCCACATCACTCGATGTGTACCATTGCCACAGACCTTTAACCACATTGGCCCAAAGCATGGAGTTGGGACACCGGCAGATCACAACCCGCAGCAGATCTGTAGTGACACACTGGAAGGAGCAGATGAGGGTTCAGATTCTCAGCTCTACCCAAAGCTTCCCAAGATTTGTGTAAATCACTATCTTTATACCTCAGTGACAAATGCAAAGACAATGCTTCCTTCTCTCACTCCTGACCTATTCAGGCAACATAATCTAGTGCCTGCTTCAATATTCTGGGCTAGTTTGGCTGCACACACCTAGGACTAAGACAAACACTTTTGCCTAAAGAAACTCTGTCAGAGCGAGATCATTTATTGAGGACAGCTTTAAAGGGACTTAGGGCAGTAAGAAGGGAGGGCTCAGCATGCCCTGGTCACTGTGTGACAGAGGTGACCCAAGTTGCAGGCCCGGCCCTGCCCAGGTGAGAACCTGAGCACAAAGCCTTAAGTGGTGTCCTGCAATTTAGGAAAGAAACTGCTTTTGTCTTTCCCACATATCATCAGTTTCTTAATATAACACAGTTCTTTTTTCCTATTTTGAAAGGCTACTACCCCATTCAAATTGTATCCCAGAACTGGCTTCCAAGAGCTCTATGAAGAAGTCATGTAACTATTGGCTTTTCCCATGTAATCCAGTGGACGGATGTCCAAGTGCAATGTCTCTGGGCATGAATGTTTAACATCACTTGTGAGATATGAAAACAGAATGAAAGCAATGCACATTGCAATATTTGTACAGCCAAAGCATTGAGAACTTTTTACAAAAGGTGCTCTGTAAATATAATATGACATTCTTCACGTATACACAGACACTGAAAACGTCACTCAGGACCACCTCCAACAGGCCACACTTTGTCTCAGGCAATCACTTCATCCTTAACACATTCCCATCTGGTTTTCAATGTAATTTGGTTCAATCCTAAAGACCACCAGAAAGGTTTTCACAGTCTTAATTGGCAGACACTTAATTTCCATTTATTTTTAATAGGAGTTAGGTGTTTGCCATTTTTACCTTTGAAAATTTCTCATCATCTCACTTCTAATAAGGGAAAAAGTTCTGCTAATCCTTTACAAAAATATTGAAGTAACACCGACTGCACTTGCTTCTAACACATGCACGCACACCCACGTGCCGAGGCCTCTGCATGTAAGGCACAGATTTGTACCGAAAGGCACACAGGGAAGAGCCACAGGGATGTCTCAGCAATCACAAGAGCAAATGCTCCTGGAAGGGTGGGAAGGGTGAGTTATCAGCTTCAGCACCAGAAATGAATGTCAGTAACACAGACAGGACAGACCTGTGGAGCAATCTGATTCTTTTTTTTTTTTTTTTTCTCCCAGGTATTATTTCCACTGAAGCACTTGCCTTTTCCCAAGTGCCTTGGTTATCTGGAGTAAATCGCTCAATTGGATATTTCTTCTGGGTTGAGTTAATTACATGAAAGAGTAAAACAACTTTGATCCAGTTCCTACAGTAAACATGAGCCTGTATTTCAGACATACCTGCCAGCAAGCACGGCTCCACTCATGTGACACCCTGTTTGCAGAAAACTTTCCAAAAGAGCCAGAAGTAGTAGGGATTAGGGTCCTTCCCTGCGCCATCCCTCCCACCCACACTGCACAGGAACCGCCCTATGAGGGCATCCCCCAGGTGGGCTTACTCATGGAGCAATACATTTACAGCAGCTACACGAATGATGTGAAATATCCTTCCATTACTCTGATTTTCACACAATTTAAATCAAATTCCATAAGAACAAATGAAAACATGTTTGCTTTCCCTGTCCTGTGAAACCATGCTGGTTTGGAGGCCCTTTAAATTTGGTGCAGAAAAAGAACTACAGCATTGTAGTTCTCTTAAATCTCAAACTGCAAGTGGCAAATCTGTGTGACTGATGTTCAAACTATAAGTGAGGTGTATTTTTAAAGGGGAAGCGCAGCTGTCCCCCTCTGCCGCAAGGTATTTTTCAATTTATGCGGCAAATCCAATATAAAGGTTTATTGTACGGAAGGCAAAAGATCTTAATCAGGAATTAGCCGCTTCTAATGAGGAAAAATAAGCACCAAGGCTGCAAGAATTATTTCTAAGAGATAAGAATGTAATTGCCTAATGTGACTAATAATCTGATAAGAGCCTGTTTTATCTGATTTAACCCACGGAACTGCTGCTAATGTACAGAATTTAAAATAATCCCCAAGGAATTCCTCTTATCACAAATGGGATTGCAGAATGATAAAAAGATTCATTGTTGCAGTATTTGCTCTGGACACTTCTGTTCAAAGGAAACAGAGTTTTGACAGCTTGCAGTAATTGCAGCATTTGCTCGGATCATTTCTACAGCACCTGAATTTCTGAAGACAGAGTACATATTCTTTTCAGTAGACAGTAAATTATATGACCCTCCTTCATTTATAGCCTAGATATGATATCAATGCTACTACCAGGAGCCAAACACATCCCCAAGTCCCTGTGAAAATGTTTTCTAGTGTATTTTCTTTCCATACTGACAGAAATTAATGTAATTTGAAATCTGTAGTGACACTAACACTGTCATTATCCAAAATCATGCTCAGTTCTAATCCTACCATATAATGACTTTAATCCTAATGGGCATAATCATATCTGATGTAAAGCTAGATACATGACAATCACAGAATTTAGTGATATTATTATACCAAAGAATAGCAGCTGTTGATTTGCCAATATTAACAAGTAGCAATCTTGTGATAACTCATTGCTCCAACAACTAATCAGAAGAGGACTGAAAATTTGGCATTTTGGTCCAGTAATTACATCTTTAGAATGTTACAGTTGGTAATTTGCATGATTTTCACTGTTGCACTTGCCATGAATTTTCTCTTCATCCAGTACAAAGACTCACGGCTGGCTTTCTGTGCCAGTATTGCTATTGTTTGTTTACACCTAGCTGTGCATTCAGCATAGCAGAACACTGAGAAGCTAAACAATGTAAATACACAGGTTAGATAGGTAGGACATAAACCTGAGAAACTTAAAACTGAAGGCCTTACCTCGTGACTGTGTGCCCACATGACTTTATAATAAAATAGCCCCTTTGGGGAAAACAAAAACAAAACTCCACTACCCCGATCCACACAGACTTGTCCTGCCTCTGTTTTCATGATCATAATGCAAGCAAAAGATGCATAAAGGGGGAAGAGGAGACCATGAAGTCTATGGAAGGGATAAAAATACTATTTTTTTTTCATAATTTAACGTGGTTATCTTGGAAGGGGAGACTGGACCATTTCATTTTTGCTCTTTAAACAGGAGTTTGAGGAAGATTTTTTGAAAGTTACTGTCGGGTGTGAGAACAAACACCTCCAGGAAGGAAGACAGGGCAAAGCAGGCACACGAAGGGTGCCAGGTCACCCCTCTCCCAGAGCAACTGCCTGAGGGATGGGACTAGGGGCTGCATCATGGCCCCCATCACCTCCATGCAAATCTTCACAGCACTAATACAAGAATAAGGCAAGTGGGTCCACAACTGCTTCATCCTTAGTCCATAATTCTCTGAGCCTAGTTTCCTTTTCTTTGCTCAACAGTGGGTGTGAGCTGTTGCAGAGTTTATCAGGGAAGTAAAAGAGCAGGAGGCAATGCACAGAGCAAGACACTAAACGAACATGCCAGAACTCCAGTAAAAGCATGTTTTCACACAATGCAAAATATGGGCATGAGCTGAGTCTCTCCCTCATAAAGAATGTAAATATCAAACAGATGAAAGCGTAACTTTCCGTGATTCAGTATTATTATTGTTTGTATTTGTGGTGTCCTCAGAGATCTTGGCAGGCAGAATTTCCACCGCAGTAAGTACTGTAATACAAAGTAATAAACAAGCCATTCCCTGAAAAGTTTTCATTTTAATATAGGTCAATGTACACAAAGTGGGTGTAAAAACCAAAGAGACAATATTGAGGAACAAGGATAGGAGAGATCAGAGCAATGTCTCTTTCAGGAATGGGTTATTTGCTGCTTAGCCAAGAACCACAGAGCCCCAGTCTTGGCGAATCCTCAAATATCACTGTGGTACATAAGATAATTATGTGTGCGCATAATTAACTGATCTCTAGTCATTTAAATTTAATCACAATATTAAAATAAGAAATGTATCAAGAATTGCTGCCACTGTTCTATATACCATCATAGCAAGAGTAGATGGAATAAACCACATAAGCCCTCAGACCTGGTAAGACACCACAACCTCACCCAAAGCTGCAACATCCATGACCACAGAGCACCTTTGCAACATCTAGCTTTAAGCTGGGGTTTCTGATAAGTTAACAAGCAAGTAAACCTCTCCTATAGATCTACATTTCTGCACAGAGAAGCTACTCAATAAATACACAAGTACAACACAAGTACATGGGACATTAGAGAATTACTATTTTTTTTTTAAACCAACCACATCTCCAAGACTTTTTTTCATAACAAAAATTAAGTAACTTCTGGACACCTTTTCCCTCCCCTAACTTCATCATTACCTCAACTGGTTCATAAAACAAACCAAGGAAACACTAATGAACAGAATCAGCCATTAACCAAATTTTAAAGGATTTTTTCTAGAAGCCCTATGATTCAGTCATCAAAGAGCAGACAAAGATGAAGCTACTGTCATGCTAACCTGCAAAGACTGCATGAGTAAGACTAACATGCACTACCTGCTACAAGAAAGTTAAGAAAGACCTTACTCCCCCTTCTTGATTTCAGAGTTTATATACATGTATGTACGATTGCATCCATTGATAGCTCCTAGGAAAATTGCTATTTGAATCTCTCATTCCTCAAACTTTTCACACTGTCGCAATGACAAATAAGCAAGGAAACACTGGACATGTGCAGGCATCCACTATAGCCCTGCTGAAGAGTTCTCAAAATTCACAGAAACATCCTACAAAGCCTTGCATGAGCTGACATATTCTGTTTCTTCATCCTCCAGATACTGTAACAAACACCTCCCTAACATCAGAATCTCCTGAATACCTACAAGGTGACACCTAACCATCAGACTTCAAACCCAAATACATTAGCAAACCCCACTACCACCACCACTTTTTCTTCACAAACCACAACTGACTGTCTCTAACCCCAGGAAACTAGCATTTAAGCAGTCATGTAATATATCAACTTGTTTGTAGCCCACCCTAGAGAACAGGTTCTAGGTAATTGCACCAACCAAAACTAACATGCACAAATGGCTGAAAGATTTTGTTCTTCTTGTTGTTCCATGAGGAATTCAGTAACAACCATTCCTCCATCAAAGTATGCCTGAAGAGCTTCTGTAACATCTACATTCTAGAGAGTATCAGAGGTGTATTAGCGCAGATCTGCAATCAGATAAGCATAAGAAGTAGTAGCCTAGAAACTACTATTAATGAAAACACAGACCTATGTCATCTAGTTAGCAATCATCCAAAACACATTTAAAAAGCCAAGCTACACAGCCAAACCCTGAGGCACCATCATATCTATAATGAGAAGAAAAATCATGAGACCCATCTTCATCTCCTCCATCTAAATATGAACTTTACTCAGTAGAAATACTCTCCAGGGAAACAGTTCATCTCTGAATGAACAGTGTTACTATCGTACTTGCTCAACACAGTGGTGAACAAAAGCCCCATATCCAGCAACTTCCGACAGTGGCATGTCACTGCACCATGGAAATTATGGAATTCATGATCCCTGACCATTGTCTCTGAAATTTTCCTTAAGCTGAGTTTCCTCTCCAGCCTTCGAACACACTCCCACTTCCATCAAAATCATCAGAAGCAAACTACAGATCAGCAAATTCTTCATGAAGCCAGACAAACCAGTGCAACAAATACATCACTGGTACATCTTCCCAATCTTAAGAATAAATGTTTTTAAGCAACAGACGTGCCCCATTATAGCATCCTATCCATACACGTGTACTTCAGAACAGGGTATGCAGCATCCCATATCCTTGCACCATCACCATGGGTAAAGCAGCAAGGACAAGCAGACAATGCACATGGGAAAGAAGCTTAATAAAGAAACATTGAGCTACAAATAGGTAAGAGTCTGTCATAAAGCAGCCCCTCCATTCCCAGTTTCTCCATCCTGATTATCCAGTGCAGAGGCCCACACTGACATGGAAACTAAGCAAGACAAGTTTGTAGTTGGAGACCACATCACTTGTTAAACCAACTGGTATAGTTAGAGAGAATACAAGCTTTTGGGCATACACATTCTCTTCTATTTCTTGTTTGAAATACAAGCAGCAGACT
This sequence comes from Netta rufina, assembly GCF_964035555.1. Taxonomy (NCBI): domain Eukaryota; kingdom Metazoa; phylum Chordata; class Aves; order Anseriformes; family Anatidae; genus Netta; species Netta rufina. Next base: position 26,813,764 of record NC_140129.1, read on the forward strand.
TCAAAGCTAAACACAAATTGAGAACAGTTACTTAGAGTGTAATTAAGACAAGTATTTATAAGACCATCTCTGAAAGGAAAGGTAGTTGGCACCAGTGAAACAGAGGGGATGTTCACATGGAGGGGAGGAAAAGAAAGGGGAGGAAGAAAAGAGACGATAATGTGGTTCTCTCTTAGCAGAAAGAAAGAGACAGGTAGTTTATAGTCTGTGAAATGTGGAGAGGTTAATGAAGGAAGTTATAGTGTGCCATAAACCAAATATTTCTATTGAGCCCGTACTTCATGGTATCCAGTCAAGTCAGGAATTTGAGTTCCCAGCCTCAAATTTGGATGGTTGCTATAGTTTTCCCTAAAATTAAGATACACAGCATGTATTTTGGTGGAAAGAGTTCACCTCTGACACCTTAAGAGAGACTGGACTGTGGCTACGTATAGGTTAGGAGATGTGTTGTCTGGGACAATCACTGCTGCACCACCACCCCCAAGCACTGGCGGTACATATGAGCTAGAAAAACTGCTGGATTCCATACAGGTGTTCATTTTATGGTATATGACCCTTTTACACTTTGTTGCTCCACAGCTGCTGGCTACTCCTCTGTCCCTGGAGACCACGAGGATATCACCTCTCTCTCAGCAAGACCACTGCTCTGCTTCACATGTGCTAATTACACCTCTTCCTCAAGTTCTCTAATAGAGGAACATGAAATTAAACTAAAACAACTGTTCCCAAAGTGTTTTTCAGCAGAAATTTTCTGGTTCTGTTTCAGACCACATCCTTTTTTTCCAGCTATTTCTGATGCTGTAATAAAAGACATTTCCTACAAACCTTGCTACACAAAGCTAGCACACACATTCTCTAAAACAGTTTGGGTAAGAGTACAGTTTCATCTTAATTTTCAGGTTGATTGATATAATATTTTACTAACATTTTTTCTGAAGCCTAAAAATGGCTTTAGTTTAAAAATATATATATATATATCCTGAGAGAAAGTATTAAATAGGCTATACTTAATATGAAAGGAGATTACATGCTATAGCATCCTTAGAATTCAAGTGTAGCTCTATTAGGAAGTTATTACGTTAGTTCATGGATTACTTTACGCAGGTTGATGCAAGTTTCATGAAAAAAACTTCTTTAACTGGAAATTATCTTTTAAAAGCTCTGCTTCCAATTTCAAGTTGACATTTACAGAGAATGGGCAGATTTTAAAGACACTGAAACTAACCAGCAGCAATCGGTAGTAAAATCCCCAAAATGCAGGACTGAATTTAGAGCTGACATACATTAATAATCCCCACTGGAATCAACCTGAGTTGCATTGATCTGTGATATGGTACTTCCTCAACCTATAAACCAGTACATTGTGTTTATATTTGCAATTTTAACTCTGTGATAAGCCAACAAGAGAGTTTCCTGTTATTCCTAAGCTTTAAGAGGTGCTGTAAAGCAAAATGAAAGCACATCACTATCTGTTTGAGTTATTAATGTATCAACATAGGAAGAAATCAGACAGGCAACAACTAAATACATGGAAAATATCTTAATTTCACTAAAAAACACAGGAAATATGTAAATTAGACACAGCTGTAACACTTCACAGCACAGGCACTACATTTGCTATCAGTAACCAGTATTAAACACAAAAGAAAGCAGTAAACCCTTAGAAATAATTTATGAGTTATGTCACTTTTTTCCCAAAACTTTTGAAAATTAGCAACCAGCACTAAATCAAGCCATTGATTTTTTTCTTCCTCTGAAAATTGATGCCCACCAGAGAAATATTTCTAAAATAAATGCCATGTCTTAAATAAGTGTGTTAAAATTTACACAAAAAGCAGAACATTTTGCAAAAACTTGAAGACATCAGTGTTCCTGTGATTTTCTAATAACCTGCAAATATTGTCACAAATACTTCACTCATTCTTAGGAGAGATCAGTAACAGGTTTTACAGTGGGGAAAAGCACAAAACACAATATTTAAGAAGGATATGCAAGAGATTAAGTTTTGACAGGTTTTAGCATAGCTCTCCTCTGTGAAAGTGCAGGACTGAAAAGCAGTGGGGAATGCAGAATTAGAAGGTTTATCTACCCAATGTATTCTTTTATGCAGTTACTTTTTTCTTGGGTGAAACCAGAGAAAAGTTCTCAGAGACTGCATCATGCAAATTGAATAGAATTAGATTTGTATATAAATATATATGTTTGTTTAAATTAATCTTCGTGTTTCTTGAATACAAATGTCATAGAGTAACAGAGAAGTTCAGAAATCATGTAGGATTTATTATTATTATTATTATACTTATTTCACTCATTAATACTGGTTTATTAGAGTGGACTGGATCAGTCAGACCCACACGTTAATTACACAGAAAAACAAAAACAAAACAAAAACAAAAACATGAGACCACATTACATAATGTAGCAATAATCCAGACAGGACCGACGGGTAGACGGAATCTGGATTGCAACATAAGTACCAGCTTTTAAATGGTATAGCAGCTTAGAAAGACATTATCCCCATATAATGTTATTAATGTGCGAATCCTTTGACTACGGTAGGTAATTGTCCCCCATAATTAAACCCCAGCATCAGTAGGAGAGATATAATGTGTGCTTATCATTTGTATTCTTTTTAGCTTTTATTTATTTATTTTAAGCACAGACAGGCATCATGTCACTTGAGGATTATCTCATGGTGGTTGAACTCATTAACTAGCAAGTATACATTATTTCACACTCGAACAATAAGGTCTCTATAGCACTCGCCTGACAGAAGTGGAAAAACATTCACATTCATCAGAAAGCAGCAGCGACTTAAGCCACACAATTCTCAAGTTGAAAAGTTTTGCCATATTTACCTAATCTGATGATAAAAGAAGTTTATTATTCACCGTTGATTAGATAAATATTTCTGTGTTTAGATAGACAGCTTCTAAAAAAAAAAATAATCAGGAGAGTGAACATAGTCTATACCACCTTTATGAGGAAGACAGATTCTTCATTACACAGCACTGGGTGGATTTAAACCCAAAGTCAGAAGCCCAGCATGTATTTCATTAGAGAACCAGCAACGTTCATAAAGTAGTAATGTGAAATAGTCCAATGTGAAATAATCAAGACTTACCAAGCTCCAGAACCTAAGAGATCTTCCTACTCAAAACACAGTGGCAAAGAAAATTACCAAAAAAAATTTGCTTGGATTCTCATATGTTAAAGAAGCCCCATGCCCAAGAAGCCATTGCTACTGTCCTGAAAGAAACTAGCTCTGCTGGGCTCTTATACACCTCAGCCGCTCCAGAATTTTAAGAACTTTGGTAGTATAAATTATTTATAAACAAAAGATTTACCGTTTACATTTTGTCTTAATGTTGACTACAGAATTGGCTCAAGTAGGGTACTGTGCACATTTGCTCACTAATTGCAGCAATGCAGTTTCAGAAATGTTAAAAAACAAAACAAAACCACACTTTAAAAACAGTTTGCACACTGGCACAGACCCCATCCTAGCAAATTATCATTTATCACGCAACCAAGTGAGGAGGTTTGTCAGCCAGAGGTCCCTCCTTCCAGCCACTGCAGATAGCTAGGCTTTTCCTAGAGGGGATTTGTCCTTCCCTGGAGGTACCTACTATTTCTGCAAAGGAGGGGGATAACTTGGCTCCTGTGTTCGTCACTCACCTGCATTCAGTCCCTAGCACTGTTTCCCCTTTTTAACTAGCCAAAACTCTAAACTTGCAAGCCTCTTATACCCAATTCAGGCATTACTAACAATGAGAACCTTCAGGGCACCAGATTCTACCTTTGTAGCCATCTGGGCTTAGATCTGTCATCATCAGCTTAGATCTGTCTAACTTAGATGCTGATCCAGCACTTCCACTCAGACTGAACGTGAAATGGTTTCAGGAGTTACTCTCAGACTAGTGGAAGTATTCTGGACTTGATAACGGGCATATGTAAATATTTACAACAAAACCACTCGCAGACTGACTGGAGAACTGTATTCCTGTGCCTCATCACAGCACCAACCAGTTCAGAAAAAGAGAGAGGGAAGATCTATGTATTTAATTATGTCACCCTATTTGAGTATCAGTTGTGAAAATTAGTGATGTAGTGAAAATTCATTGAGGTAAACATTGAAAAAAACATACCACACAGACAGACCCTGCATGAAGTAGTGTACAGTTTAAGGCCCCACCTCTACAGATACTTCATTTTTTTTGTTTGCAAAAACAACTCCAAAACATTAAATTAGACTACATTGCTATAGTGAAGCATGTGTATTTGGTTTTATGTGATTAAGTGCTAAAAAGCTAAATATGAGTAAGGCCAAACTCTTCTAATAAAAAATACTCTTATTATAATTAGAAAATGGTAATGTAATTGAAACATCAATAAAGGAGCCTCCAGCAAAAAAAATAAAAATATATATATATATATACATATATATACATATGCACACAAAAAAGTGCTTTTCCTTCACTTTTTTGGATATTTGTTCACTTTGCACTAATGAGAAAAATAAAATGCACAGAGTTTTCCTGAATTTTTTCTTCAACTACCAGGTGCAACATCTGCTCAAGAACACCTAACACATGCAGTGCTTCTACCATAATTGGTGCAGACAGGACAGGGAGCCTACCAGGTCTCTGATATTTCTAATTTCAAGGTTACTCATAGCTACTATTGTGTGTTCATTCATGTTTTCTCAATTAAAATTAAGTTCAACTAAAATCAATGTTAAGTTGCATGTAAACTCACTAGCAATGGATTTTTGTAATTTTATATGAGTCCTCTGTATTTTTAAAAAGTATTTTCCTGCAAGCTACAGAGAGACACTTGGTGAACATCAAATTCAACATCTTGGAATTCTTCCCTGATACACTAAACAAAAGTTGATATCTTCGTGTAGGTTAGCAATTGAGATCTATACACCAAAAATAGACCAGGAACTAGGTAAGACTTCTGAGCCAACTGCAATATAACGCTAGCGTTGCCAACAGCCAAATGAAACAATAATTAGATTTGAACAGAATTTCAATCAAGTCTCTGTGTAATTTACCCCAGGTCGAGGTATTTCAACACTACCCTTGAAAGTACCAGGAAGTACATGGTGGGAAGATGAATGCGCAGCCCTTACCTTTTAACAATGATCAGGGTCACATGGCTAATTAAAATACCTTTGTTTACATCGGGTAAGAGTCCTGCTGTTAGACCATCTGCACCTGCAGTCTGTTCCATCAAAACCCCTTCCACAAATTGCATGCTCCTAATAGGTATTGCTGTGCCAATGACAATTACCTAATTAGACATTAGAATGTCAATGCTGATTTTAAAATCCATGCTAATTATTTTACTGTTTGACAGAATATTTCCCAATGAAGGAAGGAGTCTGGATAGCATAATTATGTCACGAGGAACACTTCTGTATATGATTAAAAGGTTTGGCTGCCTCTGATTGGAAGGGCTCCAGTTATTTATGTATTTAACAAAGTTGCAATCAGCACATACGGTTTTCAGCTGAAAGAAACAATCTGAACCCTGCTTATTCACTTGCCTGCTATGGCAGGGCATATAATGAAGCTCGTGATTAGGTTCCTCTTCTTTAAGGTTTGTCTTTGAGTAAGGAGAGTTCGGAAATGGAGCGGAAACATGTCTAGAAGACAGATTACATGATAAGTCTCTTTTTCATTACAGTTTGAAGAAAAAAAGTGTGGGCACTGGATGCGTGATTGGTTTTATGTCTTTAGATATAGAACAGTAAATACCTTTGTGCCTAATGCCGAGTACTTCTAGGGGCAATTGCTGCATTTACTGGTCTCAAGCTGCTCCTGGTACTTGGCATCACTATACAGGTTTTGAAATATCTGCAACATTTTCCTAGGCCCCAAATTTCTGGCTTTTAAAGCAAGACAACTTAAACCATAAGCATGATAACACAAAAGATAAATTTAGGATTCTAAAGTGTTCAATTCAGCTGCAACTGAAAGTCTTAAAATAAAGCACAATGGAGGAATTTAAGTGCTGTCACAGCAAACCACAAATACAGTAAATATAAGGAAGGGCTACAAAATAAAAGTATACTGCACAATAGGTGAAATGCCTATAAACCTTTCTAAACAAACTTACACAGTTTTTCTGTATTCCCTTCACCAGAAAGAGCACTGCAAAGAATTGTGGTTAAAGCTGTGATACCAGCAACGACAAAGTACAGCTTATGACTTCAAGTATCTCTGATCTTTAGTTGGTAAGCTACAAACAGGAAAATAATTTGTCCTTTTCTTAGAAAAATGCTGCGATGGTAGTAACAAAGACAAATATTTTTATCATTTACTATGTAATTTCCACAGAAGCAGTTACATAAAAATGATGTAATGCCTACACAATCAGCTAAACCTGTGTATCTGCATATCTATATGTTGTATACACATAGGACTTGTATCATTGTGAATATTCAGCGGCATATCCAACATATAATAATCTGCATTTAAATTCATATTCACAGCATATTGATCAGCATAAACCTCAAGCAGTACTATATAATACATGCCCATGCAACATTCAAAGCCATAGATGTCCCCTCACTTTCAAGAAACGCTATCTGATCAGAACCTGTGGTAAGCGCAAGACTTTTATCATTAACTACCATTAATGGAAAACTTGATCAACCAGAGCCAAACATTTCAAATCCCTCTTTAAATCTTCCTCCAAATCCCTTCTCAGGACTCATTTCTACTACAGCTCCTATAGGAAATTAGCTCATTGATGAGCAGGTTAAAGGATAAATCAGGATGTCTGATCTTTGCTTTCTCTTTTCTGTTTCATTTATAACAAAAACATATGTATGTAAACTGCACTGCATGCTCCTGTCCCTCCTCCATCACACTTACAGCACTTGCTTTCTTAGAATGCATATCTTAGAAATCCGACTCTTTCTGCAAGTGCTTTATAATGCCTAATGAAACAGGGTTGTTATTTTCATTTTGCAAATCATTCTGATACACCAAACAAATAATCAGATAATACCTTCTGACAAAAAAGGTATTATGGCCTGAAGATCTTTATACATATATATATTTAAATGTGTTTGTTTTATCTCCTTAATGCTCCTGGGTGCATTTACAGCCTTCTTAATGACTTAAATTTGAGGATTACATGTCTCAGAGCTACTCACCATTGCAGTAATTGGAATTCTGTAGCTGTCCCATGCAACACACACGGAACTGCTTAGCTGTGAGTTTTGGGAAAGTTTCAGCTCCAGCAGAGCAGTAGCCAAAAAGACACATCCTTTAATGTCTAAGACAGAACAGAAACACACGGAAGGTTTATACTAGGATTGCATCATCATATGCTTTACCAGACACTGTATCTTCAGAACATATAAACTGGCATTAACGTATCAGAAAGGCTGATGCAGCAAGACATCAAAAGTAAAGATGTGAGAAAAGTTAGGGGAAAAAATCCTAACCCCATGTATATCAGTGGCAAAACTCCAATCTACTTTATGCAGAATAAAATTTTGCTCACAAGTTTCCCCTTTAACATCACATTGGTTTGCTCTGTATATTAAGCATTTCCTAGTTGTGCATCAACCAAGCACAATCAAGCCCTATAGATCACAGCTAACCAGAAGGACAAAAATAAGTTTGATGCAATGCTCAGCTGGGGTAAAACATTTAACTCTCAAAGAAGCTCATCTTTGTCCTCCAGCTGGAGATGGGGCCCAAAATAGGCAAACTTCACATGGAAATTTAATTTTGAATAGTTATTTCAGGGCCATATTTTCCAGGTGGGGCATATGTTACAGATTTAACTGTCTATCAGCTGAGTATCTTAAGACTTGCTGTAAGCACCTGGTCACCACTTTAAAAACATAAATGATATCCAGTGACTTAATAATTTAGTTAGGCAATGCATTTGAAAAGACGGACTACTTTTATTTATTATATATTAAAACTTTGGTGTGATAAGCTCTATGCAAAATGCAGAAGGCTTATTCCCTACCATAAAGGAGTTTGGGGATGTTTTTTTGTTTGTTTATGTTTCTTGGTTGATTTGTTTTGTGTTTTTTTAACATTCCATTATTCTTAGGGGAAGTATAAAACTCACCTGAAACAACCTATCCACATTAGAATAATATGCATTTATCAAAAGTATATCAAAAATATAGTGAAAGTATGTGCTTATCAATTCAGGGTGTGATTTCAGAACCATTCTTTATCAGAACAATTTTCTTTCTACTGACGTAAGTCATAAAGCTCCCATTGACTTTGAAGAGATCGGAGTTAGGTCAACACTAAGTGCCTTTGAAAATTCCAAGCTTAAGTTAACTTTTAACTCTAAATTTATGTTGACTCAGTCACAATTTTCATTGTTCTCACTGGAATCATTACAGGAATATGCAAGTCTGTTAATAAATATCTCATTCCTTTAAGAATAGTATACCCCAGACTAGTTTTAAATAACTCATCCCTCTAAGAATGACATATCCCATCCATCTCTATATATTTCCCTAGATTCAACAGTTTCGACAACTGCTTGGAAAGGATTTATTTCCTCAGAAATCTGTAGTCCCATTGTGTTTTGCATTATCCGGAAATGGGACCCTGAGCTGGATCTGCTGCAGGAAAGCATCTCCTAACGGATATGATTTTGCTGAATGTCATATAACGCCCCGAACAATTCTTGGTCCAAGGATTCTTTCTGACAGGTAATACTCCAACAAAGCATCATCTTCTCTCCAAAGGCCATAAATGATCTCCAAGTGAATACTGCTGGTTTGGGCTTTTTTGTTTGTTTTGTTTTGTGTCTAAGATTAGTTCAAGCTTTTCAGAAAAGTAGTTGCCATTTATCAAGGTAGCATCTACACCCTCAGGTCAGAACTGGGGCCCTGGTCTGATAGGTATGTCAATACACACAATGAAAACACATTTCCTGTTCCAAGAAGTTCATTGTTTGCATACAGTAATGTGTTAAGTAAAAGAGGTGTTACAGCATTTTTCATGGATCCTGGACGCTTCTGTCAACCCAGGGATTCCACCTAGCAGCAGATCCCATCCCCACCTGGAAACTCCAGGAAACTTAGCAGTTTCCTTGTACAGCCTTTACAGGCCACACTTCCTTCCTTTCAAGCACCAGGTCCTCATATAAAAAAAAAAAAAAAAAAAAAAAGAAGAAAACTTCACGAAGGGGAAAAAGAGCAATCTAATACCTTTCAAACAAGTTATTGCCCTTCACCACAGTAATTTGTGCAATAAACCTTTGCTTCAGTTTCCTGAAACAGTGCAATATCCTATGAACAAATGTTTCTTTGAGATCTCTTTCCTCACATGTAGTTTATCACAGGGGGTTACCAAAGCACCAAGGCCATAACACCAGTGCAGGGCTGCCAGCCTCCTCCCTAGCAAAGGCTTTACTGCCCCATCAGCACCAATTTAGGACACATTGCAGCCACCCACACCGTGTATCATCCCACTCTCTCTGCTGGTGAGCCCAGATGTTGAGAGGCAGCACCTTCACTGGGCTGCAGGAAGGATGCGCGAACATGGAGGACCACGGAAATGAGCCCCGGCCATCAGAAATATCTCACCCGCAAGAGAAGGCAGCCCTTTTCCCTTTGCTTCCAGTGGTAGGTGCCAGCTGCACTGCCTCCCTGTGCAAAGCTGGCATTTGGGATAGTGTGTCTTCACTAACCAAGTTGCACTTGGCAAGCTGCAGTTCTTCAGGCACACAACAAAGAAAACAAAGTTTTATTGTCTTTCCACCCACAGCCAGTGACATCAACAGGGCAAGCAATCAACATCTGCTCCTTGCCCTCTCGTTCCTCTTTCCCCAGTTCCAGTAAGTGGCAGTAGACAGATTTGGTTTTATGTTTGTTTGTTTTGTGTTTCCCCTGTGTGATGCTCAGCCTATGTGGCTTCATACAGAAAAGGCTTCCAGAGCCCTGTGACCAAGCCCCATCTCTGCCACAGGCATCCCTGGGAAGTTGTTCAGCCCTGTGTGTCCACTCTTCTTCCATAAAAATGGGAATGCTCTGCCACTTCCTTCCCCTCACTCCTCACCTCCCCTGCATAGGCTATAGACTGTCTGATCCACAAAACCTTTGCAAATACAGTGGCCAGCAAATGAGAGTGGGATGTGTTCAGAGGCTCTTTTATCATGTACATTACTGTAAGTATCCATAGGTGGATAAAACAGATGGGAAAGAACTGTGAGAAGACTGTGATTAGCATAATTGCTAGTGATCACATCAGACAATCTGCGTAACCACAGTCAAGCATTTTTATAAGTATTGCTAGGGAGATTAATAAGAAAATCGGTGTTGGGAGAGCCACTAAAGCAGAAGCTATATTTTTTCTGGGGGGTTATTTTAGGGCTCCATACAGGACTGAAGTGTACCAAAATTCTCATGGGTATTTGTATGACAGCTCTTTGCATAGAAGCAGGTAGAAAGCCCCTTCACTGCCCCCTCCCATTTTACTGTAATTTGTGACCACTTTAGATGTGGTACTCCCAGCACTTTCCTGCATGAATATCTTGTCCAGACACAAAGACTTCTAGAGAAAGAAATCAGAGGAAATGGGGATAGAGGAAGAAGAATCCTGCAAAACCCATGGTGAGTACTAGAAGCTTGCCTTTGAGGAGGAAAAAAAAAAAAAGAAGAAAAAAAAAAAAAAGCACAAAAACCTGAAATACAAATTAAAAAGGCCAAGTTACCAGGTGTGTTTGAAGTCCCTGGCACTCCCACTGGCTTGCTCTTTGAACTAGGACACCTCAACAGCACTCATGCTCATCCCATGCCGTCTGCAGCGTATTGAGAAGCTTTTATTTCTCACCTTGAATGACAAGTGCTGAAAACAACCGGGTCCCTATACGAGTTGGACTGCTGGATATTTGTGCAGTGCAGGTTACTATCATGATAGCTTCAGTACTGGAGCTCAGTGACACCTTCAGTGTGCAATACCGAGACTTTCTGAGAAGCTGTCACACTTGCACATTCAGCTGAAACAAAGCCCCAACCCTGCACGTGTCTTTTCACTTGCTCCATAAAATTCCTTCATGGTTTAGATAAGATGTAAATTGTGGGATTTGTACTATCCAGCTCTACCCAAAACTTTTTCCAGCTTACACTCCCAAGGAAAATTTGGCAGAAAAATGACATGCTAAAATAATAAAAAATAATTAAACACGAGTTTTCTGTGGCAAAGCCACAGCAGACACTACAGGGAACACAGCTGGATTGGGTCAGGTCCCCCCCCCCCCCAGTGTTTTTCACCTTCAAGGTATGTTTCTGGGGGCATAAGCCCCCCAGGCAGGGGAGGCACCCCTGAATAATTTTGCCACTTGGGGGCAAAGGTTTTTTTCTGCCATGAGCCAGCCTGCTCTGCTCTGCAGCTGCATGGCTGCAGTGGCCGCTAGTCAAGCACTGAAGCCAAGCAACATGTGCTCAACGTGCAGGCACTGAGGGATCCGGGTTCAGGTTTTGCCAGTTCTCCACAAGAGCAGAGCTATGACACCGATTCCCAGCAGCACCTCTATCACCCTTTTTGTTTCCTCTATACCTTGTCATTTCTCAATCTCAGGCAGAAATGCGAATCACCAGCCTCTGTATACAGATTACTTAATACCTACTTCAGCTCTTGCAGCGTCTCTATTTGTTTTGATTCACCAGTATCTGCCAAAACCTTTGTTATGCTCTTTTCTTAGTCACTTGCTGAACTGTGTCAGCCTTCTCTTTGCATTTCCCACTGGTTCCCTTTCCACTGAGTTACCCAAGCATGTAGTGTCCCACCTTCTCACACCAGAGCTGCCCTCTCTCTTTCCCTGTGCTCCATCCAGCTCACTCATGATGACTGCGCCAAGACCCTCCTCTGTTGGAGGCTTACAAACACAGACCCTCAGGCCCTCCTCAGCTTCTCATCCTCTTTAAAATTTTAAACTTTTAGATAGTACCCACAAAAAGTAAAACAACAAAACTGACACAACTTTAACTTCAGTTATGGGTCAGGCTGACCAATAGCTGTATTCAACCCACAGGTCTGCTGTTGACAGGTATCAACCATCCATCCGTCTCAAGTTACACGAGGGAAGAGATTTGGTTTCACTGTCTTTGTACGGGACCTAGTACTGTGGCTGTAACCCCTAAATAGGGCTCAGAAGGGCTGCAGAGCACAGACAGGACCTCTCTGCATTAAGAGACAGTTAAGCTGGGAAGTTGAAGAAAAGAGGTAGAAAATGAAATATTTCTAGCTCTATAGCTAGAACTGACTCCTCATGCATGTATACTTTTTGATGGTCCAAATTACATGTTCACACACTTTCCTTTTTTTCCTTCGGAGAAATGTTTCTTTATGGAGCTCTCAGTACTGATGCACACAGAGGAAGATATGGCTTAGAAAATCTCACATGTACTAATGCCGCAACGTCTCCACTTGGCAAAGTTATTAGCGACTCAAAATGCGCCTCTTCTAATGGGAACACCAGGCAGCGAATCCAACAGTGTCTATGCACCCTGTTAATAACAGTACTTCCTACAAGACCTTCTTCAAGCTTTTCTGCATTATCCTTCAGGTGTGCCTGGGGGACGAAAGCAGATGTCCGGAGTCCCATGGAGGTGGGGAATCCAGCGCTGCTGCTCCCGAGGTGCTTTCGTCCCTCTGCAGCGCCGGCTCCGGTCTGGCCACCACCTGCACCCGAGGGCTGGGAACCGCAGAGCAGAAGAGAGGCAGCTCCGATGAGATTCCCAAACTCAAAAAAGCCCTGCTAAGCGGCACACTCCCACTCTCCCTATGTGCATCTTAGCACTGCAACCTCTTCACATCTCACGAGCTAGCGTGGAACAGATGCGTCCCCCCGTCAGGAGGCAGCGACACCCCTCCCTCCTCACATGACTCATATGATGTCAGAGCTGTCCTTGTCACCGACCCCAATTCGGGCTCACACGTCAAGGACACGCTCACTCGGTGGATCCTCACGGCACGACGGATCATCCATTCCCTCTCCCTTGGGCTGCCTACTTCCCAGCTAAGGGCTGAACAAGGAGGACTTTTTGCTAGTTCAGCAAACTCAGCTCCTCTGGGGGTTCCAGCAGCACCAAAATGCCAGGAGAGGCTGCAAGGTTTCCAACCTTTGACAGCAAAGTGAGCACCGCAGGGCACGGATCCCCCCCGTCCCCTGTAATGTCCAATACAGAGATGCAAACAATTTTTATGGAACTGCCATGTACTTTCATGTGATCTAATATTAGCTGTGCCGTATATAATTATTTTATGTAGTACTCTGCGTTCTGGTTGCGCTCCCATCGATATGTCTAGTAGATATTTGTAGTTCCCTAGTAATTTAATAGCTAGTTTGTGCCCTAAAGCATAAAAACATTTCTACCCTATCTAAAGTAACCGTGGGTGGTGTTATCCATATAAAATCTTTGAGTCCTAATGAGCTTTTGTTCTCAAGTTATAACCCAAAAATACATCACCCGGCTGTTCCGTTCTCTACTGAAGATCCTCACTATGATGTGAAAGGAAAAGAAATTAAAACCTTAGATAAATGTGTTTGATCTACCACAAAGTGGGAAAAGACACCCCTCTGTATTATATATTGTTGGGATTTTTTAACGAGCCCAGCTTCTGTTCATTGCTAAGTGTTTCAAGGCCGAAGATAAGCTGCCTTTTTGCAGACCTGGAGCCAGCTGTGGCTCAAGCTGCCCAGGCAAGAGATGCTGCTGGCCCTGTAGCGAAGCCACCATGGTCACCGGAGCCAGGGCACGATGCTGCAAAGCGGCACACCACTTGGGGCTCCTATGGGGAAAATGCAGCAGGCCCTTGTCCCCCTGCAGGGTCATTGGTAGGAGATCTCCCATCTCCTGACCTGGGGAAGATGAGGCTGCCGAGAGCCAATGGAGAAAGCCCCGCAGCGAGGCTTTGTGCTGCCTCGCAACCGCGAGTGCCAGGGACGGTGGTGACGCCAGCGCCTTCCTTCGCCTCTTCCTTCACTCGCTGTCACTGGCGGCCGTGGAGCCAGGCCAGAGCCCAGCGCTCACCGGGAGCCAGGCTCAAGCCTGCCTTGGCGTGCCCACCTCTGCTCTTTAGGAGAGGGTACAGGCTGTACAATACATCATCTGTTATGCAATTCAGCCTGCGCCCGGATCCGGTTCGCTTCCCGGCGGCAGGAATACATCCCCCCGGCTCGCCCCCAGCCCCATTCAGCCTGGCCACGCGCTGTTTGCTACCCGGGCACAGCACAGTGAGGAGCTCTGCAGCTCACAGCGAGCCGCCCGCAGGCAGCAGGCCGGGGGGCGGCGTGCCAGGGAGCCAGCTCGCAAGGGAGGCCTCGCTGGGCCCGCTTCAGCCCTGCCACTGCTCTCCTGGAAGGAATTGCACTTGGCCGCCTTCGGCATTGGCTCCCAGTGCGCCAAGTTGCTCTCGATTATACCGAGTTTAAAAATGAGTGTCCGGAAACATCGGTGGGAGAAATATCGCAGAGTTTGTCATCCATGGAAAAACCAAAATGTGCTTTACCAGCTAGGTATCAAAGAAAGCCTGAGATAAAATCCCTGGATTAACAACTCCACACAACCAAAGGAGGAAAAACAAACAAACCGGTTTTGACCTCAGAGGCTGACACCCATCTCCAAACGCAGAAGGGAAAGTGCCTCCAAGGGTAAAACCCGGCTGCTTTATTAAAAGTGAACAGCAAGCCAAGGACATTCAGCTAGGAAGCAAATAATTCCCCATCCATCGAAGCAACAGGTAGAAATGCCAGCAAATCCTGTCTGCTCTGTTCAGAAGAGATTTCCTAGTATCTATGCTTGGAGACAACGAAACCTAGATAGAGTATTAGCTGTCATTAAAAAGTAAACGAAGGCAGTTGGAATTAATTCTTCCACTCACGGTTCAGAAAGATTTTGGCATTCAGCACTATCAGTAAATCCCAGAAGTATCAATCAGCAGGTAATCTGTTCAGTGTAACCAGATAGTCCCATCACATACACGGATTTAACAAGTGCAGCACCCCAGAGAGATACCAATTACAAGACAATCAACTTCCTCCTCCCTTTACTCTGGGGAAAACTTTAATAAAACTGCAGTCCAGCCCTTGCCACACCTTACAGAGTGCCTTCTCTTACTGCCTGGAGTAAACAGAAAGACATGAGAATTAGCCGTCGATGAGAAAACAAGGATGCTGGTCTGCAAAATAAACAAAATAAAAAGCACAAATATTTGACTTTATAAAATCTGATCATTCCACTATTTTTGTAGGAAAAAGAAACAAGATACCGAGTCATAGATAACAGCCAAGCGATTATCGCGCTGCTTTGAGTAGTTCAAGGAGTAGGGCAGAAGATTTGTGGGCTTAAAGAAACAACTGACTTCAACCAACATCTCCATTATCTCAAGTTAAAGCTGTTGGCAAATTGAAATATACTCATTCTCTCTTAAAAAAAAAAATTAAAAAGTCATCCTGGACCGCAGAAACATACAGGGAAAAAAAAAAAAATCATCAGAATTGGTGAGAAATTCTTATCTCAATAAGCTGTATTTTTCTATCATGGGAATATTTTGTTGCATGCACTCCCTAGAAGCGTAAGTCCTTCCAGCACACGCTGCGCTGTGATGTAGCAGAAGGGCAGAGGCTGACGGGCTGTTTGGGCAGGCACTTTGTGGATCAGATGCAGACGTTCAGAGCAGTTTGGAGCAGGGCAGAGACCCTGTCCTATCGTACAGACCTTCAGCACATTTAAATGTATTCCATGCTATAAAAATAAATAAATAAGAAAAATAAAAATAAAAAGGTGTAAGATACCCGGGAGTCAGAAGAAAAGCTCAGTTTTAGTATTCAGTTCTGTAACATCACTGCATGATTGATGTACAATGGTGCCTGCAATGCCCCTCCCTGACAGTGCTGGGGCTCCATGTGTAGAGTTGCTTCCTTCCTTTCCCTTCCCTCCCACCTCTCTGCTTCTTGCCGATGGGCTGCTGAGTACATGCCAGGGTCTCTGTCAGCCCAAGGACCTTGCACCTCCCGCACCCCCTCCATTAACAAGGAGAGGGACCAAAAAGTACATATCCCTCATCTCCCACGTCTCCTCCCCCTCTCAATTATCTCCCTTTGTTTTTTAGCCAGAAATGTTAAAGAAAGCAGAGCAGAAGAGATGCTGAATGATAGCCACACAGGCACAGTCCTAGAGTGATAAAGGGGTTAGACAAGTTGCATTCATCCCTCGCATCCTACAGCTTCACTCTCTGCTGCTCTTGGTCCTTTCTAATTTCCTGCTCTCTCTCACTCCCCCTTTTCCCTTCCTGCCTATTTCTTTCTTCCTTGGCTTTGCAGCTTCAGCCTCCCTCACATTTGGGGCGTGTTTCTTTTCTTCTTTTCCAAATGCCTCTTCTCCTTTCGCAGATTGCTTCCAAATAGCCATCCTCTACAGACCTTAACATCGACTCTCCTTGTTCTTATTACACCAAGCTGCTCTCCTTGTCTGTGTGTTGCTCATGCCGCATCTCTCTATTTTATAGAGCATTTACGACACCATGCACATAATGCATAACCGAGCATTTCAGCATGGAAGCAATTGCCTCTAACGCTGAAGTAAATCTGCAATTGACAGTTCTAAAATGCTTATAACTGCAGGACTGTCATAGACTCACAGATTTTAAGGCCAGATGGGACCATTAGATCATCTAGTCTGAGCTCATCTGAAAACCTGCTCTGGTTCTTCCCTAATAATGGGTGTCCATGCGATGCCATCAGGACCTACCAGCACAGCATCCCAGGATCCGTATTTCAGTTGTCACTATGCGCAGTGCAGCCAGCGTATCAGCTGCATGAAGCATCCTCCCCACCTCCGAGGCACCCAGCAACTCTCACCTTCCTCAGGCAGCCCTACTGCACGAAGGAAGCAGGCAGGTAAGAGGGGAGCCAAAAGGGAAGGAAGCTGGCTGCTTCAGAAAAAGTCCCCAGAGCAGTTCTCAGAAAATCACATATTCCCTTTATGTCATTCCTATCGCAACGCAGACTAAATTTAAGTCACAAATAAAAATCAAAAACTCAAACAGATCCTGCACAAAGAAACTAAATGAAATACAACAAAAATAAAAATGCACGTGCAATATAGCCTGTGCTCACACTCTTTAATCCCCTCTGGTTTCTTGCCATATTTCATATTTCTGTTTTTTAAATCCCATTTTTATTTTTCACCTTTTTAATACTTATTAGTGCTATGTTTTGCTATTATCATACAACTCTGAAAACCTAAATAATTTGTTTACATGAAGCTCTCGAGTTATATTTAAAAAGCTGGCAGAAATTCTGGCATTTGGATAGCTCGGGTATATAAATAGGATTTTCTCTTCAATAAATCCTTGTGCCTTGCACGTACAAAATAAAACACACAGGAAAAGTCAAAGATCAGCCAAAAAAACAGAATTTACATTCAATTAGAAAATGTAGTAAGTTATCTAATTTGGGCTGCACATAATGGGAACTTATTAGTAATTTATTTGCTTGTCCCCCTAATTTCAGTATCTCCCAAGAAGACTGCAGCAATTTTCTTGTTTGCTTCCAATCCACAGGTTTTCTGTGTAGGTGTGTTTTAATGCCTTTTTCCCATTTCTGGTGTGCGTATCTGCATGAGAATATGTACAATTATCATCTTTAAAAGGCTAACTTAAGCATCTCAGTTTTAAATGCTGTTCTCAAAGGGATAGCTAATTTATACTTCATTCCTTGACTGTTAACTGGATCAGGAAAATAGAAGTAAAACCAAATTATTTTTGCCAACTGATTGCTTTCAAAAAAATCTTACACTAGCCAATATGCAAATTTCTTAATGAAAACCATCCTGGGAATTTATTAAACTGTTCATACTGAAGAAAATTACTTTCATTTACATTGAAAAGTGAAATACTCTATCCTGACCTATATATGTGCTTGCCAAGATTCTATCTCCACTATACTCAGAGTCTTTACCATGCTATCACCATGAAGAAGAGCAATTCCTCTCTCTCTCTCTCCCCCCCCCCTTTTTTTTTTTAATAAAAAGGCAAATAATAGGCACTGCCAATAGCCATTGTTGACCCAAGTCAAAAGTGTTTGAAATTAATTTATCCGCTTTGGATGGTGTATAAATTTCTCATTACGAGTGTCAGTGATGGACAAGAAACCATTCCAAAAAATGTATTGGGTATCATGCCAAACTCTGTAATCAAGGTCTCTTGCAGAGACTCTGGAGTATACAAAGGGTTTCACACAGTCAGGAGCGTTAGCTATGCATGCTTTCCCGTTGCCCGGGCTCAGCCAAATACTCTGTGAGAACAACACGTATATACACTTTGTTTTATTATGCATCGCAGATGCTTTTTTGTTTTATATTTCAAGCTTTGTCAGGTCCAATGTTTGTTCCTTCTTCATCCTTCAGCCCTCCCTCTTCCCCCTGCCCTCCCCCAAATTTCAGAACAGCTTCCTAGACAGACCTGGTATCGATTACATAAACTGACTTTCTTGGAAAGTAAAGCATGTGTGTGTGGGGGGGTGGAATCGGGATTTCTTCTACTTGCAACCGAAAATGGCAGCCGTTGAACAGATCTGGTCAATGACAGTAAGAGAATAAGCCCAGCAGAAAGTGGTAATATATTGTGTTACACTTACGCCAACTTGCCAAGTCAAGTTCTTTTTCTCAAGCGCATGTACAGTTTGTTCTTGCTATCCTCAGTTAACTCTGCTCTCTGAATAGAGGAGATGGGAACCGCTCAAAGGCCACAATAGCATGTTCTACTTAAGGTTTCCTCTCCACACTAACCATTGTGGATAGCACCCTTTATAACTACAGTCAAGCACTCTTGAATAAGAATGTTCTCATTAAGGATATGAAGCGACGTTTTCTTTACCTTGCAAGAATTCTGTAAAATCACATTTTCTTCATTACAGGCAAAGTACCTGCTGCTAAAAAGCAGCACAAAGTTGGCTCAATTTCCTCAAACAAATTTGAAGCTTCCTTCAAAACTAGCAGCAAAAGAGCATCAAAATGACAATATTGTACAAGAAATGCATCAGGAATGACTGATTAATCTAAGTTTCTATGGGAACGTGAGAAATGACATATTGGATCGGATGAATGGCCTGTTTAGTCCAAGATATGCTGTCAGCTAACATCATATACTGCAGCACGTGAAGGTTTAGCGCCCCTTATCAAACAACTGTCACCAAACACCTAGAAAACAGGTAGGGCAGCTTATCTCAAGAGCAGATCAGTTGATGCTCTGAGGCAGGTGGGCTGAGATGCTTTTTGTATCTGGTGTATAAGGGGAAAAAAATAAATAAGCAATGTTGCTAAAGCAATTTCCATTTTATTATTACTTTTTATTCACTCAACCTTGGTAACACTCCTTTCTCAAGCTGAGTTTTCCATGCAGGGGAATCTGCCAAAGGGTGGGTGGTTTAATGTCAAAATTTGATTCAAATCTTATTTTTTTTTTTTTTAATAATGAAACACATTCTTGAATATTATACATTAGAACCATTAGGATGAAGACTGACCTAGCAGGTATTTTCTTCTTTACAAAATACTGCTTAAAAAGCAGATGTAAAAATTACTATTAAGACAAGGTTGGATCTTTGATTCAATTAGTTGGTCAGAGGAGAGCAATGAAGTCTGTCAGGGCAGTCTATTTATTATATAGCAGCTTTCTAATATAATCAAAAATAAAACTAGCAACAAGATACAGGTAACAAAATATTAAGGGATGCTAAGGTAAAATAACACAGTAAGGCAAAATAAGAATAATGATATTGTTCACAGAGAAAAGGTGGATGAGTCCCTTCTAGTGTCATTCATTTTATTTCATAAGAAAAACACGTGACAATTTCAATGTTTTCCTAGTGGATTTTGACTTTTTCCTTACATGATTCTTCACTCCAAAGGAATTCATTCTTAAAAACTGCCCACTACAGAAGTCCATCACCATGTGTTTGTGTTCCGGCAAGTGGGGCCATTACGTGCTGTCATTTTAATCACCAGTTCTGCATGGTTACCTTTAAGTTCAGTCTAAGCAATTTTTTGTGTTTGTAAAAATGATAAATTAACCATAACATCTCAAAATGTATGGAAAAAAAAATGATCAGGGAGAATCTTTTCCTTTATAAAACTGCAGAATATTTTTACTACAAAAATGTCTGTGGTCAATTCTTTCTGCTACGTATGTCTCTGACAGTTCTTCTTTTTCATCTATAGAAGTGAAAAACATCCTAGGAAATTCTATAAAAAATGCTTTTAAAGGATGGATTGAAACTCCACAGATTAAGACATGTAAAACAGACTGGAAATTATTTTCAGCAGCAACCTTAACCTCTGCAGAGACAATCTTTTAATTACATCACCATATACCATAAGAAGAACATATTAAACAGCACTAAGCATTAGGAATAACATAGAATAATGATAATGAAGTGGCTGGCACAGTTTGCCCATCCACATTTGCAATTAAATTAACTTTCTAGTTAAGCTAATTGTTTCTGGCATGACAATATGGAGCAGTCAGTTAAGACACAATTTCTTTAATCACGCTCTGTTTTCCTGTGTCAAACAAGAAATTGATAGAATTAAAGGCTGGATTCTGCGCAACACAGCATTTTGTGTTGGCACGAGCATGGCAGAGCTTGATGCAATTCTCCCTGATATCTAAAAGCTTTGACCGCCCTCATTTGAGCCTCTGTGCCATCCACCCAGAAGCTGAGGGACTTGCTGGGGTGCCCTTGCTGAGTGAGGTTGCCCATTGGCATTATGAAAGCTGGAGAAGGTGCTGGGGAGGAGAACAAAAAGCCAGGAATTTATAAACCAACACTATTACCTATCAAGCTTGCATTTTCAGGACACTCTGAAGCTGGCACCTGGCCATTTCCATCCTCTACTGCACTCCCAGGTTTGTGGAAAAGCTCAAAAGCATGTCCTTTTTCTCATACCACAGAGCTGGTTGTTCCCAGCATCTACACCAAATACAGATATTTTTATTGTTACTATAGCACCAAAGAAGTAATTCAGGGATGAGTCATTTCTAACCCTGGTAAGTCCAGGTCCACAAGGTGATTTTGATCATGTCTAAAAGCACAAGTTAATGCCTACATTTATCCAGCTACATATTACAATGGGAGCATTAAACCTTTCCCTTTAGTCAAGAAAGAACTGGCATTCATGCAAAAGTGCAGCCATCAGCCATCATGCAGCATCTCCAGACCTGCAGATACTGAGACCCTGTCTTCAGTTACCTGGCTGCCTCCAAAAGGGGCTGGTACGGGTATGTGTGATGGCCATATCCAATAGGAGCACGGCAGCACTGAACTATGTCCCACATCTGGCTCAACTTAGTCTGTAGGTGCCTTTGAGAACTCAGATTTTAGCAGTTTTACTAGGAGCAAAATATTTATGCATCTTTGTTGAGAAGGAGCTTGAAGTTTGACTTTATGGTTGTGCTAAGCCATGGTTAAAAAAAGTCATCTGACAAAATGTCTTGAATTAAATTGAATGTTTTCTTTCAAATTCTTTTTGCTTAAATTATTGTTATTTTAAAGTAAAATCCACTTGGTCTTTTTCACACTTATTCAAAGTCAAAGAAAGGGGAAGAAAGAATCTGTAAATTTTACTGAACCAATATAATTTAAAAAATAGAAAGTAAAAAAAATAAATAAAAAAATCTAAAGGTCTTTTTGCTCCTGACACCCATAAATGATATAAAGAGAAAAAAAAAAAAAAACTGTTTTCCACTGAAACAACTTAATGTTCTCCATCCAAATCTCACTATCAGTCCTTTGGCACAAAGATGGGGGGACAGGCTAACAGCAACTAGAAGGCCACCTGAAGAGTTCAGACATGTTAACCTAAGAATTCACCTTGAACGCTCCATGACTGCCCACCTCTCCCTGCAACATGAATACACGCCTTAGGAGCCCTCATCCATACAGCAGTAAGAAGCCATCAAAGGGGGGTTGACCAAAACTTACTGAAATCTTGTCTAAGAACTGTTTCTCATTTGTGCTAAGTACAAATAAACATTAGGCTCCTCTATGGAGCAAAATAACCAAAACAATGGGAGAACATCCAAAGCATAAACATATGGGAAGTCTGGAATGAAAATAAACCCTGGAGCCTGGATGGTTAGGACCTTGATTGGTAGCAGAATGCTTGTTTTGGATGTTTGTGGGAGAATCCCAAATCAAAAGCCAAAAGGAAGCATCAAAAAGAGCCACAAAGCATCAACAACATGACTTCGAGATAAACCTTAAGAAAGCTATTGGGACAAGTGCTGACTGAAAGAGATTGTGAGTTGTAAGCAAGGGAATTATCTTGTTTGATTCTACCTGGAGATACAGAAATCGTGACTTTGTAAATAAACAGGATTGCATCAAAGACAGGTGACTCAATCATCAATTGCTCTTCTTAACAGTCAAACTCTGGGCTTCCTGCAGCAGGGCTAAAGGGAGAAACCCCCACGTTCTGGTTTCCAAGAGCAAAACCTGTGATCCGGTATCTCTCCCGTATCAGGGCAGAACAAAAGGGAGTGCACAGTTCAAACATGTAAAGCACAGGAGGAGTTAAAAGTTAAAATAGCACCTGAAAACTCACTGGTAAAGATGAACCCGTATTAGAAAGTCAATGGCAAAGTGCCCAAAGAGCCTAGAAGATGCAGCTGCAACAGTTGTGGTTTGAAATAACATTGGAAAGGGCTACAAAAGCTTTGACCAACCTGGAAGTTGCTATCTGATAAGCTGCAGAAAGGGCTCAGGGAACTGAAAAATGTCCTGGAGAATGGAAATGAACCAGTATCAACAACTCTGGCAGTGTGAAAGGAAGGGAGAGGAAAAATAAAAAAAAAAAAAAAAAAAAAAAAACTCAATTTGAGTTGGGTGGGAACAAAACCTTTCCCTGATACACTCAAATATCAGTGAGGACCTCAAGGGCAAATTGGCTATGAACCAGCATGCAGACATTCAGGTAGACTCGGAAATAAAGATCAGCAAAAGACAAACACATACTGTATTGACTGCAGAATTTATGGTGGATTCTGAACTTCTTTCACAGCTGCATATCACAAAAGGAAACAGCTGCTGCAAACAGAAGACAACATCAGCAATTTGCCAAGACGTCTAAAGCACAGTTTTGTATCTCGAATTCAGCTGAGCAATTCTAATATGGTTTGTGCCATCATTACACTTTGTGGAAGAGTGAGGACCAACCCAAGTCTATAAAGCAAGAGAAACTGACAACAATGTCAAAGATGAAGGAATGCTGCTGAGGTCATTTTTAATCCTGAAGGGAAAAAAAAATGCTTTTAAAGGAGAACGGTTATAAATAGAGGACTAGTGAGAAAAGAGCACTGCTCTGCAAGTTCCAAACCAGGCCCCACAGCATGGCAGAAGGGGAA
Source organism: Netta rufina (assembly GCF_964035555.1). NCBI lineage: Eukaryota > Metazoa > Chordata > Aves > Anseriformes > Anatidae > Netta > Netta rufina. The sequence continues at coordinate 26,837,172 of NC_140129.1, forward strand.
CACCAGCTGAACCAACCCAGGAGACACCAGCTTGTAGTTCTTGTATGAAACTTAACAGTTATATAAAATATACATAAATATATATAACGAGAGAAGGGTACTTAAGCATGTATTAAGAAATGGTGTGAAATGCAGAAGAACTGGAGTGAGACCTTAGTTATGATAGCAGAAATAGAAGAAAGGCAGGGGACTACATGATTCACCAGAGATCTTTTTTGCAGTGCCTAAGTCCCACCTTTAGGGGCAAAAAAAAATCTGGAAATTACAGGCTGTGGCAGCTTTCCAGCAAATGAAAAATGAGGAGAGTTTGAAATTTGCTTTGAGATCCTAGATCTCTGGGGAACTTCAGCTGCTGAAGTTCTTCTGGATCTGGAACAAGATTAAATCTCTATCCATTTGCTGAAGGCTTCTGACAATAGTCAGAAGTAGATGAGGGAAAGGGGACTGCAGTGGCAAATTGTAGAACCAGTAAATTAATATTAACTACAGGAAAATTGAAAAGAGGGGAGCATGTGAACTCTCATAAAACATATTGACTTTTAATCTGGCATCTTACCAAGCATTCAAAGAGAAACAAGAAAATGTGTTTTTTCACTAGAAATTATTCACATTCTGATAAACACATAAGCTGTATTTTACTGCTTTAACACGAGTGATTCTGAGGAAACTGGCTACCCAAACAGTATCCTTCTTTTCAGCAGTGAAGTGGTAAAGAAGCCTTATGAGGCATGGAAGAAACGCATCAGAAGGATACAAGGGACCCTTCAGCAACAGCTCTGACTTTGTCCAGTTAAGAAAAAAAAGGCAACAGCATCAGATTGTAGAAAACAACATGAAGTCATTTAGCACGTGCTTGTCTATTACCGTAAAAAGTGTCCTAGATGCTGGTGAAAGCTGAGTCTGGTTTACTACCCTGAATCTTAAAAGTAGCTATTGGCAAGTGGAAGTGGGTCCAGAGGGACAGCAGGGAAAAAAGCATGCTTTCACAGTAGGACAAGGACTGTGGCAATTTAAAACGATGGCTTTTGGCTAGTGCAATACATCGACTACATTTAAAAGTCTAACGAAGAGGGTATTACATGGCATGCCTCTCTCAGCCTGTTTGTTATACCTAGATGATATCCGGGTGCCTGCTAAAGTGTTGGAACAAGAACTGATACGTTTAGAAATGGCCTGTAATTAGCTTAAAGCTGCTAGTCTGAAACTGTCTCAAAAGAAATGCTAGGAGTTTGTTTCAAAAAGAGGTAATTCACCTTGGGTAAGCAGCATACGTGCCAGCTTTGGGAGGACGCTGTTGCTCTTGCAGGACTGCTGGTGTATTTTTCAGCATTGCAAAGCTGCTGAGTTGATTAGGGAAAGCATCCCAGTAATCAGCCAGCATGAAGTCAGGGCTTCCACATTTGAAAAGGGCTCCTGTCTTGGCTACCCACACTGAGGCTACTGCGCCCTGTCCACTCGTAATTAACACCTGGAGGCAGGTACAACTAACTGCACACACAGATTGAAAAGAAAGTGGATTACTGAAAAAGTACAAATTGCCTGAAGGGTATTATTACCCCCTAACCCAGACAATCTGCCAGAGCTTCTTCCCCAGTCTGTGACTGCAAGGAAGTTTATGATGAGCACAGAAGCAGCTTTTGCAAAATGGCTCATATTTTGGGAACCCTGACGTGACCAGAAAGGCAGCACTACAGTTTCATAACCACCCAGGGCTATGCCTCCTGGTGCTTGGCCCAGGGGAACATTACAAGGCTAATCATCTCTCGGGAAACACCATCACCTCCCCTTTTCCCATGAGCTGCAGATGAACAAATGCTCCTGCTTCACACATTGAAAAAGCATTTGTCAGCTTCCCAGGAAGAGGATCTCAGTACTTATGGCATAATACACGACATAAAACTAATTTGGTAAATGTAGCCCTAGGGATAGAAATTCCTTGAAATACCACTTTGAGTTGGCAGATGAAGTACAGTGCAGGCAACAGGAAAAGCAAGTAGGAGAAATGGACAGGACAAAAATCTATGTATCTGGAGTGCTTTTGTCTGCACTGGTGGCCATAATCGGATGCTGGGGATGAAGAAGAACAGAGCAATCTTATTTATGTTATTTCCCACTCATATTCTCTCTGCTTCCAACTATTTTCAGCTCTGAGATTTCCTGACCCATATATAGTGTATATGCAGTTAGTAATTCTCAATGATTTTGTCTTTCATGAACTTAAAATGTGTAAATGTGTCACATCCACAACGCCATTTGGCAGTGAGCTTTGCTGGTCTACCACCCACTTTGTGAAGCCATTCAACACTTTGGAATATCCTTGCCCTCCTTTGAAGTTTTTCCTGTCCTACAAAAGCATTCAGCAATAAAAGGTCCAAAATATGAGTGCATTCAAGGTGAACTTTGATATTCTTTGTGTTGTCCTCAATTCCTTCCCTGGTAACTATTAACATTTCTTTAATCATTGTGGAGCACTGAAGATTTCACAGAGCTGTCATGTTCTCAGCACCTCGCTCCTTCATTGTAACAGTCGGCTCAGATCCTACATCTTGTCATTATATTTGGGGAGGGTAGAGGTGTTTTGTTTTTTTTTTCTGCAAGCTTTTTTACATAACTTGTGCTGGTGTCAAAGGTGATAGGTACCATGCAGCTGTATTGCAGTGTGCTCATCAATCTCATATCCTTAAGCAAAGATCAAAGCTGACAAACAATACTTGCAGCAAATTATCTGCCTCCTTGTCATCTTCCTCAACGTTACTTTTTTCATCAAATTTATCTCAGTTCTCCTACCACTCCCCCAAGATTTTTGTTCATTTTGGAGCCCTCCATATATTAATTATTTCTTATTTGCTGCCTTCCAGCTCCTTGGTTCAATCTCCGGTCCCAATTTTTCTCCAGTCCTACTCCGCTTCTAGTTTCCTCAGAAATTTTCCCTCCAATTTTCTGCAAGCTTCTGTCCACCAAGCAACTGCATCTGGTGGTTTCTCTTTCAGCAGAGTGCTGAAGGAAAAGCTAAAACCCTCTCTCCACTCTCAGTTCTAGCAATTGGTTCCAACCTACTTCAGACCGGCTGTGATCAGTGTGGGTCAGCATGACTTTGCTTCTGCTCCTTTGATTTTGGGAGTTTCACAGAGAGACCACAGGAGACAACTACTCAAGAGCTTACAAAGAAGGACAGATGTTCATGAGGACAAAAATAAGGCTCGACACAAGGGAGCTCCTTTCTACTGCTCTTCAGGGAAAAAAAATAATTACTGGCCCAAACTCAACCTCAAGCTAAGCATGCATTGGTAACACAGACCTATTCAGAGAAAGTTGTGTTTTTCTATGCAAAAACACATTTGCTGTTCTCAGGCTTAAAACAAACTCTCTTTCTGTTCTGTGATACTTGGGGCATATTTGGCAGCTTCAACGCTCTTTAGGTTGGTGGTTATTTATGGAGGAGAAAATAACAGCTATATATTACAGATAGCAAAACTGAGCCACAGCCTGGAAGAGAGGCTTGACCAGTACCTCTGCAGGCATTGCAAACAAAAATGAGAGCAGAATAGATATTTTCCATACTTTAGCCAAAAGGCACCATATATCCCAAAGCAGTGTTAGTGCCTACATGTACGCAATGCTAAATAATTAGTGATGCTGAATACTCAGAGCACCTGGCACTGCATGCTAGTCTTGAAATGCAGAATGGGAAAATTGATATACTGACTTTAAAATATAATGAGAAAATAGTATGGATCAAGGGAAGTGAACTCCAGTTAACTGAGATGATATAAACTAGAAAGCAGCAATGTGATAACTCTTTCACAAGGCCCACTGAAAAGAGTATATAGTGTTATAAATTAATTCTTAGCTTTCTGACAACAGGAAAAAAAATAGTGTTAGGAAAAAGAAAGAAAGCATCCTCCCCAAATCCAACTACTTGTGCTTTCTCCCTTAAGTGCGATCATGCTCCTCTTGATAAACTCTGACCATAAGTAGCACTGCATGCAGCAAACAAGAAAGCTTTTCAAAATCCAGACCCCGCCTGAATGTTGTGCTTCAGTGAGAGGTGTAAAAACACCCAAGGACATAATTTAACTAATGTAAGCACTTCAGGACTCCTAGTGAAACTGCTTGGAGTGGTGTATTCAGTTGTTTAAGGCTTTTTCTTTTTTTTTTTTTTTTTGTCACAGGCAAGATATATGTTTACATGGCAGACTTAATTGCTGTTTTCAGAGGACTAATGCTGTGTAAAATCATAGTCATCAATACAGCCATTTATTTTGACTATAATTAACAAATCAAGTCACAGCACGTTTTACTTATTTGCCAATCTGTTGAATATTCACACTGGCCCCAAGTCGCCTATTCATTTAGCAGTAAACATGTAGCCTAGCAACTGACTGTCAATATCAACAGTGGTTGATGAAGTTGTTAATCTCTGGAAGACTGACAGGTTAAGCCAAATTCTCCTATGCAAAACTCTCATTGTCTAAGGCTTGCATTAGCCCACAAGGATATCTATGTTCAAAAGATACCACATCTCCTTCTACTATTAAAATTAAATGAAGTGTGCTGGTGGCAGGAAAAGGCTATATGCTCTGCCTGCCATGCATGTTTTGCATGCGCCACAGCATCCAGCATTGTGTTTGCAGGATGTATTGACCATTGCTAATTTCCAGAGACGATTGAAGATACTTTTGCATCTGTTCATCATCCTGGAATAAACTATCATGTAAGTGCACACTGTGCACCAGAATATTGATGAGGTCAGGAGAAACAAAAATATCTCCTTTGCTATGCAAATCTGTGCTGGAACTACAAAAGAGAAAGCACGTAGGTATGGATAAAGAGCTTTAATCTGGGGCACTGAGAATCAAAATCAGAGTGAAGGAATTTAAAAGAAGTATGAGCAGATTGATTAGGATAACAAGACAAGAATATGATTTAGCCTGCAGTAAAACTCAACACACTAGGATTGAACTCAACAATTTTCTAATCATTTAGTTGTACAGCTCAGAAGTTCCACCAACACAGTACGTGAAAGACACAGACAGGCAGACTAATTATCTGTAAATATACAGCGAGGAGTTTCAGAACAGCAGGAAAACCTATTGCTTTGTGCTGCCTGTGACAGGCCCAAGCTGGATCACGCTGCCTGAGGAAAGTACTTTCCATCTCACTCTGATATTGACAATCATGCCAATCACAGCCGAAACTCTTGACTGTAGAGTCCTACAGCAGCAGCAGTGAATGAATTATTTCATCCCTTCCTGAGTATTTATAGAGGAGAGGTGGTTATCATTAGCAGAGAAACTGGGGAATTGTAGCAAGTAGGATGAAGAAGGCCTTAAGAGACCACCTACAGGACTTCTTGCTCCAAGACAATCAGCTGTACCTGTGTTGTCCCTGTTCTTACAGCCATCCAGTCACAGAGGCGACACTGTTCCAGAACTTCACAAATTATTAGAAAACTGCTTTTTCTCCTATAGTGTCTCATTCTTCCTAATAATTTAATCCCATTTCCTCTTACATGAAACAAAACTTGTTTCTTCCTCTCTGTACCAGCCTTTCACTTATTGAAGATTGCTGCCAGGACCCCATCGGAGTCTTCCCTGCACTACATCAGAGCACTCCCACTCCCCAAACTCTCTGTGACAGCTCTAACTTCTTGATGAGACGTGGTGACCATGTCTGTCACTCTTGTCTGGATTGTCCCCATGTGGCCACTATCTTTCTAGAAGCACAAAGGTACCCCAAAACCAGACATCATTTCAGGCAGAACAGTTACTTCACCTCTCTCTCAGATTATATTGCCATTTATACATTCCACAGCAACGTTTGCCATTTCTGCAACAGCATGACTCTGCCTCAGGTTCAGTTTGCAATCCACAATAATCCCCAGAGATTTTTATTAAGAACTGCTGCTGATCCCCACCTTGTGTTTCTGCAGCTTATTATTTCTTCTGAACTGCCATCTTTCTATGCTTACTTTACAGAGTTTCATCCTGTTCTTCCAGACCCTTTTCCTTATTTCTCAAAGCCATTCTCAACTTGGAAAGCTTTGCAGTCCCTTTCACTTTCAGTCTTCTGTAAATTTACCATGTGTAATATTTATTGCATCACTCAAGTTATGGTCCGATGAGAGCCAAGCACAGCTCCATAGAACACTGTTCAATACATCCTTCTGTTTTGATACTCCTTAATACAACTAAAAATTATTCTCCAAACCTGTTTTTCCAGCCAGTTTTGTCCCTACCTAACAGCATTTTCATCTAGCCCAGGTGTTCCTTGACACAGAGAATGGCAGGCAAGCCAATTTCAAAAGACCTCACTACACTCAAGAGACATGATGTCAATTGTTTCTTCTCTTTCCATGATGTCTGTTACCCTGCTGCAATAGGAAATTCAAGTGGTTTGACAATTCATTCTTGACAAATCCATGCTGGCAGCTATTCATTTTCTTGTTATCCTTCAGCTGCTTTCAAATGTTTGGTTTCTCTTTTTTTTTTTTTTTGTTCCAGAATTTTTCTGTGGACTGAAGTTAACACTGATTTCACTGGCTCCTCTTTTTCCACACTTTTTCAAAATGAAAGACACTGTGTTTGCTCGTTTCCAGCCCCTGGTACCTCATCTATCTCACATGAACTTTCAAAGATAACACTAATGTCTCTGAGACTGCTTTAGGCAAACCTTTAAATATCTTAGAATGAAGTCACAGAATGAAGTCCATCACAACCAGTCAATTTGAAAACATCTAATTCATCTGTAACTCCCCAACTTGTTCTTTTCTATTTTTGGCTAAGATTTTATGCCTTTTCTGCTGGTTTTAACAGTACTAGTAAGGCAAAAACAATCAACCTTTTTAGTGAAGCCTCAATTAAAAAGAAAAAAAAGAAAAAAAGACTTCAGTCTTCCATTAGTAGCTTGCTTTCTCCTCTAAGCAAAGCAGCAATCCCTATCTTGACTGTCCTTTTATGAATGGATGTACTCTGAGAATGATTCCTCCTCCAAAGACTCCATATGAATTGGATCTCAGTGCCTGTCCCTTCCTGATTTTGATGCTACATGCTTATCTTATTTTTGGGTACTTATCCCTGATAACCTGGCATGTTTCTACTTTGATGTTTTCTTCTTATTACCAGTGCAAAGCCCACTCTCCATCCAAGCTCATCTTTACCACTGGGTTTATCTGTGCTTATACCATTATATCACGTCTTTGAGGATCTGACAGCTAATTCACCTTTACTGTCAACTATTAAATTTGACTCTGGAGAGATCTTAGCTATCGCTCTCTCAAGTCCATTTTTGTTACACAGTTGTTTCACCTCCGTCTCTTAGCAAAGATTGTGAAATCTCATTTCATGCTCAATTTCACCCCAACTTGCCGATTGCCTTCGTGCTCTCAGCTAGTTCCCCATCATTGTCTAAAATCAGATATAAAAAAGGCCTTTTTCTGTGTGTGCATCTATGTTCAGCTGGGAAAAAAAAAAAAAAGTAAAAAAGAAACAGAAATCAAGACTAAAACCAAAAACCTTCCTAATACTTGTTGAATCATCCTTTTCCCACTGTAGTTTTTCTCCCAGGAGAAGCCTACAGTTAAAATTTCAGATGAAAGTGTAATTTCCATGAGTTTTGGAAAAAGAAAAAAAAGATAACCCACTTAATCTTCCTGGTTTGGCAGCTTGCAATAGATCATAGTCCCTTTAATCCCTATACATTTTCATCAGATCTCTTCCTTTCACAGTCTGGGCCTCTAGATAGCTACAGTCACAAATTCGAGATGCTTGGTCAAAGCATTTGCAAACTTTAATTCCTTCTCACATAGCAGCCCCAATGACTGCAGGGGTCTCCCGGCAGCACACATTGCACACTACTACCTGCAAAGTTGCTCCCAGTCAGGAATCCAGAAAGCTGTGGTCCTTGTCAGGGCAGATTCAAGTGTTCAACATCACCTCAACCTTAACCTGAAATGTAATTCACTGAGTCCTGCCAGCATCTTCAGATATATGCTCCAAGCATCCTCTGAGGCATAACTGGAGCACCTGAACTGGGAGGTGAAGGAAATGGAAAGGCTTGATTAATTTTTGCACCGAGTGCCTTGTACCCTGTGGTACTCAGCAATCCCCTGCCAGTTTAAAGTGTGTCAGTGGAGCAGCCTGCAGCCTCGCAGGACCCCACGTGAGCAAACCTCTGGGAAGGAAAGCTGTTGCCTAACATGACCCTGGATATTTCCTCAAAGAGATGTAGGCCAAAACCACCAAAGTACATTCTGTTCCCCCTGCCAGAGGAGAGGCAGCTCACCCCATGGCTCTTCCTGACCACCGCTGCCTGCTCCTTGCAGGGCTCAGTGCACAACAGGGCAGTGTTTGCATCTTCCCTTTACTGCATCCCATCTCAGGTGAACTGACTACCTGGAACAAAGTCTAAGCTACAGAAACATGCACAACTTTTTAATTTCCTTTTTATTTCAGCTTAAATTTATGCATAGTCCCTCTGTTTTTAAAAGTTTTCTAGCCAGAAACCAATGAAACTCTTCTTATCAGACTTTTATTCGTACAAGGAGATAGCACTTTTATCAGATATTCATTTACTCACTTAAAAGCTGTTCCATTTAAAAAACAATATCCTACCAATATCGTTGCTGCCTGTTTTTATTCCTTTTATATAGGTTATTCTTCTATGAAATATTCATTCAAGTGGGTGCTGCTATATTTAGAATGCAGAGAAGTGTTTTATGCATGTAGTTGCTTTTGTATTCTTGCTATGCACGCAATATAAAGAAATCCAGCACTCATTGTGCTTCAATTTTAAGACATACATTTTATCAGTTTCCAGCAAGATTAGAAGTTTTGCTTCTACAGAAGCCGACTTTAAAGTTCAGGTGTCCAACAACAATATGTATTTGTTATTATTTTTTTTTAGTAACTTTATTTTAAATTTGGTGTTTGTTTAAACTATTTAGCCAATTAAGAGAGGCCTATACCTCTCTTGTGTAAATCTCATTCCCTCTGCTTCACTGGTAACCTTACGCAATTGTACTCGTCCCGTAGTTCTTTTTATGGTGCACAAATCATACCAGCTTAAAGTACCTGGTATCTTTGTAACAGTCATTTTAAGCTGCTAATAAATTCTTAACATAACTTTTTAGCCACGTGAAGCTTTAACAGCTGAATTACTTCTTGACTCATTTGGTAGATGATTTTAAAACTTCATGGGAGAAGTATGGACAATAAAAATCTTAAGTAAACATGAGATTTTTTTAATAAATAATTTCAGGATGTCTGAATGTCCCAAGATTTTAAAATGTTTCTCTACCTTTGTACAACTTCAGAGAAGGATAAATATAAACTTTGAGTCCATTTATTACTTTGAGTTGCATTACTCCTTTTGAGCAATAGCTAAGATTAAAAAAAAAAAAAAAAGAAAAAAAAAAAAGAAAAAAAAGCATTATTCATGCCCATACATACAACTGGAGGGGAAACAAAACTTGGGAGCAACTATTATTTTCATAAAATAGTAATATTTTTCTTCTTCATAAACTACCAAGTCCCCCATTGAGCATGAAGAAGATGAAGCTGCTAATTATGAAACCGAGAACAAGAAACTTAACAGCTACATGGAGATATCTTAAAAACTGGACATGACAGACACCTTGTTCACTTTCCGCATTTTCATGACAGCTCAGGACATACATTCTGAACTCATTCTCCTGCATTTTCACCAAACGGCTCAGTGAATTGGAACAGCACCCAGTTTTCTGTTTCCAAACAATGCAACTATCTGGAAAATAGACTTCAGTATAAAGAAATACTTTCTGAAGCCAATGTTACTGCTTTATACTTTGTTCAGATTGTATTGGAAAATTGTATTCAGCTTTAGTTTTACACTAAGGAAATTCACTTAAGGCATACATTCAAGTCATATAAAAGGCCTACAATAGCCTGATTTTTATCCTCGACCTACAACATTTTTAAGAGAAACTGGTGGCACATAAGTAAAAATGGAATCATATTCACTCTGCTGACAGAAGGAATAATTCATATGTGCTTCATGGTCTACCCTCCAGAAAACAGGTTAATTACAAAAGTCAGGAAGGAAAAGGAACAAAAATCTTTTATTTACTGATTTCCAAAACTGGAACTGATAGCCAGAAGGAACAACATAAAAACAGAAACATTTACAAACTGCTGTACTGATGGTTGACCCTGTCCTTCGAGGGCTCAGACACTGATGCTGCAAAGTCCAAGACAATGCCAAGTCCCTGCCATTCCTTTCCTTCTAGACTTTATTTTTGTGCAATCCAAATCTCTTAAGAGCTGAAAATAAGACTGCCATTTGACACAGCTAATGCATTCCCCTGTTTTACTGGGAAAGACCTGAGATGCCCTCAGTACAGAGAGCTTAGAAGGTGCTGAACTTTGTGCTAGCTGTCTAAATACTGCCAGTTATTATAAAGCAAATTTTATCAGAGTATTACGCATGTCTTACAATAGAGGAAGAATTAAACCAACATCCATAATATTGGGGCTTTTCCATTGACTTATGAAAACAAACACAAGTCTTGCGTGAACAGCCAGTTAAAAAGGAAGAAATTGGATTATATGGTATGAGCTGTAAACACAGGCATAGATCTGTCTGTAATATGTGCTGTTGGCACTGCAGGATGAGTGCCCGAGTCTGGCTCATGAAAGTTAATACTTGCTCTCCTAAGCTCCCACCACATGGTTTGGGGAGAATCACTCGAACTTTTTAGACCCCCATAACTCCTCTGCTAAAGGACTGTCATTTTCACTTAACAACTTCCCAGTTCATCTGGGGATTGACTTGATAATCCCCAGACTTTGAAAAAGCAGCTGCATTGGATTAGAAAACCTGATATGGAGCCCAATGAAGTCAGCTGAGCCTTCTTGCAGATGATGAGAAATCATAGTCATGAGTAAACAGCAACTTTACAACATACGTAGTAGCCTTGTATTCTAATGTGCATATAAGTATTACAGATTAGCAAGCTTTTTTTGTTTTATTTTTTAATATGTAGACATAATATAGTATGCTTGTAGTTAATGTTACCCATAACTGGTGAAAATAAGGGCCAGATATCTATGTCATCTCTACAGCATTGTACTATGCGATAACAGCAAGTTTTACAGGGGATCTTGAAACAGGTTAATAAAAGGGCAGCTCAAAATGGAATCACTTCTCATTCAGCAAAACCAAAGCAACTCAAGATTAATTACATTAGAACTAACTCAGACAAAGCTTTCCAAGATCTACTCACAGACAAAGTCTTAGCTGTGGAAAGTTCAAGGTCAGTCTATATCAAAGTCCAGTGGATATGTTCTTATCAAACAGCAACATCTTAAAACTGTATCATTTTTTGTTCTGAAAAATCCAGCTTAAATCACACTGTAAACCACACCAACCAACGCAACAGGATTTAACAGGCAAATAGCATCAAAGAGCTCAGTGAGAAGAAATGTCCTGTGCTGAAAAGGAAATTAAATACTAGTACATTTTCAAGTGTATATCCCATCTGTTTTAACATTTGAAGTGACGGGACTCTACAACATCTGTTATAAGACAAATTGCAGCCTAATGGCCTTGCTGCCATAACAGTTTGGTCTCCTGGAATTCATACTCAAGTTCACCTTTTTTTTTTTTTTAATAAAAAAAGGAAAAGCTATTATTTATCATAAAGAGCATCTCTTTCCTGAGGCAACAGAACCTCTGTAGGTTTAAAATTTTAGAACAATGAATAAACGCTGAGCCAAGACAACATTTGTGAGAATACAAATGAATCTTGTACATCTATTTCATTGGCTTTGCAAACCGTTGAATCTGATTGTGAATACATGAGATTTCCCAAAGTTTGGGCAGTATTTGATATAAGCCCTCCAAGAAAGAAAGAAAGAAACAACAACAAAAAAAAATCCTCATCAGGTAGTTGTAAAGGTGATTCAGTCAAGAGAGAATTTTTCTTATCAAGCGAACACTGAGTTACTACCCAGGAGGGTGTCAGGATGTACGTTATCTCATTATACTTCAGGCAATGGTCACTTAAGGTGAACGATGTCACCAGAAGATCTATAGCTGTAATATTAACTGCATAAGGTGCTCCCAGCATGAACCAAGAGGCCTGGCCAAGGCCCACTTCCAGCAATTACTCCGTGTTGGCCTCATAACCCCTTGGCTTCCCGCGCCCGGCCCCCACAATGGGGAACAAATGCAGTTTTCCTCCCTGTGGCCACTGGCATCGAGCTAATCCTCACGGCAGGTTTGCTACCTGAACCTGCAAAGGGACCCGCAGGTGACAAGGCAGCACGTCTGGGCTGCAGCCCCAGGGGATACACAGGCCACCACGATGCCAACAGGGGCACCCCCCCTGCAGCACCAAGCTAACCCATACTGGGCACTGAGCAAATAAAGGGCTGAGGCACTGTTCGATCGGCATATCCAACAGTCCTTGTGTTATGCAATGCTTTCCAGGAATTAATTTACATTACCAGCTTGCACACATGATTTTTTTTTTCTTTAAATGGAGCAAAGGCGGCTGTACTCATCAAGCAAGGTAAGGCACATGCTTCGTGTCTAAAGTGCGAAAGAGGTCACAGCATTGCTCACCGCACCATGAATACGAACACAAAAGGGCATTGTAAATTCCAAGGCAGAGAACAAAACAAGGAAGGGAGTCAGGTAAAACCATAGAAATATTACACGTATTAAGTTTAAAACCCAGATGAGAATTAGGTTACTACACTGCCTTTCACAAACTGCTACTTTTTATGTTGCAAATACTTCTCCATGATAGATGCAAATAAATTAATGCTGTCATTAATCTTTCCATTTATATCTTTCTCACTCCTTATGTCTGCTTTCATCGTTGCACTTACCATACTTAAGTATATGTTAAAGAGACTGTCATTTTCCCTTCTGTATCTACTATTTCTTCAAACAAGCACTGCTGGATTCTAAAGCAGAAAATGCTAATTTTTAATTATCTTTTGTTCTTCATATAGGGTGGACAAGATTCTGGGTGAAGGTATCCTACTGAAACACTTGCACAAGAGAGGAAAATTGAATTAATACATATTGCATACCTATTAAAAATATTTAATTTTTAGATTAAGCAAGATGATAAAAGAAGCTTATATTAAAATTTGAGCTTTTTCTCATGAAAGCTTTAACATTGTAATCTTACAAGCCCCATTAGTCACACTAGAAAATTTTCCAATAGTTATGTGAAAAAGGACAACTCTGATAAGCAAAGGTTACAGGGCTGGGACCTTAGTCTGTTGAGAAAGCCTGCACTGAAAAGATAAGTAATCTTATTTCAAGGAATAACTCATTCACCCAAAATCTTAAAGGCACAAAAGCACAAGGTAGGAGTTATCCCAGGTGCTCTGCAGCCATCAGCACAATACAGACCACCTGAGAAAAGGTGTTCCCACTCCCCTGTGAGCAACCCCAGCATACGGACACCACAGCTCCATGTTGCCTGTCATTCATCAGGTGCTATCCAGCTACAGCTGGGCATGGCATCAACGACAAGCTGCATCCTAAACACACAGCTTTCCTTCAGGTTTGGAATGGCCTGCTTTCCTGCCATGTTTCTGGTGTAATTATGGATGTTGAGCAAAGTCTAAGCAGTTCAATGAACAGAACTAGGGTTGTGTCCAGATTTGTCACTTAGACACTGCTTGCCCTTAGTCTAACCACCTGGGCTAAAGCTTTCCAGCACTGACTCTGCTAGGAGAGGGCTCGCTTCCAACACAAACCTGCAGCATTACCAATCAGCATCACCCAAAACTCACACGCTCTTTTATGGCACCAAAGTCAAACCCCTCAAATTCTCACTGTATCAGTGATCACCTTCTTTAGCTTTCTTTCCCAAATCCCAGTCATTAGCAAGAACAGGAGTGCCCTGTACTTCTCAGAGGCAGAAAGAATCATAGAATCACAGAATTGTTAAGGTTGGAAGAGACCTCCAGGATCATCTGGTCCAACCATCACCCTACTACAAATGTCACCCACTAAACCATGTCCCTAAGCACCAGGTCCAACCTTTCCTTGAACACCCCCAGGGATGGTGACACCACCACTTCCCTGGGCAACAGACACAATGAAGGATCACACTGGGGTCTTTGCCCCTGTGCCTTTCACGCCCAGAGGCTCTGGTACAGCACATTAGCACTGGGATGAGAAGCAGCACAAATATCTTCCCTTCTCTAGAAGGATCGCTAACTTATGACTGCATTTCCCAGCATAAGACATACACTGTTACCCAAACCCCATCCCAAACAAATAGCCTGTGCCACATGAAATGCTAGAGAAGCAATTTTCATGAAATAATCTCTCAGAATAATCCTGACATGCAAAACACTTGAGATTCTCTCAAGTGTTTTGAGACTTGACTTGCTCTCTGCTCTTCCCAGGATTACTCCACCCCTTGGGTTACCTATTTAGAGAGCTTATTTCAGAAGCCCTTGAGTGAGTTTCGGTATCAGTAGGTAACATGCTATTAAATGCATCCTTACCCAACAGATTGCAATGGCTCTTGATTTTTTGATTTTACAAGTTTATAGCTACTTAAAGTTTACAAATGACTGCAAGTTTATTCTTTTTTTTTTTCTTTTTTTTTCCTCCAGCATCTAACTTAACTGGCTTTTCATGTAATCCTCTCTCAGACACTATGGACAGATGCATTATAGTGAGCAGAAGATGCAGAAGGCAAGTGCTGGCCACAGTCTGACTTCCAGCATTAGGAAGAGGCTCCTATAAGACCATTCTGATTAAGAGCAACAGGAACCCATGGTGCTGCTGCCACTTCGTGCTCCTGGTAGTGTGCTAAGTGGAGTTGCTCATGCTGCACACATTAGATATCCAAATTGCTCTGCAAGGCTGATTTACTGTTTCCTTCTCTGAAAGGTATTTATTTACATTCAAATCTGGCCCTGCTTACAGATGCAGAAAGGTATTTCTCTTCCCAGCCTCCAATGCACTGATTTCTTGCCATGCCACCCCTCCAGAAGAAAATAAATTTCAGCTCTTCTCAAAACATACTTTCGGTAGGCAGAGTAAACTGAGGTAGCACAAACATAGGAAGGAAGGAAGGATTAGTTGAATAAAAAGCAATACAAAAAGTTAATTGCCCTTTCATGTCAATACCCATATTGGCAAAACAAAGTCTCATTTTCTATTTGAAAGCCACGTGCAAGCAAGTCTTCAGAAACATACACTTGCGAGCTCTCTAAAGCAAATGGTAAAGATAAGGCTTATACACACAAGTTTGCCAGCTTCAGGGAAAAGAACTAAAACTTTCAGTGTACGGTCATTAAAATTTTTGAAATCTAGGTCCATATTTTCAGCTGCAGCCTGTGGTTGTATGCTGACAGAGGGAAAAAACAACACATTCATATGCACAAATGCAAATTCTGCACGAACACAGCTGGGCCCATGAATAAAATTTGCATGCACAAATTTAGAAGCGAGTTTGAGTCCAGATGAATGATTTGATCGTAAGAGCTTTAAATAAGCGTTTATGTAAGCAAAGATTGGAGACGGCGACTATTAGGGAAGTGTATTAGCTGAAATAAATTACCAGAGAAAACAGAGCTCTTTTGGATAACGCGTGCAGCCCTTCTCCCCTTTTCTGTTTGCTGCCAATTTCTGTGAACACACTGCAAGCGCCGAGCCGGGGGCTGCGAGCATCCCTCGCACAAAGCCAGACCTGGAGCGCCGCAGAGGCCCCGGAGCAGGCGGAGGCAGCGGCTCGCAGCGACAGCTTCCCCCAGGCTGGGAAACTTTCAGCCGTCAGCCCGGACAGAGAGGTGGGAGCTCGCTTCTGATCTACACATTGCCAAAACGAACGTACCAACTTACACACTGACATTTCACAGTATCACAGGAGTGTGGCGCAGGGCGAGAAGCCTGCTTGCTCCACACCAAGAGGTACCTGCCTCGCAGCAAGGCGGCTCGCTGGCATCACACAGGCACCATAAGGGTGCACAGCATTTGCCTTCAGGAACATTGCAGCCATCAACCTGGAAGGACGGGGACAATTCAAACCTGTAGGATTGATGAATGTGATTGCTGACACCCTCTCCTGCTCCACAGGAGGAGTATTATGGATTCCCAGGGACAGCAAACACCCACTTCAAAACATGTCATGATGCAAGCAAGGAGCTTGTGAACTTTGTGAGGGGCACTGTTGTTCAACTGTTTCTCAAGTACCAGGAGCAAAGCAAACACTATTTTCTTTTCAAGTAATAAAGAAACACATCACTAAATTCCCCACACACACCCCAAAATTTATCTGAGAGAGACTGACTATGGCAGCAGCATTGAGCATCGCAGCAGGGCTGCCACCACCACCAGGTCACCGTGCAAGGGGCTCAGGAAAGAGCACAGTCCGTGCAGCACACGTGGAGAGAGCCCAGCTGACCCGCGGAGGCTGCCAAGCCCTTGGAAACCTTGGAGCAAGGTCCTGCTACCTAGAGTGGCCTGAAGCAGCCTGGATATAGGCTTTCCTACATGAACTCTGCTAGCAGGGCAGACCTGCAACCTGCAGCAGGTTGAGGTGCTTCAGGACACCTTCCTATGGGGTTTTCCCCCACGTGCAGCCCAGCCAGTGCAGGAGTAACTGGAGGTCCCAGCACACCAGCCCTGCTCAAGCAGTGGCAGCCATGGCCACCTTCACCTCCCTGGCTCTGACTGCGAGGGTTGATGGGGTTGACGGCAACACCTTTGCCGGAGCCGTAAGCCAACGACAAGGCATTAATAACCTGAAGAAGCCCAGTAGCCACAACCAGGCCACGCATCCCACGCGGCGGGTCGGGTGCCCACGCGCCCCCCGCCAGCCAACCCGACCGCCTCCGCTCGAAGCCACACCGAGACGCGCGTCCCGCTCCGGCGCGAATGCTTCTCTTCTCCCCTAGGAGCAAAGCTCCTTCAACATGTGCCGTCTGCTGTGCCAGCGAGACCTGGCATAGCAGCAGGGTACAAAAGAACATCCCTGACACTCTATGAATATTCATGATTTATGAATATTCATTAAATTAGCATCTTTATGACTGGGCCACCAGATTCACAACTGGCGTCTCTGGAAAGAGGTTATTGTATTTTAATTAAATACCAGACAATTACTAAACAGTTATATTCTCTGGGATTTAACTGATATGAAAGGGATAGGTATAGAGCTACAAATGTTAAGAGCGACTCTCCCTCCACACACATTTAATGCTAATGAAAGTCATGTGTAAGCATTGAAAAGGGGGAAAAAATCCTCTATATGAGAAACCAAAATAGCTTCAGATTATCTTTTTAATAGATTCATACTGTGTGGGAACCTTCAGCATTTCCCTGGTGCCTAAGCAGACCAGAATAGCAAAGTAGTTATTATATCTGTCTTCAGTGAAGAGACCACATGTTCACAGATATTTGTACAGCACCTAGCGCAACAGGGCTCTGATCCGTGCATCTGGCATCGCTCTAGTATTTAAATAGCAATAATAATGATATAAAGCAATCTTTGTCAATATCATGAGAGGACAATCTAATCTAGTTATCAGATTATAGCTCATTAAATGCCACACAGAAAAGGCTATCAACACTTCTACACATTTACTGGCCTAAAAAGAATTTTAAGCCATTAATTGCTTCCATAACGTGGGGTGAATTTTCAGCATGGTGCCTGGAAAATTAGGCACGCAGGCTGTGTAATTGTTAATGGGAATTGTGACCCAATTTTCACGCCTGGCACTGAAAGTTTGCCCCTTGCAAAATATTTACATAATTTGCTAGTAGATTTGCCATATCTTTTGCATGTTAATTTTACCTCAGTGACAATTCCTTGAAAAAATACTGCCACCAATGAATTAAGTGCAACTTTGACATTTATACAGTGCTTCCTCTGAGTTATCTCAGGCTACAACTTGCAAATGACTACAAGCTGAATGTTCAAGGATACGCTGCTCACTCATATATTCATTGCAGGGCACAGCCCTCACCTGCCAGGCGGGGGAATTGATGAGCGCTTGGTCAGGCTCCTCTCTGTTTGGGCTCTAATTCTGCAGTGCTGCAGAATGCTTTGTAGCACTCACACCTGACCACAGCGCTTTTAATATTAACTGTTTCACTCGCAGTCACCATCCTTGATGTTTCAGCACAAAGCCTACTAGCTTTTCTTCCCTGTAATGCATGCAAGACTCTGGATTGTGCATCTCCAGACCCCCAGCACCATTCTGAGTTGCTGCCTAAAGTCTGCAGCTAGGAGGTGGGATGGCTGTAAAGGTTCACGATTTCACACAAGCTGCCTCTTAGCCTAGGAACACAGTAATATTTTGCAGACAACTTAAGTTTTTAAGTATCAGCATCTCTTTGCAGCTCTTGCTGGTAGTTTGGGAGGCCAGGAGACCACTGTGCCATTGGGAAGGAGAGGGCTGTTTTGTCTTGTCCTCTGCTGCCTGACAGACTCTTTCTGCTGCTCCAGAGGAGAAGCAGCAGCATGCAGAAACATGTGGAACCATTTCCAGCTGCTCCATAGCACTGACACCAGCACAGCTATGAAACAGCAGTGAGCTGGAAAAGCAGTCTGGGTATAGATACGCAAATGAGCACACTAAGCCCTTCCCAAAGGGCACTACATGGGGACCTTTCACATATCATAAGGTTGCACTCAGGCATGGAGGGCCCAATTCTAGGGCAGGCCCGGGTAGAACTACCATACCTTCGGGCGTGAGACACACACATGGGTGCCAAATCTAAGCCGCAGAGCTCATGCACCTGCTCTGAGCAAAGGCAGCAGGACAGTCCATGGCTCTTCTGATCAGAATACACACCATCCGTGCTTCAGCTAAAATTTATGAGCAACACATTCCCAATTCAGCAAAACAAAAGGCAGGCAAGAAAACACCACTGGGGCTTATGTAGTGTTTTCCCTAACCATTGGCTGAGACTAACAGTGGTGCTCATGCAAATGTGTGAGAGGTCTTCCCAACCCTGACCCCCCTTTCTGCCCCAGCTCCTCCACTGCTTGCAGTCTCACTTGGTCTCAGTGAAGAGCAAACGCCACAACTGCCTGCAGCAGCTTGGAGCAGGATGCAGCCATTTAGAGCATGAGCCATTTAGACAAACTTCCTACTCAAAGACGGAAAGTTGTCTCCAAACAACTTGTCCCACACACTGTTTTCAGCTCCTGTAAGTATCCATCTGCCCAAGGGTTTTAAGTGAATTTGTTTGCAGACTGGATGTATTACTGATTCAGGCATCATTCATCAAAGAGATAGAAGCAAATATTTGATAACACCAGGACCTCACCTGAATGAAAAGGGAATACACACAGCTTAACATCATGCAGCAGAAATGCAGTTCACGCACAGGCTTGGATGTGCACGTGGTTAAGCTGGAAAGCAACACGCATCTTTAGGAAAAAATTCTGCTTCCCCACTCAGTTCATCACTTTTTCCTCTATTAGAGCAAGATGCTGCCAACTAGAACCCAATTCCCAAACTGATGAGTAGCGAGGAAAAAAGGAAGAGCTACTGCCTGCAAAGACAAGCCTATGTACCATGGCTCTGAAGACAAAGCAGCAAAGCAGGACACTTATTAGAACAAACATAAAATCACCAAGCTGGGAACCAACCAAGATTTTTTTCCAGCCAGTTGTACCAGACCAGATCTGTTTGCCTCCAGCAGAGCACAAGCTACCACAGCTTTTTTCTTTTATATGTGCATATATATATATGATAGAAAAATGTTTATAATATCAGATATTCTTTTCAGATATCAGTCTTTTCAAGCACTTTCAAAGTAACTTTGGAATATAAAGCTCTATTTGAAAGTTGATCTAGACATTTAGGAGCCTGCATAGCATTGCCTTCCAATGACACTTAAACTCCTAAGGGTGCCTAAATGACTCAAAAATGAGATTGCAGCACCTCTGAAAACGCTAGTCTCCATTCAGAGATGAATTAGTGGTTCAGCCCAGGCCTGGGAAAGAGGTTTTTATGTTTTTTGTTTTTACTTTTTTCTTCTTCTTAATTATGATGTTCATCCTGTGGCTTTGGGAAAATCATTAGTCTCCCTGCCTTGGTTTCTTCATCAGTGAAACAATTATGCATGAATTCCACAAGCTGTTCTCAGGATTTGACAATATTCATTAGATTGAATAAAAATGAATGCCCCGAAGTGTCAACTAGTATTATTTAGTCAACAGATAAAATCAAGAGACAGCAATAGGGCCTTTACTGCACTGCATCCCCGCTTCTAAGGGAGCCTCCTGTCCATCAGTCATTGCCTTGTCCTCCCTTCACAAGGTCCCCCGGCCGCCCTTGGCGTGTCCCCCCTGCTGCCCCTGACCTGCAACACTCAAAACCACTTTTCCCCCTCAGACCTTTTCCCCATTCAAGACTCCTACTTGTGCATAGTTGTCCTGGGTCTCGTCTTATTTCACTAGCAAGCTGCTTCGGGCAGGAAATGGGTCTTACCTACAGTCCGTATCACACACACAATATTCCCTTTGGAGTCAGTGTAAAGTTAAACATACGCACTATAAGCCTCTGTTGGATCAGGGCCTACGCTTATAAACTGCTGAGTAAGCCTGTGTTGCCACAGCATAAAACTGTTGAGCAAATAAAATATTATAGAATATATTTTTTTTAAGATAGACCTGCCTCTCCATTCACACTGCTCCTCCAAGCTTCATGCAAGAGCATTATTAGATACAAAGCTCCCAGATAGAAGGACTGCAATGGGAAAAAATGTTAGCAATTATTCAAAGCAAATGTAATTTTCACACTGCCGCTATTTAAAACACTTAGAGGAGAAAACAGTTCATCACACTTGGAAAAAAAAAAAAGAAAAAAGCGCAATATCTTTTTTCCGCCTCCTCCCCCGCACCTCACACCCCCCCCCCCTTTAACTTTTACTTGAAGTGTTTGAGGATCAAGAGATCTTCCCTGCTCATCTGAAATAAATCTGACATCACACTCAAAGCTTTTCAGCACTTATCCTGATTAGCCAGATAGTAAGAGGTTCTGCAACGGGATCTGGCTGGGATTAGCTGGTTTCCCGTGCTTCCTGTGTGCTACGTGCTGCTCTGGGGCACCCACTGGTTTTCAGTGCTCAGAGCCACCAAGAAGCAAGCACGGCGCTCCCCCATCCCTGAAAACAAAGTTCTGCCACGTGAAGTTAGCAAGTTTGCTTTCCATGGCAGAGAGCGCAGGGATCCATTCATTAGATATTAAAGCTTTCATTTCCACGACAAAACTGAATTCTCGGCAGCCTAAAGGTGGACACAAAATGTGTTTTAGTAGCTACAAGTCATTTCCAGGGGGCATTAATGAACTGGTACATGATAAACCTCTCTAGCTAGTGGGGACACATCAGGTCTGAAAAACATCTGGATCATTTAATAGGTTCAGATTCCTTGGTGGGATCCAGCTCTACCTTGCTGGGCTGACCCTGAGGACCTGGCCACAGACGCACCTTGACTCTAAATATCCCTCAGTCCAGTGAATTACACTAAAAATTGCTGAATCCACACATGGCTGGGAGTCAAAGAGGTCTGAGAAAAGAAAGAAAAAGCATTTACGCAACTAATTCCCCTTAGCCCTAGGCACAAGATCACATACATTTAGCCTTTTTTGTAAGCTTTCAGGGCCTTATGTATCTGTTTAAGCCGGACTCCAAAGGAAGCTCAAAGAGAAGAAAAACACTGGTCCAACGTTCACTCCATACATAATAGTTCTTTCAAATCCATCCCAAAACCTGGAATTTACCTTCCTTGTCACACACACATGCACCTGCCACTTCCAAATCTTGAGAAAGGTCTTTCAAATCATACTGCTGTATGACAAGCACAACGTGTTCCCCTATGATCTTCCTTTAAATAAGGAATAAAATGCAGTGCCTATGATTAGATTAACTGTGCATTTTAGGAACTTACATTGTTTTCTTTCTAGAAAAAGGAAACATTGCACAAAACAGAACAGCCACGCTTCCTGATGGATGTCTGGAAGTATTCTGGATGCTGCGTTGACAAAGGGAAATGAGGATTGAACCTAAAGACAAAGAGGAGCAAAGGGACTGAAACATCTGAAACAACTTTCAAACATACATTCATAACAAATGCCAAGAGGTTGGGAAGAGTTTGCGCGTACAGGAAAATTCACATTCTCTTGTCAACGTCTCGTCTCCCCACACCAGCCCTGATGGGGGCCAAGGACCTTCCCCCGGTCTGCCCACGCGTCCGGCAGTGGCTCCAAGGTTGCTCCCCCTCTCTTTGTGCCCGGGCTTCAAACAGCACAGAGACTGTCCCCCAACATCCATGCAAAACACCAGGGATTAGTGCAAGCTAACCAGCAAGGCAGCTTCTCTCTCAATACCAACACCAAGTTTGAATGCTTCTCCAAAATCGAGGTTCTGGGTCCTCTGGTCATTGGGCTAGCTGCAGTACCATGTACAAAAAGCCAGGACACTTTGCAACAGTGACCTACAATCTTAAAATCTCTCAATTTTAAAAACTTAGACTGTCATCTGCTACAAATGTATGACCACCATTGATCTGCCAGCACCAGGAAAATAATTTTAAAAGGAGGAAAGAATGAAGAGAGGGAGAACAGCTGCACTTCTCCAAAAAAAAAAATAAAAAAAATAAAACCCATTTCATCTTTATCACTTTTTGAACTTATCACCTGAAGTGGTTCAGATACCTCAGCTGGGACAACTCCAGAAACTAGCTGTTGTTGAAGCACCCCAACTTGTGCATTCAGCAACTTCTGCAGTATAGAGAAATAGCTGCAGCTACTGTACTTACCAAAACACAGATACCTGGGACACACACTGATGTTTTCTACGCACATTTAAAAATAGATTCCCGGCATCATATTCATCATCAAATGGTGATTTAGTTGACTTATTTATCCATTCTCGGTTACTATTCCTACAGACTTCAGAAAGGGGCCTGGAAGGATTTTATGATTTTATCATGCTAACATAGGTGCAGAGGATTCTGGGATGGAGTAGATAAACCAATGGGACACAGAATCCAAGGATGAAAGATCCAGAGTTTTGGATGATTTAGAAGCACCAACACATTGAGGACTGCATATACCTCTTCATGAGGGCACAGAATTAATAAAATAGGCCACAATGAATAAAATAGGCTAAAAAAATCTGTGGAGTTCAGATATGTCAGAAATAGAAGAAAGACTAAGAAATGATATAGTTTGCAAGTGTTACAGCTGTTAAAATAAACTTATTTTAAAAATGCTGCCTCTAATCTCTCCACTGACTTGTCTCCAGGGTTTAGGAGTTTGCTTAGTGCCAGGTCGATGCTTGGTCAGGCTATAACGCTTCATGGTTCTTGACACAGCTCTGAAATAGAAGCTTTTACTCTGGAGACAGCAAGCAACATGGAAGAGAGAAGTAGCAGGAATTCACATTTCTGTACTGTAGGCACTCAGTTGTCTATAGCGCTCTGTTTTGCAAATAGTTCAAGATTATGGAGTTTCACAAGCTAAGTGCCTGAAGGTAAGGAAAGAGATGCAGATTTTAATTCTGAGGCTAATTTGATCTCTAATATGTTAATCTCCTCATATTTGCACCAACCTGAAATTCTGTTTGCAGAATGTGTATTAACATACAAGTTTAACCTGAAAACAGAATATATCACTTTCCAGAAATGCTCTTTTGCTTGCTTACACTCTACAGGTGAATTCCCCAGAAAGTTTCAGAAAAATATTGTTGGGGATTTGAGTCATACAAGAAGACAGAATATTTTTCAGTGCTTTTACTCTTTTAGATATTTTTGAATTTTAACGTGTTTTCTTTTACTCTTTTAGATATTTTTGAATTTTAACATGTTTTCTGTTACTCTTTCAGATATTTTTGAATTTTAACGTGTTTTCTTTTACTCTTTTAGATATTTTTGAATTTTAACGTGTTTTACAGTGTTTCAGTGATGCAGCCACAACAGCCATCATTGCAGAAAGAAAGAACTGAGCCTCCCATGTCTCATGCAGGCATCATTGCCAGCAGTGACAGGGACAGAGAAGACTGCTAGCATTCATGAAAGCAACTGAGAAGGAAGAAAATGTCAGCTGTAGTTCATAAAATCTTACAGTTCTTTGAGCAAGAGATGACAAAAAATAACACTGAACCATTACCCATGCCAGGAGATACAAGAAAAGGTGTAGGAAACACAAGAGAGAGGTGGGCCCAACAGCCAAATGCTACAGAAGGTTCCTGCAGCCTCCATATCCATCACCTGAGCGACAGACTAGCAGGGATAGCCAAAACTATTTTTAGCTAACAAGGAAGGGGGAAGCTGATAATGTGTTAATCACAGCGCAAATCACGGATGCGTACACCAGTTCCAAGGTGTCACGTACATGACGAATGCAAGCACAGGGGGAAGTGGAAGGAATCTGTACACTGCTGTGAGAAGCCTCAATAATAAATGAGAAGGATCGGAAATGCCCATGAATGCCAGTTTTGAAATAGCAGTGTAAAAATGCTATGTAACTACCTTGCTTACTCACAGTATTACTTGTCACTTGTGCTTCTCGGGTGCTAACTGGGACTCTTCCACTTAGGCTGCAGCCCAGTGCACACTAGTGAACGACTTACTTTTAGGGCAACTAGAAATATTTATACATGCCAGCTTTTGCATGCAAGTATTGCTACCTTCTCAAGCTACCACCAGGCTTTTCTCCAAATGGCAGAACATGACCCACTAATTTAATCAGTATCAGGTGTATATATCACAAATGAAATAAATATCTTCCACGGTTTTAGCAGTATTACCCTGAGATAGAGAAGAAAAAAAAAAATAAAAAAAGTTTGTTCTGTGCAACAGATAAAAGAATGAGCTTTAAGAAACAGGGTTATTAAAAACTGCACTCTTCACCTAGGAATCCAATAGGATTGATTGTGCAATCACAACAACTGTCCAGTTACAGTGGGACTACCAATATATAATATCTGAGGGAAAAACTTATCTTTCACACTTCCTGTCTCCAATGTCCCAACTTTAATATAACATTAAAATCTGTCAAGATTCCCCTTCAGCATATTGCATCCCCTCCGTGAGGGAGCACTCAGTTTGGATTTTCTTAAGGTCTTTGTTCTCCACAAGGCAAAATACACTTAAGATGATCATCATTTTATTAAACAAGTATAATTTTTTTTTTTTTTTTTTAATAATCATCAATTTAGAAAGACATATCTATCCAAAAGTGATCTTATTCCTGCCTTGTAGAAGAACACTCACCTTATCCATGCTGGGATGGAGTAGCTGAAAGAATTTCCTCTCTGGACACAGAAATGTTGCCTCTTTCCAAGTTCCATTTTCTCAGTTGTTGAGTGATTATCAATTATGTAACAGTGACATTTTGTAAAGTGTCATCTGTGGGTGGTAGTGAATTGGAAGTAAGAGAATGTCTTCCACAGAAATGAACTTGTCAAGACTGGTCATTAGCTGGGTTTTGGGGCCATGGGAAATGCAGCAGTAACGATAATAATACTTTTTACTTCCCTGTTATCCCCTTTCTAGAAAATGAACCAGAGATGATTATGTAAAAGCTTCTGAACACATTAGTAAGATATTCTAGAGCATGGAATAAAGCAATTTTTTGTCGCTAATACATCATCAAGTCACTCAGGCAATTGATTTTATATATTTTTCTAAAATATACAGTGAAGAGATTAATTCTGCACCATCGTGCCCCCAGTAGCTTGAAGCTTGAGGTGTCGGGGAATGGATCAGGTTTCAAATTCCTGTTCTAACTCATATCCGCAGGGAGCTGCATAACAGAATCTTAAATCCTCGGTCTGTGTCCTAGTCACTGGGCTGTTTACTCTTCATAGATACTGGGGTTAAGATGAAATATACCCTTATTGCACTCCTTCCCTCCTCTGCTTCCTCCATAATTTCCTGCAAATTAATATACTCAATTTTTCATCAGCATGAATAGCCACTTACTAAACCTCCACATCTCACAAACGTTGGCCATTCGGCCCCTTAAGTGTCAGATAACTTCAGACTAGGAGAGCAGTGTCAGTTTTAAACTGCTGGAACAACTTTCAACTTACCATGGTTGGTAGACATGATGAGTATAATTATTACAGTGACACCGTACAGGTTGTGTCATACAGAAATTCAGATTAGCTGCCCACCCTTTCCCAAGGTGGTCTTCACATATGTGATATTCCTGACTCAGTGAGCAGCACTCTTTCCTGTTGTATGAAACAATGACATGGATCTGGATCTAGCTGCATGTTCAGCTACATGATCCTGATAAATACAAAACAGCTCCTACACAAACTTGTTGCCAGAATGAATCAGATTTTCAGGAAGTAAAGGGCTATCAGATAATACTCTTACAGATTAGCACACAAAGTATGTCTTAGAATAAACTCTCATGTTTCAGTTCTGTGTCTGTTTGAATTGCTTGACCATAAGCTCTAACAAGTTCATAGGGACAAGATTTATTCTTCTTTCAGTGAAAACTCCACCTTTATCTTTGCAAGATATGGAGCATTCAATAAAAAGTCACACTGTGATGCCAAATTAAGCCCTGGATTCATCTAAAAAAATCCAGTCTGTTTTGTCATTAAGTAACAAAGCTGTTGCTTCTGCACTCTACTATTTTCCACATTAGTGTCTTTATTCCCATTATTTTACCTGTTCTACTCACTCATACATGCTTGTTTTATATCATCCTGACTTTATACAATATTCCAGGTACCTAGAATTTATTATACTTAAGCAATCTTTCCCTCTGAATATTTTGCATGAGAAATTTCATGGACCTTGATAAGGTCTATTCACATTTCCAACACCAGAGATTGCTCTTCAGTTAAAATCTATTATTGTCACTTTACAAGCCTCTCCCATTTGAGAGCTCAAAACACTCTAAAATGAATTCCCCTGGTACATAAGGAAGTATTATGGTTTTTCCTCCATCTGTGTAAAGAGGGTATCTTCACCATCGCCCTGCTCATCCAATGAGCTCCATTTGAATAGGAGCCTCTGTTAGAGTCAGAAAGGCACAGAAGCAGTGTTTGTTCAGAGGATTACCCATAAAGCACCTATTCCAGGATCAAGGCCAGTGTCTTTTTCAAAAACTTTCCCATGGTGATATATCAAATCAGAGGCAGAATAAGAAACAGAACTAGCATCTCCTGACCCCTGCTGCTGGGCTCTAAATGCAGGAGACTACCTTTCCTCTTTTGCAGCAATTCATCACTTCTGCAACGCGATGCCTGTGAAAGGCTGGCATTACATAACAAACGCACATAATAAAGTTAAATTGTCATTGTGTAAGACTTATAGAAGATTTTCATTTGGGGTTCATGTTTAAAAATAATATAAATTATCTTGCCCCAAGCTCTCTCCATTTTCTAATAAATAAGTTTGGCAACCATGGTAGAATTGCCGAAGAGAAATAAAGAATGCATTCCTTAAGCTGATTACATTTCTGGGAAAGTATGTGTGCCAGGCAATTAAAGAACTTGAGCGTTCAGTTTATACAACATTGGCTCATCTCTATCATCTTTGTCAAAGACATCTACAATTTATAGCTTACCACAGGTTACCCGGCTGGTTCAATTTGCTTTGTATTTTCTTTAAAAATAAAAATAAAATAAAAAATTGCCACCTCTGAACTTTTACACTCCTGGGTGTTTTAGCTGTGAGTCCTAAATGGAGTTTCCCATGAATAATTCAAGTTCCTCAGTTTCTTATTTTAGCATCAAAAGCGTAGCGATACGTGACTGAAGGAAGTCTAACCAAGATCCTATGGAGCTCTAAGTCAATCTGGAAATGAGATTAAAGGTAGATATTTTCTATGGCAGCAATTAATGAAAATATTAAAATACTGTTGCATAGTTGGTTGAAACAATCATTTAAACTCTATTGCTTTATCTAAAACCGAGAGGGGAAAAAAATAGTGTTAACCTATAATTAAGTAGGTAAAACTATGAAGAAAGCAATAGCCAATTTTGGAATGCTACTTATTTGGAACAGTTCCAATATCAGCAATGGTGAAAGGATATAAAAGGTGATGACTGTATTTGTATTACGTAGCAATGATTTTTTTCAAGAACAGTATCAAGAGACAAACAACAGGTTTTTTCCTTATTACATCATTCCCCAGATTGTACCAGTTTAGCAAGTTTAGTCTGAGGAGGAAATGATTCAGATTTCATCACTGCAGCTTAATTCAGCTTTTGTTACTTGTTTGAAAGAAGAAGAAAAAGCATTCATGCAATTTCTAACCACATCAATTGAGTTAAAAGGTGACTAATAAAAGGTCTTGAACCTGTTGCTGTTTATGACTGAAGGAAATTTTGACTAATCTTTACTGGTGGAAGAATAAGTCCCTATACAATTTAGATTTCATATATATATATATTTTTTAAAACTTATATGGGACCTCCTGTTCCTGTTGGATACAAACATATTTCAAGTGACACCTTTTTGCTTAAGAAAATAAACTAGGTTATAGGCAACAAATATAACCTATTCAGCAGCAAATCAAATCAATATATGGCTTCTCCAACTAAGCATTGTGTTTCACCTGTGGTAGGTGGGAGGAGAAAGCTCAGCTTTATTCTGTAGAAACTCCTGGAGAAGATTTAGGTGCAAAGCAGTAAAATTGCAGAGAAATACATGTGTAAACATTGCTGCCTGCCTTCCCTGCCTCGCTACTCAATTTAAAGAAAGTACTCACCATATTTGTGTCAGCTAGGAAGTGCTGCTACCTCTCTCTTTCCCAAAACACATTGCAGACCACTAATATGGTAACACTGGAGCTAAATCAAACATAAGGCACCTTTCTTCTACCACCTAGCCTTGATGAAATGTGAGCTCAAATCCAATTCTTTTCTTTCTCCCTCCTAATTGACCTTGGAGCCAAGAACATAACATGACTTTTGAAAGATGTTTCAAAGAATTTCCCACAGTACCTGAAAGGCTCTTACTCCTTTTACTTTTTATGGTACAATTTTGGCTTAACTTCATTTAACTGATAAGGTTTTTCTCCACTTCTGCATCACTGTATCACTCTCCCCTAGACATATTTTCCACAACACATTGAAGCTAACTCAAGAGAGTTGTTACTTGCTGTTCAGCTATCATCACTTTGTGAGTAAACTTCTGCATTTCTCATAAGGTTGAGTGAACAACCACTTAGGTTCATTAAAATCTGCTGTTTCAAAAACATACATACAATGTCAAGAAACTGCCTCCTTAAGCTAAACTAAATCCTCTTACAGGTTTAAGCACTCTGTATTGTAGCTATTAAAACATCCCATCCAAAACTATTGGATTTTGATGCCTTCCTGATCTAGTAGGTGCCCACTCTCCTTTTCTTGAGCCACTAAACAAGAAAGCAAAAGTTTAAATTTTATACAAGGCTAGGATTTTTTTCCATATACAATCAGAGTTTCCTGTCTCTTCAAAACCTTTTATCTTACTAAGCTTTGTGGGAAACCATCAAGCATAACTTTGCTTCCCAATCTCTGCAGCCATGCCTGATTTTCACTTAAACTTAACCTCACATGCCGTTGACTTTACATAATGTATTGCCACATCCCTTTTTTTCCCCTTAATTCAATTACAGTTTGTATCCCACCCTCTATTGTAATTCTTTGCTCTACCAACATCCTTAGCAGATGTCTCTGATTTGTGAGTGCCTCATTTCCCATTGGTTTCTCTAGATTATTATTCTGAGTGTTTTTTTTTTTTTCCTGCTGTACACCCTGAAGTATGGTTCCATTTTGACTGATGCATCACCCATCTTTCCTGTACCATCTTCTCTCCCTCAAGATGTTTACAAACACCAAACCAAGTTCAGCCCTCTCTGCTCTAACACACCTATTGAGCTGTACTTTGGAGAACCGCAGAGTGCCTTGACCTCCCTGCACTGCATAACGCTGGAGGACATCCAGAGAAAACTGCCAGAGAGGCCTTCTGTTGAAGTACTTTGAAGTTAACTCCCCCAAACTCTGTCCTACACCAATGTGAACATATGCCATGAACAATCTATTTTTCTCAGCTGTCATCAAGTTTTTTTTTTTACGCAGCCAAGAATCACCAAACAGTTTTGAGGTTACCACATACCCAACTGTAACTACACATCTGAAGATCAGATCTCCCATTCCTTTGTAATTACAATCTCTGTGGTGACCTTCATACCACATAATAGTTCTTCTAATCAAACAAGTCACTTCACTCCACCTCACAGCCACCTGGGATTGAGGAGGTAAGCAGTGAAGTGAGCCCACACAGCCATTTCCTTGTGCTTGCTAGTCTCAAGTTGCTGGAAAAGCTTTAAAGAGCACCTGCATGGATGGACAGAGGAGGTAGCCCATGCAGGACGCTGAAGCAGCATGGTGTGGTTAGCATACCAAAACAACGGCACAAGGGTTATGACTGCTCTCTGTAGATGGATCACAGGGATAAGGATCAAGGAGGAAGAAGTGTTATTTAGACAAATAAAAAGGCTGGCACATGAACAACTGGGTGTGAGCTTGTCACAAATGAAGGTAAGCTGGGAGTTGAAGCAAGGTCTCTATCCACCAGCTTTGACAGTCCCTCAGTAAAAGGTATGAGGAAGAGAAAAGACTAAGTTATTTTATTTTTCTAGGTGTGATAAATACAGATGTGGCTACCTCTAAAACAGTGGAATGAATTCAGAGATATGAGCTATCCCTTCCAATCCTTCAGAGCTATACTCTTCTAAAGATAAATGGACGGACCTTTGGTATATTAAAAAACAGCCCTTACTGAAAGCACCCACATCCTCTCATTGATTGCCTAGCCTATATGCTGGAGACCTTTTCTCCCATTTGTCTTTCTAGACTGCTTACACCCTCTGGCATAGCTACTACACCTTCCTTTGCACTTGAATGCAATAAATGGCTAAAAGCTTAATTCAGCCACATCCAGGTTTATTATATTTGACCCCCTCCAGCAAGTGTGCTTCAGACAGCTTCATTCAAGTAACTGATCCTCCGAAGTCAATTGGAGAACTCCAATGTAGGGAGCAAACTGGAGGTCAGTGTTTCCCAACAGGCAAGAAAGAAATATCTCAACTATGAAGTCAATGAGACAACTGAAGCACTTAAAGTGAAGCACAGATTAAAATGTTTTTCTTTTTTGAGGCTATAACTATTGGATCCCACATTGAATCATTTGTTGGACTTAAAATAAAAATTTTTAAAAAGAAGCAACTTTTTTTTTTTTCCTTTAAAAGGTCAGGCTAAGATTAAGTTTAATAGACCACAGACCAAATACCAAATATTTCAGTACACTTTTGAAGTGGAATTAAATCATATTTCTTAGGGTACGTGTAGCTCATCATAAGAGTTGAAGTCATCTCCAGACATCAGCGATCTTCAGGCTACTAAGCTTTTGTTATTAATTTTATTTTTTTCCCATTTCAGCTGACTAGCACCCCAAGGCTGATTGTGCAGAATAGTTGGGGGGAATAAGTGGCAAAGCTGGTCTTCTCTCAAGTTGGATTCATGAACCCTTTTATGGGCTTTATCTGAAGACTGAACGGTAGGCAACATATGAATCTAAAAACAACCAGTATACAACTCTAGAAGTTGAAGGAAACACTCTTGAGCCAAAATATCAAATTTGAATATTTTTTGAATATTGATAATCCCTGTCTTTGTACAGAAAGGATTGCTAGTTTTTACCCTACACAAATTGTTCTGAATAAATACTTCCTTGCCCCCACCTAAAATCATAGTAAAACAGAATAACACAAATGTCAGAGCCTTCCTCAAATGAAGATGGTTACTATTGTAATATTTGATTTTCTAATGTAATTAAAAAAAAAAAAAAAAAAAGCCAGATATTTTGACTTTTGTTGTCTTTTGACATTGCTATCTGCATCTCACAATTAATTTAAAAGGGATAATTAGAGCCTAACCAGCTTGCAATATTTTTTCTATTATAGACTCCAAGTGCAAATCTAACTGTTAAACCGGTAATTGGGGAGAGCAAATGATTGGTTGTCCTATGCATTAATCAGCAAGTTTAATTTTATACATCTGGGTGAAGAGTTGCCCAGTTGAACAGAAAATGGTAGAAAAGAGGAAATTCTGTAAAGACAGGCTACACAGTTATTGCTTTTTTGGTAAGGAACAGAGTAAAACGAAGTGGATGTGTTTGCATTCAAACAGTCTTTAAACGATGCCCCACTAGAAGCATTATATAACCAGTCACAAAGTTTTTGGCTTTAGATCACACTTAAAGTGTCTCATCAAAATTGCATCTTGAAGGAAAGAAAAATCATGACTTATTAAATATAAATATATGATGTTAAAAACTGCTTTTAGTGTGGTTATGTAATATTTATTGTTCTGTGGCTAAGGTCATATAAAGATCACATGTGACAGGTGATGTATTTTTATTACTCTCTTTATGTTAAATGCCTCTCTACTAAGCTAGTTTAAATGTTCTTGTCTCCTTGTTCTGGAAAGGATTTAAATCATGAAGTTCATAGGACCTGTTAAACTCCAAATAACTTGGGAGCCAAAACAGAAGTAATTTAGAAGTTACCTCTTGAAGATACTGGTGTTTGGGTTCAGGTGGCAGAATTACTTTCTTGTTTCGTGTGCCAGACCATTGTGAAACTGCTACACAAATCCAGTTCTGATACATCCTGGCCTGATTTCCACACCACTAGTTTTGGTGGTCCCAACCTATCTCCAAGGTTGTATTTACCCACATCAAAAAGCCACTGCCCAGTCTGGCACAACTGCCAAAACATTGCTCAAGACAGCAGAGCGGGAGGTCAGGACAGGGTATAACTCCTCCCTGCCTTCTCGTAGCCCTACCTGGCCATGCATGACCCTCTCTTTCGAAGCCACGACACTCATCTGTGGGTTTAATTACCCCAGCTGACATCCAAAAAGAGTGCTGCTCATTCACAGAGCAGGTAGAACAGAAACACGGTGTGAAAGCACGAGAAACTTCCCACCCCCATGCCACTAATGAGCTTCAACCCTGACCTAAAAGCAGCAGCAAATGCTGAACTCCAGGTCCGCCAAGCCATGGCCTCTCAGGCTGCAAAGGAGAGCAACCGACTGTGATGTTGATTTATAATTACCATTTGTGATAACTGTAGCAAGCTGTTGTTATCCTACAGAGTCCTATCTGCTTCATTCTTTGTCAGGAATATTTTTTTGCATCACTAAATATGAGGTACCAATGCTTACTAAAGTGAGATTACCTTTATTCATATCTGGCCAAGGAATTTCTGTTTGCTAGGAAGACAAGCCACTCCTTTGACAACTCCTTCGTGTGGCCAGTAAAAATGACTGTACACCCATATTTGCAAAGTGTTACCTCTGTTTTGATAAATTAAACATGGTCAAGAGTACTTTTATGGATTCTAAATGAAGAGGGGAACAGATCTTCCTTCCTTTGAAGTTGTGGCTAACTTCCAAGTTACTTCAAAAGGGAAGAAGTTCGGGTACTTGTTCAGAGTTAACAGAGGTGTAACAGTGGAATTTGGCTTAAGGTATAGGAAAACATTCCCATTAATTAGGAAGATAAGAATAAGCCATGTTCAACCCAAAACCACTGCACTACTTTTGAAAGACAAAGTTAGTCTATTCCAGTTGATGTATTTGCTAGCAGTTGAGTTTCGAGGCTATACATCAAAGCTTAGGTCAGTAATTCAACAAGGTCAAAGCTTTTTTTTTTTTTTTTTTTCCAAGATGGTCTAATGTGGCTTCTTGTACTCTTTCAGAAGTGCTCAAGGTACCACTTATTTATATGCATCAATAGTTATTGTATTGTACAGTATCCACTGTACTGAAAACAGCCAAAAATGTAAATGGACTGTAAGTGTCAATGCAAATTCTCCCATTCTGAGAATGTGCAATATGCAAGCATGGGTTATTTATTAATTTTTGTCATCACTGATTGATATCTTGATTAATTGCCAGAAGGCATTGGACCAGGTGTTAACTATGTGCAGATTGGATGCAGTGTTCTGTGAACTTCACGCTGTATTAAAGGCACAGACATGCCCAGTTGGAGCAATAAGCCTTTGTTTGCTTTGGCAGGGCTTGCAGCTCCCCGGGGCCAATGCCATAAAGAGGTTTCTGTTAGAAGCCGCAGTGCTCATTGTAGAAAAATTGCCCCTCAAAAAATTAGCATGGTACAATGAAGGATGCATAATGTTACGCAAATGACAGCTGCTTAGCTGAAACAATAGCTAGGAGATGGCATTTGCTGGGGTGCACATCTCATGTAAATTAACTTACTAACTGTTACAGGAAAAATAAAAGAAGTGAAGCCCAAACCTGTACGGCCACTTCACAGACCCATCCCAGGCACAGAGAAGAACTGCAGACTTCCACTGATAGCGCAGAGTCAGAGTGGGCCCTCAGGATGCTGCGAGGAGCCAGGCAGGCACGGGCTGACAGCAGCAAAGCTCGCCTTGTTGGGGTGGAACGAAGCACTGGAATTTGTTTTACAGGTGGAAATCTGGAGTCATTTCCCTCTAAGGTATAGATCTGCAGCTGCTGACCCAGCACTGAGAGGACACCACCACAGCCCCCATCCCCAGCAACCAGCAGAGCCACGTGGGCTTCATCCCGCACCGTGCTCTGCCTCGCCTGCCCTGGGGAGCTCAAGCTCCCCCATGGTTGCAGCTCTGATCCTCACCATGTTCACCCAGGGGATGAGTGGAATTTTCCCTGATTTACTGCCATGGGGGAAAGGGCCCAGCAGAGCCAAAATGCTGGGAGGGGGATCAGAATCAGTCCCCAGTCCTTTGTGTCCTCTGCGCAGCAGAAGGGACATTGTCCTTGTTCAACCGATTAGAAATACTAATCATTGACATCAAAATCTAGTCTTGGAGTGCAGGCTAAACCAGGAAAGGCTACACTGCACAGAAAAAGAAACAGCATTAACAGAAGAAAAAAAAAAAAAAAAAAAAAGGCAATCTGCTCCAGGTTCAGTTGCATTAGTTTTTGCATCTTCAAGCCTTGAAATGCCTTGGTTTATTCTGAGCATCTTGCCGGAAAATAAGTTTCACAAGACTGCATGGCAGAATCCAAGGGAACAGAAACAAAGTCACGTGCCCAATTTAACATTAACACATACTTTTTTTTTTTTTAAATAGATTTTTTTTTTTTTTTGTCAGCAACCAGATGCATCAACAGAAAAAAACAAGATGCAACCCCAGAATACAGGGCCATAAAAGAAAAGAAAAAAAAAACAAAAAAAAACAAAAAAAAACGCTGAAAACCAAGCATAAGGCAACCAATCATTTGTCATTTCTACGGGAGGAGAACAATCGCTTCATATAGGGGAGCTGGCGGGGGGAAGGAGGAGAGCACGGAGCAGTGGTTTGATTTACATAGGAGTTTCCCTTCATAGTGTGAGGATTAACACGGCCCCTACTGAAAAGGCGGGAGAGCTCTAAAAGCAAACAAGGTGGTGTTTGGGATTTTTTTTTTCCCTCTGCTTCAGAGAGGGCCCCGTGATATTGCAACTGTTGCTCATCACATTAGCAGTGTGGGAACAGGAAAAAACCCATACCATGAGGGGGGAGGAGAGGAGAGGGGGCTCCAGGCATGGGGGATGGGGGCATCAGTTGACAGCAAAGCAAAGCAATTAAAACCTAAAATAAGAGGTGGTTGTGAAATGGTCTTTGCATTAGGACACAGCCAACGAAAATGTTTATTTTGTAACAGAAGTACCATGGTCTGAATAATAAATCAAGAGTGAGTAATTACTCATCACCTATTTGGGGATGGAAAAAGGCGATGACGCCGGGGAGGCTGGGCTCAGCCCGGCCGAGCCTCAACGGCCACGTTGGGAATTGGTGCGGCTGCTACTGCTGGAATTGGGGAAGTGCATTTGCATCATGCGGGTCCACAGGCATCACCCCAAGCCTCCAAAGGGTCTGGTTGGGAGTAACAGGAAGCCACTGTAGCTGGATCCATGGAATCAAACCTATGTCAGAGGCCAAATCTGGGATTGCAGTCTCCAGATTTTGAGGTGACTCTTTAAAACTGTGCTAGTGTTGGAGGACAGGGTATTTTCTGTGGAGTCACTCCTAAACAGCCCACGGACCACACCTGGAGCAACGTAAAAAAAATGAAATTCAACTTTGTGAACTAGCATAGGAGCTATAATTAAGCAGAAAGCAGATGTTTTAAGTTCTTTGGAAATACACTGTTCTCTCTGAAGATGTTACGCTTTGGGGACCAAAAGATTATGAACCAAACAACAACAACAAAATCCTTACATTTGCTGACACACTGAAAAGTAGCAGCAAGCATCAATAGATATGGAGACAAAGACCCACATGCTAAGAAGACTCCTTTTGGACAACTTCAGCCATAGGTTGCCATACCAACAAGCTTAAAGCAGAAGGGAATTGATGTAACACCAGTTTCATCAGACCAGGTTTCAGTCTGCCGCTATGTACCAGTCTACAACTTGGTCTTGTGCTTTTGAAAAATGTTTTCTGAGTCCTAATTAGAATTTACCTAACTCTTCATGGATCAGCGCCTCATTTTATGCACTTTCACAGGCCATTTTTGGTTTTGTCTTTCAGACAATCTGGTTTATGCAGCTCAAACTATTAATCTAAGCAATTGACGTTCAGCTGTACTTTATATATTAATAAAATGTCAGCAAATAGTACATTTCTACATTCATAACCACAACCAGCAATTCTGCTGGAGTGGGGTAGAGCATGCTGCAGTGTAGTTTTATGGTAAATCCATAAAACAAACTTTGGGCACAGGAATACAAGAGACATCTAATGCAACCCTTCACAACTGGACAGCTATTACATACAATCTCCTCGTCTCACCTCATCTTAAGAGCTGACTGACTGTTGTCCTTCTAGAAAGGTTTTCCAGAACTTCAGTTTTGTTGATGATTTCTATCCTAACCATTCATGACCAACCTACTTTTTTGGCTTTTGTGCCAGCATTGTTCTTTTATTTCCCCCCACACACCTTTATTATTTACCACCGTAATTTGTTTATAGTCAGTAATTATACTCCCTTTCTTTGCCTTCATTTTACTGAAAGAGTCAAATTTTTTTCAGCTCCACTAATAAAACAGACTCTCCATTTCCCTGCTTTTCTACGCTAACTAACCTTTCTTTGAAGCTGCTCCAGTAAACTATTCTGTCTTGAATATGAGTGAACTAGAAGATACATCTTATTTTGTGTATACAAAGCCTTATTTACAAGCATTAAGAGCTCACATATCTACTGTAAATAGCTTGCATGCACTCTATTTGCCTTTTTCGTGGTCGGATCACAAGGTAGCTCACAATGATCCTCTGTTCACTGCTATGCCCTGCAGTAGTAGTTGTACACCTTGGCAGTACAACTATTACTTCTTCTCTTACTTACTTTCTGGTTGATAAGCTCCCAGCCTACAACAAGAACTGTTGCTGGTGTTCTTGAAGTCATGACCTCACTCTTTGTACCACACAATATTAAATTTCCGGTCATTCAAAACCCAGGCTATCCCTGATGTTACAGTGCTGCACGGATCTTTGCCTCCAACATTTTTGACAGCGATGTATCTCATCAGCAAACTAACATGTGCATGCTGCTCTCCTTGAAATCTCTGCTATTTATCTCCCTGGATCCAATAATACTTTCTTCCCCTTAGTAGTTTCTTATTTTCCTTACAATACCAAGCCCTGCCTTCTCCACAGTAGCTAATATTTTCCTATATAACACTGTACTAAGTGCTTCACTAAAAAAACAAATATGTTAGAACTATCACAGTTACCTTGCCTAAAATATCAATCAAAGAATGCTATGGGATTAATCTGGCATGGTCTTCCTTTGTTAAACATATACTACATTTTATCACATTCTCCACTTACTACCTTGTCTAATAATACTTTTCCTCATAATTTGTTCCAAAAAGTTGCATACTTCTCAGACCAGACTAACAAGTTTGTAGTTGCCCAGATAATTTTTCCACATTTCCTTATGTCTATGGGTAATACATTTGCTATTCCACAGTCACAACATCAGCTTGACAAATGCATTAAAAATCCTTACTGTTGGAATTCCACTGTGCGCTGCCAGATTTTTCAGCTTCTTTTTTTTTTTTTTTTTTTTGGAATGCAGACTATCTGATACCTGCATCTTGAGTGCATTAAGTTCTTCAGTCATACTTCCATCTCAGATGTGCCAATTTTCACTGTATGCACTCATTCTCATTAGGCATCTTGGTTTCACCTTCACACTTCAAATTATCACCTTCATGTAAAAACTAGAGGCAAAGTATCAATTTACTTATTGGGAGACTACAAACTTTGATTGCATCACTGCTGAGCAACCTTGCTTCCTCGTTCCTCGTTCTCTTTTATTTGTATGGCTAAAGAAACTTTTACCATTTAACTTCCTTTGCAAGGATGAGGTCAGCTTGACCTCTAGAAACTCTGAAGGCAGTACAGTGGCTCAAGAAAGTTTTCACTAATCTGTTTTATTCATCTATATATTGACCGAGTTACAGTATTTTTAGGTTTAGTAGGGTTGGTGGAAGAAGACAATACTATAATACACTTTTAAAGGAAAAAAAAAAAAAAAAAGGAAAACACTGCTAGTTCTCTACAACTCTGTCTGGTCTGTAGAATCTAGATGACACTTTAGGCATGTAAAAAGACATTGAAAACTCTAAAGAAAAGCAAATATGAAAGAGATTATTCACTGCAATCTGAGTGCAGCCAAAACCTGAATTATCATTAGAACCTTATTTTCTCTCTTGAAATCATGCTTTGACAGCATGCACATATGCTCACAAGCACAGCAAGCTTGCAGGAAGCAAAGTAATCTGTGAAGGAGGTAGCTTGTAGGTTGGCTCCTTTGATGTACATCATTGTTACAGCACTACTCAGGGACATATGAGCTGAAATTATATCCACAGATACAGGTAATTCACACAGCTGGAGAAGTATCATAGAGTACAGTATCATGGGATATCCCAAGTTGGAAGTAACCCACTAGGATCATCAAGTCCAACTCCTGGCTCCACACAGGACCACCCAAAAATCAAACCATGTGTCTGAGAGAGTTGTCCAAATGCTTCTTGCACTCTGGCAGGCTCAGTGCTGTGGCCACTGCCCTGGGGGGCCTGTTCCAGTGCCTGACCACCCTCTGGATGCAGAACCTTTTCTTGACACCCAGCCTGACCCTCCCCTGTCCCAGCTCCATGCCGTCCCCTCGGGTCCTGTCGCTGTCCCCAGAGAGCAGAGCTCAGCGCCTGCCCCTCCACTCCCCTCCTGAGGGAGCTGCAGGCCGCCATGAGGCCTCCCCTCAGCCTGCTCTGCGTGGGGCTGAACAAATCAAGAGACTTCAGCTGCTGCTCATGTGTCTTTCCCTCTAGACCTTTCACCATCTTTGCAGCCCTCCTTTGGACACTCTCAAATAGTTTTACGTCCTTACATTGTAGCACCAGAGATTGCACAGTGTTCAAGGCAAGGCTGCACCAGCACAGAGCAGGACGATCCCTTCCCTCAACCTGCTAGCTGTGCTGTGCCTAAGGCACCCCAGGGTACAGTTGGGTTGAGGCTGGAGGGCATGCTGCTGGCTCATGTTCAACTTGCTGTCAACCAAAACCCTTAGATCCCTTCTCCTGACATTTCTGAGCCAAAGGGTGATGGGAGTTACCCCATCCCATATTCACTGTCATGCCTTCTCCCCTCCCGTTAACAGTCATTTGGGATGAACAAAGCTCAGGTTTGCTGTATTACTGGATAAGTGGGATAGGAAGATCTGAAATAATACTTACTGACTCTGTTGTAACTGATTGTACCAATTTTGTGTCTTATTCTACAACTCACTATGAAGTTTAAATGTGGTAAAATATCTGATGTCTTCTGGGAAAATGACAGATGGATAGTTTGTCCCCTGTTGGCCTATCCAGAGTCAAGTCTGGGAGCAAAAACACTTCATAAAGGTTGGACTTCAGACTTAGACCAAGATTTCTAAAAGAAGTTTTATTCACACCTTTACAGTATACAAGCAAATGCAGGACTCAAACACTGGTACAGTCTGGAAGAAGGGCAATGCAGTGCAAGGTTCGATTGATGTGACATTGACTTATCCATGGTGAGATGACACATGAAACAAGTTTTAACATACCAGGCAAATAGGACTGTTCGATCCCAGTACTGTTAGCAACAACATGCACATGGATTGTATGTCTTTCTTAAAGCACCCAGAACTGTTGACAGTGCGTAGCCTTTGGGACAGGAGTAGGGAAACCAGCTGTTCCCTCTACCTTTGCATTCCCAAAGCGGAAAAGCAAATTGCTGTACTCCAGCCCCAAGGATCATAATTATGAATCAAGGACTTTGATGGTGATATCCCAAAATAAGTACCAACCAGTTTTCAGACTCAATATTTATCAGCAGCTTGGACGCAGTCCAATTCTTCTAATTGAAGAAGGCAACATCTGCGGTCACTGACTGCATCCCGGTCATTCCTTGCAGGGTCACTGGCACAGATGCATTAACACACATACAGGGCTGCCCCCCACATCTCTTTCTCTAGTTTCCCTCTCACCTTGGTTGAAGTCCTTATGTTGAGAGCCCCAGCTGACACAACTAGGCTTCCTGCACACTCAAGGCTGTGCTGTGGGTGCTGGGGATGCTACTAAAAGGAGAACTTCACACGGACTAAATTTTAAATGAGTGATATCATGGACATTTCTCCAAACACCCAACTTCTGGAGGTTTTCCTCACCCTACAGCATCCTGGCTACGCATCTCTCCCTGGCATGTCAAATCTGAGCATGTTCGTCTGAACATGTTAAGGAATATATGACAACTTCAATCTGATCACAACACTACTGGAGAATGAGGTACATCAACACAAAATACCATGAGAGTGAAATCACCTCCTCAGTCAGTTTGGCATGGGTCCTGTCAAACTACGTGCCAGGCAGCTGTGAAAACCCCAGGAGCTTTATGTACAAAGTGGCTACTGAACATGCCCACATGCTTCTGGTATTTTAGGTCTTACCTACTCCATAATTACAACAGCATCAGAACATTACTACTTACAAGAGAGCCATGCCCAAGGACCCAGCTACAGCATCAATGTCCTGCTTCATCTGTTTTGAGTTGCTTGTACAGACATGCCCAAAGTTTGATATTACCACCATTAATAATTGCATAGAAGTTGTGAGAAGAAAATTCAACTGACAAAAGCATTACAGACACTGTTAGATTCCTACTGTATAGAAAAAGTTAACCCACGATATTGGGTAAGGGCAAGTTGCTTGATGCAACCAAATGCCTCTACACAGCTGCAGTCACATGTCTAGACAACATATTATTCTGACTCAGAGTGTATTATAAAAGTAGTTGTTATTATTCCCTTCTAAGAAGGTCCTTCAGACAGACCTGCAATGTCCTTGCATCAGGACACCAGGATTTCTAGATCAGGTGATGGCTGTGAAGCACACTCCGACTTCCCTTTCAATCTTACTTTCTCCCTTCCTCAAAAACACTGAAGCTTTGCTTGCTCAGTTCCATACAAAGATAAATTGGTCTGGAAAGTCTGTGGAAGACCTGTTCAGCTGTTTGAACGTTACAGGAGAGCAGGGAAAATATCTTTAAATTAAAAAAAAAAAAAATATTGAAGCTAATTAGCTTAGCAATAACAATGTTAAAAAAAAAAAAAAAAAAAGAACAGAGGAAAAACCCTCCAAGCTCTCAATCTCTCAAGTGCCAAAGAAAACTCACAGGGAAATGGGTGGGGGGAGACAGCATTAAGCTCTGGGGAAAAAATAATCACATGAATAGAGCGATAAAATCATATTCCAAGTGTGACAGGTATTGAGGGAACTACCTCTCCTTCCTTTCCAGCACAGCAGAAGCTGCTGAAAGAATATTCATGAAAGATTGAAATATCATTGAAGTATGCAGTCTTAACCTGCAATTGCCAGAATCAGCAGCAGTTTTTCCTAATTGCTGCAACAGAGAAGGACTACTGAAGTCTAAAAAAAAAAAAAAAAAAAAAAAGGCAGATTCCATCATTTAGGTTCTGTGCATTTGTAATGTTTCTGTACACTGAAACCGTCCAATAAGTTCTGCATTAAAACAACACAA
Source organism: Netta rufina (assembly GCF_964035555.1). NCBI lineage: Eukaryota > Metazoa > Chordata > Aves > Anseriformes > Anatidae > Netta > Netta rufina. The sequence goes on from NC_140129.1 coordinate 26,879,291, forward strand.
ACAGTCATTGCTGCTGTATGGATAAGAGTTTCAAAACCAGGATTTAAAAGACCAAAATATACTTATGACGTTAGGGAAAGAAAAAATTAAACATGCTGTGCTAAAAAGGCCATTAACTAAGCATCAAATAAACTTCATTAACTGTCAAAGTCTTTCAAATACAACAACTTGATAAATACGAAATGGAAAACATTGTGTGGAAAGGGGACTAACCAGCACATTTTTAAATGAAAGTAGTGTCTTAGCTCCAAATTTTTGAGCTGAGGATTGATGGACATGGGACATTAAAGGGCTTTAAATTAGGCCTATTGCTCCTTTCAAAAAGTCAAAATTAAAGATGAGGTAAACTGCCAGTAAACAGCACTTTTCATTGATTACTGCCATGCTAATGCATCTGAAAATATCTGAATGACATACCTCTTCATTCTCAAAAGGTAACTGCATTTTCATTTTGACTAATATAATTTTAAAAACCATCATACCAGGTGCCTTGTATTTGGAAAATCTTGAAAGCTTTTAGATGTACAAACACCCTTCCCACCGCTCTTGGCTTATCTTTTATTTACCCTACTGGGTATACAACAATTGATGCTTCTTCAAAGCAAGGACTTCCCAGCTGATTAGCTGTGCTGAGCTGGCTAAGCTTATTAAAGGTGATTAATGCATTCAAGTATTTCCACCACCACCACCACCACCCCCCGCTCGTTAGTTCAATTTCTTGCTCATTATGCTACTGGTCTTTTTATATTAAAACAGACCACCTGGATAGCAGAGAACTTCATAATCTCAGTCCAACAAGATCAACACCTGTTGTACATGTAATTAATCATAAGGTACTGCACGGCTGTATTCAGTTAAAAAGCTAAGATCATCTAACAAGAGAAGCAGTACATCACATTAGCAATCAGCTTCTGAATCCTTAAAATGCAGTTAAAAAATCAGAGAAGTGAGTCAGTACAAAGGGGCTCATAATTATTCCCTCTCCATATTTAGGAGTCCATATGGCATTTGTGACGTATAAAAGTCAGCATACAATTTTCTGATGAAAAATTCAGTTCTAAAAAAATTCACATTCTCCTGGAGGATGAGAAAAATCAAATGGTCTTTCTGTCAATGACATTTTCCCTCTGCATGAAGAAATCAAAGACTTTTTGGATATTACACACAAAAGAACCCAGAGGTTCAATATACTTTACTAGTCTGAACATGGAGTGGGAACCACAAAGTCCAATCATATCTCCGTCTTTAACTCACTGTGTGGTTTGGCAAGTAACTTAACTACTTTGACTGTGTTTCTTCATCTTTACAATGTGGGAAAAAAATACTTACTAACTTGATTGGAATTTTGCAGAATTTAATGTATATAACATGCTTCCAAATAGTAAAGCTTTGCATGAGTATTATCAACTTCGTTATGGTGTATTAAAGGGGAAAAATGTGTTCTTTTTAACAGTGAAAAGATCTCTCTCTGATCCACAAGGAGATTCACTGTAAAAGATAAGACCAGAAAAATGATAGTTGTTTGTTTGTTTTGAAGAATTACAACAGCGTAATACATACAGGAAAAACAGAAGCCCTATGGATACCAGCAAATTAATAAAGTACCTTCTGCAATTACACAAAAAAGCATCACTAATCCTAAAGCTCAGGATATCAGCCTAATGCATTATATATCTGCCTGAATTTTAATACTAGAAGCTTCACAAGGTTTCAAGGCAGACTGAATGAAGAGCAACATAAAGCAAATTAGAAACCTAAACCATGCTAGCACCTTAAAGGTGCACAAGGCTGACCAAAACCACATACATGATGCACAATTTGAAGTTAAGGGTGGGTGCTGGAAGGTCAACTAAGCTGAACATAAAGATAACATATGCATTAAAAAGTAGTAGTTATGCATTCTTCCTAGAGAGCTGCAGGTTCTTAGGGGATGACGAGTGTTGTGGTTTTTATCGCATCATGACCTTCAACTGAGCAGGTGCGGAGGGATTCGTACCAAGTTTACTAGCTCCTTTATTGCTAACAGCACACAGGTCTAACCTCCGGCATGAGTTAAGTTCATAAATCTGTCCTGTTGAACGTGCAGCCCACACTGCCAAGTTTAACAATACTAACTGAAAATTCATTGAAATTTACTCAGACCATATGATATTTAGTGCAGAACAGAAAAGTCCCAAGACAAAAATACTCTGCATCTCCCTGTTAGCTTGTTCCCATCCATCCCCCATCTTGTCCATTTTCTGACCTGCAGATTTGTCACTTGCTCATTATTTTTTCCCCTATTCAGTAGCTTTTTATCAAAATTTTCTTTTGCCACTAGTGGATGAGAAATGGACACAAATTATCTTTAAAAATATGTAAACACATGCATGGATCTGCTGCAAATTTTTGCCTCCCTTTATTTTTTAGTTTCATTTCTGTATTTTCTGTTCCAAGAAATTTCAAGAAAGCTAAAGATTGACAGAAATATGCTTTCCTAAACAAAAGTAGCTGACTACATGGCTGATTTCAAATGGCTCGATTCCTCTCCTCCAGACTGAGAGAAAGCCTTTAGGTCATATAATAGTATAGCAGGACATATATCACACAAGCTGAGGCAGGCATAAAGTCCCACCCATTCTTCCTGAACAATCCTCATTGTTATCACCTGCTCAGCACTGAGCTGCAACCAGCTCATTACCACATCTGCCAAGAGCTAGGGAAGCAGAGGAATCACTGAACACAGGTCCAATGAGAAGACGATTAGAGATACAAGTATCAACCAAGCTTCAGTGATACTGCAACCCACATCATTTTCATAAACTTCCATCTTGGATGCAGGGAAGGGACTACGGAACTCGCAGTCAGTCTTCAGGATTTACACGTAGCAAAATTAAACTCCTTCCTTACTGTATCCTCCTGTTAAAACTGAAACATCCTAATTAGTGACATCAGCAAAGACCCTAGTGCAGATGGAGCAAAGACAGCTTCTGAGGATCACATTGTGCCAGACACTCATAGCAAAGATCACATGTGCAGACAGACACACTCCCAAACTTCAACTGGTGCAAAAAGTGTCTGGGAATCTAGACAATTCACATCAGTTTCTGCAGATGTCTCACTTGTTATCTTAAACAAAACCGTATCAAAAACCTTGGTGTGTTTAATTTTCAGTTGCCAATTTCAGTTTTGTCACTCTCAGCAAGTTATGGCTACGCTGCCAGTGCTGTCTGCTTAATTCACTCCACTACCAGTTCAGTACAAACTCACCCTTCTGTGTTTGTGAGAAATACGTAACCTATGTAACATGAAAGTGCTTGTATTTCAATACTCCTCTGGCCTGCCTAGGGCTTTTGTAACTCCAAAAGATCAAAACCCACTACTAACATCCAACTTCACTGTTCCACATATTTATTATGTTTTAAATGTACATTGTCCCTGAATGGCTACTTCTCTAACCTTCTTGGATATTGCCTCTCATCTTCATAGTATTTCCTCCTCAAAGGGGCTTTGGCTTTCCAGCCACTTTTGACTGTAATCATTGCCAAGCATGCCAGGAAACGTGGGTGGACCATGAACAGGTAAGACTCAGTTCTGGAAAGGGAAGCATTAATACTGCACATGCAGCAATGCATCAATTGCTAACCAAACTCCTTCTGGTAAAGACAAGCAATACATTTGTGATACACTACGTTCTTCAGCTATGTTTTCAAAATACTATTGTAATAATATATAGAATAAGTGTCAGTGATGGTAAAGGAGAAATATGTGCCATTTGAAGTCTTTCAGAAGAACATTGATTCTTTTTACAGATGGAACAAAAACTGTTTTTTATTTCTCTGCATCTTTTCCCAGACAGATTTTCTGTTTGTTACTGATAAATTGGGATAGACAAAGGGAAAAGAAAATATTTGTAAGCTTTTTACATTTCTTGTGGAAGTTCAACTGGGAAAATTTACAGGGAAAAAAAAAAAAAAAAAAAAAAAAAAAAAAAAAAAGCATTTCACTCAATCTGATAAAAAAAAAAAAAAAAGATAGATCTTGCTTTTTAAAAGAGGACTTTTGGCAAGAATAATTGCTTGTTAATAGTGTCCAAGCCAGATTATTGTATTTACCCTCTGCCTCTGGATAGCTCACATTAGATATGGCATTTGCCTTCACTTCCTGAACTGCTCTAAAACAGAAAAGAAAATCCGCAGAAATTTCCCTATCTCTGTTAACTCGCCTGAAGACTCTTCCAATTACCATCTCATCTAACCTTCCCACTGAACAGCTCCCACCTGCCATTCACAAAACACTCCAGCTCCCATTTTCGCACACCTGAAGCTATGAGAATCTTCTCCCAAGCTGCAAATTTGATGCCAGATAAAACGGTGCGGTTGTAATGATGCAATTGCCCATAATGATAGATGGCAGAGGGAAATGGTGAAGGGATAAAGAGCCTCACACCTGGGGTCACGGATCCAGCAGGGACTAGCCTTGCAGTACCTAGACATTTGCTATCCCCAGGATGATGGATCGGGCAGGGCACAGTGTTGCCAGCCCAGCTGACACAGCAGTCGCTGTGCAAGCCACCAGCCACCACCACGGCCTGGGGACTCAGCAGAGAACTCAAGGACTTAGCTACTCCATCATTTTACAGATGGTTCATTAACTGGGTGGAAGCACATGAGAGCACTTGGAGAGCAATAGGAAGAGGCAAGGGGCAGGAGAATTAGACTAAAGTTGTTTGGCAGCAGCTTCCAGATGAACTAAAAATCACACACAGCAAAAATAGCAAGGGTGTATTTGCCAGCTGAGAGTGGCCACGTGCCAAGTTTGAGGTCTTAAAACTTAACTGCTTTTGAACTATACAAGAACAACAACAACAAAGATCTCTTATTTGAGCTCAAAAGATTTTTCATGCCTATCTAAGCTACTAATGAGAAAAAAGGAGGAAAGAAAGAGACAATATCTTCAGGCTGAGAATCAGAAGAGTCAACCCCTAAGCAATATGTTTGATTATATATTAATATTAGGGGCTTAATTACACTAAACAAAAATGAAGCATCCATTTCAACTTTCCTGATAAATAATTCACTTCTATGTAGATATATACAGCAACCTAAGGAGTTCTCACATATCCCTACTCAAACAACCACTCAAAAGGAGTATTTAAGCAGATCCTCTCAGGTCCATTCCTAGACCAAAACCACCAAGTATCAATAAGGAAATTCCCCCACAGTTTGAGACCTGAATTCCACCCTTGGAAATCAACCCTTGAGATTTGCTAATGTGTGTGTGCGCGCACATGCTGCTTTTAAGACACTAATTTAAAGCTAAAAAAAATAGTACCCATACAATATACGCCTTGCTTCTGAAGACTAATGAGCTCAAAAGCAGAGACCTCTTTTCAACACAAGAACTTGCACAGTCACACAGTAATTCCAAAAAAAAAAAAAAAAAAAAAGTAAGAACCAAGATCTGTGCTTTCTGCTCCCCCTTTATTTTATTTTTTTGAAGCCACATATTACATAATGTATACTTCCATGTATTTTAATATGTATGTGTATATAAATATAAGTCCTTCAAAAGCCTAAGCTTCAAATAATGGATATTACAAATGCTCAGCTTGAGGCAGTAGTATGGATTGAAATGCTGAAAACTGACAAATTGCATGTTTTTAAAAAAAATTTAAACACGTGCATATGCATGCACCTATTATACGTAAATATTTTATATATATATATATATATTTTTTTTTTTATCATCTTGAATTGCTGACCCAATACTAGAATTACTAGCAGCTTCTCTCATAAAGGACACTGCAAAACCCTTTCAGTTTCTACTTTCAGTATTTTTTTCAGGCATTGAAGACAACATTTTGGATGCTCAGCTGTGATTACTTTGCTAAAATGTAATGCTACATACATTAACGAGTTTAATTCTTGGAATGCAGAAATGGTTTCTCTTTCTTTTTAGCCATAATTTGACAGTGAGAACTGCGAATTTACCTCCCTGCCAAAATAAGTTTACCTCCTAACCAAACAGGGCGTTTCTTCCACAGAAAACCATGAATGACTAAACTATGAAAAATGAAAGTTGGCAGGTAGCCGTTCTGAACTTATGTGCTTCCTGACCCTGCCAGAGAGAGTTAAGCTGGGTCAATATACAAGTGGCAGAGGAAGGAAAGGTTGGGGTGCTTCCAGAAGTGCAGTCTCCTTTCCCCACAGCCAGCAGCAAAGCAGTGCTCCTGTAACACGTTTTTGAAGATCACTGTGTTGGAGCTGTTTGCAATAGTCAAATATTTCATTTTTCACTTTCACGAGCCCAGAGATGCAAGCACGGATGCCCAAGCCAGCTCCCATTCTGCCTAGATTTCTCTAGCACGTAGTTGATATCCTGCTCAAAAATGATGTGCGTGTTGCAACTGCACGACCTACCCCAGCACTGGCTGCATTTCAATACTGAGCAACGGGAGCCATCTCAACACTTGGTAACGTGAAGCTTTAGCAGTCCTCTACAGTTTCTGCTTTTGGACAGCTTTTGATTATGAGGCTGCTGGTCCCGCTCTGGAGAATAAAGTGGACAAACTCTGGAGGTAAGTGTCTTCCTTTCCTCTAGTCTCCCCCATTGCAGGGGCATTCTAGGTGCACCTTCTTCTCCCTTTCTGTTTAACTCGAGCCTCCCATCTCTTGAATATCTACTTTGCACACTCATGGATTTTCAGCACATCCTTACCTCCCCCAGCTCTAACACCCACTTCATCACAAGCATGACGCAGAAGTTGAAGGCACGGGTGCAGTGGGGACAAGAGGCACACCCTAAATCTGGTACACATGATGGAGACCTGTTCCTGCAATCCTTTTCTCCTGGCCATAAAGAACTTCTTCACAGGAGACTTTTAGACCTTTTCACAAATGAGGTAGTGCTGCCCAGCACTCAGAAGTCAAGGGAACTCTGATTTCCCACATCATTTACTTGACCCATGCTGCCCACAGGCACTGACTTCATCAGCTGATTTAGTTGTCTTTTTTAATTACTGATTTACTGTGGAAAAGGAAAACAAAGCTTTGTTCTCACATCTCTGGTCCTATCACATCAGAGCACTTATCTCTTACTCTGTGCTTACCTAAGCCGCAAGCTATACATTCAGAACACTGTTTTGTTCAGGGTAGTACCTCCTTGAAAGCTCAGTATCTCTTGACAGCATAAACATCTACTGAAATTAATGAGATGGTTTGGAAGTTGCCTGTGAGAAAGCTAAAAATCTCACCAATTAAGACTTGCTGAACTGGGAGTGTGGTGAGTTATGACCAATGAGGAAGCTGCCACTACTTGCAATGAAACCTTCTTTCATTACTGTGAATGCATACATCTGGAACCATGGTTTTTATTACCAGCAGCAATTGCATAAGCAGAATATTTCACTCTTGTTCACTACCTCTACTGAAACCTCCCTAAAGGAGTGAGAAATCTTTTCCACCAGGCCAACATCTTGAGAAGCACCATACCCTCATCATACAATAAAACTTGTGTTAGGGGACAAGGATTAAGTAATGTGGAGAGATCATTTTCAGAAGATGTTTATAATCATCTCTCCCACTATTTTACCATCATGGTTGCCATGCATTTACTAGCCCAGGACCTCAGACTATTGCAACTAACTCAAAGGCAAACATTTCCAAGGTTTGGCCACCTTAGACAGAATTACGACCTTCTAAAAAACACCAAGACACTTGTCTTAACCAAGTCACTGGATGCCATCATTGTTAAAACCACTACCTGAATCAATCCTGGATAAGCACTGTTGTGAGTTGAGTTTGGGACAAGCTTCCCAATATTTACCCCCACCATTCCTTAATAGCATGAAAGAGGTACAGATATATCAACCTAAACTTGATGGTGCAAATATGGCAGCTCTTGCCTCATCAAGTCATTCGGTGAGATGAGAAACGTGTGTTCTCCCATTCTCCTTCCCCTTTCTCTACAGGCTGTTTCCCATACAAACATTCCAAGGAGATATACCATGGGAACAGAGAATTAGCCAGCCAAGGAGTGGTGCTGCCCAGAGAAAGGAACAGCAAGACCGTGCTTCCAGATGACTTTATGGACTCCTGGGATGGCAGCAGAGCAATCCCACAGGCTGCCACTATTTTACACAATGGCAATCTCTGAAAAACTCCAAGAAGCCACCTGATGAAGAAACATTCACATCTTGAATAAGTAACTGACCTCTGCCAACACCTAAATACACTTGTCCAAGCCCACTGACCACTTTCCTTCCCCTTCTATTGCAAGAAACTAATGAACATGCTTCACGGGCACAATAGGGGTTTTCTGGTAGATCCTCAATTTTTTGAATTATCTTTCTCAAATTTTTCTTTCTCATCCTAACCATTTGACATCCATTACTTGTAGATTGTCTCATTATTAGACTGAAATACATAAGTTACGGAGCAAGTTTGTCCTTTATGAGTTATCTGCAGTCACTTTTTGTGGTTTTCTTCAAAATCACTCAGCAAATTCTTTACATGAAAAAGTGATCATGCCTGTAGGCAGCTTGTGCACAGATTGTTAGGCACTTGATACTTTAGTCTTGTTGGTCAGTTTGAGCAGACCCATTTGTCTTTTTTTTTTTTCTTGAAAGGAAGTGTTTCTCAAAAAAAACAGATTAAAGGGGAATCATGCATATTCACAAATTCACAGTTTGTTCATAATGAATATTTTATACAAAAAAAATCCACTCCAACCATTCATCTAAACTTTGAGAAAATGATCCCTTCTTTGAAAGAAGGGAGACCAGGGCATTTTCCAACAAGCAGCAGGTAAATCATAAAGTAAAAGTAAATTTATTCTGGAAGCCGCAAGCACTCAGGCTTCCAGAGGAACTTCAGTTTCCTCTGAATTACCTTGTTTTATTTTGATATCACCTTGCAGCTAACAGATTGAACCAGAGATGCAGTCAGGTGTCAAGTGACTTTGAAAGTTTGTTTTATATTCACTGCTCCCCTTTACGTCTGAATTTCCACCTCAAATATGTCAGCATTTTCCCTATACATTCCCTTTATGCTCTGCATTCCACTTCTGAAAAGATGGTATTTCACTTGTGGATGAAGTGATAATACTACATGATCATTCATGCATAGTATGCGTGTATTAAAATGAAAAAAAAAAAAAAAAAAAAAAAAAGGTGTTCATTTATCAGCAGTTAGTTAAGTCTGTAAAATATGAGGCAATCCCTCAAGGCTCCAGGAAAGTTCTACTGCTGCGCTATGATATGGCAACATCTTGTTTTTGTTGTATCCTGATAGAGGGCGAAGATGTTTCATTGACAGCAAAAAGCTCATAGTGGTTACACCTTTCAGCCAAAGGCTGATCAGAATGGAGTATCTGTTCTTATCTGGAATCATCAGTTGTAAAGATTTCAAGAATACATGCAATTTTTATGCAAGTCGAGCCTTTGCTTGTAACTATTTTAGCATTGAAAAACATCCTCTTAAGTAGATTTGCAGGGTGGCAGCTGATCAGAAAACTAGATGCATCCTTCAAAAACAACAGTGGCACACAGTTCCCACCAAAGGTCAGCTTTCTGACCACGTGAGATACCCCCGGCACAGTGCAATTCCTATTGCATAAGTCAGTTTTAAGATTGCCTTGCTGTTGTCAGGGGATGTGCGACAGATTCACAATTTTCTGCGCTTGACAGCCAGAGTACTTGTCACTTAGTTCCATCTGGTAGAAAGATAACATTTCATTAATGTTCATGCTTAACCTTATAGCTCAGTGCTTTGACTCTGCAAAGTCCTGAACATCTCTGAAAAGGTGCTGAACGCTCAGCACCCAACTAATTCAGCACGTTTCAGCTGCCTGCAGGATCAAACCCTGGCTTTCCTTGGGAAAGATACAGCATTTCCTCCCCTTGGCTCACTTCTGGATTCTTTCCATTTTAAAGCTCTCACAGAATAAACCTAAAATCCATTGTAATTGGCCAAGTTGCCATTCTTCATACAGATGGTGCAAAATAACTTTACGAAAATATGACTTGCTAGGTTGACTGGACAGGAGATATCAGTGGATATGAAACAAATGCTTACTGGTCTCCTGGGCACCAGGTTACATATTTCCATGGCTTCAGCAAATCAAACCCTTCCATCCTGTCACCGCATTTAGTATGGATTATCCTCGGCCTAGACATTTGGAAACAAATTAAGAAAACAGAGCCAGGATTTCCCAGCTCCCTCCTGCTCTGGCACAGGCTTTGGCTCTGCCTCTGTGCAGAAATCCCAGGTTGTCACACAGACCCGATATGTGACCAGCAGATCCATCCATGTACAAACTATGCCCCAAACAGGCTTCCTCATGGGAATAATGCCTTATTCTAACCTTGGTCAAGTCACTTAACCTCTGCTAATCCACCTGTGAAATGGAAGCAATGAAATACAGGGGTATTGTCAGACTTAATTATTTAATACTCTTTCAGGTACCTAGAGATCCTTCAGGGAGAGACAGTGTACAGCTGCACAGCATTACTATTTTATTAAATGAAGTACCTATCAGTATTTCATCCTCAGTAGAAAGACTGCTGAGACCAAATTGCCTCTTCACATTAGTTGTGCGTATTGATGAACAAAAATACATTAAGAAGTGGTGTCAAGGGAAATAAGCTTATGCTTCACCCAACACTTCTGCAAAAATGATGTCACAGTCCTTGAAATGAAACTTTTCGGGGTTTCTGGGGAAGTTACTACAGCTGACCACAAATTTTGGGGACAGCCTGGAAAAGAGGCTATTTCCTTTAAGGGAACAGCAAGTAAGCAGGGAAGAGTTTCTGGTAGCGACATGTCTGTACTAAGGTTTTCCAGTCTGATAGTTGTCCAAATATGCTCCTGGTCCATAAACAAAGAACGAGACACTGACAGTATAAAACTCAGAAGTCACTAATGCACAGCATCTGAGAAAACAAAGGCTTCTTGGACAATAAGTTACCCAAATTATAGCCACACATGCTACAGGGGGAAGGACAGATGGTACAAGAACTGGAGATAGAAGAAACAGATTTGTGACCACAAGGAAAAAGAATCAGGAGACATTTCTACCCAGCTAGAAATATCCAATATTTAACAAGGCAAATACCAAGGAATCCTTCTTAGAGGAACAGAAAAAGAAAGCTTGAGGGGTACCAGAAAACAGGTATCTTTACGATAGCAATTAAGTAACCATAAAAGGAGGCCTTTCAGCTTTCCTAAAAGGGCAAGTAATCCTCAAGGATTACATGGCAGATAAAGTGTGAAGAAAATTCAGCGACGTGCACAAGGACAACAGGCTGGTAAGCTCCCTCCCCAAAACACAACCGTGAGACAGAGGCAAAACTGAGTGGGAGGATGAAGTCACCTGGCAAGTCTCCACTGGTGATGATACCTTTGGAAGAAGTGACACAGCATCCCGTTGTACTACATGGTTATATAAGGCCTCAGGGAAATGTAAGAGCCCAGATGGGGGAATATTAGTCCATGTTTGTTTTAGACCACCAAATCACATCAGGGAGCAGGATGAGTTAATCCTTGAACATTTGCTTAATGTGCAGAAATAAAGACTACATTACACATGACTCCAGTTTGCTGGAAGCCTCCACGGTTTGTCATGAGACCTCTCTGAAAATTAGAGGCAATTTAAAAAAACATGACTCTCACACATATAAGAACCCTTACATGAGGGATCTCTATTTTGTACTTACTATTATTCTGAGGGTTCAAAATAAACTACTTTCCCAAACCGCATACTGGCAGTCACCAAAAAGAGTGGTTTTGACCCAAACTCATTCAGCGTAGATACAAGCAGTAAAAATAGTCTTTTGCAAAAGGCAAGGCAAAAGCTAAGTAGGAAGAAAAAGTCAGATGCAAAATATGAATGAAAGTTTGCAGTTCTTTGTGAGGTGATGATTAGGCCATAAAACTAATGCTTCCTCCTTAAACCAGGAGAAAACCATTTCTGCTGTTTCGGCAGTGTTACTAAGGATTTCAGCATCTCCCCATAACAACCAGGCTATACTGCTCCTGGAGGTTGTTCCTGTGCATGTGAACTACACAGGTGGAGTGCTTTTCATTAGTAACTGTCTACTAGCAATGAGGAATATTTATCATTAAAAACCATGAAACAATGTTTGCTAGTACATACAGATCACTTGTAATCAAATATACTAAGTACCTGAAAAAAATGCACATTTTTACTAATTATTGTTATTTTTAAAGCTTAGAACACCAGATCAGTTCCAGAAGGTCCCCAAAAATAAGGATAAAATATTCAGAAATGCATGTATGTAAGTAGAGTAACTAATGAAACCAGAACATTCAGATGGCCTGGGTATAAACAGAACACCCAATAAACCTGATATAGGTTCAGAAAACAAAAGATTCAGGTTAGGATTTGAATTAATTGTAGTCAGTACAATTTGGTGGTTGTTTGTTGTTTGTTTTTTTTGTAATTACAAAACAAGTTATTTGTGGAGGTGATTAGGTCAATGTAGCTACTTGCAGAGAGGTATGTTTTGTTTTTGTTCCCACCTCTCCCCCCCCCCAATGCTTGGTCCAATATGACATTCTGACTTTGGAAAGTTGTGATAGTATACCTATAACTAGCACACTTCCCAACTAATGTATAATTATGGTACAGAAAGCAACTGCAGAAGGGAGTTCTGAGCAGTTTTCTGCATCCGAATGTACATCTAGCACTGACACTTCACCAATGTCAAAATATGATGTGCAAGATAAACCACAAAATATGTGAGACCCCCCTGGGACTGAGATTGTAAACAGTAAACAATGCTGTCACACAAAATAATTCACATCAGTTGCTAATTTCAACTCATTCAAACAGCGCATTTCAGTGCAGACATGTAACACTGCAGGAGCAAGAAATACCTATAGAATGGGGAAGAAGGTGCTACCACAGCAGTAAGAGCTGATGTTAGAGAAGTCATCCACAAGCAGAGTGCATTGTTTTATGGTTGCTTTTTTTTTTTTTTTTTTTTACTTTGCGTGCATCTTTGATATTACTATATGTCAAGGTACCATGCACAGACAAAAAGGGAATTGAGACAGGATCAAATTTTCAGGTATTTTCAGTATTTTCAGTATAACACTGCTATACCAGCTGAAGACATAGCCCTTAAAGTTTGTGAAAGACCTCTGAGGCACTGGACAGACACCACCATACAAATGCAAAGTAAGGTATCCCTGCATATTGCTGATGAATCACTGCCTTGTTCCTGTTAAGAAAAAAGATAAACAAAACGAAGGCCATGAGTCAATACAAAGTCAAGATAAAATACATGCAGACACAGTTATGTCCCGTTAAAATATATTTAAGTGATCATTTTCCTTCCTTTTCTCTTTCTCCTTCATGCCAGAAGTCTACAATACTCATGCTGATCTCACTTCCAGTGGTAGGGAATCTGCTGAAGTCACGCATTTAGACATTTTTGCACAAGGAGGCAAAAAAATCAGTCATCAGTTATTTGCTTGGTTATTCCTTTCAGCAACTCAAGAGTGCCATAAAGGCAGAAACATTTTCAAGCTTTATCAAGTATAATCTGACAATCCCCTCTGGTAAAAACCACAGATATAAATAAGCATATTCTTCACACGCATTAGTCTGCCGCTCAGGGCAACACAAGGGTGACCTACAGGCTAAGAGATCCCAAATACCCTCTTCTCCTTGACCCATCGCAAGGTTTCAACCACCCCAGAAATGGCAACTTCCATCCCATTTATCCAGCCTCTACTTTGGGGAACATGGTAACATTAGGTATCACAAAAACTGTCCTTAGTCCATATACAATGTTTTCTGTTTTATCTCAATGCTTTTGTCTATTGAAAGGAGTCTGTTACTGAACAAACTCCCAAATAATGAAGCACTGATATGTCTCCAAGAGAGGAAGGAATCAATTTTTCAGACGTATGTTGAAAATAAGCACACAGGTTATCTCTGCAGTTTTAAGAAAGTGTAAGGATTCAAATGTTTGAGCTTGGTCCCAACTGGCCCCTCAACTCCAATGTTAGTTTGTTCTCTTCCAGACCAACTTCACTCCTTCCAAGATAAATTGGTGAAGTGGGATTCAGTCCTACAGCCAGAGGGATAGGTAGTGCTCCTCTTGTGGCACAGACCGCAAGACAGGGCCCAACCTGAATCCTTCAGGAGTCCAGAAGAAAGGTCAGCTACCACACTTGGACACCTAGCACCCCACTAAGAACAAGCAGCAGCAGCTCAAGCACTTTTTTCCACCAAGTTAAAAAGCACAAAGAACTTGTGAAGGGGGAGGAAAAGGCAAAGAAATATGCCTTCTGCTGCCAGTCCTGTCACACTATTCCCTTTTTGGATTGCCTGGATCATTACCTGTGAAAGCATTCCCAAATCTAAAGATTTCATGACTTTAATATAAATTATCAAATGACGCAGTTTAAGCGTGCATTGCTCCATTATTCCTCTCTGCTTAAAAAGTTTAAGCCATTCACTTGGAAAGAAAGAGCGCGGTCTGACTTCAGCAGCCAGTCAAGCACATCACAAACAAATACCAGCTACTTACAGAGCAGAGGCCTCACAAGCAACTTGTCAGCTGAAAACTGTTCAGAAGGAATTCAGCAAACACTAAGAAGTTACAAATGGAAAAGAGTACTGGATTATGAAGGATTTAGAAGAGGAAAAAACAAAGGTAGATTTTGCCATAAATTATTTGGTCATCACTCACAATATGTGAAAAGTTTTTATCCATTTTTAAGTCTGTTTATTCTTCTATTGTTCTAGGAAAGATGACTACATGTTGCAACATGGCATTTAGCGTGGTATTCGGTAATGGCACTGCTCCTGTCTTAACGCACGTTTTTCAGCAAAACTGTACCTTAATTAAGTTATGTTATCTAATCCCAACAGCTGGCTAATTATCTGACATATTTTATACCCTCTGGCATTGAATCTGACAGGACACGATCTATTACCCCACAGTCTCCTGAACTCACATTTAAACTTTCAAACAACCCCCCAGAATCCCAGCAGTTACTGCTCAGAGCCTCTATGCAGGACGTTAGCTTGAAGCAGTGCTTGCTTCAGGACAGGAGCCAGCAGGAAGGGACAGCACACATCCCAACAGCCATCAAGCAGTCAGTACACACACAGTTTTCTTCATGGATGTGACAACTGAAGTGATTTTTCCCTCTATTGTTACGTAGGAAACAACATTTTTCCTCTTGGATCTGTATTCAAGTTTTAAGCCACATAAGTCCAGGGCTGAAGACATATGAGCTACTGTAGGCAAGGCCCTCTTCCAGACAGTAGTAAACCTGAATTACTTGGAAAGTCCTCCCGTGGAGCAAACAGTTATCTGCACTATCTGAAGTGCCCAGGTAGTGCCATGAGATGAGAACTGAGGGGAAGGGGGACAGTCTGCATGGCTGCCACTCTCAATGGATCTTGCAGTGTATAGATAGCATATCTTTCCTCCTCCCAAAAGGAGGTAAGATACCCCACTGCTTGTGATAACACCTTTTTACAGGCTACTTTAACCCCTTAAAGGAGGTACTTAATGAACAACAATAATGCAGTAACAGGTCTTCTGCTGGGATTTTGGCCTCCGGTTGCTGATAGGAAGCTTGCTTTCTCATAGCCACTTAACTTTGGCAGGATTTCTAAAGGCATCAAGAAGAAAGAAGAGCACAAACCCCAGAGCATACCCAGATCCAGGCTTAGCTGCATTTACTCTGGACCTCTCTGTTATCAAGTAAGTTGCCACAGGAGCCAAGCACACTGCAGCACCAGCCCTGTTTCACAGCAGCAAAGCTTCAGCACAGAGCAGTTAATGGATTTGCCCGGTCCCCCATGCGACCTGACCCACCCCCAGCACGTCCTGCAGCACTGACCTTGCGTTCCCCTTCATTCCCTCATCACAGAGGCATTTCTGCACCATCTCTCACACCTTCTCTCATGCTCGGAACAGCTTTCCAAGCTCTAGTCAGCACACATCAGCCCCTCACCTCATTCAGACTGCTCCTGAGAAATCCCCTCGCCTACAAACATCAAAGAGCAGGCCCTGTGCTGAGCTCCTTGTTCACATGGCACAAGAATATGGCCTTCCATGTTGGTATAAATGGAGAAGCTGATAAAATATAGGTGCATCTAAACTCAGAAGCCACGAATCCACAAGCTGTAATATTGCGCTCCTCCCTTTTTTGATGTCTGTTATATGCTCATTTATCACATCTGTCATTTAGGGCAGTAAGCACCTCATGAAAGGGACCCAGCCTCTGGCTGTTTCCTAAGACATACCTAGAGCAAACATGGGGATTATGCAGCAAGATAGAGCGCCCCGAGTCTCCTGCTGTAACAGCACAGTTACAGACAGACTGACTAAAATGTTGTGAATGCATGAAAGCAAATGGAAACATTCTGTTTTGAAAATGTGATGTCTGGGCACTTTCCCGTGGTTGAACTTATTTTTCTAAGGAGTGTTTGTCTCAGGAGAAGCTAAGCCTGCTGAACCTTTTCCAAGACTAAAGAAAGCATATCAGTCCTGACGCCAGTTATCCCAGTGAGCGCTATTCCTCCCTCTGTCCCCAGGCTGTCTGACTTCTCCCCTCCACCAGCGGAGCCATCCTGGGCTCTGAATCTGTTCCAGCACTGTGGTCTGCAGAGGTCAGAGGTACCGCACAGCCACAGCTGCTATCACAGACACCTCCACGGGGTTACAGCCTACCAAGAAACCAGGGCAAACTTCCTGGTACTTTCAGAGCTGATACAAGGAGTAATATAAGTATTTCTTTCGCTGCCCCTGGAATATGCCACACAGCAGAGCAACCCTTCATTTCCAGCTCCTGGGGACGGCCTCAGCATTCCTGCTTCACACAAAGATGAGTGGATCCAAGAGCACAGATTAGTCCCAGGTGTGATTCACTGAAACAACCAGCTGCTTTGAAGATCTGTTTGCTTATTGCAGGGAGGAGAAAGAAGCAGCGTCCTCCCATTTGCAGATGTGACCCTCAGCTCTCCCACCTCAGCTGTGCCGCTACCTGCCTCAGGCTGTGCCCCACATCCCCTCCAGTTCAGCTGGCTGAACTGTTTGCACCCCAGGCCCTTTCACTAACACCTCTCAAACCAATACTTTTGGCTAGTGCAGCTTGCCTGGACTGAATTAGACCCAGGAGCACCAGCAGGTTGCTTCCCTGAGCAGTGACCCCAGGGGCAGCACTGGGAAATGGGGGCTGGCCTCCCGAGTCCCAGCCCAGCTGTAATCCCAAGGGGACTCTTTCTTGCCCAAGGGAGAGCAGGCAGGACCCCAGAGCTCCTGCCACCAAAGGACCCGCTTTCAGCTCACCAGCAGAGCTGGTGTTATCTGCACTGCTCCTGCTGTGACTTCAGTGCAAAGGTCATTAGTTGCAGACACGCAAATCACCTGATTTGCATCTCTCTAAAGTGTAGCTGTAAAAATACTTCAGAGAATGATCACAGGGTGAAAGGAATCATTTTGGCAGAGCTGATGAAAAACGTGATCTCTTTACGGGCACCTTGGCTGCCAGGCCACCTCAGCTTAGCCCAGCCCTGACCTGCAGGGCTGAATTTCTCACAGGAGAGGAGCGCAGATGTTCAGCATCTGCAGCAAGGCGCTCTGCCGAGCCACGTAACTGACAGCAGTGAGTGTGTTTTGTGATGTGGGTGCCACAACGGAGGCTGCTGCAAAGAGCAGCCACCCGTTGACTTAGCTTGCTTTCTTACAGCTACTGTTAGACTGCCTTGGGTTCACATGGACAAAGATCTGAAGCTTAATGCAGTCCCTTGAGGTGCCCAGGCCAAGTAACTATTGAGACTGGGAGAGAGATTTGCCTCCAGAAGGACACCAGCATCAAGCAAGCTCCAATATTTTGGAGCTCACCTGAGGAGTTTGCAGTGCTGCACTTGCACGTCTCCTCAACCAGCACCTCCACCTCTCTCAGCTTTCAGAGGTGGATTTAATTAACTGTAGCAATTAATCAGGCATCTCAACTCCACCCAACCTCAAATGTCACCTCTCAGCACCTGCTTCACTCTAAAATGATCTCCATAATAGTACTTACAACAGGACCTCACAGGACTTTTGGCAAACATGCCCCCAAGTGGACCATCCCGTGGGGAATGCCAAATGATCACGTCCACAGAACAAGCCTCTCCCGCTGCAGCTCAGAAAAGGCATGCTGTTCTCTGGGTGTATCAACCAACACTGGCAAACTGCAGAAATCCACAATTATTTGGAAACCTAATGCATTAATTCAGAGTGTTAGGTATCCCTCTGCTAGCTTCTCCTTGGATCTCAGCGTGCAGTATGATCTCTCAACCACGGTGGGCAGCAGGACAGCTCTACTGCCATCACCTTCAGGGATCACAGAGAGGGTCTTCCAAAAATCTAGAAGCACGGAGCATGCAGCAAGTTAGACTACAGAGTTTTTCTTCAAAAAAAAAAAAAAAAAAAAAAAAAAAAAAAGCAACAACACATTAAACCTTTCCCTGTGTGTGTTTCACTCATCACAGACATGTTGTTTCCTGAAAACAATGTGGAAAAGGGAGTGAAAGGTAGGTTTACCATAGGAGACATCTGGGTCCCCACATTCAGCCCTGGTTGATGCTCCCTTCCCCAGATTCTGATTTCCTACAACTAAGAGAAGGGATTAGTCTGAAGAGTCTTGAAGTGCACAGAAAGGTTATGAACAGTCAGTAAGGGAGCAGAGATTAGATCCCATGGGCTGTTAGGCACTAGTAGAGTGCATTTGCCCAAGGCTATTCTGTGTAGGAAAGGCTCTGTTGTGCATGACATTTTACTAGTTGGGCAGGAACACATGACAGAGTATCTGACAAGAACATGACAGCAGGGTCTTTATATGGCTCAGCAAGCTTCACATGGATCAGCGAAGCAGCACTGGTCCAACTCAGACTGAAAGAAGTGCTAAAAAAATAAACAGAGAAAAGGTTTTTTTTTTTTTCCTTCTTTCTAAGAGTCTTTAAATCAACAAACAGCTATGTACTCTACTTGTTTTCAACTTCTGCCATGGCCCTTGAGGCTGATATTTCAGACAGGCTAAATACTGTACCTAGGGTTTCATCTGCATTTATCCAATAGTATGGATAAGCACAGCCTGATCCCTCCTGAACCCATGAAGGAACAGCTCATGGATTCTTGAAAAAGCAAGAGCTAGTGGGTGAAGATGACAGACAGATGCCCCCAGCTGGCTGCCCCACAGATCAGGCCTGCTACAGTCAACCACGGCAGCTTTCTTCAGTGCAAGCAGCAGAGAGTGCTGATGTACCTGGATTCCAGCAACACCAGCTCCCCTCAGAGCTTTCTGCAGCAAAGAGGGACTGCACTGGCAGAGCAGTCATAATGCTGTGGGTGAGTATAGACATCAGTGGTGTTTCCAAATCCAGTTTCCAAGACAAAGTTTCCACTTGCTCAGCCAAAGCCAGAGCTCAAGAAAAAAAAAAAAAAGAAAGAAAGAAAAAAAGAAAAAAACATACTACATATTTAGCAAATGCAATGTTTTCTCATCCAAACTGGCCATGAACTTTGCCATTGGTACTTCCTCTTGTACTTTTCAAGTTCACACCTGACACCAGTCAGCAGTTTGTGTGGTCAGATCAAGAGACAGAACCAAGGCACAAGTCTTGAAGATGAAGCATGGCACTGAGATGCAGGAGGCTCTGCCACTCAGACACCTCTTCAAACAGACACAGCAGGACCCAAAGACATCAAAACAGAGCACAACTCACTGGTCTTTACTCTGGCTGAACATTGACACAAAAATACATGGGCTTACTCTTCCCACCCAGTCTCTTAGAAAGGAGTTGGGGTGCCTGCGGTGGGTGTGTTGGTGGCACCACCAAGAGCCCCTTTTCTGGAGGATGAGATTACCACCTGTCGTTGGCTCCAAACGCAACACAAGGTCTGGCCATTAAGATGACGTGCAGTAGCTTAGGAGCAAAATGCTGCCAATTAACTGAAATTCTGCTGGCACGTTCAACCTCTCATTTGGGAAAGAATAGTGCAGCATCCTTGAGAGTTTGGTTTGCTTAATACTAAAAAAATTCAGTTGATGATGAAGAAAGAAAACTAATTGCAGCATTGTTATGCAAACACAAGAAAATGTATTGTTACACAAGTCAGTGATCTTGCAACTATAGTGTCTTTTGGCCTGGGCTTCCAGAGATGATCTTGGTCTTCAAGATGTCAGCCCTCTTTTTTTTTTTTTTTTTTTTTTTTTTTTTGTTTAAAAGTCTTCAACCTGCTACAATACAAAGAAATCCTAAAAATAAAAACCAAATGCAGCTGGCAGTTAAAATCCTACATGAGGAAGGCTTGGCAACATTTCTGACAACCATTTTATTTATCAATTTATTTCAGATCAACAGGGTTTGATATTGCACGTCAAACTTGGATCCGCATATTGAAAGAATTGACAATGACTTCAAATCAAACTCATTTTAAAGCCTGAGGAAAGAAGTTCTGCTTTGGTGGGGGAGGGTTAAAAAGCAAAATAGGGTTTAATTTTTAATGACACTTTAAATGAAAATGACAAAAGGCTCAGATAAGAGGTACTAGATACTGCTTTGGCCAGAAGTGACTTATGACTGATTTTTTAAAAAGAACTAACTAAATGCACATGGTCTGAACTTTTGGGTAGACCTGTGCGGTGTCAAAAGTTGGACTTGATGATCCTTAAGGGTCCCTTCCAACTCAGGATATTCTATGATTCTATAATTTTAGTTGACACAAGGTAGTGTTTGACTGGGAAACAGTGAACAGGGAAGTCAGAGGGTCTGCAGCTTCTGCATTTAAAACATCGGCATCGCTACCTTCATTTCCTTTGTGAAGAAGAAAGAACGCTCAACTGTCTGAGCAAAGCTGGACAGTCACCGGAGACACCAGTAGGGACTGGCTGGAGGCAGCCTGAGACCAAGCCCTGCTGCAGCACATGGAGAGCCCTGGATCCCACCAGCCACCAAAGCCCATTCAAGCTCTCTGTTCCTGCACTGCATCTCCCCAGATGCCCATGTCTATGACACCATGAGATGCCACTGGAGGCAGAGTTTGTACCCAGTCACCACCAGCCCCTCTCCTTCCCCCATCCAGGAGCCACCAGGCACACCAGCATCATGAAACTGGTCAGCCCAGAGAGCCCATGGAGCAAGCATGGCCACGTCTCACCACCTCTCCCCTCGGGAAGGCATGAGATCTGGTGGGAGAGCCCTATACTTAAAGCCCATACAACTTGCACAACAGAAACCAGGAGCTGCAAGCCCTCTTACTTCACCACTACTCTCCAGCAAGGAGAGTGACTTCTGGCATCTACAGTTACACCCTTCTTGCCCAAGAGCAGCTGCTCTGTTTTTCCGCTACAGAGAGCGGTGGTTTATTTTGGCACGTTATTCTTATTTTGTAAGTATTTTGTATTTGTATAACCATATAATTTTGCAGCTAGAACTTTCCCTTCCTTACTTAGCAGGTGATGCTGTACGAGGGCAAGTGGTAGTCGTCGATCTGACATGTTGAGGCTCATCAGCTCTCTGCTGGGGAACAGCCTTTGTTTCCAAGGTCTAGACCAGAGAAAGACCCTTGCGGCAATGTTAACCCAAGCCTCACTAAACAAGGCAGAAAAAAACATTCTTCTGTGCACTCTCAGAGTTACAAGTGTATCTCTGGTACCTGGTTAGCCTCCAGGCTCTTTCAGAGTCAGAGGTAGGGAGATAACTCCTTATGGTGCCCCCTGCTCTAAATAAAAAAAACATATTCATAGACAGCCTGCAGCATACAGCAGCATCAAGGCTACTTCAGCTGACATACGGTCTAAGTCCATGCACAGTGGAGTGTGCAAGAAGGCGGCAGGTATTTGTGGAGAAGGAACAAAGGTGAGGGCAGGGATCATGCTCAGTTACGAGAGCTAAAGCCATAGCAGAACTCACGCATGAGCAAACCTGAAGCTGCTGGTAGGAGTGCAGAACACATCTGTTTACACAAGTCAAGAGACAAGCCTTGTTCTTCACAGCTCTCAGCTCTACTCGTTCAGGACCTGGTTCGGTCTCTTCTTAGGAAAGGCCAGAGTCACAGACTTCAGATTTTGCAAGCAACAGAAGGCACGTGTACCCAGCGCTGTGACTCAGCCCGTGCCAGCACGAGCCCTGAGTCACACCGCTGTCACCCGGATCTGACCTCCTCCCAAAGTCAGCAGCACCTGAGCCAGTTATGGCACCGCAGACCAACTCTGCTTCCAGTTTCTTCAAGTAAGAGGACAGTTTCGATACAATCAAAGAAACCTGTGCCTGATGCTATTTTCTTTCATCATAGCTTTCAAACAATGCTTGGTTCAAATCGGTCTCATTTGTACTTGTTGCAAGAAGCCACATGTTCTTCATTCACGTTCCCGTGCCATAGCAAGATGCGATGCACCCGAGACATACAGTAGGAATTTGTTTCTGTCCAGTGCACAGATGTTGAAAACTAACCAGGCATTATCACTGTAAAAACACATTAGATCTGTTGACAAAGGAATGACTTAAATCACTCAAAGACCAAGGGGGAGAGTGACAGTCTTTTCTAAATTTACATTTTTTACTCTTTAGCAAGAAACGAAACAAAATCTACATTAAGGACGCGATTGAGATTTACAAAGTGTAAGCACTTGGAGTTACAAACTGCCAGAATTTCAGATGTCAGTGTAATCTCAGTTCAACACTCTTGTGAATGCGCACTGAGACAGGTTTTACTTATTCGTATCACCCACCAATGAATGCAGGCACCTCATGAGTGGAAAGCAGAGCTGCATTACCATAACACATTGACAGAAGTTTAGGAAGGGGAGAGGGGAGAAAAAAAAAAAAAAAAAACACTGAAAATAAACTGGGTAACATAATACCGGATAGAAACAAATGGAAGATGCATAAGTAGTTACTAGCACAATAGCCCAAACCTGATACTGTTACAGCTAAAAGACAGCCCCTCTGCATCCTGCCAGGAATGACTTCTAGCAGCCAAAGAACAGAGGACCTTGGACAGCTTTGTTGGTTGTTTTTCTGCATGTTGTGTTGTGTGTTTTTTGTTTTTTTTTTTTTTTTTTTTTTAACAAAAGAGATTTTCAGCATCATTTCCTCCTTAATCACAATAAGCATTTGTTTTTGAGCACGTACTTCAAAGTAAATTACTGTACAGATAAAGAACAGTATTCAAGACTGAGCAAAAATGCAAGTAGCCCACAAGTATCTCCTGTTCAACTGCATATCTTCATTTTGATCTTCAACATAGATGCAGATTTGTTGGGAAGCTAAAAAAAAAAAAAAAGTCAGGCTATGCATTTCTGAAGCACCAGACAAGACAAAACCACATTCAGTTATTCAACATATCATCCAGCTAGTATAGCACTGCATATTAAGTCTAGGATCAAGGAGAATCTCCTCCCCTAATTAAAACCACAGCTTGGTTTAAAATTTAAGCCCACTCCTGGTCATCCTTGTGACAGCCAGAAGAGCGATGTGTCTCAGACTTGATAGGCTACAGCCACAGCTGAAGGAGAAATCCTGAACTGTATGCACACTCACAAAAAAAAAAAAAAAAAAAAAAAAAAAGTACTGCTCTATGGTAAGAGCATATATTCTTGGAAGAGGAATTAAACACAAATGCAAAAATACCATTTCAGACTTTTTTTGTTACATGCCTCACCATAACAGGAAAGAAAAACCCTACAAAACAGAGACATGGAATAGATTCTGTGGACTTCCCCAGAAATGCAATCTCATTAAATGACATTTTAAGCAATACTAGCATTGCCAGCTCAAAGTGTTTAAGCACCATCATGACTTTTCAAGCCCTGAGAATCTTGTTATTTGCCTTATGGCTTTTTCACACATAAAATGCACTCAGATCACAATTTAAGCTCAACTCCATAACATTTCCGCAGAAACTAACAAGTCAAAATACAAAAAAGCAAAGATTTTAATATAAGAATGATTTGATGGACTGGAGGGAGTGAACACAAAATATTGCGAGAATAATAATTAAAATCACAAAAGTTGGAAGTACTTAAGCAGCCTCAAGAGAAGTTATTACACCTTGTAGCACTTATTCAGTAAGGCTTATATACCTTCAAGGGCAGTGGTATCACAACCTTCAAAGGGTGTTGCTGCTGTCACCTCAATTTTACCACCAAGACTTTATTTTAGGTCTATTTCTTTCCCACAATTCTAGCTTGTTTCTTTTTGTTTACTTCCACTCTTTCTGCACTGCAGCCATTCAGATATTGAAAGAGGGGCTTCCTAACTCACACTCCCTCTGCTGACTCTCCAGTGGTGCAGTGGATTATTTTTTTTTAATTTTATTTTTAATTGACTGGGTATGACATTCTTCATTGGCACAGTCACATGTCTTTTTCAAGATGAAAAAGAATCCAATCCACTGATCTTTAAAAGGTTCAAGTCAGGTGTGGTTGTGGGTTGTTTTTTTTTTTTTGTTTTCTGGCAGTTTGCTGCAAGTGGACAGTATCACTGATTTGTCTATGTTTAATTATGTGTTCTGAGCAAACCAGAGACCATTCACAGTTCCTGTAGTATCAGCATAATGTATAAAAGCAGACAGCTGCTTGTTCTTCCCAGAGACCTTGATATCATCAGTAGCCCTGGATTGCACACACCACAGCCTTGTTATATATACATAGTGTTGCATAGTGCTTGACCTAATATTATACTGATGAGCTCACTTTGTACCTAAAAGATGCTGCAGAGAAGGATAGGACAAGAGACTTGCAAAATCTGTGGACCTCAAATTCAGCTTTGCAAGAAGCCCATTAAAGAATCTGCTTGATCTTCCTTTGCACAGTACGTGTGCAAATATATATGTGCATGTTTAAAATATATATTAACCTTCAGCAAGACTCTTTGTTTTCCCCTGTCTAGCACTGCACATCCCACTTCAAGTGGCTACACAAAGGTCTTTCACAGACTGCATTATCCAGAGGCTTTTTCTTTGACACTCATCCCAAACCTCTACCTTACTGTGTGAAACTTCTCCTACGCCACATCGACTGCAGCCTTTCCATGCAGTAACCAGGCTTGTGCCCCTTTCTCCCTGTGGCAACAGTTTAACCTCTCCTGATAACTTCCATGCATTCTCCATTTAACCCTTCCAAATTCCTGTATTCTCAGCTCCCAGCCTAACCCCTCTTTAGTCCATTTGCAGGGAAAGTCATAATTTGACATTGCACCATAAATTGAGCAGTTTGGTGAACAAAGGAATCACCCGGTACCTTACAAAACATGCACAGGCCCATTCCTCAGTACATGATTCTGATTCGGTAAGTGCTGTCAAGAGGGATTTCTCTCTCTCCAATCCCTCACCCCCCCAAGAATCTGAGCCAGTAACAGGGAAAGAAAATAGATTTTTTTTTTCCCCTTAGTAACATACCATGAACATTTGTTAGAATTGAAAGGCAAATTTCTGATTAACCAGATTTATGACCTCTTTAACGTTCAAGCATTTGCAAAAAGTGAGTGCAAAGTTCTACGCTCATGAATATTCTCCTACCTCACATGAGCAAACTGTCGCCCAAGGTAAATTCCAAATTGTTTGTGTTTGTAAAATTGGGAATGTTAATTAGTTATATAAGTCACAATGTATTGTTTCTGTTCCTTAACTTGATGACAAAACTACTTAACACATCTTAAATTGCTAAGTGTGAAAATTACCGATATATAATTTATCACTCATTTTGGATTGGTTAATTACACAAGTTCCCACACAGATTGCCTATGGCATATTTGTCTAATGATCTAATTATTCCCTGAAGAAATTAGTGAATAACTTTACATGACAAACCTGACAATTTCACAATCTGCTCCTGGACAATTTGTAAATAGATAAGTTTGATGATATTTTGATTTTTATCTATTGGTGAACTAGTCAATCAGAATTGCGGGTCTTCATCACCTCCAAAAAGAAAAAAATCAGACTGTTTTTATTTAAAATTACTATTTCTCCCACAGGCGAACTGGGTCTGCCCCAAGCATTACACATTTGTCTGTTTGCTAAATGGGTTGAGAATATGATTAAAGTAAATGGAGAAAAATAACCTAAATCTAGTGTGCTTTAGACAGCTGATGCCTATGATTTCTCTTTGGAGAAAACCAAGCAGCATATGCAGGAATAATATGTTGAGAGGCTCACAAGGACTGCACAGAGGTCACCTGAGAGTCTCTGCCTAGAAAGCAAGCCCATTACAACTTCACCTGATTTTTAGGTTCCAGCCCAGCAAACAACTGAGAGGAGGTGTAATTTTCAAACAGAAAAATACCAAAATCCTTTGCTGTCAGAGCCCAGCTGGACAGCCGCTGACGTATGACATCAGGAGCTGTACTCATCGCCTTTGCTCACAAGGCGAGGCAGCTGGAGCCCTGCAATGCTTGCTGTAGCTCCACTATGAAAGGCTCCAAGCAAAGGAGCCCAGCAAAACCCTCCAGAAACTGATCCCACACGCTTCAGATAGCCTGAGCTGCAATGGCTGGTGTTACTGCCACCAGGTCTGCCCAAAGCTACCAGCACAGGACTGCCTTGCTCCTATGTTCAGATCTGTGGTACTAGGCAGGGTTTTACTAAGACACCAAGATCCCATTCCTTACAGTGCTACAGAGAAATATATTGAGAAGGACTTATGAAAGTCAGTGATAACTTAGAAGTCTTCAGGGAAGGGCAAGAGTTATTTTATATTGGTCACAAAAAAAAATAATAATAATAATTAAAAACCAGCAAGAGAACCACCAAGGCTTCTCTATAGTGCAAAAACTATAGACTGTATCAGCTGCAGAAGGACCTGAAAAACTGGCCTTTTGGAGCAATGTGAGCTTGTGTTGGTTGCTATGGCTAGAAAGAAAGTGGTTTTCCCTGAGATAGCCTCATTTAAAGATACTGAGGCTGAAATATTGACTTTGTATATCAAACCTATTTTTATCCAATACCATACACTTCACATGATCAAGTCTGACACCAGGCCACTTTGGTGGCTGGGGGCATAAACAGTTTGGGACAGAGCATGCATCTGGACACAGTCGCTTGTCTACATTATCTTCAGTCCACCAGATATATGAAAAATAGTGTCAAAATAATAAAGGTCACCCTGAAGCAAACCAGAGAAGGCATATGCCGATCCACACGGAACCCTGCTCAGGCACATTATGGGTCCTGACAACCACCAGCACTCTGTGACAGCTGCACATCACGACAGAAGAGAGCAAGGGTCTCATGAGGCTGCAGCCCCTTACCGATTCCCTCCCAGGACCTCACCAGAAGGTGGCCTTTAAGTTACAGGGAAGGGAAAGAGCAGAGAAGAATCTGCCATCTTGTGGGAGAGATCTTGGAAAATCTCCAGTGGTAAGAGGGTGACCTCACGGAGCTCCTGGATGCAGAGAGAACAGGAGAAGAGCAGCTATGCCGTTCTCTGAGCACTGTAGAGCTGCTAACCGTGAAATAGCAGAAGGCAACTCAAAGGCTAATTCCAGCCTGGCAGTGAGGTTAAATATTTTGCTGGGTATAAGTGCTTGTCAATTTCTTTAAATGAAATTTTGGCTTGGAAAGAAAAACATGCTATCAGAACCTGCATCTTTAAGGACTGAAACCCCGGGGGAGGAGAAGGCTGGAAAGCCTTGTTGTTATGCACTGCCAGTTGGAACCAGACCCAGATTAAAGCAGATTTCTCACAAGAATGTGAAGCATTGAGTGATGGCTGAATACCACATGTATCGCACCTTCACCACCAGATCCCTGCTTCTGTCAGTACCTCCACGGGCTACCACACTGCAGTCCCCACTGCAACCAGCACCATTAGAAACCGAAAAAAATAAAAATAAAAAAAATCACTGAAACGCACCAGACAAGCCGCTCAGCTTCTCTTACCGCTTGCTTATGCAAAGTCCCTCTCTCCCTTCAAATTTCAACCACACTTCATATTTCAGATTGAAAACAGAGTCCAAGCCTGAACGTTACTGTACGTACAACACCTACTACTTTTTCCGCGCTATCAAACCTGCTCGACAGATCAATCACAAAAGACATCTTCTATTCTTCAGCTCAGCACTCCCCTCCAAGCATGCTAACAGGTAGCACTCATGCAGCAGCAGATTTCTCAGAGTGCATCCAGCTGTGCCTCACGTCACTGTTTTTATAAGGAGGATCAGATAAAACGGGATAAGAAAGGATGACATTATAAGGCACAAGCAAGCTAACAAAGGGATGTGCTCACTTACATCAACAAAAGATGAGGATAAAGCACTAACAGACTATTAATAATCACTCTGGGTGGCATGATGTCCATTTCTGTTGTACCAAAGGGCAACACAGCCTCTGCAACCTGTCCATCAGGGAACTCATCCACAGGAATGAACCAGGGGGTTAGGAAAGAAGTGACAGTTCTCCCAGAGATAAGATTTTTAATATTTGCATCTGTAACCTTACGACAATGAAAACCTCCATGATTATAGCAGGCAGAGCACATCACTTGCATAGTGCACAGGCATACTGTGAAAGATGGAGTCATTGTGTTCACCTGAGGAGGATTGCACACCAGGACATCAGACAGACAGCTGCTTGCAAAAGTAATTGGTCTAACAGAAGACAGTGGTGTCTGTCCCACAGTCATACAAGGGAAGTTTGTTGACTTTGACTGAAGTGGAAGAAATAATGCTATTTGGGAGTCATAGTTTAATTTCTGGTATTAAAGTCATACATAATGTGAGTAATAGCCATTATGTTCCCAGACTTAAAATTCTACGTGTTTACCTTCACATATAATTGCAGAAGTTATACATGTGCACATCAGAGAACATGAAAAATAATTACAAGAAAGCCTTAATTCTAAGCACAGTTAACCAGGAGAACTCTCTGCCACAAGGCATTGTTCCGATCGCTTGGCTATGTTTGAAGGAAAGATTTTAAAGCAAAGGCTAATTTTCGGGGCTACAAAAACCTAACTGACTTGTGTCTTATCAGTTTTCTTGCACTTTCTTCAGAGGCATTCTTCAACTGGGCATTGCTGCAAATGAGATGTTGCAATAAATGGACCATTAGCTTCAGCCATCGCACTAGTTGCATTTATTAATTTTTGCTGTTATTTTTTTCTTCTTCTAGAGATGTTGTTTCAATGCAGAGTAGCACAAAGTGTGTAAAAAGTGAGATCTCAGAATAAGATCTCAAAGTAAACGTCTTAGTCTCTTTCTAGCTAATTCTGGAGTTACCTATAGCATATACAAGTAATTCTAACCACACAGTTATTTTCATAATTGCAAAGGTTGGAAGTTTAATTAGACAATCAGAAGGAAGCCCTCAAGCCAGCCCATTTTCTTAAACAGCTCTACCTAGGCAATGGGAGCAGCATTGTGTAACGCGGCGATTTATTCTGAATAGCATAATGTTCCCTTATCTTTTTTTCCTGATTAATTTCCTGACTGAAGTAGCACATAAAACCAAGCTGGTTAGACAACGTGTCAGGAGCCACGTGTCCTATTCAAATTTGAAACAGAGGTGGAGAACCAAGAGAGATTGGGCCTCTCCCCCTTTTCTCGCACATCTGTCCAAGGTGCACCATGCTGCTGTCATGACACCACCAGCACCATCTTCAGATCCCAGCTCCTGCCACCACTGACTACATGGCAGGGATGTTTTGTTTTGTTCTCTCAAAGGTTTCTGGTCTTCATGGATACAGGGAAAGGCTTGAAAAACGAGCCAGAGTGAGATCAGTGTTTGCAAGGTAATTCCACCCCCTGTCACAAGCAGAGGGCCATCGCCCTGCACTGTGCCAAGGAGCTCAGCCGGGCCCTGGAGGCCCTCCCTTTGCCACTGCTTCTCAATTTCAGTTGCCTCCTTCCCCAAATGCACCTGCAAGCATGTACACGCTCACCCCCTTTTCAGGAATTTTACTATTGTTTTCAAGACGGAAGGGAGGAAGGCAAATCTGAACTCTGCCAGGTCTGCAGAGCAGAGCAAGGAGGGATGAGGGTTGAACGGCTGGGGATGAGAGCGGACAGTGAAGTGCAAACCAAACAAAACCCGCAGCTGGGTGCTGGGACAGGACTGAGGGGCAGCAGCCCCGGCACAAGGGCTTGGGGCTGTCCCAGGCCCCTGTCAGGCTCCCTGTGGACACCAGCCCCCAGCTGACTTTCAGCACACCAGTCACTCCGCACGCCTGCCTCCCTCCCGCGGAGCATAAACAGAAGCAGCTGGGCCCAGCTCGGCTCCGTCCCACATCTCGCCTTGCCATTTGCACCCACGCACAGCGAGCGGTACCCGGCTACAACAGCAGCAACGTTTCGCACGCACGTGACCGAGGTGCAAACGACAAACCCGAGGCTCTGGCACATCCACCGCCTGCCAGGCTGGGCCCCGCTCACCCCACCTCCCCCTCACTCCTCCTCCAGACCTGCTCCTCCGCAGGCTTCTGCTCCCCGCTGAGGACAGGCTCCCCCCTTTTGGGGGGCTCTCCTTCTTGCAGGCATCCCCCCTCTTCCCCTATAATGCCTTCCACCCTCCTTACCTGCCTTGCTCTCTGGAGAGCCCTGCTTTCCACAGTTTCCAGTGACAACGTTTCATGTCCACATTTAAAAGCCCCATGCAACATTCAGGGTGCAGCCAGAAGCTCAGTCCCTCGCTGTGAGGTATCCCTAATCAATCCTGTCAGTTAGGGCTCCTGTCCTGGACTGTCCCCACAGGAGCAGTGGGTGGTCTGGGAGCTTCTGGGCTGGCTTTGGTGGGATTTCACATCTTTTTCTTTTGCGGAGGTGATACTATGATGCCAGCTACACTTGTTGTTTTTTACCACATGCAACACCAACACACTGGCAGTTAACAAGCTACAACACAGAACCACTTGGCAACACAGAAAACGGGCAGAAAATCCCCAAGTGGGGTTGGGGACAAAAGCAACAACAACAAAAAGACCAAAACCATGAACTGACAGTGTTAATGACGCAAGAGAAAGAAGCAGAGAGGCTGCCAGAGAACGAAGGTGCTCTCCTGGGCCCCAGCACAGTGCCAACAAGGGACCTCACCAAGGCAAGCAGCTGCCACTTCACCCATCAGACAGCTGAGCAGCTCCCTGAGAGCAAGAGAGCCCAAAAGCTAGACTGATTTTGGTACCAACACCCTCCTTGAGTTCAACTGACATTGCCGACCACAACCAGGGAGCTGGGAGCACAAAAGGTGCCACTCAGTCCTGTGCAGGCTCTGAATTTGACCATCCCAAACACTAATTACTATACGGGCAATACCTGTTCATAAAGATCACAGTGTAACACCAAAAACACCCACCACACGCAGCAATGTTCTGGAAGGCAGGGGCTCAGGCTGCTCAGCTCTGTCTTGGGCAACTGGTGCAATGAAAGGCCAACAGAGAAGAGCTCAGGCAGGGGTGGACTGGAGGTAGGGGAACCCAAAGAGTTTTACTCCTGTTGCAGAACGAACTTTGGAGCTGTCTTCACTTGTAACACCACATAATTCTAGGTGGCTGCAGATTTATTACTTTATTCTCCCAAATTTGGAAGGTTTCCACTTTTGACCACATAAAAGAAAAACATTTTCCTTTTCTCAATATGACCTCCATTTTCTATTCCGAGACGAAATCCATTACAGCAAATCCTGGAAAAACAAAACATCTAATCATTTTTCCTGAGAGTTTATTTTAATTTTGCACTGGATTTAGCTGGGCCAGAGCCTTTCCCCCCAACACACTCTCCACTAGCAAGAGACGTTGCTTGCAAGACTGTTTTTGAAAGCTAATGATTGCTCTGTGCTCACTGTAGTGATTTCCCATGTTATCAGCCCGACTCGCAATCGCAGCCAAAGGCCTACACCATGAATTACTTGCCAATTAAACAGTGCTTGCACAGAGGCTACGTGTTTTACACCTTGACAGCTATTACAGTCTTAAACTAACTGGAGCTTTGTCTTAAATGGGAATTATCAAATGTTGAACAGTCTGAAGCACAGACCCATGCTGACTTTGAAGGAAGACATAACAGAGATAAATTTACTGTTAAAATTTTATCTTGGGTGGGAGTAAAAGCAGGAAAGACATAATCAAAGTATCCATATCTTCCTTGCTCTTTTACATCAGACTTTTTAATCCTGCCTAAAGACACTCCGAAAAATTATTTGTGTAATGGAAAAAATATCAGGGAAGATAGTTGCCCTCTGCTACAGCCAATATCATTAATACCCTTACGTCTGTTCCCCCCACACACACCCTTGGAGGGTGGGGAGAATCTCAATACTCCAACTAGATTGCGTTATTAGGCATCTTTGAGACATAAAACATGTATGAAAATGAAAGTGTGATTCTATTCATTCCATATTTGTGCCTCAAGCAGCTTTCGGTTCAGGATCCCTGGAGTATCCCATGGGTACTGTCTCCACTGTGGGACCTTGGAAGCTCCTCTTCACCCCCAGCACAGGGGGAGCAGTTGGACTATGCTTTGCTGCAGTTAAGCCCTTTAAGATGTATGATGTCATCATGCCCAGACAAGTGCTGGGAGATGTTTCATTTTTCACTTGTTTCAAAAAGTAAAGCAAAAGAGGTCTTTAAGTATTTATGAGAGATTCACTTGGTTTATGCCATTTATTTCACACATAATATATGCAAATTTTTTTTGTTGTTGTTGTTTTTTTAAATCAGCGACATAAAGCCTATTATCTAGTGAATTTCAAGCCTGGGGTAACTCCCAGCAACCAAATACAGGATTTAATAATAATTCTGTCATCAAGTGAAATCTTTCCCTGAGATAGATACTGAAAGCAGCCTGCCCACATAGCACAAAGTAGCAAGATACTTATTCCTTCTCAGAGGCTTTACAACAGGGTCAGACCTGAGAAAGTGGCTGTTGTGGCCCTTTCACTTCCCTGAAGTTTGGAGCAGGATTTACTGCAGCAGAGGACTGCATACAGCTTCCTACATTTTTCATGTTCTTCCTCTATATTGTTCCAACATCCTACAGTCTCACTGTAATCCTTATCTACAGAACAATATGAAAATATCAGCTTTTTTCCTGAAATGAATACCAGGAGTTGTTGACCAGATGATAAAGATTTTAATATTCACAAAAACAGAATGTCAATGAAGAACATCTTGTATGAGAATTAATGCTTCCAAGTCATATTGCACGCATTTTGGGAATGATGATTACTACTAGAAAAGCCTTACTCTCTCCTTTCTCTTAAATTGGGAAGTTTAATTAGGCACCCACCAAAGACTGAGAATTACCTGTTGGAATTGTTCAGCTGTACTTTTTTTTTTTTTTTTTTATTGTTATTCTTGTCTGTGCTGGCCTGCAAGCCAAACCAGTTTTGATTTCCATATCTTTTATTTGTATATTGTTCAATCAGGCACGGGCCAATTCCACATTAAAAATAAATATACTATGTCACCATCATAAACTGCAGTGGCCAAAACCATAACGTGCTGCTGATTAAGGCTGTGCAAATAGAGCATCCCCTAAAGCAAGAAGAATGGGCACCTGCACTCATGGGAACTGAGGGAGCAGCCAAAGTCTGGCTCTTCAGCAGCTTGGATGACCCTGCAGAGAATTATCAGCTCCCTGCTTTGCAGTAGAAAGATCTGAGCCTCCACAGCCTGGAGGGGAGGAAAAAAAGCAGCTCGCAGATGTAGGTGATGTTTCCAGTCATGCTGTTCCACACCATGAGCAGAGGAAAGGAAAGAATGACAGGAAAACTCCTCCGCTTATAGACCAACAGTCTGTAAGGTATTGAAAGCTCAGTTCCCCAAAGGCCAAAATAAATACTTCATCACCATACTTCTGCACTCCAAGAGCTAAAGACAATCTTCTCTTGCACCCCAACCCCATCTGCAGTTCTTACAGTAGGATATCCCATGACAAAGATGAAAAAATTAACACCATCCTATGCCACTGTGCTCTGCATCCCTCATTACTGCCATGATTTTCATTCTGTGAGAGCTGAGTTTGTGGTACATGTGTTCTACTGCAAGTCTAGAAATCTGAACCCCGTTTCCATTCTAACATACATCTCTGGTTAGAACTAAAGCTGCACTAATTTAACCCAAGGTTAATTTTTAAACTCTGGCAAGAAGCTTTATATAGATGCATATTTCTATTTAGGCTAAGCTCTTTCAGGTGTGTTTCAAACTTGGGAACTTGAAATAGACCTGATTTACACTGCAGTAGATTGTGTTTGCAGATTTCACATCTGAATCCATTTGATTCATATTGAATCTATTTCATCTGCATTTTTTAGTATCCATTCTCCGCTTTCTGCCCCTATTTAAGTGTAAAGCTCTGTCCTATTCATATGAAGAAATTCACATATTTATGTGAAAATGAGATATGCAGGTTCAGCTTTTACAGCTCTTCTCCAAGTCCTGCCATGAAACAGACAGTTAATAATCATCACCAGACATGTTGAACCGTTTCCCTGCCTATTGAAATTACTATTCTTTCTCAACAATATCTTCCAAAAATATTTTACAACCCCCAAAAAAGCTGTATGTAAAGTATGTGAGAGGAAAAAAAAAAACAACTGTTTAATTTGATTTAATCACAAGCTGTGTTTTCTGCATTAACTCAGTCTCTGCAGTAGTTATACCTCCATCACCCTCCTCTCCATGCATGCTGGTCACATTCACTACCTGTTCTCCAAAGGCTGCCTGCCTAGATCAGCGTGGCTGGGATATTTTGTTCGTCTCCATGCTTAGTCTTTTGCTTTGCCATTTTCCCCTAAGGCCAGCTTTTGTCCTCCAAATGTAAACAAGCCTTACTTCCCACAATTTCAGACTTTGACACATTTGTCCAGCCCCCCCCCCCCTTTTTTTTTTTTTTTTTCATGTGACACAGCACCAGTTTGTTCCCAAAGACAACACCCCAAAATACAATGTAGTTCCGGTTTCTGTGGATTACCTGGGACATCACTGTCTCTCCTTCCTGCTGCAGGGTGACGGCCAAGATATATACCCAGATTACCTGCTCTGGGTGGCCCTGCTTGAGGAGAGTCTGGCCAGATGACCTCCAGAGGTCCCTTCTGCCCTCAACTACTCTGAGACACTACAATCTAGTACTGTAACTTCCCCACCAGCCTCTGCTACCCCAGACAGAAGTCTTAACATCTGGCTCACTTGTTTTTATGCATAAGAAGGCTCAGCATAGGTAGAAAAGCCCTTTTAGTTTTCTCTGAAGTGATCCTTACTACCCATTTCCAATCACTTTTGGACCTTCTTTCCTGTATGATCCATTGGCCTTCAGCTAGACCTTACCTTCATCATTTCAGGCCCTCTTATTCGCACTATCTGGTCCTTGCAGACTATTCCCAAATAATCTGGAGAGAGAAAAAAAAAAAAAAAAAAGCCTTCACAGATCCTCTGCACAAGTAAAAGCATAACATGGGTATCTTATTCTTTCAGCAGGAGGAGTGTGCCATTACCGTAGTATTTCTTTCATCATTTAATACATGCAGTTTTGCTCCACTGGTCTTCCTACAGGATTTTGCTGCAAAGATCAATTGATCATTAAATACATTTTGTTTGCAAGCTCTTTGGGAAGGCACCATATTTTGTTGTCTGCCTGTGCAGTGCCTGGAGCAATAAGGTCCCTTCACACCATAGCAATGTCGATAAGATATACTCCCAACTGTGCTAGGTGCTATACATACATACAGTGACACGTAGGAGATTGGTGTTGCCACTTTTTTCTTTGTTGCCTACTAGTCTAGTTTAGGTAACAGATGAAGACAAGATAGGATGATAAATGATCCTGCATTACATGGTTGCATATCTTAAACAGTTAAAATCAACACATATTTGTAAGTGATTTGACTGGGAAAAGCATGAGGCACTACTAATGGAAGCAATCTCAGCTGCAGTAGAAAATACAGGCATAATATCATCAAAGAAATATCCAGAATAATTCGGAATATTTTCCATTAAAACAGATCTTGTTAACCTGTAGGCATCAAGACACAGTAAGACTTCCAAGATATAAAGGGGAAAAAAAAATAATACTTTTATAGAAGCAGCTAGACAATACAAAAACAAAACTAAAAAAAAACTTGTTGGCAGTTTACCACCAGTGGGAGATAATTCCCTGGTCTTGGGGTACCTCTGCCTACCTAGTCACTCATCCACAGGCCTCTCCACAAAGGACTGCATAAATAACACGTGTTCCTCTTGCCTTTGTTAGAGGACAATTCTTAGGCTGCCTTGGCTTTGCAGTGGGATAGACATTAATAAGCACTATCAGCAGAAGCACCATCCCAGCAGCACATGTGGGTACCCGCAAGCTGAGGCTACCTTCACAGTGATAGTACCCCATCCGGAGGTCAGAGAGAACCCAACCCCAGCCTGCTGGCTCTGTCAAGTTCCTCTAACACAGCCTGTGCAGCCCACAGTGCAGGCTGCTGACAGGCTCAGAGCTGGGCTCAGAAGAGGCCACAAGTGCTCCTGCTGTGCCCAGCATCACCTACTGGAGCAACTGGCCAGCACAGCCAGGAGTACAGCTGAGTAGCACGTACTCACTCTTCCAAGCTCCTCCCAAGCATGAGATCAACTTTTCGTTCTTACCCAATGCATAGATGTTTGCCAGAGATTAAAATAAACATTGCTGTGGTTTTGTGTTAGCATCAAAATCGGGAGGACTGTCAGGTGCTAGTGCTTGACACTGAAACCCATCTGCAAGGCTACCTCTAGGTCTCAAGGGATTCTTCTTCGCTTTTTTTTTTTTTGGTATATTTGTGCCACTGCTGTTCTTCCTTGGTGCCTTCCACCCAAAAAAAATTGCATTACAGTCAAAGCAGCAGACACCAGGAAAGCCATCAATTCAATAGTCCCTGTGCTGCAGGGTAGGGGTTAAATGCAAATCATCCCAATACCCAACCCTTTGTAGCTGGCTACAAGACCTCTCGGGCTGTGCAGCAGAAGCAGATCTGGGATGATGTGTCACCAGAATTACCAGAGGTTTATTGCATTTTTCTCCATTCCCAGAGGGAAGAGCGTGAAAGGTCTCACACACTAACAAGTCCCCCATCTCAGCAGCCTGCAGCAGAGTATGGCAGCTCACCTCTGCCATCAGAAGTTCTGGAGGCAAACCCCCAGGGAAAAGGCATATGAGCAAATGCTATTCTCTATTTGATACTCTGATTGCAGAACTGAAGTTTTCACTCTTGTCCAAATGGCAGTAGCATTTTCCTGTACAAAAAGAAAGTAACATTCTTACCTGCACTAAACTCTAGGCTTCTGCTTTCCTCAAAATACCCTCATACACACCTCTTTTAGGCAGGTAAACATGTTTCCACACACATTTCAGGCCTGCTTCTGAACCCATTACATCAATGTCAAAGAGGAATTACTCCAGCAGAGGCAAAGCCAGTGTAAAACAAGCCCAAGTGGGAAAAGAATCACACCCTTCCTTTTAGTTTCTGTGCAGCCCTTTTCCCCTCCCTTTGCATAAGCCTCAACTCTCCAAGTTCAAGGCAAATGCTTGCAATATTTCTGTGTTATCCTCAGTAATGTGACAAGAGTAATTACAGAGTCCAGGGAAGCTAAGTAACACTGCTAAAGCAGTGGGTGGTCTAACGGCTTGAATAGCTCCTGTGCACTCAGGTTGGAGGGGGAGTCCCCCAGACCCCCACTTGGTACCCTAGGTAATTCAGCCACGCTCTGCAACACTGGTCTTTTTGTCTGGGACGTCTTGGCACCAGCGTTGCTTCACTGACTTGAGACATACCCAAGTTCTTTCAGGTGGTCTGCAAAGTTAACTCACCCTTAAAGAGTTTGTCCTTGGTACCCACCAGATTCCCTTCATCCTCCATTTCAGTCAAAAGCTCCAGGCTGAAGCACTCTGTGCATTTTTGCAAGGAAAAACTGCTCAGAGACAGCTATTCCAGGTGCACAGGCTTCTGCTGAGTACAGCATTATTTGGGGTGTTCTCTAAAAAAAAAAAAAAAAAAAAAATCTACTTTTACAGTAAAAGAGTCATTTGCCATGTGTAATGTGCTGAAATACTTTGCCACAGCAAAGTCTGGTCTAAACATGTTGTTGGCCAATAAAAGGGGGGAAACACACTGCCAGTAAACATTTGCGTGGTATGTCTTTGAAGGCTTCAAGGCAGACTAAATGGAATAATTGTGAAGATGTATTATTTATAATACAACAAATCTTCCCCACAAGATATAGGTCTCCATTAATCTAGTACCCAACTGCTTTTAAGTGCATTTTTTTTATGTGTTTACCCTGCTAAGGGAGTTATGTTTTATTATCTCCATTTTGCATTTGGGGAATTGAGGTACTGGGAGATTAATAGATTTGCTCGAGGTTACATAGCAAATCTCCAGCAAAGCACAAATGCAGACCAAGTGTCCCAGATTGTTCTTCTCCACTGGATATATCCATCGATATGCCAGGGCACATTAAAACATCAAAGATCTCTTGTGACATGGCTTTTTCCTTGTATAAAATAAGATTGGTCTCATGTGAGCAAGCAACATTGTATTGGAGTCAGCAGAAGTTCACCTATTTACATGAAAGCTGAAGCAAGATCTGGAGCTGCTGTTGGAATATCCTTATTTTTCCCAGCTATCCAGTGCTTTCAATCCAAATTCAAAATACCTTTTCACTGACGAAAACTGCTGCATCTGACAAATGACCTGTTCACTGATAAAGATTCACCGATACTGTTTGCATTTCACATGCTACCATCTGAAGTCAGATATTGCTTCATGTCTCCCTCAAGCTTAGTGGACCTGCAGCTTTTGAAAGTCTGCCCACATACTGAAGCTGCTAAATGGGGATTTAGGACAATGGTTTTCTGGACAGGTTGGTTTGGTTTTGATCTTGACCCATGTGAACTAGTGATGGAAGGTAACATTTTTTTTTCCACAGTACCCTACAACAGCAGTCCCTGTGGATGAATGGCCTCATGGGAATCAGTGGGAGAAAACGTGTTCCTGTGTCCCATCAGCTCTCCACATCAGGTTCCATGAAGACTGGGACCTATATTGGTCTTGATCCCATCATAGAGTCTGGGAAACTGGGAAGACTGCAAGCCCTTCTCTCCAATTTGCCAAATGCCAGCTCAGTCCTCTCACCCCAATCCTCCCTGGGAGGATAAAACCCCAGCCAGTGCAACCAGAACATCGTTGCTTTCGAGATGATGATGTTGAATTCATTTCCAAGCTCCAGTTTAAAGCTAAGCATAAGGGGAATTTGAATGAGTAATAGGGCTGATAGCAACGACAGCAGAATATCCTGTGCCTGCAGATACCCACACATGCCCTTGTCAGCACATAGAAGGAGATGACATAAAACCTCCATGTCTCACCACAAAAATAAAAAAAGAGAACAACCAAGGGCTTTGCCTAAAGCACCATGCCTGGGGAAGGTAGTAATGGGAGCTTGAATTATTCATTTACAGGACTAAAAAAATCCCCCGGTTCAGCAAAGTGAGCTGCACTGAAGGTGTTCTGTGGAAAACACGAGACTGGTGAGCTGTTCCTTGTCAGCACGGACTGTGGGCCCACTTTAGCTCTCACACACACCCTGAATGGCAGAGCTCCTGTTCTTCTGTGA
Organism: Netta rufina; assembly: GCF_964035555.1. Lineage (NCBI taxonomy): Eukaryota > Metazoa > Chordata > Aves > Anseriformes > Anatidae > Netta > Netta rufina. The sequence goes on from NC_140129.1 coordinate 26,918,869, forward strand.
GGACGGAGACTCAGTAAGATTGCTCTGTGAGTCACCATATCTAAGTAAGCCTCATGACTCGAGCAAGCGAGACGCGGTCCTCGCTGCAGAGCTGCCACTGGAGAGCCCACAAGCAGGATTCACCTAGCAGGCAGGCAATACCTCCTCACAGCAGGGGCCAATTTCATTTTCCATTTAAAATCAGGGATACATGAAGGTAAACAGCAGCCACGAAACTGTAGGCTGCTCCATGCCTCCGCTCACTTTGAATAAGGTTACCCCAGGGAGGAGAAGTGGTTTTGAGGTGAAATACAAGACTGAGGAGCTCAGATATCCTTATCCTCCACCAAGGTAAGCCCACGTGCAGAACATGGTGCTCTGCCTCCAGCACAGCATCTGGGCTGCCCAAGACACATCAGACCTCCCTCTCCAGTTAAAGATTATTCGGTGTCAAGCGCTCGCCAGCACTCTGAACAGCTGAACAATGAGTTTTCCCACTGCCTCTCCTGCTAATGACGAGCGAATAAAGAATCCCCTAGGGAATTTCCCTTCATCTGCTCACGAGTGCCACTTCGCTAGTCACATTTATCTGACAAATCTTACAGATGGCTTGGCATGAGCTTGCGACAAGCACTCCATCTTTGGAGCTGGGACTGGCTGCCCGAGCCACACGACGCTTCCTGTGGCAAATTGGACAAGCCCACAGGAGAGCCTCACGCTGCTGGAGAAACACCCCGGCAACCCCAAAGCTTCATCGGGCACAAGACACTGATGAAGGTGATGGCATTCCCAGCGCAGCAGCCACCATGAGAGGAATGGGGTCTCTCAGCACAGGAGAAATTGTGCTCCAACACAGGCAGAAAGACATCCTAGAAAATGACTCCCTTTGAGTCATTTTCCTGCTGTTACTGTGCTGAATGCCTTTCTGTTAAAGATGAATTTTCCCCATTAAAATAATGGGGGAAGAGAGTATAAAGACCCATCTGCAGGCCACATTTTTAGAGGGGTTTTTGTTTGTTTTCCAACATTGTCTGTGAAACGTTGGTTGAGTCTTCTGAGCTCTTTCCAGATGTGTACTTTCCTCATCCTATGTACCCAACTCTAATTCCATTTTGAAAGCTGTTTGACTCAGGCAAATGAATAGCAGGATTTTAAAACAGATACAAATAGTAAAACTAGGGTTTTGCACAGTCCCATAGGTACTATAGATGGGACCGTCCAAACACAGACCCTTCTAATCCACCAAGAAAATGCCCTTAAGACCTGTTCAGAGTCAGACTTAAACCCCATAAAATCCAGGAAATTCAGGGATAAGCCTGGCTATCTGGGCTGATATTCTGTCCTCAGTTCACCTTACTGGGTAAATGTTAATGAATGCATTTGTTTATTCCCTACAGTTCTATGTGGGGAATATCAACAATCTGATATTATGGGAGGAGGTGAAATTTTTTCTCCTGTATGTGTGTGTGTAGGAGTTGCTCAATATAATTTATTCTCTTTCACAATAAGACTTTACAGCTCCTCGATCCTTTCAGAGCTCTGAAGCTATGCAGGGTCTGTCTTGTAAAGCTTCAGGGAAGAGGCCTCGAAGGAAAATCAGTTATTACAGGAAACAGGGCCGATTTTACGTATCACACAGCCTCTCCCCTCCATTCATATTAAACTGTATTCCAGTGCAAAAAGCCCATCCAGATGCTTTTCACAGAGGATCCGAACCTAGACCTCCACAGGCAACAGGAGACCAAGTCCTCCAGTCAAGAACAGAGGGGAACTGGAGTGCACAACACTTCTGGAGCAACATCTCATGTCCACCTGCTGCAGCACCCTGCATAGCAGCAGTGCCACATCAAGTATGAGCAGAAGAACGGCCACACTGGTCCACCTAGCCCAGCACCAGGTCTCCTGTAATGGTCAAATGTCCAGAAAACAGCAGAGGCAAAGCAGCCACTTACGCTATCTCCCTCCCATTTCTGCTAGCCATCATCTGTTTTCAGATCAAGGAATTTTAGAAGCCAAATGTGGTTTCTAGCTACTTAGTAATCTTCCATACATTTCTTTACACAAACTTGTCCAGCCATCTTTTGAACCCTAACAAGCTTTTAGCCTCCACAGCAACCCTTGGCAGCAAATTCCTCACCTCCGCTACCAGTTGCACAGAAAATATCTTTTTCTGTGCTTAGCCTGGCTTTTCCTAGTGTGTTTTTTGTTGTTGTTGTTTGGTTGTTTTTTTTTTTTTTTTTTTTTTTTTAAATGACCTTAAATCACATATTGCCACAGAAAAGGAAAAAAAAAATCCTACCCACTTTTTCCCCACTACTTTTGGTGGGGTCCTACCCCACCAAAACCACCTCTTCTTCAGGCCAAGGAATCTCAGCCAACTTGATCTTTCCTTATGCAGAAGCCATTCAGATCACCATTTCTTATCCTTTCTCTCAGTTATTCCAAGCTCTGCTGTGTTTGGGATGGGGATTCCAGAACTGCTTGTGGTATTCATGGTAGTCATGTATTTCACGTATACTTGCCAGTACCTCTTTTTCCTCTCCTTCTGAGCTCCCAGCATGACCCTTTCACTTCACACTTAGGAAACACTATCTTTCCCCTATTATAGGCAATAAGAAAGTAGCAAAAAGGCTTGTCTTTAGTTTTATGGCAGATCTGTGAGTCAGCAGAGAAGCAGACCAAAATTTCCAGAGCCTTTCCTGATGCTGTGCAGTCCAGCAGTACTTTCTGATGATAGCCGCTGCCCTGGTGACTTGGCCAAGTTCCAGTTTGGACAAAGTTCACTTGCAATTTTTAAATGAATGAAGCTGACCCAAGTTCAGTTATAAGTTTCTATACAGCACTACTCTTTCACCCCATCAATGATAGGTACCATAACTGAGATATAATTCAGGTGCTGCTGCATTTAGGAACATGTGTGTGAGCTTCCAGGTGTTCTCTCAGAAGTGTCTGTGGCTATTGGTCCTCACTCTACCCACCTATAAAGCATTCTACACATCTATAAACTATTTTTTTCCCCTCCCCATCCCCAAAATATACAGTACAAGTGAGTTTAGTTTGGCCAAAGATTTCTGCGGCCCAAGAGGGAAGATGCACAGAGATTCTCTGGTGTGTGGTCGAGGTTTTGTTATCACCAGCTAATTTGGTGTAAAAGATATGCAGCTACTACTGCAATGGGTAGCCCTACAAGCTCTTAAGATAGGCAAAACTTCCATTTGTGACAAAATTCATCCCTGATAAAAATGGCACTATTCCATCAAAATCAATAAGGTTGCACCTGTGAGTGCCAGCTGTGAATCAAGTCCATGGTTCTCAAATGATGCAAAGTGCTCCAGGAGGAAAGATGCTATATTTAGGTCCCATATTATTGCTATGTAGACATTTTCATAACCCCTAATTATGGGGCTTTTTTTTGCAAGCTCTGTAGTATTAACTGGATTGGATAAATATATAATTAGAGAGTGTTTCAACATGCACACTCTTGATGCTGGAAGCTTTATCAGCTCTTTCTTCCCTTCATGATCTGTTTTGCTTTTCTTTTAAAGCTGTTTCTATCAATTATAGCAAGATTTTCTCAGAGCCCCAATACAGGGTCATTGCAGACACCCTGGTAGGATAGAACAGAGCTACATTTGTTCCCAAACCCTTCTGATTTCCAGAAAGACACCTCCAGTTTGTTACTATATCACAACATTGCTCAAAGCCAAGCGGATCAGACAGGAAAAACTAATAACAACAAAACAGCAACAAAAAAAACTTTTCAGATGTTCCCTGACCCCAAATTGTTTATAGGCCAAGGGTTCATACTCCAACAGCTTTAATAGAAAATCTAGTGCTGGATCCTACCAGTGGACAGAAAGTAAGACCAAGGAAGTTCTTCATTTTCTGAACAGTGACAGAGACACACAAGTAATTTCAAAGATTTATAGACTGGAAGTAGATACACCCCTGCCTAGAAGAACAACCACCCTAACAAATTACTAAATTGGTTGACAGGAAAAAGCCAAGTCACTTTTTTCCAGCATCCTGCTTTGTCACAGTGAAAGATATTACTGATGTTTAAATCTAACTAATCCTACAGGAATGGGGGTGAGAAAAGTAGCATCAGCATTTTCATTTTGTTTCCAGCTGTTGAAAAAGCCTGTATCACTGTTTATTGCTAACCAAAAATAAATAAATAAACCTTACACAAATACACTTCTGCACAGGCATGACCAGTAAGTGATTTATCAGAGTCTTTCAGATGTGCTTACAAACCTTTTCCTCTTACACCAGCTTACGCCCAGTGAGAATCTAAAGAGCTAAATTACAAGTATAAACACTTCCAAACAGAACTTAATAATAGAAAGAATTAAGAACACCGCTCGAATGACACGATACGGATGCCATATTATTAAACAAACGGCTCACAACGGTATTATGACATGAGTCATAATGCCCGATGCCATGAACATATTGCAAAAAAGAACAATAGCTGTTATCACCAGCTACAGAGATACACAGAGCACAATACCAGGAGCCCAGCTGCTGACTGATGTAAAGCAACACTTTTGTCTACAAGCCAACGGAATAAATTCACACTTGGTGCAAAAGGGTGCAACTGAACTGAAGCTAGGGGAGTTGCAGCATCTTCAGCTAGGCTCTGATATTGTACCAAAAGTACTATGAGCCTTGCTCTGCACAGTCTTGCAGCCTGTTTATGACTGCAAGTGACAGGGGAATTCCAATTTGGTAGGATTTTGAATCCACTTTCTGCAGGTGTGAATAGCTGAATCTGGCCCTACATTACCACTAACATATTTTAAGCCTAGCAAATCACAGAGTACATCTGAATTGTTGCAGTGTTCAATACTGTCACCAAAAAAAGTTTGCAGAGACAGAAAACAGGCAGCCATAAGCACATGGACTGGTTTACCATTCCTTTTGTTGTTGTGTCTGGTAATTGTGGACTGCAGCTGGTGATGCTGAAGAAAAACTACTGTAAGAGCTGGCACATTCACAAGCCCAACAGACAGAGCATGGAATAAAATCCCGGGGTGCACTTACAGCATGTGCTTCCCATAATTAAAAGTCTATTTGTGGCACATGTAGTAGGAAAAGCTTTCATTTAGGGTAAAACTTAAACATAACTCTGCTTCCAGACCATATCTCCTTGAACTGGGTTACTGCATCAAGCAGAAGTAACATCCTCCAAGCTCCACATCTGCAATTATCAGAGGGGGATGAGGACAACGTGAGGAGAACCCACCCATAATATGAAACGCAGGGCTTGGTTCACTGTCACACACTGTTCCCTTAGTGATTCCACCACTGTGGTGTGCTGCTAATATAAACAGTCAGCTTGATTTCTGTGTGCCTATCTCATGGCAAATACGAGACACCTGGCACAGAGGCTTAGCGGGATCTACAAGGCCCAGGGGCCACCCAGCAGCTCCTGATGTAGGCAGCACAGCCCATACAGGACACATGAACAGGGTGCTGTGATATTCTGTCTATTTCTCAGTTTTGACAGCAGCACTGGGGACTCCTAGCAGCTGCCCTAAAGGCAGCCTCAAGGTTGCTGTGAACTGTGCTAAAGACCAAGCCAGCTTCTGAACAATTTCAAAACACGGGTTGAGCAAAAGTGGTTTGCTGCGCTCTCTTGGATGTGGAGCTGGCTGGAGCACAGCCACATCTGAGCACAGGCTGCCTTCTCTTCTGCTATCACAAGGGCACCTACCCACCCTGTACATAATGCAAGAAGGGTGCAGTACTCAAAAAAAAAATAAAATAAAATAAATCAAGAAATCTGCTCAAAATAGCAATTAGTTACATTACCTTTGATCCATTAGCAGGATCCCCAAAATTTTAATAGAGATATTAACCTGGTAGAAGGTGATTCACTTGGAGAAAGCCTTACATTTTGTGTGTGTTTACACACAAAATGCGTACTCACCCGTGCAAACGTGCCACCCAGATCAAGCCAAGCATACACAATACATAAGACATAAATAAATACTTATGAATCACCAATAACCACCTCATAAATTACACGGCCTTACAAAGTATCACTGCTAGAGATAATTCACACAATTGGATACAAAACACACATATACGACTCTCATTAAGACAGATAAGGACTGTTTGTTTCCTTTCACAAGAGCCTGAGGCCTTAATTTACTAAGGTGCCAAACTATTATTATTTTTTTTAAAGCTTGTAGCCCCACAGCTGTGGGTCAGTTCCAAAATCAGACCTAGCAATGAGCCATAAGAGACCAAACAACTGCAAACGCAGTGAGCAGAAGACAGGACAAAAGGGTCCAGAAGTCCAGGAGCCCCCAGTCTGCTCCAGTTCCCAGAAGCAGCAGCCAGCAGTTTCCAGGCAGTATTTACATCCCTTTATCCTTAACAGATGGCACTTCAGCATCTACCTCTCCTACCTGTTCCCACTGCAACACCTAGGACCAGCTCCCACTTCGCACAAACCAGGACCAAAGCTCCAGCTGCAGGAGAGCGCAGCAACAGCAGCACTCCATAGCTCACAGCAAACTCTTCTGCAGGACAAACACGAGCTGCTCTCCTCCATCTGACACAGCACAGAGGGACAAGAACAACCCTGCAGCCTCAGCCTAGGCAAAACCTAAATGCCACTTTGGTACCACTTGACTGATACAGCCCAAACACTGCATGTTTGTTTTGCTGACACGAAGGTTTAAGTTTGCTCCCCAGCCACATCTTCTTTCCTCTTGGATACAATAGTCATCTTCATAGCACTTATTATAACATATTGCAGCAATAATGTGCAATTATCCTCAAAAACAAAGCAAAAGCTCAAGATAAAAATAACAGGCACTGAACACACTTACCAGCTGGGAGAAGACAACATGACTGCAGTCTACCACAGCGCAGCCATTTTAGGGACGCAGCTGCATCTTCCAGTCTGATTTCAAAGGCTGGTCTGCAGGAGGACAAGCTGGGAGGTGGGCTCTCTCCAAGAGAAGGCAGTGGCCAGGCTCAGCTGTGACTGCCCTGGCTCTGTGGAGATCTTGTGAGGTAGAGACAAGCCTCAGGTGTGGGTCTGGGTGCTTTGCAGCTAGGTTCAGTGATTGCATTTGGGCTAGGCAAGAGCTTGAAATGCTTGGCACCTGTGAGAGGTCATCCCTTCATTAGGACTATTAGGTGCCCAGCAACCACAGCTCTCGTTCTGGGTCCTCCTTTCTAGCAGTGTGTGACCTAGGGAAATCAATACACCTCTTGGGTTTTCTTCTTGATCTCTTTTTTTGTTTTGTTGGATATCTCTACTTTAACACTGCCCACAGCAGACTCCTTCAGTGTCAAGTTTATTACTAGGCTCTAACTCTTCCTTTCCCATGCTTTTACAACAGTGTATCATAAAAACAAATGATAGTAGAGGAAAAAAAAAAAAATCCAGCACCAAAATGAGAGAGTCTGTGAACTGAAGTAGGGACTTCAAATTCTCAGCAGCAGATCATCAACATGGTGAAACTGACTAAGTGTAAGGAAGCTGTACGTACATCTGATGTCTCTGACGGTTTCACAGATCTCTCAGGTTATACAGCATCTGTGTACAAACTTGGCATCTCTGCTTTGTACAAGGAAGACTGGTTAGAGCTGCACACATTGAAGGAGGGCCTCTGTTGAATAGTATTGGCCAAATCAGATTAAAAACCCAATATCTATGATGAAGGCTGCAAGCTGCCTGCTCAGAGAGGTTCCACTGATGTGAACCAGAAGTTCCTTGCATGTGGTCAGGCCCTAAATTTGATACTGGAATTTAAAAACAAATTAAGATTCCCATGTAATATTGACTTTTTTTTTTTTTTTTAGTATAAGATTTTACAGCATGGAATGCTATATGCAGTGGTTACATGAGTCCAAGTAATTGTACCAATTATATAATTTGATATAATTGCACTAATTACATAAACACATAATAATGAAATATAAGTTATTCCAAGAGCTAAACTGGAAGAACATTAAAGAGCCTAAATCTGCTCCCACTTATTCTAGTACAAATCAGAAACAATTCCCCTGAAATCAATGAAGTTACCAAAATAAAATTGGTCCCTATCATTACAAGAAGCCAGGTAAATGCAACTTTTGGTTCAAGGGCACTGACTGTGCAAGCAAATGAAAGCTACTGTGTTATTCTGTACTGAAAGAGTTTGCTAATTCCTGGCCAAATTCCAGTGTATGCAGGGAGAGTCTCCTTGTGTTTATGAGCAGGTGAGTTGTCTTTACCTCATATTCTGTGTCTGTCATGCAGTATCAGTGGCCTTTGCTAAGTCTTTTAGCTGCTGATTCTAAAGTTAAAAATGGATTTTTTTTAGAAATACTGAGAATGAGTTAGGCCTGATCAGGATTTCAGGAAAACCAGGTTCATGTGTGTCCTTAGCTGTGTTGTTGCCTGAATTAAATTTGCAGACCTTAGGGGAGTTTCTGCAGACTGACACCAGTATTAACAGAAAGAGACTTTCCTCTTAGACAAATATTTATATTCCTGATCCATTTCACAAAATGCTTTTCAATGCTTTTCACACTAGAAACCAATCCAAACATAAAAATATTATTAAGAAGGATTCATTCAGTGAGGGGTTTCCCTCTTCTCCCATGGCAGGGGGAATGCTGTAGTTAATTTCAGTTGTTGACTTCATCTCTCACAAGTAGCAAAGCAAAGGACATGAGACCTGGCAGTTTTGGAGCAGGTGTCTGTTATGTGTAGAAATACATGATGTATGCAGAGTTAATCCACCGAGTGCTCTGTTGCACCACATCGTGACAGTCACCCCGTTCACACAGCCCTCATTAACACCAGTGGGAGTTCCAGGCACCAGCACGGGGGTTTTGCCTGTGCTAGAATATTTTAGAGGACAGAAATTCTCCAGCTCCAGAGATTGATTCCACTCCACAAAATAGTACAATGACTTAGCATTTACGGGACCAAACTCAAAGTCTATAAGACACAAGAGAGAGACAGCGATTCACCTCAGAGAGGGGGGTATGGACCTCACCCAGATGATTTTTTAGTTACAGTGCCTAATGCAGCACAAGGCAAAGAAACTGGATGTTCTATTTTATAAGGCTAGGAATTGGAGACAGGAAAATAAAACCCCAAAATTTCAAAAAGCAATCATCAAGGTTGGGCATCTAATTTTTCAGCTTGCCTAATTTCAGAAATGCAGGAGGTGGCGGCTGCAAAAAGTGGGGTTCCTGCAGCCCCTTGCAAAAAGCTAGCAAGAGCAGCAGCCTTGCCACATCCCTGAAAAATCAAGCCCAAACATTCTCAGACTGGCTGCCCCAAATTAAGACCTTTTTAATTTTATTTCATTTCAGCCTTAGAAACCTGTGTGTCGGGTTGCTGTCAGCAGTAGGAGTCAGGAACACGTCGCTCGTACACTGTGCTCAGAGCAGCAGGTGATTCCACACCTCAGAAAACCCAGAGAGTGTTGCATCCAGATCAGTTTCCAGAGACTGCTTTACATAAAATAAAAGGACCTAGGAACCTGGACTATGATCCAGCCCCCTGAGGTGTTGCCCCCACAACATATAGATTTATGCTCTCCTTTGCATTTCTACATCTGCCCCACGAACCGTAGCTTCACACAGAGGGGCGGGGACAGCAGGAGAAGAAAGCTGTGAAACTTTTTGCCAAGAAAAGGGGGTTTTTATGCTGTCCTCTGTGAAATTGTTCAGGATCCCAGGCTTGCCTGCGGGTTAGCAGTGGGATGCAGGATGCAGACTGCTCCCTGCTCCTGGCCAGCCCCAGCTCGCAGCCATTTGGGCTGCTGGCAGCTCCCCAGGCCAGGGGGTCCCCATCCCACCCCCAAACACCCTGTCCTCCTCGTGGTGGAGCACACAAGTCCCCATGTCTGACACAGGGCCTGTATTCAACCCCAGAAACCAACCACCTTGCAGTGGGAACGAAGCCTAAACAGGCTCAGCCTGTGGAGCCCTGCACTGAAGAGATTTCTCCAGTACATCCCACTTCTAGAAGTGTGTCCCACTCTTATTGACAAAGGCTGGCTATGGCAGGGGGCGGGCAGAGCTGTGCTTGAATTTGAACTGTAACCAGAACCCGTCATTAGCTGCACGAACCTGCTTCTTCAACACTTTCCAGGTCTCGGGGTCAGAGCTAACGTTTGCTAAGTCAACAGCAGTCCTTCTGTCAGCATCAGCTGGCACTGGGTCGGGCCTGCGGGAGGAAGGATCCATCTGCGGAGGTCAACAAAATCGATACCTGGATACAAGCGCAGCTGACAAGGATTTCTGCGAGTGCTTGTCAACATTTTTTTGGTTCTGTTAGCAAAGAGGACATGTTTTACTCAAAAAAACCTCTCCCGGGTGGCAGTGAATTGGAAAAATAAAAAGTCCATCGGTGTTAGCGCTGACCTGTTTTTCCTGGAAGTGCTTTCCACCTTACTTCTCACTTCTGGTGAGCGTGCAGGGAGTGACCCCGGCGAGAAGCCGCATTCCTACACAGCGGGTGAACCAGGAACTCGCTCCCAGCCAGCAGCAGGTATGCGGAACGCTGCCCTGCCCGCACGGCGGCTCCGCTGAGCCCCACAGACCCTCACCGGGGCAGGCAGCGAGAAGCAGATGCTTGCTTACAAGTGCAGGCAGCAATAAAGCGAGAGCACAGCGCTTCAGGACAGCAGCTGAGCTCTCAGGCACAGCTTTCTGCAGTGACTAATACGACTACGGTCTAACGCGACAGTTCGCTGCCTGCACCTGCGTTCAGTCCCGAAAGTAACTGAGCGTCTCCAGATGTTACACACTGCACTAAATAATAATAATAATAATAAAAAAGCACATTCGTTTTTCAATCTTTTTTTTATTATTATTTATTTAAACTGTACACAAATGTAAAATACTTCAACAGCAAATCTAAGTGAAATTTGTTTGGTTTAAATTATTATGGAACAGAACCTAAAAGGAACTTTATTAAATAAACATAAAAATTGGATTTAAAGGATGCACATATTGTAATGTATTCTACAATAGTCATTTTTTTCACTCTACTTTCCATGTGCGTATGGTATAGAAAAGACACTGAATAGAACAAACAGAATCCATTTTGTACCCTGAAACAATTGGTAGGCCTCGTGAGGGATTGCTCAGTATGACTACATGATATATGATGGCTTTGCCATCTCATAAAAATTATAACTAATATGTTGGCCTCTTTGGTTCCAAAATTTATGTATAATACATTTAACTGTATTCATTTTTTGCTGCTATAAAAATAACATTTTTTTCAAATGGCAGTTTTTTGACTAATCATGCAACTAAATCAGTGCAAACATTAAAAGCAATCATTCGCTTTAAAAAAGAAGCAAAAGATTTAATTTCAAGTATAAAAAAATATAAAAAAGTCATATCATAAGTCCAGTTTTGTCTAGTATGGGTCAACACTTTAAATTGCATAGCTCATGCGGCACCTGTTTACCTAGATAGTGAGCAAAGATAAGTGCACTATCAAGTACCACTTTTCAAGGCATTGAAATTTGCAAGTGCTATTATACGTGCATTCAAGCAGTTTGCAAGTGCTATGCTGTATCATTATTTTCTGATCTTTATGGCCATCCTTGACACCTCCTGGTAAGGAAATTGAAAGCACTCTCCTCTCTTCTCCTTTCCAAGACTTGTTAAAATGTTCCTCGCCCATTATTAAATGCACTGCATTTTTTCAGAATGTCTCCACTGCATGACTGTCACTCCTCTTTAGGGTTCATTGGTTTAGCCGTGGTAGCGGTCACTTGCTTGCTTGCTCCCCACGTGGCGGGCCCTTGCCGAGTCCCCCGTTGAAAAACGCAGATTGCAACTTTGACTCTTTGCTCTCGGATCGCTGAGGGATGCTCACGGTCAACACAGGCCAGATACGGTGTCAAATCCCCTCCTCCGAGACACCACAGGTACAGCCATCCGCGGGATGCTAGTGGTCAGTTAAAGCATCGGACAATGCCAGCCCAGCTTGTGACTTCGCAACAGCCTGACATCGGAAATACAGCCGTTGCCTACGCGTCTGTCTCCTTCTCTCTCTCGGATGTCACCACACAATTCCTTACTGGAAGTGCTGTAGGGAGATACAGGTTTCTGTGATGCTTTTATTTAGATAAATTTAAATTAAGAGGAAGTGATCACCTACAAAGGCAGGTGTCCTGCAGCTTCCCGCTAGACCTAAGAGGTGACAGTCGACTTTTTTTTTTTCTCTTTTTTCTAAGTTTGGTCATTTTGACACCTGCGTGCAAGAATACGTCGTGCTCTCGCAGTCTGTGCTTTTGCCTGAGCAAAGGGAGCTCGTTTCGGTCTGACTTCGCCGGCAGGCGGGGAAACAGCTGCGCAGCCGTTCACTCGTACTGGCAGGCATTTAGGTACGTTGTCACTGGTCACTGACTTCCTGTGCTCATGTCCCTTTTCCAAGCTGCCTTGTGTCTGTGTCTGTGTGTGTGGGTGTCTGTGTGTGTACGAGACGTGTTTGTGTGCGTGCGCACGGTGTGTGTGTGTGTGTGTCTTTAAGATATCTCATAGCATTAACTTATAAGTGGTAGGATATATAAGTGTCCAAGATCCACAAACTGCCACTGTCCTGACACCAAAGTGAAATGATTTTTTTTTTCGTCAAACTTTTCCACAGTGACTTTTCAACACTGATGCCTGGATACACAGTGAAACTTCCTCCAACACCATCTCGTATGGGAATGTTCTCTCTCTCTCTCCCCCCCAAAAACACACACCTCAAATCAAGCACAACCACATTCTTCCACAATCATATTGGGAACGTCCCTTTTCACAATGTTGTATTCATCATCAAAGTACAGCATTGACATTGTGCTAAGTTTGGTTGGAATGCAACAGGAGTTCACGGTGCCCGGGTTCAGCCCCCGCATTCGGTACTGATTCACGACGGCGGTGTGAAAGGAGGAAGCCGACCCCGGGACGCCGGCCAAGTAGGCCGGGCAGCTCCCTTCACAGTAATTCCCATAGTAACCTGATGGTGCTATGATCCAGTCATTCCACCCAATGAGTCTAAAGTCAATGTAAAACTGTTGCCTGCAACATAGATTGGTCCTGCCATCACACTCCAGGCCTCTTTTCCGGATCCTGTGTTTGTTATCGGCGAGGCGGGCTTGCACCACTAAAAAAGGCCGGTGGGATTCCTCCCCGGGGTCCACATAAATTGGCAGCACTGAATACTCTTCACAGCCCTCACATTGAACATCCAAGTTCAGTCTCCTTTCTCCTCTCTCAAACAGAGCCTGGATCGCCTCTGTCATGGGAAAAGTGTGCCAACCACTTCTTTTGAGATCGACTTTCTTTTCAACCACATTCCACTTGTTGCTAGTGTCCGGGTCTTGGAAATAGACTTTGACTCTTACTTTTCGCCTGCTGCCTTTCTCTAAGACATATGGAAGCAGCTTCAAGTAAAGCCACAGGCTGGCTTGAACGACAAACAAGTTCTGGTTCCCTTCATTCGAGATGAAGAAATAGAGGCGGACTCTAGATGAGGCCAGATCGTCTGCAAGATAAGGAGAGATCAGCAAGATTAAGTCAAAAAGAAAATGTATCTTTTGTGTGATTCTGGATTCAGCGGCAACGCCAGAAGACAGCTGATCGAAAGAGCGACGAGGCTGCATCAGCCAGAAGGCATGCACTGAATCAGATATCCCAAATTCGTAATCGAAATTAATTGCAAAGGGACTTCCCGCAGCGACGTTCGTACCCAGGCTATAGCCGAACGCGTCAGATCCGCAGACACCGGTCAGGGCTCTCCAGAATACTGGATTTTTCCAGCCGGATAGCTGCAAGGACGCCGCAACAGTACCTTGAAAAGACCGGCGCTTGCGCTGCCCTATCTCGCCCGTTTAAGAATAGTTTTAACTTTCAGCCGCCGGCCGATTCTCACAGGAAGAGTCCTTTCAGTAACCACTGAAACATCAGTGCCAAACCGGGGATTTTGTTTCAATTTTCACATATTCTTGTCACAGTTTAGCAGAGCGGATTCTCGAGATGGGGGGGAAAATATTTCAGCAGTGTGCCTACTTGTCCAGCAGCTTACACTAACCCCCCTCTTAGTCGGGTACAATATCTGCCATTAATCATTCCCATCTCTGCTTTTTCCCCGTAACGATAAACTCACACCAAGGCGACCAAACGAAGCAGTTGCTCTCACTGCAACGCCATTACTGACTGCTCTCAATACACTTCTCAATAACACCAGAATTAAAGGAGCGAAATTATTGCAGAAAACCAAATGTCACCAAATGTCTGACATAACCCATTATTTGTAAACACGAGAGCCTACTGCATAAATTGTTTCAGAAATACCAGCGTCCCTGCTGCAAGCCCGTACTGTAAGTCCTACCCCAATTTGGCGTAGGTGATAAATGTGCAAGCTGGCCTTTACAGCGGGGACTGTAATTCTGGTCCTTGAATCGGAGGCTCCCCATCGCTATCTAAAATTATTGCTGGAAAGGCATTTTCTCATCCATCCTTATCTGTTTGACATCTTTCTGTACAGAGCCAAATGTAGATTTCTCTTCCTTTTCTTTTCTAAGAATCTTTATTATTTTTGTCAGTCTCTGAATGGGATTTTTTGCGTAGTCGGTGTCTTCATTTGTTACCCTGGGTGCCTTCCTAATGTGCCTGCAGGGCCCATTCGGCACCTTGTAAGATTTCAGGGACAAAAAAATTGCACTGTGCTTGTCTATGTTTTACACCGACTCAATTTCGGAAGTGTTACAAAAGCCAGTGGTTAATTGAAAACCAAATGGAAGCACAAGCCCACCCCAGATCTCCCATCAACAGCCTGACAGAAAATAATAACACCGCAAATGTACGCTGCGAAAACCTTCCGTACACTAGCAAATACACAACTTCTTCATAAACTGTGGTGACAGTGACAGAAAAAGAACAGTACGGTGTTGCTGCACCGATCCACATCACTTGTGTTGTACAAAATTGTGCGTGCCCATAAATTTTGTATGTGAATATAACAAGCAGATGTATAATGCAACAGATCCCATAGATACTGTAAATGTATATGCCTTTGGTAAGTGGGAGGGTAGATAAAGAAGATGAGTAGGCAGCATAGAGGCTAGAAAGAGATTTATTTTGTGGACAAATGATATATAGATGCCACGGGAAGATAGAGAGGGAGAAAAATGAAGTGAGTGAAAGAGCGATGAGGGAAAGGAGAGATGGGCAGATAGGCAGGAGACAGCTAATTTGCAGAGCGCTGCTGTTAGGGCCAGATGCGCAAAGTTCGCAGGCACAGCAGCTGCCTGGATAAACCGCTGGAAAGCTACGCCAGAGGGATTCGGGGACGTGTAAGCGCGATGGCTGCGCAGGACCGAGATGGCTGGTACCGAGGGGATGGATGGCACAGCGAGCGCGCGGACCGACGGACAGGGAGCAGACAGACACCGCCGGCAGCAGGCTGCGCGCAGCGGACAGACAAGGCCAACACCATGAATGAACGCTAAATAAATGGGAAAGGAACGGAAAAGGGCGGACAGGCAGATGCAAGTCTCAACAGACGGATGCACGCAGCGAAGCAGCTGAATGTGCAGGGCAGGCAAAGGAGGCGAGGGATGCAAGAGACGGAGCGGGACAGGCGGAGGAGGGAGGGACGGGGACAGCGGCAGGCAGCTGGAAGGACACCGGAGGGGGACACGGGGACACGGAGGGCGCAACCCGGAGGGGAGCCGGGGCATGGGGTACACACGGGAAGGACGGGACGGAGCGGAGGGCAGGGGTGAGGTGTGCGGGGAGGGAGGATGTGAAGGGGGACAGGAGGATGAGCCGGGTGGGCAGGTGTCTGTGGCAGGCAGGGGGACAAGTAGGGGGACAGGCAGGGGGACAGCAGGGCAAGGGAACAGGAAGGGGCTCAGGCATGGGGACAAGCAGTCAGGGGCTCGGGCAGGGGGACATGCAGGGGGGCCAGGCGGGCAGGGGGACATGCGGGGGGTCACGCAGGGGGACGGCCGGGCAGGGGCCAGGCGGGAGCGGCAGGGCCGAGGGCCGGGCGGCGCCCACCTGTCTCGGCGAAGCTGATGATCTCGGAGACGGGGTCGTGGGCCGGGGGCCCGGCGCTCGCCTGCCCGTCCAGGCTGGGGATCTCCACGCGGCCGTCCTCCCGCACCTTGCCGGCGTGCAGCTTGCGCAGCGCCGTGACCATGGCCGCCTTGGGCACGGCGTGCGTGATGTTGGGCCGGTCCCGCATCTGCAGCCGGCTCAGGATGTGCCTCTTGACCGCCTCCAGGAAATCCCCGTCCACCTTGCCCGGCTCCTCGGGCCGCCGGAAGCCGCAGGAGGTGCATGTGTCCTGCGGGGAGCCGCCGGCGGGGGCCGGCGGGGTCGGGGTGCCCGAGGCGCCCAGCAGGAGCAGCCCGCAGGCCAGCAGCGCGCCCAGCACCCCCCGGCGAGCCGCCCCGTCCATGGCGGAGGAGCGGGGGGCCGAGCTGGGGGCCGCCACCCGGAGCGCCGCAGGGAGCCCGTGTGCAGGCAGCGCCGCGCCGAGCTCCGAGCGCTCCGCGGCGCGGAGGGGGCGGTGGCAGCCGAGTGGGGGGCCGCAACCGCTCCGCGCAGGGGGGGGCCGGGGCCGGCGAGCGGAGGGAAGGGAAGGGAAGGAGGGAGGGGAAGGGAAGGAGGGAAGGAGGGGGCGCCCGGGGAACGGCGGCGTGTGCCGCCGGGGGGGAGGCTGCACACGCAGGCACCGAGGGCGAAGTTGGGGAGGGAGGGATGGAGGGAGGGGAAGGGGGGGGGGGAGAGGCTGGCGGTGCACCGAGAGCTCGGCTCTCCGACGGGGGAGGGGGGCGGCAGCAGGTGAGGGGGTGGCTGCGGAGCTCGGGGTGGGGGGGGAGAGGGGGGAGCGGGCCGGGGGTGCGAGGGGAGCCGGGGAGCTGGGGGAGGCGGCGCCGCGCTGCCCCGGGGCCCCGCGCCGCTTTCAGAGGGGCATCCCCGGGCGGCGCCGCGCCTGGTCCATCGCTCGCTTCGGCAGGTCCGGGCGGGCCGCGGAGAGGAGCTCTTTAGTCCGGCGTCATGGAGGGGGGTCAGGGAGATAAACGAAGCAGATTTATATACAATCCAATTTATAGCCTGGCAGGAGGGGGGGGTGAGAGGGGGGGGAGCAGTGCCACTTGTACCCCCCCGCCCACTCCGCCCCCGCAAGACGACGAGCCGCAGGCCGTGGGTGCGGGTCCCCGGCTCGGCTCGGCTCCGCACCGCACCGCTGCCCTCCCGAGCTGGCCCGGAGCGGAGCCGGGGGCTGCGGGGAGCGGGGTCGACGCCGGCAGCCCCCCCGGCGGCGAGGCTGGCCCCCCGAGCCCCGCTCCGGAGCGGTTTCCTTCGAGGCTCAGCGCCGAGGATGCTGCGGCGGTGCCCGGCGCGGACCCGCAGCGGGGACTCGATCGGCTGGATCCCGGCGATCCCAGGAGCGGCTGCACGGATCCACTCGGTCAGACCGGCTCTTCTGCTCGCTCCCTCGCTCGCTCTTTTTAAACAAGATCTCCCTTGCCGGTGGTTTGGGGTTTATTATTGTTGTTATTGTTATTATGATTTTAAGTGTGATTTTGGTTGTTGTTGTTGCTGCCGCTGCCGCTCCAGTTAATCTGTCTCCCTCTCTGCCTCTTTCTCTCGCTCCGCGTCTTTTTGATCTTTCGCTCGCCTTGTGCTGGCTTGAACGCCGTGTTTGGGTTTGTTTTGGTTTTTTTAACGCGTCTGATGTTCCCTCGCGGATCCGCAGTGGAAGGTCTCGGGGAAGCGGCTCGCTCCTCGCTTATCTTCCTCTGATCTCCTCCTGCTAATTTTCCCCCCCTGCAAAATCACGACATTGTGGCACTTTCTACTGAAACTTTTATACAGGAGTTAAAACCACGTGGGAACTCCAACCTATAACAGAGACGCCATTGGGTTCCTCACTATTTAGGAGATTAAGTTAAGTCTTTTGCCCCCTGGGCTATTACAGTAACTTCCTGGTGTTGGAAATATTAACTGTGCTGCTTCTTTAACTCCCCCCGTCCCCTCCCTCCCTCCCGGTTCCCGCAAACACACCCACCCCGCACACCGGCCCGGCCCGGCAGGACGGACGGACAGACAGACGGACACCGAGCAGCGGCATCCCCGGCATCCCCCCCACCCCAACCGGGCTGGGAGATGGATGCCCCCCCCCCTCCCCGGGGTGCTCCTTCCCTTTTAAGCACTTGAAAGAAGAAGTCATTAGAAAGTTTCCCGTCGGGTTGGCTTCGCGGCGGGGCGGGTTTCTGTTTGTTTGTTTGAATGGGCCGGGTGAGAGCTGCCGGGGCTGCCGATTTTCGTGGGGCAGGGCCGGGAGGGGGGCGGCAAAGGTGGGGGGGGGGGTCCCAGGGTGACAGCGGCAGATAACGGGAACCCGGGGCTGGCTGAGGATCCCCGGGTATCTCCCCGATACCCTCGCCCCCCGACGGGCTCAGGGGAGATGCCCAGCAGCCAAAAACCCCCCGAGGGCTGCGGGGAGCCCCTTCCACTCCCCCCATCCTAGGGCAGGAGCGGCCCCAGGGGCGCAGCAGCTCCGCGGAACGGCCTCGGGCATCGCCCCCCCCCCCCGCCTCTCCGCGCCCCGCTGCGCGCTGCCCCGCGGCCCCTGCGCGCCCCCGCCGCGGGGAAGGCTGGGCACAGGGCGCCCCCTCCGGGCCACCACGGGAAGCGGGAGCCGGGGGGCGAGCAGCCGAGCCCCGGGCCCAGGGGTGCTGCTGCTGCTGCTGCTGCTCGGGGGCAGGGTGCCGCCGAGGGGGAGGCAGAGGGAGGTGCGCGCCGGGGGCTGGGATGCGGTCGCAGAGCTGGGTTGGGGGGGCTCTGACAGCTCAAGGGGGCTGCCGGCTGTTCTAATCGCAGCTTGTTTTTGTTTTTTTAACCCACGAAGGAAAATGTAACTTCAGGAATGAAAGCAAAGCCCAGAACCTGCTGCCTTTTCAGCGAGCTGAATGGTGGTTTTCAAGGGGTAGGTGCGGGATGTGCACGTTTCCTGCATGACGGCAAAGAAAAAAATATATCCTTCTGTGCATTTCAGTTTTTAAAAGGAAAATAAAACTTCTTACCTATGCCTGGACTGCGCACACGTGTGAGTTCTGTTAGCTGTCACTAATAGCAGCAACACAAGAGCGTAAAGGGGTCAACTGGAGGATCGGATTGTTCCTGCGATTTAGGAATTAAAGGGAGAAATGCTATTCTCGTGTTATCGTGAACATTTTTTCTTGTTCTGCACTGCAAAAGTATAGACTTTTTTATTACACTTAATACTGTACTGTAAAATTGCACTGCAAACCCAGTCTCATTTTTCACGTTGGGTTTAATATAAAAGGAGGTGATCTTTAAGGTCCCCTCCAGCCCAGGCCATTCTCTGATTCTGTTCTGTGATGCCACAATAAACACTAACTGCACACACAGTACCGTGAATCAAAACTAAACCCTCAGTATCACTGGAGCTACCCTGACGGGAGATCAGAATTAGATACTGTATTTCCTCCTTCCCGTTAGCAGGTTTTGAATGGAAAGGCTGGAATGTAAAAAAAGAAATAATGCTAAAAATCCAATCACTCTGACATCCTGTAAGCTAATAAGAGCACGTGAATGCAACAAGCTTAGTACTTCACAGTAATTAATTTGACAGCAAAGAGCTAACAAGAAAACAACAGGCAGAGCAGTGATGACTGGTTCATAGAGGTCACCGTCACACAAGAAATAGGTGTAAACACAGCCCCTCTCCCTTTGAAAACAGCTGTTTCATTGCCCCAGTAAGAATGAAATGCCAAAGAGGAAGAAAATACCATGCCTTCTATGGGGGCAACAAAACTGGGAAGGTATTTCTTGTCATAACACAAGGTAGAGATTTTCTCTTTTAAACGCAGCAATTTTGACTTGTCCCTGCTCCCAGCTGCAGTGGCGTGTTTTGGCTTTTTTTCCTCCTCTTCTCTTTTGGTTAGCCAAAGACATTTTGCATATTCAAACATTGGGAAGACTTATCTTCTCCAGCAATTACTAACAAACGAACAAGCTAATAAACCCCATTGTTATTTAAAGTGTGTCCACCAGAACTCTGGAGGCAGCTCTCGCAGTGGACCTGCTCTGGCTTCCTCCTAGAGACGCAATCAAACCTCAGATGCTTTCGGGCAGGAGAGCCTACAGGGAGGGCGAACAGGGTTAGCAGCAAGAAACGTGCCGTTTGATTTCTCATCATGCTCAGGGAGCACGGCTTATTGATTGAGTCATACAGCTCTGTTAATTTTAAGATCTCCTCAGCTTTCAGTTCTTTCCCCTGGGCATAAACTTGTTGCTTACCCCGAGCAGCTGAACCAGCAGGGAAATGGTAGCTTCACGCTCCCCCCGCGCCTCCCCCCATTCTCTGTTTGTTCTGAGCTCATCTGCGCGAGGACTCGTTTTCACACACACCTTCTCAAACCGGCTGCTGTTCATCTGATTCAGGGTCATGCTTTTCCATACATTAAACGCAGGGGAGAACTGGGAAGGAAATGGCTGGGATTTGTGCTTAATGGGCAAGCGCACATTTTGCCAGGAAGCCCCGCTGTGAGAGGTGCAGGTTTGGAGGGCATTTTCTGCAGAAACATCAAGTCTCACGGCTGGAACCTGATGCTTATTAAAGCTACTGGTATAATGAGATCACGATGAACTCAGTTCCTCAGCCAGTGTAACCCAGTGTGCTTCTGAGCCATCGGACTGCTACAAGTCTCTCTCTGCAACCCAGCTATGTGCCAGGAGGCGGCCGGTGCACAAGTCACACTGTCCCAGAGGCCAGGCGGTGCAGCCCTGCGCCTTCCCGAGTCTGGAGGACGCTCTAAAGCGGAGGAGACAGCGATGGCATGAGGCAGCTCCCTCCCTGGGCTGTATTTTCATAACACCCTCAGTGGGACTGTCACAGTTTACACTAGCTGAGGATCTGGCCCCACACATATTGTTCAAGCACCTTTTATGCTCTTAAACCAGTAATAATATCTGTTAGGTAACCTTACTAATCCCTTTGAGGAAGGATTTTCTTTACTGTACTGATGGCTGAACTGACTAAAGCTTTATATATAAGAGGCCTGATTTGTGCTACAAATGCTTCTCCTTTGATACCAGCAAATACAAGTTTCACTAGCACAAGCATCTTTTTCTGCAAGCATTTCCCAAATAAAATAGGCTATACCGGCAAAAGCACTTCTTTTTTTTTGCTCATATAGCTGCATCTACACAGAGGATTTTTGCACGTAGTGGAAGGCAATCTGTTTTAAATGGCACTTCAGAAGAGCATTGCTATCCCACAGAAGTTTCAAGGCTAGACCTGGAAGCATGCACTCCTGCCCTGTATCTGAAAGAGCTTTTTACAAGGTGGCCATTGTCATCTTGCTTTAAATACAGAGAAACCAAGAAATGTGGTTACAGGGATGGGTTGTGGGTACTGTGCTCGATCTGGGAATTTTTATTCATGCCCTTCTTTTGCTTCAGCTGAAATTATGCATCCCTAATCAGGTCGATTCCTCACTACCCGTAAATACTTTTAAAACAACTACAAAAGAATCAGTGGATGTTTCAGAAGCACCTTAGCTTTGTAAAAGGAAAAGTCCTATTGAAAATCAAGTAGGTAAATGACATTCTGAAAAAAAATTGGATGTTTTCTGAACTTGCAGAGGCAAACCTAACTCATGGGAAAAAACAGCAAGAGGTTCACTTGGCTCCTTTGCTCTGCCAGTGCCTCTTTAAGAGAAAACTGTCTGCTAACGGAGCTTTGTTCTTCCCAGGAGAGGCTCCTATTCCAAACAGCAGCCGGAAAAGAGGGTATAGCAGGCAAAAGCAAAGGACCTGGCCATCTGGGAATCCTTTTCTAAGGCAGGTACAGTGAGAATCTGGAAGATGAGTCACAGAGAAACGCCGAGCTGGTTTTAAACAGAGCCCTCAACAGGTCTGGAAGAGCACCTAATGAGTCCCAGCTCCTCGCACAGGTGTCAGGCAGGAGAAGGACATGGGGGCAGGCAGAAGGACTGGATTTCAGGGGCATGCCAACAGCCATAGCCACCCATTCCCGCTGCCCCTGCTCTCGGGCAGCTGCAGTCCCGCTCTGGGCTCCATTACCTGGTGGTGCCACACGGGCAGCATGCCAGCTGATCTGTCCTCTTCTCGGCCCCTTCGTGCTCCAGGAAGGTTTGGACCCACGCTCCCAGGCTCTCTGTGTGACACAAAGTGTGTGTGCGTGGCTTGTCCCAGACAGGACTCCGAACAACGCAGTGCCTTTCGGCAAGTGGATGTGGTTCAGTTTCCAAAGTAAAGGGACCAAACACCGTCGGCTGGATACCCCATGCGATATTCAGAGGGTGTCCACTGCTTGTGGATGGCCCAGAAGCGCTCGTTTTCCTCGCACACTCTGTCCTCTGCAGTCCAAAGCCGTAGTCTTATAATCAAGCAGTGACTTCCTCTGAAGTTGCTTGTATTGACCTAAATAGGTTGGGGCGGGTGAGGACACACAGACAACATGAAAAAGCTGTGCTGGTTGCCCAACAAAGAAGTGTCTGCTTTGTGGTGAGCACTTTTAACATATAAGCACTTTTAACATACTGTTAAAGAACATGATTTTCATGTTTGCATTAGTTCACACCAAAAGCCTTGCAAAGTAGCAGAGTGAAAATAAAATCTGCATTTAAGTGGTAAACAAAACAGTTAAAATTTGACTTCTCATAATTTGAGTGCTACACACTAACGCAATGCATTTCAAAGTCAACTGGTGTATTTATTCTATACATCCAGCTGTGATGCATCTAACAGATCGGGAAAAGAAACACTAGGATGGAGCAACGTTAACATTAGCTGCCCTGAGAAAAATCAGTGATTATCAGGGAGTGGGGACAAGACAGAGAGGTCTCCCTCTAAATGTAAATAGATCTTAGAAGCAAAAAATGTCTGGCACCTTTGAAATGCTGGGGGTGGGGGAGTGTTATATGGGATACAGAAGCTCCAGCCATCTCCTGATGGACAATTGGTAGCACCTGATGAGCACCCAAACATAAGCAACTTTCTATTTTTCACAAGCAAGCAACACAATTTAAAGGAAGCATCTACAGCTGTAGGTCAGGCTGCAGCCAGAAGACCTGTGCTCTGTACCCCCTTTTCACCAGCTATATATTGAGTATAACAGCATTCAACCTTTCTAAATCGCTTTGAAACCAAGTGGAGAAAAGTAGCATACAGGAATTCATCCTCTTCACAGAGGCTGACATTAACAGCGTGGCCTTGGTACTGCCTGGCAAAAGTCATTTTCAGTCTATTCATACTTAAATTGCCCAAGCTTATTTCCTGTGAGAGTCTTTTGTTACAGCAAACCAGAACTACTATACCGTGCGTCTATTTGCACAAGAACAGTTGGAATTGGTTTTTAAAGATTATCGTGCTATGATTATGCAGTCACTGCTAGAGCTGGAGACAGAGCAGGAACCCAAGGAAGGTTTCTGTGACAGCACAGCTTACCCCAACTTCATCTTCGTCCACCAGTTCAAGGAAGGAGCATCTTCCCCCGGAGCTGAGCAGGAAGACCTTGCCACATTGAGGATCTCTGTTGATTCAACACAGCTGAAGAGGTGTCCCATGCGACCTGCTTGGCGCGTTTGGCCATCGCAGGCCTCTAGCATGCTTAGGCCATCTTGCCCAGTATGTGAGCCATGCTCACACGAGCCACACGCAAGCTCCTCTGCTCCCACCGATGTTTCAGTGCTATCAAATCATGAGGGGGCTTATTAACAGAAAGCTCCCAACTGCCTTCTGTCCTGCCCACACAGTATTTATGATTTTTCAGTCAGCACTGCCTGCCCCCTCATGAGGGAATAGCTTGACTCTGCCATGTGACTAAAACAAAATGGATGGTACGCTCTACAACCTAGGTGCTAAAATCTGCCATTCTGTGGTGCTAAGGGGCATAGTTTGGGAATGGGACTCAGGAGGATGGGTTGATGGTTAGATTTGGTGACCCTGAAGGTCTTTTCTAACTTGGATAATTCTATGATTCTTCCAGAATGCCTGAAAAGCACACACATGGTGACTTCAGCTATCCTTTCTGCTGAGACCACCGAGATGTCCCCTCAAAGATGTTTTAAGAATGAGGGAACATTTCAGTCCCCACTCACAGGCAGGTCCCATACTGCTGTCTCACCCACCACTGCCTCCTTAGCCGTGGGGCAGCTTATTAGTAATGAAAAACCCTTACACTTCTGCATAGCCCTTTGCCATTTCTGAGCAAGTCTCACCCCCTAACATTTACTGTTGTGGTTTAGGTCCTTACAGCAACATTATAGAAAATAAATCATAGTATGTTGAAATATTACTGTGAAATACGCTATTATACAAGGGTGAGAACAAACCACTGCTCTGGAGACAGCAAGAAGAGGAGCACATGGACCACATTAAGCAAACGTTGGGCCCACCAGAATTACGCAGGTACTGAAACTTTAGGAGGGTGCAGAGAAACAACAGGAAAGTGTATTGTTTTAGGGGTTTTTTGCTTAAAAGATGAGAGAGAGAGCCTAGGGGAGAGGAACGCATGAAAAAGAGGAGGATAAGCCCTTTTTTTTTTTTTTTTTTTGGCTACTCCAGATGGGGTTTTCCTCTGTTTAAATGCTGAAGGACAGAAAGATTTTAAATTAAAATCTTAATAAATATAGCCCTGAGGCTAGTAACATTATTACATCCAAGATGATTACAGCAACCAAGCCACAAAAGAAATATATATATATATATTTATTTGAAGCATAATAAGCCTCAATATTTAGTCAGGAGAAGGCTAGGCAGCTAACTGACTTCCAAAGTAGTGAATTTTGCATTTCGCTGTGCTGAAAGGATAAACCAACACTGTACTTATTTTGCAGGGCTTGGTTTCATTTCTGCACAAGATTGCATTATTACTGTTTCTACTTATATATAAATTACAATTGCTTAGATCACGTGCATAAGGGTTGGCAGGAGAGAAGCCCGAGTCTGCAATAAGTGATAGGAGATATGGAGATAATTAGTTAGCTTCCTTGTGAAAGAACAACTTGGTTCCTCCAGCTTGCTTGAGTGAACAACGTTTGCTCTCCTTGAGATATCTGCCTTTTTTCAATTGATTCTAATTTGAAGACAAGGTACCACAATTTATTTATTTTACTGTTTGTTTTAATTATGGGAATATTTTAATAAAGGATACGGGGAAAATACAGGGATACAAAGAAGAGGATACAAGCTGATAAAGATGATTAAATCATAGAACGACTGCAGAGTGGGTCATGAAGTGTTATAATCCCCAACTCCCCTCTGCTTTCTGCCTCAATGTGTTAATGCATCACACTTTAGTACAGTGACACTTTCAGCCCTAGGTGGAAATTCACACATGATGAAGAGGTGGAGGAGGATTTCCAGATGGTCAGACCTCAGGGAGTGCGAAAAGGTGGGGGGAGGAAGGGAGAAACTGCTGAAGGAAATCGGACTTTGGTCACATCAGTAATTTCCAGCTGAAAAAGGAATATTAAAAAAAAATCCCATACCAAAGCCAGGTGCATTCAGGTTTGGGTGTTGTGTATGGTAATTCCTCCCCACTGCTGGTCATGAAAGATGCCTTGGAACTATTGGCTTATCTGTGTGTAACAGTAGAAGGGGCGAGCTTCGTTTCCTTGGCCAAATTTCAACATGGGTACTAAAGCATCCCAACGTAGATCCGATTAGTTGCTCTATTCTCCACAGCTCCTCTTCACTAGAGGCTATTACAGAGTAGTACTTGCTCCGAACTGCGCATAAACTTTCCCTACAGCAGAGATTGCATTTGACTGCTGTGTGTCCTCTGGGGCCCTCTTCTGCAGGGCCACCTCCAAGTGCAGTGAAGGGCACTGAGAGAGGAAAAAATGCAAGGCCTGCAGCTAGTGGGTCCCCATCACACCCCAAAATAGGCCCCGCTTTCCCTTTGGGAGAGTACAAGGCAGCAGCTGCTATCACACAGCTGGACTTCTCTAAGGCTGCCTCATTTACTGTGGCCTTTTGGGGGGAACAGGAAAGTAGTCATGGTCCAGAGTTCAAGGGGTCTGGTCCTTCAGGATGAGAGGTGCTAGGACTGCATATGGAATTTGCAATGGATAGTACTTTGCACAGCCTTTTTCCAGCTGTCAGTGTCAGGGGACCTTTAGGGTAATCACTTATTTAGGCAATAGAGTACCCCCTACACTGAGGAGAGAAAAAAAAAATAAATCTTCTCCTTAAAATAGTATAAAAGGTGATCATTGGATATGACGACTCTGACCGCAGTTCTAAAGGCTCTGCTTCACTTCTTAGGTGTTCCTTGGATCAGAGCATTTCCCCTACCGCAAAATAGACACTAAGGATGCCAGTGGTGTGCGGTCATGATGGAAAGTAATATTTTGTTGAATATCACCAGTATGATTGTACACTCTTTACCTGTATTTCCTGGATGGCAACAAAGTAAGTTGACCAGAGGATGATGAACTACTTGGACGAATGTCATGAGAAATGAGGCTGTCGCACACTGTTTACACTTTGGGGAAATGTTTGTTGAACGTCCACTCCCTGACACTCCCAGTACAAACCACATTGTGCACACAGGGTCAGGAAAAAGCTCAAGGAGACAGATGAAACTGCTTTGCTTTGTTCTGCTCCTGCTAGTGCAACTTTAAATCTGTGCTTTTAGCTGATGATGAATACCTCCAGCCATTAAATAACTTAAAATGTTAAAATCACTAATGTCATAGCAAAAGGTGAAGGAACATCAGGCACCTGTTGTGTCAGTGAGTCCCATCACGATATATCTAAGATGCCTAGGTGCCTGGACCCAGCTTTAGTGGCAGGCCCTGGGCCTCTGGACCTGTAAAGCCTGCAGCATCCATCTTGGGCTTAAGCCCCTTACCATGACTGAATGAACATCTCTGACTTTCTTCCCTAAAGGGCTCAGCGCAGCAGGTGTTTTCAGTCTGCCCACCTTCCAGATCAGGTGTCCAAAACTGCGGCAGTAAATATCATTCTTTTCTTCCCTTTTCCTAAAAGAGCTCAAGGTGGGTGGAGAGGATGGCAGCAAGCTATTTTTATTCATACCTTCATTTAGTCAGTAGTCCAACAGTTCACAATAGAAGAGCTGGGCTCAGTCCCCTTCTCTGCCTTACAGGAGTCCTGGGAAGCACGAAAACAAGTCAGGTTTCCTCAGGAAGAACATGATATAGGGTGATGCTGGGAGGGGGGCACCGGGGTGCTCTCCAAGCCTCCGGTTGCACCCGTACAGACCCAAGGGCATGTGTTGCCACTAGGTATGCTGTTCTGAGAGTCATGAGGCCAGACCCCTACTGCAGCACGCAGCCAAAACATCCCCAAGTACCTCATCCCCATTAGAACAGCTTCCAGAGGACAGAGGCAGTCCCCTCCCTGGCACAGAGCACAACCCGGTGAGCACACTTCTGGGAGAGGAGACGTGCAGACTCCCTGGGGCAGAAGGGAATTGAGCCATGTGAAATTCCCTGTGCTCGGCCCTAGCCTTTTGAGCACGGAGCAGTGTGTATACAAAACATGGCAGCGCTGCCAACCACCCTGCCTTTCCCTGACAAGAACGGACCCACGCTCTGTTCCTGGAGGAAAGCCAGGAGGGAGTCAAAATTGTGATGCCCAAGGGATGCTCAGCCCCTGAGCAAGGCAGACTTCAGAGGCAGCGTTCCCCATCACCTACTTGGGCAGCAAAGCAGCCTTTTGGATTTGGTGGCTGCCATTTTGAGGGTGTGCACAGCCCAGGGAGCTTCGCTACAGAACACAAAGATCCGGGGTTTCCAGTGGCTGCCAAGAATTGAAATCGCAACACTCTCCATGGTGGCACCCGAGCCTTTTTGTAAGGATGCTTTCTTAACAGGGGAAGCGTATTCCCTCAAACCAAAACATCACAGCAGTTGCCCTGAGAGCAGTCCACGAAGCAAGAGTAGATGGAGCTCCCCCACAGTTACCATGCAACAGACACCGTGCCATCTTGTCTGCCCTAAGAGCGGGCATTACAGGAGAGCACAGTTCACCAGTTCAAGGACCACACATTGCCAGGTGATGCTCTTCCTCTCTCCAAGTGGCAGGGCACAAACAAACTTGCAGGACTCAATCTGTAGCAGAATTGATCCCACTGTTACCTAGACAAGTTAAGTTACAGGGCTCAATTTGTTCATCAGTAGCTGTTAAAGAACAAAAAAGAATACAGATATAAGGCTGGATTTAGACAAGGCAAACACTCACCTACATATTAAGGACTGAAAGTTAAAAAAAAAAAAAGTGATTGATAGCAGCTGATGGAAACCATTCATACAGCAGAAGTGGGAGAGCCAAAGAAAAGTGAGGTAAATGGGTAGAAGCAGAGCATTTGCCTGTAGCAGGACTGGTGCTGTTAACCATTACAGGCATGCAACAAGGAAAGAGTAAGCAGGTGTTTATCCTTTCTGCTCCTTGAAAAGGCAGGAAAGGTTCCCAACACCAGCCATGAACCCAGAGCAAGGCTACCACCTCCTGCGGACCTCCAGGTCAGGCCTCTGTGGCACCCAAAATAGCTCTGAATTGCCCTAGTGCCGCCAGGCTATTCCACATGACAGAGGAACAGTGCCTAAGCTTTTTGGGAAAATAACATCACTCAGAGGCTTTAATCCCCATGACCAGCCCAGAAACATGGAGCAGAGGCCTGGTGACCGACTGCTAATCTCATGTCCTGGTTTCTCTACCAGATTCACGCAGCCCACAGAGACGGCACGAGGAACAGGCCAGCCTGGCACACAGCAAAAACTTCTTCATCTCACTATGGACTCCAAGACTCAACAGGTTATATTCTGGTATGGGGCTTCTGACACAAAAGCACAGGGAAAAGGCCTTCTAGCAGGAAACGCCTATCATCTTTAAATGGGAAGCCAAAACTAACAGTCTTGCAGAGATACCCTTCCTGTCCCCAACCCCTCGGGTTAGCTCCCAGAACAAGAAGGACCCCACAGAGGAGGCTGCAACCACCAGAAGACCCTGCTGGCAGCAGCGCTTGCTGAACGCACCCCGCTTGCTGCAGGGGTGATCGCGCTGGATGGCAGGAAAGGGTTACCAGAAGAGGTGGGGCCCTTTGGAAACAGGCCTGGATGCTGCAGAGCTTTTCACCTTTAGCTTCCTTCGCTTTTCCGCAGCTAGGTGCGGGCTGCCAGCCCATTCTAATTTCTCTGCTCTGGATGGATCCTCACTCCTTTGTTTAACAGAGTTCTGCCAGACTTTAAAAAACAGAAAAGTTAGAAATGGACAAAAAGTGAAGCACACATCCCTTTGTCACAAGCCTGCATTTCAAATGCTCCAAGCCTATTTAATACCTTGGACTCTGCTAGATTTTTGTCTCATGATGAAGACTATTCCCTGGAACCTCTATCCCCTTTTCTTTCCAAAAAAGAACAAAAGATAAGTTTTAACTTGGTGTTGATGCAATATTCACCCCACCCAGAACAGTGTAACCAACTTTGAAAGCTCATGTAAAAAACATGAAGAGTAATTTTTACTTAGCTCTTGTTATGAACAATTCAGAGATAAGAAACAAGGCAAGACACGTCTCAGCTGCAAGTGTGAACATGATCTCAACACTGCAACATTTTCCTTGCCTGGCTAGAGATGGGTTGGCAGCATGAGGTAAATGAAGGTAGGTTACAGGTGACAAGAATGTAAAAAGCCTGTTATTAAGCTAGGTGTAAGCAGTCTTGAAACTTCATTAGGGCCAGGGAATTCAGCCCTGGACATTGCACCTGCTTGATTGTTCACTGAAAATTAATGTTAAACAAATGCTGTAAAGTTGAAACCAAGTTGGAGAGGATTCAGATGCACCTCTTCCTACCCTCTGACAGGGCAGTGGATAGAAAGAGGATGGTCTCACAGGCACGTCATGCTGCTTTTCCTCTTTGAGGAGGGAAGCAAAGTCCTTTTCATCACAGCATTCCCAAGGTGTGCAGGGCAGGTTATTTGCTGTCCTCCAACTGTAGCTGTAAGCAGGAAGGAACTGCAGAACTGCAGCACAGTAAAGGTGCATTTGAGCGCTGACCTATTTTTGTTCATCTGCCATGGGAGAGACATGTGGAAACATTGTGGTTTGATGTGTTTGATTAAAAATATGCTAATGAATAAAGAAAATTAAGTGCATCCCTTGGGCTTCTGGCAAGCTGCCAAGACAGACACTGGGACCACCAACAGGGGGTCCTTATGGTTCAGCTTTTGCAAGCCTTCAGCTTCCAACGGCAGAAGACGGTGACCCAGCGGAAACAGGGCTTAAAGTTGAGTGTTTTGTGTGTCCTGCCTCCACTCCTCTCCAAATGCCACAATATTTGAAAATTTATGCCCCAGGTGCTGGAATCAACAAGCATAAGAACATCTTTGTTTGTATTAAAAAAAAAAAATACTTCTACCATCATTGTTGCAGAAAGCAAGCTTGCAAACATGAAGCAAGTGCACTCAAAAGGCTTGGAAACAAAAAGACTGAAAGAGAACTCCAAGTTCATTTTCTAAAGCATCTCATTATTTCTAAACCAAACGTAGTTTTGGAGGCCTAACTTATGGTTTTCAAGCTCCTGAGGCAAAGCTGCAAATGTGGCCTTTATTCCCACGCAGGAGCAGCTCTGCCTGCCCTCCTCCCTCCATGCTGTTCAGGGAGGGGAAAGGGAAAAAAAAGCAAATCAAAACAACTCAACCAGGCACGGCATTACCCTCCGTTCCACAAGTGTTTGCTGCACTGCTGTCATCACTCAAATGGATTTACTCAAGGTACCACATTAGAAAGCTCTAACCTGGCTATGGGAATAGGCAAATCACCTGCTCTGCTACTGCTCCACAGGTAGGAAGCAGCTCTCATGAGCAAAGTCTGAGGTGTCCAGCTCTCCCAGCACTAATAATCCTTCTGCGGGTAGTGGTTCTTCCCATGATCTGATTCACTCTCCATTGTCCTGCAGTCTTCAGAGCTGGATCTGGGCAGCCAACCGTGCCTGGGGAAGCAAGTGCCTGTCACCTGGTAGCACTGCTCAGCACCTAGTTAGAGAGGAGACACCAGGAGGGAGAGGAGAGAAGGGCTCATGACTAGTTAAAGCTATCTGAACCTAAGTAGAACCATGAAGATTTGAAACCCTAGAAGCTGGGCTTGCACAGACTTTCTATAAAAAAATGAAATCTGAGGCCCTAGAGTGGAAGAGGTTCTCCCTCAGCCCTGCCCAGGGTGCTAACTAGAAGAGCTGCTGTATGTAAAACCAAACACCTAATCTACCCCGCAGGCATCTGTTCAGCAACCTAGTAGGTCTTGGTTTTCATAGCTCCACCTCCCAAGCAGGAAACAGTTTTTAACTTCTGAATCCTGCAATTTTGGCCAAGGATCCTTTCGTCAGGGAGATTTGCATCTGGCTTGGACTGTTTCTCTCAGGTTTTCTTCAGCCCTTCTAAAACTGAAGAGCCAGACAAACTTTTCTGAGTAAAACCGTAGGCTATCTTGGGCAATGTTACCATGGTCGTTTTCATTTAGAAGCAAGAATTTGGCTATTTTTAAGATAATTGCTCCTTCCCCCAGTCCACAGTTGTTTTCCTTGTTTACATGTACAGCAGCATAATGCCGTCATTTTGCGGGGAGGGTAATCATGTTACAGAGCACTCTTACAGACCACAGGGTGAGAAACACTCAACTAAACAGCAAGTTGAGTTTGTTGTATGTGTTTTCCTTTTAAATAAAACCCAGTACTATTAAGCAGTAACTTTCCTCATCTCTTAGTGCTACATGTATGTACAAGTTTGTCCTTGAATTCTGGTATTTGGCCTATGAAGCCAACATGCATAAAGCCTCCGATAGCCTGAACACTAGACTTTAAAAACAAACTCTATAAACTCTGATTATATCGAAAACATGATTCTGCCTCAAAGCCAAGTAAAGCCCATTGGAAGGAACTTACTGTAAACACTGAAAATTAATCAACCTTATCAGGACAGTAACTGCGGAGCATAGGGTCCCAGTCATACCTCTGTATTTCACCTCTAACCCTGCTGGAATTGCAAGGCTTAGGGGGGAGCTGGCATTTCCCTAGCAGATTCCATTCCCACAGCAGACACTAAGCAGTTTTAGTTAGTGTGGGGGGAAACAGACTGGGGAGCAGGAAAAAAAAAAAAAAAAAAAAAAAGGGTTTTTAACAGGATATACCCACCCCCAAACTGAGGCTTTATGCTGCAAAGAAAAACCAGCATCTTTAGTTACCCCTAGAAACAAAATGTTTTGTGAAGTAATGCATAGTCCCCCGGAACAATAACTATTCTTTCTGGCATGCAAATCAGTGCTCAGTGAGCAGAACAAACTTACACTTGCAATGCAAACTGGTTTAATGCTATAGAAATTGTAAAGCCACCATCCTCGTGAGAAACTGCTGGTTCTGCTGCATACTAGAATGTTTAGGCAAGAGTTAATTTTGTGCTTGCATGCAAAAGGAAAACTTTAACTTAGAACAAGGTTTCCTACTGCACAAGAAAATCACATGGCAGAGCAAGAACAGAAGAATCTAGTTAGCAGGGATTTCTACATGTAATTCAGGTAGCAGATTAATAGCAGTGACTTGTAATCTCATCTGAGCATACTGAATAGCCCCTCTCCATGGTAGAGCTTCTAACTTCTGAAGCCACAAGATGGAGCCAAGTTCTCAGGAAGAGGTGCCTGTGCCATCCCAGGAACTGGGAGAGCATTTAGCACACAGAAGAAACCACACTAGTTTCTGGTTCAGGCAGAGCACAAACAAGCACCAAGGCAGAAGTATGGGCAATCACTGCCTGGTTTGATGCTGCTGTAACCTAAGGGAGGCCTACTCCTCACAGCCATCCAACAGCATCTGAATAGAAGGGCCTCGTTCTGGGCTTCAGGTACAGCCATATAGTACTGTCCAGAAGCCTCTCCTGCCTCCTGAGTAACTTTTCACACTCGTCATGCCGAGAGTATTTTAAAATAGACTTCACTGGAAAGAAGAGCTACGTAAGCCACCATGTCAATCTGAAACAGAGGGCAAACATCAGGCAAGCATCACATAAGCGAGATTATTTAAACAGCTGTAATCCTTGGCCAGGAGTCACCAGCAAAGGGACGTGCCACTTCCAACTGGTATGGCAGTGGCAGTAGAAACTGCACCCAGCAGTGAGTTCACTGTGAACCCCATTTCTGTGCCATTCAGAATTCAGTGACGTGAACAGTGCAGTGAGTCTGTCTCGAACCAGAGGCATCTCTGCGGAAGTTTGTTCGTCACAAACCAACACAGAGTAGTCTCACATTCAAGACCAGGTATCAGCACTTCAACACAACATTGTTTGTTTAGTTATTTGCCCATCAAGATTGACCAAAAAGAGAGGAGAGGAACTCTGTTTACACTGTCAGTGCAAGCTGTCCTAGTTATGTTGTGAAAAGTTAGCCATGAACAATTCAAGCCACTGCAGGGGTGTAATTCTGAAATATATTAGACAGTTTCACCAGCACTGATGAGAGGATCCTCACTCACTTCTTCCTCCCCCCCTTCCTCACAGTGTGGAATACAATCATATTATAACTTTGATACAAGCAAAAGGTGAGTTCCAGAATCCGCAAGTCAATGGCTGCTTGGTTTAAGAATTTAGGAATCAGACTTGCTCATAAAATACTGTGAAAATCAATAACAAACAAATATGGTGCCTATTTTTTTTTTATTATCAATAGTAATACAAATCAGTTGTATTAGCATGATAATGAAAAGTGACTTTTTATAGACATTAGAAATGTTTGTGCAAGTAAGAGACAAAGCTCTGAAGCTATGTAAGAAAAAAATAAGTTTACATTGTGTAGTATAACATACATGGTTTAGAGGCAATCTTATTAAATCTTGCAGTCACAATCACTTCCTCTATGCTAAACCTCTTTCTTGGTGTTAAGAGATAACACCTTCCCCTCCCAAGAGGAACACCTGCCATTTCCATGAAGTGTGGAGATCATGGTGAAAATCATAGCTTTTTTTGTTCCTCTTCCTTCTCCCAACTACAAAGTCAACAGGAGGTGAACATAGCAACATATGCTTATAGCAATTAAAGAAAGCTTCTGTCTACACACGCTCTGAGTTGAATTGATAAACAGTATCCTCTTTTTGACCAAAAATTGATAGGCCTGTCAGCCCCAAACCCTGGGTTAGCACTTTGGAAAGTTTTAAAAGGAAAAAAAAAAAAAAATCACAGTATTTACTCAGATGCATCTACCCTTCCCCCTACATTCCAGATTGCAGCTTTGTGCCTTAGACCCAAAGTATTCTTAAGCACTGTATTAGCCAGACAGGATTCAACTGCAACTTCAGATAGGTAATGTAGTGAAGTCTTACTGAAGTTTAATGCCCACATCTTTCTTCATCAAACCTAGATTTTACCTAGAAATTGCAGTAAAAGGTCAGCCTGTACAGAACGCATAGCACAAGTCACTGAAGATGCTCTTCATGCTGTATCTGTACTCTCATCTATAGACACCCTTCTCTAACCAGGAAAAGAGAAGCCGGCTCTCACACTCCTGGAATTTAGCCTGCTTTTTGAAATGGAACTTTATATAGTGACTTACGCCCTGTTACAATGGGAATTTGTCTCCTACATACTTGTTTGCTCAGATCCAAAGGAAGACTAGAACACTTGAATACCCACAACCTGGCCAGATACAGAAGATTACATACTGCAGTAAACAGCTCCCTGACTTTACATCAAACCCTTATGCAAGAATAACATCTGACAGCACACTTGCACTTAAGCATTCAAGTCTCGCATGACCTCCAGTCTCAAATATCCAGTTACTTGCCTACAGCCATGCTCTAAGAAGGTCATGAAAAGACTACTAGAATATATCAGCTTCAACGCAGCCTTCAACTGCCTCAGCTACACAGCATGGCAATCAGGCAGCCACACACACCCCTTGCCAAAGTTCTCCCGGTTTGATGTACCGGAGCTGTAAGTACTCATTTGGGTAAAAGCCAAAGCTCCCTTTATTCTGCTTACAGGAAAACCCAAATCTAAAGGCAGCATTTCTCCACATGACTTCTTATTCATTCCAGTCAACCCACCTGATACCAATGTGTACTGATGTCCAGTGAAGCACATCTGAAAGTCATTCAAACACCCTCAAATTGCATTGCCCCCATTTGGGAGAACATACATTCGGACACCTCCACCATAAGAGGTGGATGCAGCAGGATTCCAGTCCAGGAGAGCCGTTTTACTGCCTTTCTGCTGCAAGTCAAAGCTTGTTACCCACTGTTACCAAGTAGTCAAGGTAGCTGCCCTGTTTACCATGTTCTCCGCTATAACTGGAAAGTTAAATCAAAGTTTATCAGAAGTACAGAAGAGGATACCATAGAGCTGCTGTATTTAGGCTATGCCTAGCATTTCTGGTAAAGGTTACAAGCACAGAACACTGAAGAGATGCAGTATCAAGTCATGAAACAGCAAGCACCATTTTCAAGCAAGTCCACCTTAGTGGTGGAGCTTTATCTGTTGAAAAAAGTAACCCAATTGAAAAGAGCACGCAAACCGTACAGACAGCCATAGGAGACAGACTGTTCTGAATAGAAATTCATCTGCCCTATCAAATACTGTCACGTATTTTATGATTAAAGAGATCAAAGGTCAAGGCATGCGAGTCACTTGAGTTACCACAGCTTAGCTGGTTATTGTGAGCTTTGCCAAGTTCATTATTCATATAGCAAGGAAAGCTTATTCAGTTTTGTTAGATACTTTTTACAATCCACCTCAGAGGGGCTTGACCTAGTTAAGCTTGCAGTGCAAACTCAACTGTTGTTTATCCTTTAGGTTAATTAACGACTTAACCCGTAGGCCTCAACTAAAACCAAACCTGAGTGGTCTGCTTCCAAAGCAGACATTGATATGCTGTAGGCACAGTGTGCATTCAGAAATGGATTTGATCCATGGAAGTTCAAGAGGAAACTTCGTTCCAAGCATTACAGCTCCAAGTGTCCCATTAGGTGTTTAGATTTCAGACAGATACTGCTCAAGTGGTTCTGTAAGCTACCAGGCTCCTACAGCCTCTGCCTCACAACTCTATTGTTAAGTTGGTTTTGTGATACCAACCATGGCACTACAAGAAATATTTCCAGAACTGGTAACCATTCTTTCTGTGCACAGAAGGTAACGTTAACAGACAAGGAATTCAACTTGACATGAACGAAGATTACAGCACCTTTTATTTAGTACATTTTCCCCAATCCAATGAGTTGCCTGACATGTTAGACTAATTATGGAAGACGATGAGTTTGTGATAAGTCCCTGTAAAACCTCAGACCAGAAGTTTTGATATCTAACATTTTTCCTCCATAGTTCAGACACTGAATGCACAAGAGCAATCTAGTACATGTTAAAAATGTTTTCCATCTTCAAATTACAGTATGAAGTACAGAACAGTATTTACCACTCTTTTACCTCAAGAAAAAAATATTTGTTAATTTAGTGCTGCAGTGTGCTTCATTGAACAACCACATAGCATTATCCTTTCACCAAGGGTGTTTAAGCATCTAGTTAAAAAGCAAGGTACAGTCACTACTTTTCAAGTCTGTCTACTCCTTCAAAATGGAAGATATCCATAATTCATTGTGAGACTCTACAAACAGAAGAGACAGTTACTTTCTACAACAGTGACAGAAGTATTTTTTTGGCAACTGCACTTAATTTAAACTGCATCAGAAAACACAGTTCAGTCAGCTGACAAGAGAACCTGCTAAGAAATGACTTCTCTTCCATTTTTAGGCTGGTTTTTGTTGACTAAAACATGACCACCATTGCATAACTGACAGCAAAACTCAACATGCATCTCCATGTGCTAGGTTGCTGTGCATCAGAAACAGTACATATAAAATTAAGTGAGTAACAGATGTGGCAACTGCTTAACTCCATTTGCTTTCTGCAACCGTGCAAATAATCACTGAGAGGTAGCATGTATGCCTCACCTACTCCAACTCATGACTGTGTCGTGACCCACCCTTACTCGAGGTCTGTTTTCAATAAGACATGGAATGGATGCAGATGTTCCCACTTTTCCATCATGATCGTGGATTTAATATAAACAAAACACGTGAACATTGATTTTCACTGTTCCAGTACTAAGGGGAATGATGACCAATGTAGAATGAGTGCAATCGTGTCTAGCCACAAAACATGGAAGAAACCCAGGACAACATTTCTAGGAGACTGTGACAACACTATTCCTTTTGAAGAAAGGCTTGAGTCATTTTCTCACCCCATACCACTAATTTAAGGATGAGAAGATGGACCAGCGGGGAATGCATCTGACCAGTATTTAAATATCATAGTTTTTATTACCTAAATAAGTCTGAAGTGAGTCCATAGGCTTGATTCATGAATGCTGTATTGACTAAACAGAACATGGAAGAAACTTTGTTTTGAGTTGACTCAAGTGTCAGTTGCTATTTAAGTGGAGTGTAGGAAGGAAACAAGCAGATTTCAGCATAAGAAATCAGTGACCACTAACAGAAGATGGAGACTCAAACTCTTACCAGTTGTCATCTGGCTTTTCTGCCGTTTGCAACATCAGTAGGGCAACAGTGAAAAATTGTTTGAACCTGAACAGCTGCGTTTCTTAAGGCCAGTAGAGGTTCAAGAGAAACATTCTGAGAGACATTAAAGTAAACCAGGAAGTTAATACGAAAAGAACTTTGTATAACCGCACAGACTGATTGTAGTTCTGAAATTCAGCATGTTTCTAGTTCTGAAAGACACTAGGAAGACAGAGCCCATTTCAGTCTACATAGGCATAGGTTTTGTTGGATACCAGAAATGGTTTCAAAGTTCTGTTTTCACATTTTGAAGGTATGATATGCAAAGCAAGAGATAAGGGAGTCAATACAGACTTCCTTTCATGAATCCAGCCCTATATCCTTAGTGGTATCTTATCCATGCCACCTGTAGATAGATATTTACAGTTCCCAAGCATCACAGTAAGCAGCATCTTTCTTTAAAGCTTTTCTTGTTCTTGCCACTTTTCTTGCCATTCTTGTCTTTGTTTTCAGACATTTTCTTTGCTCTGATTTCTCGCATTAAATCAAAGAATACCTAAGGGGGAAAAATAAAGAAAGATTAATCAAGTTCTGTCACCTGAAGGCAGATAGTTGCTGCCCAATACAGTAGCCCATAAAAGACATAGCACAACACAGTATCTAACAGCAGAATTGAATCTAGACATATACCCCAGTGACAGACTCAACAGCAAAATTATAGTATCTGAAGCAGCAGCAAAGAAGCAAGACTGTTCTATAATTCTATCTTAACTGGCTCCCAAATCATTCAGCAGCCCAGTTTTAAGAGCTTTTTATTGAATGTTGTTCTTGCACAAAAGTAGCATTCAGAGCTCATGGTAATATTTGTCTGTGCCCTACAAACATTTCCAGACAAATCACTTGCATTAGCCAAAGTATTTAGTTCAGTTCTTTTCATGTAGTTATACGAGCACACACACCGCTGCATAATATTCTGCCTGTTTTATAATTTAAGAGCTACAGCATTCACGTGACAGTATCAGGTACAGAAAATTCTCAGACTTTGCAATATGAAAGATGCAGAGATTTTTACTAAGAGTTTTAGATGACTTTACCCCTGCAAGTCTCTTGTATGAGTACATACCGTGTAAGATGTAATAGCTGTTTCACAGTAGAAAATTACTAGGAAAAAATTTACCATTATAGCACAAGAACTGTGTTCTTCCGTAGAGTTATTCTTTTTAAGGGGACCTATATATGTCTTTTACACTTGAAAACGAGACCATGTTATGATCAGAAATAGAATAGCTTAACATTCATAACCCTCTTACAGGAAAGTTTTATTCTGCTACAGTGTCCATGCAGAACCATCACAAAGGCTGGTAACTTATCTTAACAGACAAGAGTGTTTATACAGAGGGTAAGCTTATGTGTCACATAAGCTACCCAGGAGCTAGGAGAGGTCTGTAACACCATGCTAGTGTGATCTAGACATACAACTATATTTCTGTTAATTTCCAGTAGTCTGACTTTCTAGTAACAGCACGTTAAAGAATGCTTTTTGACCAAGTTTAAGTTATGGTATGTCCTTTATAAGGAAGATATCTGAAGAGTTGTCTCAATCCCTTTGTCTCTTAAAGAGTCTGTCTCTAAATACACCGTTTTAATAAACAATGCGATAATAGAAGCTTTTTATTTATGTAAGTTGTGGACCAACAATATTTCTATTAGCAAGCTAACAAACTGTTGACAACACCTTCACCCTTAGAGTTCAGCTAGCTGCCAACATCCTTTGGCCAAGCAGAAAGCTGGTTACAAGTTGTAATCTTGAAACAAACGCAGAATACCAAACTATCATCAGAGTCCTTAGGGGCCCAACAGTAAATTTCCAGTTATCTTCTGTGGACTAGTGAAGTCCACAGTGTAGAAAAAGGACACCATCTTCAAGAACCCCCCTAACTACATATCATGAAGAGGTTTGAAACTATTTTTCCTACAGGGTGAACACTCAATAGTCTTAACTCATCTCTCATCCAGAATACCCCAACAATGTTTAATTAAGAAACAAGCTGCAGAAACACGTCATGATTATCCTAGACCAGGGTGTACAAGTCAAAAAAGATCAGGGACGCTGAAGGAAGAGTTCCTGTCAATTCAGAGCAGTCTTGGCAAAACACGAGAATCAAGCTTTGCCATTAGCCACAGCACACAGCTTTGTAAGGAAGGGGGGGAAGAGTTTATAAGCACCTATAGCTAACAGACCTTGTTGGAAAGCTGATTCAAGTACCAACACTTAAAACAAGGCAGTAGTATTACCTTGTACTGGCCTCTAGCTCGTCTGAGCTATGTATTTACTTCTATGTACATATTCTAGTAAATTAGTTCATTTCTAATAACCTATGCTTTCAGAGATTCAACTGTGGATTTGCTTTTGTTCCAGCCAGAATTAAGAATTCATCACTCAGCTATTAAACAACCCATATCAATCTAACTCTAGCAGAAGCAAGTAATTTGTCTTACCTTATCTACATTTGCTCTAGTTTTGGCAGAAGTCTCCACGTACTGCACACCCCATTCCTCTGCCTTACTTCTAGCCTCTTCTACAGGCACTTGTCTGCGCTCTTCCAAATCAGATTTGTTTCCTACTACCAGTAAAGGGATTTTATCCTCTTCAGCCTTCACACGCAGGATCTGTTCCCTAATGCACCAGGTATTCAAAAATAAGAACATGTGTTAGTGGTAGCAACAAAAACACCTACACTTTACACAGTGGATCATGTGGCCTGCACATTATTTGGTGTTTACAACAGTACTTAAGTCATTCCCAACAGTTGAACATGCACTTTAAATGATTCCAAGTTTAATATACTAATGCCACAGGCTTTACACTAAGCAAATCCTCACGTTTTCAGGAAGGCTGTTATTCCTTTTTGCTGGAAATTTTGCTACCCAGGGTCTAAAAGAAAAGTTGTGTGGTAGAAAACAACTCACAACAGGAGTTCACAACTGAATGAGGAAAAAAGTGCAAGTACAATATTTGCCAAATTTCAGTAAGCATTCAGCCGCTGCCCTCAGGTTCCAACCTGCATCCCACCTCAATACAGGTCCAGGTAACAAAGCTTTGCCAAAGCAGTAGGTTGAGAACATCATGAGTAGCTGGCAAGGATATTATTCTTAATGGCTACTTAAGCCTTGCATAAAGGAGAAAGTTGATTAATAATACCGAACTAAAGGGCTAGCATATCTTTCAAACAAAGCCATCTAGAAAAAAAGTGAACCATCAGAATTAACCTTGCTATCCTGTATCATCCAAAAAGGACCTATCAGCATCTGGGAAAGGAGACAGAGCAATGCTGCATGTCCACCTCAAAGCCTGTGCTGTTACTGGAACAAAACACATTGAGACCAGACTGATATGTGTTGCTGTCCATCTAGGATTCTGGAAGAACTGTACCAGTGTGTACTTATTTTTGGACTATTTTTAATTTTATTTTTAGTTATTTTCTTCTTGAAGAACGGTTTTTCAAGCAGCCAATTCTTACATATGAGCTTAATAAATAATGAAATTAGTTAAATGGAGTATTTAGTTTTCTTCCAAACCATTAAAAAGTAGAGGATTCTCCAGCCCAGATCTTCCAGGCCCTTCTTGCTCACCTTGAGGGCCAGCACTGCCTTTTTATTGTTTTGACATTCTGGAATCTTGAACC
This sequence comes from Netta rufina, assembly GCF_964035555.1. Classification (NCBI taxonomy): domain Eukaryota; kingdom Metazoa; phylum Chordata; class Aves; order Anseriformes; family Anatidae; genus Netta; species Netta rufina. The sequence goes on from NC_140129.1 coordinate 26,960,087, forward strand.
AACACATGGTTAACCTAGTTAAAGAAGTCTTACAAAAAACAGACTGCCAAGATAAGCACTCCTTCTCATCCAAAGCCTTAAGCCTTGGGTTTACCCTTACATTTCAGTTAAGCACACAAGCCAAGAGGCAGGCTAGGTACTTCCAGGAAGTTTCTATTTTTTTTTTTAATTTTTTTTTTAACTGTTTTTGAATGTTATCTAACTTTTTCTCCATCTGTCACTAAGACGAGTCTAGCCTGAACACTCAGTTTCAAATCCTACAACACTTGAACTGCTTTGCGCCTTTAAGTAATCCAGAGCATATCAAGCAGAACAGCTCTAGCGTGTTCCCTATGACCACCACCTTTGTAAAGCCTAGCAAAAGTCAAAGTATGTGATGTATGAACAACATTTTTGTAGCTTTTAGGAGATTATGCAGTCCACTATTACTGTTGGAACTGTATAATACATTAAGAACCTGGACTAAAAGTCCTAGAGTGCAAGGAGAATTTGCTATAGCTTTAAAAAAAATGTCTACCTAGCTTAGCACCAGCACTTACATTTCCAATTATCTGTTAATCTTGCATCACTAAAACAAAATTAACATAAACCAGACTGATAAAGAGCTTTTCATCTGGCAAAGAATTCCTAACATGTTCCCTGTGTTGTGGCAAGTTTTACTTCAAGTTGCACAGATGTCTTAGGGAATCTCTGGATTATCTTTTGCTAATAGCTGTTGCCTCAATGTAGAAGAGCCAGAACACTTGCCCTGAAGAACCTAGATACATGAGCTCTGAGACCAGAACACTGGATTAAAACCCTTTTTTCTTATACACTACACAAGTGGTTTCTGTGCTCAGTCTGGTGCTGATTTTTGCATTAGAACTACTAATCCTGAGAACAAAAATGGAAGCATTTACTACCACTGTGCGTCTTTCTAGGAATACGTCTGCCTACAATAGTACTGCTTGGCTGCCAACCCTTGTTTGGCATCAATCCATACCTGAGAGTGGAGTCTAATCCTTCCTTTCCTTAGAGCACCTGCTTCTAGCAGTAAGCAACAGAGTCTGAAACCTGGCCAAAAGGCAGACTTAATTCCAGAAGTACTGCTCTAAGATAATTAAATTCCACATCCACAAAGACTGAAAATTGGCTTGAATACATACGTTTTAGGAGTCCAAGAATCTGCTATTTGTCTGAAGTTGCTGCTGGCATAATGTACTCACAAGTTGAAGGCATGAAGACAACTATAGCCAGAGGCTAGGTACAGTGGTTTTAGTTACCAGTTACTGAGAGCAAAATGATTGTATTGCCACTTTTATTGACCAAATGATAAAGGCTAAAGGACAAAGGTAGATTTTAAAAGCAGTTGTCAGAGGAGTATCCCCCCCACCTGGAAGAGGAATTACTTACCGAAACTCTGCTGTTGCTGTGAAGGATTCATGTTCTGTTATTGAGAAGACAAGAAGAAACCCTTCCCCACTGCGAAAATAGTTGTCTCTGATGGCTGCATAATCCTCCTGTCCTGCTGTATCCAGAATGTCTATCTGAACTTCTTCACCATCCAGAACTACTTTCTTTCTGTAGCTGTCAGCCTTGGTAGGTTCATAGTCTTCTACAAACTGAAGGAGATGAGAAGGATTAGTGTTTAGTATTACTGTCACATGGTCTCAATATTTGTTCATGCCTACCCTGTCATTTTGGTGACACTTGAAGTCCTGAAAGCCTTGTCATAATTCAGTCAGATACAAAGTTCCACTGTCTTTTTTTTTCTTTCTAGTTTTACTATAAAAAGCAATTGATTTAAGTACTTAATACACCTAAGAGCCGGCCCACCTAGTTAAGAAAAATGATCTTGATAAATAAAATTATTGAATTTCAGCACAATTTAAGGGTCAATGATGCAGAATAAGCTATCAGCTTATAAACTGGTTGCATTAACTAGATCTCCTCCTTCAAGGATAAAGTATTTCTGAGTGCACTTCACTTGACTGTATAGCTAACCAAAGCTTCAGTAGGTGTAGATGACAGCATCCAACTGTTGAACATGAAAAGCTGCTCTATAATTATACAGTCATGTAGTTTAGTATATAATACTGATTGGACCCACAAAGCCACTGAGTTAAAATTGTGGTTCTGTGCTAACAGCACAGGTTCACCTTAGGTTCCTTATGTTTCCAATTCCTTTTTCTCAACCTTGAAGCACAACAAAAGGCTGCACCATGACCCTGAGATCAGGCTGACTGGGTTTCTCTAAAGACCATGCTACAAGAGGTACAAGCAGGAAGTTCACACCCTCGAGCTGGTATCACCACAGATTTCTTTATGCCAAATTCAAGCCAGAGACCAGTCTCCAGCAAGCCAGCTGATGCCCTGGGTTATCTCAGTGTAGGAACCACAACAGTGCCTACACCATCTCTCCCCATAGATTAAGCCTGTTCAGATACTCACATTGCTACAGTATGATTGGACAGCCTGCAAATAAATGCTAACTCCTGAATTACAGGGTCAGGCACTCATTCACATATGAATCTGGACTGTCTGATCTAGTATATCTTCCTGTATATCACTACTGAAGAACTCATTCTCTAAGCACGCTTACTTCTCCATCTGGCTCAGAGTAAGCCAGAATGCTTATTTTTGACTTCAACCTTAACTGGCCTAAAAGAAACAGCAACAAAATTAGTTTCAAAGACAATTGCTAGCTACCTCTGCAAACACTCAGACTAGCCACTTCGCATTCTGCACGTCTTTTGAAGACTTTTTCCCCCCCCCTTGAAAAGCACCAATTTTGTCACCCTTGGTCCCCAGAGGTTATCCTTTGTCTATTCCAATGTTCTACTCTGGCCACTCAAGTCACTAGGCCTTTTGCTACTTACATTTAGTCTCCCTGACCAACTACAGAAGTTTAGTGAGATGTATTCATTTGTGCTTTAAAGAAGGTGAACTGAAACTACTTACCTCATCATACATGAACTGGAGAGTGAGTGCAGATTTGCCCACACCTCCACTGCCGACCATAATTACTTTATGGAGTGCCAAGGAACTCTGGTTCTTGCTCTTGCTGGCAGCCATTGTCTTGTTTGCCACAGAAGTGCCAGGCAACTAATTAGATCTGCTGACAGAAAAAAGCAACAGTCACCATCCATGACACCAATGGCATCACAGCAGCACACAGGGGAGGCATCGCATTACTGTGGAAAGACCAGATTAAACCCCTGCCCAGCAAGCTTGAAGAATAGGCTATCAATGCACTGGAAAGCAAGTCAAGTCACTGGTATCTAAAAGACAAATAGAAACGCGGTACCAGAACAGTGTCTTCTCTGCAACAAGAAGACCATTAATAGAAGTGCCGAAGGTTTCTCACAGCAGCTATTAGCTGAACAAGCTGCTCTCATTTGTAAACCCATCCTATGCAATTGCCACCTACAGATGTTTCCAAAGAAGGAGACCACGCTTCCACTGACAGGAAATTAAATGTTTTTGTAGTTCTTGTTACAAGGCTTTACGCCTTTCCAAAGTATTTCTTTAATGTTGATGCAGCTTAGTTTCAGCCTACTAACAGAGCTATACCTTAGATCTGCTTATGAGAAGAAAAAACTTTTGATCTCTTCTCTACGTAGGCTAATAAAAAAAGCAGAGATTCACAGTAAGTTCTGGCAGGAACAAACTGCAAGAGCTTCCAATAGAAAGTCTTATGAGATGGCATTAGCATTTATTTCATGCAATTCCTACCTTTTGATGCTGCTGTTTGCTTTTGAGAAAATTCTGCTTTACTGCAAGAAATTCTCCTGTACCTATTCTTCTCAAGATGTTGCAAAACCATAAAGAGTAAGCTTCAGTAAATAAGTACTTGTTAAAAAGCCTTTGTTTGTTATGTGCCATGCAAACTAAGTGCTTAGGGGCAGTAGTATTTTTTTTAAAAGGACTCCAGCACTTAAGAGTAGCTGGACACAGCATTTGGGATGGAGAAACACAAGCATCAGCTGCCACACTGATTAGCACAGAGCAGCAGCTCTGTAAGAACAGCCCACTGGGAACAAAAGCAGAAGTAATTGATATTAAAAAATGATGTGTCACCAGTCACGATCCCCACAATGAGGGGAAAAAAGGGATGTGTACTTCAGACACATGACTGCTATAATGGAAGCGTGAGGATAGCAACACTCGTGTCCTCAGAGCAGGACAGCTCAGGGACCCAAATATTCACGTAATGGCTGAGTGCTGTAGGAAGAACAGCAAAACCATTCAGGGAACATTACTATGGAAAGTGACTACACCAGCCTTGATTTGTATGTGTCCATTATTCCAGAAACACAAGACATACCTACAAACAGGCCTACCAGGGGTCTCAAGTTAGTCTAGACTAATAATTCTAGAAGACGCTGCAACCACCGTGCCATGCCGTCAAGTTCTACCGGATGGAAACACGAGGCCTACAGCACCAGTCACATGAAGCACTATATTGCAAAAACCCTCAGGATAACTAGCTGTCCTAAACAAAACCAGCTAGGGACCGAAGGGTTGTTAACCTACAAGCACTGTAGGATTACAGAGGCTGGGAAGAACCTCTGGGCATTGCCAATTCCCAACAGTTCCCTCAGAACAGCTGGCTCCATTCACATGTGCTGTGTTTGGGGACTGGCAATTATACTACCCTCCTGGCAACCCACCCTGGTATACACCAATTGTGAATGCCTCCCCCCCTTGTCACGACTTTGTTCTGAAAAGCAACACCTCAAACAAAGTTTTCATTGTCTAGTGCAGGCCATGCCAGAGCAAACAGGCCAACGATGGAGGAGCCCCCTCAGGACAGCGCTTTCAAGCATTCGAGTTCCTGCATTTCTCCATGCAGAGTATTTTACTCCACGCATTTGTCACAGATGACTAACTTGCAGTGCAATAAGCGTTCATTTCAGGGTGAACATCAGCAAGTGAAAGCATGCATTTTCCTGCAGTAAGCTTTTGTTATACAGCAGCCCCCTCACCCAGGACATTCCTTAATACACAAGGTCAAGGGTACAGCAATGGGATCAGGTGACTTTTCAGATTCTTCTTGTTCAGCACACACGCTTTTGCGTTTGGGACAGTGAACTCAGACATTATCCCAGAGGTTCCAAGCCAGGACAGGGCTGCACATGTGATTTTTATCTCTTACATCGGAGAGAAAGCAGATGAGGATACAGCTCCCTGGCAGGCAAGCATGGAAAACCCCAAGAAAGCCCAACATACAGCATCTGACCTCTAGAAGTTACAGCAGTAAAGCTTTTTTCTTCACTTATAGTCCACTTATGCTGTACAGACAATAAAGTCGGATTCAACCTGCCTCAACATAAAAGCTACAGGCTGATCACACAGTGAGACCGTTTCGGGCAATAGCACAGCGTGCTCTTAGAGAAATTCATTTTGTCCCATTTCAAGTGTAGTCTGGCTTTGACAGTGGTGGACAGGCTGCTTTCTGGAAAAGCCAAAAGATCCCTAGTGACATATCAGTCCAATTGGGACTTTTTAAACCTTTGAGAAGCATGCTAAGGTTACTGCATTAGCTAATGAGGTTTTCAAGTTAATACTTTTTTCTGGTGACACAAACTTAATGCTGCTGCATATGAAGTTGCCACACCAAGCAGTAGAAAGCCACAAGACAATGGGATTCCTAATCTTGCACTGTGATACGCAACTAGAATAGAAAGATTTACTACCAGCCCAAAGAGAAGAGAGCAAGTTTCTCAATATGCCAATTGGGATATCGCGTCTTTACCTGGCCACATTACGGGAACAGCTCCCTTCCACCATCCAGTTTCGCTCTCTGCCCAGTTTGTATTTCCCACATTCAGAGACTCACTAGAAAGAACATTTTAGATCCTTCCTTTCCCATCCCAACTCAATGGGCATTGGAGAATGCAGGGTCAGCCTTCATGTATAGCATTACCCAACTGGCAAGCAAAGCATAATAAACAAAAGCCAAGCACCAGCACACTATTTGACTGTTTTTAAATCTAGCCCAGCTCTTGGCAACCAAGGTATTTAACCCTCCCTGCAGAGCTACTACAAGTGCCACTCGAAACTTTCTGAGTGTCAATACTACATGAACCCTCTGACACAGGGGTCATGAAACATGAGAGTCTACTCAGGACCATCCCTACATTGCATCACCTCAGTGAACTCCCTGAAAGCACTGTCAAGCAGCCTGGACCCAGCTGGGCAGGGGAAGCAGAACCGAGCAAAGCAAGGCTGATGGTGCAACATCTAGAAGAATTTGTAATGAATGTAGTTGCCATTAAAACACTGCTTGATTTCCTTCAGCCCTTCACTCCAATCTGTCATTCCACCCGCAGGTGGAACACCATGCTCCACTTGGTGTGGTAAACATCACGAGCTGTAAAAATAAACCTGCTGGAAGGCTTTGGGTTTCTTCAGGATACCATTCATCCTGCTTTGAAATAAAGTTCTAGAGTTTAGGCCAGAGCATGAACTTTTCAGGAAGCCTTTCATCTTTAAGAAACTAGAAGTAATTACCTGATTGATTTGCTTTAAAAGAAAATGACTAAGAAAAGGAGTTGATAACGGGACTTTTTGATAGTAGTTTACACAAAGCCATATACAGAGTAGAAGCTTTGCGGTGCTACTGGAAGATGCTCTTTAGACCATAAAAACAAAGACTATCAGACAGACTGGCCACATGAAACAACAAGAGCTACAAGTCAAGCCACAGTGGTTCCTGAAAGGTTTTATTTAGACTTCTGAAGATATTACTGGCAGAATGAGGCCTGTGGCCCAGTACATTTTTGCATTCAAATCATACCACCCCCAAAAAATCTAGCCTTAAGCTCATCAACCATTTCAGCCCCCTCTCATCTGATTGTGACTTCTCCAGGTTAAGTAAGGCCTCCTACCACTGAGTAACCTGCACAATGTTGTGTCTTTCCTGGCTGGCCCCTGGGAACTGAGTACTTTAAGTGTACAAACAGCTTCATAAAGTCCAAGTTTAAACAAATTTGCTTATTTCTCTACCCTCTTCTCAGCCTAAACAGTTAAGCTCTTCCAGAACACTGCCAACACACAGGACTGGCTCACCTCATGCCGAGATTCAGAGATGACTCCTGAATAACCACCTACATTTTGAATCAGACGACACTTTCACATCCCTTATTTCATCGGCATTAAGGCTCCATGGTTGTACAGTCACTTACAGAAAGGATACAGCACTTGTTGCTTCACAAGAAAGGAAGCAGTTTTGCTAGTGACCACCCAAACATGGAAGAAAAAAACATGAGAAACTTGCAAGTCTACTTGCTTTCCAGCAGACACTCTGCTACTACAGTAAAAAAAAAAATTCTAGACACCTCCAAAGGCTTTAATTGGAAGCGCTTCTAGTTTTTCCCATTCAGTTTGAGATATAAAAACTGAAATAGAGCTCTAAGCTCAAAATTACTGAGATCGGCCCTTGTTCTCTTACTGTGCAGCTGATATTCTTGGACATTTCTTTTCATCACTACCCCGCCACTGAAAGCGGCCATTCTTTGGATTTCAAAGTGGGATTCTAGAAACCCTTAGCCCAATAGCTTTGACAGAGCAGCTTTGTTAAACCTTTCAGATACCTACTTTTATAGGAAAATCTGGGTATTCAACCTATTAAAGACTTAAATATGATGTCATCAAAAGCAAGCACAGAAAGGACAAAGTTTTGCAACACTATTTTAGTGATCCTCATTTATCAGAATATGAATTAGGGGCTTTGGGGTGTTTGGTTCTGTGATACGCCTGCAAGAATGCAGTCACAGAAATTCCCTGGATCACAAAACTAATTAGCAATCTCACTGAGCTATGAACTGTAAGAGCTCCTCAGCTGTTCTGAGGCTATCCAGAAAATATTTAAGCACCGAAATTCTATTAGCTTTCAATGGACTGTAAACGCTCCAACTGGTAGTTCAACTATAAAAACAAGTTCACTGGAGATTAACTGGCATATTTAATGCTACTAAGAATTTTGGGATATGCATGCTAAAAATAAAGAATGCTACTCTACCTTTTTTCACAACGCTAATACCTTCTCTTGGCACGTCTCCAGTTATTGGTTCTCACACTAACCATTATGAAGTGCTCAGCACAAATTCTTCCTGTTAGGATATCTCTGTATCCTTCCCCATTTACTGCTGGGCGTTTCTACCTTCTTGGTCATGGCTATAGATTTTCCTGGGCCACGCTTAACCAGTTCAAGGACCTCATTTGGCTTGAGATGTCTTCCAGAGCAGGTAGAGGCAGCAGTTTAACCTGCTGCAGAAGGGGGGAAGTTCCTACCCCTGTTCACAGCGTGCTCCTTCACGGTGTGCTGGTACAGCCAACACCCTGCTGCAGAGCATGGGCTGAGCCTGAGAGCAAAACCCAAGCCTGAGATTTACTTCTGGTAATTAGGCTTTTTTTTAAACCTGTGCAAACCTATTAAGTCTTGAAGTTGCACTAGTAATAACAGACAAGAAGGTAGCAATGGATTTGGGACACTCGATACTTTATAACAAAAGGGAAAATAAGAGTTTCTAGGGCACAGAACTAACTTTCTCCATAAACACAAAGAATATACACTGTATAGACTGGATCCTTGGTGGAAGGAGTGTAAACTACACCTAAATGTTACAGAAAAACTACAGCATGGATACATTTACTTGGTGCACTGAAACCTACAGTTTCAATCAAAATTAGTTACTAGTTACACCCAATAGACAGAATCTATACACACATTTAAAGACATTTGTAATCACAGCATCACCTTACATGACTCCACACATTTGCATGCAGGAAGAATGACCTTGCTATGCAGAGACTTCCAGTATTTTTATGAAATATGCACACCTGAAGTTATGTAGAACTTGAAGAATAGAGACACCCAGCTACATTGCTGCTTTAATTAATCATGACATAAGCAACCTATGCAGTCAAGCTCCCTATTCTTTGCAAGAAGTTATAGCTAGGCTGAGGCAACCCCTCAGTGAGGACACTGAGGCTGTCCTCAGATCTGGGTGACCAGGTGTTCTGTAATTCAATGAGGTCACTTCTCTGTATATACAAAAAAGCATGGTCTTGTGTATACTTAGCACATTGACCTCACCACCCTTGTCAAGCTCAGCCCAGCTTTGACAGAGTTTCCTGAAAAACACATCATTACAGCTTCAACAGCAAATCTGACAGCAGCATTTACTTGCTGATAAAATAATTGAATATGCCCTCTCATTTATCATTCAGTAGGTGACAATTCTAGATCATTCATTAAGAAGAATGAGTGTCTTGCATGCCAGCAGTAATTTCAAGATAACCTTGCTTAGAACAATACTGTTGTCTGAGGAAACCTGGAATTAGATAATCCAAATCCTACCCAACGGTTCTAGTCTGCACCAATGCTGTGTGTTGCAACAGCCCAGGCAGTCTGACTGTCAAAGGGCAGCTGTTTAAAAATAACCCTTAGTGTCAGATCTATGCTGAAGCAGAACACAAACACATACATACTCCTGTATCTAAGGTAATTCAGTGTCACCTTTTTAGAATTCCCCTCAAATGGAAGTAAAATGGCAATGGACTAGAAACAAGTTGTGCAGCTAACTGAAGAAGAGGAAGGACTGCCCTTAGATAGCACTTATAAGGTGCTACACACCCCAAAACTGCTTATATCTGTATTTGACTAAAGGTTGCAAAGGTCAAAGTTAATGCTCTTAACAGGCTGATAGCAACAGATCAGGAGACCATCAATGCATGCAGTCATCTCAACAGGACCGTTTTCAATACTGCAGTCACATGCTCACACAGCACTGCAACTCGTTTTATTTGGAGCCTGAATACAGACACTAGAATGCAAGCCTTATTTCTGCTGCTTCATTTTGGTCTTGGATCTCTTTATACAGATCTGTATAAAATCTATTACAATTATTCTATTTTTGTCTCAGACTGCTTAGGTAGGCATCTCCATTTCCCAGCTTAATAAAGCAGTGCCTGTCTTGCCCTTAGTCTTTATAAATACAAAGAGCATTCAGCCAACAAAGGGAGGAATCACAGAAGGCAGCATTAAAAGACACTATTAGAATAAGAGGACAGTTATACGGAGCCTTTCCAATTTGCTGCCAAGCTTGGACTACGCAATGATACCAAGTTCATTCCTGCTCAAACAAAACATACAGCTCATCCCAAAATCAAGCTAATTAACCAGAATTATAGCTACTTAGTTGTGCATAGAACTGCCTAGGTGACCAGCAGCTCGCAGTGGTACAAGTTGCCACTAAACCAAACGTGGTTTTGCTATTTAATTCTTGCACACTGAATGCACACCAAGCAGTGGAAGCATCTGCAGGAACAGAAGCTAACGGCTGTCTCCACTGCTGTTCCACTTCATCTACCAAACCACACCATATGAAGGTGAACTCTTCTGGGATATGATACATGAAAACAGCCTGAGCACGCTGTGGCCCTACAGTCATTAGGTGAGTCATCTCCATCCAGACTTCCTCGGAGGAAGGAGATGAACTGACAGCTTCCCCTACAGGCTTCCCTATGGATCCTGATGGAGGCCAGAAAACAGAGACAATGTAAGGGAGGGAAAACTGCCAGAACTCCAGCATGCACCAACTTCCCAGGGAGAGCACCATAAAAACCTGTTAACGAGTCAACCGTAACGCTGCTCAGTTCCTCTTCAGGCTGCTGCAGAGTCAAAGTGCAACTCATCACCCTACCAAGGCACAGAGAGACCCACATGGCCCTGTGCCTTCAGGAGATCATTGCTATCTGGAAGCTTGAATTTCTGTCCTGACTGCAGCGTGAGTTGCAGTGGCACAAACACAGGAGGAGGAAGCAGACGGCAGAATTGCAGTTTTAGTGTCACACCTGTCCTTTTAGATTCTAGCAGCAGCCTTGTATCCTTCCTGCTTCACGCGGTGCAACCTACCAGCTCTGCCACATTACTGCACCATCCTGTCACACAGGTACAGGCCCAGGTCAGCGATGAAGTAGACAAGCACAAAGCACACGCTCCCCTTCCCTAACTAGCAGGGTTACTTCTTCCCCAGAAGAGACAGAGGGTGCATCAGGCCCACAGGCGTTACACCCCCCAGTGGGGCACGCAGCACCACCCCGCAGTGGGGCTCCAGGGGAAGGGTCCCTCTCCATCACAATTCCCTCCAGCCTCTCACAAAGCACTCACTATTTAGATAGCTACAGTCAGTTACTAATACTCTGATTGCCTCACTGTTTCACAGATGGCACCACAGAAGCAGTTATTTTTTTTCCAGAAAACTCTAAGACCAGCATCCCATTTTCTATGTTACTGTGCTAAGTAACCAGCAAATTGTACATGACACCACGTGAAGTATGCTCTTTGTTCCAAAAAGACAAAGCATTACTTGAAATGGAAATCTTAAGACACCAACACCACTACAGCTAAAAAGCAGTTGTAGGGATGTACCTGGCCAGACTGCTCCTGGTACTTGCAGGAAGCTGGCAGGTCTGGTATTAATGCCTGGAAGACATCTCAGACATGCTACAGACAAGACTAACCTACCACACTGCTCTTAGCCTAGCAAGAATTTGCTAGGAAACCTGGTAAGTCTTCTACAAGCATGAAGACTGAGCTAATAGCATTAATTGGTATTGCTGTGGTAGGTTTGTCACTGTGGCGGCAACTGCCTAGTGGCCTAACTACTTGCAGTGAGTTAAGGACAGCATTTCTCACCTTAGTCAATGAGGCTCATTCATACCAGATAAGTGACACTACAGGAGAGTTGTACAACAGCCTCAACTCCTGTAATTGACTTGCAAAACGTATTCCAACCTTGCTTCCTTTGAAAGCTCCTCTGTGCAGGAGCATGCTCTTCTTCAATACACAGCACACACCAGGTCTGCCAAAGCACTGCTGAGAGATAATGACATGTTTCAGATGTTAATCTAATACTGATTTTTAATCAGACCTCTAGGAACGTAACAGATACCTCAGACAAGTCAAATTCTCAGCTTATGCAATGCCTTTAGTAGGTTCACTTTGAATTCCAGTGTGCTAACTTCAAATGCTCTATCAGTATGAGGTTACAAAATGGTTTCAGTCATTACTTCAGTGGATTACCTGCAGCTGTACTATCCACAAGGAAGTTGCCACTATCATTGATCCAATAAATTCCTGCCAACACTAATTCAGCCATGAGCTTGCACAGAGTTGCAGGGTTTAATTCTTCTGCTCTCGGCAGCATTACTAAGCCAGGTTTCCTTCCCTACCTTGATCCTTAGCTGTTGGAGCTTACCCCCTGTTCTTGCAAATGCAGCACACAGCAGCAGACAGGCTACCACTGAGGCTGCTACCACCGCTCATTCAGAGGATGGATCTGGCCAGAGCATGCCAACTGTCTTCAGATACCCCAGTGAAACAAGCACCCAGGATAAGCCAGAAGCCCAACCACCATTTAGCCTGCCTTCGGTACTACCAGCAGTAGCGACTGTTCCTACCCACACAATTGCCTGTCAAACATTCCTTGCTCCGAAGCTGAAACTGGAGTCCCGTGCTCACAACTCTGTACCACCACGACCCGCTCAAATACCTGCTGACATTTGATGGAGGTAGTGAACAATAAGCCCCTAGTCCCCAAGTTTACTATTAACCACGGAGGCACACCTCCCCAAGAGGGCTGGGGAATCATCTCCCTGTAGCCTCTGAAAATACTTGCACTATTTTGAGCACCAAACTGAAGGGCTCGCAGATGCATGCTGTGAGTCATTAAGCTCCCTCAATCAGGCACACTGCACTGGAGTGCCAAGCACTGAACCTTTTCGCCATCTTTCGATCGATACACTTGCTTCACACAAAGCAACAACAGTGACATTTAGTATTTCAGATAATGAGGAATTCTCTCATTCCGCTGCGTTAAGCCTCCTTTAAACAGAATTCTTCCCTCAAGTTGCCCCATCCAGAACAGCGGCAGTATTTCTATCTTTAAATGCAGTGCTCTGACAGCCCAGTTTCCAAGGGCCACATGCAGTCTCAGGATCCCTAAGTTAACCTAGAAGCAGATGACTTCAACACAGAACTCAGCACGTACTTAGCCCAGGACACCTCCCTGTGTACGACCTAGCAAGAGACAGGCCACACGGAAAGCAGAACCAGCACAGGATAAGCCATACATTTATCCCTGCCTGCTCTGACACATTTCTTCTCCTCAGAGCTTGTTACCAGAACAGAAAACTGTTGTCCTGATGCAAACCAGCCCATCTCCTAGCTCTCCTGCCCTTCCAGGGGAATCAGCACAGCTGGTTGCTCTGCACACTGCTGCATGCAGGACAGGGAGCGAACAGGAGATGCTGGGGGTCTGAGTGCAGCTGCAGGGGCTGTAATGCCGTCAGGATCACAGAGATGAGCTGGGATCACTGGAGCGCTCTTTAGGATGGACAGGCCAGGAAGGCAAGGCAGGGGAACTTCCCTTTCCTGAGCACAGCAGGAATGAGTGATGCTCTGCCCGAGGATGGACAATCAGCCTTAGGGACAGGTTTAGTGTCCCAGTCTGGTCTTGCTGCTGACTGCATCTCCAGAAGCATCTTCCAGCCTCAGCAACTCAACAAGCCGGTGTCCCAGCAACACAGCTCCTACACACCTCGTTCCTGGGGAGCCTCTGGGATAGGAACACCTACTCAGAAACTAGAGCAAGTACAGCAAACCTAAAAACTTACAGCAAGTCCTTCATGACAAACACTTAATTAGTTACTCTTGAAAATAAAAATCAAAGTTCCTATCTGGCAAGTACACCTGCTGTTATACTATTAGAAGACAGTTGTGAATGCTTATGGAAAGCAGCTGAACAAAATCACTGCTTGATCCCTGTTTTACAAGCTGAATGAGTGAAGTTGGACATAGGAAAAGGCTGGCACTGATACTGTACAATAACATTTTGAATTAAGTGTCTTCTTCCTTGACAGCTTCAGAACAAGATTCAGCCGATAAAGCTGAGTTTGATCTCAGTTTAATATAACAAGGACAACCCTAAGCAAATTCTCATTGAGCATGCAGAATTGTTTAAAAATTAAATTGCTTCTTAAATTGTATTTTTAGAATAGAAACAGAATGAGAAGTAGCACCAAATCCAAGCACACATTCCATCTTTTTAAAAGGCCATTTCTTTAAATTGCTTGGCTAGTCTGTTTTATTATATGGTGGATAAAAGTGGAAAGCTGCCATAAAAGTCACTCAGTGAGACTTTGTGGTGACTGCCCTGATGAGAATTCCTTACCTACCCAAAATGGGATCTCGGTAAGCCAAAAACAATAAATAGCTGAGGATTACCATCACGGGGAAGTTTCTTATAGCAGCAGCAGTTTAGAGGAAAGGCTGCATCAGAGATTACTACACACTCTAGAATTAGTTTTTTTCTAAGCAGGGAGTGGCTTCCTCAGTTACCAAAAGCACCTCTTCTCTGGACAGCTGAGGAAACCAGCATGCAACCTGATCTATAAAAACACTCCACTTGTTAAGCTTCTGCTCAGGATAGTGCTCTCCTGGGTAGAAGAGTGCTAACCTTAAGAAAAACACTATATTTAGCTAATGCTCTGCAACATGGAGTCCGGAGCTCAGGTAACTCCTACAGTTCAGCTTTTTAAAGTGCCCTGACATGTTGTGAGCGTCATCCCACAATGATTACACTACAATAACCTCATCAAGGTGTTTCCCCCCCCTTAACCTACCATAAGCCAATAGTTTGGAAAAACCTTTGTCATCTATTAGGCAAGTTTGCCATTCTTTCAGTTGGCCATCTAATGAACAAAACCTTGCCTGATGTTCGGGCTAAGTCTGGGTCTCCAGTGCTCCCCTGAAAGATGGCCTTTTAGTTCAGGTGAAGACATGCACAGAAAGAGCTAGAAACCTAAGAAGCCACAGCACCTACATAACTGCATGTTTTCAGCTTTTCAGCCCTATGCTTTGACTTCAGATTAGTTCTGTCACATTTCAAATTTAAGGATATTAAAAACTCTAGCTTCAATACACTTTGTTGCCTGAAATATTTTTTTTAATCACATCAACTGACAGCACCACTAATTCATGAAGTAACAGCTGACAGGCTTTTTAAGACTGATAATTCCAGAACTGATTTTTTTTAGTCTTTGACATACGATCCCGCAAAGCTTTCTAGTGAAGACTGTTCCCATTAAGTCTCACATTCCCACAATCAACCATTATTTGCACCTTTCTGTACCATGTCTGCATCCATGAGAAAGGCTATGGGCTCAAGGTCCATACAAACCAGTTCTGAGCGACTGCTCTAAGTGAGCACCCTGCCACCCTAAGTAGATTCAAGTATCTGCTTGCACAGCAACCTCTGTAACATTCCCGCATGACTTCATGGCTTTCATTTTGACAGGTCTTAAAAATATATTTGCACATCTCAAGCGCAAGAGACAAAACAGATCCTCTAATATCACTATTAAAGCAGCATTCAGAAGAACACGAAGAAACAAAGCACGAGTTATGTAGACTTAACTTGCTTAACTGACAAGACAACTTGATATTTCTGGGGCAGGCGTTGATGAAATTCTCTTAGTCCTGTTTAATGGGCTAAAAGGAGCTACCCACAAAGCAATCACACCCTGGCAGCTATTAACAAGTACTTTTTAACCATCCACTCCACAGCCTCTTGTGAAGAGCCACAATTATATCACCAAACAAAAGGCACTGTTTTATTATTACCACTAGGAACAGCCAAGATTGTTTGCTGACATTCCTGCTCCATCCAACAGCAGATAACAAGCACTGGAACCTTATCACCACCGCTTGGTGGTGGCACAGAAGTTTGCAAAGACAGGGCAGGGGGAGGGAAGGGATATAAAAGCCTAAAGAACAAGGCTTTTATCAGCAGGACAGTGTTTTCAAGTCGAGATAGAGTTTGAGAATGCAACTGCCACCTAACCTGGCTGACAACTGGGATCAGCACCTCTCATAAATCAGGCATGCAAGAGCTACTGGAAGTCATGCACACAGGGTGTGGGAGGCAGCGAATGCCAGACCTGTGTTCATCACTTCTGTGGCACCCCCACAGCCACTGGATTTCGCTCGAACTCCCAAAGATAACTGCTTCCATCCTGAAGTTGTTTGCTTCGGGCACGAGACACCTGCTGGCCTTGGGTGCTGCTTTTGTCTTGATCCCACCATGCACTCCCATTGCCTCAACACTCACTGGCACAGCCGACATGAGAAACTGTCTCCTTTAGTACATCTACTGTGAGA
Organism: Netta rufina; assembly: GCF_964035555.1. Taxonomy (NCBI): domain Eukaryota; kingdom Metazoa; phylum Chordata; class Aves; order Anseriformes; family Anatidae; genus Netta; species Netta rufina. The sequence goes on from NC_140129.1 coordinate 26,976,297, forward strand.
GGCCTTTAATTAAGATGAATTCGTGGTGTAATAGAAAGCAATTCACTTAATCAGTAGTCAGTCACATGGAGTTCGAATCTAATTACTCTAGTTAATAAGAAGTTATCAATTCAAAGTACAAGTATCCACTGCATAGGAAGGGAACAGAACTTACAGAGCAAGAGGACAAGATCAAACTACAAACCAGTCTCCTGAAACACGATGTTAGGGCTTGTTTTGCTACGCTGCCTGGCCACGGGACAGAGCTGCTGCCTGTGAAGCCTGGACCCCAGTGCGTCCCAGAGAAGTAAGCCACTTCACACAGCGTTCAGTCAAATTACAGTTGGTGCTAAATTGGAAAAGTTGCAGCTGAAAGAAACTTAAAACCTCTACGGGGCATTAGATTGCAGAATCTATCATCCAGGATTTCAGCACACATAGAGTTGTCCAGGCAGCACCTCAAAGCGCCTCAACTGCTCTTCTTTCTGTCCAGATATCCAGCACCACTGCACTGACAATTAGGGACAAGTTTGAGAGCTTTAAAGGGCATTGTCTGGTCAAATTAGGCTTTCAGCTAACAGTTTCTGAAAAGCTTTCCAACTATGCCTTTGAACTAGACATTTCTCCGCAGCACATACATAACGCCAGTGAAAGCAGGGCAGCTTCACTCTTCTCCACGCACACCAAGCAGGGGCAAGCCGGCCCCCTCCAAAAGGGGCATACACTCTAACACGGGAAACTTACTCAAAGAACAGAGAAGCCTGCAGACTATTCCCATAAATAAGAGCTATTTCATCCAGGAAGTGAATGCAAAAGCCTTTACTGCGGTATGTCGATACCATCTGATTATAAGCAAAAAAATAAACCTAAGTTCAGCGAGCAGAGGCCAGAAGCGTGATGAAAGCAGCAGATACGGCTATTTCGACAAGCCTGCTGTAAGCGAGCATAAAGACACTACTGCCAAGCGAAATGGAGCTGTCGCTATTCAGTTTTGTACAATTAATAGTTATTTTTGGCTATCAAGCAAGAGCTGCCACACGCCCTGTCCCCGGGTGCCTGCCCCCTCACCCGGCTGGGCTCGCTGCTGGACAGGGCACCACAAAGTTTCTCCGCGCAGAGCCCGCTCCCGGGGAGCCGCAGCTCCGAGGATGCTCCCGCCCGGACCCCGCAGCCGGCAGGGCAGCCCCGGGGCCGCCCCAGGAGCGCAGAGCCCGGCCCTGACGAGCCGCGGCCGCCCCGCTGAGGCGCTCCCCCAACGGTCACCGGGCCCCAGGCCCTGCCGCAGGGCCGGGAGGCGCAGCCGGCCCCAGGTGCGGCCGCCTCCTTCCCCCCACGTCCCCCGGAGACCCCCGGTGCCCCCCGCCCGGGCTCAGCCCGGTCCCCGCCGCCTCACCTGGGGCCCCGCTCCCGGCCCGGCCGCAGCGCTGCCCCCCGCCGCGCTCTCATGGGGGCGCCGCCGCCCGCGCGCCCCCGCCGCGCACTTCCGCCCTCGTCGCCGGGGCCGCCCGGCCGCGGGAGCGCGCCCGCCCCGGAGTCACGTGGCGCGCGCCGGCCAATGGGCGGGGAGAGGCCGGGGTGGGGGTGGCCGTTAGGGCGGCCGGTGGGGCTGAGGCGGCGGTTGGTGGGGTGGGGGGGGAGGTGGGTGAGGGATCGCTGCTGCTGGTGCTCCTTGTCCTGGTGGGAAGGGGCTGCAGGGAGGTGCCGCCTCCCTTAAATGCCACCGCCGGGGTTTTGGTGCGAGCTCAGCTGACGGCTGGTGCCTGAGAGCGAATGGAAGCTTTCCCCGTTTGTCCTCACAGACGTTGGGGATGCTGAGCTCTCTGCCCTGTTAGATGCTCGTCCTGCAACGCTGCTGTGTGTGTGTGTGAGGACACAGCACTTAACTCCTCAGAAAAAAAAAAATAATAATTAAAAATCTACTGCTATATTTACTGCAACCCTTCCTTCAGGTGTGTATCAGTCCACAAAGCCAAGTTCTGTCCGTCCAGTTCTAATGTTACCAACCCGTCACACAACCAGAACAGCAGTCTCGCCAGTCACAGAGAAATGTGACACATTTTCTCTCTGCTTTTCTGTCTTTAATTCGCTTAATTTTTCTAGATTTAAAAGGTAGGAGAGTTTGACCTATTCCACACACTGAAGTTAAAGTGAATATCTCGGGTAAAGTTTTTCCTTCACATAAAACAGCAGTTTTCATGATAAGGCCCATTTCAGAAATGATAAAAGTCATTATTTCCACCTATCTCTTTGGTTTGAGATCCTCTGGGTCAAATGCAGAAAAACGGGAGACGTGAGAGTTTGAGCAGTCAGCTCCTGCTCTCACACAGGGCTTCCATGGAGCCTCCTATGGCAGGGAAGGAATTGCCTTCCACCTATGTCTATTTTCACCTCTGTGAGTGAAATTGTATTTTGAGATTGGAGAGGATAAAAAAGAGCTCTCACTTATGATGGCAAATGCCAAAAAAAAAAAAAAAAAAAAAAAAAAAAAAAAAAAAAAAAAAAAAGGAATAGAAATGCAGCTTTATAAAAGTGATAGGTGAAACAATGGCCTATTTCCAAAATGAAGTAAAATGAAGGAGGAGGAATTGAAAAGAGATTTACTATAATCTGTAATTTCACAGTTGGCAAAAAAATACCAGAAACTGGGAAAAAAGACTTACAGAGGCAGGGGGAGGAAAAAAAAAAAAAAAAAAAAAAAAAAAGGTGTGTGGCTCTGAGAATCAGCTAAGTATTTCAGCACTGAAAGAAAAAAAAAAAAAGTATCTTCTGATTTTCTCATTTCTTGAAGGAAACCAAGTTTTCTACATTGCTCGTAAATAAACAGGATTGACATCATCCTTGCATCATCACTAGCTTCTCCTCTTGACTTAAACAACTGAACAAAGCACCAGATTTTAGTTAATACCTTAGATGAGAATGCGACTTTTCTCCTTTCAGGTTTGTGCATTGGGAAAGGTCCCAGTTCCAGTATTTTTTTCCCTCTGCATTATAGGATGTACTAAATTAAGAAATGCGTCAGTATTCATCCTGCATGGAAACCGGCAGACTAAGAGCCATTTGCTGTTTGATGCCATCCATGCAGAGAAAGAATAAGCAAAGAAAGAAATATTTCACAATATGAAAGAATGCTTTTTTACAGCTACCACTTAAATTTCCCAAATATTGGTATTTCTAGGATTATGCATTGTTTTTTGATACATTTTGTGCATTTGTATGGGGCCCTAAAAATATCCAAGTCTCCACAGCCATCTTTCATGTCATGCTGGCGATAATGGTGGGACCAGTCACTCTGATGTGACTATTCAAAAGAGAGAAATATTTTCAGCAAATCTTATCTTTGAGTTGGAACTACCAAGAACCGAAGAAGCTGGATCTTTCCAAGCAGACCACAGTATTAGTCTGCTGCCCATACCGCAGAGCTGACACTTCCCCTTACCCTGTTGCAAAAAACAGGGTTGAGAAATAAACCTCCTCTATTCTGCTTCTGCAAATTGTTTAGGGGAAATCTGCTTCTTTATAGTAAGAGAGTCATGACAAAGAACGTTTGTCTGAGGCCACATTTGAAATCATTATGCATGTTGCCTGGTATAATCTCCATGGTTACCATAGGTGTTACAGATATATTTTTGCTTCAGTACTTTAAGAAAATTTCTATAGAACAATTTAGGGGAGAAAATTCCTTTTATCATTTATATTGCATTTATTTTATTCTAAGTGCTTTACAGGCAATAAATGTTCACTTTCTAAGCGAGTAAGATTTCAGTAGAGATGGAAAAAATTATCTCCAGCTGTCACTTCATCATGCCATAATATGCTTCAGACTGCAAACTCTTTGAGATAGGCACAGTATTTTTGATGCATGTATTTAGTTTCCAGCCCACTAAGGATGTAACAGGGCAGTCTGTGTCACTGCTAGGGCCACTGTGAACAACGTGAAGTGGGGTGGGATAACTGAGCAGTAAATATATATTTTTTTTCTTTGCAAAGATTAAGACTCATACTTCTTTCTTGGCAATTCTATTTTGTAAGTAGAAATGTATTTTAGAAAGATGGCTATCTGAAGCAAGAATTAGCTGAAATTAGCTCTAGAAACTAGTCAAGAGAAAGATATAAAACCCAGGTAGATAGCTCTATTTTATTTATTTATTTATTGTGGAAATAATTGGCAAACAAAATCAAGGAGAAGTAAAGAAAAAATTACATGGAAAGGACAGATAGTAGACCCTAAACCTAACCTGTGTGAGGCAGGGATGGGTAGATCTGTGTGATTATGGAATCTAGGGTGAATTACCATACCCACCATTAATGAGAGAGAGAAGCTAAATGGATAAATTCATGCTGGATGAGGCTGGCAATTGTCTTGTCTTGGCCCCCATGTTTGTCATTTACACCTGTACAGGGTACATGTAAAACCACCATCTGCATTCCCAACTCTTCTTTGGCAGTGTTTTGTAGAATCTCTGCCCTATCGTTTGGTGTTGCTTTTTGTTTGTTTGTTTGTTTTGGTTTGGTTTTTGCACAAGTGACTATGGGAGGAACAAGGTATGGAATCCAGTTCAGGAAAAAATGTATTTGAGGAACTAAAAGACCTAACAGGTTGCAAACAATGGACAGAAGCAGTTCCCTGTTTCTGCTGGGATCATGTAGGAAAGGTGTTTAAACTGATTTTAAAAGACTTTAAAGGTTAAAGAACTTGAGGAGGATCCTGGAATTGCAAGGGAGTCAGTGCTGCATGGAAAGGCAGTCTTGCAGAATTACTTGTAGTAAGTGATTTGCAGTCCCTGTCAAAAACAGAAGAGGCAGCTTTTCTTCTCTTCTTACATCTGAATGTTGGAGATGGATAGCTGCAGGATAAGTACCTGATTCACAACTTTTGCCACAGCACCAGGCAGGGGACTGTTGTTTAAAACAACAGGACCTGTTGTTTACCTCTACTGCCAGCAATGACCACAAAGTCAGGAATCAGTGGAGAAAGAAGTGGTCCTGCCACGACTCCAGCACTGAGGCTGAGCCAGTAACATAAGAACAGGATAAAGTAGTCCCTCTCTGGTGAAATTCTTTGTTGTACATGGCCAGTGCCCTGTAGCACCTGTGCAGCATGAAACAAAGGCTCACTGAGGGCAACAAGACCTGTAAGGGTTTATTAATTTGTTCAATCCAAAGCCACTGTGTTATTTGTATCCTGCTTACTGAACCATTCTGCAATCAAAATGAATGCTAGCATAAAGCTGGGGAGAACAGAAGAAAGCAAACTGGAGAGAATAGGAAAATGAAGAAAAAAAAAAGAAAAAAAAAGAAAAAAAGAAAAAAAAGGAAGTACTATTGCATTAGCTAGAATGTTATGATATCCTTTTTGTTCTCAAAATACAACATTTTTTGTATGTGCAGAGTTCAGCTGCCAGAGTTAATCTAGGCTTAGATAGCTTGCCAGAAGAGGTGCATGTACATAGTGTGCATTCAGAGCTTGTTCTAAAAGAAAAATAATATAGTCAAAGATCGTTTTCTCTTCAGGGATGGATAGTCCAACAAGAACTACATTATACAGATTATTTGTATACTGACTGAGAATGAAGCTGACCTTGCAATGATTTATGAATTTCAACATTAAAAAAAAAAAAAAAAACATAAAGCAGTAAAACAAACTATATCAGAAACAAATTATAGTAAATGAAAGATGATTGTGGTTTTGGCCTTGTAGGAGTTTATGGTGTTTTGATTGTATTGTGCCCTTCATTTTTGTTACAAGTACCAGGAAATCAGCTCACTAAAGTTCACTACGGAATCACCTTGCAATTTCAGGTGCAGCTGGAATTCTGTCAGGATCAAACTACAAGGTCATTTTAAGGAGATTCTTACTGAAATGTTGTGAGGTAAGGAACTTCACATACCTGTGTTACAAGTGTTAAGCTTCTTATCATCGTGATTATCAACAGCATGACAGATTTAGGGCCTGATCTTGGAGACTTTACAGAAGGAGATAACTTTATTTTAACTATTTTGATAGCCTAGAATCAAAAGAGAATAAAAGGACTGGAGAGAGTCATAGCAGGTGAGGTGGCCCAAAGGCAAGCTCAGTTATACATGATCTTGGCGTGTATACATTTTTGGCATGTATTTGTTTAATGCAATTAAAATTGTATTAAATGATACATATATCATTTGGGGCATGTATTTATTTAATGCAATGAAAGTTGCACCATCATCATAACCATTTATTTAAAATATTGGATTACTTTATCATAAGAAAAAAATTAACAATATTTACTTTAGATTACTTTAAATGTCACTTGCTACAGTTTTAGCCTATTAACTAGTTGCAAAGTGGGCATAGCAATCAGATTTTTCTCTTCCTTTTGCTTCAACCTGTTAAATATGAAAAAAAAAATCATTATTTTTTCACTCTTTTGAATCGCTTTTTTCTTCAAAATAACACCTTTTTTTTTTTTTCTTCTTCAGTTGTTCCCTATAGGCCATGTTTCCTAATTGCCAGTCACTCTCTTTCTTCTTTGGCCTCTCTCCAGCTGGCCCACATTTCCTCAAGTGCACTGCTGAAGCAGATACATTAACTAAGGCTTTACCAGTTATATGAAGGGTAGAAAATGTACATTAGTGTCTTACAGATAAACTTGGATGTATTATCGTACTGAAACCAATTATGTGAAAACTAGAATTACTGTGGAACAAGATAAGGCAGGGATTCTTTTGCCAGAAAAATAAAGCAGGTAGCTAACATTATTGAGAATTTTGCTCACTGAGATGAACATTGCTACCTGACTGAATAACTGCTGTTGGGGAGTGATTTGAGCATTCGTGAAAAAAAAAAAAAAAAAAAAAAAAATAGAAGAAAATCATGTTATCAGATCTTTTGTCACTTCTTCTTTAATCATATTTTTTCCAGATGAAGTTACTGGCAAATATATTAAATTAATTGTGAAAATTACTGGCTTTGAAAGCAACCAGCATTCTAGCAGGGTGGGATCAGTATTTTAGAAAGATTTGTCAATGAAAAAAATATAAAATTTTAAGTATCTGCTTCTGCCTGCAGACTATAATTTACCTACCTTAGAGCAAGCCTAAAATGTCCTTCTGCAAATTAAAGCAAAGTATATATTTATGCAATGAAAGCTCTTCATATTTAGACTGCTCTCTTCGTTGTTATTAATGCATTTTTCTCCTTTCAATGTTTAATTGGAACACATATTGCAAATATTTGGAAGTCTCAATGTCCCCTTACCACTTAAGTGGCAGTAAAATTTTTATTTCCCAGACACCTTACAATTTATGAGAGGGATTTGGGGACTCAAATTTTGTAATAGAATTATTTATCATTATGATAGTATTTTACCCATACTTCAGGGTATACTTTATGGAATTAACTCTGGTACTCTGTGGCTAAAAATCAGACTTTTATTGCACCTTTGTGATATTATGCTGGCAAAAGTCAAAGTGAAGAAGGTCTGAATACGAACTTGAATGGGCAAATCTCGTTTGGAAATCCAAGTGCTGTGTGAAGTGGATTTGATGGTAAAACAAATGGCTACAAAGTTTGTCTACCAAAATTGCTCTTTGCTGCACTTGGCTAGAGATTCTTTACTCCCTACACTTACACAATACAACACTGCACTGTTCTCTAAATGCTGTATTTCAGCCCAGATGTAACAGCCTCAAAAAAAGTGGGTTAAGTGGTTATTGTAGGAAACCTGCAGGAATTTGTTCAATCGGCAAAGGTTATAAGGAAGTTTGTCTGTCTACAAATATGCTAACGTAAGCATCATATTTTTATGCCACCACTCTTAGTTACAGAGCCTGCTCAGAACATAATCCAGTAATGTGATAATACTGCTACACTGAAGAAAATTTTCACTGTTGAGCTGAATGTTGATGTGTTGGTTTACACAGCATTCTTCTCTTCTAGAAAACCCATGTTTTTGTGGTTGATAACCTAATACAGTCTGCAAACAGCCTCTCCTTTTTTTTTCTCATGTTAATTTGATAAGAGTATAATATGCTTTACATTAGGGGATTAAGGAGAGTAATTTCAAAATAAGCATCCATTGTATCTCATCTAGATAACATCCTGGCTTCTGTATCGTCTTTTAACTTTACAAGCTGTGTTACTGGCTTGTCAGAGCAATAATGGCCAAAGAACGGCTTTTTCGACCATTTTTTGATCAATTACAGTTTATTGAAGAGTGTTGTATTTTAGCTTTCTCAAATCTTGTTTACTTGATTTGACATAATCATAGATGACAGCGGAACCCACATATATCACATATTGCAAATCTGCATCTGTACTACTGCTGTATGGATCATGAGAATCTGTAATGTAAATCTTGAACAAATTCTTTTAAGATGTTCCATCTACTCAGACTGAAAAAATTAAATTTACAGTAAATAAGGAACAAGCCCCAACAGTGTCTATATTTTCTAAGAAGCTTTGAGAATTATGCTTGCCCTTAATCATACAAAACACCTTTGTATAACTTTGAGATCTTCAACAAAAAGCTTTACACAACCTTTCAGAGAACAATAAATCAAACTTCTGACTTTTCAAAATTGCTTCTCTGCATTCAGGCATGAATTTCATCCTCAAGCTGGATTTCTTGAAGGGCAACAACAGACCTTTAGTTGCATTTTTTTCTGATCAGACTTTCAGCAACGGAAAATGAATTACTTTGATCTGAGTCACCTAACTATATTTATTCCTCTTATAACCTTTGTCTTCTTATAAGGCTTTCCTTTTTCTATACAATGGTTCTCTAACATTTAAAATGGAATTACAACCAGGTCATAAGACATACAAGGCCTGCTTTTCTCCTACCTTTTCTTCTTCTGTAGCAATCAATGTCTGTAAAAACATCTGTAAAATGCCAAATCGCAGATGATACAGATATAAATCACTATAGAAATGGTCAGATTGTTGGTCTTAGGGCAGTTTCTATGCTGTAAAAAAGAATTTCATATTGAATCATTGTGATCATCATTGTTTGAGTTGACCGGAAAAAGGAAGTTATGTCCCTTCAAGAACTGGTCTCTGCAGATAACAAATGACAGTGTACATACATATTGGGGGGGGGGGGGGGGGGGGGGGGGGAAGGAAATAATGTTTTTTCTTTTCTGCAGATCAATAGACTTCAATCTGCAAGCCCCAAGCTTAAACTCTCATACGAGTCACTGTAAGTTAACTGGTAAAGTTAAAAACTGGCATTGCTCATTTACACTGTTCCAGAAGCATATCTGGTTCATGGAAATAGATGCAGGATGCCAAGCAGATACTATAATCCTGCCCATGGAAACTAGAACTGTGAAGGCACAGATGCCAGCAGTGCAGGCAGTATAAACTGCAATGTCTTTATGAGAGCAGGGACTGTTCAATGTGTGGTTTAATCATTAGGTAAGATTAAATCACTCTTGCTTGTACCCTCCCTGGTTTAGTGAATTTTACAGCATGCAAACTGGATCAGCTTCAACAAGGACTAAATACACCCCTCACCTTGCACAAGATAGTCTTTGGCATTCACTGTTTGGACTATTCTCCCCCCAGATAAGGGCTCCAATCATCTCAGTGGAGGAGGCAAGTGATCTCTGGTTTCCTACATGATATACAGATCCTGTATTCCCTGAGACATCAGATAAAAGGATGAATCTTCTTTCTGTGAGTTGAAAGAAATGACTGCTATTCTCTACTTCCATCCCGCTTTCAATTTATGGAGAAGGAGACAATTTACAAGATACCCTGTTCCTAAATTTTTCCCTTTCAGCTTCCCACTGAACCTGTTGGCTTGCATAGATTACGTTCAGAGAAGGGATCTGAGAATTTTACCAAATCTGGTTGTGAGGGCTTAATGTGCTACTTGCCCCAAAGTCTGTGCAGCTCTTTTGGTAAAGGTTGTTTCTATCAAGAGAGCTGTAGTTGCTAACATTTGTGGTCTTAGTGTTTCCATTTAACAGTTATAAGGCTGGAAACAGGCAAACTAAATGGAAGATCCAAAATGTTTAATGATTTGTCTTTTCTTGACAAACGTTTTAACCAAACTAGTTATTTTCTTGTACATTTAGAGAAGATCTTTATATAGAACAAGCCTGAGATATTATAGTCTTGAGGCAGCTGCCACTTCCTTCCAAGAAAGGGCAGCCCTTCATGCTCTTTGGAAGGCAAAAATGCTATGGATTTGGCCATTGTGGCTGAAGATATCCATTATGTCAAATGCAAAATGCAATAGTCATGTCACGTCCATGGTAGATTCAGCTTGATGTAGTTCTGCCTTTTCAGTCTCTTTTCACAGAGCTTAAGCAATGTGGCCACCTGCTGAATCCCTCTTTTGATTAGCATGTAAAGAATCCTTTGTTTGGATCAGCTGGACTCCTTTGACTTCTCAGCACTGGAGGCTCAGCAACAGTTTTCTTGAGGCTTTTCTTAAATCTCTCTAAGGGTTTTCTGGGGATAATTTGGGAAGCTTTCAATTTGGGAAGAAAAGGAATGGAATTTTACCATCTCTACTTAGCTGATTTGTATTTTCTTAGTTTTTTGTACGATGTTAATGGAGATAGAGCTGCACCTACACGTTAGCACCACAGTCTAAGCTATCATTTCTAAATACAGTCTGGATCATGGCAGAAAGAGCTGCAGTGTTAACGTATAGGTGCTGCCTGCAGAGTTCAAATTTCCTTAAACTTCAGGGCTCATATTTTAAATTGGTTAGAAATGAGTGTGCCTTTACAATACTTTCTACGATTCTTAGCTCAGAGAGAGCTGTGATTCTTACAAAACTTTCAGTGCTGTAAACCGTCGTTGGTTTCTCTGCCACTGAAGTTCTGTGCATCTTCATGGAAGCTTTGGTTCTTAGTTCTTGTCAAGCAAACGTGACAGTTAGAAACTAGAAGCAGTAAAGACTGGTGTGTGAAAGACATTTTTAAAAAATCGAAAACTGTAATGAGGGACTGTTCTGGAAATGGAATAAGGTTCAGGTAGGACTCTTACTTCTACTTGAAGAATTGCTTATCTGCCTTAAAATATAGAAGTCATTCTAACATGATTGGAGGGTCCTGCCCACCTATCACTGAGATTTCACTCAGTGAAAAGCTGTAATTAACAGGAACACCAACACGTAAAGATAATCAGCAAAACGGCTGCCAGCTTTTTTCCTACACAGACTCCTAGCTCATGCAGCAAATTTCCAACAATCAAGCTCACTCTCATGCAGGTTTGGATCACGGGGAGGGTCTTGAGCTGCTACTACATAGAGGTATGAAAATATCTTAGTCCAGATCTAGGAAATGTTGAGCAGCTCCAAGAGCCACTATACTTTAGATGGTACCACACTGGCGGCTACTCCCAGTCTTACTTTAGATCCACACCACAGAGCTATTTCCTGGTTATATTTTGATCCATGTGCACTTTTAGTTCCCTGAGAAGCATGTTTTGTGTTCCAGTGAGAACTGGAGTCAATTTTTACTCTTATTGACCAATATTCATTCTAGCTTCATTTTTGTTTGATTCCAAATTTTGGCCATTGATTTGTCAGTACAGTTTGTTGCTCCAGGATATAACTCATTTGTACTCTGAATTCACTGAAGCAATCTTTTTCAGCATGCCAGAGACATGGCTGTAGTTTGTTAGGCAGCTAGAGCCTTTATTCAAACTCCAGCTTTTGAGCTTAAGCTTTTTCTCAAAAGCTACTGATGATTTCCAAATCTAACTAGTTTGCTGGCAACCTTATTTTAGTTATATAAAAAGTATTTTAGTTCCAGTTCGTATTCTGTTCCATGTACAAACATTTCATTCTAATTCTGCCAAACCTTTGCCACTATTTTTCTAGTTCCTGTTAATAAAATGCATAGCTTCCTGGTCTGCATCCTGTTAGTGCTGACACAGGCTCCTAATATCAAGTACAGATTCATCCCTCCAAGGACAGGAAATGTTCTGCTTTGCTGATTCAAATCTGAGCAGAAATAACACAGCCTGTGAAAGTCTTAAGAGAGAGAATTTTAGCAAAGAATATGAGAGTTATGAATGTAACAGTCGGAGTTATAAATGAAAAGGAGAGGAAAATCTGACTTGAAACTGGTCTGGAAGTCCTTGATAAATGGTAACAGTGATAGTAATGAAACAGCCCGAGAATTCAGCCTTACATCAGCAATCTTTTTTGTATGTTTTTCCTTCCTAAAGTTTTGTTATTTTTGTTTGGTTGGGTTTTTTAAATTTATTCTATGCTGTATGACTTAATATAAATTGGTGTGAGGAAATTTCAATTCAATATTGTTTAACAAAGATTTTGCAAGCATTTTTGTAATTTAATGTTGCTGATAGTAGCTTGTGTGTGAGGTTTCCCCATGAGGATGACAACTTTAAATGTTTGCCTTGTTGCTTGTGTCAATTTGTTGAAATGCTGTAAGACAACTGAATCCATTAATAAGCAGTTAAACCAATAGACTGTGGCTAACGATGGTTGGATCTTGAAAATACTGATATTACAGAAACTGCCTGTGGAACTGACAACTTCTAGACAGGATGCTAAGGACTGAACTCTGATGTTCCTTTCCAGGTCATTGGATTGCTTTGGCTTAGGGGATGTGGTGATTCTGTGTGTAAAGACAAGCTATTCTTTAAACTGTGCTATATAGGGTGATCGCCATACTAAATGTAGTTGAATTTCACAAATTAACAAATGGACCATAGCAGTCATTCAGCTGAAAAGAAAAATGATTTCAGATGGGGGGATTTTACTGGGACATAAGTAGAGGCATAGCATAAGGAGCTACAAACTGAACAAGTGTGCTTGATAAGGGAGGCAAAACAAAGACAGATAAGTTCTCAGGTTCTGAACTTTACAGTCTCTTTGAGTAGCTTAGCAAATCACAGTACAGATGAGTGAAATTCAGGGGGTGCTTTGCTTCTCTTTCCTAGACAAAATTGAATATCCTTCTGCTTAAACATGGTAGTGCAGTGGATTTACTGTTTTCTTTGGGACTCTAGCTGATTTAGCATGACTGGGCAGGATGCTTTCCTTCCTCCAAGCTTGCTAATGGGCAACAGGAAGTGTTGCCTTCCTTCCCTGCTCCCAGCCTGCTGCCTCTGCAACATCCCCTGCCTTCAGTGACAGGGCTTCCTTGCCAGATTCCTGCACACATATGCACACACTGCTTAAAAAAAAAAAAAATATATATATATAAAAAAAAAAGGAGGGGATAGTCCAGATATTTCTGATGGATCTTACAGTCTTATTTCTTTCTTCTAATCTGTTATATATCGTGCATAAATAGCTGCCATATTTTTCCTAGTGGTGAGTACATTTTGGTTGTGGTGGACTGTTCTATGAATAACTTTGTTATAACAATTATTATAGCAACATACTATTTGGAGCATGTAGACTAATTAGAATTTTGAAATTGCGATTGAAATCTTTGAGAGTGAAGGAGCACTGGAAGAGGTTGCCCAGAGAGGCTGTGGAGTCTCCCTTCCTGGAGATGCTTAAAACCTGCCTGGATGTGATCCTGTGCAACGTGCTCAAGGTGACCCTGCTTGAGCGAGGAGGTTGGGCTAGGCGATTTCACAGAGGTCCCTTCCAACCTCAAGCATTCTGTGATTCTGTGAAAAGCAACAGTGTTGACACCTTTGGGCTTGAAAAATATCAACAGATCTGGTGCATTCCCAGTTGTGGGGACTTTTTGAGTTCTAGCTGTCATGTTCACATGTTTCACCCCTGTAGAAATGGACTTCTCCCTCTGATGACTCAGAGGAAATAGTCTCCACCCATTCTTTCACAGAATAAAACACAGTAGTCCCCTAATTTTTTCCACAGCAGAAAATCACAGTGATTGTAGAGCAAGAATTTAATGTAGCCCCAAATACTAGCATAAATATGTGATTAGATTGGATCTCATTTAGCTTGTGACCTCATTTGAAACTATTGTGACCTCACTAGTTATAACAGAGTTTGCTTTGGGAACTACTGCTTTATGTACTTCTAAATAGCAGATCTGTATTTCTGAATTATATTGCCACCCTATAGCACAAAGCAGCATAGATTCAGCATGTCCTGAATAGAAGACTTCAGCATGTCCTGAATAGAAGACTTGGGTTATTTAATGTTTGCAGAGCCTAAGATAAGGGAAATGGATCTATTAGAGGCAGCATTACCAACCTCCTCTCACCCTTACTGTCTTCTTTGCATCAAGAGCTATGATTATATTTCATTCCAGTGACTTCACACCAAATCTGGATTTACACTGGGATGACAGCAGAATTTGACTGCTATTCAAAGCAATGCTAATTTGTATTGTAAAATTAGCTTGTTTCCTTCTTGATTTTCACTAATTTACATAAAGTTACAGACATATATGATGCCTTAAAGGTGCATAAAACAAACGCCCCTTTCCTGTAGAGATTACAATCAACAATAAGAAATAAAAACACAGTATAAAGAACTACTGCCAGGAGGAAATGGATTTTTTTTCCATGGATTGTGCTTTTCTATGGGACATGCACTCAGTAATTTTTAATCTACAATCAGTCCAGGTTAAGTACTTTGTTTCTTTTAAAGATGTAAATAGCAACGCCTAGTGGATTAGCATAGAAACACTTTATAGAAGAAATGCCTCTTACAAAGGATTTGAAAGAAGATAGCATTGTGATTTCTTCCAAAAACCTTATCAGAAAAGAATTCACAGCAGAGAAGAATAGCTCCTGCCTTTTCATCACAGCTATTTTCAGAAAAACAAGTACTGAAGACAGATAAGGAAACTTTCTGGTAGATTATTCCTATTATCAAATAGCAACTTCACTCCACCCTTCCCTTATATTTGGCTTCATACAGAGTGCCTGAAGCTACAGTTTTGTTGCAAGACTACCCTCAGAAAAATCCCCTGCCATTGTCAGACATGCTAACAAAAGAAAGAAATGTATACTTCTTACGAAGAGGAAGACTGTAATTAACTGCTATCCATCAAAATTAGGAGAGGTACCTGTTTAGCCTGAATAAAAGCAAATGTACCTTTCCACTGTACCTTAACTGGGTGCATGTGATGAAACTGAGCCATGGGCACATCCAGGAGCACTTTTCCTCAAGCAGAAGTTTCAGCTGAGATCTACATCCCTGTCCAATACTTACAGAATTTCCCTGAAGACAAAGTAATTGTTTCAACTTGTTTTTAAGTCAGAGCTCTCAGTTTTTTTAATTCATACGTAGGTCGTGTTAAAATTAAACGGATGTTTTATAATTCTTCCCACTGGCTTTTAGTCTTTGGATTCACTCAGAAAGGGGCCTGTTCCTACTAGTAGAAGAGCTTTGCTATCAACTCCAAGGACGGCAATTTCTCTTCTGTCCCCATCACCACTATGCTTCCTCTGCTGAAGGAAAATAAGACTCAGAATCTGCTGGTTAGATTCACTTGAATAAAAAGTCTGCAGGAAAAAAAAAAAAAAACATGATCTACAATATCTACATATCCTGTAGCTTGTATGCATACAGAATCCAAAGTTAATGTAATTATTTCCTTAATTACTAGAAACTCATAATTCCTGCAGTTATGCAGGGAAACTGAGTACATGCATCACACGTAGATGGCCAAAGAAAAGAAAGACAAATAAAATACAAAGAATACAAATACAAAGAAATGTGTTGTCATACATACCATCTCAGTGAGTGATACCTACAGCAACATGACATGTATTAATGGGGTAGTCGAGCCCCAGAGGCTACATGTGAGTCAGATCCCAGTGTAAGGATAGGCCACTGAGAAGACAATCAATAGCAGCTCAAGACTGTGATTTCTTACCTCCTATGACCCTATGACACATTTACACTGGGACGAGGAAGCAGGCCTAGGAGGGAGGCTGGCTGGAGCAACAGGCTGCAGAGGAACACTACTGTCCCCTGTTCCCTACTCCCCCAAAACAAGCAATGAATGAGAGTGGCAGTGGTGGAGAAGTGCTGTTTTTACCCACCAGACAATGAGCTAAGGCAGCAGGCTGTATAGGAATGTCTTCTTTTTCAAGTCCTCAGAAACTTAGAAGCACAGTAACAATTTGTCTATGTCAAGGTATTCTCAGAAGCATGAGCAAAAAGCTTCCTCTTGCTATTCCTTTCTTTGGGACAAGGCAGCAGCTTGCTCCTTGTAGTTTCCACAGAAAAGGTGGTTCAGGCCACCAGATCCTGCAGACCAGATTTGGCCAGTGGGCTGCATGTTGAGCCACGCTGGTGCAGAATTTTTAGAATCGATCAGTGTTAGCCTGACAGCATCCACTGTGATTGTGCTGTGAGTTTGGCTGGTAGTAAGAGCTTTTGGAAACCACTGTCCTTATCTGGCCATGAAGACTCTTGCTCTACCCGTGATCTTTGTGCACACCTTCTCTCTGCAGTAGTACACTCTGCTCACAGCAGGCCTACACAATCCTATCTCTACAATCACAGACACTGGGCAGCATTATAAAGGAAACTGTCATCACCCAAGAATTTAACATGCAGCTTATGGCTTTCGGAGTCATCAATCCTTACTGGAAATGAACAAAGACCAGCATGAGCAAGCTTAAGAATTACATTGAACTCCTGTTTCTGACAATGTTAGCCAGTTTCATTTATCCTCTGTTAGCTCATTTGTAGTTATGACTCCTCTCCATTCTGGAACAGAAACCTAGAGGTCAAAGCACAGGATTAGGAGTTGGGTAACTTAATTGCAGCCTTAATGCTAGTTCCTGCGTACTGTGGCACTGTGGAGGTGGTTGCACAGCATTAGGGAGTTCTGCATCACAGTGCTGAGGTGGGAAAAGAACCGTTCAATTGAAATTGGTGCTATGGTTCAGTTTTAATGAGAAAAATATTATATTCCAAATGTTCCTGTCAATTGGAAATGCACCTTGTTTGTAAGGCTACAAGAGTAGAGGGAATGTCCATCATTCAACTTTAAAGGGCAGTTTTTGGGTAAAAACAGCCAAGGTTTTGACTGGCTGACACTGAGACAACCAGGACTGAAAGAAGCTGGAAATTAGATCACAGTAGTGGCAAAAATAGATGACAGAGCAGAGCTTTGAAAAGTCCTTCAGAGGGAAAGCTTTGGGACAGAAAGGAAGTGTGAGGAATGGAGGGTGCTGCTCATTAAGGGGAGGAGATAGGAAACAGTGATGCTATTGTGGCAGTGGAGCTGATGAAGGTCAGAGAAGATAAACTCTGTTTTGCCTGGTTGCAAAACACTCATGCAACGTTGGGAATTTTTAGTGAAACAAAGAGTTAGGCCAAGGGACATTGTGGCCAGGGAGTGTGGTGTATTTGTGTGAATTGTAATCTACAGTGATTTCATTTTTCAAGTGAAAAGCAGTGCCTTCAGCAACTTTATGCAGAGCATATCTGGTTTATATCTACATCATATCTGAAGAATTAGCTCTAAACCTGAAGACTGGAAAAAAAGCCTGTCCTAGCTCTGATAGCTGGAGAAATCACCGCTGGACATGGAACAGGCAGCAAGGCTATCAGGGCTAGCTCTCAGGAAGAGATACAAAGCTGAATATTTCCACCCTTGAATACAGGCTTCTGTGAGCCCCCAGTTGAAGAACCGTGCCCAGTCTTTAACTGGACATTAGAGACAAAAGACTGAAGGGCAGAGGACCATAGCTGGGTCTTGTGGAAATAATGGGAACAAGTCCTAACAGGGCCACCATATTAAGTTGCTTTTGCAGAAGTTGCTTATAGGAACCTATCTCCTAGGAAACAGTAAGTATTTGTCTGAATTAACATTCTTTACCTAGCGCTAGATGTATAGAATGTGCCTGGGTTCGCTGCTGTTTAGACTTCCCTCCTTTAGCATTCCTACAGCTTGCCAGAAAGTCTGCTTCTGCAGAAGCATAGGTTAATTAAACACATCCGCCCATTAGAGCAAGGAGAGAACATTACAGTCTGGCCCAGAGCTACCTTCTTCAGCTGTCAGCACTGAAAGACACTTGGAACCACAAGTTAGTCCTCAAGCAAAACTAGTTTCAGCAGAAACTGCTTGTTTTAATGAACACAGCAGTCCTTCCCCATATGTACAGTTTGAGCTTGTACTTGCCTCGCTGCACCGAGTTCCAGCAAGAAACGTACCAGTGGTATTTTGCAAGTTGCACGATCCAAGATATTTGGATCTTTACAGTGCCATGATTAACACATAATGAGGAATGTTGGAAAAAAAAAATGTACCTTTCCTGCATTGCTAACTCCACCTTTTCTAATTAATGCAATTTAAGGTAACTGATACAGGATTTTTTCCGTCATTTGTGACATTCCTTAGCTTTGTACCACGCACTGTGCTTGCACAATAGAATTAAACTGGTCAACTCCCTCATCCTGCATTTCTTTTCACTTTCAGTGCCATTTGCTGGTTGTAATGTGTAAGCAACATACTACCACAAACACTTTCTCAGTTCTCCAAATCAAAGGTACATAATAATATAATTGTTGTATTAACCCTTCAGAGTACCTGTCTGTCTGTACCTCAGTTTCCTTCCTGCTGTCTTATAGGGAATGAAGGAAGACAACACGTACCTTTCACAAACATTTACTGTTGCCATGTGTACAATCCCCACCACTGCAAAGAACTGACATTCCTAAAATGTTTCCTTTCTGTGCTGAATCAACGGCAGAAAGCTGTGATAGGCCTATTAACGAGCAATGACCAGTAATGAGATTACTGAAATAGCCAGGACACATGGAGGTTTTCACTGAGAGGAGATTCTTAAATAAATTTAACAGTTAAAATATGATGTCCATTTAATCATTTAGACTGACTGCTCTCTTCAACAATAGAGGAAGCAAGCCCAAAATTCAAGGCCTATCTTTGACAGAGCTCTTCTCAAATGAGATAATGTATTATACATCGTCCATTCTCATTCAGATTATCTACAAGCTTATCCATCCTTCACTCCTATTAACTGAACTGTTGCTGCAGAAAATGATTCTCTGCCCATGAACTGTATGTGTATTCATTTAATTTCAACTGTTTTATTTCATTTTGATCAGATACACAGACCACAAAACTTATTTCTATTCCCACCCTGAAAGAGAACACCTAGGCACACTGTAATTTCAAACTTTATTTTTACCAAATATTAACCTACGTTTGATTCAAATTTGCAGCTTCTAGAGCATTATCACAATCACATTTAGCCGGTTAGTCATAGGAACTGTCAATAAAAGGGGACATGAGCGAATAGCCACAGGAATGTTTTCAATTGTTTGCATTGCTTTCTCGGGTTTGGTTTCAAAGTCTGTGAAGTCTCATCTCCTGTCCACCTTGTACTGGACAATTCAGACAATTCATGCCTGGCTTTCAACAACCCCTTTGAAAGGCAGCACCTCTAAGACCTGATAGATAGGTGCTGACACAGTGCTCCTGCAAACTGCTGCTTGCATGGCATCATGCTGTTTTCTGAAGTCTGTGAGGAAAACACCTTTTTCTCTAACAGAAACTGAAAGCAAAGCCAGAGCAACACTAACGACACCAATGACAGCTGGCCGCTGATGACAGAGCCATAGTGACAAAAATAAAATATGCTTTTTAAAGAGAAGATAAATCCAAAATGAAAACAACATGACCCTGGAGAGGAGATGGGATGGCCTTTTGGAACATGTCCCCAGGACTTGCTACCTGGAACCGTCTGCGTAACCCCCAGTTCAGCAGGCAAGATGTGACTCTCATTTCTTTGCAAGTACAACATGTTACATTACTTTGAGTTGTTTCTATAAATACAGCATGCCAAAGCTTATTTAATGATTTTACCACCTAGGAGTGTTATCTGCAGTCAGTAATGAAGCAGTTGAAATTTTAAGGTATTTTGTTGTTAAATTGCAATGAAGTTGGAAAGGCTGCTTGCCCAGATTCCCCTTTCATTACATATGGTAGAAGTCCTTACAGAAATCTAGGAGCTGGCTACAGCCTTGTGCTGCTTGTCTCACATGTAGCAAAAATATTATATGACACAAAGCATTATATAAGGCTGTGTAACAGACAGCTATGTTTAAATCCAGGTTTAATAGGGAACAATGTATGGTAATGCTACTGCTCTGTTTCCTCTCCTGAGCCTCTCTTTATCTTCTGCCTATGTACATATTTTCTGGGCCGTTTATTCTTCCCTGTAATGAATAATATTATTTAACAGGTAAGATAGTGAGTACTGGAAAAAAATATTTATGTCCCATGAACCCAAACAAAAACATGGAGTGCACTCAAAAAGCTATAAAGCTGTTGGGGCATGACATTAGCCTGAACACAGGAACTATTTGTTTAAACAAGTTTTCAAGGTTTGTACATCTTTATGTACCAGTTTATCCTGAGATGATACAGCATATCGTTCAGAATTGCATGTCTAAGCAGATATTTCTTAAGATGCAATTTCTTTGTGCTTCAGGCTACATTTTCATTTAGTCATGACAGCGTAACAAGCAGTCTATCTCTTGCATTCTGTGGGGCAATAACTTTACTGTGCTCCATTTAGTAAAGCTATGGATATTAAGTGCAACTGCTGT
Organism: Netta rufina; assembly: GCF_964035555.1. Taxonomy (NCBI): domain Eukaryota; kingdom Metazoa; phylum Chordata; class Aves; order Anseriformes; family Anatidae; genus Netta; species Netta rufina. Next base: position 26,996,768 of record NC_140129.1, read on the forward strand.
TGAGAGTATGAAAAAAGAGTATTGCTACATTGATGTCAAAGAGATTGTCATGAGTTTTAAATGTGTTCCTTATCCTTTTTTTCTTTTTTTTTTTTTTTTCTTTTTCTTCCGGAGATCTGTTTGAGTATATTTTTCAAGTTCAAGATTACTGTAAGCAAAATGTATACAGATGCTACCTGAAGCTATATCTGAAAAGGAAAAACTAAAAAAGTCCTACGCATGAAAAACTTTTGCAAATATTTCAGCTGCTTATGTGAAATAAAACATGGTAATCTAACACAGAATTGAGAACAAGTATTTTAATAATTTAAGGAGTTTTCTCAACTTTAGAGTTGTCTGGTTTGATGATTAAAATACAGAGCAAGGAACCAGAAGACATAACCTCTATTTTCAGTGTTAGCACTGACTCACTGTGTGATATTAAGTAAGTCACTTAATTTAACTGTCTCACTCTCCATCTCACCTGCAAAATGAGGGAACCTACCTCACAAGTTCTAAGTGAGATTAATTAATTAAACGTTTGCTGCACGCCTAAAAGTTCTTGGATGTAAGGTGGTGGAAAATTTATTATTAAACACATATATAAACAGGATACAAGTGCAGAGCTGGGTGGTTTCTATAAAGGAAGCTCATTTCTCTTTCATCTCTGATTTTTTTAAGCATGACAACAAAATAATTAACTACAGGAAAAACTGTGGGTGAAGCCCTTGAAAAGAGTTTATAAATTGAACATAAAAAAACGTAGCCACAAACTAGACACTGACTAAACTATAACTAAGAAAAAAAAATACATGATTCCATCTTCAATAGGGCGCAAAATTAAAGACAAAGGTGACTTCTATGATCCAGAAGTAAATTTACATCTAATGACAGTGAAAGGCAGCAGATTTAAATGTGGAGAAAGGAAATAATGTTTCTTAAAGAAAAGACATTGTTATTGAACTCACTGCCATACGTTGTTGGAATGAAGATCTCAGTGAATTCAAGAAACAAACATTTATATGGAAATATGAATATTCATTGTGATATTTTACAAAATGAAAGAGTTAAAAAACACCTGTGTTGTAGAGCACAAGTTAATTGTTGGCTGATAAGCATTAAGAGAATCTGCTGGGAAGCTCTTTGAACAGCTGAACACCCCGGGTTTACCTGCAGCTGTGCCAGAGCACCTAGCACAGGTCACTGGGGAGGTAAACCTCTGGAGCCAGTGGGCCTGTGGCCACATCTCGTTCAGCCACACCAGCGCTCCGTCAGCTGGGCCACACAGCTCACCTTCTACTCAACATTGCTACGTTGAGAAAATGGCAGGTTTGTTCTGTCGCAAAATTAACTATGTCAGCAACAGAAGAGGGTCCAGCAACTTTTAACTAAAGAAGATTTTCTGCCTTCTGTGCTCTCAATGGCAAGCTCACAATGCAGCTGAGATAACACAAAGCAACAATTTTTACTGACATTATTCTGTGGCCTTATAAGCTGATCAAAACCACAGCTGGCAAAGGAGAAATGGATAAAGCAATGGGATCAATGACACATTCAAAGGTTACATGTTTCCTGGACAATTACTTGCACCCAAGATTGTTTGAGGAAAGGATGCAACTCATCTGCACTTTTCTGAAGCCTGTTATTGTTATCTTGTACATTCATAAGCATCACTGCTGCTTTCTGCTGGTCCCACTCAAACAGAGCTAGGCCTTTACACGAACCATGACTGTGAACTCTTTACAAAGTTTTGGCATGCTGCTGGTGTGTGTTACTCTGGCAGGGGCACATGCACAGGAAAAATCATGTGCTCTGTCCCCTTAAAAGCAGTCTTCTAGGTTAAGAAACAATTTAAATTATACCATTTAGTAAATATAAATGCAAGTGGATTGTTAACCTTCATTGTAACATTTCTTACGCTGTGAATTCCAGAACATACTAAGCTATTCATCTACTTTAAATGTAATTCTAAATATATATTTGATACAGCTGATACATTTCTACCCAGTTAGCATTGCAGAGACATACGGACAAAACCTTAGGCCCTCCACCAAGAATGGCAGGACCTTTCCATTCAGCCCTTCTTTCCCTCTTCATTACAGAGCTAAAAGACCAAGATGGAGAAGTACAGAAGTAACAACAGCAAGGGTTATGTAGTTATATTAAAAGGAAACAATGACTCACTGTTAATGTGTTTACTTGGCCTGTATGCTTCAGGATGAGTGAATATTAGTATAGAAATCTAGTTCTTTTATTCTCTTTTTATTTAGCTTATTACTAGCTCATACTACTGCCTTGGTTAAGTCAAACAAGACTAAGAATAAACAAGAGGTGCTTGTCACCCAGCATTACCACAATGCCACGTGCTCACTCCGAGCTGCTTGTGTATACATTTTAGCAGCTGTTTTTTCCTGTCTGTCCACAGCAAATGGGTAGGTTGCCTCACAGAGTACGTGCGCGTTGTCCTTTTCCTGCACCCAGCCCATATCTGTAACCTTCTCTCTGCAGCCTGAGAGCCTTCCCCATTGCTGCTATCCCTCTCCTCACCCCAGCTGGGCCAGGGAGCTCCTTTTTCTTCTCACCTCAGAGACAGAAAATGAAAGCAAGTTCTCCTTTCACGTGTATTTCTGTCACTGGCTGTGCACACATATAAATACATAGACGATCTTTCTTCAGTGCCACATTACAAGCTAGAGAGATCATCTGCTTTCTTAGCTGATACTCACTGTGCTTAAGGAGGGTGCTCGTCCTAGAGCAGCAGTTTCTCAGGGAGTGCGAATCGGGCGGGCAGGCACAGGATGGCAGGGGCAGCTCCACTCCCGTTTCCAGACCAATTCACCCGGTGACTGTGGCTGGACTCCTCCTAGTGCCTCACAGAGCTGCAAGAAAAGGGAAGGGCTCAGGATATGATATCATGCGCTCGTTCTGAAAACAAGGAAACTGTTGTAGATGATTGAAAAAGTAACAGCTTCAAAATTCCTCAATGGCCAATAACAGAGAATTACTTTCCTGCTTCGCCTTCCCAACCTTCTTCAAAGACCTTTTCACTAAATAAAAGTGACAAACTTAGGAAACAATATTTACCTCATGACTAGGAACAGCTGAAGAGCTGTGTTAGAGCTGAGCCATCTCAGAGCATTGTTGTGTTCCCTGTCGCGGTCCGTTTGTCTGTGCGTACACCATATCTCAAGCTCTGACCTTGCTGCCCAGAAAGATACACTCAGGCAAACACACATTGCCAGCTCCCTGCAGCCACAGCTGGATTTGCATAAGCAGCAAGGACTCCCAATCATCCACTCCTTGGCAGTACCCAGACCTGTTTATTGCCCTTTCCAGTGAAAGTAATATCGTCTAAAGCACCTAAGTGACTTAGGAATCCAATTAATATTTTCTAAAGCAATGTAAGCAAACAGGCTTGTAAATCTCCTGGAAAGTCAAAGTGATTTTGTGCAGATTTGTTAGGTTAAGTTTTACTCCCTAGATCTCTTTCTACTTGCAAGCCTACTTTAGAAATAATAATCCATTTGCAGGGCTATATTATTATAAATTTATTCCACAGACCATCATTTATGGTCTTTAAAAAAGACATTAGTAAACACTTGAAGCAAAGCAGATGTCTGAACTCAACACAATTGTTCCTAACCTGAATTTATCTTTGAAGTATGCTGTCTCTGTTTTAGATCTGATGAAGCACCTGCATGCCTAAAAGCTTATCTATTTTTTTGTTGTTGTTTGTTTGATTGTTTTTTTGTTTGTTTGTTTGTTTTTTCCAACTTTATCAATTGGACTAATAGAGGAGACACTTATTTTTCTCTCAAGTAGCCAGGATATTTTTATTTCTGTTGTAATCTCATAAAACACTATCAGAAGAAAATTTGCTACAGCCTTCGAGCACACAACATTTTTATGTAGTTTGGAATTGCTAAGTACTCTGCAACGGCACTGTGCTTGCCTTTCAGATTTCTTTTTTGTGTTAAGAAGTTCCCATGATTTTTTTCATGTAATTCATCCCAGATTCAGCATTAAGACCACCCATGAGTGATATATTGTAGTTTACTGTCATTTTCAAGCTCCTGTATTGGCCTTTGGCTTAATGGCTTGGGTTTGGGGGAACCTTACCATATTAAAGCAGTTTAGTGATTTGGCATTTTGTATTTCAGTATTTGTCAGACAAATCCTTCTACTGTGCTGCGCAACAGGGTGTTGCTCTTTCAGCTCTATTGTTTGAACAGAAATATTTTGCTGCCGGATTTCTTGTTCCATTTGTGTGCTTTGTTAGTGGACTTTCAATTTCAGGAATTTGTTCTATCTAGGAGCATAGTGGAAGAAGAATACTTTGTAATATTCATAATATTTATTAAACAGATGATAGTATTATCAATGCTTGTTTATCCAGTGGTGATGTGTTGCCTAAATAAGCCTTTTAAAAGCAGTAGCAGTGAAATAAACAGGAACACAGAACCATTATCTTCATAAAGACTCCAGGGGCTTCTCTAATTGCTGGTATTTCTGATTCAAGGATTAATCACCTTTAGTCATTCCGTGTAGTGAAGGACATTGGAAATTGCACAGACATAAGAAATTGTGAGGTTGCAGGGTGTGATTTAAAATCACTAATAGATTTAATTTTGTAGAGTTTGAGAAGTCCCCTCTCAAAAGCTGGGATACAGTCTACATTACATTTCTACAGGAAACAAAACAGGTGGTAGCTTGGAATATTCCAGCCGAGGATATTCACAAGACAACACACATTAGTAACAAAGCCTTGAGTCCAGGCAGATGAAGCAAGCCTGAAGTAACCACAGGCATGTTGATGCTGATTCTCTTCTTGGTTCTCCACTGATTTTAACATTTATCTGACTTCATCCTGAATTACTTCAGTGCAAGCGAGATGAAAAGCAGACCAGTTCTGCATGGCTCTGGTTTGTTTTGTGGTATTCCTTTTTTTCTCTTGCCAGAAGACCATCTTTCTTAGACTCTTGCTTCCTCTCCCTATTTTCCTTCAATTTAGAATTACTGAATCATTAAATAATTTTGATTAGAAGGAACCTCTGGAGATCATCTGGTCCTTTCCCTACGTGAAACAAGGCTAACTTCAAAGTTAGGTCAGGCAGCATAGGGCTTTGTCCAGTCTGGGTGGAAATTCCAGTTTCACAGAGCGTTCCCTTTGAGGGTTCAGCCACCCTCACAGTGAAGTCCATATGGAGGGTAGCTCATGTTACTCTGTGCATTTATAAGACTGCGTATGCTCCCCCACATTAGCATAAAGGTACCTGATAGAGAACCTGGATAGAGACGTAGCTTGGGAAGGAGGTGGGAGGAAACTACAATATGTGGAAATGAGGGAGGGAAAAAAATAAAAATTTAGTTTTACAGAAAGCAGGAGGAGATCAAGTGTTGAGTAGAATGAAAAGGGATCATGGTAGGAAGAAAACAATGGCACATTTTACAGGGCAGGGAAGGTTGTGTGTGGGAGGATAACTTGGGTGATCAGAAGGCAGCAGGACCATAACTAAACTGGTCACCACCTCCAGATTTGGGTACCTGTCACATCCCTAAATACATTTCCAACAGTGTTTCATAGCTAAAAATACCTTGACAGTTCTGGCATGAAGTTGATTACAGGTGCTTGCAGATCATTTTGCTTACTTAGGTGGCCTGTGCAATTTCAGTGGGATAGGACGCTTCATGTTTAAGATATTGCGGACATTTTGGTCGTCTACTGAGTTCTGTTCCAGAGAAGTTGCCTTTTGGTAGCAAGTGGTACAGGTCCTGCAACACACAAGCACAGACACATCTGATATTTGTACTTTGGGTTATGTCTGTAGACAACTCCAGTTTTGATCACAATTAATCCTCTGAGAGGTCTCTTGACTGAAAGGTGCTTTACAAACATATGCTAAGATTATTCCTCATGACATACATTGAGATTGTTTCTCATGACAACGCCAAGGAGTCGGAGCAGTCATGAGAAATTTGAGTTGAGTACTATGATGTATAAATCATTTTCCAACACTAATAAAAAGGAAAAACAGAAATTGAAGAAGAATTACTTTTCCTTTGCCGATTACTTCATTGCTCAGGAAAAAATCAGTATGACTGTTAAAATTGCTTTCACGTGTCCAAAAGCAACACTAGCTGCAACTGCCTTTTGCAGCAGCATTAAGCAAAGAGGAATATGGATACATGAAAAGAGGGAAAAGATCTTTTAGATGGGTGGGATGAGTTTGTGTTCCTAAGAACTAAAGTCTAGGTGATTAAGAATGCAAAATCATTTTTAGTGATGTAAACATGTTAACTGATGAATCCTCACAATACTGTTTTGAAGCAGGGAAGGCTTATGCCTTGTTTTGACAGACAGAGAAACACGGACAGAAAAGGCTAAGTTCTTACCAGGATCCTTGCCAGCATCTTTCAAAGTAATTTCCAAGGAAGATCTTCCCCTGCAGAAATCTGGTAGCTACAGACATCTCTCCAACTTTGCCTCTGGTGCTATGGGAGAACAGAGAGGGTCACAGTTGTTAATGCTATTGGCCTGGCCTTTTTTGGAGCTTGGACTGGATTATAATCTGAACAGAGAACAAGCAGAAACAACCTTTTCTATATGATGACTCAACTTGCCAGGGGAGGATTAGTCAAAGGAAATTTGTGTCTGTCTGTACTAGTTAGAAATATGTACCCATCAATGCGTAAGTCAAAGCAACGCAAACTCAAAGCTGTGTAGGGCAACAGGAGTGGAAACCTGAGTTGAGCAGTCATAGCTTTTTTGCTGTTGGCACTCCACCATCAACAGAAGTAAAAGGAGAGGAATCCCAGGCTGATTTCCAGCACTGTAAGAGACCCTAGGCCTGAAGGATGTCAGGTATTGAATCTCACCTCTCCCATTTGCCATTTTCACTCAGTCTGTGCAAGGCATACTCCAAACTGTCCCCAACATACACTCTCATTTTCCTTAATCTTGGGTCAGTACAGGGTTGCTGATTTTTCCTAGAACTTTTCACAAAAGAAATCCAGGCTAAACCTTATGGAACTTTAGATTCATTTTTTACTGCCCTGTTAATTAGTAAAGTGGTCAGGTGGTAACCAGAACCTCACAGTAGCAAAAGTGAGCGAAGATTTAAGAAGTAGTTACCTTCCCGTTCAATAAATATTCATTAAAATGCCAGCTGACTTCTTTTTTTTTTTTCACTCTGGTAATTGACTCCACTTGTGTCAGGTACTTCACATGGTCAGGCCTACTTCAGCTTTGCCATTGCTTCTTAGAAGTGTCTGGAATAGAAAGACTTGATTATTTGTCAGCTAAAATAAATTCAGTTAATTTTTCCCTAATACTGATAAATGTAGCCTGAATGTTGTCAGCAATAGGGTTTGGCTATACCTGTGTTCACACAGCATTTGGAAGAGGCCCAAACAGCAAAATCTTTCCGGAAGCTCTCTTCATTGGAACTTCTCTGTACAACAAAGTATTGTTGGGAAAAAAATGGAGATAAGTGGGACCTCAGCAGTGTAACTGTGTGCATTCTGGTGTGCCTAGAACTTCAGGAGTTTAAAACTATGATTTCTATCATGATAATAAAGGTTGCTAACAACTCTGTCTGGAGAAGTGCCTTCATTAATCTTTATAATGCAGGGACTATCATATACTCTGTATGTTCGCAACTTGTTAATCCTAGGTTTATAAAGTCCCTGCTTCCAGTGTGCCTTGATGAACCCATAAACTTTGCAAATTCAACCCCACACAACATCAGCCTAAACCACTGGACCCAGTCTCTGGGTCCCAAGCTCCTAACACAATCTTAACAGTGTTTAGATAACTATTCCTATATAACTGTAAAGACACATAGGTGGGCTGAGAATCCATCAGCATAGGATGTAGGCCTGGAACTGGTGAATCAGAATGGGAGAACCCCCTGATTGCTTATTCGTGGTTTTCTCAGTTTTACCAAGGCCTACAAGTTTCTGCGTTGGCCCATTCAGAGTGAAAAGGGAAGACAAAAGCCAATACCAAAACCACTTGTGTAGCAAAGGATTTTCTTTATCACCAACCTTAAAAAAAAAAAAAAAACTCTCAAGTTACACATCTTTGCAAAATAGCAAGTCATTTGTCTTTTCTCAGTCTGATCACACTCCTATGGCTTCCAAGTTTTATCAGCATCTCAGGTGAGATAGAATGCCTCCTGTTGCTCTCTCCAGATTTCTTAATATTTGACAATGATTTGCTCTCATCTATGGAGAAGCCTCCCTCTTTATACGTAGACTGCTTCCTTTTGTCATCTACTCCAACCAAAATCCTCCAACTCCTTCTGTGTAAATTAAATTAGTCATTTTGTGGGGCTGGGATAGGAGTGAGAGACATTCAGAGATAATAGCCTTTGACTGCTAGGTGTTGAAAATGTTAGTTGGTCCAGGAAAGGTCAAGAACTGTCCCTGGACTGTGCTGTATAATAGTTGACATATAGTGTAGTATAATAATATAATAGTTGACTGACATGGTTGGGGTCAATCTGGACTTTCAGTACTCAATACAAAATACAGAATGGCAAACCTAATATAAACAGGCTCACAATACAAAAAGAGCTTACAATTTGATGTAGATATTCTTGCTTCTACGATATGCATCTCATCTTTTGCAACAAAAGCTACAGGAATACCAAATAGTTATTGGTTAGGATGAGAAGAAAGGATGAAGAAAAAAAACATGATTCAGACTGGGTTACTTGCTAAAGAAAACAATTATTTAAATATTAAAATACGAAAAGCATTGTACAGAAAGGGAGGTTCTCCATTTAACTGCTCTTTGCAGTTATTTTTAGTCATTGTAAGTTATCAGGTATCACTTGGTCTAATTAATTGCATCCTGAATTACCATGCATAAAATAAATGTGTTCACTTGGGGAAAAAAGAACAAAGAAGAAAAAATGCATAAAGGCTGTGTTCTGTGATTTGCCTCTGTTTATTATCCATCCCTCCTGTACCCCAGCTTCTCCTAATGAATGAAAATATTCAGTCTTCCTGAAAATAGGTAGTAAATACATTTTAACCTATGTAAGCTTCAGTCTGATCACTTTTTCACAAGTAGACAGAAACACAAGACTAAAATTTATTACAGATTATCCTAGTCTAAGCTGAAGTAATTTCATATCTTCAAACTGCACTTCAACCACTTGGAAGGCCTTCAATATTCACTGAATTGTCTGCTTTGCACAACAATGCACCTTTTTGAGCTTATCTTCATTTGCTATATTCCATTGAGCCACTAGATGTCCCTCGTTCCTACATAAAGCTGGAGAAATGAGAAAATCATAATTAACCAGAGAGACTAGGTTGGAACTCAAGCTACGTAGAAGCATTCACAGTAGGTAGGATTTTCCTGTAATTAACACTGGTTCTTTAATAAACTTGGAGTGTGCCTGGGAATTCCAAACACTAATGTGCCAAACACACAACCCTATTTGTATTTGGACAAAGTACATGTAGGCCAAATATAAAAATGGCGTGAGGCTGAAGAGAACAGATGAAGATGACTTTGAGCAAAATAGGCTACAACCCCCTGGATCACAAATTACATGGGGTCATTCCATTCCCAACTATTCATTGACAACAGCATTTTCCATATCCACAGCCTTTTCTTGCTATTTGTAAAATAAAATGGCACAGTCTTGGCAGTTAGACTAGATCTTATTTAATCAAAGAATGCATTTGACTGTAGCCTAGTTGGGGTATGGGTGGGCCACACCACTGTGTCCTTTTAGATAATAACAGAGCAGCTGGGGAATGGCCACTTCAGTGTCAGACCATGAGCGTTGGGCAGCGCATAATGGACACAATAATGATGCTGACATTTGCCACTAGTGTTGTATCAAAGCAAAGTCAATCTCTGCTCTGAAGGAGACAAAATGTTTCACCAATAAAATAGTATCAGGAAGCTGCCTGTAACTGCCCACAGGCTGTACAACTCCCTTTCCCCTTCCTGCACTCTATCAGCCTTAAGCAAGTTTCCTCTGTGCACACAGGCCTGACCCCATGAGTTAATTTGTACCATCAGCACTATGGGAGACCCCGCCACAGAAAGTGCTGCATCTCTAAATCCATTCTGAATACTCTTCCTCCAATTAGGACTCACTTCCTTAGTAGTTTAATTTCATGGACTAGAAGAGAAACATCACACAGACAAAAACTGAAAAAAACCTACCTCCCAACTAGTTTTGCTTTTCAGTCATGTGAGTGGTGGCAAATCACATCTGTAGAAGAAATAGGGTTCTTGTGGCCAAAAGCATTGCCATTTTGCCTCACCAAAATGCTTATGGCAGAAGGTCACAGCATTTCTTGTCCCAGTTCTCTTTGAGATTGCACCTGAAAAATAAGGCTGCTGCCATTTTTCAGTCAGGATACAGAGGGGCCTGCCATCTCATGCTACCAGTTTCCTAATGACTGGGTGATACAGATTGTCCCTGCCAATTAAATATCAGATCATGGCACATGCCTTCAGCATTAGTTATGCTTTTAATGTCTGAGGATTTCAGGATGAGCCTAATCATCTAAGTGCCTTTACAAGTCTTGGTTCAGTTCTTAAAGATGAAGGGGGAAATTGTACAGTTCTCAATTACATGTTTGTTTGTCCAAGGCATTGTCAAAGCACAAAGAGCTGAAAATGTAATAACTAATTCCTACACAAAATACTTATGGTCTTCTCTACTTCAGGTCTTTGAACTTACCTTGTACTTCCCCTCAGCTATCCTTAGCCTGACTCCACTGGAGCGAGCAGTTGTTGAAGGCCCAGTGTGTACAACGCACCAGCCACTTCTGACTCTGCAACCACTGCATTGCCTGCAGCTGCTCGGATGAGAGTTCCGACAATCTAGCGATTAATATACTGCATATTGGTGACCAGCTTGCCCTAGGCCATCTACCAGTGATATTAGAGCCAAATCCAAAGCCCAGTGACCATCAGTGTGAGATTTTAACACAGTTTTGAATGGGATTCGTATCAGCTTGTTATTCCCAATGATAAACCATTACCAGACTAATAATCTTACAGTCCCAAACAATCCTTGGTGCTCTTTCTAGTGCTTAATAGCTCTGCTCTTACCAGTTATTTAATTTAGTCTGAAGCTAAAAGTTGTTTTGTTTGTTTGTTTTGGTAGACTAACATGTACATTAAACAGAGTCTTCTTTCCCCTCTTTACTCTCATTGCTAGCCATCTTTTTAATAAGAAACTGAGAACTCAGAAATTGAGAGAACACGCTGACCTATTGAACTGATTTCACTCTTCAGCATAGCTGACAGGAAAACGGCTGCCTGAGCTCAGGCTTCCAGGAAGGGAAAACCAGATGTTTCTTGGCTGCATTTAACAGATGTTATTCCAGTTTGCAACAACATTTTAAGATGCAGATCCCAAGAGTATATGCATTTCCAAGGTATTGGAAGAATGAAAAAGTGGAAATTTCTTGCAAGTCCTAAAAAGTAGTGCCAAGCATCCTTTTTTTTCCCCCCAAATGAATTTTTCCAGCTTTAGCATTCCTGTGGTTGATACATACACCAGAACATGCAGTGGTGCTTACGTGCATTAAATAACCAAATTGGGTAGATTAGCACTGCCACATACTTAGCATGTTACCTTGGGAAAATCACCTGATCTCTCTGGATCTCAGTCCTTCATTTGTTCTACCTGGAGCTTGTAAGCTCTCCATGTCTCTCTCAACTACCAGAATCTACAATATCTAGTGCAAAGAAACCATAAAAAAAAAACATAGCCCTGGGTTATTACCATAAAACAATTAAAAAAATAAAAAAAAAAAGTTATCTACCAGCTACTCAATAGATGGAAACAGCATATAAAAGAAAGTGGCTGAGGCATGAGTTCTTTATGGGGGTAATTGCAGATCATCCCATCAACTGTGGATGCTGCAAGTCCCAGAATAAAGTTGAGGGATGGAAGGGCAGAAGTGTGGGAAGACAAGAGTTTCCAGCCTCTTCTCTGAACAGATTCAGGTTGAGTTGTTCAACCAAAAAAGCCAATCCTTAATTTAGAGCATCTTCCCAGAGTAACCAAATTATGCTAGGGCCATGATGACCTCTGGAATAAGACAAAACTAGGGAGGATAGGAAAGGTATCCTTCAACATGCCTGCCCTGAACCTGCCAGGTTTGTCTCTGAGTACATTTAGCACAGGTACAGGAGCTCTCCTACCAAGCACCACAGAATTAGTGTGGTATTATTCCCATGCTACAAATAGAGATTTAAATTGACAGCATATGTGTGATAACCAAAAATATAAGTTAAAGATCCCAAGTCTGTGGAACTGTGCATTTCCCAAGAATAAACCTTAGCCCCTATTTACATGATTGCCTTCTTCCAGTTATGTGAAGTAAATCACAAGAGCTGGCTGTGATAAAACACTCTGAGCACTTCCTTCCCTGGCTGAAACCAGATATATACTTACCAACCCCAAAATAGAAAATGGTTCAACTTATGTTAAATCCTAGCTTTTTCATTGGTTTTAGAGTAGGCGAAGATGGAGAAGGCAACCTTGCTGAAAGAGTTCTTGACTTACCAGATATTGCTGATATTCAGAGTACTGTACAGATTCAGGTTTGGGAGAAGCGAGGCTCATTACAGGACCAACAGAAAAGAAGCAGAACAGATTTCATAAAGATATTTCCCTGATGTTCCAATGTATTTACAGAAATTTCCTGATATTCTCCCATACCCTTCATTGATACGTAACACATGTACAGGAAAAGTTAAGCCAAATATGTTATCTTTATCAAAGAGTTCTTGTGGACATGATTCAATTTCACCAGAGATCTGAGATAATCATGACTTGTAAATTTAGTCCAAAATTGATTTATTTTCAGAAAACTAGATTTTTTTTTTTTGAAAAGAAAAAACAAAAACAAAAACAAACAAACAAACAAAAAACAAACAAACAAAAAAACACTTTCATAGAATTATGTAAAAATAATTGAGTCATTTTCCAACTATTTCAAAATAAAAGTCTAATATTTAGCATTCAGACCGTTCTTCAAACACTTTGAACATAGAGACTAGGCATTTTAAAACAAAAACTTCAAATGTTGACTTTTGAAATGAAGATAGCTTCTTGTTTTGCAGCCAGTCATAAAATAATTGTCTTGTATCTTTATAGAATGGTGTGTATGAAATAGCAGGTTTAAGAGTAAAAAACACTGGCAGGTAAAAGCATAAGGGTTGATTATTAGATTTTAGTGTAGTCTGTAACAGAAGAACTGAAGCTGGGTGCCCTTGGTCTTTCATGACCACAGCCTCTATGCCTGCTCCTTGCATTTAAGTTTCATAAATTGTTCAAAACTTTATTGATAGAATTAATAGCCAAAATACTGCTTCACAACATCTGTTTCGTATTCTTCTCCCAGTTACACTGGTGCAACTCTAAATTAAACTGAATGCCTTATGTGAAGTCACTCCAAATTTATGATGGCATACATGAGAGTGAACTCATTTCTTTGACTTTAAAAGATGTCTGTATTTGCAGCCAAATAAAATCACAAATGCTTATATACTGTATGGCACAAGAGTGCCATCCAGCGGATGTTCCTAAATGTGAATTCTTGGGAGAAATCCCCACAGAGTTGACTAGTCAAGTGGCATGGGTTATATGTACTAATGTGGTAGCTGCACATCCAAACTAACAGCTAGCTATTGCTGGACTGAGGTAAGCATTTCTATTAAAAATTAGTAATTTGAAGTAGATCGTTGCTTGCCTGAATGTAGGAATGTGCTGAAGACAGAGGTCCCTGGACTGGCTAGGCTCAGAAGCACTACCATCATCTCTACACACACTGCATTGCAGCTAAAAAACTCTGCCACTTTTCAACCCTTTCTGATAGCACGGCGTTACCCAATCCTGATCAGTGCTAATCTGAGTATCCCTGTACTGAGCTTCACCACCCCCTGTAGTATGTCCTGTGCAGGGTCACAATGAGAGTGATCAAGCTTTGCATCTGGGTTCAGGTGAATACTTTTGTACGCAGACATCAATGTGACTGCTGATCCCTCTGATCTGCAAAGAATGGGCCCTGAACTCAGACCTTCCACCTCCTGGATAAATGCTTCACCCACTGCAGTATAACACAAAAATGTCTTTTTAGAAGGAATGGGCTCAGTTGCATTTGTTAAGACTTAGTCCCACTGGCATACATTAGAGGGGTTTGAAGTTTACCTCTTGAACTGAGCCACTCTGGGGACATGCATGGAGTGACACATAGGTTTTAGCTCCTGTTTGAGATATGAGTGCATGCCAAGCTGCTCAGCCCTGTTGAACTGATACAGATCTGGGTACTTGCAGAGAGGCTCTCTATAGCCAAGTAGCTTACCTAAAATAATGCAAGGTGGCTTGGGAATTTAGGCATGATGCAAGGTCATACACAGCTCACTGGGGTTTTTCACCATCTCTGTTTTAGATTTAGGAGCTCAAATTCTGACCTGAGCCCTTGGGTTTCAGACTTGGCCTGTAGCCAATAAAATAAATTCTGGTTAAAAAAAAAAAAAAAAATAAGAATGTATTTCATGCCAATTTTACTGATCTGCCTTATTCCCTGTCTCACCCACTCCCCATCCATAATGTTTCCCTTTGTAGTTAACTGTATCTCTTGCAATGCAGATGCATATGAAAGATTATGAATGATTCATGGATTTGTTTGGCCTGATTGCCCACAGATTAAATCATTTTGTACAATGCTCCTGTTAGTGCTCTGTATTCATCTAAACAGAAATTAAATTATCTGGGGATCTGAGGTAACCATTGCAGATAATACTTGCAAGACAGAGAGCTCATCCCAACAAGTAGCCATGTCTGCAATGGTCTCCTCAAGAGATGTAGAAATAGGAGGAAAGATACTTTCATTTCTGGGTATAATTCCCCTTTGATGCATCTCTTGCACTAATATTTGAGATCAGATACCAAAGATTCAACTTGCTCCCATAGGCAATACAGCAATTGAATGTCTCTCTTTAAACTCTGCAAGAGACCAGTGGGCTGCATATAAAGAACTTGATCATTTACCATGATTTCCATGGTCTTCCACTTGAGGACATTTTACTCTGCTAAGAATGATCAGGTATACACTAAAATAGCTAAAAATGAACGATTTTACCTAGAACTGGCTTAGATCAAGTAGTCACATTCAAAATTATCTGAAATATTAAGGAGTGTGCAAAAGAAATTCTGCACAAATATTTGCCATAGAAGAACAAACACTTGAATGCTGACAATGAGATTCACTCTTTAGGACTAAAATTAATGTAATTTTACCTGTGATTTTAGCATGGTACAATTGCTTTGAGACTGTGAGAGACCAGTAAATCAGCTCTCTGTATGCTTTGTAGTGATCTTCATATTATAGATATGTAGAAAAATGAAACAAACTGCCATTTATGTTTCTTAGTTCCACAATAGTTGGAAGAAGAAGAAGAAAGAAAAAAAAAAAAAGCCCACCCACAC
The DNA here is from genome assembly GCF_964035555.1 of Netta rufina. Classification (NCBI taxonomy): domain Eukaryota; kingdom Metazoa; phylum Chordata; class Aves; order Anseriformes; family Anatidae; genus Netta; species Netta rufina. Next base: position 27,012,229 of record NC_140129.1, read on the forward strand.
AACTCAGACATTTTCAAATACATCTCATCCCTTTCTGCTAATTAAACCCATGCCCACAATTCAAACTTTAAGAAAAACACGTCAAGTCCCCCATTTCAAAACAAAGCAGAACTTAAAGGCTTATGAGCAGAAACAGATACTATTTGGTGTCACTGGGACTATGACCAGTTTCCTTGCATTTGTCCTGTAACAAATGCCCAATTTTCAGGTGAGCTGCCCTCTCCCGGATAAGATTTTATTGCTGGCTCCTTTCCGCTTTATCTGTTCGGAATGCAAGTGCCCTGACATTGCAACAGGCTGCAGTGGGCAGCTGCAGTGACAGGATTAACGCTGACCTGTTTTTCAAATAAAGCACTGGAGCAAAGGTGGAACACACAGAAAATTAGTTTCCATTTTCTGAAGATTTTTTTAAGGCTTACCATTTAGGAAATAACAACACTGATGGGGAGGAATACTAAATTTAAGGGTGAGGCCAAGCGGAGCCCCGATACCTTCCAGGTCAATCAGACTACTGTAGAAAGAAAAAGGGCAGCTGGCACAACACATCCGGCCAGGGCACTCACAGACCTCAAAGGATGAGCTGAAGCAAAGTAACAGAGCTGCTCGCGTTCTGCAGCAACCGAGCAGACACATAAGGATCTGCCACCTTCTGTTGCTAGTGAGGACGATATAATGACGGAAATAATTAGTTAATCTTTCGTTTAAATAAAGCATTGGGGGAAAATGCTAAAAATAAACACTGATTCATTCCTTGTCAAGGAAGTTTCTCCTGTCAATTATCACATTGTTACTGCTGTTTTTAATCTAGTCAGATGGTGAGATTGGCAAATCCCTTCTGCAGGGGCTTCTGGGTGTTATTTTGTAGAGAATCTTGCTTGAAGGACTGATTACTGCTTTTATGGGAGCCAGTGGGAGTTTGGCCACAGTCCTTCACGCATGTTAATTTGAGGGACTTCCAAATGTTAGCTAATGATCTCAGACTTCTTTTTATGAAAGATGTGTGGGTTTGTTTTGGGGTTTGTTTTTTTGTTTTGTTTTGTTTTTAATCCCTAGCAGGAGGCAATTAAGAGGCTCTGGGGAAAGTTCTGCACTGAAGCTCTGGTCCGGCCTCTCCACAACTCCAGAAGAACTAGCATAAAAAAAAAATAAATCAGCAGTATACATTACCACCATACTGGCACATACTATAAATTTTAATTGAAGATGCTCATATTATTCATCTAGCCCAGGCCACGTGCTTTGCATTGCTCTGGGCTGGGTGTATTTATTGGCCTCCACTTATAACTTGAAAAAACAATTACACGTGTAATATTTTTTTTTTCCAGGCACAATACTAATGAAGAAGCAGTAGCCTCGCCCCAAAGCAGGAAAACATGTCAATGTAGAAAATAGAGGCACATGTGGGCGGGGGAGTTTCAATCCCGATTGTTTTGCGAAGCCTCACGTAGCTGTAAAGGAGAAACAGAGAGCAAAATAAATAAAGGGAAAGAAGAAACCATGGAAGCTGCAGCAGGCGCACAGGACGCCAAGGCCACAAGCCCAAGCAAGCAGCGGGACCGCGGCTCCGCGGCAAGCTCGCAGAGGGGATCTGGGGCTAAAGGCTGACTTAAAAGGGCTTGGAAGCGCTTACAGAAACAAACAAAGAAAAAAAAAGTAATACAAAATAAACCCCAAAACTCCGTCCCCAGCTGTGCTGGGAACAGCCACCAGGTGCCGTGCCCCCCTGCTGACGGGGCACGGCCCAGCCCTCACCGCCCCCCCCTGAGATGGCGGCCGCCGGCCCCCGGCCCGCGCAGGCCCGTGCAGGGCAGGGCCGCGCCTCCCGCCCGCCCCCCGGCTGCGGCTCCCGGCCCGGCCGGAGGCGAGGGGAAGCCCCGGGGGCTGCGGGCAGAGCCGGGGGCAGGCGGCGAGGAGCCCCTTCCCCTGCCCCTTCCTCGCTGCACCGAGGCCGCGGTGAGTAGCGCTGCCCCCGGGCCCCGGGCGGTGCGGGAAGGGCGAGGGAAGCAGCGGCGGGGCTGCGGGCAGGCTCCCCCCACAGCCCTTTTCCAAAAAAAAAAAAAAACATAAAGCGGCAAAAACGCCAAGCGCAAGACAAAGAAATGCAAGCATCCGAAGGCCGAGCCAGAGCGGGTCTGGCTTGGGATGAATGCTGGACCACGGTAGCTGGGAGTGAGGGGTTCTCAGAAAGGCAGGCTCCGGTCAAAAATGGGCCCTGTCATTCTGCGGCTGAATATGAAAACAGCTTGCAAAACATTTTTTTCAGGCTTCTAACAAAAGAGTTGGGTCCTTCTTTTACCCTGGTATCTAGGCTACATTGTGCAGGCTCATGCGTATCACTGGTTTTGTTCACATGAGTAATTCCATTTGAATTTGGGCTGTCAACGTGCGTGTGTAAAGTTACTCATATGCTTTCTGTCTTCTTTATATATTGAAATTATGTGGGTTTGTATTTTTTCCATTTGCTGGTGCAGCCCAGTAGCTGTTGGCATCAAGGTTATTGTGAGGCAGCACAGTCATTACCCTCTGCCTGCCTGACACCATTTATTTTTCACTGACAGGCTGAAATCTAAATGCAACCTATTCCAGCTATGCAATCGTATCATCTGTCTTCATGCAGCCATCTCTCACCTGAGTGTTTAATTTGTTTTCCCTATAAAGGATCCTTTTTGCACTGACAGGCTCTCCAGTTGTGCCATCTGATGCTTTTTCACGAAGAAGTCATGAAGTCTTTCATGACTTTTCCCATACTGTATCATCTAAATTCGTTCCCATTCAGACCTGATATCTGTATGTTTTAAGATTTGCCAGCTGGAACGTTTTATTATTCTCATTGCCAAATGCCCTCTCTTTTCTCTTTTTTTTCAGGTTACAGCTTCTGCTATTCTCACAACCTTGTGCATCTTCTCTACCCCTTTCTCCATGCTTGTCTAAGGGCAAAATGTCTTTGGAACAGGAAAAGCACATTGCCTGCCTTCCACAAAGTATGTTATTTAGTTGAGAATGTTGCTGAGTGTTACATTAGGCTTTCTTTTCCTCAGTTAGGGAATATAAACAATAAGCATGTACAATTCAGTGCAGGTATTTTAGTAATAAAGTTGATAGCTTTTCATTGATACAGTCAGCTGTAACATATATACCACAATACACTAATTCATGCCTGAGGAGTGTAGGCACACTGGGCAGCCACTGTCAACCACATACTCCCTAACTTAGAAAATTTTGTGATTTAGGTGCAAAGGAGAGCCTCCTGTAGGAAATGCAGTATTTAGAAGCTGCTTCAATGGCAGTCTGTGAGTTGTCAAAAAAATGCATTCAGTCACACCTAAGTGCATACAGATGTATTACCTGGAATCTCCCGGCCATCTACCTGCTCTGTCTTGAAGAAATCCAACCAGAAAGTTTCGTAAAGCTCTTGTGAAATCCCACAATTCCAGGAACATCAAACACTGCTCTTTCTGAGGGATGGGGGTGATGACCCACGTACTGGAATGACCTATTTCCAGTGGTAAGATTACAGATTGCTTCCAAGGAAAGGGCAGAAGGCCAAACACATATTAGACTGCCCTGTGAACACGGTGGGAGTTTCTCATTTCTGTCAGCTTAAAGTGTGAGAACCAGGATCTGTATTTTCTCCCTCTGCCATATTTAGAATGAGAAAAATTACCTGTTTTTATCAGCTGACATCCAAAGGACCCTCTTTCTGTCATGACATCTATCCCAGTTACTTGGTGAGACCAAGAGAGAATGAGCTCTTGCCATGCCTATGCTTTGATTTGACAACACAACCTTAAATAACATCTGAAAAGCAGATAAGATTTCTGAAATAAATATTCCCTTAAGGTCCAAAACCAAATAAAACCCATACGTAATCACATTCATTATCAGCATAAGCTTTTGATCAGGTGTGATATGTGCACTGGATTTATCTTTGCTTAACGTGTTGTATTTGTGCTACCTACAGATGCCTATTTCAGGAAGCTCTTTCCCAGAAACTTAACTCAAAATTGTGTTGTGGTTAAATTGTTATTTGCAGTTTTGGGAAATCAGAATAAACAGATTACCTGGGGAGATATACTATATAGTCAAAACTATACATTCTATTTTTTATTTCTATAAAAATCAGATTTTAATTTATTTCACAAAATAAACCATGAAAGTAAGGTAGTATAGATGTACTTATTTTTTGTCTGCACCATAAGATTTATTTCAATAGACTGAAAAAGGTGATTTCCTGATTCATATACTATAGGTGTTTAGAAAGATGTAGCAATCCCAGAAACATTTTAGTGTACTGAATTTATTTTTTTCCAGAAACCACCCCCTCATCTATTTCCCAAATATCGTAGAAATATTTACAGTATTACACCAAACCAAGTTGTATTTGTTTACTTAAAAATATGAAATATATCTAGCACATAGAAAATACAGCTGGATATATTTATACTTCTCTATTAATACATTGTTAGATTAATTACGATTTAAGAACTTAGTTCGTAATAGGGAGTAGTGCTACACACTAATGAGCATAACAGATTTCTTCTTGAAAAATACAGAAAGATCAATAATGTCAGTTTGCAAAAGAAAACAAAATCTGCACTTCTGAAATCAGAGCTTGAACATTAACGTGATCTGAATAAGAAGCATGATACCTTACCTGCAGCGTTGCGGGAGCGGGCAGGCAGCTGTTAATGAGGACAGATGATCAACACCCTCATCTGCTGTGCAGTAAAGGTGCCAATGCAGGACTCTACATTCCAGAAGTGGCGGTTACATACATCAAGTTTGCAGTATATAGAAACTGTAATTACACACGACTGTTTCGGAATAGTTGCCTCCTTTGAAATACATCTTCACTACAGAAAGCATTCAGAAGCACTGAAAAATAACATAATGCTTAACTTGTAAACTTAATTGTAAAAATTCAAGTAAGAGCTATTTAACATAAAAGTCCTTCAGATTTTTAACATAAAAACCTTTCAGATTTTCTCTAAATTTTCGGTAGGTTCACCTTCAGCTTTATAAAGACAACAGGGGTGTTAGTGCTTTACCTGACAGTACCTGGCACTTCTCTGAACCCTTAGATCAGAGGGGAGCTGTGCGTCCTGCTACGATTTTTGTGCTGCTTTCCAAATCCTTTCTGTCTGTCATCTTCCCCCTGTAAGAAGAAACAACAGTTTCCATCTCCTTCCCTTTGTCTTGACTACTTCAGTCATAAGCTCAGTCATGCAGTAACCGTCTTTACAACATGTAGCAAAGCAAGGCCCTTATTTCAATTCTGAATTTAATTAATATGGAAATATTACTGGTATTCTACATTCCCAGAGCCATCCTGGACCTGTGGAAATTCTGAAGTTCTGAAGCTGGGCAGCTTTGAAAATTAGTTTCTGTATTAATAAACAAATAAATAATGGAGACAAAATGACTTGAAATTAAAGTAACAAAATAGCAAACCTTGAGATACTGAAATTCATCACACCTGTTAAGGCAATAGAATTAAATCTGATATACTGAAAAAAAAAGGCTGCCATCCAAGCTATACAAAACAAAGAAAAGTGTTTCTGTTTTTAAAAGTAGGGTCTCACAACTGCCTTGCAAATTTTTGGTCAAAGATTTCTCCTTATTCATGCTGTCCTGCTGGAACAACTGTTAAATAAAACCACGACAAAAGCAAGGGTTTAGATGATCAGTAGAACCAGGAAATCCTGTAATTATTTTTGAAGAGCGCTAAAATATCAAATTGCCTAAGAAGAAAATAAAAATACTCTCCCCACATAAAGGTTCAGAGAACTGAGTCATTAACAACATCAAAAAAAAAAAAAATTCCCCAAATGAGTGATTTCTTATCTCATTGTATTTCAGAAGTCTTGATCCTCTTAAATCTGAAACTTTTTGGAGTATATTGAAAACAGATGGAAAGGAATCAGGGGACCCAGATAGAAAAAATGCTTTAATGAGCATGTATTTAAGTAATACTTAAAATAAATAAATCATTTGTCTGAGAAACCACATCTAATAGAAATATAAATAATTATATAATGAACATATAAACTACATTTCCTGAAGTAATTTCTGTCTTTCTACATTTCCTGAATTATTTTTATTATGAAACAGTAATGTGGCGCCATTAATTGATAAGTACTCTGTGCTATAGTTACCACGCTAATTGCAGCTCTTTAGGGCCTTGTCTCCCAGCTCCCTAAACTGTTGAACAATTGGGATTGATTGCAGGGGGGTTATTTTTAGTATGAGCCAGCAGAAGAGTTTGGAGAGCTGCAGCCATTTCTTGTGCGTTACAGCTGGTTTGGAGAAAGTTGGATAAAAACGTTCTGAGTTGACTTTTGGGTGTGTTTTTTTTGTTTTGTTTTGTTTTAATTCTTCTGAAGTTAGAGAGCTTCCTATTGGATAATTAATTTACCAAATTGAAGCTGAGGACATTGATGCTTTACACAGAGAACATTTTTCAGTAGCATTAAAAGAGCAGCGGCTTTCTTTGGAAACAGGACTGGTAAGGTAGGCAGTAAGTGAACAAAGGCAATGTAGGAGTTGAGTTTATAATTTGAAATACCAGTGATGAAAGGCAAGATTTGGGATTGCTGACTTCTAAGCGTATCATCCAAACTCTGAATTGAAGCAATTTGTTAACTGATCTGTTTTAGTGATTGTAGGTCTGCCTCCAGGAGTGCCTGATGCACAAGGGTCAGCAGATGCTCGGAGCTGTGACCAGGAGACCCCGATTCACTTAACTCCAGCTGAGCTTTCTGTTACCCTGCCTGCCTTATGCAGAGTTCAGCTGGGGTAGACAAACTAGTGGATGGGATTTTGTTGCTAAACTACTGTATGAAATCAGGACTTATCTCCTTCTGTGAATGCTTATATAATAGGAGACAAGGTTTGTGTAGGAAGAATAACAACCAGAAATATGTAGGAAGAGGAATAACTAGTTTCATAGCTGGGAAAAACAAAACTCAAGGGTACAAGCCCATTTTACCATTGTTAAGTAATAATAGCAGAGACCTATAATCTTTTTTTTCACATTAAATTATATCAATAGCAGTGGTAATACCTTAAAGCTCTTGCACAGCACTGCATCAGCAAATCTGAAGTGTTCTGCTAATGGGATGTCTTTGTCCCTGTATTTCTTTGTAGATGTAGCTGAAAAATAGGTGAATTGGCTAGGGTTACACAGGCAGAGTTAAAGAGAAAATCTGTATTTCATGACTTCAGCCTTTTCCCTTTTCAATGGCATACCATAAAGTATTGCAAACTTAGACATGTAGAATGCGTCATTGCTTCATAGCTGCTAATTCTCCTGGGTGGGGGGGGGGGGGGGGGAAGAGACATAAAGAGACATACACCTTTGTAAATGCTGCCAATCTTGTATTCTTTAAGACAAAATATTAAAAAAAACACCCTTCAGTTTTGTACGCTAATTCCTTTCAATGGCAGTTTGCATAAAGTGGATGAATACAATTTGAATAGCTAGTCTTAACAGAACATGCCAGAAGAGATTCTCTCACACGTTTTTGTCACTGAATCTATTCTAGTCTTACAAGTGATAAATCTTAGAGATAAATTGTATGATAAACTAAATGACATTAGATACGTGCATTCCATAATAATATGCTCTAGTTATTTTCAGTAGCTTTTTTTACTGTAAAATTTTTTTCCCTCTAATTATGTGCATCTCTGCCTGGACTTCCACGTAAACACCTGAAACTAAGAGATGCAGCAGGGATCTGTGCTGTAAACAGCTCCTGGGCTCATGTCCTTTCATTACTGACCATGGGAATAAATAGCAATAAGTACAAATTTCAGATACAGTAAAAATACAGGCATAGCTTTTGCAAGTAGGTATTTACTATCAGAAGCTTCTTACTGTAGCATGCAATCTCATTGTGGCCATTGTGATTTCAGGAATCAAAGCAACAGTTAAGCTGTTCATATTTTATAGACTGTGGCCTAAACTTCCTGCACCTTCATCTGGGAGAGGTCAGTAATATCAGAGGGGTACTGGGCTGCAGTTCACGTGGTTATTTTATGACAGTAGCAGTGGTGATATCCCATAAAATGGAAGTACCCTGGATAACAGGCATGCTCCAAAATGCACTTCATGCTGCCCATAGTACTACCTGAGGCCAGCTGGGCTTTCTGTCACCAGCTCAGCACAAGCCTGATGGAGTCAATCCTATTTTAAAGAGGGAGCTCATTTTTCTACCAGCACAGGAGGCTACTGGTGTAAGGGGACCACCTGGAGCCTCCTTGTTCACCATGGTAGAGGGAGGGAATAAAAACTGATGAAGGCTCGTGAATTTGCCCAGAAGAATTTTCAAAAACTTCAAAACAAGCTTTCAAAAGCAAAAATGTTGCTTGAAATGCATTGGTGAGACAAGATGTAGGATTTTGTGAGAAAAACAATAATAAAGACTTATTATAGAAATGCACAGAAAAAATGATTATAAGAAGGGCTATGTTGTTGGCCAGTATTACTCAGTATGCTTCTGGACATCTGTAACTGATTATAGAAGCCTCTCTTATGATCCAATGTTCACTTAACTAACATCTTCCACATCTTTGAAACCAAGTGAACGTCAGCCTTTCATAAGGTGTCAACTTCTGACAGAGATCGAGGTCCCTTCCAACCCCTACAGTTCTGTGATTCTGTGATACTTTGTAGTTTCTCCCTGTCCTCTTATCCTGTAATCAGACACGTCCAGGGTGAGCAGCACTTATGTTGACCTTCACTGGCACACAGATGGCCAAGTGCAGCATCACACAAGGAAGGCAGAGTTACACTGACTGAAGTCACGCTGTGGCAAGGCACGTGGTTAACGTACCCACACACAGATATGAGGAAGAGGCCTTCCTGTATCCTAACATGCTGTTGCTGTACTTTCTAAGCAACTTCTGGCTTTAAGAATTTCAAATGGCCATTTGCAGGAAACAAACCTTAGCTGGGCGTGGTTTCTGATCAGACAAGCATTGCTGCTTTTATGCACTTTCCTTGTGAATTAACCTGGGAAACTGAAACTGTTAATATGCTCTCAGCACACACACAAGCTGAAGACCCCAATGCACTGAGCTGGACAAATCACCCTGGTGCCTGCCTGCACTTGTGCTTGTGACATGAAATTACCAGGCTTTGTAAAAGCTTTGCTCCTCTCCTCACATTTCTGAAGAGATGGAGGGAAAATTTCCCTTGACGCATCCTTGTTGAGGAAGGCTGTGGGCAGCAGAGGTAATGGAATTTCTCTGTGGATGAAAAACGATCTATTGCAGTATATCTCGGACAAATATGGTATTTCTGTCTTTTGTTAACTAGAAATAATTGGGCTAAGCAGCTACAGGTTTATTGCATTTACCTCTCAAACCAAAAGAATGGATTTGCTAGGCATTCGTTACTTTGACCTTAGAACTGATCCGAAGGGATGCTGTGCGCAGGGTGTGCCCATACCGAGGACTGGGATCCATCAATTTCCAATCCTAGATCCTAAACTGGAATTCAGGCTTTCACTGAAATAGTCCTAGAATTAGGAGTCCTCATCACCTCATGTGGTGGTGTTTGTCACCTCAGACATATTACCAAAGCAAATCCCGTGATTTGGCTTAACACTGAACATAATCTATTTTAAAACACTGGCCATGCATGATACGTGTTGGAGAGGACGAGAGATGAATGTTGTTCCTGGTGCTTGTGTCTTCACAGAACACAGTGACATCTTGTGGCAAACGAAGGGATAGTGTCTCTTTTTTCCAGATGCATCCTACTTTCAGCTGATTCAGGGATGAAAGTCTAAATAAATTCTGGACAAGTGCTAATGAATTACTTTTGTTTATATATTCGGCTTTCCCAATATTGTTTCAAGCACAGGTTACCTGAAACTCACAGTGAAAAAAAGAGCGAGCCTTGCTTTCTGCCATATTGTAGATGTAGCGTGCCGTGCTTCATCCCTTCAACTCGCCAACATTCTTTGGAAAACTTTCAGCTCCAGGAACGTGCCTGTCCCAGTCTCGCTGATACGTGGCTCTGTGAGGCGGTGTTGCAAATGTTTTACTCTGGTTATCACAGGTGGCAAAAAACGTCAGGTTGCTTTTGATGGAAATTAAAGAAAACACTGGAATTTTGTATCGTAAGGCATAGACTTTTTTTTTTTTTTTTTTTCCTCCATCACCATTTTTTTCAACACAGTTTGTTTTTGACTTTTTACAGACCAGGCAGGGTTTAAACCCTGTCCCTGATGTTGTAGGACCTTCCCCTGACATGGTCGTCCTTTCCAGTTGATGCTCTTAGCTGTCAGCATGAAAGGAAAAACAGCACACTGCGACTGGAAATCTGCACCTCAAGAGAAGCCCTCTCCCTGTGATCGATACAAACATGCTTGCGTTATTTGCAGAGGATTTGTTTATCTTTATGGAGGGAGGAACACCACCAGTCTGAGAGATTTTTGGAGGTACAATCTAGGTAAGTTTGTCCCTTCACTTATACGTCAGTATTAAAGAGCAAATGCATCCAGTCAGTGTGAAACTGGGGACACTCTATAGCTAACGGATTCTCCCAGTTTAGTGTTTCTCCATCAAAATTATCTTCTACCTCAAGCAACTACCTAAGCCGTATAATTGCTATTGAAGATCAAGGGATAACTGAACTGCGTTATGTCTGCTGGGCAAATGGTGTGTGTTTGTTCCTGTTGCAGGTGTCCCAGAAAGCTTAGATTTGAGTTCTCTCTTTTTTAATTTGACCAAAAATACTGATTCATTTACAATAGGGATATAACAGACATGGATTTACTGAATCTTTAACATGGAAATAGTTCATTCACAGAAGAATGCAAAAAAGGAGCACATGAATATAATAACTTGTAAGACTGAATTAGTGATGCATCATCAAATACGACACTTATTTTCTGAGGTTTAATTATACAGTGTTCCCCATTCAGATGTTGTTCCTGGATAAAACTCAGAACTGTTGGGTTTTGGCATAGGTAACAGTATAACAATAAAATACAAAACAAGATAAATTTCCATTCTGTTTAAGGTTGCTAAATAAAAAAATGCCCATAATTTAATTCTGGGGGAAGTGCCTTAATATTCCGAACTAACAGGGGAAAGATGACAAGAGGCTTTTTTTTTTTTTTTTTTTTTTTTTTTTTTTTTTTTAAGATTGTCTTCCTCAGAGCAGCAACTCTTCAGTCTTCTTGATAGCAAACAAGGAAAACGAGGGAGCATTTGTTAACCTTCATCCCTCATTGACTCTAAGAGTGCAGCAAAATTCAAAGCTCATCTTTTCCCCTTTTTCTTACTGTCTGTATGTTGAGTTTACCACTGTCTTAACTTGAGCTGTGGTTTTTAGTGAGGAATGAATGGGAGATGCTGGATTGCTCAAAAGATGGTCCAGAAGAACTGGAAGAACATTCAATGGTGGCTTATAAGGTAGGAAGGCAAAATTTACATTGTCTGTATTTTAACACTTATTTTCCTATTGTACAGTGAAACAAAATGCCATATATTATGTACTGAAATACTATACCCAGAAAAGACTTCTGTGTCAGTGCAGTTCTGGATGTAGCTATGCAATGTTTTGGAACGTTTCTGAATAAAGTCACGGTATTTCAGCTTTGCAGCAGCGTGCAGCTCCCTGATTTCCTCAGTCGATGCTCAGTACATAATAGTAATACAAAATAAAGACCTTGGCAGCACATTCTTTGACTTAGTTGTACAGTTGTAACAGTTGCTCTGAATTCATTTGCATGATAAGCACCAGCATAAAAACATTCACTTAAGAACTTGCATAGAAAAGGAACGGGGGAGTGAAGACAAATAAGAATTACAGCTTTGCTTGTGAGGGGGAAACAGAATTTAGGATATCAGGAGCTGCAGTGCAATGAAACCCTTCTAAAAATAAGAGTAATCCTAGTATTACCTGAGCAATGTCTCTGAGAGCTCTGGATCTGCATCCCTCAAGCTGTCCCAGATGAGGAAGAAGTAAGTGCTTCTGGGATGCTGTCCCTGTCAAAATAGCGCAACCTTCTACAGGGTTTCCTACTGGGAGAGGATAAAAATAAGATGAGAAGATGGTGGCTTGTGATTACCTCATTAATTGTTAATAGGTTGCCATTATTGTTAATTATATTTTGATGATATCAGTCTTTTCAGAATTATTTTAAAAATTACTTTATGCTACATGCCTACCTGTACATGACAAACATTTTTTTTCCATTTTGCAGGGCACCCTGTGTATTTTTGGTGGAATGGTGGATTCTGCTTTCACACAAGCAAAAACCCCTCTCTGGATATATGATACTGGTACGATACACAATAGCCAGTCTCTTCCATGGGACATTCCAAGTCCATAGGTACTAAAAAATAGTAAGACCCAAAATGTTTTCTGCTGCCTGTAACAAGCTGTCCTTAGCTTTACAAGAAGAAATAAGTGTGAAACTGTGAGCATACTTTTCCCTAAAATTAGGCTGTTAAGCTCTCAAAAAGTCAGGTCTTCCTTTAACTGGAAGGTATTCTTTAGGATTTTTTAGATATTCTGTCTCTGGGATGATGGTATCTGGTATCTCCAGTCATTCAGATCAGTGATTTTTGACTGTTATCTGAGGACTGTTTTGAGAGATCTGTGAAAAGGAACAAGAAAAATAAAGCTATTGTTACATGGTTTAAATAATAAATAAAAGGAGCCACACTTCCACTGGAAAGTTTGAGTGTTTTGCAAGTCCAGCAAATGCTGCAAATCACAGATTATTTTTGTGTAGTGAAATGTAGCCTAAGGAAACAGGAAATTCAGTATGGCATCTCAGTGATTTGCTAGCAGATAAGGATAAAGGAAAACTGTGAAACTCTGTCTCTGTCAGCTCCCTGGTACTGCTGTATGAAAGGAAGCAGATTTCTTTAGCCTTCTCAGTGGAAAACACCAGGCTGGGATTTACTAGAAAATTAGACTTGTGATTTGAAAAATTGATGTTGGAGGAGTGTCCTCTTGTGGTCTGGGATATAAACTGCGCTTTATTAAAACAATTCCCTAGATTCTGCAAGATGGACAGAGTGCCGTAACGTACCAGCAGAGAATGAGGTAAGGAGCCAGGAAGTGGTGAATGTGTGAATCAAATGCCTGTTGCTTTGTTGATTAAACAGATTGCTTTGAAATATGTTCCCCCAAACAGTTCCAAACTAATCTCTTCAGAGACATGTGGCTGGCTATACTTTATTTCTTTGCACTTTCAATAACTAAGGCTTTTTCATTCTTTAAAACAGCATTTAAGAATACTGCTCTTAAATTTTAAGTCCTATGTAGAAAAATTAAGTCTTCTCTACTATGTTTTCTGTTTTTTTTGTTTTTTTTTTTTAATACTTATCAACAAAAAAAATCCTAAATGATGCACTGCAACCATCAAAAAAAAAAGCCTGCTTTTAAAAGTAGATTTGTAGAAACAGATTGGCAGTCACACTAATAGATTTTGAAATGTGAAGTGCAGCACTTCCCATTTCTTTAGTCTGAACACATTGACTCACCAAGAAACGTCCGCTTTTAAATGAAACCTCAGCCTAAGTGTTTAGGTCATGGTCTGACAGGATTGGTTTTATATCACTATGTGTAAAGATTCACTTAATAGTTGCTATTGGAAGTTCATCCTCACACTATGAAGTTTCACAAAAAAATGTTAAGATTTGACACAGTTGCTAACATGGTTACTTGTGTTTGGCAGAGGAGTTCAGTTTGGTTCTGCAGGTTATTTGTGAGAAAGAAAGGTGTTTGGACCTGGCACCCATATAATTCCGTCCCTTGTAGAGCACAGGGCTGTGCATCCACTTTCAGTGGCATTGCTCCTACTTCTAAGAAGGAGCTGATAGATAAAGGGTTTATTGCAATTATCTTAAATGATATGGAGATACTTAGGGAGAGATGGGCATGGCTCCTCCACCTCCCCAAACTGGGCTGTAAATGAACAAAAGCAAACACTTACCTTGTATTTTGTTTCAGCTCCACCTGGGCCTCCTTGGGCTTGGGTCCATGAGTCTTAGCAGCACTGAGGACTGCTGCAGATGCAGTGAGCACCACCTGGAGTCCTGCTGAGGGCCTGGCCATGGCATAGGATTTGTGGCATGGCAAATCCACACCAAGCAAAATGATGGGAAGGTTGTCCTTGATGGTGGAAAGGGCTGTCTCTCCATATTACATTCCCAAGAGTTGCCTGGAATATTTGCAATATGTCCTAAAACTAAACTGTTCCTATGCATAGCAGTAGCTGTGAAAGCAGTACTAGTGGTGCAGGTGCAGAGAGAGGGAGGCTGTAGGCACTTAAAAGGGGTGGACTTAAAAAGGGGAGGCTGCTCCAGTCGTTGGTTTACCCTGTCTTTTTGAAGTTTAACACAACTCAGAGCAATGGTTTCAATTGCTTGGGAATATTCCTGAGGCGGACACTGCCACTGATACAACTATTAACAATTTTGTTTACTTTATTCCTAAACTGTTTCAGAGCTTGGCACCAACGAACAGAAAAGGTCACAGCGCAGTAGTGTACAACTCCAGCATGTATATCTACGGGGGATACCTTGGTATCAGAGGCATTTCACAAGAATTTTGGTCTTTCCACTTTGGTAAGTTTAAAAGTTCAATAAATTTTTGATCCAGTACAGTCACTGTGAAGTGATGACTGTTGTAGGCTAACACGGCTTGCTCTGTGAAGAAAATTCCTACCAGCAGTAATGTTGTAAGTTAGTTTTGGCTTCTGTGTGGCAGCATTTAACTATGAATTCTGTCAGTTAAACTAATCCCCATCTGAAATGAATTGGACTGTATTATACTGGAAGAAGTTCTGCAGTATTTGCCAGTTCTAGAGCTGAGAATCAGGGAGTGGGCTTTGCTTTCTAGTCACTACATTCTTCAAGGATTACTGAAAACTTCCAGTTGCAGCAGAGATTTTCCATGACTTCGGCCTATTAATGCCATCTTTTGAATCTCAAATCTCAAATGGACCCTGGGGAGCTGAACCTGACAGGAGATGGTGTCATATTCATCATGAATCAATATGGTTACAAACCATATTGATTCCCAGAGACTTCCTAAATGGGTAGCTTTCATTATCTGGTGGTCATTCAGTAGCTACTTTGAAATGGATGATGGGTTTATCTCATCCTTCATTCCCTCGCAGGCAGAATGAGCACAAGCATTAATGAAGGAATGGTTTTGCTGGCTGATTTTCCCTCTTATACCTAGGAAATTATCTTTCTGTGACAGAGGTAATGAATTAACTAAGTGGTAGGAAAAAATGTTTTGTAAATAAAATTTCCATGGCATCTGTCATACAGCATCTGACATTTTCATTAAATGTTTATGCACTTCTGCAGTGTCAGAAATTAAGCTGTTAACTTATGCCATAATACATTTAGAGTAGGACCGCCTGTTCTCCAACAGAATAGTTACTTTGTTCTTGAAATAAATCCATTTTTATATATTAAGGTAAATTTGGTAAAATTATGAATTAGTATCTTGTTTTCAGATACAAGAAAATGGTTGTGTGTTTCCACCCCACCTCACAACAGTGGTCCTGGACCTCGTCATGGGCATTCAGCAGTGGTTTATCAAACAGGCATGTATCTCTTTGGAGGACTGATGGGGCTGAGTGAACAGAAGGACTTCTGGAAGTGGGACTTCATAAACAGCAGCTGGTACAACATCAGAACAAGGTGAAGCATACTGTTTGTTAAACTAAATTGACACAGAAAGAGAGAATTAGCCTTACCGCGTGATACTGCATGCAAGCAGAGGGGGAGATACTGATTTTTCATCAAAGGTAGGAGTTGTTCAGTTTAAGACAGTACTGCTGCCATCCCTGAGGCTCCAGTTGGCTTTGCTTGGATGAGGTGTTGGCAACACATTGATGCAGCTGTCAGTGATACAACTTTGATGTTCCAGTGCAGCTGTTTAGTTTTAGTGGTCATTCTCTTGAGTGAAAAGAAAAGTAGGGGCTAAAATCAGTGTTAGTTTCTTGTTCACCTCCCCATAACTGCTGGTTTCTCTTGTATTTAGCCAAGGACCTCCTCCGGTGGTAGGACACGCTTCAGTGGTCTTCAAAGACTCAATGCTGGTTTTTGGTGGAGGGATTTCAAACTCCAGTCCTAACAACGACCTCTGGAAGTACCATTTCCACACACAGACATGGAAGAAGCTAAGTAGTATTACAAAGGCAAACTTTTTTCCTAAAATGTATCACTGCATCCTAGGAAGTGGTGTTGCTTTTCAAACTACCTCAGGTTCCCCTAATACATCCCCCAGTCACTGGAAGGGCAAGCAGAAGGACCGCCACCCGCTGGTGACCATCCCGAAGCACAGCCGCTTGTGCGACTACTTCCACCGTCAGCCTCTCTGCCCAGCGCTCAGCAGGGAGCAAAGCGAAGCGATTGAAATGAAAACCTTCAGCTTGCCTCTGGAGCCAGCGGGCTTCCGTGCATTTCAAACCACTTCGGGGGCAGAGCTAGACCCAAACAGAGCAACCAGCATTTTGTCAAAGGAAACACCCACCCATCTGTTTGTCTCTGCAGAAAAAGAGACTTTTGCTGCTGCTGTGCTTGTGGAAGAAGAGGAGAGAACTGACTGTCAGAACGCGACTGCAGTGGATGAAGTCAGCAGTGACTCCAATGTGCTGCTGGTCATTGGGGGTAAACCTTTGTCCAGTTTCTCTGAAATCTCATTCTGGCAAATCGGGTTTGATAACTTGTCACCACTTTGATTGCAAGGCAGAAGGATGAAATCCCACCAATGGGCTAGGAGATGTTGAACCAACCACTTGCAAGTGTTCTGTTTCCTAGTGGCACACTGGGAAAAAAAAAACGAAGCCTTCTTGTACTTGCTAGGAACAGACTTTTTACAATGTGAACAAAAAACTCTACATATCTAAGTCACAACTTACATACAAGTTACAGTTTTTGAGAGGAGCATGTGGGAACACTGCTGCTTTTGTTACTTCTTCTTCTGGTCAGTGAATGTCAGGTTGCAGTTGCCAATGCTGCCTTGACAATCACAGCTCCAATAACCCTACCTCCATACCTGCCATTTGAGGTGCAAAGCTTATTTTGTGCTGGGGGAAGTAAAAGAAACACCCATAAAAACACACTGAAATCAAGTTTGTGCATGTTACGGTCATGCCTGGTTATGAGAGATTTGTTGAATTTTAATAGCACCATTTTCTAAGACACTTAGGATTGCATTTACTTCAAAGATTTCTGCTTTTTCAACTCCATCGTTGTTTTGTAAGCATACATATTGAGTATTTGTTACATAATTCCCCTCTATATCAAGTAAATGTAAATCTTGAGCTTTTGTATGGTTTTTTGTTTGTTTAAAAATTCGCTAGTATTTCAATTCACTGAGAAAGGTGTTTTTGTGAAACCCAGTGTTTCAAGTGTTTATTTTTGTATTAGTTACTAAGATACTGGCCTTCTGATTTATTTAGCCTCATGTAAGCAGAAATGATGATGAATGAAATTACTGGAAAGTGTTATTTAATGCTTCTCAATATGTGAATAAGTTTGTTCTCAAACATTTCATAGGAATGATGAATCTTCAGTGGGAATATTTACAGGTACTTCCTTAATCTCTCAAGTTGCTGTAACATGAAATCAATAGGAAAATTACACGTGTTTGCAAAAACCTAATTAAAAGTTATTTGGACCTTCAGTGACCTTTTTTTAGGACCAGAATTGTATGCTGCCATATAAATAAAGCCTGCTGCATTTCATATCAGTGTGTGCGTGTTCTCCAGGTTTTCATGAGTTTAAAATATGTACTTACGTTTTCAAAATGAACAAGAAACTTACCTTTCTGAACAAAGACCATGCTTTCACAGGCACCCGTCATCTCATGGCAATCCAGCAGGCCTGAAGGGCTACCCAGGATTTGCATTTCTCCTTCAAGAACAGTGATTTGCCTTGTTGGCGGAGGTATGTTTGAGAACTTCATACTGCAACCGGGCTGAGCACGTGCAGAGCACCCCAACCTTTAATCAGTAGCAAATTTTTCTTCTGCTGACTGACACATCTGTTCTGGCATTATCCAGAGAGCTGCTGTAACATTCAGACTTATCTAGGATTGATGAGGGAATGAAATTTATCTGAAAAGGGTAACAATAAAACAGTGATTTTCCAAGTAATGAGAATGGTTTCTGGCACGTCCACGTATCCTGGGGATGTACAACAGCCCCAGGAAAATGCCATCCAGCCTCTGCCATTCCTTTCGTCCTCCCCCCGACTCCCTTCTCTTTGGCAGCCCCACAAAGGGTTTAACATTTACTTGGATCCGATGCAGGCAGGACACGAGCCAGCCCTAAGGCGAAGGCTTGGCACAGGGCGCAAAAAGCAGCTTGCAGAACATGCCCATCTCCCCCGCGTCCTCCCCTCGCTGCTGCTGGCGAGCCAAGTCAGGTGGCTGCACCAGCACCTCCGGCTCAGCTCCAGTTCCTTCCAAGAATGGCTGAACCTCTCCAACCACCCCACTGCCCAGCCTGCCAGCCCCCAGCCCCTGTAGGCGCACAGGAGCTCAGGGAGGGGCTGAAGCCACTGGAGGCTCTTTTGTCCCCATGGGGGCCCATTCCCAGGGCTTTACCAACAAGGGTGAGCTCTGCCCAGAGAGGAAAGGGTCTGAGACGGAGAGCAATTGCATCCCACAGCCACTCAGCAGCAGGAGTGTTCTCCCTTTGTGCACACACAACCTGTACTTCAGGTCCTGTCCCAAAAACCTGCAAACAGCATCGGAGACCGACACGAGCAATCCTTGCTCGTAGCACTGTTATTCCCTGGGACGCCTTGTTTCAGAACTCAGTGCTGGCAGCTACACCCCGTGTCCACCCAGCACCTCAAGCGGTTTCACTCCCCGTTTGCTGGTGCCCAGTTCCACTTAGGTCTGGCACCGCCACCTTTTTGCAGCGGAGTCTTTGTGGATGTGCCTGTGCCATTTCTCCACACCTGCAGCAGTTCAGGAGAATTCATCCCAGACCCGAGCCACTGACTAAACACTGCTGCCAACTGAAAGCCCTGCGGTGGCTTGCAGGGAGTAATGAATGGAATCAGTCCAGTTGACAGCAACTACTGAGAAAGGAAACAGCACACATCACTTTTGGCTGGACACAGAGCGGAGAGGCTGGGGGCTGAAGCTTGCTGTTTTAAAATCTCTCTGAAAAAAGAGAGACACAGGGTCATTCACTTCCACACGCAGGTCCCGTGCCACTCTGTGCTTCGTTTCCCTTCATGAGTCCAACGCTGCCATCTACTCGATGGCCATGTCTGGGTCCCACACCGCGTTGGGCGCTATGGTCACGCCTGTGCTCCTTGTGGCTGGCTGGGTGATGGTCCTGCCTTTGCCTCGCGCCGCTGTTGTGACTAGGAGAAGGCCCAGCTCCCCTCTCGCTGTGTGCTTGAGGGGCCGGCCTGTTCCCCGTGTCACTGCGGTGCCGATGGTACCGCTTATGGGTGTCTGCGGGCTGTGAGCTGGAGCTGCCGTGGGCACTGCTGTCTGCTGTGCCGCCAGTGCTCTGCTTTCTGCCTTCGCCCATGACGCTTCTTCGCATCATCTGCCTTCCTTCTTGGTGCCTCCTGGGACGGCATCGCTGTCCTCTTGCACCAGACAGGAAGATGTCTTAAATGAATTTCAAACATTTTACTGTTATTATATAGGATACATGAACACGAAGGCAGGTATCATCAGTCTTAAAGACTTATTTTGAAGAATTAATTTACGAAGTCTTAAAGAATTTGATGTTCAGAAGTACAAAATATTCTCACCTCCAAAAATGTTAAGAAGGCCAGCTAATTCCTTGCTAGGTAAGGCTAGGGCTAGCTTTGTGACTCAAGGTCACACAGACTATGTACATTCGGAAGCCCTGTGGCATAATAGGAATGTATCTACAGAGTGAAAAAGTTCATGCAGATGATCCACTGTTCATACTACTTGCATTCTGGAGGACTTTCCTTCAGACAAGGTCAAGTCCCACAGATCCCATGCCCACTAGTGGCTGGAGAAAAACTGATGTAATCTTAAAACGCATCTTTCAGCTCAGATTCATCTCATCTGAGATGTGAGAGGTACTGTTTTATCATAAATCATGTATCACATGAAATCAAATCTATCAGCTCTAAATATCTCAAACTATTCGTCTTTAATTAGTATTTGGTTGCTGAACATCAAAATGCATGAACAGCAGAAGGATTTTCTTTTAATATACAGACATTCATACAGACATTCAATAAAGAGTGTGGGTATAGTTGTTTTTTTTTTAATTTTAATTTAATTAAAAAAATAGGCCATTTTTTTTTTATTATTATTTTTTCTGCGTTATAAATGGGTTTGAAGTACAATTCAGTCACATATTGGTGGGATTGTAGTTTGACCTACAGATAAAATGATGCCATGGGGAAATAACTTTCTATGAGCTTAGCTATTGAGGTGGAATTATTTCACTTTCTTGTGATACTTTCCTAAGCGTCTTCATCACTGAGAAATGAAGATAACCAGATGGCTTGATTGCCCTTTGCTGCCTTCTTCAGCTTTCCATCAAAGTCAGGCTTTGGAAACAGTTTTCTTTAAACAATCATTAGCACCACTGTACTTCAAAGCATAAAACATTCCCCTGAACACCGAAAATAAAAGCAAAGCAAGGTCCCCCAGCTAACTGGCACCCATTTCTGTCCACATGGAGGACACACCTGCTATCATTTTAAAAAATGCTGACCACCTGACAGCCTTCCTGGAAGATCTCAGCTCACCTGAGAATACAGCATACAAGTCTTTAACGTCTTTAAGTGTAGATGGTGTTTAAGTTACTAGTTGACAGCAGGTTAATTTCATGTGGCCTGCAGTTCTGACATCCCAAGTAAGCTGCCAAGTTCCTCTCCGGCCCAGGTGCCCATCTCTTCCATCAGAAGCCGCCGAGTGCCCACAGGGTGCAGACCAACAAACACAATTCCTGCAGAGAGCCGCACGCTGCCCCAGCACCCCGTGTGCCCCTGGCTTTGACTTCCCGCTGGCCCCCAATGCCCAGCTCCTGTCCCAGGTCTCATGTCCCCAATGCCCCAGGTGTCACATCCCGCCTGTACGCCACCAGCATAGCACGGAGCTGCTAAAAGATGACTCTGCAAGACTTTTGCACTGATGTGGTGTATTTCAGACACAACTACAGCATAAACATTTCAAGATTGGGTTCGAGTGGACTACAGATCACAGCTTCTTGTTCCCATGTACAGTTTCAATACAGATCTCAGTGCGGTGCCTAAAGCAGTTCATACATCACTATCCTCGTGACACAGAAGCGAGAGGGTGCACTTTGTTTTATAAAAAAAAATAAATTATACATTGTGACCTACCACCGAGCTTTACATATAAAAAGGTAAAAATACAGTAGTTAGTGTGGCTTTAACAAAAAAAAAAATCTAGCTAAAAAAATACTCTTACAGACTTTAAAAATAGGTTTGTCCAGTTATAGGTAAGGGCGTGTGTGTGTTTAGGAAGCAAAGTGCTCAGGCCAAGCAGGACAAAGGAGGAGAATCTGGAGGATCCCTGCTCCGCACAGGCTGTGCCAACTGCCCAGACCTCCCTCCTCAGTGCCATACGACAGCAGACTTCACGAAATCACACAAACTCTACGTCCACTGGAGCGCAGCGGAGGGGCCCTGGACTCATTTCTGTGGTGCTAAACTCTGACCAAACACACGCAGATTAGACCTACACCACTGAAAGGCCATTAGCAAGGATTTTTATTTTTTTGGTATAAAAGTTACGATTGTCCAGCTGCATTTGAAAGCTGTGACACTACCACGTCTAACAGCTACACAATTTTACTACCGCTTTCTAACTAACAAACTCTCTGTGCCCAGACAGCAGAGCTTTAAATGCTAGCTGGCTGTGAGATAGAGCTGCTAACACTTCACCTGCACAAGACTTGGGCTGTACCAGAACATGTTCACAACGTGAAAAACAAATCCAGTGCTGTCTGTGGCAGACCTTAACAGTACAGCTGTGCTTCAAGAAACAGAGTAAGTGGCAAAGACAGGGTACAAAGGGACAACAAGCAAGGGCTGGAAACAGCTTGTGGAAAGAGACCCAAATGTAACTGGACTGGTCACCTGAGCTCCTCATCCAGTGCAGCACATTTTCTTGCCAAGTTGTGGCCAAAAAGCCCAAGACACACCATTTATATGGCTGTCTTTGACAAAGCATCCCTGGAATTTCAGTTTAAAATTGAATTCGTTCAAGCTAACCCATTAACCATGGCTGAGTACCAGGTAAAGCATTATTTTATACCATGAGACTTCCTACCACTGAACTAAAGAAAACTAAAGAAGACATCCCCTTAGTTTCAGTGCTAAGAGGGCCTGAAGTCCCACACCTTAATTCCTGTTTCAAAAGCTTGTAGTTACAGGACCATTACCACCTACTCACACATGCAGGCCCTCTGGTCGCTTCCTGTTAGACTAGATGGGTGAGATTGAAATGCGGTTCTGCTGTCCACAGTTCCTTAAGATTAATCACTTTGAAATGTAGTGTTGTGTGTTTTTTCCCCTCTTTTTTTTTTTTTTTTTTTTTGTTATTTTAAAAACGTTAAAATTTCTGCAAAATCTTTTATGGTGTACAATCACTTTTCAGTTTTTTCATGTAAGTTTTCACTCTTTGACTACAGAGTGAAAAAGCATCCATCCCTGATCAGCACTGCATGCACACAGCAAAAGAGTACAAAGACAGTAAGCAGAGGCTGGAATATGCATTAGTAAGTCAACGGGTGATAACTTTCTTCAGATAAAAACAAACAAACAAAAAAACCCACACTTTTTTGTTAAATATGTTGTATAAAAAAATCAAGGAGCTGGCTTTTTCTAAATGGCTGCACCACACATGTGGCTGTATCCCTTCATTCTTTCAACTCTCAAAGCCTCTAAGTGGTTGGCAGACCCGCCAACAGCCCAATGTCAGATTAACACAGAAGTTTTGTTTATAAAACTCTTTAAATAAATACCAAAAAATAACCTTTTAGAGTGCGGCTGGACTTATAGCCAATCAATACAGTAGCAACATTCAGATATCTTTTTTTCTCAATAGCATGCTGGCATTAATCAATATTTTATAACATCAGCTGCAGGTACTACTGCATCTATTTGTGTTTGATAATATCTAAGTGATGAGTAAGGCTGCATTACCTGGTAGCCAGTCATGGTACCACACAACACCTACAGTTTTAAAGCAAAACAGTGATGCAAAACTACAGGACGCTCAGACTCCAAACTATGTGCCTGTTTAGATCACATCACTGTGTTGTCTAAGTCTCCTCAGGCTCCCTGTATAAACAATTGGAATAGCTAAATAAGCTACGTTGAGTTAAATGGAGTATTTTCCCAGATGTCACTGGGAAGAATCGGGTTTGCAGTCTCAAATCTACTAGAAATTGCAAATCCCCAATGTAACAGTAGAAATTCTTGAATTTTTAAGTATTAGGCCATTGGAAATTGAGGGAAACCTTGCCTCTTTGAAATTTTCCTATGTGTGTTTAAATACAACACCCCCCCTCGACCACCACCACCCCAGCCATGCTGACAGTAAAGAGTTGGCTACTTGGAACCACTTAGATTTTAGGGGGACACATTCACCACATGTGTTATTTACTTGTTATTCGCTGTATGTGATTGCTTGGGAGGAATCTAAGGATGGTATTTAGCACACAACGCTGTGAAACTGTAAACTTCTGTTATTTTACTTTAGGGAGAAATTCAAGCTAACAGTTCACAGAGCTCCTGAACCCAATGGGAAGAGTCAAATATCAAACATGCCTTAAAGAGAATGCTACTGCATTCTGTCTATTTACAAAACCAACACATGTAGCTGGCGAATGCCAGCTCAGCTGCTGAGCAAACAGATCAATAGCAAGTGCCAAGTTTCCCCACACAGTCCTGGCTTTGTGCAGGAAGCAGACTGTTGCAGCCATAGCTTCCCTTTTCCTGCAGGAACTTTTCTGGCAACTCTATTAATCCACACTCAGACATTTGATATTTGAATCGGGAATCTTTTACGTTTTAATACACAATAAGGCTAAGACTTAAAATATAAAAGCTAACACTCAACTGGAAGCAACAATGACAGGTGGACACCGGGGATCAGAAACATGCTGCCCGGTCCCAAACAGCAGCTCCGCTCTGGCTGGCGGTGCTGAGTCAGAGCATGCCTGGAGCACCTGCCATCAATTTCAGCTCTGGGTTCTCCAGGAAGTGGCTGCAAATCATTGTCTGCAGAGTGTCACTCTGCTGTGTCAGTCCAAATTGCTCCCAATGGTTTCTGTGTTTCTCTATTAAGGCCTCTGGGGCTTTGAGGAGTGGCAGTTGGCCATGTAAATGCTAAGTGGTTTCTTCCTTAAAACTCTCAGTCAGCATCTTACAAACAAGTACAAAAACAGCAGTAAGAACTTCCAGGACATACCTTAGTCTGAAAGAAGCAGCCTAGTAGGACACCAGCTTACCTGCACAACCCACAGTGGTTTGGTCCAAATCTCTGTCCACACTGAGAGACGTGCACGCAGCAGGTGCGCAGAAAGGAAGTTGTACGTACAAGTTTCAAACTAACTTTCACATTTAAAATTGTTTCTAAGAACCACATGTATATAAATATTTATAAACAGCAGCACTACGCAGAAAACAACCTCCAACCCCAGTCATACATACAAACCTCTTCCTGAGAAGGAAGGATCCCAGTAGTTTCACCTGTGCTTCCCTGTTTGGAGGTGTGGAATTCGTCATTAGGCTTCTACACTTCTCCTTCCTCTAACTCTGCATTGATATTTTCACAGGATACACTTCCAGTGTCCATGTGCCCTCACCTCTACACCTTCATGTGGGGATCCTGCTGCCTGGGACTCAAATGATCTCTTCAAACTGTGAATATTGTATCCTGTACTTCACTTGAGCACTGAAACGTCTTCACCAGCACTGTGGAGCATGCTCTTGCAAGAACCCTGCTTTCCTACTAGAGGAAGCAGGTGAACTACTTTTGGGAATGTTTCGACTTTTTCTCCTATTTTCACCTTATTCTTTCTCTTCTTTGTTCCATATACAACTGGAACAGGACTCAAGGTGGTAAGAACTGACCTGGTTGTACTGTCAGGCCATAACATGCCTGGTAAGCATCTCACAGCATCTGGAAACAACATCTAGGAACAATATGAATACAAATAGGAAAAGTCTTTTCCTTCCTAGTCCTGAATGGCAACAGAACTAACCTCAAAGCAGTTCCTGAAGTAAGCTGTACTCATACCTTCACTGCTTCAGCATTTAAAACAAACAAACAACCCCCCATATCTATAGCCTAAATACATGTACTTGGGTCACACAGAAAATAAAGTAACCAGTGTCAAAAAATGTGGGACCTCTGCTGTAATCTGCTAATGCTAAAAGTTGTTTGGCAGGTTAATTTTCCTTTTCCTGCTTGCAATGAGCAGCTCAAATCCAGTCAAAGTAGTTGGTCACTGATGGACTAGATTTTCATTCCTTCCAGGTACTGTAACAAGAGGTGCAAAGATTATTAAGATCTTTAAGGCCAAAAAGGAGCATATGTGTTGTTAAAACAAAGGAAAACCAGTGGGATTAATCACACAGAAGAAAATTACCTTGGCTGTATCAAATAGTTATCACTACCGAGAACTACCATATAAAGTATGGCCACAAGATGGCCCTACAAGTTCTCCTAATCTTCCCAATAATACTCTACAAAGGTCAGGGATGTGGTGTTCAAACACTATATAGCTAACATCACAGTGATCACTTGCCATTAACACTTCAGAGGCAGCACAGGGTAAGAAAGACTAAATCTAGTGTGAGTGGAACACAAGTAGATTTTGTTCCGCATGTTCAGAACTAGCTCCAGTGTGGTATTCATTTCTAAGGAGAACATCAGATTTTCATGTGGTTTTATATTCCGGTTCAAATTATAATTCCAGTTAGATTGCAATAAATGTGGAAGTCTCTTCCTGGATCCTAGCAAACCAGCTGGCTGCTTCTGTCCCGTTCAGCAAGAGTTTGATCCCAAGCAAGTTTTTCAAAACGGCTGCTTGTAGAAGACTGGAGTTTTTACAAGATGGGAAGTGCAGAAACTCCTTCTTCTAGAGTTCAGTGGTGAGTAAACATTTCGTCCTTATTGTAGAATCCTCAGTGACGGGGCTAAAAGAGAAAAATGAGGCTCTGTGGATACATTCCTACAAAAATCCCTTCCATAAGGGATTTAAAAAGCAAAAGATATTGCTGGGAGCAAAACTAAGAGATGAGTATAGTTCATAAGAGTATTAATACCTGTTCCTTCATAATCTAACAAAACCAATGTATAAACCTTTCCAATGGACAACCAGAAGGGCAAACCAAACCAAGTTCCAGTAGTGCAGTAAGTAGCATCATTGCCATCCACATCCTGCCCACTGAAGCTTTCCCTTTCTTCAGGGATTCACTGAAAGACCTGGTCATCACTGCTAACTACAGCTATTGAAATGGAAGTAGAAAGAGCACATACATTCTCCACATGCATACTTCTGATGTGAATGCTGGGAACTTACCTTGCAAGGACTTCAGGTGTCTGCTGGGATGGTGGTTGTCCAGCTGATGGCAACAGAGCCTCTGTGCTGCCTTCCATTGCTTTCAGAGCTAAGGCAACATCATTTCCCAAAGGCCCATTGGAAATCAGTCCAGTCTGAATTGGGGAGAAAGAAACAGGAAACCATAATAAAAACCTGCTAGCACACGACATAATAATTATTCAGTATGGTTATTTACAACAGAAAACTAAGATTCATCAAGTTCTAGGGTGGGCATCACTAAATGCAAGTGCTTCAAGAAAATTCACGACATTTACCTGTAATGTAAACAAAGCAAAAGCGGAGTTTAAGTATTAATAGGATATCTCAGTATCAACCTGGATTGGTTTGCTTCAGCTTTGGGCTGCTGCGTTTGATGAAAAAAGAAAGCATGGGCTTTCAAATTAACACAAATTATTGTATTTTATTCAAGGTCCCATTTTTTAATCATGACAAAAACTTTCTCTTTTTAAATTTGCCACTTCAATGCTTCATATCAAATTGTTAAGGAATGGTTCAATAACTCACTGGCACTATCCACTTTGGTGTTATCGTGGGCTGGGGAGACACCTACAGAAAACAAACAAAAGCTCATTAGAACAGGATGGAAGTAACAGAGAACATTCCTGAAATAATAATGCCTGCCTAAAACAATATCAGATATTTGTAAATCACCAGTCAGAATCTGCTACCCTATAGAAAAGATCTTTGAACCATGCTAGTGATTAGCTATAGGTGAAGTGACTTCATACAAAAAGGTAATTCACATCCACGCAGCATATGGCTAACACCTGCTCACTCACAGAAACTCACTGAAAACAGTTTCAGCATAGAGCTCCCTTCAAAAAGGCAACTGAACCCATTATTATTTTCTGCTTTGAGGACACAGTTAACTGAAAGTACACTTCTGTGAACAGTTTATGGTCCTACTCCTTCCCTTTTTCTTCAGTGCCCACAGTATAGCTCATTTTTCCCCAGTGCATTTTTTTTAATTTATTTCAATATAGAAGCATTTATTTGTATTAAAAGCTTTGTATTAAGAAGTTATTTGCATTAAAATATTTGTCAATTTTTTATATATATGCACATGTAAATATATTGTGTGTGTATGTATATAACGTGTGCATATATAGCTGCACAGCCATATACATATAAGGTACTCTATATATCTAGAAGTCTGATAAAGCAGGCTGGCACTTGCATCATACGAAAATAAGACTAAAGGCTGTTGTAACACAGATACAAGGTAACTCCTGAAAACAATTCAGGTTGCTTCACTTCCCTTACGAACTTATACAGCCTTACACCATCCACCCTAAAAGGCAGGTGACACATGCAGTGACCCAGGTGAACCACCACTTCAGTCCACTGCAGCAGGTCCAAGCCTGGTGGACAGATACTAAAGCCAGAACAGAGTTTATGAGTAAAAACCATTTTATGTGGGAGGGAAGAAGTTTGGTTTTGAAATACATTTACCCGAGGTGTGGCTTCTGTAAAGTCAATTAGATTCTCTGTCAGTGATGTTAAGGAAACGTCCTGGTCATCTGGAGTGCTCTATGGAATAAATCAGTTTTGAATTGAATTCCCAATAGTAAATAGATAGGTTTGCTGAATACTCTAGTGGCTTCCTGCATTATGCACTGGTGTCCTTATTGAACACTGCCATTCACCAGGCCTGTTTTCTCCAATCTTGTCGTGTGATTTTTTTTTTTAATGATCTTTTATTTCACTTTTCCTCCATAATATGCTGAAAGTAATGTCATTGCCATGTAAGCTGTTAAACTGCCCTTTTTTCCTGTGCAAAGATGAAGTATTGCACCATTTGACCAAAAAGGTCAGTGAGGTCTGCAAGGTGAGTATCTGAACTCAGAAGATGAAGGTGATTAATTATTCAGTGGAATAAATTACATAATACTGGTTTAAAGAGATGACAGATAAAGGGTGTGTTGCTTTAGTTTTCCAGATTAACCCTTCCGCCTGCTGAAATAATAGCCAAGTCCAATTTGGGCTCACCTTTTGTTTTGGAAAGGGACAAACAAAAGTTGATCCCTTAGCGCTGCACAGATTGTTATGTGTGTTTCACAGAGTCCGTTTATAGAAAAAAAAAAAAAAAAAAAAGACTACCTTACCCTTAAGGCAACCAAAATACAGCAACTGAACATTTCAATTTAAACCTTTCCCTCCATGTTTTTTTTGACAGAAACTGCGTATGTCAGAATTTCATCCCTGCAGTCTCTTCCCCAGAGCACCAAATTATTGGGATATAAATGGCTCCCCAAAAGAAAAAATGAGAAGTGAGAAACATGTCCAACCAGCTTAGAAAAACAAGTGCCAGGCAAAGAACCTGACAGGAGTCATACATCCTTCAGAGCAATGTATACAGTGTCTGTCTCTGCTCCAGAAAGCAGTCTTTGGTATTCACCAGTGACTGGTATTCACTGTGTTATGACAGGCATGCAGTAAGGTCTGTTGTGGCTGCCTGAGGGCATCAGTAGCTCAGAACAGAAACCTTCCAGGCTGACAGGTGGTGGTGATACCTTTGAAACAGCAGCCTCCTCATCTGGAGCCAGACTAGCCGGAATCAACAACTCTTCGTGGCTAGAGGCAGCACTATCCTCATTTGATGTGTTACTGGAAGGAGAAAACAATTCTCATCAGTAGATGTAGCCAGTGTCCTATAGACCCGACAGTATCAGTACCTTCAATCTTCAGCAGCTTTTTCAGCGCTTATTTCTAATTTGTCTACACAGGACTGAAGTCTTCCCTGCTATCCTCTTATCTCCCCACTTGGAGCCAGGGGATGTCAGGTATTTCAGTCATTTCAAAAGATGAGAGAGCCAAGCTTACTGCTTGATAGCATGCTCACCCTGAGGCCTGGCCTACACTGATTAACTGTTGCAACACTACTTAAAGATGCATCTATAAACCTGTTTAGTTAGATATACCCTAACTGCTCAGCACTTTTCCTCATCTTTTCAAGCCTGTTTCATAATAAATTCTACATGGTACTCATCCCAGCAAGATTTTTCTCATGAATCACTTACAGAATGAAGGTGTTTGAGGCAGGGGTTATTTTCAGGAGCTCTTTTGGTTCTTGAAATATTGGACTGGTTGCTGGGGAGCTACTTGGTGTTTTGCCTGAGGGGAGAATGTTCCTGGTGCAATAAAAAACAAAAACAAACAGAAAGGTACTTTTTCACTGAAAGCTCTTCACTTGCTACAGCACAGTTTTGAAATTGCTAGATGCACATTTTATTCAATATATTGCCTTGTGTTCTTTGAAGTCTGATACATGCTTATGTTCATAAAAGGTCAAGATATTACATAGTTACGATAAGCAACACTTATTTTTTCATTGCCTGAAATTTAGCTAAAATAATGATCATATGAGATTCAGTAATTCACAGGAATCAGCTGTGACAGATTTCTGTACACAGATTTTTATCTCCATTGAAAAACAGCTACCGTAAATAGATACTTCCCCACTCCTCACACTGAAGTTGTTTGTGTCAGAAATAACTGCAGTGGTCAAGGCTGCCGGTGGAACAATGTTTATTAAACTGAAGTATGGGAGAAAAAAGTAAGATTATTTGGTTTACCTTGTACATGTCAAAGCTTTGCAAATGTAGTTTTTGCTGGCTTTCATTTTAGAAACACTTCATGCTTACCAGGTTAAACTACACTATGACAAGGTAAAATGCAATGATCACTGAGTTACTGCAAAATCACATGGAACACTGAGACTCCAGAACTCCAGGTTCTCAGTGCTGTACTTGGATAACTAGATTGCACTTTTCTTCCAAATCTATACAGTACCTGGCAGCAGCATCCTGAATAATGGAATTCTTGGTACCTGCCAGGTTGTCTTCTCTCACAGCCTAAGAGAAAAAAACAACAAAAATACGCATTTCTAATACCTGTTCCCATTTCTCATACCAGTTCAGAGATTCAGAAAAAAGCCAAGAGTCTCCCTCCCAGCATGAAACTGTGATGTTTACTTACTGCTCAAAGACTTAAAACATCAATTCAGTGTGAAAACTTCAGTGTAGATAATTCATTAATGTAACCAAAAAAAAAAAAGCCATTATTTGCTACAAAATTTACTAGAACATGCTAGAAGCATAGCCTTATTCACTGAATTGTAGAATATTTTTTGATTAGAAGGGATCCTTTGGATGTTATCTGGTTCAATCGCCACTCAAATTGAGGCCAAATGTAAAGGTCGATTAGTTTGTTCAAGGCCTTACCCAGCTACATTTTAAGTGTTAACAGGGACTGCAATTCCTCCCTGGGCAAGCCATTCCAGCACTGGACCACTGTGAAGAAAGGCTCTCTTACTCTGCCACTCTTTGGTCCTCAGCTCCTGGAGCACCCTTATTTGCAAAGCACCTTCTTCAATACCAGGCAATTGCAGAGTCAAACAGTGAAAAAGGGCATCTTCTGAACATTATTAATGGTACCCCTCTCACAACCAGTTCTAAAAAGAAAAAATATTTGAGAACATTGTAGTCCTTATCACTAGAGTATTTACCTTGTGACCTGCTTCTGCCTGGGCCTTCAGGATATTGCTTTTCATATCTGCTGGAAGCCATGCTGCTGCTGCTACTGGGCTCTCAATTGCATTGTTAAGACATTTATCTGTCAGCTTTACCACTTCATCCTGGACATGAAAAAGCCTTTGTTAGAAGCAGTTCCCACATGAAGATCCTGGACTGGAATTTATTAATAACAACAAGGCTCCAAGTGAGAGGAAAAGCAATGGTTATACTGAAATGAAAAATAATCTCCTCATTTCAAAACTTAGTTGGAAAATCAGAGCAAAACAAAGCAGGAAAAAGCACAATGCTTAAAAGTAGAGATGCCAAAAGCTGTGCTAAAAATACAGTGTGGAAGAACTGAGCAGCAGTGGACCCTCAAAATGTAGCAGCTTACTGATCTGAGATCAATACAGCAGCCATCGTATTATATTGTTATAGCCTAACTGTAAATTGATAATTCATTTTCAAAACCAAGTTGGGAAGATTTTTACCTTAAAATCTGCTTATAAATTAGGACAACGCTTTAATGTGCTATTAGCTCCCTCTCCCATCGCTAATTATATCAGAATAAATTGGCAGGCAGATACTTTAGGAGGACAATTAAAAACGAGATACCTTTTCAATAGAGAATATTGCATTATGTGAATTGCATTTCTTAATTATAAAATGTTAATTAAGCATTCAATCTACTAATTGCTATTTGATTAGTGACAGAAGTTAATTAACTGAGTGGAAACTAAACCTTGTGACCTTTCTTCTCAGGGTATGACTCAGCAGGGGGAGACAGAGCCCTGCTCTCCTCACCATATGCCACTCGCTGGCTGAGGCTGCTCCACCAGCAGCTCCTGCAGCATGCACTGCAGCAGGCACCAGCCTGCTACTTGCATGAAATGCAGCGTGTCCAGAAGGAATGAGTCCCATTGCATAGAGTGCAGGGCAGAAGTTAAAAATAGAAGGTGAAGAATACCTGTTCCTCACACAGATCTCTATCCACTTTTCACTTTTTTTTTTTTTTTTAATTAAGTGGAAATAGGAAATAGAATGTCTAGATTCCAGTATTTAGGGAGGAGAAAAACATTTCCCCTTCTTGTCTCCCTCTAAACTACCTTTTACTCATTTTACAGAAACTGCTGGAATTGGCAAAAGCCTGGAATAATTAAAATTGAATTATTAGGATCCATACGGTCAAGGTACTGTGATGAATCCTTACACTGGACAGAATTTCTAAGGCACTGTTCCAGTACCAATGAAATAGTAAATTTGATTGTTTTAACTGAGAACACATCAGCATACGGATGCTTTAAGCACCATTTTGTGGTTCCTCTCACTTTCCTCCATCTGAACAACCAATTTAATTGGGCCATGCTAGTCTATTAGCAATTACATTCCCAACTTTTGAAAAGGTTTGTATTATTAAGATCTATTTTAATGTATTCAAAAATATAAGTTCCATATCACCACAGCAATATCTCCATCAATACTAAAGATACATTTTTTTCAGTCATTTCAATTTTGTGCTTAAAAAAGGCAATGGTGTTTTGCCATTTTACAGAAAGAGCTTGAAGTTAGAAGGAAAAGCAATTGACACATGATAAGATGGCCTCAAGAGGTCTGATTTACAAGACACTGAGTTATCCACGTAGAACAGTAAAGCTGCTAGAGCTTGTCAATATCCTAGCTCATTATGAATTTCTATTGTTTCCATGTACTAGGCAAACTATATTTGTACTTTAGCTTCATGTTTTGACTGCAGGATAAGTCCACTTCAGAAACTGATGAAAGCAGAGAGCTCAGTGTATTTAAGAACTTTGTGTTCCCTTTTGTCAGATCTGGTCACTGTATTAGGGAAAGCTTGGAAACAACAAAGTTGTATTCTTCCATCCAGCAGATTTTGGCAGAGAGCAGCTGTGAAGAATGAAGCCATTCATTCCACACTTCCCAGTTCTCATTCTAGAAAGATTTCTCCCTCTCTAAAAGGGCACAGATACAGTATAAATATTTCCTTATCAAATAAATCAGTCAGGAGTGTCTGCATGTATAGAATTATGTAAAGATGATGCTGGCAAGCCATCTTTGACCCCTGACAAAAAAGTTCAAGATTTTTAATGAACAGAGCTGGAGTGAGCAGTTCATTGGCATTTGATTGCGTCACGAAATTCAAGATGCAGCTCTGCTTTCAGAAGCAGAAAACTAATGCTTTCCCTTTGATGCACTTCACCAACCCTTTTGTGTACTGCAACTGTTTCTACATAGGTCGGTATCTTATGCACTGGTAAAACTTAAGGGAGATGAACAATGCTGAAATTTGTAATTATGCACTGCCAGAGAGAACACTTAACACTGCATTCATCTGAAGTAACAGCAAACTCCAGGATCTAAGCACACTGCAAGGTTTTAGTTGGTGCATTCCAGCCAACTGTGATGCATTGTCCCATTTTTTCCAGGCAGAAGATGCCATAAACACCTCTTTTTATGAGTAGGTTAACAGTGGAACTAGGTGCAGGACAGCCAATACACACATTATGTAAAAAATAAAGAAAGAATAATAATAAAAACACAACAAACAAAACCCAACCATGTACAGAAATTAAAAAATACATATATAAATTAAGCAGACTTCAAAGTCAGGGAAATAAGGCATTTTCAATAGTTGTTCTTAGGTCACTCTTTCAGGACACACTTCCAAATCATTAGCCTTTACCTCTAGTCGCAGCTGGGAGATGCTCATTTGGCACTACCATAACCTACTTGCCTTTGCAGTTTGAAGCACACAGAGACAGTCTCTAATCTGCCTACCTTTTTAAACAAACACTCTCGAGTCACCTCTTGATAAATTACATCATAGGGGCTGAAAAGTTGTTAAATCTTTTCTACCTGAAGAAAATCACTTATGATATGCCCTTTTAAATTTTCATAAAACAATTTAAACTTCCTTCCTGAAAGCTGCTAAGTCTTTGTTTTCCAAAGAAAGAATCAAATTGCATACTGTTCATCCATACACCTCCTATTTCTCACAGTTAAGCAAATGTTCTTGCTCTCTCATCAGGGTCTTATCACCCCAGCATCTGTAACCTTTATTATCCAAAGTTATTCGGCACCTCACATGGCAGCTGGATAACTGTGAATGTGCTGGATTGGCATCTGCTTGTTAGATTAGCTTGTTACAGGAATCTTATCTCGCTTACTATATTGCAGCTATGATTTAAAAAGCACTAATACAATTTTGCTCCATTCTCTCCGTTTAACCTCCTAGATGTTGTTGTTGTTTTTTTTTTCTCTCAGTTTGAACTCAAATGGAGCTCAACAGGAGAAAATATTCTGCAATAAGCGGTATTCTTTGCTGTAGTTTATGCAGAGGCAGTGTTTTGGCATAACAGGACCTACGGGCTGCTGACTAATCTTCTTAGAGACTCTGTAATCTTTGTAATGCAGTCACCAAGCAGAAAGGTACACAAGGCACCCCTGACATCAGTCCTTAAAGGGGACTTGAGCACAACAGCCTGCAGCAAAAAGTACACCAAAACACCAGCCTTTTCTCACATCAGGGGGGCAAGCAAGTGCCTAGGAACAGGCTTACCCCAGCACACACTGCTAGAAAACCCTCTCAGAACCTGTTTTATTTTATCATTGCTGGAATAAGTCACACCAACTTCACCAAAAGGCAGATGAATCCTCAGGCCTCCCCCAAACAGTAGGGTATTGCAAACAGACTTAGTATTGCAGATTGCTTTACTCTCTCTGCTTGTTCAAAATGCAATAAAGCATCTAAAGTTTTAATGTAGGAGAAGCAGATTAAGTTGTCCTTTTTTTTTTTCTTTTTTAACACGATTTATTCACAGTCAAGCCTGGAGGGAAAACTAAATCCCAGTTTTTTTAAATCCAGAATCTGATCTGTTCAATTTAAGTACTTTTTAATATGCTAGAGTTTTAGAAACCATAGTCGCATGCCCTGGCTTTACTGCAAAGCTAAGCATGTCAGACAACTGGACCCATACAGGACAATCAGCGAATTTATCAAAATTCTCTGCTGCTGTAAGGGAGGACCCTGCGTTCTCCGACCCTTCTGGTTAACATTACTCATTTTCATTACAGCTCTTGCATTTCTTTGACACCCCCTCCTTCATGAGTCTATTTCATTCACAACTTTAGAAGAAAAAGTGAGGAGAAGGTACTAACAAAATAGTTCAAAACCAAAAAAATGTTAAAAAATAGTTTATACGTTGTCACTTCATAGATTACATTGGTTCATTAAAACATCCAACAATTACTGTAGGCGACATAGGAATGAGGGTAGCCAGGGAAGGAAAATCAAAGAGAAGTAAGGTTAGAAGCCCCTCTCCCTGGGCACCGAGCCATCAGTGGTTCAGACGGTTCAGGGCACTGAACCATCACTCCTCTCTGTGTAAACACACATCACAACCTCCACTAACACCTCCTGAGAGCTGGTAAGAACCAGCTACTTAACAGAAAGGACCGACCAGCAGCCAACTTGCCTCAAAACAAAACATCAAAACAAAGTTCTGCAAAGGTTATGGAATGCAACTGAAAAACATTACAAAAAACACTCACCCCTTTAAAACAAGAGGATGAATGATACAACATTGTACAGTTAGCAACCTACAAGAAAAAAAAAAAAAACACACAACACAAAACAACAGAGAAACATTTGAAGTGTTCACACTTTTTGCTCACATAGATTTTAAAAAATTCCACCAGGCTGCAGTCTGCATGTGTGTGCGTTCACTTCTGCCTCATCATCTTTATCTCACTGCCCTATCATGCAGAGTTTCATATACAACAAAATATTGCTTTATTCCTCAATATTACTCACGTTCTTAAAGATCTTGCAAAAAGACCAAGTTAAGCACAAGACTTTTCAGAATTATCTGGAAAAAATTAAGTGACTCTGCCACGAAGGGTGCCCAAGTACCTGCAAGTTTATGTTTATGTTGGGCCGGTCAGCTGGCACAGGGCTGCTGCACTCTGCCTCCAGTTGTTTCAGTTTTAGCAATGCATCTTCAAATGCTGAAAAAGACAGAAATGTCAACAACTTACTAATAAGTTATCACTGTGTAGTTAACTTGCTTCTTGAGTTATTCCTGAATGCTAATCCTAAGGTTTCTGAAGTTGTGGTGAAAAAAATAATTAAAAAAATTAAAAAAAAAAAAAAAAAAAAAAAAGCAAACTGCTTGCTCAATCTTCAATTTAATTTTCATTTCTATGGTCTATATGTATTCAACTAGAACACTACCCTCCTGCATGTTCATTTATCCAGCCATCTTTACAGTGAATGAGCAAGCAGCAAGAGGTAATTGCTCAGATGGCAGCACATTACTGTATTTGTGGCTACTCAGACCCCACAGAGAACCGTGACTTTTCCCTTGTACCTCTGTTCTTGGAAATAAGATGCTTCCAACTGAAACAGGCCACAGCTGACTAACTTTGTCATCCCAACCTACGTAACCTAACATTATGTCTTAAAGATGTCTTACGCAATCCTTGAAAAGTTTGTGGCAAAAAAACTGTAATTTAGTAAAATCAAAACAAGGCAGCTCTTGAAAGCAGTGTTAAGGACAGTTCAGCAAATACAATGGCAGCAACATTAGAAAGCTCAGAGGGAAGTCTGATTCTGAAACAGGCTCTCCTTGCAAACAAGTCATTAGCATTTTGTTACAGAACTCCTGCATGCACTGCTTCATACACTAGAGAAGCTGCATTCCACTGGCAAGCAAATTTGTCCCTGTGCATGCATTTAAGGGACCTCTCTAAAACAGTTTTGGATTTTTGTATGGAAACAGCCTCATAACCATACAATCAGGTAACTTTGACCCCACACACCACAATAACAGGAAAAAAATCTGTAAGGTTGCTTACGATCAGAGTCTGTTTTTTCATTAGAAGTTTCCTTCGTCCCAGGATGAGGGCTACTAACAAATTCTTCTGACTCTCTTGTTGCCAAGCCAACAACGGGATGGCCTACAGCATCATCAACACAAGTTTCTGGCAGCTCCGTGCTGTCTAGTAAATCAACAAGAGGTACACTGCAAAGGCAGAAAGATGGGCAGATATAGGCAGAATTCTGTTACCATTCTTTCTGTAACATGAAAAAGCTTTAACCACATGCAATCTTTTTTCAAGTTGTTTTCTGGTTACCAGAAACATTCTGGAAAAACTCTTCCAGGAAACTGTTCCAAGCTTTCGGTGAGCTTACAAGGAAAACAAACAAACAAGCAAACAAAAAAAACAACGAACACTTTACATCTCTAGAAGAATTGACCTCACAGCAGAACAGGTGTACTTTGTCTGTTGCTCACATAGCAACGGAAGAAGTGAAGAAAAAGGGAGGGGAGTTTCTGTGGAAACCTCTCCGGGATTTATAAACACAGCAATTAGATTGTGAGAAAGGAAATCTTCAGGCAGTCTTGCTGAGTCCTACAGTGTGTACTCGAGCTCTTTCTGAAGGCAAAGATGCACTGTGGCACGTTATTTCTAATTCTCATACTGCAAGCTGACTCCAATTGTTTTAAGAAACAAGATAGTTATCAGCTAGTAAATGTGCTTTTTGGAACAAATACTTGAAGTGTTTTGTTGTTGCTGTGTGTTTTTTTTTGTTTTGTTTTTTAGCAGACTCAAGGTACATTTCTGCATTTTTACTTGAGAAAAAAAGGCATGCAGGAGGGAAGCTGATACTCTTCACAAAAAGTTATTAATTTGTGCAGCACTTCGTGCAACCGTTGGACAAAGGATAGAAGGGTCCATGGCAGAGGGCTGCATCGATGCCATGTTATGGTTACACATATCTATAACTAGTTTCAGTTTTGCTAACTTGGGCAGAGATTTGAATGAAAACTTAGCAGTCACAGTATTTTGGGCGAACCAAAGCATGCACTCCATACTCTCTTAGGATCACTTGCCTTCACCTCCTTTGCTTTCTAATGGAAACGTCTCCTTTTGTCTTACCATCTGTATTTACAATAAAAATAGCAAACCCAAACCAAACCAAAAAAAAAAAAAGAAAAGAAACAAAAGTTGCATTATGATGCTTTTGTTGTGCAAACAGCCGGGAATCTCATCCATCTCTTGGAAGCTGAGGAAAGCTATGTTAACAGCAAACTATCAAATACAGACACAACAGCTGCTGCAGAATACAATGGTTAACCAGACAACCTGTGTATACAACCACAGTTTGATTGCCACCCCTTTCGACCAAGGATCACATTTACATACAACATGGTTGAAATACTGACTTAAGAAGAAAATTGCTCTTGTATCGCTTTTGACAGTTCTGTCCCAAAGATGGGAACAATGAAACCAAGCAAGTACCCACCCCAGCAGAACTTACCCTTATGCACGGACAGAGACACCTCCTACTTTAGTGTTTAGACCAGCTTCTCACTAATGGGTTAATGCCCCTTTTCTCCCTCCAGCCCCTGGAATTTGGAAGCAGTCCAATGTTGTCACTAGAGGCTCCAGGAAAAAAACCTCCCTTCAGCTCAAGCACCCAAAAGAATCCTAGTTAAATCCAATGTTAAATATATACCTCTGTAACAGATCACGCAATGCCACTGTTTAAGTGCTAATAATGTGCGAATCGTCTTAAGACAATTAATTGTTGTGAGGTAAACTGAGGTCACTTGCTCAATTCTCTAGGCATTGGAATGAGAAGCTGCTAGCAAAGCAAATAATAGGAAAATTTCAATCTACTGTATAGCCTCTGTGTGCACCGCTAATGGGAAGTAGCAAGCAGCAGCCTTGCAAGGGATACAGAGAATTTCAATTATCAGAATTGGGTAATGGGCAGGAATAGACGCTCTTCCAATTAAGGCAGCAAAGGGAGACGGAATTCTGCATCTTACCATAAGAGAGGGTAACTACTATGCATGGAAGGGAAAATGTTTTCTAACCTTCACAAGGCCAACATTTTTCTTCCCGTTTTCTGACAGATTTCTGTAAATAGTCACCCGAATGTTCAATATGACAACCA
The DNA here is from genome assembly GCF_964035555.1 of Netta rufina. Taxonomy (NCBI): domain Eukaryota; kingdom Metazoa; phylum Chordata; class Aves; order Anseriformes; family Anatidae; genus Netta; species Netta rufina. Next base: position 27,051,339 of record NC_140129.1, read on the forward strand.
TCATCACCAGATGTTCCGAGTTTGCCTGCAGCACACTTGCAGGTACTGAGGCCATGACGTGCTGAAAGAACTATGTACATATAAGCCCCTATAAACTCCATCTAAGGGAGCTGATGTAGCATCAGTATCATTCTTCATACTGTAATCTTCTTGTGCTTTCCTGAGTATTGCAGCACAATGGAGAGAAACTGAGTAAAAAATTAAATTTATCTTCATTAGAAAATAGCTAGAATAATTATACTATCTTTTTTTTTTTCACCCTAATGACAACTGCAGTAAAATTTACTAGACAGATATGAGAATTGATTCAAAAACTTGCCTACTAGAGATACAGGCAGTCTTGAAAACTGATGAAATATTCAAATGGAAAATTCAGTAAGTTCAGAGCTGCTCCAAAAGTAGAATATTTGTATTTAGGCAACAGAAATTTGTAGAGAAACTTACTGCCATTTGTGCTGTGGGATGGAGGACTGGCTGAGGTAGCAAGGGCAGGACATGGGGGAGCCACTGCAGCTTCATCACTGCATCACAGTGAGGCCTCAGGGAAACTGAATGAACTTTAGGCAGACTAGAGAGAAGCCTTCCAAAGCCAAGATTCAAACAGGAGCCGTTTTACCTGCTGAAATAGCTACTCGGCCACCCTAAGATAGGCAATCACAAAAGGCAAGTCATACCATGGACACCCTCAGCCACTGGAATTTGCAGGCACAAAGGACAAGTTCAAAGAGCAATAAACTGTTTGAGGCCCCCCAGATTCTTCATCCTCTTCAGAGGGTCAGCAGGAAATGGCCAGACTATGTATGTAAGCACAAGATACTATTTTTATCACTTCACAGAATTTCTGACTTGTCTTACAAAATACTAATAAAACAGTCATGCCAGTTATGAGGGAAATAGTAAAAGGCTTACCACATAAAGTACAACTTCTACAGCAGTAAGTATGTAGTACTCAAGAGTGAAATATAGCTTTCAACATATCCCTATTTACTCACACACTAAAGGATATTTGAACTTCGCATAGTAACAAGTGCCAGGCATGATTGTCTTCAGAATCAATGTCTACCAGGTATTTCAGGAAACATTCAATGAGAAAAACTGATAAAAGATACCAGCAGTTTCAGCCATACAAACAGTTATGAACATAGGAATTTTCTTTCCCTTATCAAAAATGCAGAATATTCAGGGGAAAAAAATAATTTACCTTTTGTAGTGAGGAAAACAGAAGGAAAAATCCTAGGGATGTGTGATTCAGATTTCAGTCAAGCAGGGTTATAAACTCTAAGATTTTTATGTTCTCCCATTTGTTTGAAGAATGACAAGATCAGGAATCCTCTTAAGTAATAGAAGAATAAGAAGAGTCCTACCCATTCGTTTATCATTCTGTGGGATTTTGGAATATATAGATATCATAATATATGCGAGCCAATAACTACAGGAAATAGGAAAAAACACCCTTATAAGAAGTTGCTGGCTGCAGAAGCCTTATAGGTACTAAGCAGAGATCTGTCATTACTACACTGTTTAGAAATACACCTGTACACTTCCTGAATGCTATTCCTAGTGCACATGACCTGTCCTTTTAAAAAGGCAGCTAAATATTGTAGGCATCAATATGTGCTACTTTGGTACAACTTCTCATTTTGCTGCTGAGAGCTGTCACTGTAGTAGAAACCAGGATAGTTCTTCCAAAGTCAATGAAGTTACCCTAAAACAAGTCCAGCAAAGAGCAAAATTGATTCTCACAGTGTATGGAAGATTCAAAGGCAGATGGGAAAAGCATGCAACTTATATCAATAATAAGTTGGATAAGAAGGATATATGCTATCTGTGGTAGCTACACTCTAATTCACCAATTCTTCTCTGATAGCTGAGTCATTGTCCAGGACCTGCAGTGGCCTCACCATCATGTTCACATTAAGCACATCTGAACACAGAACTCTGCAGTAGAACAGCAACCTGATTTTTTGCACATTTGATTATTGCAAATTAAAAGTAGCTAATTTCAGAAGACATATGAAAACACAGTGTTCAATGGTAAAGACAGTCCTTCATGTTATTAAAGGCCTACAAGTGTACTGATGAGCCACCAAGCTGGAGTCTTCACCTTTGACTTAACAATTAACCTCATGAATCATATGGCAGGACTGGTGTGTGTCATGAAATAGTTCTGTTTCATTTTGTCTGGAGCACAGCAGCAAGAATGAAAGAAAAATTTCTGGAGAGCAAATAAGACGTTCCCTAGGAGGGGGACCCTCCTCCAAAATATCACTCTTTGCCTTTTCAGGAGTTCTGATAATTTTATTCTTAAAAAAAATTAAAATATTCTATCCCATTCCATTACTAAACAATATTTTTTTAGATAAGGACTTGTTTAAAAAATTATTTTTCAGATCAACCACCTACCTTAGATATTTTTAAATAATCATGGTACAAAAGGAGGGGCAGTTACATCCTCTATTCTTTTAAGATTTTTGAAACCACACTAAGATCCACTGGTTGCACATGCAGTTTTGTTACCAACGTGACTTCCTGCATGGCTCCCAGAGATAAAAGCAGCTAAAAACCTTACAATCATTCAGAAAAATCTTAGCACAATTAAAAAGTAATATATACTCTATTTAAAGTAATTGTGACGGGTAGCTTGTCTATATGTTATTTTGTCTTTAAAGACTAAATACCAACAGCATAATATGCAGAGCCTTTGTAACACAAGCTTTTTTCCCCCCTAGTCATCTCCGGGTCCGTTGTCCTTATCTTTTGAGACAGCTCAAAATGCAATTTTCCAGCCTCTGCTACAAAGCAGCCTCAAGCTCCCGAGAGGCCCGCGCGTCTCACAGGCTGGTCATGGTGGTTTGGACAGCATAGGTGACAGCACCGCTACGAACTCCTGCATTCTTCACATTGCGCTCATGAACAAAAGCAGAGTACTGTCCGTCTGCAGCGGGGGTCCTCGGCGGGGCCCGTGCCTTCCACAGGCTTCCACCACGTTGGCAGGGGTCGGCAGCATCAAGGGGCCTGGATTATTGGGGAGCGGGAGGGGGCACAATTAGTAATTAGGTGGGCATGAGAGGGTGGGGGAACAGCAAAGCAAAAGTAAAGACAGCATGAGCGGTGGGAGAAGACAAGGAAAAATGACATTGCTGGCAGGTAAATATCTGAGGACAGAGGCATGCGAATATATATGTACAGTAAGGCAGTGTCAAATAAACCCCTTTACTGCTCTGTATCATGCATATTCTTCTGAAATTAGAAGTTAAGCTATCTCACACTTACACTGTCTACACTTACAGAAATGAAAAGCATTCCGTATTGCAAAGCACTTTGCAAAACTGAGCAAGACCCATGCGTTGCAGATGGAAGAAAACCGCGAGGTGGAGGAACAGACCTCCCAGGCATACAGTGCACTGCAGTTTCAGGATGCTGAAAGGGTTTTTAAGCAGCAGGTCTAAGCGCACAATTGGAACAAGCATCTATAAGCAACACTAATTTTTCAAAGTCATTTGAAAACATAGATTTTAATGCAATTTTTTTTTTTTTTTTTTAAGAATGAAATAGAAATTGAGAGAAATGAGTGTTACTGTGCAGGAGCAAACAGTGCAGCGTACATAAGTCATTCAGCATTTAGTTTGCTAAGGGACTAACTCTTAGGCACTTAGTCAGGGACTAACTAAGGGACTAACGAAGTAGCTGACTGCAGTTATGCTTAACTAACAAACTTAGTTGGAAGACCACCATTTTAGAAAAGGTTACAACACAAGGAGCTTGCTTTCTAATTTTGCATGTGGTTCATAAATGCTACATTTCAAATTCATAAAATCAAAATCCTGTGCTATGCACAGGTACGGTTAAATACTTCAACAGTTGGAACAAAGCTCTTCAAAAGCTAGAAAAAGGAGCAGGAGAGAACACTCATCACTTTAAATAGTGTTTTGAAAAATATTTATAGCTTCCTATTTAATGGCTTCTTGCACAAAAGGCATTAGGCACAAGTATCTCCAAAGCAGCAGGGATAAACATTTTACTAAAACTGTTGAATTCTAGAAGGCTTAAAAAAAAAAATGGACAAATATTTGCTAAGTGTTGATTGTGTTATCCTAGGATTCTTCACTGTAATGCTTTGAGACAGGCTGCTGCAAGTTACAGTCAGGTATCAAAAAAGTGCTTGAAAAAAGGGTGCTCTCAACCTACTCAAAAATTCGTAAAACAAACGTTTTCCTTCAGTTTAATGTAAAATTCTCTATTCAGTAATCCAGTAATATAAAATTCTCTATTCAGTAATCCAATAATAATTCTCTATTCAGTAATCTGTTGTTCAAAGGGCATCCTGAATAGTCCCTGAGTTCAAATTCCATCTTCCTGTGCTGCAAAAAGCCCAGTTTACCACTCCCAGCCCTGCCAGCCCAGCCAAGCAGGCAGCGCATAAATTGGAAGATCACATGTGCAGAGGCAGGGAAGCAGAAAAGCATGCAGGATTCACAACAGTGTTAAATGATTAATGTTCTGCGATAGTCCTCCTTTAGAAAAGAGAGGGGATTTATGTAAAGCTCACCCATGGGGAAACTCAGAGTTTTGGGTTTTGTGAAACCCTCTGAGGAAATGACCCGTGAATGCTGAAGGCTCCAATCCTCAACAGTTTGTTAAATTATTTTCCAGTTTCTCTAGCTTAAACAGTTAAATGAAAACTATAGCCACTACGAAGCAAAAACAATCCCTTCTGTATTTGCAATAAGCAAACAACTATCAATCATTTGTCTCCTGCCGTATCTTAGCACAGACAGCTTCTCGAGAAAAGGCAATTCTAGAAAGACACCAATTGGGTTTTAGGCTTTCCAGCCTTGCAGTTAATATTCCAGACCATCCAGAGCAGCATCATTTTCCTGTACTAACATTTTATAGGAATGGAGCAAAGAAAGGAAATAAAAACACTAGAACCATTCCTGTCTGGCAAAGTGCTTTCTATGACTTGGCACTGATGCTGTTGGCAGCTGCAGCATTCACATCTTAAATTAAAGGAAACATTGACATTAGGAAGGGATCTGATATGCAACACAGCCAGTACAGGCATCTGCCAAGAAAAGTACAGAAATGCACAAGGTCGGGACCTTACTTCTAAACCCCTTCAATCCAACCATCAACAAAATCCCCAGTCCAAATATTCTGGTGTTCTTAGCAATCCTTGGCAAGCTCTCTCTAAAAGAAGACTATTTTTCTGACAGGAAGCAAAGATAAATCATGCAGAAACAGGCCAATTAAAGACAGCAGCGGCTGAAAAGAGATCTTGTTAGCAGCACCGAGACCCCAAGGCTTGAAGGCGCAACAGCCCAGCTGCAGCCCCCGCGCTAAGTAGGCATGTTCAGGCCCTGTATTAACCTAACCCCTCTCCCCAGCTATGCAACCAGCATGTGTCTCCTCTGCCGACTCAGCTCCAAACTGCTGCCTTCTTCCTGCAGCTGGATTTGTCCATTATCACAGGCAGGACAACTCCCAGCGAACGCATTAAAACCATTCTGCCAGAAGACAACTGTCTTCAGTAATAATTATATGGCTATAAGAGATATAGCATTTACACAGTACCACCATTGCTCTTTTGATTAAAACACATTAATTGCAAGGAAATGCATTTTCATTATGGCATGCTGGTTTGGGTTACACACAGGTATAGGTTATATTTGTTCCCACTCTTCGATAGAAAGGCTACCGACTGCAGCAGCTGGGACCTAAGCTCAGATCCCCTGACAATGTTAAGAAGGACAGGCTCAGGTTCTAAATCCTAAAAAACGAATACCAAGACCAAAATTGAAAGAGATTGGCTACAGAGTCCTCTCTGCTTCTGAACAAAAGCAGTGTGATCTCAAGGAGCAACAGAAGCCTTGGGAATACCAGAACGAATGCCCACCTGAATCAGATACCAAGGAAGAGCTGTTTGGAGCAGGAGTCAAACATTTCGACCAAAAGAAATAATGGCTTTAGCACGCATCTTGCAGTTAGACAAAAATATCAACCCAACATTTCATGAAGGCTGAAGAATAAAGAAACCACCACCTTTCACCCACCACCATGGAAGGAATCGAGCGATCAACAGGATCTCACCACAGACAACCACAGATTTCAGATACTAGACAAATCAAGGGCAAAAGAAAGAAAAAGAGCATTGATCATGTATTCTGATTGAAACTTCAATATAACGCAACAGATAAAGCAGAACTATTCTCCCACTTATAATTCAAAATCAATAGTATCAAAAGTTTTTATAATCAATATTATTTACAGAATTTAAGCACATTCGTCATTATACTGTCAGAAGCAGAGATCATGTATTTTTAAGAGATACTGAAGCAAATTAGGTTCATATGCCAGACAATGGGAGAAGGATCTTTTCTCTTGAGGGCTGAAATGGCTTATGATAAGAGCTTTACTGTCCCTCCATTCCACCACAACTGCTCCTCTACAGTCTCACGGAAATCAGAATTGCCCTTCTAGGATTAGCCATACTGCCACTAAGAGAACAAGAAGCTGAAAAAATGTCAGTAGTGTACACAAGCACTGGGCTGATATATGTCAATTTTGGTTCTGAAATATGTTTGCAATATAAAATTACTTTTAAAAAGATTAATGAGATATAAGTTCATCTTCAGATCAGCCTGATTTTGAGATGCATACAATCCATATAAAACAAATCTTCTCTATTACATAAAAGCAAAGCTCTTATCTTCAGCTTGTGTTATTTCCCTCAAGCTACCATTCTCTCCAAGACAACAGAAAGATCAGCTTGCCAATTGCAAAAGATTTTTCTAAGATATTCACAAGGATACTGATTTACAAGGTTGTGCATTTTGTTAGGGTTTGAAGTAAGTCCTTGGGCTCCATGATACCAAAGGGCCACAAGGAATATTATGGCAAAACAGAAGGACCCAGCTCTCTCCAAGACTTGAAAATGCTGCTATGGATCTAATGTTGGCATCAATGGAGAAATTTTCCTTTGGTTGACAGTGACTACGCATGTTGTTCTCACCTCCCCAGACTGTATTCACAGCAACAAATCAGCTGCATCACCACTAACTTGTCTTTCAATTTACATTGAAGGTGCGAAGTAGGAAGTTCATTTAAGCATAGGTAAAGAAACAGTCACTTGGATCATGCAAAAGCAAGCAGAATTCATTTCCCAGCAAAGCAGAACATACCACTTCTTGTCTTGCTGGCTGGCTCCTGGGCTCCTTGGGAGGTTTTCTATTTCCACCAGGACTGGGGCAGAAGGAACTGCTGCTGTTAGGACAGGTACATTTGGCTTTGCATTCCAACTCTTTGGAGGCAGAAGAGAAACAAGTAAGTTACTATAAACTCTTCAGTTAAGCAATGACACCTTATACATAAAATATATCACCACTTTTTCTTACACACAGTGATAAAGCAAGGCTGTTTTCTTCCATTACTTCCACAGCACTGGATACCTATGACCATTTTTTTCCAGTACTATACACAACACCAGGATTGCAATGAATCCAAAGCAGCTCAAACAACTCATTTTGCAGAGAACGCAAAAGGCTGAGCAGTGCACCCATGTCTGTTTGCTTCCAGCTGAGATTGAGTGTTTAATGTTAAAATATAGTGTTAAAATAAACTGGATTTCCCATTTCCACCAATCTGTGACCCTTTCTGCAGTTGCAATACTACAGAAAGCAAGACAGGGTCTTTCCAAACACCAAGTCCTATTTTTTGATACTTAGAATGGTATCAAACCATTACCTTACTGTTTTCAGTGAAACGTGGCATTTTGTGCACAAGTACTGAGAAGACTGGTGTCTCAGATTTCCCTCAAGCTCAGAAAACAATGAATTTTTGCTAACATTTTCTCTAATTTGCAGATGTACACCCCTCTTTCAGAGTACTAGAGAAAAGTACTAGTACTAAAAAGTCTAGAGTACTTTTTTCTCTAGTACTTTTAGAGTATGCCCTTTGGTGTTAATTAGCACATACAATTAACGTACTTTGGATACTACTAACTCGCACACAAAGGTACTTTCTGTACCTATGAAAACTTGCATCTATAAATAGTATAATTTTTATTGCATAGAGGTATGGTGTATCTTCCTCGCACCAGGTAGTCACTTCTTTGCATGCAATTTAGTTAACTGTGCATAACTTTTCAATACAATTGGCCAGTATGAAGGGAATAATGAAATCCTCAAATCTGTTGAAACATCAAAATTGTCTTTAAAAAGAATGAAAGAGATAGGCCTTACTTGTTGTGATCCATTAGTTTGGGTAATAACAGCGTTGTTTGGAAAACTGAAAGGTAAGAAGAATTTATATCAGAATCAGATCAACAAAATATTTCTGAAGGATGGCAGAATTAAGGATTTAAGTAAGGATTTTCAGAAAGAAACAGAAATCTAATAAAGATGTTTTCAAATTACGTAAACATTCTCAAAAGAAAATTTGAAAACATGTTTTAGGTCAGCTGCCTCATTTTAGGTATGTAAGGGTATCCAGTTATTTTTTATTTTCACACGGTAGTTTATCTATCATTCCTGTTGTTTTTTTTTCCTTTCCTAAACCAGTTAAAGCTTAGAAAGACTTTCTGATTCAGCTGTAAGGCAGGGTGTTTTATGAGCAAAAACTGTATGACTTTTTAGTTGAATACTCAACAAAATGTGACGTTGTCAAAACTTTACTTACATAATATAAATAGTTTGCTCTGTAACTTGAACTCTTCAGATTTGAAGTTTCACATCATGAAATCATGAATTTCTTCTGTGTAGAAGCTCTAATGGACTGAATTACCGCTTCAGTAATTTCAGTCTTAAAAGCAGCCACTCGAATTTATGTGCACAGCAGTTCAGCATAGCATTAATAATTTTATGAAGATTTTTTATTCTACAAGACACACTTCAAATTTGCTTGTTTTTGAGAGATTTAAAAGTATTAACAGCCTGTGCAATAATTATGTATTATAAATCTTACACAAAGCTAGGTATTCAAGAAAAGATTCAAAACAAACATTTTTTTCCAGACTTCTAATCTTTTTAAAAACAGTTCCAGGATCCTACCATTAATTATTCTTTTGATTTATGGCCTCTGCAATAGCTAACCAACCTGGCAAGCTGACAATTTAAATAGATTTCTGTATCTACTTCAGTCATTCTTTAGAATTATTTTACTTAGATACCATACTACCAAGACCAAACAACTTGTTCCTTGTCTGCTTTCTAACATCACACCTTCTGCATTAAGAGCACGTGGAGGTTACCACAGAACAGCACCCATTTAACAGAAGCGTTAAAGAATGACTTCTTGGCAGCACATAAGCTTGTGCTGAGTTCATACCAAAGAGCAGAACAACATACATCTTTCATGATGCATTTCAATTAGCAATGCTCCAGTGTAGAGTTTCAGAAATGGCATTGATTGCTCTGGAGACTAACAAAACAATGCCACACCTATGTGGAAATCAGAAGACCATCGTCTTATCAGAAGGCAAAACTGCACCTTAAGTTTCTCTTCCCACTCTCAGAATGATCTAAGCAGCATGAAACTCAAACAAGGTCATAACAACACAGCATGACAAGAGTACTAATTAAACAGGCAGTCACAGTTTGCATGCAGAGGATCTTCAAGCACTTTAATGACACCCAGTGTTGAAGACAACTTTCTCATTTTATTAAAAGAAAAGCTAGCACTGAAGATACTTGCCCCTAAGGTTGCAAAGACAAAGAGACCTCCTCCACTAACACGTTGAACTGCTGTGTTAGCCTCACCTTTCCTAGACTTCTACCCTTATGCAAGAATCAGCCTTGCTTGCTAGTAACAAGATGTATGTCTCTAATAAGCCTGCTGTTTTTAAATGTTATTCTGACGTTCCTTACACAACTCCTGACTGCCAGGATGCTTAATATGTAACAGTACCTACAGTTTCTTAAACAAACAAACAAAAAAACACAGCTCAAAACAAAACGGAAAGGAAAAAAAAAAACTGGACTGAAAGCAAAACTGAGTGACTTTGTTCCTCTGCTAATAGATACATTCTTTCTAGACTGCTTCCCTCTCCTTCAGGAACAGTGTGAATATAGTATGATACAGTTTCACAGAAGCATTTTACACTACAACTGTAAGCATGAATGTCCACATCCAGAAAGACTCTAAGTACAGAAATCAAAAAGCTTCTCTCTCAATGTCAGTCATAAGTAATTCATAATTATCAATATATAAAAACAAATACTTTTAATAAAAATAATTGTAAGCGTAATACAGAATACAAAAACATCAAAATATTTTAAATATTTTACAGTATTTTCCCCTCCTCTGAACTTCACTTAATTATGTATTTCACTTGCATAGCCCAAGTAGGCAGATCTCAGCAACAACCTCATGCTTTTACTTGATCTCCTTACATGGCAGCATAGGGAACTACGGCTCATAATCAGCAAGAATCATAACTAGTCATAAACAAACATCATTGCTTTCCAGTAAGCTCCTCTGGCAAAATCTTCAATGTGACAGCAACACAGCAGCTTTACCTCAAACAGTAGGGTTTATTTAAAGCAAAGAAACACAACAACCACATCAAAACCACAGTTAAGAGGTTAACACTATCTGCATTTAACCAATATTATAACCTCCTGCAGACATGTGCTCAAACATAACTTACAAACATCAAAAGGAAAGGAAGTATTAGAATGCATCTTACCTTGTTTCTTCAAGTTTAGCAACATGTGCTGCAAAAGTATACATAAAGTTTTAATTAAATTTTAATTTTTAATTAGGTTGTCAGTCAAATATTAAAGCATATTAAATAAAAGTAGTAAAGCACTACCTAAAAGTATGCAACTATAAGACCAAGTGTTGCATGTAACCCCTGTATAACGTGTATAAAATTTAAATTGGAAAAATAAAAATAAAAAATCTCAAGAGCCAACCAACGAGTTGTATTTAATCAAGGATCTGAAAGCGTGCCTGTAGGTCACTTTTGACCTATGAAAGAAGGGAAATAAGAGACAAGGTATCACATGCTGCCAGGCTGTGGTAACGGACAGAATGCAGCTTCTAAGATCAAGAAAATATCCTTGACAAAAATTTCCAACCTGATTCAGAAATTTCAAATATTACCATTATCATGTTTCTGTTTTTTGTACACAAGTTTTACATCTTCATACAGAAACATACTGCACAATATTCATAGGTGTTTTTGCTGCCAGGAAATCTAGAATGACATGCTTTGGACACAAGCTTTTTCTGACAAATATAGATTACCCCCCAGCTAAGTTAAAGGAAACCTAATTTTCAAAATTCAAGAGAAAAGAAAGCAGATATAGGAAAAACTCCTATAAAGAAACTTTAAAGGATGTGATTAATAGATTGTCACAGTGGATTGTACATCTCAAAATGGAAGGTCAATAGCTTACCTTTTGTTTGTAGTGTTCGTCTAGAATATCTTTTGCTGGGCCTCCTTTCAAAGGATGCTGATCTCCTGGCTTTGTTGGTCTTGGTGGTTTGATATTCTGTTTTCCCACTAAGGATGCCAAGTACAAAACCGTAAGATTAATCACTTGCTTTTTATGACAGCACAGACTCTGCTCAGGAAAACATCACATTTCTATTATAAATTCATAGCTTAATAATCCGATCCCATTTCTAGTAAAAACATTTGCCTTTGCATATTTCTTTGTCAAAATACATACAGATTGAGATCACAAATCCTAGGAGAGAATAAAGCTAGTCTGAGAGAAGGGTGGAAAACTTTCCCCAAAGCAGCATCAAAGTTTTCAGTGACAGGAAACATGATGAAATGTTCCCATTTGTCTAGAACTTCCTTCTTTCTGACACTCCTCTTTTTTCCTCACCTTTACTACTTCTTCAAGCTCCTTCAACTCAACCGATGAAGAGGATAATAATAACTTGCAAGTTGCCTGCTGGGCCTAACCAACAAATGATGGTTCTGAAAATACAGCACATCTCCTTTTGGGTGGAGTCTGGCTGGGCTCTGCCTCCAAAGCCATAGCAGAGCCATGTTCTGCCACTGGTACTTCTGGTCTGTCTCCTTGGTACTACTGGTCCTTGGTTCTGACACACATACACACACACACACACGATAGTATTGCTAAAGTAACTGGAAATGGAAGCAAGGACTATATACACTGTATGGGGTCACCCTTCCACCACCTGGTGTATGTTCTTACCAACCCTAGTGGGGCTTTTAACAGCATCTAGTAGACCAGTCTGGGACTAGAGGCTACTGGGAAGTCATACTGGGAAGAATATACATAGGTACTGCCTGACGTGATGATTGGCATTATCTTAGGCTGCAGAAGCACTACTATGATTCAAAATCAGGAGTCAAAAGTTACACACTGTCTCCAGCTGTGCAAGTCAACCATACTTCCTCAGCAGTTCATTTAAAAAGGAGTGGCTTGATAGATGAAGGGGTCTATAAAGTCAACGTACTACATGTGCTATGTAATGAACATGAACCTCAAAACACCTTTGATTTCCTTGCGCGTTTTACGCACTGATGACAATCAACTAAAGATAAATCAGACAGTGTATGTGTTCAGAAAACATGATTCAACAAAAACAATAATTCAACTCACTCATCTTGCAAATTTCGCTCACTCTAGGTGAATGAATAGTAAGTTCTCTCCTATTTCCACTCATAATCCAAGAAAAGCAAGAAATGAAAGAGGATATGTGCCAACTAGTAGATGACACTGACCTGTATCGAAACCGGGAACCTAGCCGAATGAAGCCTGATCTACTTGAGCTTTTTTGGACAGGACCTCGGAGCCGGAAGAAGGCGTGATGCTCCACTGCACATTTCCATAAATGTTTGCAGGCTTTGGGATGATCCAGTCTAAAGACAAAAGTGTGCTCCTGCTCCTTTCCCTTAAAGCACACAAAGTGCAAAAAAGATTTATAAGAGGCATGAACAAGTCAAAGATACAATTAAGTGCAAGCCAAATAAAATGTTTTTATGGATACCTAAATGTATGATAAAAGAGAAATATTTATGGCAGAAAAATGAATCTTTTCAGAAGCTTTAACGCTTTAGTACTCGAATGTCTGAAGTTAGAAAGGGCTGGCACCTATATATTTAACAAGTCAATTATATGAATAACTACAAATGAGAGACATTATTATTATAGAAAGGTACTTCTCAATGAGGCTAACTTGGTTTCACTTCCTAATCTGATCTCTTCAAATTTCCAACGCTCACATTTTCATCTCAGCTCTGAGCAATTTCTTCCCACGGGAATAACTCTGGCATCTGTGTAAGGAATTCATTCCACTAAATGTGCTACCTGGTCTTTTTTAAAACTGTCTTGCACAATGCACCGAAACAAGCACGTGGTTTCCAAATTATCTAGCCTACATTAGTTTAATGAGGTATTCCCTTTTTAAAAACAGGGTAGGAAAAAAAGCAATTGAACCTATTTATTTTATATTTAACTCCCTTTATTCCCCACTAGAAGTCACAACCAAAAATCTTGGAAGGCAGCCACACCAATTCCCAAAACTTAAAGAAAGATCAGGAGCATGTAAACTAGCACTGTATAATCAAGACTGAGATGTAACTAGACCGATTGTTATCTACCTGTTCATCATCTTCAACAACAACAAGAGTGAGTTTATTCTTCTTGAAGTCAAGTCTTGTTATCTTTGGCCTGCAAGATGAACAGAAAAAGCAGGTTAGGCTTAGCTCTCTCAGTAACACACTGAGAGCTAGGTTAGACGTGCTGGTTCAAGCCTTTCTTTTTTTCCCCCTTTTTTGTGTGTGTTTTTAATTCATGCAGTAGGGCTTGATGATAATGGGGATACCAGCGTATCACTTCCAATTTCAACACTTCATTAGAAACTTAAAAGTAAGAAGTCAGCAACTTCCAAACAGTTGAATATATTAGAACTTAGAATAACAATTATGAGCAGAAATCAAAGTTCCCCTAAATACCTTTGCTTGCCTAGTCTTCACAAGTACAGGAGACTGAGTTCATAAGGGCATAAAGGCAGGCCAAAATAATTCTGTTTTATTAAAGAAGTGCAAAACCCCTGTACAGGATATCACAGATCAAGTCCTATGATGGCTCTGTTTCAGAAAATTCCAGCCACAGAAAACATTAACATGACGTGACACAGAAATGCAACCACTTTCCTTCCCACCCATCAAAAAAAAACCACAACAATTCAGAGTTTACGATGGAGGTACTCCCTATATTCTCGACTTTATAAGACACAAAAAACATTTCTGCCACTACACAAATGTTTCTCTGTGAATTTTATAAAATTGGACTGGACTAAGCCAAAGTAACTACTTATGTCTTCTTATGATGAAAGATATTTTTGGACATGAAGATACTCACAGGCCAAAGAATACTTTTGCAGGTACCTAGTGCTCCCAGTGCTCTCACATTTTAAAAATTAAAATTAAAAAATGGGGTAGTGCAAAAGAAATGGAGGAGTAAAAATATAAATTGTATCTTAACATACAGAGAGCTTACCAGAAAAACAAACCAATCTTCGTGTCTCCTTCAAAGACAAGAACTCCGGTAGGGGTTAATCCCAGGCTGTAATCATTGCCATCTCTTGCCTAAGTGCAGCAAAATAAAGATTATGCTTTTTTTTTCAGTGTTTGATCCTCTGTCCAAATTATTCTAGCGATTAATATAGCTTATTTGTCCAGTGTTACAATTCAACACATATAGGCTTATTCAGTGCAACAAAGGTGTCCTAAGTGTTTCTGCGTTCAATGACTTATGCAATGGAGTTTCCAGTTTGCAATCCTTCAATAAGACTAAGTGGAAAAATTAAAGTTTCCTCATTTGCCTATGTAATAAGCACCCTGTGCAGTTCACTACACTTCCTTTGCCACAGGAGATCTATTTTTACCTGCAGTTTTTCGTATGATAACTGACTGAACCCCTGCCAATTTAAATTTAATTACTGTAATTTTCACATAGCTCTCAGTCTAAATACAAACAGTAGTGCATACTGTTGTGCACCAATCACACATTTAATATAGAGCGGATATGTTTGGACTTGTACCTTGTAGAAACATATAAAATAGAGTGGAATATTGATGTAAAGTCACATCACTTGTTACATAGTTTAGATGAGCACAATATTCCTATTTTTTCCCCCTCAAAGCTAAGTCTCCCTTGAAATGCTAGACAAAGCTAACATTACCATTTCCAAAGGTCACCATGCTGTGTTTTAAACATACCTTGACTATGTGCATGTCTACACCATACATTTCCAGCCACTTAGCTTTGTTTAAGTAGTTAGTTTCAGCCTGTGCTGGTGTTTGCCCCCTGAAATAAATTTTTTGCCATTAGGAAGATGCCTGGAAAAGCACAGAAAGGAAAAACTGGCACATGAGAAAGAAGAAAATAAATGCCTAAAAGGATGTGAAAAACCTAAATGCTGTTGACTCTCGTTCACTTAAGTGAACATCAAAGTCACTTTTGTAGGTTTTAACCTGAAACCAATGCAGCAAAAAATTGCTGCATTTTGAGATTTTGCAACCTCATCATTTTACTCAGACTTCTGGAAAGCTTCATTTTCACATTATATCCTCTAACAAAATATGACAGAATCATATTAGAATTATGTTCTTCTAGAAGACCACAGGAGAAGCATTAGCAGTATTTTTTTAATACATTCTCTTTATAGAAAAATCAACACAAGACTTGGTTAGCATGCACTGGAAGATCTAATACCTGCATTCCTTCCACTTCTCAAAAATGGCTAGTTCCATCTCCTCTGTCTGAGTAGGTACAAACCTGAACTCAGACACCAGCTCAGGGACATGTTCAGCGGGATCATAGTCTCCAAGTTCCGCTATAAAAGAACAGCATTGTCAAGCAAATTTCACCATGAAGACAGAAAATATTAACAGGAACTTCTGTGTACTTTTCTAGTTAATCTAAAATACTAAATTTCTTTATTGATCTCCCCCTCCCCTCCTCAGTACTCCCACTAATTGCAGCATCACCTTTTTTGACAAAGGCACCAAAAAAATAATCCTATAGTATACACAAAACTTTTGCATTAATTTTTTACAACGTGCTGTTGATAAATCAGTTTAAAAACATCTTATGAAGTTATCAATATCATTGAAATTCATTATTTTTCTTGCACAGCTTTCAATATTTTTGTCACTGAAGTCTCTACTGAAACAACAGGTGACTAAAGCTGTAATGGAATTTTACCTTATTAAAATATCTTGAAATTTGTAAAAAACAAAACCAGTTCTGATAGTTTTATATAAAGTAACTGTCCATTCTAACAATCACTTTTTTGGTTTTATAATCATAAAACCCTCCTGCTAAATTTACTCTTGTGTGAGGGTATGATCACACAGCTGTTATTTTTCTCATTCCTTTTCATCTAGGAACATAATAAATGCCCTACTGGGTCAGTCAAATGGTTCATCTAGTCCACGGCTGCATGCTCAACAAGGGCAACAAGAGATGCTATTTAGAGAGCATACTGGAACATGCTAGTCAATGGGTGTGCCACATCAGAAGCGCAACCTTCTTTTTTCCACTGATGCTAATGAGTCCAGCTTTAAAGACCAATGTATGCCTAAAAAGCTGAAACTCAGAAACCTTTACAAAAAAGGTCCTGATTTTCAGAGTCACTAGCATTTGCTCCTCCCACTGATTTCAAGATGTTACTTGACATTCACCTTGTATCCAAAAAATCAAAAATAACTCAAAACTTGTGTGTCCAATAAATGCCAATAATAATTCTGACTGAAAAAAAATGCAAACTACGTATGTAATGTAGGGGAAAAAAAGTAATGTATTTGAAAAGTTCTTGAAAACTCAAATAAATACACGGAGTATTCCACTTGTACAAAAATTACATCCAAAAAGCTGTTTCTTGGTTCTTGGTTTTTGGAATTCAGTGAATATATTAATAGCCTTTTCACCCCTCTACTTTTTTTTTTTTTTTTTTTTTTTTTAAATGCTGACAGAGGAAGTCTGTAGTTCTATAATAATTTACTCCCACTAAAACGCCTGCCTCTGTTGAAAGGAATGCTGTCAAAGCCAGCTTAGGTTCCAGCTGATTTAAATAAAAGTACACAGCTGTCAGACAGTAAGATTAAAGCCCTGCTACAGGCCTCATTGTGCAGAGAGGAAAGAAAAGACTACCACAGAAAGCAATGTATATATGGCCTAATTAGATCACTTTGTTTTTGCAAAAAGTTATCCACGGAACATCTTAAGGCTCTAACAATACCAGTATTTCTAACTACAGAATGTATTCTAACTGTTTTTCTTCCATGCCAAAGAGCAGGGGTAAAAAACAGGTTTCCTGAGAGTTTAATGCCAACTCTCCATACCTACGCTTGATCAAGGCTATTATTAGCTCCTGCCTTAAGAACAAAATGTGTTTTGGAAAACACATTTTGTGTTTTATTTTGGTGACTTAGTCCTGTTACCTAACTCCTGCTAAGTTAGTGCAACAGTACACTGGTTTGTAAGATGAATGTTGTATAAAAAATTTGTGTACCACAAGCACATGGCACATCTTCAGTTTCCCTCTTCTGTACAACAGCTTTACGGCACAGGTTTTGAGATTTTTTTGTAGACTTGCAAACTGGTTTGAACAAGGCCACACTGCAACAGACTCCAAAAAGGACCCAAAAGCCTACTCTAGCAGATGCATCTAAACACTTCAAGCCTCCCTGCTTTCGTGGGTCCCCCTGCTTGAAACTACAAACTTCGCATTTGTTAAGATGACACCCTCATCCAAACAACACAAGGCATTGGCCATGAAGATCAATGATGTACAACTTACACAAGTAACCAAAGGCCACACCACAGCTCTTGGAAAAGCCATGGATTTGGGAGTCTCAGCTGGAATCAGAAGTCAAAGATAACTCATTAAGAGTCTCAGAACATTCAAACATAGTACTATAGAGCTGAGAAAAAAATATACTAGGTCACCTCTCTTGGTTGAAGAAGGATCTGAAATAGTAGCAAGTGCAGTTCAGCTGTAAATGTTCATGTACAAGAATGAGACATGTGGTGTTAACACGTTTCTACAAACATACAAAAGTCAAAAGCCGGGTAGTTTTTATACATATGAGTTTTCAGTTGAGCTCAGACCCACAAAAAATTGTATCTGATTTGCACAATGAGGAAAACACACAGTAGAAACTGCATCATGGAAAAAAAAAAAAAGTGGCTTGTTTTCCTGTATCACAGCAATTTGGAAAGATAGCAAACCTTGTAGCTTGTGTAAAGGTGGACAGGTTTGCATACACACACATGAAAAAACAAATTTAGGACAAAGCTGTTTATGTTCAGAACCCCCTTGTACTGTTTCCTGAGGACTCAATTTTCTGTACACACTATCAGCAAAATTACAAACACAAAGAGCTGTGTTTGACGTTGGATTACTGACATTTGGACAGAACCTGTTTTCTGGATATCACAAGAACAGACTAAAAGAACTAGTAATAGTATACCCAAAGCTGTTCACACAACTTCTTCCTTCCCCACTCACACCTACTCACCTTGCATATTATAAGCTGCCAACTGGACGGCTGTGTCAAAAGGACATTCCAATCTGCCATAAAAGAAATGCCTTGTTAAAACCTCATCTGAAACTAGCAGGCAACTCATATACCTGACAGTGACAAATGGTCCAAACATTTGGGGTAAGGAAGTGAAAAAGGAGTAGCAGATTTTCACCAAAGTAACAAGAGATAAGTAAGCATTCCTCTGCTGCTACTCATGCACACAAAAGCAGTATTTTAGAGAAAAAGTTACATTACTTAGTAAGTCTTACTAGCTGTCCAAATGTAACAATTTAATAAATCCTATGGTAAATACACTGTAGTTGTCTAGAAGACTATTTAGTGGGAATACTTACTTTCCACTAAGAATATCCAGTTTTAGCTGCAGAACAAATAAATACCTGCAGGGTTAAATGAGAAACAGAAGTCATTGATTAACAGTTCTAATGTATCACTCAGCCAAAAGACAGCAGTTGGAGCCTGAAAAATTGAAGTCACATACTCTTTACATGGGTTTTCATGACTGAAGAAACTACAAAGGCTTTATCAGTTGGGTTAGCATGGCACACGTGTCAAATGAAGTAAACACAAAACTAGAAGTTACCAGAAGCTGAACTACAGTGCTGCATGTAAAAAGAAACTGAATACCTAAATAAGACTCATTTATAACCCCAGGATCCTACATGGGCAGACCTACAGAAAGAGATCTGGGAGTGCTGGCTCAGCATGAGCCATGGGAGGTTCAGACTGGATACTGGGTAAAATTTGTTCTCTGTCAGGGTGGTCAGACATTGGAACAGGCTTCTGAGTGAGGTGGTTGATGCCCTGGTCCTGTCAGTGTTCAAGAGATGTTTGGGCAATGCCCTCAATGACACGCTTTTACTTTTGGTTAGCCCTGAAGTGCTCAGGCAGTGGGACGAGGTGATCTGTGTAGAACAGTTTAGTTGCTTATTGACCTTAGGTCCCTTCCAAAGAACAACTTGCATCTTCTACATTTTCTTCATTACCCATAGACATTGATCTCATTAGAGAATGAATACTTAAAGTCTCTCAAAAATAAACATTCATGATACAGATTGGCTGGTTAAAAATCCTACCCAGAAAGCTGGCTGCAAAGTGACAAAAAAAATAACCAGTAGGCTGCAGCCTTCTCAGACAATTGATTCTTCAGAGCCAGATTTCTATCACTGCCTTGTTTATTTAGAATTCCTCTTCTTGCTTAGAAATTTGCACGCATTAAACAAAAAGCACGTATCCCCCACTGGTGTGCAGCACCTAGCCTTCTGATCCAGTACCCACACAGCGCATCCCTCCTGCTCTGTTGTGGCACACAGCTTTCCCTTCACAACAGAGGTCGCCTTATCAGCTATAGGGCTGACTTCAGCCATGGCACCTGATTTGAATTGCACTGCAGATGAAGAGGAGCCTCACACACAGCCAAAGATGTTTCTCTTTCAACTGTGATGTTCACCAAGACCACATGTGCCTCTATCTCCTTGTATTAACATATACGGGCACGAAATGCATACAGGCATTTTTCCTACAGGTCCCTTGGAAATCCATGAATGCTTTGTCAAAGCATTTATCACCCAAAGCTGGCCTCTAGATGCGGAATGCATTTGTTCAGTACTGACCATGGATATGAAAAGAATGAGCACAGGCTTCCTGTATGGAGTGGGTGCGACCAACCTGTGCTTATCAGCCACACACCACCTGCAAACTGTTCGAGCATACTTCCCATGCTTGGGCTGTGCTGCATGACCTCTGGCTGGTGGCATCTGACGGATGGGAAACTGGCAGAAAACATGAGAGGTCTGCACCTGTGGAAGCTGACAAAGGCCTCCAGCTGGGTGTCCTGCCACACAAAGGAAAGGCAGAACCCTTGGAAAACCACTGCGACATCTGTAACCTGTAACAGAGCTCCCTTTCCCACCGCTTCTTTGTAAAATAGTCTCGAGACAGAGGAAAGACTTGCTGCACTCCTAGTCTGGAGGATTAGCTAAGCAGACAGACAGGGTTTAGAAGCCCTCAGGTTTCAATTCTGCCATGCTAAAACCTGCACAGCAAGGTCTGACTGGCAGAGCTCAGTCAAGGTGGATGAAAACGTTTCACGCTGGTAGGCAGACAGAGGTCTGAACTTTTTCTATTACTATGATTTTCAAAGACAGTCAGCTGTTGATTCAGGAACATATATCATGGGTAAAATACTCTTCCCAGGTTGCCAAGAAAGAATTAAAACAGTTATAGCACTGTTATCACTTGCAAGCATGAAGCTGCTCAGAGTACATATGGCTGCACAGGGTAATGCTACTATAATCCTCCTGGTAGCACTCCTAGGGATTTGGCTAAAGTGCAGATCGAAGATTCACACAGATAAACCTAAAAAAAACAAAAACAAACAAACGCACTTCACACTCTCACAAATGGCTGAGGGTATGAAGTGTCTACATCTGACAAGAAAACATAAATTTGTTTTCTCTCCAAAATGGATCATCAGCAGTGGTGACAACAATGCAAAGAAATGTTGTCTTTTACAACAGATTTATACAGCTGACAGATGGTAAATTGTGTTCTCTTTCAAAGCACCCCAAATATGTCTCAGTCCAACATGAAATGCAGCATTATGAATGGTATGTAAAACACTTTTAACAAGAGAAATTGCTGCTTACCTGATAATACAATCCTACGCAAACAGTACTGTCAACCCACATCAAAACATAGTGGTAAAATAGTTTTTCTCTTCACATAACCCTTAGCAAAATATCACAGACGTAATGAAACTTAACTAAACTTATTTTTTGCCAAAGAAAAGCCCTAAATTGCAATTCAATGCTTTTCTGCTTAGAAAGACAGGATGAGTGCATAGAGCTTAAACTAAATACATTGAAAGCAGAATAAAGAAAGAAACATTATGGCAGTTCAGTAAAAATTCTGTCCATTGTATACATACAGATCAGTTGCCAGAGCTGCATAATGAAAAACAGTGCATCAACTAATACAGTAAATATTTGCATCTTTTTAAAATACATCTCATTTATTTCATAAGAGCTACATTAGATACATGTATAAACAGTCAGGTAAGCAACCAGCTTTAAGGAATTCTCCAAAATGCTTCAAAACTGTTTAAATAAATAGTACAGAAACATTTTCCTGGCCTTATTTGAGCACATGACTGTCTCTATCACAAAATTCCTCTTACCTCGTTAGCTCTTCACGCAGATTGTTGGGCTCTGATGAGTAAAACTTTACACGAAAATGCAGACAATACGGTGGGCCAACTGCAAAGAAGAATTCATTTGAGACAGCAGCAACAGCTACTGGACCAGACTTATTTTATTACACAGAATCACATCACAAACATTGACTGAAATTGGCCCTATCCTACCACAAGGTCTTAGGCAGGAATCAATTTGTAGCAGGAAAATGCATGAAAAACATCAGGATGAACATACACTTAAACAGATGCACAAAATAGTTTTATATTTATTTTACAAGTCAACCCAACAGATGTATCACATGAAGTTGATCTGTCTTGCCAAGAGCACATAAATCTAGGTTAATCCTCATATTTAAGGACTCCATCCATCACCAAGAGAGCTGTGGATCTTGGCTCTGCAGTCATTCAAATCCCTAGGTACTCTGTTGGTGTCTGTAATGCCTTTCCAGAGCTCTGGGAAAAGCCCACTGTTGACAACTTTGGCATGCATATTCCACTGAATTTTAGACATATTTTAGGGGTATATAATAGACCCTTTTGGGCAAGAATCTTTTTTTTTTTTTTTTTTTTTTTTTTTTTCCAGAAACCAGAGAGTTAACCCAGCAAAAGGATGGTTTAACAGTTCTTAAAAATGTGCAGCTCTCTCTGTTGATTCTTGCATTTGACAGGAGGAATTTTCTCTGACTGTGCTTCCAAAATTTTTGTTTTGCTAATAAAGCATCACAAATCCCCGAAGACTTCCCACATCAGATAGCAAGGAAGCTTCTGAGCAAAATCAGTTGATGTCACAGATTACCTAAGCACGGACCACTGAACCAAACAGGCCACAATGAATGCTTGCGTAGCTAGTAATGACTTGAGGGACAAACACAAACAGATCAGGGCATTCTGAACCACTTCAAGGGATGAAGGCTCCATGACAACTTTTCCTATAGGCAGAATAAAGATCTGTGATGCTAAAGCATCTTCAGCTGCCTTGTCTCTATTTAAACTATAATTAATGAGCCTCTAACATGGCTCATTAAGGACATTAGATGAAAGTAATACGAACTGCAGAGGAAAGAGGTCATTAAGCAATCAGCAGCAGCATGCTGGGTTGGGGTTTCAGTGCCTACGTTACCCCTCACAGAGCACACAGTCCCTTCCTCCCCACCACTTCAGCTCTGTGCCTCCTCTATGCTCAATGTGAGATCCAAAGAGAAAATGGAAAAGACACTTACTTTTCACTTGCTTTTTAATGCTTTTTGTGTTGTCCAACCAATGCTGAAAAACAAATTACTCTCATTGAATCATCAATAACAAAATCTCACAAAAACCCCACAACATATTCATTTGTGAAGATGAACTATTTGCTATTGCAACATGCTCAAAACAATCTAATCTAATCCAGTCCAGATATTTCACGATTCATAGTTCTTAGGGCTTGTTGAAGATACTGTTTGTAATGTAAAAACTTTGTAATGCAAAAAGTTAGCACCAGAAATATCCTGAAGTACCTTATCTAAAGCCAATCTTCCAGAAAGTATTATCTACTTGGAGGAAAAAAAAATAAAAATAAAAAAATAAAAAAATAAGTATTGACAAACTACTCAAATCACTAAAATTGTCACCCTGTCCAAACAAACAAAACTGTTGGCACATTAGTAGTTGGCCAGTGACTGTGCGCCAGAGAGGCATAAATTGTAACTCAGCTTTCTGACTCCGCTGTTTGTGATCACTCCGGTGTGGTGAGGAGAGACAAAATAAATACTGCTGTCTTTCAGTCATTTCTTTAGGTCACTCAAGCATAGTAAATAACAGCAACGCTGTCTCTGTCTGAACATAGGGTCAGCTCCACCCAACTGTCCAAAACCTATTCACAGCTGACATTTAGCAATTGCTGCACGGGAGGACAGAAGTCACTGCCTCACCTACTAATACTAATGATAAGCTGTATACTAGATGTGGAGGCTAACTCTCTGAAGACAAAGTAATGGCTTCACTTACACTGCATATGAAAAATAAGCTAGAGGTGGCAGGTTGAGAGAAACACCTACCTGTAGATGCCATACTTCCTAACATCATATATTCTCACTGCTGAAGTGTTTACACCAGGAAACGCAGCTGGGAAACTGACATCCAGCTAGTGGTAGGGACCTGCTTTGCAGTGCTGTGAATACACAAACAGCTCCCTCCTCTGAAGGAGGTGACTCGGTTCACAGGGAACACAGCACCCTGTTCAACACCACAGCGCTGGCTGAGCAGCCAGAACAAACCACCTCGCACACCGTGTCCCGGGTGCTTCACACTGCCCAGGTAACACCACCTCATTAGGCCGATCCCAAATGTCACCTTGAAACTAATGCAGATGAATTATACAATTAGCAACACACCTTTCGTTCAACTACGTGCCATGAAGTTCACAGCGGGCCCCAAGTAGGACAGAAAAGCAACAGGGGTATGAGAAAGAACCGGTATTTTCAGGTTGCAATGCCAAGTGCAAACACGTTCCTGTCCTCGGAGCAGCCCTGCCTGCTGCAGGGAGTGCATAAAGCCGACCTGTAACGCAGCCAGGGCACGCAGTGGCTGATACATTAGGTGCAGACCAGAACAACTGAACCATCGAGTGCTGTGGTGCGTGCACCTGGAAATGCTCTTAATAGTTACTGAAACAGAGCTGCTACAGACAGCTATTTGAAATGTTATCTAATGTATTTTTTAAATAAAGCAGGAACCTCAGGAGGAATGAAGCAAATATTTGCCTACTTTGCTTATAACGCCAGTGAAATGGAGTTGAACGTTTTTTTTGTTTCTTTAAGAAAATGACACCACCTCTCTTCCTACTCCACAAACTCACTTGCTCTCAGAGACAAGTGACTTGCTCCTTCCTCCACCCTAAAAATATACAATCTCTCCACCTGAGACTTGCAGGTGATTTAGACACAGGAACAGCAGAGAGAGCCTTTTGTAGGCTGCAGGACTGCCTGTGCACGCCTGCCTCATCCCTTCTGTTTTCTCTCATCTCCTCCACATTCCAGCGCAAGGCAGCTGAGAGGCCCGAGACAGGCACTGACAGCAATTTACTCTGCTCAGCTCTTTACCAGCACTGCCTACAGGAGCCTGGTTTGGATGGCATGGGTGTGCTGGAAGAAGGGAGACAACTGCTTTCGAATGGAGGGGAAGGAAGGGAAAAAAACAACACGCGCATGGACACACACAGACAACAGGAAACTTAAGATTGATTCCAAGTGATTAAAAAGGAATTCAAGTGGACCTGGCAAAAAGATCCTTTAAGTTTACATTTTGACAAGAGTTTGTTCAACACAGCCTACTCCTGAAATCCAGAGATAAAGTTCACTAAAACAAGAAGCAATACAGACAACACACCGGACAGAGCACTGGAAGTCACTACTAAAACAGTTTGCTTCTTCAGAAATTAAAAAAAAATAAAAAAATAAAAAATAAAAGGGAAGAGTAAACAAGTTTTTGTTGATGCTGCTTTTAATTACAATGATGAGGCTAAATCTGTGTCTCATGTCAATTAATGGCTGCATACTCAGTGGCAATGCTATATGACCATTTTCAGTATTAAGCACTGCAGTACACAAAGTAACTGCTAGAGTAACAAAATTATGCTCTACAACTCCAGTAGGAATAGCAAGTATTTGATGCTTGCAATCTGAACATGTGACTTAGGAATCTGCCACCTGTTAAACGATCCATGTCTCCTTATGAGAAACATGCAGTATGGCTAAAGGGAAAGCCAAAAGCCCAACAAGTTATCAGCTACCTTCACATTTCCCATCACTGGCCATGCTGTGCTGTTCAATGTCAGTCTGAATCAGAGCCACTCAAATTAACATTTTTTTGTTCCCTTAGCTTAACCAGGATTCAGATCACACCTGGTACACTGTGAACAACCTTGAAAATACCTCCTTCTGCCACCTCTGGCCTCCTAGTGCAGGGAAAAGTAGCTCCTCCTAACCATTAGACTAGCAACGAACATAGAAATCACATGAAAATGACAATTGTTTCCCTTCACAACTTGTTTCAAGAACATGTTTAAAGAACCCAGTATCCAAATCCTAAGAAGTAAAATGTGTTTTCCTCCTCTGTTCTGCAAAAGGTTTAAGACCATTTTCACTACTAGAACTGCAACCCAGCAGCAGCTGGAGTCCTGCTAGTCATGAAGTGTGTGTCAGATTCTGAACAGTTAAATTATTTCCTCAAAAGAGAAACGTGCTCTACAATTACATGCTAAACACTAAACTCATCCCAGAAATTCTGAAAAGAAGCCATGAGGCTTACAAATATGCATAGATACACAAAGACTTTCTAGCATTCCACTTGAACACAAAAGAAGAAAAAAACAGGAAGTAAACATGCAGCTAACCTTCTAGGCAGGACTAAGTGCTCAGCCAGAAGCATCACCCACATGAAACTACAACTGCAAGTGAAAGAACTGTGGATACTCCTGACAAACACTGCCCTGCTGCTGTTTTCAGAAGTGTTTGCTCTCAAAGCAAACTGTCTGGTACTCGCAAACACAACCATATCCCTCTCAAAAACTCCTCATCGCGGAGCTGACTCACAACCAATTTGAGCAAATCAAGTAGGTACCCTGCTCGCTAAGACTATTTCCCAAGCAGACGTGAACAAGATGACTTTTGCTCAAAAGAATGTTGAGTTAAACTTGGGGTCACTTTAATAAAACAGATAGCTTCTGCACAGACCATAAATCAAGAAAAAGAAAGCTTTCTTTTAGCATTTTGTCAATATTAAGATTTAACATTTAGACTGACTGCTACTCACCGCCACTTGTGCGGAATCCATGAACCTTAATCCAAAGTAGTCGCTTTCTATAAGGTCCAGATGATACATGATCTGCTCAAACAGGAGCTGGCCTTTGGCTTTTTTCTGAAAATACAAAAGGATTTAATACTTAGCAGGTGTATCTACTGTAGCATCTACCTTCTTTTCTATTCATTGCAATTTCAGAAGTAAGAGGACTCCAAAATTAAGTTTTTGACAATACAACCTGTATTTTTTCTTGTATTGATTTTTTTTTTCTTGTATTTGATTTTTTCTTGTATTTCTTGTTTTTGTGAATGACAAATGTACACCCCACAAGGAGCATACAGAATAACCTTTTTTGAAAAACATCCACATTACCTTGCACAAGGCTGAAAGTGTCAGAACATCACTTCATTATTGTCCCTTTTAGGCTTTCCTTATCCACAAAGTTCAACAGGACTGGAATCATAGCTAGCATAATTGACAGTAACTAATACAGTGGAAAATTTTCAGGGTGAATTGCCCCAGAAATGGCTACTGTTTGCTAACTAGGCAATTCACCAGTGCTGAAGTGGGTAGGAAAGCACACAGCATCGGGCTGCAGCATTCCATTAGCAGGTGCTTTTAGCGACTGCCAGGAAACTGTCTGGGGCAAGGAACTTTAACAAACAGCCCTTAGATAAGGCATTTACATAAAGCTCAGCTTGTAGGTGCAAAAAGCCACCGCATTTGTTCATACATAATTTATGAAAAAAACTTAGCTCTGGTCCCAAGCAAACATAATTTTTACAGAGGTGATGTAAAAAATTAATCTGATGTTTTCAAAGAGAAAGCATGTAAATAACACCGAGCAGCTTCTATACAACATACATTTTTCATGCTATGAACTCCTTCACAATAATACACTGAAAGAAAAGCTTAACTCTAACACTTGAAATGCCTAAAAGTAATACAAATACATGAATAAATTAAGGACTCAGAGTACAAGCCCCGGTGCAGAAAATAATTATTTTTACATCTAAAGAAATGCAGAGTAAGCATAAATCCTTTCTGCAAGGAGTTAAACAATTTTTGTATTTCCATAGCATCCTTCAGTCTTTTATCTAATATTTATACATTCACAACTTCAGAAATGGGCTTTCTAAGCATATTCTATAGTATGCCATTAATGGGCATACTATAAGATTTCATCCACCCCTCAAGATTCTTGGCCATATGGGAAGAACTTCCGAAGTGAACTGAACAGAATGCTTTACCCTAGTGTCTGAACACCAACACAGACAATGCTCCAAGATGCCCATAGTTTACAAAAAGATTTTCAAGAATAAGCCAGAATTCTTATTCTCAGAAATAATCGAGTTCAATCACTGAATTATAATGATGTAAGAAAAGAGGAATACATAATTTGCTTCCTTCCTCTGCTCTGATCTTCAAGTGTTTTATATTTAATCTGATAATCACAGTCACTGGTTTACCCTGTGCTTCACTTAAATCCAGAATGACATTTCATAGCCCTAAGTAAAATTGCAGAAAAGTCTGCAAACCCAATCTGCCTAAACAAGTTCTCTTGCAGTTATTTATTTCCAAGTCTTGGAGAAGGCGGGGGAAGAGGAAAGCAATGAGATCAGCTGCCAACTTCACACGCAGTTTCTTCAAAACACTGTACAACGAGAATGCTGGGATGCAGACCTCACCAGACTCATTCAGGGCAAGTTTTTCTGTTGGCTTCAAGGAAAAAGCACTCTTTAGGCAGCAGCATTTCCATTAGACAGCAGCAAGACTCTCCCAGCAGCAGCCTTAAGGCAAATCACCTACATATAAAATGCATTTCTTCCACTATTTGAGACAGTGACAGATTTCTGCAAAGAGCAAGGCAGTGAGCTGTTGATACTTTCTCTCAGCATGGGATGTTTTCTTCCTGAGCAAATAACACGTAAATAGAAGTGGAATTAATTCCGCATTTGCAAGAGCAAAACTAGGAAAAGGCTTTATTTTGCACCTGATTTAAAGGTAGAAGAAAACCTCCACCTTGTTGCACAAAACATTTTAGATTCTTCCCAATTCTTCAGTAAGTCTTTTCTTAAAACTGTAATTAACCCATTAGCTCAGCCAAATCCCAAGATCTATATATAACCCTCTCAGGGACAAACAATGAAGCAGCTGGGCTCGGACTGGGATTTCTGCACGTGCCGTCTCGGGCTGCCAACACCAAAACACGCCCGTGTGCACCCACCCGTGGGTGGCTTCCCCTGCCAGAGGAGATCGCCCTTCTGGCAACCTCAGCAAAGGACTCAGGGGCCACCAAAAGCAGACCCAGGATGCCTGATGTAGCACAAAGTCCCTGAAGCACAGTGCTGGAGCAACAGGGGAAAGGTTTCCAGGGCTGCTGGCTGTTCCATGCCGTAAATCAGCGGGGCTGTCAGCACAGAACTCATTACGTGGTGCTTTGCATACGACCTGGAGCCGCGGTTGCTGTATTAGGTGGAAGTCAGCACAAGTTTCACACGCTCTTTAACGTTAAGTTCAAGTTCTTAAAGGCACACCGAAGTCCTCCTCCTTTATATTTAAGCAACCAGCAGACAGGAATGGCACTGCTTTGGTCAGCTTTTACGACTGAAGATTAGCCGATTTGCATGTAATAAACCTGCAATCTCCAATGTTTTCAAAGCTACACTCCTACTACATCCTCTGGTGAGAAGTTCCCCTACCTCCCCAGTGGCACCATTCAATTTAAATTACATTTTTATCCTGCTGCTGCCCTCCACTCTTTCCTTTCCCCACTCTTGCAGCAGGGCTCAGGTTACTCTCCCAGGACAAATATTTTCAAGCTGCTCAGTGGTGACAACGAACTATTAACTACTCGCTCACAGGCAGTCCAGCAGCGGCTGGTTCTGCCTCCAGGGGACAAATTAAGCTCCCCATGGGTTTGTAATGCTCTAAGACCTGACTACTTGATTTATACAGTTTGCTGTACTCCGTAGGAAGCAACAGCAAACATCGAACAGCAGGAGAATCGACAACCGAGCTGGGAAACTTAAATAAAACATATCACTTCTGGAGGGCAGAGCATCTAGGGGTTTTGCTATGGAATGAGATCAAAACATCTCCTGAGCACCTTGGGGTAAACCCTGCCCTCCCTCCCTGATTGGGAAGGATGCTCCCAAACACACCCCAGTGACATCTCATGCTGCCCCCTGCCTCCTTCTCGGGTCTGGAAGGTGAAGGTTACCTGATAAAGAAGTGGTCTCAGCGCCAGCCCCAGCCGGTGTAGGCCAGCGTGGATGAAGCGACGCTGACTTCCAGCAGCTGTGGGTCTGCCCCTTGTGCTTGCTTGTCAAGGCTTTTATCAGGTTTTTATCATGGCAAAGCACTTCCAACTTGCAATACTTGGGGAAAAACAAAAAAGAAAGAAGCCCACCTAATGAATTTACTAAAACGTTTAACTGAGAAGGATTTTTCTCCTCTGTTTCTTTCATTAAGGAGACCCCCGTACAGGATGAACTCTGAAAACACGACAAATAAATAGGCTCCATCGCTGGGGGACTTTGCCCTCACGTCTCTGCTGCTGTACTTCCGATCTGTCACAAGATTTCTTGAAATAATTGTGTTAATACTGCTTGTTAACAGCGATTAGGAGAAGCTGTTGCCTTCAGCAGCCACTGAAGAACAAAACCCTTCTTGGCTTTTGCCAACTTATAAAAAGGGTTGCTGTTCATGTTCCTACCAGTTTCCTCTCAAAAACACCGTTTGCCACCCGGAGAGGCTGGGGGCGCCCACTGAGGACTTTCAGTCACTAGGGATGCTGGATGCCACCCATGCACATGTGCGGGTCACGGCAGTGTGGGAGCTGCAGGTGAGCCTGTCCACTTCTTATGAAGCTAAATCCCCTTTCTACCAAACTACATGCTTCCAAAAATGAGCCAAGAGAAAGCTCTAACAGTGAGCTTTAAGCAAATAAATAAATAAAATAATTTAAAAAAATCTCTCCGATCATGAAAACAGCCCCAATAGTTAACACCGTTAGCCATCAGGGCTTGCTGGAGAACTGGAGGGTTAAAACTCAAGGGCAGTGTTCGAAGTACGGAGCTGATTTCAACACCCATCATAACTGCAGGGTTATTCGAATACTACACAGGATTTTAATGTACTGTGGCCAGGCTTGCTGAACCTACAGATAAAATGATAAAGATTCAAAACACTCCCACCTGTCAGCTTGTTTTGCCAGAACTCTCTTATTTATCCCCTCCCAGAAACCCATTTACATCCTGTGAGGTGGGGTTTGGGCTCTTCTCCCAAGCACCACGTGAGAAGACAAGGGGAAATGGCATCAAGTTATGCCAGGGGAGGTTTAGGCTGGATATTAGGAGACATTTCCTTACTGAAAGAGGTGTGTGGCACTGGAACAGGCTGCCCAGGGAGGTGGTTGAGGCACCATCCCTGGAGGTCTTCAAGAAATGTGCAGATCTGGAACTTAGCGGCACGGTTTGTGGTGGACTTCAGTACTAGGCTAAAGGTTGGACTGGATGGTCTCAGAGGTCTTTGGAGAATGATTTGATGATTCTGTGATTTCTGGTTACACATTTGATTGCATAGCACTAAGGCTTAGCAATTAAATCCCTGCCCCAACAGACTCTCAAACACCTCAGTTTGGTGTTGCACCGTGTATTTCCAACATTTTTACCATCTCTCGATTTTCTTTTTAACCAGTATCTGTCCTGTAGAAAGCACTCTACATTTTGCATTTACAGTTACAAACATTAAGCAAGCAGCCACATATCACAGGGTACAACTATCACAGCACACCCCTCATCCTGCAGTCAGACCAACGCAGGTCACCTCCCTCCACACAAAAAGCCATCGGCACTCCTAGCAGCTTGCTGGCAACTTTCATTGGCAGTCCAGAGAGATTTCTTAATATTTTTTAAATAATCACCACTAATACACTCCTCTCAGTCTTATTTTGTAAGCATTACTCCAAAATTGTAAACAGCTTAGCTAATTCCTGCTACTCCACAGAGCTCTTCAACTGGTTTATGTAAGACCTTGTTTTAATGACACTTGATTATAACAAGGACAAAACCATCTCATTTTGTAATCTTCATACTAAATTTCATGCATGTATAAGTAAGGCGGATGCTAAGGTGAAAAGCTGCTACGATTCAGACGGCTCCATCCTTGCAATTTGGGTCTTGCACCTTAAAGAGCTTCTGCCAGGTAGGTAACTTCTGCCTGAAACTTAGGCTGTGTGTACAGAAACTGGAATATAATTAATATAATTCTATTATCCATGAGAAGATTATGTAAATTATGGGTTATGTGGGGTCAGCTTTGTTGTTTTTATTTTTTTTTTAACCCAAACCCCTGGTTCCAACAAAGTATGGCTTCCCACGCTATCTCTTGCTGTCGTGGGGCTGCCCTGGTTTCTCCCCAGAAATCCATCCACACATTTGTTAGAAGGTGCATGTTTCAAATGTATTCCTTTAATTTCATTTATGAGATTTCACAATTTTATTCCCTTTATCCAGGCTACCTTTTCCCTCTCCCTCCTATTACTTGACTAGCATAACGATCAACTGTTGCTACAATAAATATTCCAAGTATTAGACCTTTTGATTGAAAAATCCTCCCTGGCTTTTGAGCTTTGGGAGTTCTGGAAGTACGGTGGGGGAAAGACATATTTTAGTATTATTGCATGGCAACAGCACTGCAAGTAAAATAGCGGATGGAGGCAAAACAGAATCCTCACCTCCCTGCAATCACACTGTTAAACACTACCCATGGGCTTTGAAAACTTAGAAGACAATGCACAACCTGACTTTTTTGCTGTCCAAGTTGAACCCAAGATAACAGAAAAAGGCATGAATGATGAACAGTGTCAAAAGCAACACAGTTAACTGACACCATATATTTTTAAGAATTTTCTGTGGACAAAAATAAGCTTCTCAGTGTTTTGTTACACATGACTGCGAGTCTGGCAAAAATCACTGAATGCGTTTGGACAAACACAGAGCTTCAAAAAAAGTGGTAGTAGACAAGGAACTCTACCAGGACAGAACACAACGTTAGAATCTGAAATGACAGCGGGGGAAAAAAACCTTTTTGATCTGCCCCAAAGGAACACTGATAACTCGCATGAAGTTCATGCTTCCCATTTTGAACATACCAAAGTGACAGTAAATAGCGCACATAACGCTGATATTCTTTAATCGTTGACATGGCTGAGAAATAAGTAGATTCTCAGAAAGAATTCAGCCTATGTACTGCATAGGACTGTAGCTTTGATGAATGGTTCAAGTTAGGCAATTTTTGTAATTAAAAAGAACAGAAGAAATAGAAACGCAGACAGATTAAGTGGCCTGACAGACACCATAGATAAGATCAGTGGACAAAAAGCAGGGTTACTGCTCGAGCCCTGGCTCTGTGTTTAATACATTCATCTCGACTGCATCATTTACAACATCCCTTCTGTTTCATTGTCAATATTTGCAAAAACTTCAGCCTTAGCTCCTTAAAAAGGCTCTGAAACATGCTTAGTTTACACGGTTTAAAAAAGGCCACAATAGGGATCAAAGGGAACGTTATTTAAGCAGAACTTCAGCAATCCCAAGCCCAGTCAATCACAGGAACGACCACAATTCCGCAATACTCTCAGTAACAAATTCACTGTAAGGCTTTAGCTCCACAAGCCCTGAACACCAGCATAAATCTTACGCTGCCTCTGAGTGCTTCTGCCCCACGCTCAGGGAGGCACATGGGGAGCCAGATTGGAGAATCACTCCAGCTGGAAACCAACAGAACAAACTTACACTGATTATTTTCAGCCCAGATTTTCCTTGACTTTACTTACTGCCTGGCTGCCAAAAAACGTTTCTCTTGCCAAGGGGGATGAGAAAACAAGGACAAACGCAGTAAGAAAAGCAACATCTTTTTTCCCCCATAGGAGCAACAAGTTAATGCCAGTGTAAAGTATTGACACAGCCGTGTACTAGGTAAGGTAAGGTGCTCGCTCCTGCCCTCTCCCTTGTGCCAAGGCAGCTCTTTTGCTGGCTGGAAATTAACCTGTTTGCTGAATGATTCAGTCTTAGGAAACACTTTCTGCTATTTACTTTTTTTTTTTTTTTTTTTTTTTTTGCTTAGATGGTTTCAGAGAGCTTAGGTAGACAATAGCACCATACAGCACTGCGTCGGCAGACCTGAGGGAGCCTCTCTGAGAACACAAGAGTTCATTTAAACCAGACCTGCATAGATGCCAGCGTAACAGGACCAGTCCCAGAAAACATCTTAGCTCAAAGGGTCCGATTATTCTCAAGGACAGATTTTGTAAAAGAAAAAAAAATAAATCTCTATGTGCAGACAGGTATATTTTTAATTCAGCTTTACATTTTAGAAATTAATGTTTTTCCCAGATTTTGTACCTTTCGTTTCATCTTCCTTCCACTCCCTGACACTTTTTTGTGTGTCCCAAATATGATTAATGTCAGACACGCGAACAAACATGCCAGAGTTTGAAATGAAACATTTAATTTACTTTTAATTTATTGTATTTTAATCACCAAAGGAACTAGTCCATGTCAGCCCCCGACAACATGCTGTAATTATTGCACTCAACCATGTATATTTAGCTTATTTGTTTGCTGTTACTCATAACTTAGATGTTCACAGACAAGGCTTTCTGCTGGCTTATAAAGAAAAAAGTAAAGTGCAAAAAACTGACTGTTTCCTGCAGAAATAAAATAGTTACTGCTATGCCCTGATCCAAGTTTTATAGTCCAGATGGGAGGTCACGACACCTCTTCAGGTTCAATTTATGCTCCTCAAAGCCTCAGAAATGTTGTTACAGGCGCCAGGAATTTGCCTACAGAGCCAACTCCAGCTCCAGTGATTGCTCCTCTGGTTATGTGGAGACACCAATTTACACTCCAGTACCTTTTTGAGTGTAACTCTTGCTACGAAGTGTTTGCGGGCATTCCTGGCCTCAAATCAAACATCCTAGGCACTAAGCAGCACTGGACGCGTTCATTACATTGTTTCGGAGACGTACAAATTAGTTTTACTGCCCTCCATAAATGCCTGTTTGGAGGAGAGAGATGCCAAACCGTTCCCTAAAGCCCAGGTCCGTTGGGTTTCTGGATGTTGCAGGCACTGCACCCCGCTCATGGTGCGAACAACGCTGCCCAGCACACCGCCGAGCCGGGCTTCCCTTGGGAAGACACTGAAGAACGGTGTGTAAAGTATCAAAGAGGAAAGAAAAAAATCATTTAAGGAGCTGCAATTAAAGCCAAAACCCCACAGAAGGGGCCAGGGGACCTCGCAGCGCCACAGCCTCCTGACCGAGCTCCCAACAAGCGCCAGGCGCCTCCGACGCGTGCAGGCAGAAAGGCAACGCAGGAGGCTCCCATCGCTACTGTTTGTCCTGCTGCCTGCACACAGGTGTGTAATTAAGCGCAGGCATATAATTAACCACCGACACGTGCATATTAAGGCAGTTTTGGAAACGCAAAGCAGCGGCTCACACCTCGCTCCCAACAAAGCCCCCGTCCCCAAGCACCACGTCCTTATCCCCCCACCTCCCCGGGCAGCCCGTCCGAGCAGCTCTGTTCCCAGCGCTGCTCTCCCAGCACCCTTTTAAGCCTTTTTTTTGCCTTTTTATGATTATTTTTGGCGGCAGCCCGGCTCGCAGGTGCCTCCTTTCCCCCCCCCAGTGTCGGGACCCACCGGCAGCTCCACGCTGACGTCGGTGCCGTCGAGCAGCGCCACCCTGCAGGTGAGCACGGCCCTGGCCTCGCCGGCGGCGGGGATGTGTGTGGCTGCGCGCTGCGCCTCCCGCAGCCGCTCCCGCTCGGCGTGCCGGCGGGCCGAGCGCCGGCCCAGGGTCCGCCGGAAGAAGCTCAGCATCGCTGCGGGAGCCTTCACTCCATGGGAAGAAAAAACAAAAAAAAAAATGGGGGAAAATGGGAGCGAGACGCGCCGCCCGGCCGGCGGAGCAGCGCCCCGCGTCCCCCCTGAGCCGGCCCCCGGGGGAGTCGGGGCGGGCCTGAGAAAATGGCGGAGCGCCGCGGGAGGGGCTGGAAGGAGCGAGGAGCCCGCCCCGCTCCGCCGCACGGCCGCGCTCACGGCTCGGCTCGGCCCGGCTCGGGGGTCCCGGAGCTGCCGGAGGAGGCAGGAAGGGAAACAGGGGAGCTGCTGCCGGGAGGGGAAGGGAGGAAAAAGGGGAGGCGCACGCCCCTTTAAGGAGGCGGAGACGGGAGGGTCCCCCCCGCCCCCAAGCCAGGTGGTTGCGCCCGGCGGCGGGCGGCGGGGCGCGGCGCGGCCCATGTGGGGCCGGGCGGGGGGCGGCCAAAGGGGGCCGGGGGAAGGGGAGGCGGGGGCGGCCTCCAGACCTCGGTGCCCCCAGCCCACCAGGAAGGGTGTGGGGGAGCTCCCTGAGGAAACCTGCCTCACCCTGGTCTAATTAGTGAGGAAAACGTGCGGTTAGCACGGAGGGTGTCAGATAGGTGTCCTCGCTCTGAAATCTTTCATCTGACCACCCCACCCCAATGAAGGACAGGGCGGTGTCTCTCTTCTCCTCAACTCATCCCTCATGAGATGTTTGCCTTGCCCCCTAAATCCTCTCATCTTCTTTTTCTACTTCTGCTTTGAACATTCCCGCACTTTTTTGGCAGCAAATGTTCATCACAATCTTCCATCTGGCATTTTTGTTCACACCACTAGCCCCCACTTTTGGCACCAGGCTCTAATCCCTACTGAGCCCTGCCTGAAATCCTCACTTAGAAGTTACATACATGGCCCTGGCAAAAGATGACGAGAGTTACTCTTCCATTAGAGCAAAAATTATGGTATATATTCTCAGGTAAAAACCATGGACTGACACTGTCATGCATTTTCTATGATCAAGCAATTTCACTTCTGTTAATTTCACATCCTCCACTAGTGCTCAGTGCAAACATACAAATCCTCTCTAAAGGAAAGCAAGACTGCATTTATGGAATACAATGTCAAAAAAATAAAATAAGATGAACGTTATCTGGTATCAGAACTGTATAAAAGCAGCAGAGTAAAACCATGTGTACAGCAGCAAGAAAATCGAAAAAAATAATTAAATTTTAAATTACTAAAGCACATCTTTATTTTGCAATTAAACAATTAAGATCCACAAGTAAACTATATATATATTTTCAAGTCTGTACCTAGACAACTATTTGTCAACTGAAATTAAATATATCCACAAAATATGCATAACAGCATTTTTTCACATAATAGAATGAAATTTTACTTAAGACTAAAACAAGACTTGTTAAATGTTAATTAGCATATTTATTCTGGGAACTGCTGGTTTTCGGTAGAATGTTAGTGTATCGTTTTAATGGCAAGAAATTTCATTTTATCAAAATGAGGACAAATACATAAGGCCCTTTAAAGCATACAGTAGCTGCAGTGACAAAAGCTGAATTCATTTTCACATTGTCCAGTGTTGACCAATTTCAAGTTTCCATCGTTTTCAATCAGCTACCCTGGCGATTTAAGCCAAGATGTTGTGTTTTAAAGTGTCCCCCCACCCCGCCATGTGCTTTTAAACAAATTTATAGGCAAAAGTCTGCTTATGGGAAGAAGCTTCCCACCCTCTCAACATTAATAAAGATACACAAGAGTTAGTCTAAACAACAAAAGCTATTCAACTCTGAGATGATTTACTTCACACTTGTCAATCATTGAGCAGTACGAAATGGAGATGAAATTTGACAACTGAAAGCCACAGCTGGAAATGCAAATTAATTACCAGAAGTAACTAGCAAAAAATATTGCCACCTCCTGATTGTTAATAATGATCTAGATAATATTCTTCCCTTTGTATTTACAGATAGTATAGCACCTGTTACAGAAAATAAAACCCCAAACCTTACACAAACAGCCCTGCCAAATTGACTGGTTAAAATGGGATCACTGGTAAACGAACCAAACCAAATGGAATAAAATCTGAGTAAATAGGGTAAAACAAAAACCTTAGTTTTCTTACCTTAATTTTCCTGTAATATTATTATGGGTTGTTACTGTGGTGCCCCAATGTACTGAGATAATTGCACTGGGTAGTTTATAGCCTAGTCTTTGTGGATACATCCTAGTTAAAGAAAACAACAGCTTAATGTAAACTGTTTACCCCTTTCACTCATGTCTTAGGCCCCTGGCCTAGGAGTAAAAGCATGACAACTTCTTTAAGCTCTGTTGTGCATTATCTTTAGTTATCAAAATTCAAATAAGTTAAGTAAAAAAAAAAATACTGATTTCCAAGTAATTGATCTAATGTTAAAAATAATGCTTAGCAGAACCACTTACAGTAAACTTAGCTAATCTGCAGCTAGCTGAGAGAGATCACAGAGATAAATTTATGAGTACCCTGTAGTTTCCATTCGCTTTTTTTTTTTTTTTAAATACAAGCTCTATATTGTTATGACAGGAAAA
The DNA here is from genome assembly GCF_964035555.1 of Netta rufina. Lineage (NCBI taxonomy): Eukaryota > Metazoa > Chordata > Aves > Anseriformes > Anatidae > Netta > Netta rufina. The sequence continues at coordinate 27,089,303 of NC_140129.1, forward strand.
TTGAGGTGACATATTATTAATATCTGTTTTACGAAAGTCCCTCAAATACATGAGCAATAAACCAGAAATGGTTGGAACAACAGAAATCATTCGTACCAGGGTGTAATCCAAATCATCTCTGTACAGAAACCCATTAAGCATCTCTCTCCAAACCCAATTTATTTTGTCCAATAGTTCAGTCAGTAGTAAGCATGAGATAAAGTGCTACCATTCAAACATCAAAACACTTTGTAAAAAATCACCCTTTAAAACACGTAAGCTTGCTAAATATGAAATAACACAACCAGCAAACTGTCAGCCAGTCTGCGAAACCAAAGTTCATCCTACAGCATACTAGAACGACCCAAAAACTACATACTTTTTACCAAAAATGCCATTTTTTTTTTTTAAGTAATTTCTCCCAAAGTTTTGCCAAATGAGCTCTCAATGAGCAAAACATGCCAAAGTAAGCAGCTGGAGCTTGCAGCATGTGCACTAGTTAAACTTGCAGCTGGAGAAGCCCAATGAACTGTGAAGATGCACAACTGTGCTAGCAACTAGGACAGAGGTAAAGTCCAGTGATGACAAACCAGCCTCCTTTGCAGATTGCTAAACTAAAAAAAAAAAATCTATTTTTTTTTTGTCTTATAACTGCTGTGAGTTAAATGAGATTGGACAAAATGGTTGTATTAAATCAAATCAATCCTTTTCCCCTTGTTACAGCTTCCCAATCACCACTAACCAATCTCTGCAATTTCATGCAAGATCCACATTTAATCAATGACTATATAAATATTTACCAGATTTTTGTATTTGATCCCAGCACTAGAAGTGGCAATGGAAAAGAGTTTTTCCAGTCTCAAGACAAAAGATGGGTATTTAAGAAAATACTCCCAACCACCTGGGGACATATGTGCTATAAAAAGACTTACATAAGTGACATTAGAGGGCACCATTCCAGTACTTTGTGCTAATCCAAATATGCAGAATTTGAATATGGACCATATTCCAATTCCTCCCTTTCCCCTCAGGGCTGAGGGTCTTTCAGATTGCCTGAGTAGTGGCTCTACAGTCACAACTACACAACTAAGCGTGTGTATTGGACAACCTGGTTTCGCTTGGAGATTTGCGGATGGTGGATCTGTAGTTTTTCATGCTCATGCTAATTCCCTGAGCCATCAATCACCCACACACCTACACAAGCATAAAAATATCACGTAATTCAGCTCCACGACACACCTGGAGCTCCAGCCTCCCTATGCATAACCTCCTCTTCTTCCCATCTCTCTGGGCAGTGCAACTGCAGCAGCAATGCTGCACGCTGGCCCTTCCACAGGTACCACAAAGCTTTTTGGAAGCTCTCTATGGAAAGTTGCCGGGTTCCATATCAAACACCTCATGTTCCTTAGTCTCCCAACTGCCTTCTCACCTTCTCTCTCATAGATGGTGTGCCAGAGTGTAATCAGCTATACTAGATGAAGCGCTGTTGTTTTATCTGTAAGCTTCCAAATTGAACAGAAAAAATGCAGAAATAAACTTCAGTTAGTATTAAAGTAGTATGATACAATCAAGGTCTTTTTCATAACTAGGAGAGAATATATAAAAATTAAATGCATAAAAGCAATGGGTTACTGCTTAAGACAAGCACATTATTTAAAATACCAAATGCTTCTAAGTTTAGGACAAATTAAGTCTGCAGCTCTCAGTTGTCTGTTACACCTAATGCAGTACTTCTCAGAATGGATTGGCTGACAATCTGCAGGTGATTTATAAAACGATACCTGCATCTTATTTCATATTTAGCAAAAATAAAAAATGCCCCCAAAACCACACAAAGCCTTCTCTAGAGCCCCATGTTTTTATACTAAAAAAAACCTTCAAATCCACTTTAAACGAGATGGTAGTGGACGTTTTCAATTTAAACCCAAAAGGAAAACAAAAACCTTGACATTATACATTGGCAGAAAACTGTCATAATATTGCTCTTATTTACAATGAAAACTTCATTTCTTTTTAAAACTGGATTTGTATCATGGAAGTGTTACAAACATACTCTTTCTCCCACCCACCCAGCATTTTTCCTAATCAAATGGTATGAAAATAATTATTCATAAAATCCAACAGTCATAACACCAATCACGTATAGGTCATTTGTCTGAAAGATACATTCATGTTTTGTACAGCATGAAACATACAAAAACTTCTTTAAAAAGTTTGAAGGATGATACAGATCTTCATAACCCAAAGTAAAATCTTTAGCAGTTTAGATTTTTTTTGGCCATATAAAAATATTTGAAAGGCCATTTATACCACAACCAGTAGAAACATTTGAATGAATGATGTATGGTGCAGGAAGGCTTCAGTGCAACTTCTCTTTCCAAATAGGTTTTTGGTTACCACTCTGCTTTCCAGAAGCCCAAACGCCCCTGATCAGCTGATGAGCAGTTATCAAAGAAGAGTTGCTTTGCTCCAACTTCTTTCCCAGTGCAACCAGTTAATGCACACCAACCCATCAGCTTAAGTCAATGCAGAGGAAGATTCTGAAGAGACCTGTTATACTTGCCTGTATTTGTAATCAAAACAATAATGACAGACGACCAATAAATATCCCACACAATTGTGGTATAAATGGGTCTTTTGAACTCGAACTGCTTTGGCAACTTCACATTTTAAATATGTGACATCTCAACACTATGCAATGTTGCTATAAACTTAATTTCTTGTTCCCCTCAGAGAAAAAAGGGCAAATGCTATTTTCATTTACAATTTGACTACGAAGAAAATTTACTTCAGTATATGAATGAATTATTTTAATTTGTAGACATTAAGTGCTGAGTTCAAAATAACCTTCCAGCTAGCTGGCATCTCAGCTAATATCATTGTATGCAAGTTAAAGCTTAAACTTTACTAAAGAAGACTTTTGTTGTTGTTGTTGCAAATGGCTTAAAATAAAACTGAGATTAAAGCTACTTTATCACTCTTTTTCAATTTGTCAGATCCAGAGATTCTTGTAAGATTCATTTTTCACTGAGGAATAATATTGATTTAGGCATCAAATCTAGAAATATAAGTAACAAGGCCACAGGCCATCTAATATTATATTGTTTTCTAAAAATATTTAAAACTATATTTTCCATTTGGCATTGTGGTTCATGTTTATTACTAAGTCGTAAGCCAGGATTTCACTTTGCCTGAATCCCTTTTCACTTAATATTTCATAGCTGATCTCTTTCAATGTCCATAGAACACAGTATATTATATAATATAATTCTTCAATAGTTAAAAACTTATTTAGTGTAGAACTTTCCATTTTAATTCTATGCTCTATATAGCTTATAACAAAATTTACTGGATAAACATTTTCAGGAAACCAATACAATAAATTATTATTTTTTTTTAAATAGAGGGCACAAAGTTATGTTGTTGCAGGGCAGTCAAAGAAGTGACTGATTATTTTTTTTTTCTTACAGTATATTACAACGGACACCTTGCTTCTGACTTGGTTTCTCCTATACTGGAAAAACATATATATATATATAAAATGTCCCAATTTTTAATATCCTTAGAGTGAGCTCAGATACTGTATCAGACAGATATTCATTACAAATCTTCTACCTACTTAAATAAGAAGCAACCCATATCAACTGGAACAACTTTGCACAAGCATAACAGAGGGCGACTGGGGTCATTATGGAATTAAAGTTTTGGGACAGCATTATAGTGTTCTCTTTCCTCACCCCCCACCCCCCAAACAATTAGAAAAATAAAAGGCAGACCTGTACGAACATGGCTTGAAATCAACTATGAGGACTTAAAGTATAACTGGTTAGCAGATAATGGAATTAAATCACATCTGATCGTAAGTTCAACTTAATTATCAGTGCTATTAAAGAGTTATGTTCTAATTGAGCAAGACAGCTATTCTCAATAAAAGGATAAAACAAAGTATCAGCTTCTAATGACCTACTAGCATTTCATAGTAAGCTGCTAGTAAGTTACTAGTTGAAAGGAATGTGTCAGATTTTTCACATAATTACAACACAGCAGCAAACGATGCTCATTCATTAAGTTGGCAGAGGTGCTTTTGCTACTGAGTGTAGCACACAGGTACGTGTATAAGGAAAGAGGGAACGGTATTTCCATGACCCCTTGCAGTAACATATTCCAAGCACCAAGGGCTGTTTTTAAAATCTGAACCCATTAAGATAAATATGACAGGACAAGACCACCCCCCACAGAATCATGAGTGCCTTTCACTGGATGTACGCTGTAAGTCTCAAGGCACTTAAGGGGTTAAGACAATGCATGCACTAGTTCCCATCACGTAATCTTAAGTCACATGAATCAGAATACACCAGTGTATGACACACAAGCTGTGTCAAAGAAATGCTGTTTATTTTTTTTTAATTTTTATTATTATTGTTTTTTTCTGTTTTTTTTTTTTCCTTTTTTTTTTTTTTTTTTTTTTTTTTTTACAAGATGCTGGTAAGTGGGCATTATGCAGCTACTGCTGGGTTAACACAGATGCCAGCTTTCCTCTAACAACCAGCTGGTCTCTAATTAGGGTGTAGGACAGTGTGCTGCATCAGTAGGCAGTGTGTATCTATCTAGTATCGGCAATATTGCTAATGTTGTAAAAAAAACAAAACAGTGAGAGTCTGTACATAGTAAATAAACCTAGCACTGGAGAAAGACCATGGCTTAGTGTATTTTTTCATTTGTTTTCCATTTTTAAGAGACATGGGTGTAAAACAAAGTGAAATAATTCCAAGCCTTGTTTGTAGCAATTCAACCAGAAGCGCAGTATATGGCACTACAATGAAATATCGTAGATTACCCTGAACACAATTAGTTCTTTCAGTTTGTGGTTTGTTCGGAGCAAAGCACGAAAATAAAGTCTTCAAACAGATGAAGGTTAGAAGAGTTTCAGAGACTGATTTTGTTTCAACATAAAGTGCAACAGTGCTGAAGTTTTCAAAGTCCTTTGTCAATTCTTTGCCGTACTTCACTATCATTTCCTGCAAGCAGTATTATGGCACAAAGAATGCTGCCAGTTCATTATATAGAGGACAGGATTCCTCAATTGATATCCTAGGGTTTTTGCTCTTTATTTATGTGGTGATGCTTGTAAAGGTTTAATAAATCCTTCTTCGTACACCTTCAAAATAGCTTCACATACAAATCTGTATTGACTCTGAAAAGGAAAGCAGATTCAATTAATTGAAAAGAAACAGACTTGAGACATGTCCTTTGGAAGTAGGAAAGGCCTCTAGTATTTCCAACCCTATTTCCTTGATGGTCTGAGAACTGTGCTTCAAAGTTAGTTTAGAAAACACAAAACAATAGAGACAGTGTATTAGAACTTGAGAAACTTCTTTCTCGACAGAAGAGTGGAATGAATAGCACTTTGAAATATGTAACTGAAGTCACACCCACAACACCAGTCCTGTTCTTATAACACCACTTCTTCAGTAATTTTCTGCCCTTCATTTCATTACTGAAGTTTCACTGACCTAGCCTTTCCGTGCACTTAGCATTTAGAAGCCATAGCAGCATCTGTAGCTAGCACTATCAACTACTAAAGCATTTCTTCATACTTACATTAATTCTGCCATGTTACTGGCATCTCTCAGAATTTGATTAAAAAAGTGTTTCATGTTGAAAAAAACAAAACCCAATTTCTTAATATTATGTAATGTCTATCTCCACACACATTCAAGTTGAGCACCAGCATACGCAGAGGCCACTGATACCTTGTTTTAAACATATAAATAATACAAATAATAGTTTAAAAAAACAACAGCAACCAAATTCAAATAGGATAAAAATAAAAGAAAATAAAAATCACTGTTTTGTAAAGCACCACAACTAGTGGTCAACAAGTAATTGTTGACATCTAGTCTTAAATGGGCACAGTAACAGATTTAGTAATAGAATTACTATATTTTATTGTTGCATATGTATTAATATATTTGAATTCATACTTATTTGTGAAGCATATGCATTCTGCCTCCAGTGCTCCCTAAAGGAGCCTTTCCAAATTCTCTTCCTATAGTAAGTATACAGGGGATTCATGCATGGGGCCATCTTGCGGACATTAAGTGAATCTTTCAGGATATACAAAATCGGGAAGAGACATCAAAAGGAGAAATTATGATAGATATTGTTTATTATACCCCCCCCCCCCCCATTCTGATGTAGTGAAACACATTTGTGTTCCACTGCAGGTAGAACATGCTCATTTTTTTTGAGTAGAAAAACAAAACAAAAAGATATTTAGCACCTTCGGGGGTGGAGGGAGGGGGGGAATTGTAGTTAGAACCCTGTACCTCCCCCCTTTACTAATAAAAGTCTTTTCCTCTCTATGTATGCTATAGAGATGTACAAACTCATAATTTTTTTATTATTATTTCCCCCTTACTCAAATCATTACGGGATGGTGTGAAGTTTTGTTTTCATTATTACTAGTGTAATAAAATCACCAAATTGCACCAATGAAGGTTTTTTCTTGCATGTCTTAGGTCTTTCTGCGTTAGACTTTTATATTATTTCCACTTCTAACTTTCGGAATTATGCTCCTGCTTTCTCTATGGAACAATTTGAAAACTACTGAAAATTGGCCCTTTTTGACATTAACTGACAGATAACCCTGAAAAAGCCACTGCTTTTTCCCAAGTTGTTTTTGTAGAAATTTTAAGACTTGCTCTTTTCCAATAACTACAGCAATTTATTTCCAGATAAGCCACAGCTGCAGCTACACCGGGTAAAGACGCCTTCTTTGAGAAATGATAAACAACAAGTATATTAAAATATGTTTAATGATACAACTAAATAATATGAAATTATTCTTCTACAACACAGAAAAACAAGTATGATACTCACAGGTGTTTGGATCATCATGGCCCTTTGATCTCTCATAGTTCTTACAATATCTAATGGATAAACAGGCTGATTGCACTCAATGAGACACATTGCTGTCTCCATAGTGATGAGAACTCCTGTCCGTCCAATCCCAGCACTGTAAAAACAACAAAAAATAAACTATTGGAAAGACGGTTCACATTTAAAGGCCACGTTTTCCTAATTGTTGTATAAACCACCCCACTGAACTTAAGACCTTCTTTCTCAAGGATTCTCATGACTGAGCTTTACAATAACAGGGGTTAGACAGACCGGGTGTCACTGGAAGCTTCCATCCTGCCTGAAAAGAGCAAAAGGCAGTGCAGAACTGTCAATCCTCTTCAGAGAATTAACAGTTCTTAACCTAGCCTTTAACTAACAGAATCCACAAATATATTTATTCATTCAAAATATTGTTTTGCAGTTTTAAAATAGAAACCTAATGTTCCTGCATACTTGAATATAAAACCAAATCTGTTTTTTCAGACATCACCATTATCTCAAGTCATACAATTATTATTTGTCAGTAAATGAAAGTTTGCTTCTAAATTAATTAGTTAATATAAACATTGTCTTTGAAACTTAATTGTTCCGATTTTGAAGCATAATTTCAGATTAAATCCAGCCAAACTACTACTTTAAGTTTTTGTCCAGAAGGTGGCATCAAAGCTACTGCATATTTCAGTGATGTCATGAAAATTTCACGACAAGATGTAAATGTACTGGTTATATAAAATTACTCCACAACATTTTACACCCCTAGAATTTATACATAGAGAATTTGTATGCAGAATGCACCATGAAATGCAAGCAGGAACGGTATTTGTCAAAGAATCTTTAACAATTCATTTTGCAATGTCAAAAGATCCAGATAAGGGCAAGAATAAGGATGGAAAGTATGATACAGTTTCCATATGATAAATATCAGGTGAGCTAAGACTCTTCAGCTTAGGAAAAGAAACCATTGCTTGATGGAGTGGAACACTGAAATTTAACAGAAGACAAGAAAATCATGAATGGCAGGAACAGGGTGGGTGGCCCACCATCTCTTACAGAACAAGAATTAGAAACTGTTCAGCTAAACTGTTAGAAGCCTTGTTAAAGTAAAAACAAAACAAAAATAAAAGCTTAGATGCAACTTTGCAGAACTTGCCAAAGGACAGGAATGCAGGAATTCAAGAGCTCAGAAACAAGAACACAAATGTCTTTGGAAAAGAAAGGTACTGGAGCTGCTATGCAGACAAACGTAACAGGTTCAGTAACTTCTTTAACTTGAAACGTGCTGAAATCTGGGCAAGTTACATGGCACAAGCACCATAAAACCTTGTTAGGTTCTTAATTTTCCTGAAGCATCTATTTATGATCAGTGATCCAAACAGAACGGAGTACATTCAGCCTTAGTTTGAACAACGTTTCTTTCTTGAAGTACATTCTGTGCTACACTTTTTTTCCCTTTAAAGTCTACTGAGAAAGGTGCCATAGAAACATATTTTTGTTTAAAATATAATGCTTACAGTTAAGATTCACTCACTTCCAAAGTTTCTCATCTCAGTACTCTTCTACAATGGCAAATCTCAAAAAAAAAAAAAAAAAACCACTAATTTAGAAGGAAGTCACCAATTTGTACAGGGAATAAGGATTGTTACACCAGAGCATCCTTTCATCAGCACTGTGTTCAGGCTATATGGATTATAAATTGTTTAACCACTCTCAGTTCAGTCAGAAAACTTGTTAGTAGAACCGAGAACTCAATGTAATCAGAGAAGCAATAGCGATGAACACAACTTGAAAACGAGTGTTTTAAAGTATCTCAATGTAAAAAAACCTTCCCTATTCTTCAGATTTTTGTTGCTTTACAATCTTTTTTTTTTTTCTTCACTCCATTTTAAACTACTCTTGTATGATAGAGGAGTCTTCTCTATTAGGTACTTGGATTCCCCATACTAAAACTGATGCCTCAGGTCTAAAACCAAACTTGACCATTTTGGTGCTGTAATGTCTAGTCCCCTTATACTGAGCAGCACAAGCTAGTAAAAATAGAATGCAAACACCATGCGGAAGGAAAAAACCCTGGGCTCCTTCAGCTTGACCTTACTAGTGAAATTCAGTTATATTTCCCAAGAGCCATCAAGTTAGGTCAATTAAGTAAATTATGCCAAACTGTGGTATTCTCTCCTTTTTTTCCTGAGAGACATGAAATTGTTTTAAATGTTGGTACTGAAATTATCAGAGTGGAGCCAAGTTTATACCTCGCTGAGAGGAATGAAATTGTTCCTAAACTCCAGTGTCTCTTTAGACTTGCACCCTTCGTACCGTGTTAATGAAACTATTTGTTCAGAACCATATCAACCAAAATACAGCAATAATGAAATTGAAGAAAAATATCATTTTGAGACACTGGAATTCTAGCAGTGCCGATCGGTTTTCCCTAATTCAGAAGATTTACCCTGACAAACACAAAGCAGAAAAGATAGCCAAACCAATTAAATACAATTTCTGATAGACAAAGTCATAAAAAAGTAGTCATCTTAAGCAAGCTTCATAGCTATCTTTCACCATCTCATTGAATTACATAAACCACTAGCACAAGAATTTAACTTAAACAAATCAATCCCCACCTAGATTCATGGATGTAGATACCCGAAATTCTGCTTATTGAAAGTGATTACAACTTTAAGAAAAAGGAACTGTTTAATTCAAAGGTTGAGTCCTCCTGTAATCTGTGGATACAGTTAAATGCTTATTTGAACAACAAAGCACAGAAATACTCTTTGATAATAAATAAGGTCAGTTTTGTGATTTAGCAAAATTGGAGGGGAAAAAAAGGGATACCTGCAATGAACAACAACAGGTTCTTCTCTGCCAGCCCGCTTCTTTCGCACAAGACACACAAAATCTAGGAAATCACTGGAGTCATCAGGAACCCCATGATCAGGCCATGCTATGTACTGAATTTGGGTCAGTTGGCGGCTTTCCTCTTTCTAATCAGAAACATAAGATTTATTGAAGGGTAACTCAAGTTCCATGGCGCGGAAAACAAACAAATAAATAAAAAGCAATGATACATTTACATCAACTTGTGCCTATAATAGATGTAGCTTCTGGAAACTTTCAGTTAATTTTTGCTCATTGTTGATTTTACAATTACATTTTTTTGTTAAAAACAAAAACAGCAGGTTAGATACAAACAGTCTATCTAAACACCAGATATTTGTGTTTAAAAAAAGGTAGCCAAATCTTTAACAAAAGAAATTTAGCAGACAGAGGTACCGTCTTGCTAGATCAAATGGCAGCACAGGAGTAGAGAGAGGACTGGACAGGACTTCCAGGCATGAAAGCCTTCCTTCGGATTTTGTGTGAACACCAGTATTGTGTTGGACTTATCTGCACCTCTAATTTTATCCAGCTTACTTCACGAGATGCAGAATGACTTGGTTTTCCACTCCCACCCCCTCGCTCAAATGTCACAAACGTATCACATGCCTCTGGTGAGCAGAGGGGGCAGGCCGTACAATCAGAGTAAAAGCAGCATTTCAAAGAACAGAAGAAGTTACAGTACGTTAAATAACCCTTTGGCATGGAATCGTTTACAGAGCTTCCACTACTGATAATAAATGAGCAATTGTCTCAACAGCACACAGGAAAGGAATTTTAACTGCAAATTGACTAAAAGGAAGTTCTATAAAACTGGCATCTCATCTGGAAATCCATGCAGTGAGACACAAGTACATGAACTGAACTCCAGATAACCATTTCCAAACATTTCTGAAACTGAAATGCTAACTGGCAAAGCTCCAGAAACTACACATTCCCTCAAACTCCATGCTATGCATGTTCAGTCTGGGAGGTCCTGGTTTACATCTCATTGCTGATCCCAATTCATGCTTCTCTCAGTAGGATTTATCTTCCATCTACTTGCACACAATCTCCAAGATGGAATTATTAAGAACCATTTGCCACCAAAAAGGAGTTTTTTCAGTAGCAATACTCAAATACTGCTTCTGTTTGATGTTTTGAAAGCATTAAGGGAATAACAAGTTTCTCAACTTTTTATTACTCTTTTCCTTTGTCCAGGTCTTGAAAGACAGCAAAAGTCTTTAAGACAAATAATACATCTTTTATATGATTCTAAACCAATTAATATTATTATAGAAACCAAATCCTTGTGATTTGGTTACTTTGCTTATAAATGGGTATCATACTAACAGCAGAACTTATAAAAAAGTAAAAACATTGCAGTAAGACTGGTTTTCTAAAGGTTTCTAGAAACAAGCAGTTCTATTCACATGGATATGTCATCAAGATTTAAAAAAGACTGATTAGGTAGTTTCAGCTAGTCTGTGAGGATCCCACAGATTAATACTTTATATGCATATGTATGTGTGTGTGCATATATATTTAAAAAATGATTTTACCTCCAGATTAGTCAATGTCATTTCTCGAAACACATAGGCAGGATTTCCTTCTTCTGAATGGCAGGTGATCTGGAAATTTCCATACGATGAGCTTCCTGATGGCTCCGGCCAGTATTGATGGCATTTAACCTGAAGTCAACACATTTTTGAAGACGTTTGTGTTTCAATTCAGAATATTATTTTCAATCTCTCTAGTTGCTTATTCCTTTGTTCAGTAAAGAATATTTTGATCACTTTGTAATTACTATTAGTTTACTTACCAAATAGACTGTGCTACTTAATTAACTGCATATCATATAATGTGCCACAGAGCACCAACTCAGTGTTAGCATAAATTGAGGATGGATGCCTTTATCTTTCACTACAATTTGTTTTAAAATTGTATTTATAAAATATTTCATCTTTACACTTGAGTGACAAAAATGCTGCTTTATAAATATTTCTGACCTCTAAAAACTTAATGTAATCTTCTTAAAGCACATGTATATGGGAAAAGAACATATGAAAAAGAGAAAGGAGATAAGCAACAAAAAGGCTGCTGAACCAATTCAGAAATTAGAGGAATGCAGATGGTGGGCTTCAAAGACTCTTGATAAATGAAAACTCTAAAAACTAAGATTTTTAGATATATTGCTTAACGGCCTAATCATAGAGGTCATTTCAGCTCAAGTGTACTTTTGTTTTTCCAACCCACCTGGCGATTCTTTAAGAGCAGCCAGATTTGCAGACTTCCTGCTCCACTGAGACATCCCGGCATGCAGTGGGATAGTGATGTCAGTAGCCTCATGATCAGCTTTAGAGCAGGGAGTCTGCCTATGGGTATAAGACAGATAAGTCCTTTTACTTAATTATTTAGCAGCTCTCTAAAGAGCTCCACAAATATCATTATTGAGCAGGGTGGGGGAACCTCAGAACTGCTATAGCAAGTCTGTTTGTAGCAGATTTGTAAAGAAAATTCAAATTAAAAGGGCACTTGTACTGAAATTCCCTCTAATCATATTTATTTGGGAGCAGGCAGCATCATGCTAATGTTGAGTCATTGAAAAAAGGTTTAAAACACCGCAACTCCCCTTCAATTATTTTAATTACATTTAGAGGCCTGACCTCCCAACAAATACATGGTTATTACTAGGTTACAATAGATAGAGACAGCTGAAATATAGTCTGAGTTGATCAGAACACCCACAATGTTCCATAAATCCGTCTTCAAAAGAAATCCTGAATTATGAGAAATTCCACTGAACTATTATTCTACTATGTCATTTCGCTCCACACACTTGATCATCCGGTGCTACTGTGAATGCTCCAGACCTGATAACACTGGAATTAAACCATTCATATGACTAGATTTTATTGTTTTGCTTGTTTCAAAAGGACAACAAATGAAGCTAATAAACTATTGCTTTTTTTTTTTTTTTTTGAAAAAAAAAGCTTTTTTTTTTGGAAAAAAAAAAAAAAAAGCCTTTGATAGCACCATGAGCAGTTATTTTCAGCAATTCGTAAGTCTCTACTTCTGCAGGTTTTTGTACCAAAAAGGCTGAAAAAGGACAATGATTTTTTCACAAATGTTCATAGCCTCAGAAGAACATTTTATGAAGAATTTTAGACTTCAAGTTTATCAATGATTCTCTTAAAGACAGCCATCCAGGCACGTTATCTCAACACTACAAAGCTACTTTAGGCTGCCTTAAAAATTCATCTCTACATATCAAAGAACTAATTACAAAAACTGATTCCATTTTTTGGAGTTTCTTCATTTGAAGATTAGAGAAAAGAAGTCTCATGAAAGTAAATTCTAGTTTGACAAGAGTCAAGCCAGTAAGCCAAAATATTTTAAGAAAAACGTGAGGACTTAAAAGTATTTCAGCACTGAACCAAGTTTTAATATTAGCTACACTAAGAACATCAAAAGGTTTAAAATTTAGTACTGTTGTAGTGATGAATCTTAAGAATGCACTGCCCTTATGAAAACAGTTGCACTACCTGTCATAACAGTATCTCCCTCGGATCTTTTAAATGGCAATCATCAACAGATTTTTTTAAGTAAGTGATATTTAAGAGAATCTTGTACTTACTCTACCCCGTTCAACTTGAGTTGTTAACATTACAACCATAGATGAGCCTTGTTCCCAAGTCATCTGCCAAAAATCAGGACAAGTGTTTGGCAATGGACCTTGACAAGCAATGTACTGGTTTATTATAGAGGAAGAAGGGATTTCCATCTAAGAAAAGATAAAAATCATTATTTTAATTCTTGCATTCACCATGAGAATGAATTTCTGTAAGTTACACATCAGACAATGTTTAGTGACTAACAGATTAAAAAGCATCATTACATGAATCCTATTTACTGTAACTTAGTCACTACTGCCACATTAGTAATCCAAGAAGAATAATGTGTTCCTTTGGTAAAGGGCTACTTTTTTTTTTTTTTTTTTAAAATAAAATTACCTGCCACAAACTATTAGCAATTAAGCAAACCTACGGTAAATTTCAAACCATCTGATTACAGGCTTACCCAGACATTCTAGCCTCGACTAGGTTCACATGAATTTATTTTTTTTTCCACTTGAGTTCTCTGTTGCAAAACTGCAAAAGTACTTAATGTCAGAAAGTATTTTTAAAAACAGTACTCACATTTATGTAATTTGCATTGATGTAATCTTCATTACTTTTTAAAATAACCCGTGTAGCATCATCTGAAAAAATTTTAGAAAGCTGTTACTTATTTACTAACCAGGGTAAAATACTTCTAGAACACAAACACACACACATACTTACAAGGCGAAATGTCTCTGTATCTATTTTTGGAAATGTTTTGAGGTAATCTGGCACAAGACATTGTCATTCCAGGTTTTTTCCTATACAATTGCTAAAGACAAAAAAGATGGTCAAGATATAAAATACCTGTTAGTATATGCATAGAGGTACTTTTTATAACATAAATTACTGAACAAAGATAGTTTCAACAAATATGGAAATACTTTTCATAAGAAAACCCTGTGAAATATTCTATGGGATCATTTAAAATAATTGAGACATCATCACAATTTGGTTGAAGACAAACTGACTGTTAAATTTCAGACTTCCATAAGAACACTAATGCAGTGAAGTCAGTATTATATAATGTTAAGGGAATTGGCAGATACTGACATTCCACATGGTGGTTTGGGGCAAGCAGATGGTGTTGTGTACAGCTCTCTACCTACAATGAAGTTGTTTCAGAGCTTTTTTTTTGTTTTGTTTTGTCAGATATCTTCCTGCATTTCATTAGGTATACAGTGAATCCTGTGCTTTTCTTGCACAGTATCTCCTTTGAGAGGTCTCTGTCCTGTCATGCCTTAGTCATTCACTGCCGTAACTATTATGCTGCAAACAGTACCAGTGATATCATCCAGGTTCAATAAAAAGTACTTTAAAAACTTCAAATCTGAATCATTTAAATACTTCGTTTTAAAGTGAACTCCTAAGTGAATTGACAGAAAAGAGGCCTTAAACCTGAGCAAGAGATGTGGCAAGTAGAGCTTTGAAATCACTTTTTAACCAGAGAACACAACCTTTCACTTGCCCTTCCAGCATAAAACATGGTGACTACACACATTCCATGCACAAGTTTGACATCCTGTGGTAATGGAACAGCTAAATGAAGACCTGGGAGTTGTGTGTCAGTACACCCACACATTTCTTGACCCAAACACACACACCAAAGCCGTTTATGTAACACTGGGTGTTACAAAACCGTAACTTTCCCTGGAAGAGCTCCCAGTGTAAACCTGTGCAGTTTAACATACAAGGTACATATGCTGCAAAATGTGGGTACTATTCTATGTATAAAATAAGTACATTTTACCAGAAGTCTCAAATAGCATGTTTTATAAAAATACATTGTGATACATAACCTTAGGTCTCTGGTGAGGAATTCACTTTGCCGTGTTTTACAAATTACTGCTTCTTGCTTTAAGTCACTTGACCTCATGCATTAATGAAGATGGAGTATCACCAGAGCACAGGTTAGCACTAAAGAAAGACTATAGCTATCAGCAGCTATTGATACCAAAAGAAATGCACTGTTCTTTTCAAATATGCCAAAAAATTAACTATTTATAAAGTAATTTGTTACACATTCTTAATAGGGCTGTATTTTCCATTGGTAATTTTATATTCCCTCATTGAAATTGTCCATAAAATGTCAACAGTTTAGCTGTCATTCAGCTCCTACATTAACTTTGATTAGTAATAAAGGTCTGAGTACAGAACACAAATCTTTGGTATGGATTTTTGTCATCACCACTATAAAAGTTTATTAAAATAGGCCCCTGATAACCATAAAAAGTTGCAAGCAATCAATAAGGCTATTTAAAACTGAAACAACATTTAGAAGTAGTATTTGGATTGGTTATTCTATGCCATAACTTTGGACATGTATTATTTCTCTACAGGACCTTTTTTTTTTTTTTTTTTTTTAAAAAAAAAATCTTTCTTTTGAGTGTTGAGTCAATTGTTTTACTCCAAATTGCTGATGGTACTGAAATTTAAGTGAAGTTTTCTCTGTTTAAAATTATTACTATCCCAAAAGACTTGAAACTTGCACACAAATGCAGGTGACAGTACTCACATCAAACTGAGCCAGAACAGTTCCAGTGATAAGCCCCTCTGCTAGCTGAATCATGGATTCCCTCAGAGCATTATCATCTTGATGGACACCATCAAGTGGAGATTTCTCAGGGATGTACTGGAAGTCAGGCTCACTCTCCAGCTTCTCTTCCACAACATCATAGACAGCTACAAAAGAAATATGAGTATGAAGGCTCTAACCAGACATGCTGTTTGGCAAGTAAAGTTAACTTTAAGTCACTTATTTAAGTCAACTAAAAAGGCACTTCTCTCCTGTAGAAAAACCCACATTTATTAAAAACATTGATTTTAATCTCCATCATCAAGGAGAAGTAGCCTTTACTGATTACTAGCACCCATGACAAAGCTATTTTTGGCTTTAATAGTCATTTTAAGCAAAAGCACATCATTGACTGTTCACATTTTGATCAAACCTCATGTTAGACCCTACCTTGCCTGGTGTACTCCCTAATCTCAAATTCCCACATCATGCCTCTGAAGATACTACAGGTACATTTACATTTTTACTTTTATTTCATTTTGTATTGATTTGTTCTTTCAGGCTTTGGTGATTAGGGCAAGACATACAGCCCACCAGAGAATTTAGCACTAATATATGCCATTATAACACTATCAATGCTGTATGTGTGCCCTGCCTATAAACAAACTGAAAAATAATATGCATCATCTACTGTACATAACAAACATGCTGTTAGAAATCCTCTCTTTAGTTGAAATTGCATGATCATGAAGGAGGAAACTGGCAGCTCCTCACTTCTACAGCTCAAATGTTTTTATCCAGAACACAAAGATAATCAACACATAAGGGGACACCAATTTAGTAACTTATAAACAGTTTCATATGAAAAAGAAAGTAAACATAAAAACTGCAAGAAAGCTTGCACACAGAACGTGAGCACAAGCAGGAAGCATGAATACAGGAAATATTGTTTATGAGGTGTTAGACATTCTCCTGAAGTAATTTCAATTATTCTGATTGAACATGATTTTTCGTTTTCCTTTCCTGTGCAACTGTATTATAATTGGGATGTAGAGCAGAATTAACTCCAGTGACCATCTGCTGGCAATACTTCAACAGTTTACCTCATGAGTATATAGAAAACACTATTATTTCAACTGCATTTTTAGCACTTTCTGCATCAAGTAGAAATGTTACCACTCATTCTGAATTGTTTTTAAAACATATAGGAGGATTTTGCATATATGGAACAACAAAGGCTTCCAAACACTGGGTTCTTGTTTTGTGTTTTTCTTTTTCTTCAAGGGAATTACAGTAACCTCAGAAACTGCATTCAATATCCAGATAGTTTTCTGGACTTTTTTTCCTTAATCAATGAGAATGAGAAAAAAATTTACTTCATCTCTCTGTTAGAAATACGTGATCTCTGGCTTCGCTATTCATTCCTAATACCTAGTTCTGAACAGTTCCTGAGAGTATGGGATCAGTTAAGATTTATACAATAGGCTGTATTGGTGCAAGTCCTTTTCAAGGAAGGGAGTTACTTCTTAAAAGATAAGCATTCCATCAGAATACAAAAAATTAAGATTAGAAAATAAATCCAAGGTGTTTTTTGATATTTTTTTTTCCTTATGTACATATCACTCACCATTGGGTCGAACTAGGAGCACAAGTTCCCCTGAGTGTCTCTCACAGCTAGCTTTAATAAACATAACAACTTGATCGTGGGTATGTTCTGCTATATCCCTGCCGTTGATCAGTACAACCTGGTCTCCTTCATTCAGACGAGGGACACAAAGATCAGCCTGCAACACGCAAAAATAAAATCTGTAAAATGAGCCATTTCCAACTTGTCACCTTAAAATAGCAACTGAAAGTAACTACACTCTGGGACTTGAATCCTAACAGCCAAGTTGCTATGGTTGCTGCATTGTATTCAAATGATAAATCTGAGTGTTGCTCAATATGAGACAGTGCCATTCATATGTACAGATCAATTTGTCACTGGGAGGTGACTGTCATTGTCATGTCTTTCAGCAGCTGTTACTCCACTCCTCTGGTTGAAGTAGAAAGCTTGGCTGAGCTTCTCTTTTTCAATCACATTTTACACAGGCAAGAAGAATGTTATCTTTGAAGAGAAGGGAGTTATTGTCTAAATCAATTTCAGAGGCTTAAATACTTCAGGTATGAAACATTACAATTGTAACGACAAGAGTAAGACAATTACCAAAGACAATGCACAAGTCTAAGTAATCCCAAAAAGAAGAATAAAAATAATTATTATACCACAGTTCAACTATGGTTGCAAAAAAGGAAAGAGCACATTCCACCACCAATTATCTTTTCCTTGGAGACTGGCTATTTAAAGCTTTCACCCAAAATTATTTATATTATTAAATATTTTAGAGATAATAATTTACATGGGTAAGAACATTGTTCTTAGCACAGATTTCAACAGGAAAAAAAAATGGGGAAAAAATGCTGTATTTCTTAACTATTAGCAAATAAATGGTTCACTCTACTGTAAAAGGTGTAAACAGAGCTGACTTCAGTCAGCTGAATACCAGGTCAGTATTTCTGGCAATCAAGTGACAAAATATTGTGCCTGGTTTGAAGACACTATTGATAGTCACTACACACCATTAACAACAGACAATCAGACCTAATGAATGATTCATGATGTCTGATTTTAACCTAAGTCTTGGCTTTATTCAGCTACATCTGTCACTAAAGTAAGAGGTGTTTGCCGTTTTAGCTGTTTCTAAGAGAATAGAAGACGCCATATAAATTAGATTAAATTGTATGAATTCCTATATTAAAAAATAATCAAGTAAATGCATTGTTAAGATGATAGCTCAAGAAACAGTGCATACTGAACATCCACAGATCTGTAATTTTCAGGAACTAAATCTTGTTTCATTAGAAAAATATTTTTGAGGATTGAACTTTTCTTCCCCAGTGTTATATAGCCCCACAAAATCCTTTCTGCAAATCATTTGCTTTCTTAGGATAATGTCAGCACAGGCTTGTTTCATAGGCAGCTAAGAAATAGTTACTAGTTTTGAGCACATACTTAAAGCTACACAGATATTTCAAACAGTTTGATTTTTGATAACTTACAGGTGTTCCTGGAGCTACCCTGGACACTATTACGGGCATCTTCTGATCATATCCACCCTTTAAAAATAAATTACAGAAGTCATAAACCATAAACATCAGAAAAACAACTTAACAGACACAAAGGGAATAGTTTCTGTACCTTGACATTGAAGCCAAACCTTCCATTTTCATCTGGTTTCATTCTGATCATAACAAGATTGTCATGGGGGATACCACCATTGGGCTAGTAAAAAGAAAAAATAATATATTACTTGTTACTATAGCATTTGTGGATATTGTATGCAATAATTTTGCATTTTCCTCATTAAGAAACTGATACTGGACACTCATGAAAACATCAATAAGGCAAATGTCTTATCTCATCAGTTTTACATAGAAGGAAAAACAATTATACACTTAAAGTCTTGGATGTAATTAAGTTAAAAGTGTGTTCTGTCAAAGGAAGCTCAGAGTAAGAAATGGCACTAATGGCTTCAAGCAGTCTTAAGAGAAACAAATTACCAAACTGAAACATTTTAAATTATTTTAGTTTAGACTGCAGCAAAGAGCCCACAGTAAGAATGTAACACGATAACAAATGAGGTAAATTAATACACACTTTTTCTCCCCTATTAACTGCAGTATGGTAGCAGTAAGCTGAGACAAGTTTGGCAACCAAACCTTGATTCCATATTCCATCCTATTTTGTGCTTAATGTAGTATGAGTTCTGTCAAGCTCTGACAATTCAAACATTTTATTTATTTATTATTATTCTGATCAGAACAACATTGTCACAGGAACCACCAACAAACTGGGGAATACTAGATACTTTTGTAATCTGGCAAAATCAACTTATTGCCACAGAAATGAATTTTAGTTTATTCTACATTAATGTCACAGGCTGAATATCACCTAGTACATACATGGTGACGATGTGAAGTACTATTAAAGAGATTTATTTCAACAATGTTTTTATTGTTACCAAATACAACCCAAAGCATAAGAGTCATATTCAGAAAAGAAGAAAAAAATCCACGTATTAAAGGAAATCAAATGTTCCTATTAGGTATGAAAGTTCAAAACCTGCAGGTTAAATTAGGTAAAAAGGTTGCTAAACTTGGCTCATAAGAACTGGAAAAAAAATATATTAAAAAGACAACTCAGTGTCACGTGTTTTAAGCTCCTGATTAAAGCCAAACCACCCCCACCCCATCCCAACCGCATTCATCGTAGTGAAAAGACGAAAACTTCGGGGAAGGAGAGAAGAGTAAACATAAGAGTAAGCATAAGAGATATTGATGAGAAGGAAGGGAGCATATAATTTTTTGCCAACGTTCACTGGCACAGGAGACCAGGCGAATGTTCCTGGGCAGGATGAACAATAAGCAATGGCTCACATGCAGAGTTTGGCAAGTTCTGTGCAATTCCTTTCCCCAGATAAAAAAAGAGGGGTAATTATTTCCTACTCTAACAAGCAATTTTGAATTGCCTGTTTATAATGAAAAACATGAAGAGAGCACTGTAGATCATCATTAACTTGTCCTGACTGCAAAAACTCCTGGCCACACCTGTTTTCAAATACTTCTGGACATTCTGACTGGATGCTTAAGGAAGGCTGCCATAAAAAGCTCTCATTTCCATACCTGTCCTACTACCATTCTAAATGAACTCTTCATACGTAAATAGACAAAGGAAATTTGACAGATTAATGAAGGCAAAATGATCAGAGTTTTTCCTGGAAATATTTGAGATGGAGCAACAGAAGAGACTTTAACAGTACAGAAACCTGAAGTGCATTGTGATCAGAAAAGCAATCTTGAAAAATTACTTTCAAAATCCTAAATTTCTAATTTCACAAAATGTAGGAGTCATCCTGTGTTTCTTTTCTAGTACCCCAAATAAAAAGCAATCAGCAGACCAAATTACATCTTCAATTACAACAGTGTGCTGCCGTAAGTAGGGCTGAGTAAATGTAATTCATTGGATCAGAGCAAACAATCACACTGACAATGCACACAGGAAAAAGAATCTTATTCTGCAAAAAACAACACAGCTGTGTGAGAACTAAAAGGAGTTTTAAAAAAACAACTGAAAGTTATTTTTGTCAATTCGGTACAGATAACTGAACGCAGAAAGACTTGATGAGTTGTGTTATTTTTCGGAACAGAACTTCACTATGGCTTGAGTAAGCACCAGCAGAAGACCGAGTTGTTAAAAATACTGTTTCATGATTTAATTAAGGCAAACTTTTTCTGACATTCCCAAAATGCTCATAAATTTAAAAAGTTTCAATTTTGTGTTTTATTAAAACCCCAGCTATGAAATTAAATATGGGCTTTATGGGAATCTTAACTTTATAACAAGGCCTGAGAGAACACCCTAGGCTTAGGGTTCAGAATGAAAATAAAAATAAACCATAGGCATTTCTAAAATATCAATTTTGGGAGCTGACTCATAATTTTGAATGTCTGAGGTTGGTGAAACTGTTTATACAGTATTTGTTACATCTGGATGTTAAGGAGTTTTCCCATTCTGAAAAACATTTCTTGTTCCACATCAGTATAAAACCAAAAACCATTTGAAAACTTTTCTAAGAACAAAAATCACAAAAATGGTCAGTGACTTCTCACCTCAGACAGAAAATAATCAACTGATTATATTACTCATCTAGCACATGCTCAAGAAAGCAAAAACTGGCTTGGATGTTTACGTTCCTTGTCACAAGTCTCTGGGTAGTGGCTCTTTCTTGGAAATTCTAATCAGAAATGTTACCACAGATTCAAAAATCCACTCCAGACAAAACTACTCCAGATGCTAGTAGGAATTTTTAGGTTCAGCTTTTTGACAAAAGCTAGGTTAAACACAATTTTTCATACCAGCAGTAGTTACCTACAATGTCGTCTTTTAAACCGACAGTGACTTCTGAAAAGGTTAAAAGTTTCTGCAAGTGATGAAAAGCTGAGTATTATAAAAAAGATCTAACATGTTTTGCATAGTCATTATATAGTGTAGTCATTTGGTGACAGCAGACAAAGGAGTACTCCAGCGGGTAGAAAAAGTAGTAGTAGTGAGGAAAGAGAAGGTATGTATAATGGAAATGCTGCAATGTAACATACAAGCGTGGCAATTCCCTGAAATGTATCAGAATTTAGCTAAACAAAAGTAGATCTTTCGGAAAAAAGCAAAATAATTGAACTAGACCTAAAAACTTACTGTGGACTTTTCAGGTGATGCAGGAACATCAAATGTTTCATTAATATGGTTATCCAGTTCCTGCTGTGAGTGTGAATGATGAATTTGGTTCCAACTGTTCTTTTTAAATTGTTTGGGTGGTAATGCAGGAGGCTGCCCATCTATAGGAGTTTCTTGAGATCTAAGTACCAAAAAAAAAAAAGTAAAATCATTAGATATTGACAATACTTTAACAATTTCAGGTAAACTAAATAAACTGCTTGAAGAAACTCAGGGTTTAAGACCTGAACATATGCATATATTTTGAGAATCTCAAAGATTTACTGTGGTGGAATACATTGGAAGTATATGCTTAGCCATGTTACGGCCTTATTCTTGAAAAGCAATAGTACATAAAACAAGTGAGTTCAAGTTTTATACATTACTTTTTCCTTTTTTTTCCCCCAAAGGTTATAGCACTCTTAACCCATTCTGTGTTTACAAACTATAAAATTCACTGTATTTACACAGTTGTATTTAGATATTTATTTTTAGCAAAAGTAATGTCACTTAAAATGTTTCCTGCAATAAGAAAACCAATTAGATCACAAGTCAATGCCTGAAATTAATCTTAAAAAAAAATTATCTTAAAAACAGACAAAAGCATTCTAATGAAGTGCTCCCACGCTATTTTTTGCCTTTTGATCTAGAAATAGGAGTGCAAACTCAAGTCAATTCAGCTGTCCACCCACATTTATTTGAAAAGCTCAGTGGAGGTGATAGAGTTAAAATTTTCAATTTAAAAGTATATATATACACACACACAAAGGCATATTTCAAAAGAACTTTGGTTTTATTCCCCTTTGAAATATGTGCAGCATTGAAACATTTGTAAAAATGGCATTCACAGCATGCATTTTTGAGTTGAGTTTTAACATCATTACAGAAGATAGAATAGCAGAAACTTCTCTTTCTGTTTTAGATCTTCAAGCACTGTACTGTAGATTAATAAAAATGCTCTCTGTGTTTATGTGCAATATAGATCATTTCCTTTATTAGTCCTTTTGGAATAAAAGCTTAACCATATAGCTTGTATTATATAGATGATTCATCTTTCATTATATGGCTTTATACTTAAGAATTAAGGAGAACATTTTTAGAGGCTCGAAAGGGCAGTTAGCATTAGATCCTATTAGCTTAGTTTGAATGTCAGTTTCTAAATACCAGCAAGGATACATGCCTTCCTCCTCACAAACCACATTAAAAGGTATTATTAAGTAATTTAACTACTTATGGCAACAGCCCACTGATACTAGCAGCAAATCCCAAACCCGTGAAGAATGAAGTTACAGGTTACAGCTAAACCTGAAGAGAACACCACCACCAAAACCAGGTGCTGCCATTCTTTCACTCACACCCATGCCCCTGTCCTTGAATGACACCAGTGCTCCTCCCTTGGCCAGCCCAGCTTACCAAACCAGCCAAATACAGCGACTTTTGCACAAGCCTGGGTAGCTCTCTGCTGGTTCAACAAGATGAATCGTCTCATCCCTAGGTCGAGCACTGTGAGGGGAGGGAAGTACACTCCCAGAAGCCAGAAATAGGACAATGTCCCTTTCGTTATCAGCAAGCTGTAGCACTGACTCATACTATAACATCCCTCTAAAAAACACAGGTACTCGCGTGGCTAGCTGCAGTAAACTGTTAGCTGGGTAAGACTCTCGTTATGAGACAGAACAGCATTTCAGGTTGCTGCAAGTCTGAAAACCTAAAGGCAGCTGTACATCAAATTCCATCCCGCAGAATTTGGTTCTGTGTAACTAAAGGGGAACAGGGCCCAGGTGCACATTTTCAAAAAAAAACAAAAATGAAAAAATAAGATCCGTATTGCCGGTGATCCGGTGATTTAAAACCAGGGATGAACATCCTTCAAAAAGTGAGATAATGGAGTAGAAAATGGAACATTTCACTAAAAAAAGTGCACATTTTCCACTTCAGTTTTTAAAAATGTAGCCATTTTTCTAGAACACAAATATTTATTTTTTTTTTTGGTCAATTTAGGGAAACAGCACATTTGAAAAGATCCTAACAGTATCTTGAGAGATACTTTTGCTTAATGTCAACTTTTAGAAAATAATAGAAATAATATCTTGTGACACTTTTCAGTGCAACTAAAAGTAAAAAGCCTTTTTATTATTATTGATAAGTACCTTTTCAGAATAAAGTTTTGTGGAGAGGGAAAAATATGATGGTTGCCAACATTTGCCGAATGAATTTTCAAGGCAACTCTAAATTATTTAGACATTGACTTACGAAGGTCACACAGAGCTTTTTATGTACCTGTGTATTTATACATTCAGCTCTGGCAGCACATCCTTTCAAGTGAAGGGCAACACGGTTATATATTTTCCTGCAAACAATTACTCCTGAGAATTTTAAACTGAATAAAAAAGGAATGGGAAACCTTCATAAAGACACAAAAGGATTCCGATAGAAGTAAATGTTGGAACTTAGGTTTGACTAGATGTTGGTCCATACATGTCTACAAACACAAATTCCTACAGAACATACAAACGTATAGAAAAGATTGGAAAAGTTACTTAAATGAGCATTTTAGTCGCAGCAAGGCAAGCACTGTAATACATTAGCATAACGAATTGTGAGAACTAACAATCAAGCCTTGGGCAAAAACTTCATTGCTTTATATTTGCCCAGTCAGCTTTGAATTTCCTTATGAATGCTTAGACAATGGCAGTGAAAGCAGCCTGTTTTGCAGGCAAAGCAGCTCTCTGTTTCTGCTTTCAGCAATTTACATCATAATAAAATAACACACAAAACCTCACACTGACTACCTTTGTGTATTTTTGTTACAGATATCCGGTCTGACCTTTCATAATATATTAAGCAAACATTTCATACACATACCCATAAGTTCATTAAACTAAATATATATCATGTGCTTTTGGAATTTAAGGTTATAATTACCTCCATAAACTACAAGCTGTTCTGAATAGCACATGCGGATGAAGACAAAAAAAAAGCAGATTGAAAGACTGTGCTACCTAACCTATAATGCCTTTCTCAACTGCGCTGAAAATCTAATTTACTTTGCTATATTGACTCCAAACTTCAAGAGAGCACTATACAGACTGTCAGGTTAGCCCCTCTTACTGTCTTGCACACACGAGTTTGATCCGTAACTAGGAATTTCCAATAAATTAGCAGATGGACTACTCTAATCTCCCAACTTGGAATAATCTAAATATTTAACATATAGCTTTGGGTTGTCTTGTTTTGTTTTGTTTTATTTTTGAGTGTAAAACAGTACACTTTTTAATTATACGGTCAATGTAAACTTTGTGACTCTACTACTTTCATTCATAAATATCAAAGCTTGAATCAATAACATCACCTGAGCCTTTCAGAAGACTCTGAAACCCTCACGGTTCACATTTTTGACAGTAATATCCTTATCTTCACTCTTAAAAGTACCTTATACTAAGTGTCTATAGAGGGAGATTAAATTCCACTTCTGAACTTCCAACAAAGGAAAAAAAAAATAGTGATGGAAGAGCAATATTTTTCCTATTAGGGCATGAAAAGTGCAAAATCATGAAGAACACCCATAGTTGCATAAGTAACTTGCACAACCACTTCCTCTCTACTTTTAAGGTTCATTTCTATGGTAACTTACACAAATCAGATATTAAATAAACAAATCCAAAGAACCTTCAGGAACATATTTTACAACTTAAATTTAGACTAGAGGCATATGAATAAAAGAGCTTTTTAGAATTTTGCTTACTCCACTGTATCACTCTACCATTCAAGATGAGTTTCTCATAACTGACTTCATTTATCTTGGAACTGAAGGAACCTGAGTGCCCGCAGTACAGTAAAACTTAAGTATGAAAAACAGATTCACAAGTGTTCCAGTTTTGAGATTCCCTTGCCACACAAATAGATTAAAAAGACCATCAAAAAAAGGGAACTTTCTATTATTAGGCTAAAGCACTGCTTTTTCATTTCTGAAATCTAAACAATTGACTGTAAAATTATAGCTAATAAAGTAACTTGTGTTATTTTACAAAAACCTTAACAGTTTTCTATTCTATTTCCCTCCCCAAAGTTATGCAAAGTTAGTGAAATACAGTCCAAGCGATGTTTTAAAACCTTAAATACATTCCCAGTGTATTTTTTTCCTGAGACATACCAGCTGTTTATAAAAATGTAATTATGCACATGTTGTTTTATAGTTCTCAAACGGTTTTGAAACCATTTGCATAATTTCCTTGCTTATAAAGATTACACAAAACTATGAGGGTAAATTTAGAATTATATGTGTATCTACATATAAAAAGATACAGCAGCAGTGTTAATATCATTTATATTGTGCACCATTTTTCCCCCAATTCATCCGTAGTCTGGCCTCCAGTTTATTCCAAGCATTTCAGATCTTTCAATAACTCAGGTTTTTTGTTTGTTTGAAAATAAATACTTTTCCCATAGAATTCCTTCAATTCACGTATAGAATCTTTACAAAGAAAAGCTTTAGTTTGCAACCTGCTATAATAATTTTGATTACAAATGAATATATAATCTTTTAGATGACAACTATGTCAAGCAAGAAAATCCTTGCATGAAAAAGGAGGATCTTTATAATTCATATCTACAAAGGCTATGTCATCCTTTTGAACTTAATATGCAATACTACATTTTCATCACCATTGCATAGTACTCTTACAGCATCAATAATATTCAGATTGCTAGGAAAAACAAAACAGTGCAGTCTTAAACAAAATAAAAATATACTCTACAACAATGTACAAAGTATACTAAGAACCTCGGAATGCTGGGGTACTAACAAGGTATTTTGGCTGAGTAATTTGTATGTCTCACACTTCTGTGTTTTGACAAAAAGCAAAATTTCCAAAGTCATGGGATTTTAAAACTTAAAACAAACTTTACTTTTAAAACTTTAAAAGAAATCAATACACTCCAGTTCTACCAAAACCAACTTTTACATTCACATCCAGACACTGATGGTCACAATACAACAAACCCACATTTACATTGGGCAAGGGGAAAGGCATGGCAATCCTGTACTAGGAACACCTCAGATATACATGTAGGTCTTCACTCCTGCATAACTTAATTTTTACTAAGTCTTACACTAATAGCCCCTGAGCAATGGCTACCTTTTTATTAGATTTTCTAGCTCTCCCCAACCCAAACATTTAAAACTATATTCTCTGTGGCACAGATTTCTGACTTGTTATCCTCAGTAGCCCTGTATGCTACCACACAGTAACAAATCAACAAAACTTACGGTGATGATTCCAGTATTATGCTGTTAGCCTGGGTGGAAGATGGAGATCGGTGGTTCACAAATACTTCACTTGGCGAAGTGTGAACCACATGGTCCACTAAATGTCCAACTGATGAGGGTCGTAACCGGGCTCCTTCTTGAGTGAAGGCAGAGTTTCGACTAAAAGGGAAAGCAAAGCAATGCAATGTGAAAAGAATTTCATTATTAACCTACGTTTCTTACACCACTACGAAAGAATGCTAGGAAAACACTTTTTCCTCTCAGTGAAAGCATATGTTCACATACATAGTTCTATGAAATAATTTCAGGTTTCAAAAAATCACTGAAACAATTGTCAGATAGACGTGCTATGTTTCATAACTTTCTTTACGAAAATATTTTTTGCACACTTCCAAAAACACTAAATGGCTATTTTTTGTATTTTTAGAGAAGCCTGAAAGATAATGCTTTCAATGAAAAGGCTACTAAACTGACAGTCCACTCAATGAGAAGTAAAATGAATCCCTGAGAATAAAAATCCTGTTTGTTCATGGAAGAACCTTAACGTCCATTAAGATGAACATTTTATCCCCAACATCTTCTCCTAGAAGAATCATAAGCATTATACTGAGAGTCATTTCCTTTCTGTGACCCAACATTTTCCCATCTGAAAACTAGAATTGTGACATATGCATGTATTCTTAAAATGCCTTGAACCATGAATGATTAAGGTATGTTATACTATAAGCATCTTTATTATATAATTTTAAAAGTAATTTTAAAATTGCTGCAGATATTTGTAACAACCTTCTTTTGAATAATCTACTGCAATGCCAATGAATCTTAAAATCTTGCTTAAGTAATACAAAATTGGATAATGCAGATTCTTAAGCCAGTTTCAGCACACTGAAAGAGAAAGGTGGTTATTTTCCAAAAGAAATCAGAAATTGTTTTCCCCTAACTAGTATAACTAACATAAAACACAGCTCTAACACGTGAAAAGCAAGCTTTGAAGGGAATAAATGCAGAAACACTGAGGGAAATAAATCTGCAAGGATTTCTGATCAAGTAATTTTCCTCAAAGTTTTAATAAGCAAAAGTATCCAGAACTAATTATTTCTGAAATATCACACAGATATCATTATTTTTTCTTAGCCAATTGAATAATTTAATTTTAACCGTGTTTGAGAGAAATCAAGCTCAAATTTAGGGTAGCATGCTACATCTTTGAGTTGAAAAGAGGTTGAGTGAAAAGTATCTATAATTCACCCCTGAACAGGTTCTCATGTGGAGTTAAATGTTCCAGAGACCTAATCAGCACATAATTTTGTCAAGTCATTTGTATAATTTGTATATATAAACCACTAGTCCTTTTATTACACAAGTAGGTCCCTGTCATTAGAAGCAGTCACTTATAGGGAGAGATTCAATGCTACTTACTGATTTGGGGTTCCAGGTGGAGACCTTGATGGTAGGCTCTGGGTTTCTAACCTATCATCAGACAGTGAGTTCCTACTCACTACTTCCCAGTCCATCCCACTCATCAATTTCCGTGCTAAGGGTTTACTGGGGGATCTAGAAGAAAGTAAAATAATTGACCAGAAAGTATAAGAGGTCAGAACAATATTACATAAAATTAACTACAACAAAACTCTAGATATTCTATCAAAGGAAACCAAATCATATGGAAACAGAAATGTAATAATGCAAAACTGTAGTGACGTGCTATGTTGCATCTTCTCAATATACTGTACTCCATTTTCTGTACTTTGTATGAGAACATCAGTGAAATACAGTCGTGAAATACTGTTGGCTGGTACAAAGGCAGACACGGTAGAAAAAGAACCTATTAAAAACTTCACCAGGCATTTCTAATGCGTCAGAGAGAATCTGACTAAAACAGAATATTCAAGAGGTACAAACTAAAAAAAAAAAAAAGAAAAAAACGCTAAGTAACAGAACTGTTCAGCCGTCTCAGGAAAATAAAACTGTGGGAACATCTGTCCAAAAAAACTCCCAAAGACTTTGAAGAACTGAAAGCAGGGCAATAAGGAACACGGCAACCAAACTGCTGGGCTTTGTCTGCTCATGAGGGTTTTTCCTTCAAGGTGACACACGCTTTCTTCCAGAACTTGTCTTGACACCAATAAACGAGATGCAATCATTTTATTTAATCTTCGTAGTGGGCTACTTTTGGGTTCCATTCAGTTTTGTGCCAGAAACATCCTTCAGGTTGAGGTCATTATCCCCATCGTTTCTTGTAAGAAAGGAATCACTTCTTATTTGTTGCCATTTCTTGATATTGAGGAAATTTTTTCTTTTCATCCTCCAGTCATACCAGGATACATACTCACCTCTTCTGCTGTTTCTTTCTCATATTTCTCAAGCACAGATGAAACCATCCTTTAAATATCTAATGAACTACTATTTTTCCCTCTAATAATGGACAGTGTCAAATGAATCATCCAAGGCTTGTGGTTGCCTTTCTCTAAGTGGCATCACATGGGTTTGTTCATCCATCCTGCACCTAAACATATCCAGACTTCAGCTTTTTATTGTTTTTAACCGAAGATTTTTCAGCCAACAACAAAAATTCTTTCTAATCACCCTTAAATACATGTCCTTGTATTTTGTGTTAATGAGTTTTTACTTCACCTCTACCACTCTGATGATGCTACATAGTTCAATTTCTCCCCTATTATTAGCCAACTCCAGTGATATTGGTGTCCCCCATGATACCTCAATTTCAGTCACAATCATTTAGTTCCCATTTGACATTATATTTTATCACTACACTCTTCTTTATTCTCCAACTTTGGAGAAAAAGGTGACAACATATTACTGTACCAGCATAATGCTCTCCTCCATTTCCTTCCCCAGCTCCATACAACCACATCACAAAACTTCTGCCTTTGCTGTGCCCTAAACACCTGGTAACTGTTCTTTATTTTCATCTTATCATTATCACCTTACAGATTTACTGAAAGTGCAAACCCAGAAAGAAGGAACTTTGAGAAAATAAGGAACTACTGACACACAAATTACATCCTTCTGAAAACGAGAACTTCAGCTACAAATACATTTTTGCTTCTCACAGAAATTCAATTAAATACAAGCCACCACCTTAAGTAGACCATCCTCAGTATTAGTTTTATTAGAAAACAAAAAGCAAACGTCATGTTGAGTAATCTATCTGCACATACAGGAACATGCATGTCTTATTGCTTGGTACTAAAGCAGTGGTGATCTGGGTGTGAGGGGTTTTTAACTTTTGTTGTTGTATTTATTCCCTCCCTATGTCCTGATGAAGTTCTGAACATGTGTTGCATGCTGTTTTGCTGTTCTAAAGATTTACTAAATAGCAGCTGAAAAAATTCAGAGAGTTGAGCAAGATGGGCTGTTCTAAATCCTATTCCTTCAGGTCTTAATCCACCTGAAAAAAATCTAGCAGTGTATCGATAACTGAAAGCAGACAATATAGCAGCTGTTTATTTCCTGAGAAATAAGACATCCAGCTTCTTTGAATGGATCACTGTATTTAAGTAGTATTAATTTGATTCAGAAATAATTAGCTTGATATCAAGTCAATTAAACCAATATTCTCATTTACATAATTTGCTTCAAATATGAGCAACTCAGACCTCTTTAGAGATTTTTATTCACGTAGCAAATTCAAACAGTTCTGAACGGGTACAATAAAAAGAAACCAGCAGAACTGAAATACATATCTAATGTTACCAGCTCATTATTCTTTTATTAACCAAAGGCAATCATTAGCTAGACTTTGCTGACACTAAGTTTGCAGCCAGCAGATCAGCACCAGAAGCCAGTTCTGCCAAGAGGTAAATTCTACTGACTAGAAAACTAGCTGGGGGGAAAATGCAGATGAACACAGTATAACCAGGGGTAAATTAGGTGAACACGGGAGTGACGATACAGTACTGACAGACATGTAAAGACACCTTCTGAACTATCTTCACCTTCAGTGAAAAATAATTAAATAAATCAACAGGTGGATACAGGAAAGTTTTGTTTTGTTTTAAATGCACAATAGCAGCAAAAGGGGAATTTTCTTGCCTGTATAAACAGAAGATAAATTATGAAGAGAGACACAAAAATTTGGGCACAGGGAAAAAAAAACAATTTTTTTTTTTCTTAAAATAAAAACCATTTATGAGTGCTTCAAAACCAACTCACCCCATTGTATCTTGAATCAGTTTAACTACATTTTGAAAAACTTCCTCAAAGTATGCACCAAATTAGTACAACCTTAAAAATAAGAAAAGCAGCACCTCCTTCCTTATCAAAATAATCCAATGTTAGGAAAACTCACCTTTTACTGTGGATATGGTCTGATCTTTCAGAAATTATACCACTACCATGATAAACAGCTGCAGAGTTTATCAGCAAAGGTTCGTTTCAATTATTTTATTAACAGCTCTAACCTCAGAGTCCCACCCACTCATGTTTGTTGCCTCCATTTCCTGTCTTTGCAGAAATTTCAAAGAAAAAATAACCACACGCAGCGCTGAACTTCTCAGTGCTGTGGCTTTTTGATACTGGTTCTCTTTCCAACACATAGAAATATAACAATAAGTTTTGATGTTTAATTAAAATTTAAGATGCATCATGAAATATTCCTGCACACTTATTCTCTGCTATTAATTTCTTACAATACTCTTAACTTTCACGTGACGTATTTCAGATGGGAGGAGGAGAGTAAGCACAAAAAAATTTTGAAATGCTTTGGTAAACTTTGAAATTCTGAATTCTGCATTTGTCTGCTTGTTCTGGATACTTCTACTGCACCCCACCACACGGCACGGCTGAGTAAACTGTTTTCAAATTTAATGTTATTTTTGGCTTATCTGCAGAAACATTCCTAAAAAAAATTGGAAGAAATCACATCTGAGTAGGCCCAGAGACCAAAAACTTTACATGCTCCGAAAAACCAAGAACAGTCTTAGCAGCTGTGATGCCATACCAAATATAAAAAACTAGAAGCAGGGATAAAATTATATAACAACCAAAAAAAGCGTAACACCAGTGGTATTGACTCAGCTATAGTACATAAAAGGTTTCAAAGAATTTGTTTTGAGGTCCCACAGCTAAAATGCTAAATCCTCACAAGCTGTCAGAGACAAAATTGTTTGGGGATACAGGAGGAAATCTTTTAAATCGTTTCAGTCCCCAAAAGAAATATAACCTGAAGCCACAGCCTTACTTTGTATGTTGACAAGGAGCAAAGGGAATGAGTTTGAGCAAAACTGGTGACTACTGATTCAAACAAAGAAACTGAAATTATACACGAGTCTGCAGATATACCACAAAATGACATGTACAGTTTAGAGCAGAAGAATTTAAATGACCTGAGTAAATGTATGGTTGAAACAAATAGAGTGGATTTCTGGAAACAGAGATTGTAACCTCATGATAGACAGCTTAGAAATACAAACGACTGAAATAACCACACACTATCATATGATATGTATAAACAACCTTCTCTCAGATTCAGTATATACCATCAGAACTGAACAGAATTAGAATATTTTGCAAGAGAAAGCAATGTTCTTTAAGAAATCTCACAATTCATGACTTGAAAGATAATAGAAGTGAAAAAGTTCAGTCCCTTATTATGCTCCAGGGAATTCTCACAGATTTTTATGGTTTGTAAATATCCTGCAACAAATGAGGCCAAGAGAATAGCTATAATGAAGATGAAAAAAAATCTAAACAACCGCAACAACAGTCTTCTAAATGCTGCAGTTAGTGCTGCATGAAATTACAAAGCAGCATCCACAAAAGGTATTCATCAAATTTATTAGACTACTTCCTTTACAGTAATAGGCCCATTTTTAAAATTAATTTTAAAACATTTTTATGATTTAAAAAAAAAAGTCATGAATACAACTTCAGCTAATTTTATATTAAAATCCTGAGGACAAAGAGCTAGGCCTGACAACTGTGGGTTTAAGCCACCTACTTTATTAAAATGGATGTTATTTTATTGTATGTTATTGTAATTTTTTCCATGCCTTGTGTTCTGTATCTATGTTCTATTTGACATGTGAAAGCTGGGTGAACATCACTTGTGGCAGTATCCATTTCCCATATCAGAATAAATTGATAATTCAAATAAGATCTCAATTTAACTAAAAGTATCATTTTCTTACGATGAAAGGATTTAAAAGTTTCCTTATTAGCTCAGTATTAGCTCAATTAGAGCAACTTCTATTTAAATGTGAATGGAAAAATAAAGGGTAAATCTGTACAGCTTTAAAAAAAATCCTATTTTTTTTTCTTTTAAAACCGTCACTGAAAATAAGTAGTTTTCCTGCAGATCATAACTAATCTTGAATAAATCTTCTGATACGGTACTAATAAAAGCAACAGTAAATATTCAATTTTTTAAGAGGCCACTTCCATCCTGAAAGTCCTGAGTGCAAAGTTAGCATACTTGTACTTTCATAACAAAAAGCAAATGACACCTATAACAACTTTCAAAAGATGAGCCAACTGAAACAAGACTGTTGCTTGAAAGGTTAAAAAGCTGTTCAAGGACATAATTACTTTGTCTGAGAAAAACACACTCAGAAAGAGAAAGGAAGGTTCCAGGAACAAAACCCATGCCATACTTGGAAAACCTTAAAAAGCAAAATTTAGCTTCTGTATGAATACAAAAAGGGCTAACATCTGTTCAGTATTTCATCTTGAAATGCAGATGTTTAATAGACAAGGAATTAAAGACAATGTTTTTAGATTAAGCTCCTTGAAGCACGCGTTGTTTGACAAATGACATCCATTTCATGTTTTTTTCACCCTTTAAAATACAACAAATCTTTAAAATTGCAAATGCATTAATCGCACACTGTGCTGGAGAGGACAAGAGGAGAAGCAGATGATCTATTAAAAGCTTTTCAAGGTGTATTTGTTACAATACACCATTAAACTCAGTCTACTCTGTGACATATGTATGTGTGAATCAGATGTTTATCAGTCATCAACATTACTAAATAACTTGAAAGGTAACTGAAGATGAATGCTGTATTGCTCTGTCTAACAGAAACAGAGGAAAATGCAATTACAGAGGACAGAAGAGTCAAGTATTTTATTAACTAAAAAAAGAAGAAAAGACTTGAGGAAACATCAAAGCAATTCTAGCCACGGGTTTCAATTTTATCCAGAGTATATATTACAAAAGACAAATGACCCCAGCAACGCTTGCTCTGGTTAGACTCAAAGGGAAGAGTGCCATCTACTGAAATAGAGTTTCTAAAATGAAGCATATGTTCCTCAAAACCAAGTACCGGCCCTCCTCCCTCTCACTTATTTGTGGGAAATTGCCAAGTTCAGAGTGAAACGTGAAATACATAGCTTTTAGCTGATTCATAACCATCTTTTAAATAAATATGAGAAAGCTTAACTGACACCGTGTTGTGTCTTCTGAGTAATAAAGTCACCCCAATCAAAAATCTAACCAGACCCCCTGAGTAAATTAGATTTTAAAAAAAGTCTAGAGCACACAGAACAAATTGGTCTTAGAAAATTGACCTGTTGAATGACCATGTCACAGTACTTCTGCACAAAAATCCTTCTAATGTGGAGCTGGGCATCTGTACTGTGACCAGCTAAAAACCCAGGTTATATTGCAAAGGGAGAAAGGAGTGAGTGAGGGGATGGAGGAAGGAAGAGAGAAGGAGGAAAACAGAAAAAAAAAGAAGTAGATTTAAGAAATACCACAAAAAAGTGGAAAATAAAAAATGCTGGGGGCAGGGCATCAGCAAAAGTATATTCAAGCTAAAGATTCAATTTTAGTTATCTAATAACTACTTAATCATTTCCAAGAACAACCACAAGAAAATGAATTTTACTGATGTTGTTTCACAATTCCACTATCATCATGCGGAGAACATTTGAAATAGGGCAGAAATGGTCCCTCAAATGGGGGGGGGGGGGGGGGGGGGGGAGGAATTCTGATAGAGAAGGGTGATTTGTTGCTTCTTTGGGAGGGACGGGGTGGAGGGTTGAGGCAGAATCTATCAATGCTCTGAAAAACAGGATTTGCAAATACTTCAGAAAGACTGCTGAGCTTGATACTTAAAGTCTGTGAGCATAAACTTGAGTTCCTTAGAGGGTAACTATGTTAAAAGACATTCCCCCGCTCGGTAAAAGCGTAAGCAGATAAAAAGCACACACAGAAGATGCTCCCTGTTCATAAGGATTCTTTATATTAATGATCAGAGTCTATTGCCAAATAGATGCAGCAACACTTCTGTCTTTGAACACTGCATCCTAATTTTTGAATGAATAACTAAATCTATGTCTCAACTGCTTTCTCCTAATCACTGATCCCCTCTGGAACCTGAAACACACAAACAACAGCTTCTGTGGTTAGCCAGCTACTCTGTGACAGCTTCAGAAGCAATGCACTCAGTCTAAATTTTCATCCTAAAGTACCTTATTGGGACTACAGTGATAAAACTGTTCTCATCGAGACAGACATCCACCACAACTTCCTTTAGAAGAAGTATGCATGTACTGTGTTAGAGGTTGAAATATCAGGGATGAAACATACCCACTAACTCAATGTTTTAATAGAACAGTTAGAAATCATTCTTTGCAATAAAGACAGCACAAAAAGGGCTAATAGACATAACTACAAACTACTCAGATGGAAGGCCATTCTCATTTTCTCTGAAAATACATAAAATGAGGAAATATTAAAGAATACTCTTACTGATTGTCTTGATACGAGATTCCCTTCCACTTCTGTCTGTCCCAAAGACATCCTCCCACATCAATGTTAACCTCTTTGATAGTTAAGTCTTGCCACCAGCAACAGTGAATAAAGATTACTCTATTTTACATGTTTTAAACCAGCAAACAATGACACCATAACATCTTAGAAGGTATAAACAGAAGATTTACTGATCCAGTACTGATCCAATGTTAATTGCTTACCTTGCGAATACTCTGTCTTTGTTTGCTCTTTCTTTACCATACTGTACAGACTGGACCTCTGTTCTCCCACTAGAAAACAAAACAAGAAATATTAAACGCCACCAAGTTAGGATATCAATTTCCTGCTTAAAACTGAACCATCTCAACAAAAAGTCCTAAATTCTACTTCCAGTCATGCTCAAGCAATCGCACTAGCATCAATACAGTCCCAGTTTAGACAGCAGTTGGGTAAGTATAAGTCTTCTTTCACATTAGAGTGTAGCTGTAACAAAGACCAATTAACATTAGGCATAACAAAGCCTTCTCTTTTCATCCTTCTTCTATCCAAAGCAACAAGCAAGTTCTGCTTATATCTTTTGGATAACACTCCAGACTATAATCTTTCCTGTTGTAGCCACAGTGAAAAGTAATGGCATCTCCTCTGTACTTCTCCTAAACTATTCCCTGAATTGTCAAAAACTTAGTTGCTACTTAGTTTAGCAAAATATCATTAAGAAATTAGATAAGCACATCAGGATTCTATTCTGCTATGCAATTTATCAAATACAAACTAAGAACTTGGAACTTGCTGACTCTTCATTTAAGACCAGATGTTCTGTGTCAAATCCCTCATATTTCGTAATTTGTTCTGGAAAACAATTCAGTGTTAGTATCTATCAGAAGTTAAGCATTGGTGTCTAGGGTCCAGCAAAAACTCTCCTTGTAACCACTTTCTCCTTTATTACTTCATATCATGGCACAGCCAGAGAATGCATATACACGACCTAAAAGGATAGCAAAATCACATCGCTGCTCTTCTCTGTCCGTTAAAGGGACATTTACATTGATATGACATCAAAGAATAATTAGTCTTTTTCATATCCACATTACAGACCCAATACAGCATTAAATACAATATAATTAGGAAATCAGATGGTAAGCACTTTAGGTTTGAATCTTGTACACCAGATATAAAAGCCAGAATTAGAAACCGGAGCTAGGTAGAAATATCCCTCTACCCAAGGCAATGCCCAGTAGCAGCTGTTTTTAGGGAAAGAGTGTAAAGAACGAGTCAAACAAAAGATTTCTCTCCCCATATATACTCCAGCTTCATATATCTCCCCATATATACTCCAGTCCAGACAGGGGACCTTCCAAGTCTGATACTGGTTGGTCTGTGTTGTGATTGGGAGCAAGACCTTCCATCTGTTTTCTATGTGCTTTTTGGAATTCATTTAGATTTCTAGGCTCCACAACATACTTTGGAAAGAATTTCAGAATCCACCTAATGAACGTGTAAAGGATGGAGAAATGAGCCAACAGGAACCTCATGAAATTCAGTGGAGAGAAATGCAATGACCTGCACCTGGCAAGGAACAACCCCTGCAACAGACCAGGGGCCAACTGGCTGGAAAGCGGGTTTACTCCACACTGGTGAGACCACATCTGGAGAGATGTGTCCACTTCTGGGCTCCCCGGGACAAGAGACACACAGACATACTGGAGTGAGTCAAGCAATGGGGTCACGAAGGCAATTAAAGGTCTGGAGCATCTGATGCATGGTGAGGCTAAGAGAACCGGCTGTTCAACCTCAAGAAGAGAAGGCGCAGAAGAATCAAATCAACTTGTGTAAATAAATGAGTACTGGGGGAGTAAAGACAACAAACACACTCTTTTCAGGACAAGAGGTAGTGGGAACAACTGAAGCATGGGAAATTCTACTTAAACAGAATTACAAAACAAAATACAACAGTAACAAAACACAAACCTTTTTTGCTGTAGCTTTTTTTTTCCTTTCCAAGAAATCTAACACTGTATTTGCACTGCCTCCTACTAATAATTCATTCAATGTTTTCAGAGAACTACACACAAAGCTTCAAGACAGGAATAGCTTATTTATATAATTGACGTTCCTCCTCTCTCTCCCTATATACATTATTTTGCATTTTTTGGACGTTCAACTTTAGCTGCCGTTTTATTGCCTACTCATTCTTCACTGTGACATACCAAAGAATCTTTCTCTAGTCATCTTAGCTTTTTACTACAAAACCACGTATGACTGGGAACTTCCCTTCGTTATGAAAATTGGACCTAATTGTTGTTTCCCACCTCATTAAATCAGTTGCTAATATACAAGAAAGCTCCATGCTCTGTTTGGCAGCTTAACTTCATCAACTAGGTGTTGGTAAGGAACACACTGAGTGCCACTTTGACAATACAAGGACAGTGTACAGAAGTCAGATTTTCTCATCAGTAGTCTTTTTGATCCCTCCTGGAAGTCTGTTGGGTTTTTGTTGTTTTTTAAAACTTGCTTTAAAATTTGCTGCATTAGAACCTTTTAGTCCAATAACTAATTATATAAAATATTTAATACTTCAACAATTTCATACCCCTGATTTCTTTCAGAAGTGGAGATAACTCTGTCTAGCCCTGGCAGTTCAGAATTTTATTAGTTCATTTTAATTACAGAAATGCTGGCTAGGAGGCTCTAGTCTAACCTCCTGCTAACACTAAATCTTGTCTGGCCATGGTTTTTGTCTAGCCAAGTTTTGAAAGTTTCCAAAAACAGAGATTCAACAACCTCTCTGGGTAACTTGCTCCAGTAATGAACTACTCAACCAGCAAAAATAAAAAATAAAAAAAATAAAACAAACAAATGCGTCCAATTTGAATCTTCAAGGCAAATGTGTAACGTCCTTGTTGTATCACCAGCACAGGTTTGGTTCCATCATTTCTGAAACTGACCTTGAATTAGCTCTAGGCTTATTACTAAAGCCTCCCTTAGCTTCCTCTTCAACAGATTAAACAAGCCCCGTGCCCTTAACCTCTCCTTGTGTGCAATGTTACTACTATTATGCCGTCTCTAAACAAGCTCTCAAACTACGTGCAGAAATTCTAGCCTTTTGGCTGCTTCATTAACTTTAATGACCTTCCTCATTTTTATACAGTTTCCCTTTTCATCTTACATTAACATAAGTTGAATGTCATCATCAAAGAGCTATTCTGCTACAGCAACCATGATGATTCAAATTCAGAATCTTTACAGAAATGAAAAAGCTCCCCCAGATTCATGACAGTAACACTGAAACAAGTCTCAAATACAGTTCAGGATCGCAGAATGCTGTTTCTCAAATGGATGCTGTGAACGCTGGTCAAAGAAACAGATGGTATAAAATTTAGCCTCTCAATTACTTTCCTTTTTATACATTTATGCAATTCACAAGTGTAACAGAAATAGCCCATTATTGTGCTTCCTAGCTTTTCATCATCTCCCTTTGTACGTCACAGACACTGTTGCCATTCTAGACAGCTGATTAGTAGTAGCTCCATTATTCCCTAGTTTAGGCACAATTTAAACCATAGGCATTCTGCCTCACTTGCAGAGACAGTTAACCCAGTTACTTTACTTAGCTTGTTTTTTTTCTTTTAAAATATAAAACATTTTGAAAAACCATACCATTCACTGGCATTACAATACAAATCATATTTGGGAATTATAGTTATGCCTCTGTCATTCTTCGTACCTCCATGCTTTTTGCCTATTATATCAATTTCATCCTTAAAAATTACGGATTTCATTCCACCCTTATTTTCTAAACTTCTGCTTTTGGTGCAGAGCATACATGTCTTTTGTCTTCATCTAGTTGCTTATTTGTATGCATCTTGCTTAAGTGGGCTTTACTTGTACAAGCTTCACTTCACTGATTTTTATTTGATCTTTATTTAGGTCTGTTTTGTTGCTGTTGCTGCATGCAGGATCTGAGATCCATCAGCTTTCAAAAACACCAGGCCAAACACTTTGAAGTTCTGAAACAACATTTTTTTAGAAAGAAAAAAAAAAAGATAAACATAACCCAGCAGGTAGGCAGGCAAAGAAATGCAGCCTGTGAGACAGCTACAAAGTATTAGCTTGATAACAACTGCTAATATAATTATTGTATTTTCAAATTATTTCAGAAAATTACTGACTCATGCCAAGAAGTGAGAGGAACGGTTGCAGGATTCAAAAGCCATTTGAATGATGACACTGTTTAACCTAAATTCTAGGTAATTCCCTATGTTTATTTATGAGTCACCTGTTCTTTTATGTTTTCCCATATATTTCAAACAAACCAGCACTTACCAGTACCGGAACTTTGAACCCAAAGTGAAATAATGTGCAAAAAAGTTCTTCTGAGGGGGGAGCGGTCTGTCCAAACGGAAGAACGTGTGATGTTCAACACAAGCTTTCCATAAATTCTTACACGCTCGGTAGTTCACCATATTGAAACCCAGTAATGTTTCTCTAGATTCATGCTAGAAGTGGAAAAAAAAAAAAAAAAAGGGTTTCAGATAATTATTCACAGTTACATTTGAAATAAACACAATTTGCATTTAAAAATATATTATTTTTGAAGAGGTTCTCTAATTTTACATTAACTTTATATATTATAAGCCCTTTTTAAAAAAAAAGGGGGGGGGAAGGCTCTTAAGAGTTTTCTTTAAAGGCATTTTTAAGTCTGTAGTCATTTTATTTATTTTTTTTTTTTAAATGAGCCTGTCCGAAGATTAACATACTGTTTAGTATTGAAACAAGTCTAGATGGGATGAAACAGTTTCAAAAGGCAGGACCCAAACTGCATCAATAAATTCCTGTGACCAGAGAACTCAAAGGCAACATTTCAAGATTTCTACAGTTGAGATTAAGAATTTAATTCTCAAGAACAATTAATAAATTAGTAAATTGGGTTCCTACTAAAGGAAAGACAAGCAAAGTTGCAAAGCAAGCTCAGCTATTCTGCCTGTTGAGGGAGCTTGATTACAAACTTTATAGGCCAGAAAACATCAGCACACTGCTTTCTTTTCACTTTACTAAATCTTCTGCAATATTTAGCATACTTTCGTTACTTTTAGTTTGCAGTAAACCCCTTTACTAACTTTAATTTTTGCTGGACTGCTCACTTTCAGATTTGCTGAGATACTGGGGCACAGACCCAGCACTGTTCAAGCAGTGTTGTATCTGGGAAGTCAGTAGGACTAATGGCTAAGAAAGACACTGTGCTTTCTGTCACACGATGAATTTAGAGTAAAGAATAAACCGGATTTTAAAAGTAAACAGCAAATTCTAAACATGTACTGATGAAATTCAATAAATTATAGGCAATAAACTAAAAACTGATCATGTACATCAGTTTACAAGAATTATCTACAGTTCTTCCTAATTTCCACATATCACCATCCCCCGTATTTTCTAGGCATGCTAACAGAAGTATTTCAAAATTAAGTCATGAACAAAATAGCAGAGATTAAGTCCATGATCTGTACAGTTAAAAAAGGCTTTCCCCAAAATCAAAATATATAACAACATTATAAGCAAAATACATTTCTATCCTACAAGACAGTATCTTTATATAAATTATGGCTTGCATCGTCAAGATCCAAAGGATGAACCAGCTAAGATTTCAGATCCCAACAGAAAGTTCTCATGACATAGCAAATTCTAGTGCTCTGTCAGCTTTTTACATTCTTGGAAAAGAGAGTTTGACAAGTTATGTGAACTGATGACCGTGCATTTTTCATGTCACTCTTAAAGCACTATAATTATGGGTTGGGGAAAAAAAATCCTGCTGTTCTCCCTAGTTTATATTCCAGAGAATGAGCTGATCTGGTTCTCATGTCACCATCTGATCACCACATCAGACATGAAGCATGAAGGAGGAGCTGGTAAGCATGATGAGAAGGAGCTGCAGCTAGATCAGCTTAATTGTAATGCGAAACAGCACTTTCACAGGAACTTGGCGTGTTAGAGCTTTAAAGGTACCTTAACAATAGTTCTATTCATAGCTTCTAAAGCTTTCATTGCAGCGCAGACAGAAAGGATTCTCAGACCCTGCCCTTTATTTCAGCTACAGCCAGGAATCAATCTTTAGGGTACAGAAGAATATAAGATATGGGTCTCTAAGCGCACCAATGCTGTTCCTCTCTGCCCTTGCAGGTTCTCTGTAAGTTGGGCACTTGAAACTTATCTTTGCTGATGCTGCTAGGGTGCAGGCCCCAGTTCTGCTGCTGACTGGTAGCAGGGCTTAGAGCAGATTACCCTGATTTTCCCTGAAGAACAATAGGCCTGGATCAATTTGGGCTCAGAACAAGGTCCCAGGACCACGTTTGTTAATGTTGGTAATTCTGCCAAAAGCATTAAAATAACACAAGGGTTATAAAAACATTCTTAGGGGCTGCATTATAGTGCGAGGCTCAGGGAAGATGCCGAATGCTCTGTGAGATGTCAGAGATATTTCAGGGTTGTAGGTCTGTTGAGACAGTGTTAGAAGACTACCTCAGGGAGTCACAGTTGGATTCTCATCTGAAATAACTACCTCACTAATTGTGCCCGTGGTTCCTATTAGAGAGAGGAAACCAGTTACCTTGCTCAGGGGGGGAACAGGGAAGCAGTTGGGATGCAATACAGGTGATAAGAGGCTCAGGGCCTGCAGGTGAAACCATAGGGGAGGCAAATACCATGTAAATTAATTTAAATCATAACCTTTAAAATGCACACTGTGTGTCAGGTTACCTATACTATCTAAGAAGAAACACTGGAAAGAAAAGCACAAAGTGAAGTCTAAACCATGTTTGTGAGGCCTTTTATTAGAAGACAAAAAAATAAATAAAAAAAAAAAGCAGCATGGATGTTGCTGTCCCTCTTGCATACAGCAGCTTAGTCCCTGAACATTTGCTTTGGGTAGCAACATTCATTC
This sequence comes from Netta rufina, assembly GCF_964035555.1. NCBI lineage: Eukaryota > Metazoa > Chordata > Aves > Anseriformes > Anatidae > Netta > Netta rufina. The sequence continues at coordinate 27,132,444 of NC_140129.1, forward strand.
AAACCCACCTTTGCTTGATTTGAGGTATGGACTTAAAAGCAGATCTCTTACTGCTCAGGAGAGAAAGTGAATTAGAAAAAAAAAATATTCTCCAGTGGGTCTCCTTCCCTTTTCCTAAACAAAGAAATACCCCAGGACAAAGCAGTAACTCCCCACCCCCATCTCCGAGAGAACAAAGACTAGCACTTTATAAGCAGATGCCCCAGAGAGTTGAGATATTCCTTCTTCCACAGACAGTAGACAAAAGTCCTGTGAAAGCTTAAAATGTAACACAGATTGTGCCAGTAGTATCAGCTATTCATTCAACCCAATGGCAAAAACTTAGATAGGATTAGGAAACAATCGGCTCGGCATCTAACAAAAGCCGGTGTTACTTCAGTTCAAATATGTCTTTTGGCAGATAAACCCATATATCGCTTTGTGAATCTCGCCCAAGTTCTTTCTAAAAGTCAGGTGGGGCACAAATTTCACAAACATGATGTATAATAAGGAAATTTTTGTTCATACACTGAAGCCAGGTCTCTGTCAGGGACAAAACCCATGATGCTGTTTTGTTACAGACTCAAGTAATTTATCAGTGGATATCTGGGCTCTAAAAGAACAAAGGAACACGCTCAACAGCTTATTTGGCTGTCAAGAATAAAGTCTACTAAAGTATGCTGGACAGCATCAGAAATTTGATGCTGACTGTTGCCATTACTGCAGCTAAGGGTGCAATCACCTAACACCGAAGAAACTTCAGGAAACATCTAAAGAAATTAATATATACTGAATAATTCTTGAACAGCTTCAAAGTGTGCAAGAGAAGCAGCGTAAGGAACAGGCTGAATAAGCAAAAATATAGTGATGCAAAGCCCAGGGTAGAAAACAGCAACTGCAGTTACGGCTTAGAGGGCTTCCACTGCTGGGTGAAGAAATTGTACGTGTAACACTTCCCACCCCCTCCCCATCCTGCCCCAATCCTAAACAAAATGGAAAAGAAAATCTACTCCAGTGTGTGTGTGCTTCAGTTATATACTTGACAGACTACACAACCACCTTTCATTCAAGAATGTATTATACTACCACTGGAAAATCACTTTGACATTAAACTGCTTCATCTCACTTCCTGTAAATGATTTATTTAGAACACAGATATAATCTACTAAGAAGTAGTCAAATAATTCTTTACTTATGTTGATGCCTGTAAGCAATGCCAAGTCAGGGAATAAACGTAATAAGTGATTAAAAGATAAGGCGCTTGCACTTTCAAGGACAATTACAATTAAAAGCTCTGAACACTCATTAGCAGTATTTGAAAAATACCTATTTTAGACTACTCAAAAACCATACAGTCTAGAAAAAACACTGGAATTTTTTTCTCCCAAGTTCACCATTTTAATATCCTATACAGCATCTCAGCTTTTCATTAGAATAAATACAGTTTAGATGTAAAATCTCATATATTTACACACAACTTTGAAATATACCATCAACATGACACAAATATGTTTTCACTGCCATACTGTAAACCCGTGCTTTTAAATAAACACTCTAAGTACTAGAACAGAGATATCTTACTTACAAAATGTGTAATCGGACTTATTTCACCTTGTTTCTGTTACCAGAAAGGAGCCATTTAGGCTCCCTTTATTGTTAAAAACGAAGGGAAAGGGAAAACAACTATACACCACCAGAGAACAACTTAACCCATCCTAAAACATGCTTCCAATTCATGCAACAAGTTTCACCCTTTGCCTGTATCTTGGTTACTAGAGAGGAAGTTTAATGATTAGTTTTGGTACGCTAAATATTATGAAAGTACGTTCCTTTTAACCTAACTGAAGCTGAATGTAGGTGAGATGAATCTTATCCTAAGAGTCTACTCAGGGAAACTAACTCTGGAAATAACAATTTTAATATTAGATGTGATTAAAAAGTTTAAGTATGCCTTCTTTGGAAGCCAAATTTGAGCTTTGATCTTAAGATATTCATGACTTGGAATGAATGAAAATGAAGTTCTTGCCATCAATTTTCATCTGATACATAAAGAAGAACAGTATGAGACTTTTTAATTTGTTGCCTTAGATAAGATATCTCAGAAGAGAAATGACATTAGTTGCATATACCAACCCCATTCTGGTGCAAGTAGCAATATGCAGGGTATTAAAAAGCAACAGAAAGTACAAGATATGGAAGTTATCTTTATATTGCTTCCAATTATATGCAGAATTTTTTTACATATTAAAGTTATATATCAAAACATGATTTGATCATTGGGCTGCCAGAAATCAGTTTGCCTTTGGGAACTTGCCTGTAGCTCCTCTCTGGTATTAAAAAAATCCTGTGTCACCATGATGAAATACTCCCCTTCCCCTTTCTGCATCATTACCATTTTTCTGCCTATATCAAGAGATACTTCCATTTATTTAATGTAATAGCCAAAGTTCACTTCTTTACACACAATTTCTCCAAAACGCTTGTTTAATTCCCTCTAACTCCTGTTCCCATACTTCTGGGCTGATAGCTACTCCTGCTGCTCCAAGCACAAGTGTCAAACTTCTCCTGGCAGCTAATGTACGGCGTGTCTGTATTTAGGCAGTTCCATCTGTGAAGAACTTCAAACTCCCAGGACTCCTTCTAAAGGATCTCCTTTTACTCAGTTCAACTCCTGGTTTCAATGCTCTTGCTGGTCACAAGCCATTGGCCTGTTCTGATGTAACAGCTGTTTCCTCCTTCCCTTTTCGTTGTTTAACCATATTGCCTCTGAATCTGGAACAGTCCTATAACATTGAGGGATGCATTTCTCCCTAGAACCTCTTTTTTTATCCAGTTAGCAACTCTGCACTTTAGGTCTTCAAATCTTTTCAGCTGTAAGTAAGAACTGTACAAAACCTTCTAACTAATCTGATGAGTTAATCACATAGCCATATTTTTAATTAATTTTTCCCCCAGTGATATGTCTGTAAGGCTTTAGATTCTTATCTCTTGGAGGCATGCACCAATCCATTTCTTGCCAAATTAAATGCTCAATGGTCCTGTGGTGCTTCATATGGTAGCAAACAAACTCCACAAGTAGAAAAACATACATATTTTTCATATAAAGCTTCAATTTTCTTCTAACAAATAGAGAATTATGCAGAAAACAATTACCATATGTAATTTTAAACTGCAAAGACATTCTTCTCTTCCATTTAAATATAAGTAATAAAGCCGACTTGTATTACTGAATCAGAATAATACAAATCAGCATGTTTTAATCAAACACTTACAAGCAGATATACAAGTGAAGCAGCATTAAGTATTGCCTTTAATTCTAACTCGCTTTCTTCTGAAATTTAAATATAGTATTGATTTACTTTCAACCTTTGCATTATATAAGCAATCATTATTCCCTGCATACAAATGTAAAACTAAGTATTTGGGCAAACCAAATGAAACAAGTCTTATAAAACATCGTAATGGTCCATTTGACAACTAAAATAACCAGGAATTGGATGAAAATGGAGTTCTAATTGGAGTTAAAGGCAAGAACCAACATAGTATCAAATACAGACAGTATTGAGAAATTTCATTGCTCATTTTCGAGACCAAATTTAAAACAGTACTCACCAATTCCTTCCTAAGTTGAATAAAAAACTGCTTGCACTTGAAAGAAATTTTTACAATCTTCAACCTAAATGAAAAATAAAACCAGAATGTTTAAACACTTAATGTACTGCATCATGGTTAAAGGCTTAAAAATACCTACTGAAAATATACTTTCTAGAGGACAGATTTCATTTCATTACCATGAAATTTCTATAGACAGAAATAAGAGATTAAAGATTATATAAAATAACTTGTATTATTTGAAATTAGTAAGCCATATATCTGAATTACCTATCAAATTTACTTATTTCTATCCTAAATGTAAGGCAGTTGCCCAATTTTGTATTTTCCCAGCTCCTAAACCCAAAGAGCTATTCTATCCTCAAGTCATCCCAATCTGAAATCCTCTTTTTTGAGACCTCTTTTGTTATACTTTAGAATTAAAAACAAAAATCATACACACAACCTATCAACTCCATCTGATTCCTGAAAGACATTATTTCTCTATGTTCTTCCTCATCTCAAGATATAACCAGAAATTGTTAAACAGTAAAATATCTGGGACAAGATATAAGCATGAAGATAAGGAAAAAAGGCAAACAAAAAGGGAAACAAAAACAGCACGAAAGCCCACCACACCGTAAACAGGAAAAGCTATTTAAAATATTGCATCACAGGAAAAATCAGCCTACAGATATTTTCATCTTGTAGATTGTCTATAAACATGTGAGATGCTGACAATAATTCCAGACAATTTTGGATGGTCAGTATAGAGCTAATTATGCTAAATGGTAAAAGGCAAGTCATATTTCCACCATAACCTAATTATATACTTTAAAAAAAAACAATACTTGGATTGTGCAGATATATTGCACATTATATATATATAAAAAATATAAATTTTCTTAACATAGCCAAATGGAGACATTTTTCTCCAGCACGTTATTCACAGCAGGAACCAAATGTGGATGTCCTAATCTGTAGAGAGAAACTCTCTCAACAATAATATAAAGGAGGTATATGGTTATTAGCCTTTAAATTATGCTTGCATCTGTTTTTTTCTTTCCTAATTGTGCTATTAGGAAAAAAAGTTATAACTTTGTCCTGTGATTTTTTTTTTTATTGGCAGAGTGGTTGTTGCTGTTTTTTAATTATTAATAGAACATTGCTATTGGAACTTGTCATGATCTGTAAAAGGGGCTACCACTTATCTATTGAAATCAAACAATTTCATTGGCAATGCAGCAATTTTCTTAGCAACTATGACAAACAAGGTCCTAAATTTGCTGAATGGGATAGCCACTAGTCATAGCATTCCAACTGTGGAAATACATAAAGACGTTAACTACTACCTAAATAGTCTAATATAACCAAAAGCATGTTACGATCAATTTTCTAAAATTTTGGGGTACAGTACAATTTCAGGAACATTTTAATACACATCTTTTTCAAAAACTGAACTGTGCATGCTTTACAGCAGATCAGATTTGCTTAGCATGCTAACAGACTGAAAAGAAATGCAAATTATTCTACCATCATTTACTCTTTTTTCCTCTTCTGCTAAGAAAATGACTTCCTCTGATCACTCACAGAAAATGAAAAGGTGAAAGCTACACTCCTCCCCCTCTCCCCCCCCCTCTCTTTTTTTTTTAAACCCTACTCCATAATTCAAACAGAGTGAGCTCAGCTGGCTGTTAAGCCTGAAACCACTAGGAAGAGACTCAGAATTGTAACATTTACCAATAAGGTCTAACTCAATCCCTAAGAGACACCTGAACTCAGAACTCCCGTAGGCAAAATCCCTTGGAGGTTGTCTTGCAGCGAATGGGAACTGAGGAAGGAGGCCACCCTTCACGGACAATCTCGATGCAGAACAACTCTGATGTGCTAGAGTACAAGCAGGCACGGGAGGAGGCCAGCTTGGCTGGATGAGGAATTTCAAACACAAAAGGGAAGTATACAGAAGGTGGCAGCAGGTTCAGACTACCAAGGAAGAACACAGAAGTGTTCCCTAGGCATTCAGGGATATAACAAGGAAGGCCAAAGCTCAACTGGAGTTGAAAGTGACAATGTTCAAAAGGGAAAGCTTTCCAGGGAAGCATTCAGTGAGACAAAGGGAAGTGCATCTCCACTGTACAGCAGGTATCTAGTAACAAATGACAGGCTAAGGCAGGTACTGAACACTTTCCTCCTTTGGTCTTCAAGGAGATCTGCTCCCTGGATTCCCAGTTCTCTGTACCTGGTAGCATGGTTTGGGAAAAAGAGGAACTACCCACAATACAAGAAAATCAACTTAGGATAGACTAGATAAAAGGCAGTCTCCTTGATTTTGTCTTATACTCGCCTAGTCTCCCTCCTCTCTTCTCCCCACGATCCCTGCTTATAAAGATTGCATTATGTAATTTAGACACAGTATTAAATTGAGTGGAAAGGTAAGAGGCATATTACTGAGCCATACTGTAAGAACTGACATTGCAGACCTTTACTCATAGCAAAAGAAAGCCTATGGTAGGATGAAGCCGTGTATGTGCACACAAGTGGGGGGCAGGGTGTATTTTTTTTCCCCAATTTATTTTTCTTTTGTAAAGACCAATTATGTTGGTACTACAGCCTTCCCAGGAAGAAATTAATAACCCTGATGTCAGCTGATATGGCTGAATACAAAGAAGAACTGTTTAGGTAATTACACACACACAAACCACACTAAGAATTTAGATCAGCATCCCCAGCATGCAAATGATATGAAACAGTTCACAGAAACCTCTAGCTTCCAGTAGGGACTTGCAGCTTAATTATGACTTACATTGTACATACTCAGTAATTTACTAGCATGCTGTATAGAACTATTTCTACTGTTACTGTTTCCCTCCCCAAAAAACAGCAGTAAAAGCAGCCTGGATTAAAAACATCCTGATTATTACAACACCGCATTTATAAAGCAGCCTTAACCCAGAAATACCCCTAACACTTCAGAGCTCTTGGAAATGAAGGGTTTCTTTCTTAGAACAAGTTGCTGTTATAAAGGTAGGTCTGACTATCACAGTAGTTCCAGACTTAACATTGCAAGATCCAGTTTTCATTTACCAGACTAACCATGGAGACTGAAAATGTAAACGCTGTGTTTGCCTCAGGCTTACTTTTCTTTAAATGCTTAGAGGCAACATGTTTACTGTGTTCAATTATATCTGTCTGTGGAGAATACTTTTGTCCATAGCTCGTTGTGTTTATCTGCTAAAATTTGATCATTCACACTGCTTCTGAACACAGTAAACCCCAAATTAAATAACATCCTACAACAAAACTTGAGATTAAGCTTAACACTGAAAACCCAAGTGTCTCAGAAGTTCAGTGGGTTGAAGAAAAGACGTCATTATCATTTTGAATGTCTGCAAGAAAGCTTACTAAGTGAAAATAAGTCACTGACTGCAGGTAATGGATCTTACCATACACTAAGAGGAAACAACAATCAAACAAGAATTTCAGGTGCCCATATCAGCTGGAATTCAGAGAAAAGCTTTTCCAGTTTCAGCTGGGGTAATCAATTTAATCTGTTTATATGAAGATGAACTTCAGAAAATTCCAATGCTATATTGCCTAAGAACACAGATCATCAGCAAATGAAAATGTGAAATGTTTTCTAATACGAAAAGCTCTTGTGCCTGGTAAACTCATGTCTATTACAATGATTTTATATGGCTGACAGCCCACTCAGATCTTGATTATAGTATATACAGGGAAGTATGTAGTGAGAAGGACTGTAAGAGCAAATTAAAGCAGGCAAAGGAAGCTAAGGGGAAGTTACTTCTTAGGGATGCAAAAAAAGGCTTTGGGGAAGGTGACAAACTTGGGTGAAGCACTAGTGTGATGTAACAAAATAGGATTTCGCTTCGATCTTTCCCCTTCTGAGATGAGTAAGTAAAAACAAGATCCCAATTCAAGAGACTGATGATCTCACCATGTTAACTTGTTTACTGAGGGTAATTCCATGCTTACATAACAGAACAGCTTTACAATCTATTTTACTTCAGAGAAGTGACAGCCTTTTCTTCAATAAATGCACTTTTTTGAACTTTATTGTGAAAATGGCTATCTGTGGATGAAGGGAAAACAGTATCTCTGAATGCTACTCTTCAGTTATCCTCAAATAATATATCTAAGCTAAATTTAATACATGAAGCATGATTAAATTATATGTGATGAAACAGATCACAGTAATCACTTTTCAGGTTAAGATTTGTAAGTTTAGTGGTCCCTTGAAAGAATAACCTAGAATAAAGTTGACATTACCATAACACTGGCTATACAGTTGATTAAACAAAGTATGCTTACAAACTCATAAAGAAGTATTAAAATTAATTATATTTAGCACCACAATCACTTAACAGCACAGCATGCAGAACAGGACAAAAACCCATCATAAATTACCCATTGCACAGCATGAGGTAAATCATTTCACCTTGAGATATTATAATTAAGTTTCAGTCTTCTTTAGAGCATGTGACACTGACAGTGGTAAAAATATGTTTTGAAATACCAAACAAAAGCACTAGTTTAAACAGTTATCCTTACCATGGAAAGGTGTTAATTCGTACTCTGTTCTTAAAAATTAGTATTCCACCTGACATCACTCCAATCATTATTTCATTGTTGCTCTGATCCTTCAAAAGAGAAAAGAGACAATGGTTTGAAAAACAATATAAACATCTTTGAAATCTCATATATATTCATTCTCATCTCTCTCCCTCTAAACACAAAAAACACAATAGCAAAATAGAACTTGATTTACATGGAAGGAAACGTGTTTTAGTAAGATGAGTAGGAATTACATTATTCCCTCCTAATTCGAACAAGCCCGTTTGTTTGCTCTAAGCCCTTTATAAACTACCACAGAATTTTAATTTTCTAAGTTAGATCTTCCATCTTCCTCCAACGTTGAAGAAACAACAATATAGAGTATTTTAGCAGCTTATTATGAATAAGAGCGCTAATAGACTGGCTTGGCGTTTGCTATACTAAAAGCAACCAGCGACTTAAATTCCTACCTGAAAGGAAATTGCAATCTCAGAACACAGAGAGGAGAGATTCTAAAACAAATAATATTGTAAGCATATTTAAACAGCACATTTTCCCTCAAATATTTATGCACTCTAATCAAATGCCTGCTACAGGTCTCTCAACACAGGTGCAAAAATAGGAAGATAGAGACAGTAGTGAAGTGCAGTACTTATCACATTCTGCTGCATACTTCTCTAACATTAGAGAGTGAGACAAGAATATTTGAAAAAGAGCTGTCTTATTTACTAAAAACGATTACATTCAGTCTTTGGAGAAATGGTAGCACTGTAATGGCAGGTTCTTTCAAGACCTCAAGCTACCTGCTTTACCAGATAAAACTATTTCACTGTACTTATTACGAAGAAGTAAGCTACTAGGTTTCCACATACACTCAAATATTCTTCATGACCAGACTTTTCATTTAAAAGCCTTGGTTTCAAATGTATATCCTTCATAATTTTAACCTCTATTTCATTTTTGAATTTACAGCGGAAGGATAGGTAGCGATTTGTTTTCACATTACACTTCACATTATATACGTTACGCACTACATATCACATCAAATTATAGTACATTCACCTTACGTAATAGCTCACATTATATACAGATAATGATCCGTAGCTCAGTTCTAATCTGAACCAAATAAAATATACTTAAAAGATGACAGATCCTTAAACATCAAAAGCACGTTTCAACAAGTACATTTTTCTTTTTCACCAGTAACGAACCAAACTGGCATTCAGGTTGAACCTCAATAACACACACAAACTAAGCCCAAATTAAAGCAAACAAGTAATCACTGAATAGTTTAGGTTGGAAAACACTTTTAAGATCATAGTGGCTGCTGAAATTGCTAAATTGCATTTAAGCAGATTATAATATAATTTCATTTTTTTCTCCTGAAAACAGAAGCCAGGAAGACTCACTAAAATACACATATTTCCACATAAATATCCAAGGAATCCACTTTTACATTACAACACTAGCTGATCCAAACTTACCCTTGCATAGTGCAATTCAACTCCATAAAGTTCTAAGGTACGTGCTGTATTGAGATAATTGAACTCTGCTTCTGCAGGAGACAGCCCTCTGAAAGAAAGAAGCTAAATAAGAAACATTCAAATATACCCCCCACACCAGGCTCTTTATTGAGCTCAAATACAAAATATGCATCAGCTTTACTAGTTCTTCCCCCACCCTGAATTCTCAATTTCCTTTCTCACCATAAGCAGACTGCAATCCAAGAATTTTAACTGGTGCTTCCAGTGTCTTGAAAAGAGACTGCAACACACTGTCTGCAAATGCACTTTTTTTTTTTTTAATTTTATTTTATTTCTAATGCATTGTATTGTTTAAATGTCTGTGAAGCTCTGGAATCTGGAAATTACTTTTGCAATTCCGTATTTTGCATTGATAATAGCAATCTCTCTGTAACACTCACCTTCAAACTTTAAATTATCATCAACCCACTTGAATTTTATTTACTCTACTTAACTGGATTTGCTAAGCCATTAACTGAAATGTAAAACAACATTCAGTAGTTTTTAAACTATAGCTTATCTTTTGTTAAATTTTACTGTAAGAACAAAGTGTCTCAGTTCTAAAATGCCAAGGAGCTATCAATGAAAGAAATACTGTTGAACATTACACATTGAGAAAAATGTATTTTCCATTGCTTCATTGCCTTTTCCTCTTTAGGAAAAAGTCAAGGAATTGCGAACAGGAAAGACCAGACATTGGAGAAAAGGACTTGTTTTTTACTTCTGAAGTGACTCTAATGTACTGGTAAGAGCACCATGAAAACAAGGCCTTTATGCATTCTCAAGAACTGAACAACACTTTTAAAGTAACTGTATCCTGCTAAGTTAATATCTTATGTAATACACACACAATTTTCAGTGCACCTTTACCATGTTCATTTACTCACTAATATTCCCTCTTATTCTAACAGATGCGTTCCATCTCTGCAGAGCATCAATGGTACTTATTATACAGACATTCTACAAAAAATATCACATTCACATAGAGAATTTTTTAACAGAAACCTTTAAGACAAAATACTCAGTTTTTATGTAATAGCACAGCACCAGCAGTCAGGATTTGACCAAGTCAGTCAATATCTTCTGCTGTAAATCCTTACATGTGCTGCTGATGTAATTTTGCTATTTCTTTTTCAAAGTCTTGAGGCTGGCTAGGGATGAAAGAATAGTCTGAGAGGTAGCCTGGCAAGTTTTCTGAATGGTTGTAGTCTCCCAGCTCGGCTAAAATATTAAAAAGAGAGGTTATTGTTTATCAGTGATGTACTTGGCATTGTGCAATGCCCCCAAATTCACACAAGTCTGCTCCCACATACTTTATGTTCTACAGCAAATTAAAATATATTAGACATTTTAGCTCCCCTTTTCCCTTTGAATAGAGTCACATTCTCATTGAGTGCTGTGGAAATCATTCAAAAAGAGCTCTGAGTGGGTGTTTACGCAGGAAGTTTATGCAGTGTTTAATTTCTAATGCACAAATTAAATTCATAAATGCTCTCATAACGATGAGTATCAAATAATACACTTCAAGGTATCGCAGGTACTAGCTTTTTTCTTTTCTTTTTTTTTTTTTTTTTTTCCTTTTTTTAACCTTTGCTTATTTTGATAAGATTGTGTTTTGTTTTGTTTTTTAAACATTGCAACTGCAATTTCTTCACTTTGGAAGCTCTGCTAAAACAACTACACCAAGATATATTCAGAAGCATTAGAAAAAAATTTTTTGTACAATTGTATGTGTACAGAAAAAGTATGCATACATACACCTACAGTGTTTATTGGAAACTACTAAAAAGTGTATTTACATAATTTCTAACACTTCCTTAAAAGCATAAGTAAATCAAAATCACATTTACTGTCAGAATAAATTAAAAAAAAAAAAACAACACACAACTTGCTAAAACTACAGACTTCGAGGTTTTTTTTTTTGTTTTTTTTTTTTTTTTTTTAACTGTAATCCAAAAATAAATCCAGCTGTAAGTGTCTGCAATCCATCTAACAGATTTACAGTAATAAGTAACATAACATGTGAAAACTGGAAAGTTCACAGCAACCTAGCATGGTGTGGGGTCCTGGGAAGGCCTACTGATGATTTGTGGGGTATGGAAAAACTGACGATGGGAGGGATGAAGGAGATGAGCGAGAGGATAAGCAAGGGAAGCAAAGGCAGGAAAGTAGTCTGGGGCATTTGCATTACCAGAGACTGATCCTATTAAAAATGATTTCAAAACTGGAAAATGTGACCAGGCTTTGTAACCAAGTGCAATTCTTACTAAAATACACTACAAGTGTATTTTATATAATAATATATATTTTGCAAGGGTGGCTAAGGTCTATGGCTGCTGTTTACAAATAAAGAATTCTAAGACCTAAACCCAAAGAGAGTTTAGTAACAGACATGCACAGAAAACCATTAGACAGAGATCTGAACACTGCAAAACTTAAGGACAGCAAGATCTTGCATGTAAATGTTAACTACAATGCATACCCGCTACTACTACATTATTTTAAAAAGAAACATTTTTTTCTTAGAAGATTAAAACATTATAAACTTTTCATAGTGTCTGCTTCATTATCAAAATCTTTTCTAAGGCAAAATGCTAAGGTATGACTTCTGTTTTTCTGATAGCATTTACACTACGTATTTTTTCTAGCAGCTGCAGTTTGGTGTTTCCTGAAAGAGAAATTGCTCTGCTGATTGATCTGGAAAAAGGCAAGCAACTTTTCACCACTTTTCAAAACTGCGCATAATATTTTACATTAACATTACCATGTATTTTTTTCCCTGAAAAGATCACCATGGACTATTTCTCTGATATGTAAGAAGTACAAAATGTAAATATAACACAGGAATACACATGGATATATGAGGCCTGCATATAAAACAGATTCTGACAATCACAATTTCCAAGAACTAAGGGTTGAATATCTTAGATTCCTTCCATTGAACAGTTTGTCGTTTTCCTTCCATAAAACCTAATCTCAGTCTTCTAGACATAATTACCCACTGATGAGTAGTTAAAACTGGTAACACAGGTGTTGAACTATTTGGCCAGATATGAGCAGAACTTACTTCAACCTCATTTGGAGGTTCACTTTACAGCATAAAACGTGCAAGTGTCTAAATACTGCTTTAGTATGACTCAAAAACATATACATGTATATCAAATCACACTTCAGAATGCAGAGAAATGCAATGGATTTGTTTTTTGTTTGTTTGTTTTTTGTTGTTTTTTTTTTTTTTTTAACTGCATGGATTTAAAGAAGGAAAACAGAGAGCTATTAGTATTTCTCTCTAATGCAGCAGAATCTTCTGGGGGAGAAAAATCAACCAGACAGATTTCTTTAATAATGAGAAACATTATGTTATGTCCACAAATATGATGATATACAAACTACATTCTTTAGAAACTAAACTATCCAGTGCTACATTTTTTTTTACATATCTCAGTACTTACATATATACGAATACTTCATTATACTTACATTGAACAGCATAGGAAGCCAGAAGAGCAGCAGTATTATATGGACAGGGCAATCTGTTTTGTTTTTAGAAGAAAACCAAATGAAATTACGTACTTCATATGAAACAGTTATTTTGAAAAGCCTAATCTTTCATAATCTATCAATGCACAAGCTGGACACGTAACTATTATAAATGTTTCTATTTGCATAAATGTTATTTTTAAACATTTTTTATTTTTGCCTATATAATTTATGATTAACTTAACAATGTTTTGTCAAAGTTTCATGCTATATTTAACATAACAAAAATGTCTTACCTTCCAGTAAGAATGTCCTGTTTAATTTGCAAAAAATACTGGTACCTTATTAAAAAACAGAACAGAAATTAAAAATCATTTAGTTTTTCATTAGTTTAGTGCATTTTGTTTCCAGTTACCACAAAGCTAAACCTTTACACTTTGCAGGCTATTTCTTAAACTCTTACAGGAAAGAAATTAAACTGTGATTAGTAATATACTACAACTTTGTAAATTAAACTCTTTACAGGCTAGTAGTTACTGTATAATGATATTACGTGTATTTCACCAGTATATTGACAAATTCATGTTTTACCCATTTTATTTGATGGTACTTCGGTTCAGTTTAAAATAAAAAAAAAGAAAAAAGAGCCTTCATGATGACTAAGTGTAACAATAGAACAATTCAGCACACAAGCCAAAAGTCAAAGATGGCATCTATATACACTGCTAACTTAGTAAGAATGATTTATACTCCAGGTAGAGAAAAAGAGTTAGCTTATTCTCATCAAATATTTGACATTACTTGGTTTTCATTTAGACTAAACTAATTAGTCTCAGTATTTTGGCATCACATTCTTAAATAACAGTTGTGGATTTTATTATGTTAAAAGCCTTCTAAAAGTCTTTTGACTTCCCTTGAACTTCTGTTCTGAAGGTTTTGTTTTGTTGTTTTTTTTTTAATTATGATGTGAGAAAAGCTTGTTTTAGAAGTTCTTCTACTCTTCACATGCACCCTCTTTCAAGTAAGGAAGGAGATGGGAACAGCAAAAGGAGCAGACTAACACTTTAAACTAAGGACTACTTTCAACCAAATGTTAGCAGCAGAAACTCTGTAACATAAAAACAAAACAAAAAAATAAGAAACCTGAACCTTCCCAGTGAGTGGAAAATTTTAACATCGTTCCTGTCTTCTTATAAATTTGTTAAGTTTTGGAACATCCTACATCATTATTACATAAACTAGCCATTTTCCTTTTGTAGTTCTGCTTTGGAAGTACTGTCAGCCACACTTGTTCATCATAAACATTCAACAATTACGTATCAAAAATACTCGCTTTAAGTCTGACTAAAACCAAACATTAAATATTTTCCAATATTAACTTGCACTAAGAAGTTCAAAACAATATATATAACTATTATATATCATATGATTTCTCATAATTGTTTAGACTAAGATTCAGCGTAGTCTTCAGAAACTGGTTACCACTTCGAAGACTTTCACAAACATTTACAAATACATACAGAAATCAAGTCATTTACAAGCTAAATTTAGTGAAAGGTAAAACACTTCACATTTGAAATAGTATCAGGAAAATACTTGCAAACTGATAAGCAAAGATGTTAGCTCCTGTATGCTCAACTCCTACAAAACTTTCTAGAGGATCCTGGACCTCAAGGAATGGCAACAAGCTTTGTTTCTGGTATTAATCCTAAGAAGTTAAAACTGAGACACTAGACAGGCTTTAGAGAACTCAAAATACTTTCTCACTTTGCATCTTAGAATGCACATTGATTAAAAAAAAAAAAAAGAAACAGATGAAGCAAATTTATTCACCTATTAAAGAAATGTAAATCAATACTTCCCACTGTTAACATTCATGGCTGTAAAAACATGGAAAAATTCTGCATGTGCAGATGTATTTTTTTATTCTTTACTTTTTGTAAAAGGCATTATTAGAAATATGCCATGGTACTTAATGGACCTGATGATTAACGAATACTAATCAGAGTTCATTTTCTATCCACTGTTTTCAGTGAACAGTGAAGTTAATTGCTTGTTAGCTAACCACCCTAGTTCAAACACTGGTGTCTTGCATAGTATTAAGCAAAATGGGAAATCAATAGAAGCTGTATTAATGTAGATCTGAAAATCTGTACAACAAATTCAGCTAAACCAATTAAGAAGGCTTTGATTGCATTACAATGTTTTCATCTTCCTTAAATATAGGGAAAAGGATAAGACAGAATTATTGTTAACTGGAGTCATTGTTAATAAAGAGGCTGTCCTGCGATGAGCAGAACTAACAAAGCTTCATCTCCTACCAATGTAAGTTCTTAAAGCTAAACCCTCCAACACAAGCTGAGCTCCCACTGACCCTTTTCTGACCTGAGGCATTCATAACCTGCCTCCCCCTCACAAATTCTCAGAGGTCTAATTTAAAGATATGAGCCTGCACTGAACCTTTCCAATCTATTCGTATTGCCTCACGTTAGCTCATTCTTCTTATTATTTTTTTCCATGAAATTTATAAAAACTGAGTACTTTTCGAAAAGTCTCAACGTGAATGGAAACTCAAAAGCACAGACTTTGTTTCTTTCCTTTTCTGGTGGCTTTTTTTCATTTGTTTTGTTTTTGTTGTTTGGTTTTGTTTTAAGAGGGGAAATGCTGATTACATGAAAGGACCACATGTCAGTGACAAGGCATCCTAATTTCACTACAAAAACCCCACGGATAATGGCATTCTCTTTATAATAATTCCAAATATAAATGAGTTTTCTCAGGGGCAATTAGGCCTATTAGCTAAAAAGGCAGAGCTGACCCAGATACGGCAATCCTACATTACTTCTTACCTAAATGGCTGCTGTATTTATAGCAGCACTGTATTTACAGCATAACATTTATGTAAACAGTTGTGTTTTTTCTTTACTGTTTGCTTGATATAGATAAGCATTTGCTGTTTTTTAATTTCCTTAGTAATATTTTATATTGCCCTTCAATCCAAATTACATATTTTTCATTACTCTAATATAGTATATTGCAAAATTCTCTGAGTAAATATTTCAGTAAAACAAAGACTAATCTGGGGCTCATTTTTGTCAATTCTGACTACATAGATGTGTACAAATTTTTGTTAAAAATTTGACAAATCCAACGTTATAAACAAATATGGAGCCAAATTTTCACAGTTTCGGTGCTTAGGTTTCTAAAGCTATCTTTAATAATTTAGATATTGAACAGGGCTGACCTGTTTTCAGAATGGCTGACATCCAAAAATCGCAATCTGTCAAATCACACCACTTATGTAGAAGAGTAGAACTAATACTGAAAACATGAGGCATTTCTTCAGGAGCTATCTGCAACTCAAAAACCTCCTAACTGGATTCACACTGAGCATTTTCTTCAGCAAACTTCAACACATTGCTAGCAAAATGAGCTCACATCATTCAAGCTAAGACTACAAATATATGAACAGAGATGAACTTATTAGTGCCAGGCAGAAAACTGGAAAAAAAAATGCAGAAAGCTCAGGATTTTTTTTAATCATAAAGGAGAACATAATTAAGGATAAAATTACATTTTGCTCACTGATAAATTGCAGGATTAAGTTTTTCCCTTATTTTATTTTCTCTTTCCTGTTCCTACTTTATAGTATTTTCTTTATGCAGTTACTTAATTTTGCATATGTATTTGTAAATTTATTCATAGAGTTTTTTTTGTTATGTTGATTTGGTGCAACTGCATAGTTCCTGCCTGTAATTATCAGGCAAAAATTAGAAGCCTGTATATACTACACAAGTATACTTGTGTAGCATATACTTGTGTAGTATAAAAAACGCTACAAGAAAATTTATGTGTTACACCTTTAAAAAAAAAAGTTTTCCCCTTAGACATAAACCTTCTAGAAAAATATGTCATTGATGAATTAACTAGACCTACCTTGTATATTCTTCTTGGAGCTTGTTTGGATCACTTACAAAAAACTTAACTCTCAAGTTCAAACTGTGAGGAGATCCTCCTATGGTCAAGGAAAGTATTTCTAATTAATCAAGGCACCTTGGAAAAACATCATTATAATGATGTATGAATTGTCCAAATACATATACGTACTCACTTTTTAATTGTTTCCTGATAGGTTTGTTTGGATCCAACCACCTCTGGAAAGAGATAAATTATAACACTAATTTTAGAGAAACAAAAAAGCATGAATTATAGCCGTATACATGTATATCAAGAACCATTGTAATTTTGTTACTTTTTATTTGATCTTTTACCAAAACATCCTATTGGCATACAAAGTATTACCATAGACTCTGGAAGGACACCAACATTATCACGAGCAGTTGCTGGTCTTCTCTACCTGAGATTGATCTCTGCTGTCCAGGTATCTGTCTGTTATAGTATTAGGACAACTACAACATGGTTATTGTCACCTGTACCTGACAGAGGTTAGAACTCAGGGTGTGTTTAACCATCTTTAGCAATTCTTTAAACTGATTATCTCAGGTAAACTAACTGTGGCAGTGAAAAGCAAAGGCTAATTTACTGTCCTCGGAAGTTAATTTGCTTAAACCAGTTCAGGTTCCTTCTAACTCTGCAGTTCGCAGGTCTGACACATCCAGAGTGATCCCACTGGCTCACAGATTCTCCTCCAATTGTCAGTCAACTCTGCTACATCCCTAATTATGATCTTGTAAATCAAAGACTCAGCCTACTGGACTACTGGATTAAGGACTACAGAACATTTTTACCAACCTTGATCGTCTCTATGGGAGCATATTGCTTTGGTATATTCACCCATAGTATATGCAGATCTTTATAAAATCAACGCTGCAACTTTCAGAAAGAAGTGTGGTTCTTAGGAAAGCCCTACAAGATATTTAAACAGCTCCCTCTACCACCCCAGCAGACCCTGTACCAACGTACTTTAGCTAACTTACACCTTCACTTCTGATAAATACCATTTCGTTCTTCATCCTGCCTTGGAATGCAAGCCCACAAGCCCCAGGAACCAGCTGCATGGCCACAGATCCCTCATGTGAACCACAGAGTCCAAGTCATGTATGGCACACAACTACCTCAAACTTACCACCCCCCTTTGGAGGAAGCAAACAGACTTGAAATATTTGATACACACTACAGATCTGAAGTTAGTTCAGTCATTTCATTTGTTGGGAATACAAAATAATGCTGACCAGATCCAAATGTGGTATCCTTCTAGCAGATGGCTTGAGAAGAACATGATTTAAAACACTTGAGTATCTTTAAACAGGGGTTTTGATTCAATATACATAGATAAATACATAGATCTGACTGATAATCCTCTGACTTTTTTTTTTCTCCAAGAAATACTGCTTGAGATTATAGTTAATCCAGAAAACCTGGAATTTAAATGCTTAGCAGAAAAGCTTGCGTTCACTTCCTTCTGGTTGCAAAAATCAATTTGGAATGTACTAATATAGCTTAAACCACAGAAGAGTAACTTTTTTTTTTTTTTTAACTGTATTTAACAAGCAATATCCATGCTTCACATGATATAACTGGATCCAAACATAAAACGTGAGAGACTGCAGAGCATTAAATCGCTTAACAGGATAAGAAGCTGAAGCTGACATGGTTCAGGCAAAACTAACAGAAGTTTATGGGTCAAGGTGCTGGTAGCAAGAAGCGTTATCCGATGTGGTTCAGACTTGCTAGCACGTCTGAGGGGTAGGAATATCTGGGATTCCCTCTTCCCCAGGCTGCTCCAGGCCCCCACAACCAGTCACAGCACTCCGCTGTAGGAAGCATCAATGCTTCCTGTGTTGATTTGTGCTAGGACATGAGCTTTATACAAATACATAAAGCTTGGGCAGTTTATGCAATTCGCATTTAGACACAGTGATAGAGGTTTCACACTCAATTGGCAGAATTCTCTTTTTTCCCCGTCAGTTTTGCGTCCTGCAGCATTTCAGTATCCTAGTAATATTCCAGTGTGTTATTACACATGTAACCACAGTATTTGACAATCCAATCTGTTTCCTTTGCACAAATGAGCAAAGTGTAAAAGTAAGCTGATATCAAAACCCAGAATTAATCAAACCCATAAATCTTCAGCTTAGACTACTAGTAGTTGTAAAAATTTTATTTAGCTCTGACATATTTTGATGGCAAGTAGATAGTTGCTGAAAAGCCAAATATTTTAGAAGGAATATTAAGTTGTTAAAGCATGTGCTTGTATCAACTATCCGTGAAGTCCCTCTTCTTTTGGAATAACTATTAGTATCTATTAGTGTTGTGTTCAACTACTTCCAGACAGATAAACTAAAAAAAATGTTTAGAGTTCTAAGCCTTGTAATGCCAGGTAAGTGTGAATAAGAAACACTACGTTTCTAAATGTTGAATAAAATATTCAATAGTGTTAAATTAAAGGCATTTTAATCAAAGCTGAAAAATAATTTAGGTTTTTCTACAGTGTGACTTTGGCTTTTCAGCCTTGGAACAAAGTTTAGATTGATAAAATTAAATTATGGCCATCCTGCCAATGTCATAATAGAACCATATATGAAGTTACAAAAGAAAACTCCATTAAATATCTGCAGCGCGTTACGTTGCTGATTTTTAAAGTTTCAGTGCTATGGAATTTCCTTTCAATTACAGCACATCAACTACTAACAAAACTTAGTTTCAGAAGAGTCCCTTTCTTTATCTGTTATGGTGATGAGCCGACAGCTGCTTTTACATCGTGAACAACACGAAATGTGACTTAAAGCCCTGCAAGTGCCTTTGCTAGAAAAGAAATCACCTTACAAGATAATGAAAACACACCCAAAATGTTACTTGTTATCCCAGCTGATGATGATCATGCCACCCAATAACTAGATAAAACAAAACAGACAATGTCCCTTTAACGTATGATTTCATGAGCACAAGTCTCATCATTTCACTTGTAACTACAAGGCGATACTGACTCTTTACAGTGCCCTAGATCACAGTGATGCTCATCTAAACTCCATCACTTCTGGAGTCCCCTATTTCCACTTCAAGAGAGAACATTCATTAGAACCCCCCGTTTGGGGGAGGGAATACAATGCTACTGATACCTGGGATCAGTTGTATTTATTTATTTAAGTTTTGCAGCCACGCATAATACTGGTTATAGGGCATGGAAATGTAATAGCCAATTCAAATTTAACTGAAATAATGCGAGCTGAAGCAGAGCTGTACTTCAAGAGCTACATTTCCATTTCAATCATGTAATCACTTTGATCAAAGTAAACTCCTCAAATCCTATTTAATACCTTACTAAATCTACACAAGCAATACATCATAAGCTACAGAAATGCCTCTTGAATTCAGAATAACAGGTATGTCTACATAGTACAAAGAAAGGATTCTAACAGCAGAAGACTGATGTTTAAAACAGAAGACCCTGTGGTTTGGATGAGTGCAGGGGGCTGAATGCAAATCTCTGGAAGGTTTAACCACTTAAAAACAGACTTAATTCCAAATATTCCTTTCTCACAAATAAATCTAAGTAGTACGCTTTGTACTTCTACTTGTTTAAAAACAGCTAGTAACTCTTCATGGAGCGCTGCTCAAAAGGTCTACAAGCAGCATTTCCCATGGATGCATAGGTTAATTTTTTTTTTCTCATGGCAGAGATTGAAACAGACCAGTTTAAAAAACAAAAACATCTCCCACTGTAGCAATGACAAAAATTCACAGTTGAGTTAGACTCAGGTAACTTCATCTAACCCTGCAAAAAGATGCAATACTCGAAGAGCACCACCAAATGCATTACTTTTGCTTAAACACTGATTAAGCTCTCCATTTCTCACGACCCAAACATCACCCATCTTTCTTCCCGTTTCAACCTTCATCTACTTTAACATGCTGCCTGAATGCTGATTATTACCATATAATTAACTTGGATAGTTTTCTCAACTGCCATTTAATTAATTCACTTGATCTGATTTGTTCATTATGCCAGCCTCCAGTGTTTCTACCACACATATATTACTATTTCCCTACTTCTGTCATTGTTCTCCCCTACCAGTGTTTCTCCCTAATTCTGTTTCTTAATTCTGCTCCACCTTCTAGTAGAAATGCTATTCTAATTCTATGCCTCTCATCTACCAAATTGATCAATGAAAATACCATTCTCAAGTACATCAAATAACCATGTATTCAAATTGGTGCATTAAAAAAAATGGCTTAAGGAGCAAATAAAATATTCATGTGTTCTTTATTCATGAAATCACTCTTTTGAGAACATTCTGAAAACAAGCCCAACCAACAAGATTGAAGAGCATCTCCCATGTGAGAAGACAGCACACTTCATGGTATCATTTGTGTTCTTGTACAAGTAAATTCAGCAATAGAAAAAAGTAAAACTATTAAAATGTTGTAATATTTAAATAAATATTAATGTTAAATATTTTGCTATCATTATTGCAATGTTGTAAAAGAAGAACTTCAATTCCTGGTTCAAGCAGGTGAGAAATAATATATATAATATATAATCCTTTCTCCACTCTCAAGATTTTAATTTTGTTCCACATATTAGAGTACAGTTGTCCAGGTGAGCAAATCAAAACTGTATTTCAAAAAGCTAAGAAACATTTTTTTTTTCCCTGGAGAAAAATAGAAAGAAAAGACATGTAGTACTTTTCAATGCACTGCAATGTGCATTAAATCTATCAAATCAAAAACCTACAGCATTCCTGTAGAAAATCTGATCTACCAAAAGAAACAAATTAAAATTTTAACAATTAAGTATCCTCTAAACAATAAAACATGATCCTTATATATATATATATTAAATGAATTAAAACTACGATTTATAAAACAGATCCAACTTACAGGGTTATCAGTGGATTCATCAGCCAACTGTAAACCAAAGTAATCTCTCTCTGTCAAATCGAGATGCTTGAAGACTATATCCAATAGAACTTGTCCCTGATCATGTTTCTGCAGAGAACAAATACACGTATACACTGTTTAATGAACAAATATATAATTGGACACATAAAGTTCATGCAGGTAAAGCACATACTTTCAGATGTGATCTAGCAGTCTAAATTATAAACGTCACAAAGACCATCCCAGCAGCACTATTTTTAAACAAGCTCTATCTCTCTTCTGAAACATATGTAAGGAATTATTTTTCCTCTGTCATGTTCTGACAGTAAGAACTTCTCACTTCTCAGCTAGCTACATGATTATTTCTGAAAGCTGTTCATTAACCAAATTTGATATTTAAAAGGATTACTGGAAAGCAAAAAGAAAGGAGAAAAGAGGGCTAGGATTTGACAAAGGACTTTCTAGTGTCATTTGGGTCACTGAATATAGAAAGTTTTTCAGGCCTGCACAGGTTATTCTTACTTCTTGATCTGAAAATCTTCTCCTGAATCTAAATGAACCAGCATATTGAAAATGCTTCCACAGTTAAATGGCACAGACAGCTGAAGCAGACAAATACACAGCTGAGAAGCAGTGTCATTTAAGTATGTTCTCTTAAAGATACTTTAACTAATTCAAATAAACTGAACAGTAACATTTCTTTCCATAGACAAGTGGACAAACTTGATTTTTACTGCAGAGGCAACTCTTACCCACAACACGATATAAAAAGAATCTGTGTGGTTGTGGGTACCTAGCAATTTTTTGCCTAACCTGAAAACATTGCCAACACATAATTTAAAGGCAAAGTGTGACATTCTGACTAGACTCCATAAATACATTTGGTGAAATCTGAAGGATTTTCCCAAAGAAGTTATGAAGTATCAGTAGCTTCTTGAAGCACAAAAGATGACGAAAAATTCTGCAAGCAAAGCTGTCAAACGAGAAACATGCTGAAAGATATGATTAATACATTTTCCACACAGATTTTCTACTTCTTTGGCACCAAGCAAGCTTCTAATGATGTTCTAGGTGCCAAGTATTATTGATGCTGCAGTGGATTTCAGATACATCTTGCCTTGTTTACTGTAGGCGATATTTTGAAAGAATAACAGAAATAGAAGACTCCTGCTCGCAAATGACCTTGCTCCTCATAAGATATTATAAAATAGGTTACTTTCACAGCAGCTATATCTGAAATATATAGCTAAAAGGTCAGAAGGTTTTACTTAATATCTATAAACAAGAGAAACTCTACAAATCATATTCTGACAATTTGTTTACATCAAACAGAATACTATCAATTATTTTTTGTTGTTGTTCAGCTGAAGTTATGCTGAAGCTGAGTAAAATCAGTCTAAATCTTTTATTTGGGGGCTAAAAGTTCCAAGAAATCTGATAATTTATTTCAGAATAATTATAAAAAAAAAACAGAGAATAGTTATCGACCAATTATGTCTGAAATTTTGCCAGCAGGATAATCGTAACTGTAGCTCTGCCTATTTAAGTTGCAGTTACATAAGATATGTATTCACATATATTCACGTATAAGACACATATATTCATTTATCTGGCTAAGTAAAAGTGACCTGTGAGTTGCTATATTTACTATGAGAAATGATCTTATTTTAAAACACAATCAGGGAAAAGAGATTTCTTAATGTTTAAGAAAATCTAACAGTGAGTAGGTTTCAACGTTATTAAAAGGTTCACTACTAAAGAAAATTCATCTCCAATAAACAAGAACAAGCGAAAACCCACAGATGTTAACATAATAAGTACATGACAGCATAAGTGTATAAGGCATTTTTAATGTACAATTCCAAAAATAGTTACTTCCATTTTACTAAATTAGGAGTTTCTGATATATTTTGAAATAAACCAGTAATCAGTATAATTTTTTCAACAAATTAAACTAATTTTAAAATTACATAGCAACACTAATTGCTTCTTGGCATTTTTCCCTATGTAGATTTAAATCAGAACTCAAACTAAGTTATGAGAGTAATGATCAAAACAAGGGAGAGGTTTGGAACCCCAGTTCAGACTTACATTTAGTACAGCTAGCATGCAGGTTATCAGTTCTGTACTTTTTTTTATTTAACATTTAAAACCAAGAATTTATAGTTTCTTAAATACATAAATAAATGAATGTACAAAAAATACTGTAAGCTTAGAACGTGCTGATCAACTTTAATTTACAAGTATGAAATGTCATTTCATGACAGCAAGGAAGCTGGACCATTACTAGAGGTCCTGCTAGAAGGCAGAATGAATGAAAGGTATTTCTCCTGAAACAGAGCAGCAAGTTTGGTAAGAGGAGACGAGTTTCAACATGAAGCATTTGTTTTGATCACAATGTTTTACTCTCAGTGCAAAATAAAGATAAGCATCTAGTAAAACCAGACCTCAGTTTAACCCATCTTCGATATTTATATAATGATGTTGCAGCCTGCCAGAGCAGGTGAAGGTCACAATCCTGTTTGTTGTGTAAGGTCCAAAATATTTGTAATACTACCACAGTCACTGAATAGCTGCTATAAATTAAAAAAAAAAAAAAAAAAAAAAAAAAAAAAAAAAAAAAAAGGCATGACAAGTATCTATTTTTGTCTTTTTTTAATAAAAAAAAAATCAAAACCAATGTATGTGAT
Source organism: Netta rufina (assembly GCF_964035555.1). Classification (NCBI taxonomy): domain Eukaryota; kingdom Metazoa; phylum Chordata; class Aves; order Anseriformes; family Anatidae; genus Netta; species Netta rufina. Next base: position 27,157,120 of record NC_140129.1, read on the forward strand.
CTAGCATAAAAAGAAATGTGGTTTATTCCTAAAGGTAAACATTATTATTTCTTCTTAAAAGAGAGAATAATGGAAAAATAAGCAGACAATAAAAACCATCTAATATAAAACTACCCACTGCAATTAGCTATTTCTCAACTGAGTGGTGAAGTCAGCTAGAAAGAACTTCATTACTTCATAGATGGATACAAAACATAGCAACATTTTTGCTAAGAATATTAGAATTTTATGCATACACATTATTAATAATCATTAAAGTCAAATGTCTTGTATTTTGGCATTTCAGAAAAAATCAACACTAGGCATCAGTGTATAAACTGCAATTTACCACCCAGTGGCTAACATCCAGTACACGATACCGACACGACAATTTTGATCACAAAAGGATTGTTACCTGGTTACAAACACCCTTCTTTGAAAAATTATCAAAACATCTACACTTACCTTGCTTTAATGCCTCCTTACCAATTATAATCACCACCTTCCCAATTTATGTAACCGACATTCTGGTTTTGTAGCTGGCCAACACACCAGGATGCATTTACAACAAACGCCAGGAGATATTATCACTGCAATGCCAGATTTGGATTTCTCGTGGCACAGGCTTGAATGGCAGGTACTTGGCCTTCCCAGGACTGCAGCAGAACCATGAGGGGGTCAGACAAGTCCTGCTGCACACAGATTGAGAGTGCTCGTGCTCTTACTTTGCTAAGGACAGCACTGAAACCCTTCCTCTCAGCGCACTGGTGTAATTCTGTTCCAACAAGCAAACCCATTCAACGAAGAGCCAGAACTGCACCGCTGCCTCCTTTTATTCTATAGCTTAAATGAACTTTTAAAGCATTTTAAAAAAATAAATGTTTCCCAGTGGGAGATTTACTTTTTCCTTTTTCTTTCTTTCAAAAGAAGACAATTGCAAATATTAACTTATTAGAGTACGTCACCTCTCCAATAGGTTATTGGAGTTTTTACTTGCATGAAAAGGACTCTGAGACGAAGCAAAGCATTTGTTGGTGACAGCTAACCCACTAGCCTTGCTCACAGAACAACTCATTCCATCTATATTGCCTTAGTTTTCTAAGGTGATCTCTTTGTACTGGCTTTCAGGAAATACTGCAAAGTCAGCTTGCACAGAAAAGAGACAACAAGGTATTTAAACAATTACATAAGTCAAAATAATTTGATCTTGAAGCAGGTTTATGCAAATCATTAACTCAAGTTATTCTCAATTCTTCCTGCTCTGCCTTTTACACGACATGCTTTCCAATGTGGAAGCAGGACTTCTGCATTTGGTAAGCAGAGCATTTTACACAGAAAATTTCTGCTCCTCAGACATATGTACAGGTTAGTTCCAACTGATTATTTTGCCTGCAACCAAAATAACCTATGGCTACAGGCCGCAGGGATTATTTTATTTGATTTGTTATGCTCTATACAACATAATGTTGAACACAAAGAAATTTTGCAGATCAGTGGAAGAGGCTGGTTGAAACGTGAACATAAAACATGTCGTATAAATTATCAGGAGACATTGCCTGTGATCAGTATTTTGCTGTTGGAGGAGAAATATCATTTGAATACATTTTTATTAATACAACACTGCTCACTTCAGATGATTAAGCTTTACAACCATTAGCATACAGAATACCTATGGCAATCCCCAGGAGAAAGAAACCTTGCTAATTTACTTGATGTTATCTTTGTTCTTCCTATTCTGAAAATAATTCCATTAATATTTATTGCCAAGTATTGTGTCAACCACAATAAAGTAAAACACAGCTATAAACCCTGAAAACCTGTATACCATGTTGGTTTGCATACATTTCCTATGATAGGTTACTTAAGAATTGTCATAACTCCACATATTTGAAAAACAGGGGAAAAAAAAAAAAAAAAAAAAACAGATTAAGGCTAAAACATTGGGTCAAAAGGTTGAGCACCAAGGAACTTTTTATTCCCTAATCTCAGTTTTAATAGACAAAACTTTCAGGCTGTTCTGTATAAGCAATAAATAGTGATCTGGGCAACTAAAATATTTAGTACACTAGGGTGGTAGGAAGAATATATTACACACTTCTCAGCAGAGCCAGAATAGATATTTGGGGATTCATGACTGCTTGTTCTCCTCTACAAAGGCACTAGCATTCTCTTAAGAGACAAAGTTTTTGTATATCTGCATTAAAATGAATCATCGCTGCCCATAACTGTTGTACAATAATTATTCCTTATTTTAACAAACTTCTATTAAAAAAAAAAAAAAAAACACCAACAAACTTCCATTCAGACACTAATCTTGCAAACTTAAACACCCGAAAGCAAAGAACATATTTACAATTTCTCATGCACCTTTATTGCTTTCTCTTCAACCACATCCTGAGCGTGCTATTTTTCAGCAGGCAGTATAGACCAGGAAACCACTAGCAAGAATGAGAAGGTGAAAGATACAGAAGAGCAATGAAATATTGTAGGAAAAAAGGATATAAGGAGAGGTTACCCCAGAAAGGAGATGAGGCTTGAGAATGATACGTTAAAACCTTCATCAGTCATACCTCTGCCTACCCCATCATGTAAGATTCCCACCTTTAACTTTTCAGGATTTCAGAATAATGAAATAGCTCTTCTAAAAATGAAATGAAATGAAGTAACTCTTCTGAAATAGCTCCCAAATCAACTATAAAAATATCTTAAGAGAACATCCCAAAACCTTTTATTCCGATTGAACAATTTACTATTATAGTTGGAAGGATCCTCTACACTACTATGCAAAATAACCACCAAGTCTACATTCTAAATCTTAATCCACTAGGCACTGGATCCTTGGGCATTTCTGCTAGGTAACAGATTCTGTTACTCAGAGACCTGGAGGCTGCACAAGCTCAAATAACCTGATTACAAAGGAATGCAATCACTCTCACAAATCTTCCCCAAAACATGCAAATTTATCATCCTACCTGAAGAGTGGACATCAAAATTCAATAGAATTATTGAGCATTGGAACTTTTTCAGATGGTCCAAATTAAACTTGCTCACATAGATTTGAAAACTGCTTCAGTTTCTCCCTCACCTTGTTGATGAAGTCCCACAGCCTTATCTGTATCATGCTACTCCGTCACTTCATTCACTGAATCATGCCACCTGTAACTTTTACCACAGTGTTGTTTACCATTTTTCTCCACAGAAGTTATCAGTTCTACAGCTATAAAGTAAAAGCTGGGTTCTGCTTTTACCCCCAGGAGACCCCACTGCTTCTTTCCTGTTGAGTTCTGATTCTTCTCAGAAAATGATCATTTTAAATGCTCTAATGCTTTCCTGTGAAATTCCAGGCTCATTTATAGAAGTAACTTTTCCTAGTAACAGCCCTCAACATGAATTTCCCTATTTTCCTTCCTGCCATTACGAGGTAGTGTGTTTAAGCAAGGGAAATCACAGAACAAGAGAGAACACAATGCCAGAAAAGCAAAAAGCAAAGGGATACTTTAACATGGTAACTGTAACCCAATAATAACCATCCACATGATTGAACATATTTAGTTACATAGTCAAAACAAGAGTTACTTTTATACTCATGCCCAAAATGAAAAAACAGAACTGGCTAAAAGGAAAGCTTGCTTCTCATTCAACTCATTGGCAAAGTTGCCCTCCATTTTCACTACACAGCACTCGGTCCGTGAAGAAAATTACTAGAAATAAACTATTCTTTATATATTGAATTTTGAAATTAAGATGTTAGTACCACAGAGGATGCCAGAATGACTAAGTCCACAGTGACTCAGTATGTACAAGTACAAGCATGCCCACCTGAACATAGCTTCCACTTCTATTCCACGCTTAACGCTGCTTTGGAAGTCAAACTCTAGCAACACAAGTGGAGCAAAGGGAAGCCAGCTCAGTGACATTGCAATAATCAAATTACTTACATTAACTCTGAAAGCTTGTACAGTGTTATCCAGGAGAAGAATGTTGCAGACCACCTCCGTATGCTGCCTGTCTCGTGCCAGCTCAGATGCTCGTACATTGTAGGTTCTGCCAGCAGGCAATCGGAAACGTGCGGTCATTACTGTCCACACAGAGTCTTTAGGAAAAACAAAAAAAACAACACACAATTAAAAAAAAAAATCAAAAAAATCAAAGGCAAGAACAGTACTCTGAAGAAAGTCAACACACAATGAATTCATTGTTAACATTTCCGTTACATAGAAAAAAAAGGCACTAAATTCATGGAATCCAATACTGCCTTACAAATTACAACACAACCTTATCCCAAGAAAGTCAGTCCTTTACTTATTGTCCATTGTCCACTCCCTAAGTTGTCTCCTTTTTATTGTTTTTCTATTTTTAAAAGAGACTCAGAACAGCATTTTCACTTCAAGAAGTATTATAATTGATGTGCATCATAGCTACTACACTCCCAATATCAGAGGTAATTAAGTAATTAATTTCAGTGCAAAACAGCAAAAAAAAACTTACTCCAAAAATGTAGACAAACACAAAAACAGCAAACACACAAAGACTTTGAAGCATTATTCTGCAAGGCATGTGTGTTCAGTGTATAAGTATTAGACAAGAGAATACAGTGATAAAAATACTAGCATTGCTTTGTATTACAGTATGAATAGGTAAAGGTTTGTCGAAATACTGAACCTTCCATCTAGGTCCATTTAATTGTATTTATGTGTTTAGTTTGAAGAGACAAACAGTTCTTATTTTCCAAGTAAAGAATTGGGATCAACACAAGTCTGTATCTTGGACTAAGTGCTGATAAACAAAATGCGTGAGTTGAGATGCTACTGTCACTTTTCAAAACCGAGATTCTCATTGCTGCCCTGCAACTGTTGTCCAGCAAAGAGCTTATGTGCATGCTTTCAGTATGCTGTTAGTCCTCTCCAACAGTAGCAGTTATATTCTTAAAACTTTGCAGAATCACTGTCTGCAATTCACTTAATTACACACTCAGACAACTATTTCTACATCCTTTGATAAAGGTGTAAGCAAAGTTTCATAACTGAAATAGAAAATATAAAGAAACAATAAATTATAATACCTTTAAAGTTAGTAAAATATTCTCAAAACTGATTACTAAAATAACTTCAAAAATGTTCACGGGTTTGCTTCCTAATTTTGGTGACACGTGTAGGTGTTTACCAATGAATAAAGGAGAATTTAGGAGAGGACAATTATCCCATCTGCAAATAGAGTAGAGAACTTGCCTGGGTCACAACAGAATCTGTGGCCCTGTATACACAAATGAAAAGGTGTCACAAATAAATGATAAATCCCTTCCTAAAGTTAACAGCTTAGTTACTTAGGCTCTTGTGGGAAAGTGGAAGACCAAGATTCAAGCCAGTGAATTGGGAAGGGCTGGGAATTTGCAGTTCAGCCTTCTTCCCACTGCCTGCAGTCAACAATCCTGAGTGACTGCCCCGAAACTTACTGGGATATTTTGCTTTTCTAGAGTAGGTCTATATCTCTTTCAAAAAGGCCACATATCTCAGACAAAAATATATTTTATTTTTTTTTTGATGAAATCCGTCCTTGCAAAAAGTATCCGTTTTGACTTAATTCCAGTTACTATGACTTCACAACTGCAACAATGTCATTTTCATGCTTAATTACAGCAAACTTCTCTTAGTTTTGATAAACCAATTCAACAAACCAAGGATGGATAGAGACACTAGGTAAACACACCAGCTACAAGCTGAACTCATGACTTGCAATGATAAAATCATGAAAAATGGTGTTGCAAGCATTCGAACTCCAAAGCAAAAAGCCCAGCAAGAACATACATGTCTGACAACTCATGAAGAAGCTGCTTCCACTCTACCACCTAACTTCTCATATCTAAAAGGCAGAAGAAACCCTGAACAGATGCGACCAGGTAACTGAGCCTCCGTATCAGTGATCTGAACCAACAACATAATATTTCATGAATAATATGTTATGCCCTGTTGACACCATCTAAAAGTCCATCACCTTAGTAGCTGCAACAATGTGAAAATCAGCATCTAAGAAATCTTTAACAGTGCAGCTACAAAACCAGTAACTCCAGCTGAGACTTTACAGTGGTTATTCACTTGTGAGCTGAATTATTTTTTTTAAACAGTTTATCTACACCACAGAAATAACACTTTGACACACTTACTTTTACCAGGATTTCAACAAACCATAAATCAAACAAGACACAGTGAAGGTTAGCAGACTCCTTTCCTAAGGATACCAACACCAGTGCACAAAATAAGACTGTTCAGCTTACAAATATGTATTCCAGTCCACAAGAAATGATTTAATAGTGTGTTAGGAGACTCTGAACTCAACAACCCACAGTTTAGCACCAGAAACCACCACGATTTACAGGAACAAAGAGCTGTTCCTATGAAGCCTGCTAGTCTCTCCCTCTTTTTGTTCTCTTTGCTGATCAACATCAACAGTTTCTTCCTTCCTCATTACTGCCTTAAACCAGCGAGAAAGCAGCAATTCACCACAGCGAACAAGCAGAAAATCTGCCCTCAAAACCCTTTAAGACCAAGCAAACATTGTGTCCTTCGATGGACACAACCCACCGACCCAGCACGGATGTTGCTGTAACACTGATGATTTTCACTCCAACCAACCAAAACCATCGACCAGTTGCAGACGGTGACTCAAGCCTTCCTCCAATGTACAGAAATGAAATGGTCGAAGAACTCCATTGAGTTCTCTAGGGAAACAGAAACTGGATCAGGAAAGTTCACCTGGCTTGAAGACCTAGATGGCAGGGCCTCCTCATTCTCTCTAAGGAAGGAAGAAAAGTACAGGACACCCGTATTGCTCCTCAACAACCTGGAGTTTATCATCTTCCTGGTGTGGAATTCATGCTCACACCATAGCAGACACTAGTTATTTGCAAACATTTTCATCTTGGTATTGAGCTTTCAAAGTCAGGCAGTGAAGCAAGTCCAACGCACAACACATAGCAGCCTGAGGAGCCACCCATCTTGCATTACAGATTTCTGCCATCAAACTCGGAGGCTTCTACAGCTACAGGACACAGTTTTAAGGCTAAGTATAAGAACAGAAATCCTGAAATACTTCGACAAAAGGGAAATATAACAGCCATGAAAGTAATAGAGAGGAAGGTGACAAAATACAGACTATTTTCTGCAAATGACATTCAAATGTACTCTTTCTCCACATGTCAGCAAAGAAACTATGCAAATGTGCAGGAATTACTTTAAAATGCCTTCACTATCACATGCACTTGGAAATATTCTTCCTTCTAATTTCTGTCAGGGCTATCACGCAACTGCTTTGTGGCCAATCACGTGAACACAAACCTTGTTTAAACCTCTGCCAGCATATGTACATACAAAAATGATGCAGCTGCTAAGCACGGGCAGACCTTGCACCTACCAGTCTTACTGTGACACTTGTTTTACAACATAGCTTGCTCCTAAGCTTTTCCATATCATCTTTACTTCTCTTTTCTTCCAGAAATATATACCAGAAACACTAGTAATTTTCCTGAGCATCATTCTTGCTACACAATTTGAAAACACACTAGAAAAACAGTAAGATGACTGGCAATTACTCAATCACTTATGAGGCTAGACATCATAACTATCTGATTTCCCAGCAAAAAATGATATATAAAATGAGCAAACTGGTTAAAAGCTCAACTGCACTGGTTGTAGCCTTCTGAAGCAAAGATACATTACAGCCTAAGTTAGCATGCAACAGGTAAAGAAGCTGCAAAGTGAAATCCACAGACCTAAGAGAAGAGTTCAGGCAAAAGGTCAGAGTCAACCCGGAACAGTCTCAGAATATCTGGTTTACACAGCAGCCTAACCTGAGCAAGGTACTACTGCGTATGCACGTGCACGTCATGGTCACTATCATGGCCTCTCACACTAAGTAAAACCTTTTTTATATATATGCAAGTGGATTCATTAAATTGGATTTCAATTGGGTTAATCTTTGCATATGAAAAAGGTTTCTGGTTAGAGTTTCTCAGCCTTCTGCTAAGCACGTAGCATTTAGACACTTGAATTAATAATCCAAAGCATGTGCTGCTACAGCAACTGGAGAAGGACAGAACTTGTGCAATGAAACTCCTCTTACCTCTCAGGTCTATGGAGGGAGTAAGTTGCACATTTCCTGACTGAGCTCAGGTTTCAAGCGATGAAGCAATTCTAGGGAGTGTTCCCTATCAAAGGGCAGAACATTCCTGCGATACTTGCTTGGTTAGGGCATTAAAGAACATACAGAAGCTTCAAAAGTGAATTTTCAGCATCCTCTATTCTTTTATATAAAATATATAATAATGTAAAATGACTATTTGCTTGGGCTTACAATAAACTAACCAATTCTAAGCAGCTTAACAATTAAGCAGTTGGTTAAGATGATAATTAACTGAAATTCAGTTTACCCAAAAGTACAACTATTTGCTGACTCAAAGTAAAAAGTTCTTTTAATGAGACTTAACATCATGTACTGTACACAAAGAGCTACCCTGGTAAGGTACAGTAGGCATGTGAGCTTGCAAGGACATGAGAAATTTTCATGGCTAATCTAAAGAACCTATTACATTGACAGATGAAGAACACAGCTTTTGGAATGGTTTCCAGTTTGTTTAGAAGCTGGTATTTTAGCAACCCAGAAGACACCTATTCCCACTCTATAGCCCACCTGTTGATTTGGGTCCAACACATTACATGAATTGGCTACAACAGTTGGAAGACTAGGCCCATATTTTCATAATATGATGTAGTTCGATTGTATTAAATAGAATGCAGACCCTGTGGCTACTAGCATCACCCAGATAATCCAATTAACAGAAAAAAAAAAATAAAAGCACAAAGAAAATCTTGAAGCTTTCTAAAACATATCACAACACGTGGCATTTCAAACACCATGCTGTAACTCTTTTGTACTCACTTTCGTATACATTTACCAAGAATATGGTTAATGAACTATATTAAATGTTTTAGACAAAAATGGCTAGAAAATACAAAACATTAGTTGATAGGCCATTATTTTGAAGGAAGTCCACATTAGCCCAAGGAATAAAAGTTCAGACTTATCTTTCAAAAATTCACTTTGAAAGCTATCAACAATTCTGATGTAGCACACAACTACAGGGCAGTCCTTGTAAGCAAAATTGGAGCAGAAATGCATTTTCAATTCAAATGAACCAAGCCATATACTACAGTCCTGAACTCCTCCTAGCTTTTTAATATTTTATTCATTTATTCCTGCATTCTGCTGACCAAACAATGGAAAGTATTCCAGATTTTGAAAGCTGATACTTAATCTTTGGGTTATTTCACTTTGGTGTCACAAGGTCCAATCTAGACTTCTGGTCAGTCACCAGCATCAATAATGATTCTGGGCTCTATAAAAATCTTCTGTTTATTTTGTAAATTAATTGATTATCTGTAAAACAGATACATCAATCAAATCCATTCTGCTTAAGGATAATGGTAGCTTTACATGAGTATATCATATGGCCACTGATAAAAAAACTTCCTAAAACATACACTGGAAAAGAGAGAGGTCTTTTTCCAATGAACTCTGACAGTTGCAGTGACTAGGTAAATGAAGCCCAAGCATGCTTCACTCAGTGTTACAACATTCCCAAAGAGCTGCAAGTCTTCCACTCTTGAGAGCAATAAAGAACAACTGACCTACATGGCCCCAAAATGTCCATAGCCCCACCTGCATCTCAACAAGAGAGATCCTCTTATATTTTGCTCTTCCACATCCTTGAGCCTCACACACACAGCGCCAGATCTAACACAGGAAGCATTAATCCTTAAAATTCATCTAACAGTTTCTGACAGCTTTGGGCCCAAAGTTTAACACCCGAGAGAAAACTGAATTTCGCTGCTCTCCTCCACCATCAGCTTCCAAGACAGCTCATTCTCCTATATGTGAGCTAACAGACAATTAGTATTTTACCACCCATTTATTCAGGTAAGTTTCTAAAATTGTTAGTTCACCTTTTTATGAGCATGTGGATAATGATTTAGTCTCCTTTGGACAGAGGTTTCAAATCTTGAGCAACTGCTGTGAGATATCAAGCAGCATTTTCACAGTTGTAATCACATAATTACTAATACTGACAAAAGATTAAATGCACAGCATCTTGCTCCATTACTACACAAACTGTATTCCTTCCAATATATATACTTATTTAGGTATTTATACATATATGTCAATTTTATATAAACTAGTATTTGGTCATCCTATACAGTCAATCTGTTAGATAAAGCTGGAGGACACTTACCAGAACACAAATCAATTCAGTAGTACTGCAGCCATCTACTATTTCATCTGAAAAATAAACCATTTCTACAATCTGACCATTCCCTTCCTTTCTCCTCCCTTCCCCGAAGAACAAGAGCGCAGCTAACAGAAAAGCCTATTATAAATGATGCTTCTGACTAATTAAATGTCAATACTCATTATGCTGGAACTGCTGTATGCCCAATGAAAAAGTCCTCTCAAGTTCAATTGCTCACTTTCTCTGCTTTGGGTCTGAAATACAACAGTAGGGGAAGTCTGGAAGCTGCTTTATCTTCACTCCTACAAGTAACATTTCAGGAAACACAAAGACAGGAAGATAAACTTCATTAAGCTGAGCTTACAATACTTATTGGCACAGTGTATAAGTAATACTAATAAAACAGTACTTCTTAGAAACTGTGCCATCAACCCCGTCAATTATTTTGGAACTAAAACATTATGTCCTCACATTCTATGCCATTTATTCACATGAAGAAAGCAACTCTTCCACCCTTGCTATCCAGGACTCAAGATCAGTCTTGGCCTTAGGAGACATTAGAAGTCTGTGTAGAAAAAAATACAAATAGATGTACAAATAGAATACTATTTGTAAGTAAATAGAATACTATTACTTACAATGAATAGCTCAACATGGTTCATTTTAAACCCATTTTTACTTTTAAATTTATTTCGTCCACACCATATTACAACTGACAACCTGCTAAACACAATATACCCATAGGTACCCTAACAAACCAGAAAAGACCACTTTTCCCTGTATTAAGGCATTTTGCATTCACAGCTTTCTGTAAACAACCAGCACCTATAATTATCTCCGGGAGTCACTTGGATCACAGTGCAACAGCTTTACAGAACAGTTTTGGAAAGACATAACATGGTGAGAGGGAAGAGAGCACGCTGCTGAAGCTAGAACCACCTTTAAGCATATTGGTGTAGTTTAAAGCCTGTAATATGAAAACAGCTGCTGTGAATTTGCAGGAAGTCAGGGGAGGGAAGACAAAAGGTCAGAATAAGTAACAGATCATTACCAGATGTTATTGGATGGGCCCCCTGTGGACATTAGAGACATCAGGGAGGCCAGAATACTAAAATGACCATATTTCACAGCTGACAGAAGCCAATTTCAGAGCAGGGAGAGGCCCTGCCCACCCCACCTTCCCATACAATGTTCCTGCTGTAAGCTCACGGCAAGCACCAGCTACAGCTATGCCCAGCCTGGGAGCCAGCTGGAGCCACACGGAGGGGGCAGCGCTTGGCTGCGGTCACTGCACAGCTCCACGGCCACTTAAACTAACAAAGAAGCACACGTGGAGTGAGCAGCAGCCCACACTTCTGCTGGAAAAAGCAATTTAGGATGGAAAACGGCATATCTAGTAGGGAAAAATAAATGAAACTACCTATGTAAAAAAACAAAACAAGAAACCCCATAGCAGACCAAACCTTGTGTAAGGGCAGAAGAGGATAAAGCTGCCTGCACAGAGAACTAGGAAGAGGAGTATTGTATTTAACTACCCCTCTGTTGTAAAAATATTACAAAATAAATACTTTAATGCATTGATCGTTGATTGGAACTTGTTTCCTACTATGCATCTGTCAGCTCATGATACTTGAAGGCTTTTATCATTTGCATAATTTTATCAGGAATGAACAGAAGAACTTTCAAAAGTGACTTCCCTCTCCAATGATTTAAAGTAGATTAGATCAGAACCTGCCCTTATTTGAAAATAGCCTTAAAAATGGAAATCCATGATCCTAACACAGATGATTACTAATGCAACTCTTCCCATTCCTGGAGCTGGACCTCTTATTTTGGTTTCATGACTCAATCCTATAATAAGATTTAATACATGGAGATTATAACGAAATGTTACCAAAATACCTTCCGATAGAAACTTCTCAAAATAAACTTGCAGTAATTTTTTAAATGTGTTCCCTAAACTAGGTTAAATAGTTTTAAATAGTTTTTGTCATTAAAAAGAAGTTTTGGTTCCCATGCAACTCTAAAATCAGGAAGCCTAAACTCTTTACTAACCAAAAGAGAGAGGGCTGAAATCAGTGGAAGTTAAGATAGACTAAAACAAGAAGCTGCATTTTTAACATTAAGAAGCCAAGAGAAATAAATTAAGATAAAAACTGCTCATTTTCAACAGCAGAATACACCTAAGTAAATAAAACAGAGGAAAAACACCGAATGCAGTACAGTTGCATGTTATAATTTGTATGTGTTATGCATGTGACCGTAAAGCAACACAAATCACACATTCCATATGCCCTACAAGCCTCACCCACAATTATTTGAAGGTAACATTAACAGAAAACAAACGAATGGGAAAAAACTGTGGGCTGGTTATTAACCAACCATGGATCAATACTGCTGCATGCAGTAGGATCTGCAAGTCCGGAGCAGCTCTAGTTCTAGCCATGGCATGTGTCTTGTGAAGTCTTTGAAGCCTAAGGCAGTCTGAATTGAAAACAAACTGGCAAAATTCAGAAAAAGCTTTTATTCTACTCATAGCCAACTTCAAGTTGAATTTTGGCTGGCACTGGAACTGAAGTATTAGACAGAGGGAGGAAAGTTGTCTGTGTATATTCTGTTCAGAGTAACTAAACCTAAGCCAAATTATCTTCAATAGACTTAAACATAGCAGATGCTAATTCTAAGGCTGAATATAACTAATTGGACACTCTCCATCAAAATTAGTTTTTAATCAGAAATGCCGCTTCCACAAAATAGAAATTTTCACATGGAAAATTTCAGTTTTGCCAAAAAACACCGATTTTCCGCTGGGAACATTAAAATAATGGCTGTCTGGCTACCTGCCTGGAAAACTCTTGTCAACTTCACTTCTTCCTCCAACAAGCAACACGCCAAGGAAAGTCTTCGAGCAGCGCTGCCCAGAGAAGTGACCTCACTCCATCCGTGCCCCTGGCTCTCAGCTCCGTCTCGCGCCCCTGCCCGGAGCACCGGACACTCAGCCGCTCCCCAGCTGTGGGCCCCGGGGTGCAAGACTGCAGCAGTTCCCCCTTTGGCTGCTCTTGGCAGAGCCCGAGCTCTGAACCAGAGCTAAAAAGCTCCCTGCCCAGGGGGACAGCAGGTTTGCTGACAGACCTGCCCAGTAGCAAAAGAATCATACTATTCATAGCATCCCAAATCTGAAGTTTTCCTTTTACTCCCTCCCGCCCCTTTCACATTTTTGCTACTTCAACTTCAACCCAGTCTTAGATAAGTATTTTTCTGACTCACCTCTGCCTCCTCTCAAAGATTTTCTTTATAGGAAACAATTTCCATTTTCAAGCCAGCTCAAAAGGACTACAAGTTCACAATGATTTGAGTGAATCTGGCAATGAAAATATCACTCAAGTTCAAGTGACTAAGCAGCTAAATCTGAAAAATCATTCACCTGAAATGAAATGGGGAAAAAAAAAATAAAATCACAATTTGGGGTGGCTTTGTTTCATAAGCAAAGTATCTCAAAGAGGTCTACGCTCCCCAGATTTGTAAGGATTACAAGCCTACTCTGTAAAAGGATAATTTTATAGATCTCATCCAGAAAAAAGCACAATTGCATCTGTATTTCTTATGAAGTATAACCAACAGTTGCAGTTATGAAGTACAAACCAACAATGTCCCAAAGCTGTGGCATACAGATCTCAGCCACAGCGTGCTGCCAGGGATTATGACATTATTAAAAGCTAGACTCAGACTGTGGGCTCCATATATTCTTCCTCATACATTTGAAGTTTCATAAATTATTTACGTACAAAATTGATTGTGATTTAATGAGCATGAAGAAAAACTACACTCACAAGCATTTCTAACAGTTATCTAAAAATGCTTTTACATTAACTTCAAAAGATGGAAATCCACCCCAAACAGACAAATTTACAGAAGCATGAAAAGCCTCTGTTAGGGAAAAAAAAAAAAAAAGGGTACTAGAAGAAAAGATAACACAAGAGGATGGCAAAGACCCAAATTTATGTAAAACTTAAATAATTCTTGCTAGGCTTTATCAAAGTAGGCTTCTGGAAAAAAATCAAGTTGGTTTTGTTTGTTTCTGAATATCACTGTTTTGTACCTTATAACTTCGTTTTTTATAGAATTGCATAGTATTAGTTTGAAGTTTCCGCAAAATTAACAGAAACTACAGTAGTTACTAATGGAGTGGAAAGCAACAGCACACTGTCAAGGCTAACTCTGAAGACACTGAAAACAACAACAACAAAGAAACAAACAAACAAAACAAAAAAAAAAACACATACACACTAGAATCCCACATCCTAAAAGTAAAGGCCAAAGTTGCATGCATACAACAAACAGCCACAAAACCTAGAAAGAATTTTTAATACAAACCCACCAAATGAAGTCACGCCATGTTACCCAAGTGAAAATAAAATTCAGTGATAAAATCTGTACTTACATACTATTCATCTCAGCCCAGACAATTAAATCTCAGACATTAATAAAAAGTATCTGACCTCCAACTAAATATAACAGTGAATTAGTTCCCAGATGAGGGGCACATGTTTTCTATGTAGAAATATTTATTACCATTGCATTTCATAAAACATCTGATTGAGAAAAATTATCTGAACATTCTGCTTGGAACGGAAAAGTTCTAAAATCGGCACAAAACCAGCGAGCAAGATACTGTTGGTTTGAGATGAAATAATTCAGCTATTCTATGATTTACAGAATTTCCAGTAGGAAAACAGCTGCTCCTCAGAAGCGCTCACATTCAGCAACACAACAGACTTTAATGCTTGTCACATTGGCTCTGTTCAGTATGAAGTTTCATGCCCGCTGAAAAGAAGCAGGAACAGAACAAAGTTACAAGCCAGTTAACCTTAAAATTAAGCAATAAAAGAAACTGATCACAGCTCCAACTGGAATAAAACAGTCGAGAAGGGCAAGTGAACACACATGCAGAGTGAGCATGCGATGAAGCTAAAAAGCAATAGGCTATTAAAAGGAGAAAGTTCTACAAAATTATAAAAGGCTATTATAAGCCTTATGCCCCACTACTATTTATCACACCACTATTTATGGTTTCTCTCATGTATTTACCACTTTTAAGCAAGAACACCACCCTGAATGCAGTTTAATCGCCTGCATAACACAGGGTCTTCAATTTCATTTACTTACTTCTACACTGTGCCTGGGAAGTTTCATCTGGCCAAATCGATTTCCTGATAAAAGGTAGCAGACACCTCCTGCAACAAACCAGCAAGGGAAGAGCTCATCACCTCTGACGATACCTTGACTGTAATTAAATTACCTCTTAATCTTCTTCATAAAACAGCCAGCAGTCTGCAACTCTCCTGCTAAAACCTATCCTCTGCCTCTAAAACCATACCCGAGTCCCTTTGCCGTGCTGCTCAGCCCTGAGGCAGGGGCGAGGTTTTCTGTCATTTCCCTGGCCAGCACCAGCAATGCCAGCCAGATCATGGCCACAGCCCAGGAGGTAAGCCCACACATCAAGACAGCAAACTTGTTCAAATTCGTGGTAGGAAAGAACAGACCAAATTTTTGTTGTTGTTTTTATTTTTTAAACAAAGCCTAACTCTAAGAAAACCACGTTGTCAGCGGTAGTTAGATACCTAGTCACTACATTTCCATTAAGTGAAACACAGATAATAAAATAACCTAACCATAAGTTTACCTCAGAAGAAGTCTTAAGTGATTAATTTAGCTTTATGTGCCGCAGTGAAGTTCACCCTACTCACATCCAAAAATTTGCTGTTAAAGAATGAATATATGCTATTTTAATGTTCACCTGAGAATGTGACATCATAGCCTTTCCTTATTTTTTTTCCACTGTTTTAAAGAATAAGGATATAGCATTGCATTCCTCTTTGAAGCCAAAGGACTGAAGCAGCAGCCTGGTTTAGGAGCCTTCAGTCCCAACTAATTCGCCTTCCAACATACAGAAGCCTCACAAAATGCTCAGCAATAAAACCATTTGGACGGCCCCTTCCAGCGCACCACAGCCAACAGATGCTGTGCAGTGCCCGGGCTGCTGGAGAACAGGCACTTGGAGGGCTGCTGCAGCTCTGCTGTGGCCAGATCTCCTCCACAAAGCACAGCCCTACCCTTAGCCAGGTTCCCAAATGCCTACCTGTTCCAAGCCCATAGCAGAAGTGCCAAGCACGTGAAGCGCGTGGCAGGCTATGAAAAACTGAGAGCAGAGCCCCAGCGCCAGCCTCAGTGAGCACGTTTACAGCATGGTGGCTGTGCTACTAATGCCAGAAAGGGAATTCATAGTCAAAATTAAAAGGGTAACACAGATCTGCAAGGGAATAAATAAATCAATACTTATTCATAACACTAACTATCTCCAAATACTTACAAGGAACTCACGTTTCACACTGCTGATCTGTAACATGGCCTGTGTAAAACCTCCCTGCCACTGGACTCACTGCTCATGCACAAGTGGAGAAATTCCACCTCCGAAGCCATCTGATGAGCTTCTCCACAGGACAACAAATATGATCCCAAACCTTTAATATATGGGAATTCAGTACAAACCAGTACGTAGAGAGCTGACATTTAGCTAAAGCCCCAATCAAAGGCAAGGAGATAACTCTGCACCACACAAATGAAGGAAGAAAATGATGCTGCTGTGTTTACACCCAGGAGATAAATACAGCCTCAGGCACACCTGTGGTCCTTGCCAAACCAGTAAA
Source organism: Netta rufina (assembly GCF_964035555.1). NCBI lineage: Eukaryota > Metazoa > Chordata > Aves > Anseriformes > Anatidae > Netta > Netta rufina. The sequence continues at coordinate 27,174,085 of NC_140129.1, forward strand.
GGACAGCAGGCTTTCTGACTGGCAGTTCAGATTATTTTAGAGAGGAGAACAGTTAACTTTTAAGTTGCACAAGTACTTGCATTGGTACAACAATTGACAAACATTTTTAAATAAAAAAAAAAATCCTCCTCAGCACCGTGGACAAACGTAACGCTCTCTTTTCAGAGTAGGATGCCAGTGTTAGTAGGACTACAGTAAATGTTTTAGGTGTTGATGACTAAATTTACTAAATGACCATACTTCCAGCATGCACTGGTATGGGGAGATGCTAATCTCTGACAAACTGAAATTTCTCCAACACTGTGGAGCCAAAACAATTTGAGTCTTTTGACAGAAACAATAAATGCAAGTGTCCCTAATGAAGAAAAGATGGGCAGAATGAACCCAAGTTTCTCGGCATCTTGTCCCTTTTGCAAAGGTGAGAATGAAAGTCTTCGCTGTTTTCTACAGAAGTAGTAGAAGGGAAGCTGCCAGCAAGTGAAGTCATCACTTCCTTAAATACCTTTCCTTTGAGGCTACCAGCAAGTATTTTCTTTCTGCTCAAGGGCCAAGCAGTCAACATTTTGGGACAGATTCATTTCCTTTTTCTAAAAGGGAACAGAAGCTACTGTGAAAAAACAAACTCTCAAAACGCAGAGCTCAAATTAGAGTTTGTGCCTCTGAATAACGCCACGTGCAAGAGACTGTTGACGGTAGGAGGATGGTGCACCTTTAAGTAATCCTAAAGTACCCTGGCTGTTGCTCAGTGTTGTTTACCCTGAAAGGCAGGTACAAATATGGGTCCTATAGGTTACAGATTCACAAGCTGATGCAGCAGTCATGCTGGAACAACAAGGATAATTATTATTGAAACCATTTCTTTTCTTCCTTCAAGTATTCCAGATCTTCTCCATGTCCCTCCTTTACTTCTCAAGGCTGTAATGAACCCCTTTTAGATTGTTATATTCCCTTCACAACTCAAATCCTTCCCTACCTCACACCCATTTCTCCAATCACCTCTCAACTTTTCTTCTCTGGCCTACTTCATCTTTGTCTTTACCATTCCCTAGTCCTTTGGGGTAGGCACAGAAGATGGAATAGCCACAGAAATTATCAGAACATCCCCCAGGACCACAGGAAACCAAGCATACCACCTGGAGGCAAGAAGGGAAACTGTAGCCAGACAAAAACCATGCCCAAATCTGCTCCAAACATCCAAGGGTACTGCCACATTCACCTAGATTTAGAGTAACACTGCCTAATGGACATTACTGAAATGCTTTCCACGTGATCACAAATGGAAAGGATAGATACAACACCTTTGCCTACACAGCATTATAAAATCTTTAAATGCCTTTTGTTTCACAGAATTTAAAGCTGAGGTACGGAGAGATTCCAGTAGCTTTCCAGCAGCTACAATTTTCTGATACCTAAAAAAAAGAAACTTACAGACTGTACCAGCATCAAGAACATACTAGTACAATATCAACTCAAAAGATAAAATATTACATTAGTTTTTATTTTAAAGTGGGCCTACTGCACAAAGCACATTGAGAAGGACCAGCGTAACCACGTACAGATGCATCTAGGAATATGGCACCGAGAGGACACGAGCTCTGAGCCGGCACTCTGCCACCACTCCGGTCGGGCACTACGTTTAAAAATGCTCTTCATTCATGTGCCTCTACAGTCAGGTCCAATTTGTCTTACACCCCCTTCTCTAGGCACTCTTATAATTAAACTAACAATCCTCTCAGCTTCCCCAATCTATTTGCCACCTTCTGCATTACGTGACAGAAAGTGAAACTTCTGCTTCTTACAGAGAACCACTATTTTTTGCACTTAAAGGCAAAGACACAACATGAAAAAAAAAAAAAAAAGCTATTATGTGACTTTTTATTTTAACGCATCAGTAATCATCTCAGGCTGCTTATTACAAAGTTTTTTTCATTATCTGGAATTCATATCCTTAAAAAAATAAAATAAAATAAAAGCTTTTTCACTAATAGCTAAGCTGTATTATCTCAGAAGCACAGTTTGTTTATACTGCCTATGGAAAATATTATTTCTCCCAGCTGCTGTAAAAATAGGTTCTCAGGCTTTAAATAAAACTGAATTTTTCTTATCTAATACCGCCATAGGGTATAAAACCAAAATGTCTTATTGATTTTGGTCAATTTTAATTAAATTTTCCATGCTGAATTAATAGCAACATTAACCCAAAATATATTTCTGAATTTTGAACATAGGAGTTATTTGAATTCCTTAAGTTGCGCCTTCCTATGTACATCCTGTACCAGTACCTCAGCTCTACAAATTTGGTCTTTGCTATAATTGAGTATTACAGCATGCATGCAGTCTAACACTGCTGAAGCACTCTTGAAGGCATCAACTCTATCATCCCAGAATTAAAAGGCTAAAAAAGGGCCATATGGCAGGATATGGAATGCGCATATTGAGAAAGGAATCAAGTAACTGGGTTCTTCTGCTCCCGCGTCTCTATTCACATGCACATTGTGCTGCAGATGTTCAGAAGCAGCATTTTCTCAGAACAGAGACACAAGCATCACACAAGCAATGACCAGCTTTGCTGACAAGATGCAATTACTCTCCTTCTAAATAGCAAGAGTATCACCGATCAGACTCAGCTCTACTGGGGCATCAATTCTCTAACTACAAGAAGTGCTTTAAGTGCTTTATTTTTACCCTTAAAAATGTCGGTATTTCCAAAAATACGCTGGTAACCTGAGTTAGCAGCAAGTTCCACCTTACCAAAGATGTAGGAGGCAGCCCAAAATTCAAGTCACAAAGATTCAAAGAGAGCTAAGCCAAAACCAAACCACTAGCCCTCAGTTCTGTTAGCCCAGTGAAGTCCTTCCTGGCACAATTAGAGGATCCCTGGTAGGGATGAACGAGCTTAGTGTATCACAGAGGCAAATAGCTTCAACCCACGAGCTAGGGAGGGTCCTTTTCCCATTACAGAGGAGTAAACCTGCCAGCAGATATAGAAATAGGATTAATAGCACACAAAGGAGAGCTGAATACAAACTGTGTGTGCTAAGACTCTGGGGAGCACTCGAGCTGACGATGTTCAGATTGTACCTTGTGAAATGCAGCACTGTCCTGGCACCAGCCGCACTGTCCATGGGGCAAGTCTCTCTGGCTGTGTTGTGCTGAACACTGACTAGTCATCTAGACAAGACTACTCAGAAAGGTGGTTGGAATGGGCTGCCAACATCACAGAGCTCTCCCACAGCCTCCGAACTGTCAAGAAACTGAGTAAATACTGATAATGTCCTGGCCCGCTGTGAAATTGTTGATGTTTTCTGTGGAAATGTGTGACAACAGCATGTAGTTGATTCCCTGTACCACAACAGGGAAGGCATCCCATTACTAGAAGGGGTTTTGTGGCTCCAGAAACAACGAGAAGAGCAAAACCACACAGATCCGTGGGTCTTCTCACAGCCCAGGAAACATTTGAGAAGTCCCAATTTGTCCAGGGCCAGAAAGGATCCTCTGCAGGTCCATAAACTGGAGTCTGGGAAGGCAGAGAACAGAAGAGATGTGACTCCAGAGATCTCTCAGCCTCTGAGCACAGTGAAGGGGCTGCCGTGGGCACTATCCACCCACCCCAAGTGAAATACGGTCAGGCAGTGCCGCTCCTTTGATAGCAGTGGGGCAGCCCAGAAGGGAGGAGAGGAATCTTTGAGTGTTCTTCAATTTTGGTAACTGAGAGGAAAGAAATGAAAAAGTTTGTCCTTTCCAAATTCAGTCGATGATGTCAGGAATCTCTGGCAATTTCTTAATAACAAGCATGTTGTTAAGTGTCTCAGTCAGAGACAACGGTAATGGTAAGAAGTTTAACACCACCACCGCCTTATTCCTTTGAAAAGTAGCTCCCACTCTTCAAGGGCCAGCACAGGACATTTATCTACCATAAGCTCAGAGAAAGAATTTCTCACCAGCCAGGAGTATGAGGAATTGGCAATACCCAACCAAAAATGCACTGTTCTCAAACTCTGGAAGCTGGAACCCAGAGAGCAAAAATCCCTGTTATTTAGTGCAAGACCAGCAAGAAGCTCGTGTCTGCTAGTGACAGGCAGGCAGACTGCTAGAAGCTATTCTGGTTCTTTAAGAAGAAAGTAACATTAACATTATTAAATAACAGACATGTCCATCTGTCCTATGAAAGTATATAAAGAGAAGCACAAATTAGAATTTCTTCACAGTGTTAGATCATCTGCCTTTCCCTAAGAAAATCTGCTGAAAAAACAGAGAGAAATGAAGAGGTGCCAACTAGACTGAACAAGTGCTGACAGAGCTCATGGAAGTGCAGAAAAATCTCATCTAGCTCTCAAGAAACCCAAAATAAGTAACTGAAGAGCACAGACATCCAAGCCCACAGTTTACACATTCTTTGTGGTAGGCTTTGTTTTTTAACAAATATGTAGGTTATGCTCCATGCGCATCTCTGGCACACGGTGGTCACTCCAGCAAAGTAACTGGCATCTGTGAACAGCCAGAAATGATTTTGCCACTTTACACCACATAAGCCATTTTGTAAGCTTGCTGTAACTCTCCTCTGAAACATGGTATGGGAAGATGGAGTAGGAGTAGCCATGCCATCCTTACATTGCAAGTTTCAATAATATCACAAATCTGTGTTTTACATCTCATCTTGAAATTCCACAGCATGTTGAATTTTTAATCTGAGCCACAAGTGATGAGAAAGGTCTTAAAATTATACTTGTTCGAACATTTATCTGAAATTCACTTTTGTACTCAGCTTGTTTTTCAACTTTTTTTGGCTTCTCTAAGAAGTTCCTTCCGGTTTGCTATTGAATATGGTCAGGAAATTTAAAAGAATACAAAAATGCTCTCCGATATACCTATATCAGGTTTAGGGATCGGATTTAAGGGGGATAGAGAGCCTTTACTTAAATGCCAATTTTCAGAATAGCTGCAGATAAAAACGTGACATCTGTGGAAAGTACACAAAATCTAGACAGGGCAGCAGGGAAGAACCATACAACTATTTGACAGTAATGTTTACGTGAAGAAAACACAATGACCATCTCTAGTCAAGAAAAATATTACCTCAGGAACCAGCAGAGAGCAGCTCCTGAATGAAGACCATGGCTTCTTTTCAGCAGGGGAAAGACAACAGTGTTCAGGGGCTCATGGAAAAGATCTCACAGTAGGATCCACATTATCGGGAGGTACCAGCAGCACAGCAGAAGGTGTAAAGGTGTGGAGAAATCTTTTGGGAGAAGGTGTAGAGACGATAGGACATAAAGCCACAAAAAAAGTCATCTTTATTTATATTTTACCTCCCACAGAAGAGTTTTCCATTTCTGTTTTGGGGATATACTTAAAGAGATCAGTACTCAGTAATTCATTTTCATCAAGGCAGTGCATCAAATGCTGGTATTAAAGTTTGGAAAATTACCTATTTACTGAAAAAAAATAATACTGAAGCCTATGGTCTGAGTGAGCATTCTGTGTTAAGCTTAGATTTTTGTTTTACTTCAGCGTTTGATCTTTGAAAGAAGCAGATTGATGCTTCTGTCCTAGAACAAAAGGAAATTCTGAAGGTCAATAAACAGGTTTATGATTGCCAGAAAGAAGGCAAGGACACCATGATAAACTATAGCTCATATGATTGACCAGAGGGTAATTAATATCATCTCTTCCTGAAAGAGTGTACACAGCTGAATACCAAAGCTAAGCTGCAGAAATTCTGTATTACTGGAGCATATCGCACTGTTGAAGAACACTGACTTTCCTGGTTTGTTTTGCCAGGTTAAAAGTAAATAAAGACACAGAAGAAATGCAATTTATGAATTTTGAAGAACAAAAGATATTTTTATTTTAGCTGAAACATTTTAATGCTTAAACACATGCAGATGCACTATTACATGTGGTCTTAGATCCAGCCAGAACATTTACCTGACACTGCCCGTGCAGAGCTAGACTTAGATGTAATTTCATGTTGTTTGTGTGCCTCGACCTAGGCTCAGATTTGAAAATGTCCAGCTTTGTTAATTAATTTAAATTCAAATGTGTATTTCAACATTTCAGAATCATTTTTTGTAGAGCACACCCCAACCCCACAAAAAGAAACACTTTTATGCTGCTATGAATAACTTAGTTATTAATAACTGTAGACGAATGTAAAAGCAACTCTGCAGACCAAGGAAAGGGGTGGAATTTTAGTGTACTTGTTTACAGACATCTTGTGATTTCAGGGACACGAAAAACAAAATTATTGCTTGGGAAGGTACCTGGTCCCTGCTGGAAAGACACTGAAAGCAGATGAGGTTATAGGATATCTTTTGTTGCCAATCAAAATGGCTTAGGTCTTTAAAATTTCATACTAAATGAGCATCACACTGTGCTGCTTTGGAAAACTACTGATTTAAATATTCTTTTGCAACTTAACTTTATCCATTCCCAACAGCTTATCAGTCTAAACCTTATCTTAATTATTTAACACGTATTTCCAAATGATGGTACAGGTTTGACTTATGATGCGCACCCAAAAGGTTTAACCGTGTTTGTTTCAACCCTGCCCTGAGGATGCTCCACCTGTGCATGCTGAGAAATACAGGCTTCTGCTGATGTCCTTATTGATCACCTTTAATGAGAAGAGATGAACAAGCAACTGTGGAAAATGCACTAAACAATGTGAGGGAGAGGGAAGAAGGTTAGGGAAATAGGCAACAGAGATTAGGATTTCAAGAAGACGTGATCATGACAGCAACTGTTAGGCTTTACTCTGATGAACGCGTTATTTTGCCATAGCCCAGCACTGCTAAAGCAGCATTCCTGACCTACTCCTGTGTCTGGCCTCTTGTTTCCAGCCTTGCATCATCCTCTCCCCGCTGCTGACATAGCCATTTGTACAGCCATATGGTAAACCAGAGTGGAGAATTAAGTAACAACAACATTTTGGCAAAATTATTCCTCGCTCACACCACTTTGCAACATGGTTCTCTCTGGGGCTGCATAAGCACCATGGCAGCAACAGGAAGGCAGGAGGAGGCCACGAAGGGAGGGTGGAGCTGCTTTGGGCAGAGCCACAGTCAGAAAAGTAAAACAGAGTGAAGAAGGTATTGCACACAGCCGAGTCCTTTTGGTAAAAGCAATTTCAAAAGAAAAATAAAAGAGCAGACAACAGTGACAAGCTGGGGAAAAATGTAAAAGGACAAAAATCTACAATAGAAATTTTAGATTGTGCATTAACTGAATTTGGGACAGAACACAGCTGGATAAAATAGGGTTATAACCAGAGTAATCGATGGGATTATCTCTATTTATTTATTTTTAATTATGAAGTAAGAGAAATGCTTCTTGCAAAGGAAGTCTAAGAACATCAGCAAATTTAAATGGGATGAAGAATGATGATAAATGGAATTGGAGGAGATAAAGATGCAGAAACAGAGGGGCAATCATCTACAGAGAGAGAGAACAGCATATTCTTCCCTGCAGCACCAGAGACCAGACATTTCATGTATCCTCCACCACTTCCACAGCTATTTATGGACTATCACAAAATAAGTCTGAATTCATTAAAAGCCAAACCATACATCAAAGCCAAAATTAACATCCGCTTGTCAGTGCTGAAATAACGGTGTTCTTTTTATGCTTAACTAAACCTTCTGCTGTACATACCTGAAACGGTTGCATCATTTCTTTACTCATCTGCTACCAACCCCCTTAAAACCCCCTGCATCATTTAGGTCCCTTTCACCACAGAATACACAAGGACATGCATACAATACAGAAAACAATGACAATGAAGAATAGTTGGGAAGAAACAAGTGGCATGTGATTTGCTTTGTGGTGTCTGAATCATTAATTTGTATTTTGTTTCAGGAGGTGCCAGGGGAAAGATTAAGACTATAGTGCTAATGTAGATCATTCTGGAAAGGTCAAGTTTCCCAAAATATCATCTAAATTTAGTGATAAAACACAGCCAAAGACAACATGAAAGAGATGATGGAGACTGTCAGAAAACTTCTCTAATTTAATTCCCTGCACCATTTCATCTGAAGGTGGCACAGAGCCTGGCATATCAAAGAAAACTGGACAGTAGATATCAATGCACACATCACAAGTTTTAGTGAAGCTGTTCTGAGCTATGCAGATAATAAAAAGGCTTGAGCAGAACACCGACTCGAGTAATAAGCTGGACCTAAACACCTCTTTGCTTGTGCTCTACACCAAGATTTCTTAAGCATGAGGTGCTTTAGTACAATCCATTACAAACAACAAGACTCCACTGTTTTGTGTCTGTATTGGTAAGAGACTTCTTGCACAGAACCTGGTATTTGCTGCACTTTCTCACTTCAAATTTATATCCTCAGTAGGCGTACAAAAAGAAAATCTTTTATCCTAGGATCTCAAAGAGTTTTACTGGGAAACAATATTTCTCATTTATAAAGGAGGAGAATGAGATGCTGAAAACTGAGTAATTTGCCTGTCATTACACAGTGAGTCAGTGGCAGCAGCCCACACTGGTCATACATCTCGCTGTTCTTATCAGGTACTGCCATTAGAATAAGGGCTTTTAGAATAGTTACATGCCATATGTATTAACAACAGAATCCTCACACAATTTCAAATTTATGCTCGTTCTTACTTTTGCTGTGATAATGACTACTGGAGTTTATACAACGCGCTATTTAACATACTGGCTGCCTCCTTTTTCAGTCCAGCACATCACTGTTTCAAAGACAGAGATAATGCATCAGGTTTCCCATGAATGCTGAGAAACAACTATGTACTATACAAAATAAAAGTTATGGGCAACAGTAGCTACAATGTCAAAACCAAACAAAACCAGGAAACTGATTTATAACTGGTTATTATGTAGCTACATCAGGGAAGGCTCACATCATCCAGGGCCTGCTTCTTAATACTTTCCGTGCTGTTAACCACTGTCAGCATCACTGAGCTCTGAACCTTTAACCTGATCCAACACGACACTGGACTTCTTTATCTGCAGGGCATGTTGTGCCAGTCGCTCTGATGCAGAATTTTTTTTTCTCCATGGTATGAAAATGGACTAGTACATGAGAGGAAAAAGAAAAAAAAAACGATGATGACAGTACAAATGAACAAGGAACAGTAATATATAAACAAAAGATAAATTGTTAGAAGAAAGGTTAATTTATGCAACTCAAAAAAAATTTCCTTTAGTTAACAAGCACTCCTTAAATCCCACAGAACTTGGCATAATGATCCCTTTAGCATATCATCTTTGGCACACAATCACACAACACACCCTGGGAAAGACTGGATTTTATCTTCATCAATGACTTTGGCAGACCTTCCCACAAAGACCTTCCTGCTGTAACCGGAGCCTCTAAGTGTGCCTGCAGTTAGCCTCTAGCAGAAACCTTCTCATCGCTTTCTTACAGCATGTTCAGCTTTACTATTTGTGAGAGTATTTCTGAAGTCCACAAGTACTCTTCTTCTCCTCCAGATGCCCAAGCCCTAATAAATCAATGCGTATTGGAAATGATCAACAGCACTTTTGCCAAGAAAAGACAAAACATGGCATTCTGCTGTATGATGATACAGGAAAGATGAAAGATGTTCCACTGAGAAGTTTCACATCAGCGCATGGAATATGATTGCAACAAAAAACTTTCAACTCAAGCAGCAGCAGGCTGAGGTAGGCAAGGCCACGCTGCCCCATCAAGCAGCTACAGAAACATCTTCACCTGCCTGAAAATCCCACATGGGCGAATAGAGATGGACTCTAAAGACCTGCACCAAAGCCCAGTTGCAAGAGAAAAGAGGAAACAGCAGAAGGAAGTGGGATCTGCTCCTTCCCCTCCAAACTCCTGTTATACAAGGAGCAGCTGCTGCTTACAACTACCTGAATGTAACACCCCAGATCTCGACCCCTCCACGCAGCCCCTTCTCTTGCACCACACTACTCAGCGAGTTGCTGCCCGACACCAACACTGCCCGCCCACCGCGAGATCACTGCGGTGCTGAGATGGGGGCACTGCAATCGGAGGGGAAAGGGCATGAAAACCTGCTTCTAGAAACTATGGCAGGCTCTGTGCAGGTTTGGGGAGCTGCATCAGCCATAAGCTTCTCAACAGTAAGGGGCAGACTTTTGTAAGTGAAAGCCTTCACATGTTGATATTCTTGTTGAGAAAAGAGTTCTGCTAATCCATCAGAACCTACAATGCCCACAAATCCATACGCTCCTGTGGAAAGGCTGCATGTTAATACAGTTTAGACCAACTGCTTTATAATTTACGTTTAGAAATCTGTATAACCACAAAGAAATGTGGTACAGAGGGTTTACTGTGCTCAAGGGAGGGCTGTATTACTGCTACGCTCAAGGCAAGCACGGAGGGGACAGAGGCTTAATACCCTCTGGATGTTAAAACATTTGGGAAAACGTCTACACAAGGCATCGGTATAGGTACTGGAACAATAAATGCTACAGCACAAAAACGTGTACGTCACAGCCAGTGTGTAACTGGGGATACTATTAAGACAAGTATTTTTTAGATTCATCCTAAATCTATGTAATCTCTGAATTCAAAGATTCAAGTAATGTTTTGGGGCTTACTTTCCCGGACTGCTCTAAGTGCTTCGGAGCTCATCAAGAAAAAATTTTGAACAATCGCATGAAATACGAACTTCATGTCCATTCTAATTTAATGGTCAAAATATATTTTGATCATTAAGATGTTTAAGATCCAGGAAACATTCCACAAAACCTTTTTCCTGGGGGAATTACAAATAAAAGGAGCCTTCCCCAAAAGCTCAAGCTTCAGATGCTCAGATTTCAGTCCAGTTCACTGAAAATCCAGCACATCTCTTTCTCTCTTTTTTTCTCTCTCTCTTTGTATCTCTCCCTAACATAACCCATTTATTGAACAGTAAGGCTGCCTTTATTACTCTACAGGAAAGGATTCAACCAAAGGTCAATTGGACACTCAATACTGAATGAGAAAGCCCATGAGTAAAATAAGTTTGAAATAATGATTTTGCTTGTTAGCAGAATTTTGTTTTACAACTATTTTCTATGTAGACAAATCCTGTACTGTTTATTCTTAGCTTTTTTTTTTTTTTTTTTGACCCAAGTAAGCTCAGATGAGATGAAAAACAAGCAGGAACAGAGATTCTACAGAAAAGACAGTTCAGCATTGAACTAAAACGTGCAGTATCTGTGAGAGATCCTGTTGGTGTACACAACATTCATAAGACATACAAAGCATGAAAAGCATTCGGCACTTCCTTAGAGTTTGAAACACATGGCCAGCCCACCTTGCCGCACTGTCAGCACTGAAAAAAGTGTTTCAGAACAGCCAGACCAGTCCACAGAGTAGATGCACCAAGTCTTTAAAGGACATAACTTGTTTCACAATCACTAAAATCACATCAATTGCTCAAAAGTAAGTAAAATTTTCCTTTTTTTAAACAAACATTTAAAAAAAAAAAAACATCAGTCTGATAATGCTATTGCAAGCACTGCAAACGTGAATTAGGACATAAAGGTTAAGAGCAAGCTGCAATTAGCTGTGTTACTACACTGGGCCATTTGACAGCGAGATCCAGATGTTCCCGCTGATCAGCCTTTTGTCTGGCCCGCTGCGGCGCTGACTGGCAGCATTCTTTCTGCGAGAAACGGGGACAGAACCAGAATTTCTCTTATGACCTCAGCTGATTTCAGCACAAATCTCCTGAAGTAAGAGGCCATTATTTCAGCTCGTTGGCATAATCTCAGTAAACCAGTCGATCTGCTTATAGTGCATGCATTGCTGCTAATGGAAGTTTCTAATATTCATATTTAACTTGTAAACGTGTCTAATAAATTGGAATCCCATTTATATAATTCCTCTTAAAAACTAGTATTTCAGAACTCTCGAAGAATGATATTTGTTTCCAGGTGTGTTCTCACACAAAACTAAAGAAAGTCTGGAAAACAACCGTTCAAGAGAACCTCTCTAAACTTTTAAAAAAAGAAATAGTGCATTTTTTAGAAGATAATTTTCTGAGTGCATTAAAAAATACCCTAATTCTATCTTCTGCAAGTGCTAACGAATTCCACCCTAACTTATCTTGACAAGTTTGAAAAACAACACGTACAAATTCTATGTTGAAACGGTCCCCAACATACTTGCAGTTATCCCAACTCGGTGCTGCTGGTGAAACTTTGGATGCATGTCCCCAGCTCTCTTCTGTCACCACCAAAACTACTGGGCAGCCCAGGAAGGGCACAGAAGTAACAGGCACACTCTGCCCTCACATCGAGCCACTGATACCTGGTGCTAGATTAGCCTTGCTCGTTCTTCATATTGAGAACGGTTACTGAAATTGCTACCAGTGCTTTTCCTAAAAGCAAAGAAAAGCTCTGATGCCTTAAAGACTTGATTTTGTATTATTAAATCATATTAGTTTTTTAGTGCTCAGATCTATGAGTTCCTTATTTTCCTTACAGAATAATCCCGTTGTCTGAAATACTCTATTTTCTGAAGTTTGTTATCTATAGCTTTTAATAAGAAGAGACATAATTCTTGCACCAAGGTTATTAACAAATGTAATGAGACAGAATTAATTTCAAGACTGATTTTTGAAGAGCATGACTAATAATCTCCCTCCATCCTGTTAGCTGCTCTTACAGTGTAGCCATTTGCAGTCACCTATATGGTCAGCTGCTGATCCAATTTGTTTTCTCTACTAATCCCAATAGCTTTCACTTTTAAATAACCCCTCATAAGGCACCTAATTCAGTGATTTACTGAAATTTAGAGTAAGTTTGGACAACATCTGTACTTTACCAAGCAGGCATAACCAACTACAAAAACACCGACCAGCACACAAACTGGTCAGACACCATTTCTGCTGAGGAGGATTGTAGAAGGTAAGTGGGAAGGAAAGAAAATATTTTTAGCAGGCCATAAGATGCAAACAAGCCAGCTATATCATGCTGTTTTAAGAGGGAATTCCTCATAAGAGGACGCTTAGTTGGGCATAGATGAAGGTCCCCTCTGATGCTGCTCAGTATTGCAAAAGCTCACGTGGATTAGCTATTAGAGCCTCAAAAAATACACAGATGTGTTCCAGCACCAAGCAGTACCAAAATGAAAAAAGCCCAGTAATGATGAAATACAGAAAAAAAAAACAGACTGCTTTATCTGACATTGTAAAATTGGGAGTGAAGCTGTAATAGTTTGTAATTATTTTGAAACATGATTTATTTTTTTCTCCACATTTAGCTGGTGGAATGCCTATTAAGAAGCTCAAAACATAACACCAATTTTTATAAACGATACAGGGGACAGCAGCACTCAGACAAACTGCGCAGGCAGAAGAAAGCACTTCTGGAATAGGAATGGTAAGTACAAAATAGAGTAAATGAAGTGGTCAGGGAAGAATTTAGTCTAAATTTAGGACTGTATTTTTGTCTCTGAAGTAAATTTCTAACCACCTGTTCTATAAACAGGCTGGTTAAGGAACCTCAGTCAGTTTGAAACGATGTTCAATAAAATGGATTACATGATAGAGTGGAGCTATGGAGCGGTGTCTGGCATCAAGCAATAAAGTCTTTGTTGCTTCATACAAATAACAACATTTTAATAACTCCGCTTCAGGTTTTCTGGGAATTACCTACAAGGGCTGGGAATACTGTTTCTTTCCCAGTGTTCCCCATGTTTTATCTGTTTCTTTTTTCTCTTCCATTTCTCTTGCATTCAAAACAAATTCCAGCTGTTTTTTCTGCCTTTCCTCCATACATTTGGGACTGGCTAGAGAAGAGAAGCAATGCAAGAGGGGATGGGTAACACTCAGAATTGCTTCAAGAACAGCATGAATTGCATGGTTTGTGTCTTGCTTACTGTCATAAAATTGGGTTTCACAAAAAAGCAGATCCACACAAACATTAAAAAAAAGGAATGCTTGATTTCAGATAAATCTAAAGAGCCTCTTTTGCCCCTTAACAGAACCAAGCGCCCCTAAATATATAAATATAATTATTTTTTTTTTGTTATATTTTTAGTATCCCATTTTTATTTTCTCTACCCCAGCTCAGATACCAGTTGAACACCACCTATCTATGAGAACCCAGGAATGGTCAGAGAATGTTTCAGGAAGTAAACCCTGCTTAGCGGATCTCAGACATTAAGCTAACGAATTAGTGAACAAATTAGGCCAGTGACATTCTAGTACCTTGTTTCTGTAAATGCTGAATGGCCAGGTAAATTAAAAGAAGCTTTGTGTTCCAGTGACAGAAGTAAGGTAGGTTTTCGTGTACCTGTCAGTCAGCAGAAACGCAGACATTAGCATATACTAACTTCGCGGATGCCTAAGGGACCTAAGTGTCAAGCTGAAAGCAGCTGACTCAAATACAACCAGAATTAGACAGAAGTGGTCAAAGGAAATGGGGAAGAACTTTGAAGAACCAAAAGAAGGTCTGACTTCACTTCCTTTGTTATTTAAGATAACACCATGACAACACTTAATCTTAATCCTAAATTCACGTAACTCCAAGGGATAGCGGAACCACTGAACATTAATGTAGCTGCAGTTACCAGACTGTGTTAGGAGTCTTGCTCTTCATCATGCTTCACTCTCGCTTCTCTTCCCCCTGATCACAATCAAAACCTTTCTCAAGGTGCAGTAGAAGTTTCACCTTTCCACTCCAATAACTGTTAGTAGAAAGGACTAGAGACAGGCTTTGCTTCCTCTCCTCTCCACCCCGCTGACAGAAATGCTCCCAAGCACCAAGAGAGGCATGCAGCGCTGCAGCACCTGCTCACGCAGCGAGGTGCAGGAGGATGGCACGGCCGGTCTGCATCTGGAGGGAACTGGGTGGCCATGCAGGGAAGTCTCAGCACCAGGTCTCTCCCAGAATGAAATGCCAGGAGGCAGTTCCTCAGAGCAGCAGCATCAGACTGCCTAGTGAGCAGGAATTAGGAGGCTGGGGGAAGGCTATTGTCACCTAGAAGCCCCTGCCAGTAACTTGCAGATTGTTTGGAAAATAAATTGAACTGTGAAAAGCAAAACATAAACACAAAAAAATGGACAAGTGTTTAAACGCTCTCCTGTCAAACCTCTGTTTCCTCCTGGGTGTGATTTCCACCCTACGTGGTAAGACTACACTAAAAGCTACCCGAAAGTGCACACAAGAGCTGCCCCAAAGCCTCCAGCAGCCCATTACTAAGGCAGTCAGGGTGCTGGATTTCAGGTCATACCATCCTGTTATCAAGTTCTGGTTCTTTCTACCAAAAAAAAGCACCGACTTGCCAAGGCTCGTAGAGTGCTGAAGCTACTTCCTTGGAGACCAGCTCCCTCACTCCAGCCCGGCCAAGAGCTTGGGGACCAGGATTCCTAGTGGACACGTGGCCAGGGGGCAGTGAGACCACTGCACGCTGCAGGGACATGCAGGACAGCCCTGGGCTATAGCAGCTCACCTCTGCAGCCAGAAGGACACCTCAGAAACATTTCCAAGGGACGGGAGATGCTTTACTTTGAGTTTTGTATATATGAAAATTAATCCAATAACCCTACACATCAAAAGATTTTCTATATTTTCATTACAATACAGGAACAGGAGACCGGGCTTAGCATTTGGTTGACCTTTGAGGAAAAATTTCCGAGTGAGTATTTCACCGAACCCTTGCCCAGCGCTGAACATGCAAATTGCCATGGATGTGGTTTCACAGAATTGATAAAAATTAAACTGTTGTGGAACGCAGGATGTAAATACATCATTTTCAAATGAAACTGTCAAACATCTTGTTGTGGTGGTAAAAACCAAATCACTATGCAAAATGATAATACAAGAAAAGTCAATTGTATGTTTCTAATAATAAATGCTCTTGTGGCTTTTGAAGTCACAAAAAACTCTTGGCTGAATTGGAGCATTGATTTCTGTAGTTATTTATGTGCGGTTCCTATTAGAATTCTATTGAATTCCTTGAATGGTGAATGGAAGTGCTTTTGAAAACACACAAAAAACTGTTAAACAAGGGACAAAATAAATGGAGAGCCTAACATTGCCAAAAAAAGTTTCAAAAAGTCAACAGAACATTTCAACTTTTTTTTTTTAAAGTGCATGTAAGACGCTTTGGCGGAAATGATTAAGTCTAACTAAAAAACAATACATGAAATATATTTCCGTCACTCCTGAAGGGGAAGCACGAATGTCAGGATTTGCTTCTCAACTATTATTTCAAAAATTCTCGGCATACTCTTGAAATATGTTCTGCAGTAAAACGTGTATTTGTTATTAAGGAATTTTCAAGCATTATCACTCCAGCCTGCTGTCCGCTATGCACCAACATGAAGGTATTTTATTTAGCACGTGTACAGATGTATCTGACGTATGCAATATGCATTAGTTAGGTCATAGACCCTGAACCAATACACTTCTTAACTATAACCCCCTACTGATTTTAGGACACATTAGTTAATGTTTTATAATACGTGTTCATAACAATGATATTATCTGCAAGTACTGGAAATGCACCAAAGGCTTGGGCCTGGCATCCCTAATGCCTTCATTCATAAGCACTCATTACTTCTATGTCATTCTTAAGACACCTTGAAGCATTTTCAGGGCAGCTGGGTATGCTGGCAACTGGAAGGACATGGGTTATTTGAAAAGAAACCCCATCTACAGAAACGTTAGGCCTTCAAAGCATAATTTGTTTTCTATTAATTGTACACAGCAAAGTGGGCTTCAAACCCACTTCCATACTTTGGGAGCTACAATAAAAATAAAGCTGATTTGTTTCAGGAATAGTTAGTCAACACTTTTTTCATTTTAACTTAGACACACAATCATTATTAATAGAATAAACAGCCATGCTCTTCCTTTTTAACATTCCGCATTAAAGTCTGACAATGGATTATGTGTTTTATGTTAAATGTTATAAAAATGAATATATTTATGCATTGCCAAAAGAAAAAGGTTGACTGTTGCTTCTTTGGAACACTAATTATAGTCATTTAAGTTTGGAAAGCAGATTTTTAGAACGTGGCTTTCTGTTTACAACTGAAAAATACAATAGCACTAAGAAGGTCATCTTCAGAAACTTCTGTACTAATCTATCATTATTTTCACTGAAGATCACATCTGTTTGCTCATGAACTGCCAGCAGAAAGTAGTAAGGACTTCTGAAGAAATCTCATCACAGAACACTAACAACTTATACAGCCAGGAACTTAATTTGGAGCAACTTAGTATAAAAGCACTACTTGGCATACAATAGATGCAGTTTTTCTGTCTTTCCCATTTTCCTTGTGGCATCATAACTCTGCTGAACTATGGCAACTACTTCAATTTTCCAGAATCCATTGGCAACTTGCAGTTAGGCATTTTCTCCCTCCCATGACGATGTGATTTGCTATCACACAGTGCCCTCAGACGAGGGATGGATCTGTGGTGATACAGCACAGCCCCGACCTGCAGTTTGTTACAGACAACTGCTGGAGCACACGCAGTTGTCAGGGCACACCAGGTGCAGCAGAATGCAGAATGTATTCTGAGCGAATATGAAAGGCTGAAGTGGAAAATGACTTCTGCAGATACTAGGGGAACTACAATCAGAACAGTTAGAAATAATCAGTTTGTCTGGAAGACATAGGAAAAAATATTGTAAAGAGGTGAACTGAAAAATGCTTGAATTGTTATAATTTAGAAATGGAAGAAACCAGAGGTTTGAGAAAGCAGGAGCAGTTTTATTGGCAGTGGAAGTGCTACCAAGAGGTGGCTAAATGTTAACATCTGAAATTTCAGCTAATCAAGTTTCTCTTTCAAGCTAGTCTCACATACATTTCATTAGTATAATTCCTACAAAGCACTTTTATTTCTGTTTTCTCAAGGCCGCGTGTGTGTTCTCAAAGCCAAAGAAGTTATTATCTACATCACCTTTTTTTTTCCTACATCATGTTTTGTGTTTTTTCTTAATGAAAATCCTTCTGCGGAAAATGTCTAGCATTAATGAGCTGCACATATAGCTTTCCTGTAAAAGGCAGAACATATGCGATGGGGGGACAGCGACACAACACCAGGATCATAAAAAGGAGCAATGCCTCTGCTGGTAACTAAAACTGAGTATTTTAATTGCTTGCTTCGGTTTTATTAAATAGCTTACAGCCATCTAGAGAATTTCTAATCTTTCATTTAATTAATCTCAAGAATGAAGTTCTCCTGTAGGAATTTCCTCTTAGAGGGTTTTTTGTCAGATGTTAATTTTCAGCCTATTTTTTTTTAGTCTTCTCCAGAGGAACCCTGTTCCAAGTGTAACTGTATATACCGCAGTGGTTACCCAGGCCTCGTTTTCTTATTGTATCTATTTTAGCCTTTAGTGTGGCATGGTTTTGAAAAGCAGAGATATTTTAATTAATGTATTTAATGCATCTATTATTCAATCCAGTAAATTTTACGTAGCTGTTGAGAAATTAGAAGAGAATCCAGCCCCTGCAAGCACAGGGACTGCGAGAAGCCAGAAACTGTTTGAAAAACGACCACAGTGAGCATCCGCAGCCTCCTGCCTCTCGCACAGTCACCAAACGTGCTCCCCCCAGCTGATCTAAGAGCTGGCGAACAAATGACTCAAATCCATAGTAGGTGCCGGGGGAACAGATGACAGTATCACCAGTGCCTTACATCTCTAAGGTAAGAGTAGATCTCTTAAGGGAAAATGCCAGAAGCATTGTAAGCAGGTCAGGACATGCAGAAAAGCACAGCAAAAGCCAAGTAAGTTTTTCTGAGAAAATCACCAAAATTAAATTATTTCTTGATAGGAAGACAGGAAGTTTAAAAAGTTCAAGATACTTCCTAAGTGGATGGTTTGTATAGCTAGTATGGTCTATTTCAATTCATATAATGAAAAATAGGAGTAAAAGATTAATAGTGAAAGGTTATTTTTACTCTTACCACCATTAGTGCTCTATCCCTCCTTACCCAGTTGCATATTGAGAACTTGAGAAGAAACTCTAGCAGCATAACCAGAAGTCATTGTATTTGCCATACACAGAAACACCCAAATCACTGACGTCTAACCAAGATCACAGGAACAAAAGAAGCAACAAAATGCTCAAAAAAATTTTGGAAGTAGGAGCCAATCGTGCAGCAGATTGATCTGTTCCACTGTAATACCACTTCTGGGTTTCAGTTTCCACCTCCTGTGGTTGTGCAAACCGCAGTTACTTCAGCAGAAGCCTCCCATGAGGTAATGAGATTTGTTGATATTAAACAAAAAATATATTCCCTTTTCCTTTTTAATTGTGTTTTCCTAAACCTTATAGCTTCCATAAGCGCTGCAGGAAAGCTGTCCTTCCCAGTTTCCCCTCTCCCCTGTTTTTTATCCAGGCTCAGACAAGGCGATACCTTCTCTTCAGCTTTAAGGATGTAGCCACAGTTTCAGCTTCCAAGCAGCTCTTCTTAACACACATTACATCTGGAAGGTCCTTCGAAACATTAGATTAGAAGAGATGCACTCCACCTAAAGCACATGCATCCAGACGAGCTAGCAGGATGCCTGCAATATCTTCCTGCAGAGCCAACCCACAAACCTAAATCGTACTAAGTGGGGAATTATTTGCAGATTAGGATTCCCGAGACTAACCTACACTCTCATTTGCACACAAGTAGTAAAACAGACTGCGGCATCAATCATAACAGCAACCTGCCTCCCCCAAAAACCTGAAAACCTCTTCCAAGGAAAGCTTTAATAGAAGCTCACAGCTTGGAAGTTACAGGCCACAGTGATTTGAAATGCATATGCCAAGTGTTAAAACTTAATTTTTGAGAAGTCAAACTAAATAATACACTTCCCTTTTCCTGAAGAACATCTTCTCTAAATAAGAGCACCACACAAACTCAGTAACACATGTTAAGAACAGCACTGATGCTGCACGCAGCTTACGGACACGACACAGAAGTGGCCAATGCACAACCTGCATGGGAGAAAACGACCTCGAAGGCAAGGCTGTGGGCCACCAGCAGCACCGGTCATCTGCCCCCACTCCTGCTTTGGAAGATGAAAAATGTCATGGTACTGTTTCAGATGGCACTAAGAGCTTGTTGCAAGCATCACCGCAGACAAGCACAAAGTGACAGATGTTCGCTTTAACTCTCTTCAAAGCCAAGCTGCCAAGGAAAAACTGCAGGTCCCCCTCTACCCACCCCTCAACCCTCCCCACCCACAAAAAAAAAATTATGAATTCACTACAAGGTTAGTGAAAAAATCAGTTTTGCCATGGGGATTTTCCTCACAAGTGACATCATTCTGTTTCTTAAAGCAAAAGCATCAAGTCACTGGTGTGAGATCTGGGAAGCATCTTTTCCTGACCCTAGAGAAGGGAATCCCATTTTGGTTTATCACTTTTCCTTGGAGTGACTTTTAAAGGTCTTGTTTTTTTCTAGAAGTAACTTTTCACCTTACAACAAACACATTTCTCAGACTTGTAATAATATACTGACAAACCACCACCAGGAAACTGCCTTTTAGCACATTCAGACAAAAAACGTTAACCTGGGAGTCCAGAGAACATTATTAGTGACTGCTGCATTCCTGTGCGCCCTTCCTGAAAAGGTTCCCAGCCTGAGGAGACAGAGGCAGGAACCAAACCTCTAGTACGTTTCAGTCAAGTTAGTTCAGTGCTGGCTCTCTACTGGCACAGACAAGAGGGGGCACAAGCTTCTGGTATGGCACGCTTGAATATATTCCTAAAAATAAATAAATAAATATCAGCAGCTTTCCAGTGCATCAAATCCTGGCTATTGACTTTGCTTAACTGTTTTGCAAATACCACCTTCTGCTGCAAAAAGAAAACAGAGGAATCTTGCTTGTTAACCTTCTTCTAAGACCAAGTATGTTAGCACATCTCTCCCAGACAAAGGAGCCCCAGCAGGCCCTTATCTTTTACCAGCTGCTGCTTTGGTTTACATGGAGAGCTATCTGCTGCAGATACAGTTTCAATTTTTGGTTTTAATGACTGATGCCATTTTAAAAATAATAACAGCAACACAACCACAAACTGAAAAAAAAAAAAAAAAAAAAAAAGATAAGTCTTATCTGAGAATATTTTTCTGATCTGAGAAAAAAATTGTAACTTTCATTACTCAGTTTCAGGGCTGCACTGACAGAGGCCTTTTTCCACGCCTGTCCTTTGCAAGAGAAACACAACATTGTTTGGGGGATTAGTTACTGTTTTGCTTGTAGGGCAGGGAGATGGTGGTACGCAAGTGCAATGAAATGGCCAAAGCACTCAGAAAGTTCTTAAATGCCATTCAGCTTCCTTAGATGTTAATAGTCCTTTAGAGCCAAGTAAGTAAGGAACGTATGTTTAACCCATACACAGTTAATGGACATAAACCCAAATCAATTGACATTGTTACTCCTAATAAATTTTACTCCACAGAAGTAATGCTAAGAGCTTACTTTTAAATGAATTTTAAAATAGCTTATGAAAACTACCACAAAATAGCAAAATTACATGTAAGTAAGGCCTCCAGACTGGAGCAACATCCCAAAAGCAGCACATTAGAAGAAAGGTTTCCGCATTAAAATCAAAATCACTAAGTATTTGGTAACCAAAAAAATAAAAAATAAAAAAGTTGAGAAGATACTGAAGATACTGGAATATCCTCCTTCATTCTAATAAACACAATTCTAAATTTCAAAACTATATGTATGAAAACATGAATCCCTGCTAGCAACACATTTGGTTTTCATGTGAAGGTCTGGGCTTTGGTCACGCAGAGTAATTCAGTCGTTCTCTCAGGCAGTTAACCCCAGGGAAGTTAAGGGAAGCCTGAAAGGAAATGTGAGAACACACATGCTCTAAGGGTGTTATCAATTTTATTTATCTCTTATCTCTCACGGATGGCCTGAGAACTCTTAACCAGCAACTGCATTTCAATCTCCAATTGGTGAAAATATTTCCTAAAGCACTCTTCATTAAAGAGCGTAAGTACTTATAATTAAGTGACAGTTTATTTATAAATGGATATTAGCTATTTCTCCCTTTCTCGTGGAACTGCAGAGATGGCAGTATCTCATAAGCCACTCACAGAGACTTGCATTTATCATTCAACAGTCGCCTTTAACTTGTCCAAAAAGCAATTGCAGTGCAAGACAAAGGAGCATGCAAACAGAGGTCTAATTGCATCACCTATTTCTTCTTCCAAGGTGCAAAAGCTGAGGAAAGTAAAAGCTGGTTGAACTCCCACATTTCAAACAAAAATCCATTTAGTTATGCCTGTCTGATTTACCTGAGTAACTATTTGCCTACAAGCTGTAATGCTCTGTAGGACACGCTGGGCCACAGCACACACAATCAGCACAGACTTGAGCTGAGTAACACAGACCACTGCAAAACGGCCACGTTCCTGTGAACTGCATCTGGGCATCTCAGCCTTGTATGGCGACATGTCAGTGAGACTTCTGTGAGCACAGTAACTACTGTGTGCCTGAAGAAATCATGGTATAAGTGATAAGCAGCAAGAGTTTCCTAATAATTGTGAAATTCTCCAAACTGGGAAAGGAGATTCTGCTATGTAATTCTGTGACAAAACATAGCAGAGATTACTTCCAGAAAATTTTAAAATCTTGGAAATTAAAAAGGCTTTCAGAAGCCTACACAGAACTATTTTGTGCTATTTCAATGGATTACAAGTCCTCGAGGAAAAACAGCTTCTGTTCCCAAATGAGCATATATGAACAGCTGGCCCAGACAGCAAGAGCTGCTGTTACGTTACCACGCCGCTCTCCTCCTGGGTCTGCCTTCTGCCCAAACCATCCTCCCCTTCCCTTTTTCTCCTACCTTCACAGTTCCTTCTTCCCACTACAAACAGGCCCGCAGTATACATGCACGCAAACCATTTTTACAGTTGTTTAGGCTGGATCACAATGAAACTCAGGAGAATTTTGCCTGGCCATTTTATGGAAAGTGACAGCACCAGAGTGAAAGCGAGGTATTAAAAAAAAAAAAAAAAAAAAAGACGCACAGTCAACCATCTGCTGAAAGATTCTCTTGTTTGACCATTTTTATAATTGGTGAGAATGGAAGTGAGGTGACACAAAAACAGGATGTGAAGGCATGGGATTCATGTGATCTTGTACCAAATTTAAACCCAGACTGGCCGGGGGGCGGGGGAGCAGAGGAGGGATGAGGCAGAATCCCGATGTACCAGAGGATCTAGCTAATGGCAGCGTGAAGACCTAGGAAAACAGGCCACAGAAACTCACTGTTTAGCAGTTTCAGAAAAATAATCTAATGGTGACTTCAGTGCCAAACGAAACGTGGCATGTGACTATTTGTTTTGATTGCTTAGATAAACTAAAGAGTTAGCACAGAATTTTTAGTCCATCATAATTGTCAAAAGACCCTTAACGCAATCCCTTTACCTCATCCAACCGTCTGAAATGCCACCAGCAAGCCATTCTAGCTTTCTTTCCTAGGCACAGGTTAGCTTTCAGGACCAAGCACACCATCCTGGTATCCTCCCTTCCACTATTTTCAAAGTTGCAACCTCCACTCAGTTTTCCAGAATACGCTTGTACAACAGACAGTCCACTTTTTACACGTAAGCACAAAACAACGCACAAAAAATTTCCACATCCATTCAGCAACACTTTAATAAAACAACCCGCCAAGGATAACAAGGCCCCAGAGGGACACAGCCCCCAAATACTGATCAGGATCTTCCTGATCAGATAAAACAGGCAAGCAAGTTCAAAGAAAATATTTCATTTTCACAAAATCACCCTGCCACGCACTCACATTCAGCTGTTATTCGGGGTGCCAACCATGTAGCTCTTTGCAAGCACTGAAGCCTGTACGACGTGCCACACAAACACGGAGGTTAACAACAAAACACACAAAACATTCACACGCAGCAAATGTTCTCGATAAACATCGGCCTCGTGCCTCCAGAGCCAGTGGTTAAGCTTCAGTTCCTGCTGCGAGCTGGGGGTAGGTGGATCCTTCTGCCCAAACAGGGGGCACTGCAGGAACAGAGCCAAAATGATGTGCCCTGGGTATTGGCTTACCATATATTCAAAATATGCTAATGGCACTGACATGTAAATAGCACTTAATGAACTCTGTCCGCTAATAGAGAGTTCGGCCACTCAACGGAGCAACTAGCATTACTCCTAAGATCACAGGATTTTGCTTTTATTCGGGGCTTTGACAAACGTAGCTGCTAATAATCAGCCACTCGTTCTGCTCGCAGAAAAACAGGGCAGACTTAACTTTCCTGCGACGACACTGTAAGCACACCCAACCCCGACAGTATTTTTAGCAAGGGTGTTCAATCAATACTGCTATGTACAACCTCAACAGGGCTTCTGCAGGACAACAGAATTATAAAGCATGGCAGCAAATAAGACATTTCATGGAAAATTGTAATTAACAAGAAAAAAAAACACCACTAAACTAAACCCTAAGGAGGTGAATCTGATTTCAAAAAAACTTAACAGCAGACGAAAAGAAAACGCACTAAAAGGTAAAATATTACAACATTTCTGCTTTTGATGGAAACATGTTCATATTTCAATGTTTGCTTTAGTTTAAAAAAAAAGGAACAAAAATCTAAAAATACATAGAAGCTGTAATGACAACAAAGTTATCTTCAAAAAATCAGACCCACAGTTACATTTCTGAGCTTATAAAGCAAAAACGTGCCTGGGAAATGTGTAGAAACACACGTAGGTATTTGTAAGCTTATCACTCAGAATAATATTTTATCAACATGGTGCAAACCTGAGGTGTATGCCAATATGTAAAAATAACTTTTTAGGTCAGCGAAGCAAGAAATCCATTGTCAAGAAAATGGCATCCATAAGATTACGATACTGAATATTTTATATTTAGGCAACGAACTGGAAAGCTCTCCCTCGATATAGCCGTCTATTAAGATGACGTTTTTACCGGTTTTAATCTCCCCGGTGTGCTCCTGCAGCCCATATTTATAACGTAACGAGCTCATAAATGCCTGCATGTGTGCGAGCACACCCGGGGAGCTCCCAGCGATGCCGGCAGCAGCCGGGCGGCCACAAGCCCCCGGTGCCATCCAGCCGAGTTGAGCTCAGGGGCGAGCGATACCCGCAGCTGGGAAAATGCATGTGCAGGCTACCGGCTAACAAACGACGGTTCAGCTGCGAGCCATTAGCACTTCTGTAATACACCAGCGACACGAATATTTTCCGTGTCACGGTTTAAATAAAAAAAATAAATAAATAAAACGCTGGAATCGGGGAGGCTCAGCACAAAGTTCACCCGCATGTGCTCTCCCCATCCGATCCGCACGCTCTCGGCGCCGGTGGGCGCGCTTCACCCACGCCGGCAGAGCGAGCTGAGCTGAGCTGAGCTCCGGGAGGGTTTTTTTTTTTTTGGGTAGGGGCCGGCTCTCCCTCCCCAAACCTCGCACGGCAGCAGCCGAGAGGCACCAGCCCCAGGTGCGCGGTGGCCGGGGAGCCCCAGGCGGTTACACAAGCGGGCAGGAGAGCACCGAGAGCCCCCCGGGGGGGGGACCCGCCGCCTGCCCAGCGCCGCTCCAGCCCCTTCTCCCCGGCCACAGCCAGGGCAACGTGCGAGTGCCTGGGGAGAAGCGCACGGCCGCCAACTTTCCCCTCCGACCTGCCGCAAACCAACCCTACGCCCCCCTCGGGACCCCCCCCACAGCCGGGTTTCGCCCCAAAACCCCCCTCCGAGGGGGATCACGGCCCCCCCAACCCCTCCCCGCCCCCTTACCTTCATATAACAGCCACGTCCTTGCCGATGGAGCGGGGGAAGACGCGGTGGGGGGGCGGGGGGGGGGGGCGGCCGCGGGAGCGCGGAGGGGAGAGGCGCGGGGGCTGCGCTCGCCGCTGCCGCCCCGCGACCCCCCGCGCGCGCGCGCGCCCGTGCCCGTGCCCGCGCGCGCAGCAGGCGGGGGCGCGCCCGGGGCCGCGCTCGGGGCCGGCCCCGCCCCTCCTCGCCTCGCCTCTCCTCGCCGCGCCCGCCCCCCCCCCCCTCCCTTTTTTTTCCGCCTCGACACCGCCCCTCAGTCCCCCCGCAGCGCCCGGCCCGGCCGCGGCCTCGGCGGCAGCGGGGCCCGCATCGTACTGCGGCGGCTGGGCCGAGGGGAAAAGGGCTGGAGGAGGAGGAGGAGGGGGGAGGAAGGCGGCGGAGCCCCCTCCGGCTCCTCTCCCGCCCCTCCCTCCCCGTTCTCCTCACAGCTGAGCAGCCGGCGGGGCCGCGGCTGCCCCCTCGCAGCCCTCACACGGGGCACGGCGCCGCCTGACGCCCGGCGGCCCGGGGGGGAGCAGGGGGAGGAACGGCGCCGCCTCCCCGCCTGCGCCCGCCTCACGCGGGCGGCAGCAGCAGCCTAGCAACCAACATGGCGGCCGCGCCGGCACCCGGCGGCGGGCTGGAAGCGGTCGGGGGAGCGCGGAAAACGTCGCGAGAGGGATACTTGGCACCGCCCCCCCGTTGAGGTGGGAGGCAGGGAGTGCGGCTCGTAGCCTGATTGGATGGATGTGCTGTCAATCAAAGGATGGGGGCGGTGGATTGGCTGTCTGAGCTGTCAGTCACGCCGAGCGGAGCGGGTCGGGCCGCAGCGCTCAGCGGGCTCGGGGCGGCTGTGGCAGGGGCTGTGAGGGGAGGGTTGGCTGCGCGGCGGCGGGTGGCAGCCGCTGCCCTTACATAATCCCGAGTTACTATTCCGAACCCCGAATTATTAAAGTACAGCCGTTCATAATCAGCCCTCGACACGCAGAATAACGCGGCTGGGAAGGAGTTCTGGGCTCTCACAACCCCCCACGCAGCAGATGCAGGATGACGCTGAGGCAGCTCGCACAGCTCCTTACTCGGAGGCTTTCTGAAGTGTCACTCCGCTGGTGTTTGGAAACCTGCTTCCAGCCTAAATTTGTTCACGGCCATATGACAGCCATTTGTGCCAGCCTTGCTCCTCTGCTTAAATAGCCTCTGGGTGGTGGTTACCCCCGGTTTGCTTTCACAGGCCATACAGCTTCGTTCTGCTAGGCTGAATAACCCACCCAGCCTCTTGGCCTCCTCCATCTGTGTGAGTGTTGGGGCACACAGCATCACCTCACAGCATCGCCTCGCTGAGCTCTCCTCTCACAGGACCACGTTGAATGAATCAGGGTGGAAGAGAGTTTGGGGAAGGCAGTCAAGCAGGAATGCTAGACAATGCACAATCTGCGAAGCACGTTTAACTAACAGACTTTTCAAAGACTGTTACTGGAAAACACTTAGAAATTGCTCTTGTTTAAACTTTGTTAATGAAAGTCCATAAATAAAATTACCAAGTTTGAAGTGTAAACAGTTGTCCTGGACTGAACGAATTCCCAGGCGGACGTCATAAAGGCCGTGGAATGACACACACAGCATCAGTAATGCCATTCCTTATTGTGTCTTGCTCCAGCTCCGCTTGAACATTTCCGTAGTTATATTGACAAACTCATTGTGCTTGTATCCAGAGACATCCAATAACTGAGTTCTGCATTTCTGAAATGCTGCCAGCCTCTCCAGCAGTGGATGAAATACGTTCTTCTGTGCATTACAGAGAGCCGTAGCTGCAGAGTTGCCTTGGTTTCCTGATAATTCACTTTCAGATCATGATGAATTTATTCACAAGTTGCATAGATACATTTTAATCCGTTTGCACATAAGCTTCAAAGTGTGCCTCTCACGTTTTCGCATAATTTTCTTTACTTGTGCCTGGATTATGTCAAACATACTGTTACCTTCAGTTTGAAAATAACAACAATTAATATTTTATACAGTGTAATAAAGAAACAATCCAAACCACTCAATGTGACTGTAGAACCTCACAACGTTTATTTAGCAACTGTAACCGTAAGCTGTTATGAAAGGATATGTTTTCCTAATCTGACACAAAATTGGTGAGACATACAGATATTAAAGGCTAGACACTTCAAAGCTGTTTCCTCACAATACCTTATTAGCCCCATAATTCATTGTTTACAGAAGGCTTGATTCAAAGCCCTAAATACCACACAGTGGAAGATTCCCACTGTGTGCTCAGGTCAGGCCTACATTGCAAGAGTTCTGAATGCTTTAAAAATAGATATTGAGACAAAGTTCTCCAGCTCGTGATCTTACAACACAAATGGAGCAAAATTGCACTGCAGGATACTTGTGTACAGACATTGCTCTGGCCTTATAACGTGGACTTCAGCATAAGCAGCAGAGAACTTAACTTTGCAGAGTTGTGATTTGTTGTAGGTTAAACACAGAGTGACCACCTCTCAGAATTATGAATGAAAGAGAGAAAGCAAACTGAAATGTGACTCTGTCATTATTTACCAGAAAGGGAACACGTTCCTTTCATATGTAAAAACTGCATTCAGCTCACTTCTCTTTCAGTAGCAGCTCCTTTATGTAAGAGCAAGTTTTCGGCTACAGTCTGCCTGCCTGCAGAAGCCATGAAAGCTGCCTTTTGCATAGCTAGGTCACATAGCATGAGCTTAATATTCACACTTGTGCATGGGGATTTATCTCTATTGTCGCTGATACCTTTCGGAGGGGATATGTTATCTTCACGAGTACTAACGTACTGCTAGGAAAACACAAGTATCTGTGTTTTAAACTAGTATCTAAACTGTTTTGTAGAAGTTAAATCTCACAGCTCTGGTATAAGTGTAGGAACAAACAAAAGATTCTATTTTCCTAATAGATCTGTGATATGTGTTTGTGCCAACAACCTTATTACTAATGCAGGACTTGCCAACCAAGCTGGGATAATTTATGTGAGAGAAACATATATTAAAAATGTGAATGGGATTTTAAACCTCTCACTGAAATACCATGCAAACTGCTTTGTTGCCAAGCTGACATACTTAAACACTGCATTAAAGCAATTCAAGATGAATGGCTCTCACCACAGGTGGAGGTTAGCTGGGAAAGGGGCAGGACACAAGGCACTTAACACTAAGAGCAAGCATAATGTATGTTTAATAGCAGATACATTTTCTACAAGGAGGGATCCTGATTCAGCAAAACACTTAGGTGCCTTGCTTACTGGAACTTAAGGGGCGCGGGCACAGCCCTAAATCCAGATTGGCCAAATCGCACGTGGAGCGTGCCATTGACGTGTGAACAGCAGGCAAGCTGGTGCTTGAACATGGCCTTGGGATCACTCTTAAAATGTGGTAGGGTCATAAATACTGAGAGTGCTTGTTCAGCAATGTGCTATGTAAGCTGTGGGGACAGAACCCGTTCGTTGTTTGGGGCAGGGACCAACTTTCACTTCACATTTGTGCAATACCTGGCGCAATACGGCTCCACAACGTGAGCTGCTACAATACTGCGTAATAATAATCTGTGCTAATAAGCTTGCTACAGCTGTTGTGCAGTTTGGGAGCTGTCTGAATTTCTCTTTAAAATATATTTAAAAGATAACCCTCTAGGAATACGCGGACTGAGAATGAAAGCTGAAGGAAATGTAAATAGATACAGTCCCTGGGCCACATTTTGCCAAGTCCTTTTTCCTCCTTCCAGCCCTCACCAAACTCCCCCGCCTTCACCATGCATTGAAGTACCCCAAGACTGCATTTTTAGATACCCACTGCAAATACCTGAGCCTTTTGTGAATGTCGTCTGTGCACTCGCTTGTGGAATACTGTTATTTTCTGCTTCTGTCCAAAAGACGAATAGCATACACTCTGGCGAGTTAAATATAAAACCATAATAAAGCAGGCCAAAAAATATTTTGAAGCATAAAAACTTTTCCAAATACATCAAGAACAGGAGAACTGCCAGGGAACATGAGGAACCAGCAAGCATCAGGTATAACAGGAGCATTCAAGAAACCCACAGGATAAAATCAAAGTAGGATTTTTCTGCCGTTGTTCGTTATGGTGGAGTCTGAGGTAATTACTACAACAAAACCTTTGAAAGGGTGAAGTCAGAAAAAAAGTTCCCAAACTCTGGTATCCTCGTAAGAGATTTCAGAGCCACCCCCAGCACACTGTATTATTAGTTGTGTTTTGTAATTGGCAGTTCGGAGTGAAGTCTGTGCTGGAGGAAAGAAGCACTGACATACCCATACCAGCTTTTGGGAAAGGCTTTAGGGAAAAGCTAGAAGCGACAGACCAGTCAGGCTAACACATGGTTCATTACCATATAATGGAAAGAGCTGGAAACTGCGGCTTTGTTAGAGTGCTTTGAAAACGTCAGCAAACTTTGATAAAGGGGGCTGGTTTATACAGGCTTTGTATAAACATTGGGACCTCGGAGTCCTTCTCAGCCACAGTCCAACTCCCTGTTGGAAGAGGACCAAGTACATATCATCCTCTGTCGTCTCCTGCCTCCGCTCCTTCTCTTCCCAGATTGCCTTTGCCCTCAGTCTGATTTCCACAGAAAGGAAATCCAAATGTATGGGACAGAGGGGAGGCACAGTGTGTTCCAGGGATCTTCCCTGCCCAAGCAATAAGGGGACTCTACACATGACATGAAGAACATTTAACATGCAGCCCAGATTAAGCAATAATGTATATAGGTTGCCCAAAGCATTTTTATAAAGCGTAAGAGAGGAACTCCTTTTGTGATTAGTAACTGCGTTGAAAGAGAAGGGTAAATGATCACAAAGGGGAGCAACCAGTGTGATTCCCAGGGGACCCATGCTTTAAAACATGTTCACAAAGGGTAAATGTAATAGGATTGAACAGTGAGATAACATTTTCTGGTGATTCACGATTATTTAGGATAACTAAAACCAAGACTGCAACACGGCAGTCACTAAATTAGTTTGCATCAGTTAGCAAGGTATTTTGGAGTCACTGTGGTTAGTTTTCTGAAAATGTTATCTCAGTGGTGGTCAAAGAGGCAGTTCAGACTGATAGAGAAAGAAGAGAATTAAAAAGCAAACATAAAACATAATGCTACTCCATAAACCCTCAGGAAGTACATTCTTCCCTTACATACTACTCAAAGTTCTGCACCTCAACATGCAGAAGCCTCTTAAGCAGTAGAAAAACATAAGAAAAGACAGATAAAAGAGTGACTGGGTTATCAGAAAGACTGAGCACCTCCTGAGTAAGGCAGATCAGGTACCACAGGATTACCTAGAAAATAGATGACAACTGGGAGATATAACACAGATATCGGAAATCGTGACTGACACAGGAGAGGTGAACAGGGAACAATTACTCTTTTCTTACAAGAATTCAGATTAATCTCATAATACTTTTTTTCAGATGGAGGTGTAAAACAAACAGAACGAAGTACTATTTAAACAACATCTGCTTAATTTTGCTAATGCATTGCAATGAGATATTTAAGGTGCCAAAAATATTAAGGGCTGCGAGAAGTAACTAGACAAATTAATGGGAGAAAAGGCTGCTTTGCAGAGAGGTGGACTTAGCCTTCAATACTGTTCTTAGATCACCAGAAATTGAGATGATAAATAGGAAGAAAAATGAAGCTGTAACTGCTGTGTCCTTATATTTCTGCTGCAAGGTGTATGCTCGTGCTCTTTACCAAATACAGGGTGCCAGGTCATCTGGTTCTTTGGAGTGACTCAGTTCAGCCTTTCTCGTATTACAGCTGGGACAGAACGACATCTGTCTCAGACCTTTTGCTTCCTAGCATATCCCTGAATGTGGGTATTGAACATGAGAAAGCCTGATAAAACATTGTAGTGAAAGAAACTTCTAATGAACACTTTTAGAACCTTCAAAGGCATTTGATCAAAGTTTTGAGATGAGATCCATAACAATCTTATTTTAGGCAAACTACTTTAACAGAGTTAAAGCCAAAAATGACCATTTTGTTAGACCACCAGTTTGATTTAGCCCAAAGAACCTCACCCAGTAATTTCAGCAGCAAGCCTATAACTTTGGTTTGAGCTATGCTGTGTTTTAAAATAGCTTTTGCCTTTTCTAGGTCCATCAGTAAACCATCTAGCTGCAGATTGCCACCAAAGCCTCCCGGCTTTGCAACTTGTCAGAAAATTTCTGGAATATTGGAGAGGAGAGAAAGAAACATTCAGAAAGCAAAGGATTATGGGCTCAATTTGTAAGGAATTAGCTCAATTCTGCTATTGATTTCTTTGCATAGTGACCAAAAAAAAAAAAAAAAAAAAGAGTATTCTGAAATGAGCAACTCAGACATGCTGATTCCAGGTCCACAGGTTTTAGTTTTTTCCTTTTTCTTTCTCTGAGTTCTTTATTGAGAAATTCCAGACCTGGATCTGGCTGAACTCTAGGTAACTTTCAGGAATTTGAGATGGTTTTCTTTCAGAACTAAACATTACAGGGCAGCGACTCCTGTAAGGATGGCGTGCGAGCCCAGGGTGCTGCACTGGGTGCTCAATGCTATTTGCATTTCTGTCGCTAAGATTTCCACTTCCGAGCAAAGGCCACAGGATTTTACCCTGTAAGTTGAGGCAGCCCGGGTAGATAAGGAATACACATTGCACCTTTGTAAAGAAGCTGCTTTTGTTGGTTTTATGTCCTTACTCTGAAAGGAAAGCACTGGAATGAGCTCAGGCTTCCAGATGGGCAGTTTTCACTTTTCAGCTCAGTTGCAAGTAAGACATCGGGAAATCTCTTGAAAAACAGAAATACATCTAAAAGAGGGGCAGGGAAAATGGCTGCTGGGTCATCCCTTCACGTTTTATTGTTAGAAAAAACACTGCAGTGTTCGGTTTCTTTGGCCTTTTGCAGGCGCCTTTACGAAAGTTTGCACAGAAGTACTCACTCATCTGAAGCACAGAGGAGACCATATGTCACCTCTCGCTGCTCGGCAGTTTCACAGTTGAGGTTTTGAGGTCTACATTGTCTGCCAACAGCGAGCACCAGTGAAAGGCTGATGGTAAACCATAGCCAGAAATGCAACTCCAGTCCTAAAAGCGTTTTTCTTTGCTGCAGTGTAACGTGACATATTTCAAAAGTAAATGTTTTCTACAAGTTAATGTCTCTAAAGAGAAAAATAAAAGAGTGTTTATTGATGGTTGTGGTTTGCTTTTACCTTGCATTAATGATCTACTTCCATGTACAGTACAGAAAACAGCCAAATTTGACCTTTCCTAAGACACAAAAGACAGCACAGCAGCAATTCAGCTAAACAAAGCGTATGTGCAAACTGCTTCCTGGTACACCCACATTCTGGCCCCACTACAAAGTAATTAAAATTGTCAAGAGAGATTTTGACCGGTTAAGTTCTTCCAGGAACTGTACAGCTCGTTCTGAATTCTCGATTCATAGAACGTTCACTTTCTGGCTTACTGAAGTAGTCCCAAAGTTCACATTATAAATAGCAAAAATTATTAGAAGGCTTGGACTGATGGTATAGGAATTAGCCAGGCTAATTATAATAAAAAGCATCATCACTTACACAAAATTCAGCTCTCTGCATTTTCTAATTGAGTGAAAAAAAATATTTTCAGATCAAGACTGCAAAAAGGTTGTGTGTGTTCCTTTTGATTTAAAAATACATGTAAACTAAAAATAGCACAGATGACATCGCCCCTCAGAAACAGCCAGCAAACATGATGGGACCAGAGAGCCGATGGAAATTTTCAAACAATTTGACTGCTGTTAACTGGGTAAAGCCACGAAAAGATGCTTCAGCACTGGCACAGTGACGGCTTCTGGGTTAGTTGGGAAGCAGAGGCATGGAGGAGCCAGCAGTGACATGTCAGCCCTGTTGACTATAGCCAAATTAAAAATGATAACAGCACTGCAGTGCATTTACACTGCTATTCTACCTGCACCTATCTCGCTCAACCACAAAGGGACCACACACTGAGGACACGGTGGCTCGTTCCTTCATCTCTCCAGTGACACCAGCATTGAGGCTTCCAATTAGTTCCAATTTTAATGTGGCTTTTATCTGATCTGAACTCTCCATTCTTACAGCAGCTCTCTAATGTTGCCCACAGCTCATGAAATTTGCTTATTATCTACGAATCTTAGCTTTCATGTGTTATTGTTTTGAGCAGTCATAGTAGAGATGATAAGAATAATTATGACGTTTCTAGTCATAATAGTAGTGAGGACTTGGAAATAAGAAAGTTGAAAAACTCAGAAAAAAAAAACAGAATGCAGATTAAAATGCAAATATATTTTGTACTTGAAAATTTGGGAACAAACTCCTCTTTGAATGCTTGGCTTTGGCTGGTCCTCCCAAGCCGCCTTTAGGATAGCTGAAAGCACACAAGAAATTTGTCTCCATACACAAAGTAAAAATCTGGGGCTTGTTTCTCCAGATCCAGCCACCATCACTGGCTGGACTGTGGATAAATTTTGCATGGTGGTGTCTGCTGCTCTTTCCTATGCTCTCAGAAAACAGGAACAGGGATACCATAGCAGTTCAGAGAAAGCAGAAAACATCAAGTAAATAGGGGCTGATCTGTGACTGGGATCGAGCTGAAAGGCACTTTGAGAGATGAGCCTGGCTCAAGCAAGGGCAGCAGCCGCAGCCACACTCCTTGCACCAAGACAGGTCAATGAGAGTCCTCCCATCATCTTCACCATCTTGCGTAGAAGATTTAGCAAGGGAAATACAGAATGGGTAACCCTCAAACCTCCTGCTACATATAGGTGGTGCCACCAGGCTGGTACAGATGCTTCTGTGATTCAGTGGCAGCATACCGAGTCCTGGTGAACTGCAAGGAAATTGCATCTCTGATCATTTTGGAATAATCACAGCATACTCTGGAGCTACCCTTAATGAGGCACATATTTACCATCCACTTTGTATTTCTGCCCAAGGCAGCATATTTCCATGCCATATCGTAAGGAACTGGCTCCGCAACCCCATCATTAATTTCAGAGCCGTATCCCTTCTGCAGCAGTGGTGCTTCTGGAGGACTCTCCACCATCAGCTGTGCCTAGAGGCAGATCCTGGTGTATGGATTTGTGCTCCCTTTGTTCACCTCCCCATGCAACAGCACAGACATTATGCACATGAAAAAGTCCCAATAAAATCTGAATAAAATAATTAAAAACAAGCCTCCTCTTATTTACTCTAAGTTCCCAGCTATTGAAAATGAATCTTTCTTCTTTTCTTTGCCACAAACCTTCTACTCTTAATTTGTTTGTAAACAGGATACAATCATGATATTCATAATAATAATAATAATAATAATAAAGTAAAATGTTAAAAGAATATCTCTGAGCTATAAACTTTGTGTGAATAATTACATGTAGGACCCCAATTTTCAGCACCTGATGAGATTTGGTATGTCTCAAAAGCCTATTGGGAAAAAAATCCAATCCTCTGGAAAGACAGCGAGACCAAGCAAGCCCTGCTTCATTCACACACAGAGACCCTCTCGTGCTGAATCCCCGCCAGGGTACCATCCTGCTCCGCTGGAGTACAAGCCCCTCATTTTACCCCATGAACTGCAGCCACTTCAGAGTAACCCTTGAGGTGTTTTTCTGGGTGATTTCGGGCAGTGACTGTTTGCTCCTTGCTCAGCAGTGGTTCACATTTTCCTCCCTGCACTGTGCAAGGGTTAACAGCACGTGTCTGCTTTCGTTTTTTCTGTTATTTACCCTTTCTCCACTAGATGCTACACTGAGACCATCAAACATTTATTGAGTCAAATAACATAAATTTGACGACTCGGCACAGAATAAAGTGTTTAAAACAAAGCAGTGATAGCATTGCTCTGTGTATCTGCATGGTGTGAAGATGAGACTAATGTGTCTCCCACTGGAGTAACTGCACTGGCTTCATCCAGCATCTTACTTGGAGCTGCGTGGCAGAGGGATAAGGCAAGTCTGCTCCAACTGCTGTTATTACTCATGTGCACCTGTACCAGGGAATTACCTAAGGTATGAAATGGTATACCAAGAGCATGCCACAAAATCTCAAATTTAGTGAACAATGTATGCCAGTGCAATTAGATAGTCTTTTTTTTTCACCCCTTTATGCTTTATCTTAGGAATCAAAAACTGTATACTTAACTGGAAAAAAATCACAGTAGATGATATTTTTAATGACATTTACAGTTCAAATAATACCGCAGATAAATATTGTTTCTCCTGACGTTATGCAAGTCTTTGACCCAGCCAGCTGGGGAAGTACTGAGCAGCGTGGCTCCCACAGAGCCTGCCAGCCTGTTTCCTAACCCGTGTTGTGAGTTGTGCAATACCTGCTAGTAAACAAACTGCCATCCTCTTACCTTTCAGTGCAGGCGGGACAGACCAGGCACTTCTGCACAGCCCTGCTTGTGTGACAAGTTTATCGGACAAATGCGTTAGGGCCTGTCTTGGAGGAGTTACTTAGACGAAGCAAACTGAGGTTCAGACACTGCTTTAGTGAAATAAGGTATCAGGGCTGTGTTTCTATCAGGTCCTGGTTTGCCCCACATTCCTCAAGGTCTGCTTACTATGTAAGACTTACCTTGCCATGAGCTGCAGTTTTTGGAAACACAATGTGTGCTACAGCACAATTACTAGCATTATTATTATTTTAGGAAGAGTAAAATCTGGGGAAACCTCAATGTGATCTGGTTAAGGTACAACATCAGTGCTATGCTTCCTTTCCAAAAACAAGCAAACAAACAGCAAAATATGGCTTCAAAACACTGCTCTGTCTGCCTGTCTTGCTGTAACATGTTTAAATTTGCCTCTCTGGGCTTACTCTGGGACAAGAGCTGGAACAGAAAATGATGCTTTGTTAACACTACACAGGGCCTTATTGAAGTAAATATTTACTGTTTGGGAACCCAACCTGCTGCTGCTGTGATGAGCTTCAAAATATATGTGATATACATCAGCTGGGGATCTAGACCAGATGCTCAGCAGACTGTCACTGAGCCCTGGCCTTCTTATTGATCTGAAGCTCATCTTCAGATTAGTACAGAGAAAGGTGGATTAAGGAGGCAGGGGAGAGGATCTCTCTTTTTTTTTTTTTTTCTCTTTTCTTCCTGGTAGATATGGTAAAGCTTAAATCAGTTTAGCCAGTGAGAAGACACAATGTTATTCTAAGCAATGGACTTTTTCCTGTGTTTCAGGCCAGAGATTTAATTCTGGCAGCAGTTCACTTAAAACTTTACAGTGAAATATAGAGACTTCATCAGGATCGGGAGAAAAAGATGAAGATTCAGAATTAATAACAGTTAAACTTGTAAAAAAAAAGAACCCTAAATATTTTATGGTTGGTTAAGCTGGGAGGCTAGCATGAAAAGTAAACATTTGTCCTCTGGTACTCACTTAGCTTACTTACTGGTTTCTCCATCCAAGGAGCTAAAAGCAAACAAAAAGCCCAGTCATGAAGTAGGTCACAATTCTCCGAGCAATCAAACAAGGGGTTGCGACCTGCATGAAATGGAGCTTGCTTCATACCGATCCTCGGAAATCAGGGATCTGTCACTGGTAGGGATCCTGCACACCAAAGGGAACCGCACACAGGAGCTCTGCCGAGCTCCTCATCTCTGCGCGACTGCTCCTCATCTCCAGTGCAGCTCGGTATTGACTGAAAACTGCTCTTGTGTGACTGGAGCTGGGGATCGAGTCACATTCCCAGACAACAAGCAGCTGCATCTCATGAAAACACCATTACACCTCAAATTAATTTTTGCCGGCAGACTTCCAAC
Source organism: Netta rufina (assembly GCF_964035555.1). NCBI lineage: Eukaryota > Metazoa > Chordata > Aves > Anseriformes > Anatidae > Netta > Netta rufina. The sequence continues at coordinate 27,211,634 of NC_140129.1, forward strand.
AGAGAGGTCAGGCCAAGAAGTAACCGTAAGGACCAGGACACATCCAGGCCAAGCCGGGGGTTTACTGTGGGCACAGAAAACAGGGAAAGGAGAACGTGGCAGCACGGCAGGTGGTTTGCAGTACTGCTTTTCAAAATACACATGCTCTGTGGTCAGACAGAGAGCTTCAGCCCTCTGGATGCTGGTGGAGCAGTGACGTTTGCAAGTATGGAAACTGCTCTGGGGTCTCCCTGTGAGACATGAGTCCCAGCAAGCGGGCAGCTCCAGCAGAGCTCTCCACAGTGAGAGGTGGCCAGCAGCAGGCCTGTGCTGCTGAAACTTTTTTGTGGCACGCTCCTACCAGTGGTGGAGGTGGGAGGAGTAAGGGTTGGATGGAGTACTGCAAATGTTAAAAGAAGCTTGAGGGTGCAGAGAAGTACTGCTCTTTGTCTGCATGTACAGGGAAACAAAACAATATTTCCATGTTACCTTTCCTCTACAGACAACTTCCTTCTTTGGACAGCATCTGAGCATTTGTGGGTGGAGAAATTTTGCTCGCTAAGGAAAAGCAGGGAGGAAGCAGTTAGCTTTCCCAGGTCTCTGGGTTGGAGCTCATTCCTGTCACTTGTCAGGAGAAATGCCAAATGTTATCACCACTTAACCGGCAGGTAGAAGTGCTAAACAAGAAACTGCAACAAAAACGTGTCACATTTTCCACTGAAGCACATTAAAAAATGTGCTTCACTGGAAAAAATATCAGTAGGAATTACTGAAAGCAAGGAAATCATCTTTTGGGGGCTAATCCCTTTAGCACGTTCTAGAATCCTATGAAATCAGTCACCGTTCCTGCACGACATTCTTGCAGGCGATGGGTCGTGCTGCCCCCGGTCACACAGCAGTATCCTGCTGACACTGAAGAAATCTCACTAACCCTCAAATCCCAACCGCAGAATGCCTGCCTGTCATCTTAGAGTAAAACTAATCCCAGAGAAGTCTGGATAAGGGATATCACTTTCAGGTAACGAGCAAAGGGAAAATGCATGCTCTCATAAAGCCTGACCCCATGATACAAAAACTCAACAGGCTTTCACTATCTTTCCTTTACTATATAGCACATTAAAGAAACACTGCACTGCCTTTGTTACAACTTACCTCATTATCTTCTCTAGCTCCCCCAGTCCTTCTTGGGAGCAGGACGTGCTCTCCCCGCTCTGGGCCGAGCTCTACCACGGCAGCCCAGGGTCTGCCCTGACAGACAAAGTTTTGGCCAAACATCTCAAAAAATCTATTAACTAATTAGACAACTGAAGGTCAGTCTGGATAACACTTAAAATGCACTATGCTGTATCTGGTAAAAGTAATGAAGTCTTGGCTAACATATCATTCAATACTGTTTTTGCTGAAACTGCCAGGCTCTTTTTGTTTTTAACAGCCTGAACATTGTGGGTTTGCTTTAGTGAAAGAAAGAATTAGATCCTGCTAGAATAAAGTTTAAACATATTTTCTGAAGATGAAAAAGGGCACTAAGTTAGGTCTTTCCAGCACTTTATTTATTTTTTCCAACACTTTATTTTTGCATGAATATCACCTCAAAAGAAAATATAAATGGAACATTTATATAAAATACAACCACTCAGACATTCGGCAAAATAGATGCATTTGTGGATTTACATCGTGCAACCTACAGCTGCTACATCTGAAGTTACTAACTTCTGACTAAGCCAACTAAACCATCACCTACTGAAGTGTTAATTGTAAAACCACATGCAGAAACGTGACTTGGCCCAGGTAACCCCACAATCCCACGTCAGAGTTCAACCTGCTCAGACCCACAGCGTGAGCTACCACAAACCTTGGCCTAAAGGCAGCCTGTCCCCCTGCCTCCACACGAAAGCTGCAGCTATTTATTCCTGAGAGCTGCCAATTGCACCTCATTTTTTCCTAGAGTGAGAGGAAAGGCAAAGCGCTGCCGTTCCTGAGAGGAAGCCATGTACTGCTGAAGTAAAGCTTTCCAGAATGAAGTGTGTTGAGGAAAGGGAGGCAGCACAGGGAGCCAAAACACATTAGCCTGAGGCCACATAGCAAGGATATCAAAGGAAACAGGAAAGCGGAGAGGATTCTGTCTGCTTGAAACTCTTGGCCCTTAAGTGAGATGCTAGGATTTGATACAGCAACAATCAACGGCTTTCCAAAAATGCAGAGCGCTTGTGGACAACACCAGGCATAACACAGGAAAAGAACAACCTGAGAAGTCCTCTCTTCGTGAGTGTATTGGGAAAAGAAGAAAAAAAAAAAAAAAAAAAAAAAAAAAAGGAAAGCAGGTCAAATCTGGAAAAGCAGTAGGAAAGTTTGAAAAGGAAAGAGTAATGCCTCTAGCAGAGAGGTGTGAATGAGAGATTAAGAATGAAGTTATGTTGGTTGAAATTTCTGTCCCTGAGGAAGAGGACGTGGAGGAGAGCACATTTATCATAATCTCCAGAGCTCTGCATGACCCCAGGCGTGGCTGGCTGCCTGAGACCCCCTGGATGTCATATGCCATCTGTATATGGTGCGTGAGGATGCCACTCATATTCCTTCCTACTCAAACTTTCAAATCCAAAAGCTGCCATACCAGCCCTGTACCAAATGCCTGCGCTAAGGAATCTTTTCACGGGTCCTGTTTTTCAGAATTATCTGCATATAAAAAAAAAAAAACCTGTGCCCAAAGTCTATTCTTACAGTATATCCACTAAGTGTCATTTGTGGCTGATGATTGACATTTACCACTGTTTTCTGTAGGGATGCTGTTTAACAAACTTGCAGGATCATACAGCTAATTCAGCTTTGTCACTTACAGCATACAGCCTCTTTTTGTGTGCCAGGAACATCTTTGATTTACATAATGTATGTTGCCAATCTGTTCAGGTGTGACCATGTTATAAAACCTACATGATTCTAGTACAGCTCTGTGTAAACATAATTTATTTATTTGCTCTACCAGCCTACGTCAGCACAAAACAATAGCAGACCTATATGGCAAATCAGTTTTCTTTAACTTCAAGATCATAATCTTCTTTCTGCAAAGACAGTATAGGCTCTAAGCCCATATTTTCTATCTAAACGGATCTGCTACTTGAATTTTTTTCCAGATATACAATGCCAGATCATGCTAGAATTGAACACACAGAATGGCATCATATGGCATGATGAAGGTCCACAAGCTTTGTATAAGAGTTAAATAATAGTGTTTTAAAAAACGCAGCAGTTAGTGTTGATGTTTCTTTTACAAGAAAACCAGAAGTCCTTTTCTTCATGTTGCATCCAAATTGCAACCAAAGCCTCAAACCAAGCACAAGCTATACAGCATAGAGCAAATACGATGATGACATAGTAGTTATATTATGTATCAATACAGGATATCAGAGTGATCAATTCACGTACCCAATTCTGAAATAAGGTTCCTGTGCAACTAGTCGGTTTTGTTGCAATCTTGCGTACAATCTAAAGGTGTCTCCACCTGTGCTGCCAGTTGGCTATTGCAGGTGGTTACACAACACATGTCCCAGTTAGGCCCTAAAACTGGTTCTACCCAGCTCTCAAGACTGCATTTCTCCTCTGATCAGTAATTTACTACTTGCGATTTGTGCTTGAGGCTTCCAATAATGTCCTTTGTCTGTCCCTTCAAGGCCTCTGCTGTCATCTTCTGCTTGTACTCTTGGTGCCTGTGCTACATCCCCTGCTTTTCTTCAGCAGACTTCAGGATGTGGTTAACATTTTATTGGCACAATCTAGCCATGCATACATCCCTGTCCTAGGGCCATTGGCCAGTTTGCTGTACAGAAATAATGGTCTAGTAGGATGTATACACAGATAAAACAGAGACAGAGGGAGTGATATGAATAGATATAATGCTTTGGTAATACCTGTTATTAATATCTGTTGTTTATGGCAATATTACTGCTGTGTTATCAAAATTGCTTTACAACATATGCGAAGTTTTAAGCAGACATATGGGCTGATACAGTCTAGAGAGCTTTTTGAAGTCAAAGGGTGAATAATTGAACCAGCTTAGCTTTAAATCCTCTCAGAAACCACACATTTTATGGTATCAAACAGCTCCAGTTTGCTTTAGAATGACGAGCTTTTTGGATCAGTGCAAAAAGTTAAATCTAAAGAAAATGTTATTACTGGTTCATACTCTGTTTTTCTCTCTTCCTCTTGCACACGCCTCATACACATCTCTGTGGCTTGGAGCATGGTTTTTTTCAATGCCTGTCCAGAGCTTAACAACAGGATGCCAGATTCATAGCTATTTACATTAGTTGACTCCCACTGCCTGCCTAAATGTCAATTATAATGAGACAGAAGTAGAAACATGGCAGAGAGATCTTTATGCAGTGAGCTTTCTAGATTGCCACGTCTTGTTTTTTTCCATGGGTTTGTCATCTTTCATCACAGTGTCCTGCAATCAGTCTTAATCCATCTTTTGCTATTTCCATCAGCAATCTGTTCTGTTTCTAATCAGCTTCTAAACACTTGGTTGTATCCATTTTAAATATGTATTTTGTATGGAGGAAGAAAGAGTTTTTAGGGTGAATTTTGTACCCACAGACCTAAAGAACATGCTCCAAGTTCAGCTCACTACCTTATCCCTTCATGCCAGCTCCAAATAGGCTCCCTGTTACCAGCACTTCTGTGGCCTGATTTCCAGACACGCTTAGTCTCTGCAACTCATTACCATATTTAAACTTCTGGGTGGCTCAGCTCCTCTGAAAAATTGTACCTGGTAGCATTCTACACAGAAAAGGATTTAAGTATGTATTAACCTGTAGCAACTTACCATAACATCTATAAAGATACGTATAATGTGCGCAGTCATGCCCATGATACTAATGCAGACTGAATTATTCATTGCAAAGCTGGGAAATATTTTTTTATTAAACACTTATTACAGATAAATATTCTCCTTATGCAGTACCTCAAAAGCTTTTTGAGTAATACTCTGAAAATAATATTTCATGCAAATATTGCACTGAAATGTTGGTACTTTCCTCCACTGAATAATTATTTCCACATCAATTTCTCTAGGATAAGCCATTGGTGTTTATTTACTGAGCTAGATTCTGTCTAGGCTAATAAAAAGATACAGTGTTAGCCCCCAGATTTCCATAATCTTAGCTTCAGACATGTAAGCTCTTGCATGCAAGTGGATTTCTATGCTACCACAGTACTTCTGGGATTAAAATGGAGACAACATAGGAAAAAGGAATAAAAAAAAAAGAGTCAAGAATAACAAATATGAAATAGCGTTATATATTAGCTAGTATGCCCTTATTCCATTGACTGCCATTCTTTACATGGTTTTTGATCTTTCTGTGCCCTTTTCTTCTTTTAATTCCTGAAAGCATTCACCCTCATTATTTTCCCAGTCTATTTGTTAAACATTGAATAACTTATATTTGCTTGCAATTAGTCTTCAATTTCTGAACAAATGTTATGCTTGCAGGACTCTAAATGCACAAGTAATTCTACAGCCATGCAAATATTCTTCAAGACCCAAACTTAAAGGCTGCACATGTTGCTTTTGTCTTATTTCCTTTAATTTTCAAGTATCAACACATAGTCACTCTGAACAAAATTCACCTTTATCACCCACAGTCCAAACAAGACCATCACGGTATTTTGTGGTGCATGACGTTATGGATAGCTTACAATTTATAAATTTCAAAGAAAGTATATCCTCTTCCAAATTACAGAATAGGTGCATATGTTGTGAAATAAAATGTAGCCAGAAAGTGCTTCCCAGCTCTTGGAGGCACAGGCTGGCTTGTGCTCCTAATGATCGGGCTAGCTCCTTGTTAGACAGGTCTACACTGCATGATGACTTCTGTTGTGGTGAGATACTATTATATATAATGGTAATAATAACAACATATTAAGAACCTTTTTTTGTTTGTTTGTTTGTTTTTTTGTTTTTTTTTGTTTTTCCAATTAATTGTGTGAAATGACAGGATGGCTGTGCTGCAGCTCCCCAGAGCAGCTTTACACCATGAATTCGCTGCTGGGCTGGCGCGTGGTGTGTGGGTACATGGGGACTCTGTGGGTGGCATGGGACAAGCAGGTAACAGGAGCCAAACCTGCCTCTCACAGCACATCCTTCAGGAAAGCAGCCGGTGTGGTCGAAGACCTCACTGCAATGCATCCTAAAATGGGGGAAGGTGGCAGAGTTGGGAGATTCATTCCAAAAGTGCACTCGTAAACCGAACCAAACCAAAATGCTGGTGCAGAGGCACCCTCAGCATTACTCTCCTGCAGCATATCCAGCTCCCTCCTGCTAGAATGAAATGCTGTTTGTAAAAGTGATTCTAGCTGAAAACTGGCATTATAGCTCGATCCAAGTGATGAGGCTTCAGCAAACCCTTTACTAATGTTACAACATACCTGTCTCTGCAGATTTTCAATTCGCTTTGCACTTGTGTTTCCTGGTTACTGATGCTGAAGTAAGACAAAATAAACACATCAAACACATGCACACATTGCTTAAAAAATAATGCAGATTATAACCTGTTGCATACCTCTCCTTTGTCCTGAAAGTAAAAAAAAAAAAAACAAGAAACCAAAGTCATAAAACAGGATCTGCCTACTCTGCCAGCTACATAAAGTGTCTCTGTCTTGGTCTCTGATCAGATACAAAGTCAGATATTTATGACTTTGCCATTTTTGTACATATAAAAATCTAATTTGTAACTACTTTTAAGAGAAAATTTTAGTACATTGAGAAGGAAAAGATAATGGCAGCAGAGCTCCTGGCCTGGTCTGTTCCCCATGGCTGTTGTCACAGAGAGAGTGGATTCAGGATGATACTGTGACCCAGTGACGCCCAAGGCAGATGGTGCTCATCCACTTCTAGTTTGAGCAATTTTGCATTCACCTACTTACCTTCTAGCCTAGGGTAATAACCATAAGAATTCGCTCACGTTTTTATTTACTGCCATTCTTCTGCTATTTGCCTAACTCACGTGAAGACTGCAACAGTTATCATCATGCAGTGGGACTGCATGGCTTCATAATCAGAAACAAATTTTCTAAGCCCTGGCTTTATTATTTTAATTCTTATCTTGATAATGAAATACCAAATGAGAACAGAATTGAGCCTACGAGATAAGATGTCAGAATAATTTTATGTCTTGTCACTAGGTAATGAGTCAAATGGTATCTCTTACTTAGCCGCCTTCATTAATGACTTGATGGTGAGCATGTTTCAGCAATCGTGGACGTGTGGAACATTCTGTGTTCTGGGGAAAGAGATTAGCTTAATGAGGAGAAAGCCAATTTCTTGAAGAAGTGCCTTACATAGTTCCTGCTTTTAAAGGAAGGACTGTGACATGGACAATTTGTCATTACAAGGTATAAAAAACATTTAACTTCACAGTTTGCTGCGTTTATAGCTCTCCTGCAGAGGAAAGAGAGACTAATAGATTTTTCTCACCTAGTAAAATAGAAGGGGAAATCTGTCCCTCCGAGTCCTTTCGCTCAACAGAGAAGTGCTCATTACTGTGAGATTGTGTTCAAGGAGCAGCCTATCATGTAGCTTCTCGGACACTGCACAGGTTTCAGTAGGTGTTCATTACACCCTTAGATACCTCTGAAAATCTGGCCAACAGGCACTAAAACCCTGCGACAGAGCTTTGATAGCCACTGAATCATGCCTTGTATCCTTCAAATACAACATACATGGTTATGGGCATATATACTGAGCTTTAGTAATCAAGTAAGAGCAACGACAGGATTTCAGTAAGTCAAAACTAGAGTGCCACAATGCTGCAATCTTTGGTAGAACCAGCAAAGCTGTAGAAAGGAACAACTAGCTGCATTAGGTCATCTAGACCATCTTGCCAACAAAGGATGTTTCTCTACAGCCTTGGCAAGCGAACCTGGTAATCAGGCTTGCCAAAATAAAAACTGGCAGTGGCCTCGATACCTGATGTGCAAAGAAAAGAACAGAGCACAGCCCTGATATTTACTTTGTCTACATCTTTTTCAGAATTTCAGCAAAAAGGCTAGAATGTCCTTGAATGTTCATCCACGGGAAAAACCTGCACTGCATTAGCTGTGTGTTGGCACTTCACACTTTATGCCATCTTGGATTTTTCCAGCAAATTTAAGTACCATACTGGAAAAATTCTACAGGGAAGATTTATTTTTTTATTTTTTTTCCTATTTACTAACATAAGATGCACTATTTACCAGCCTACATCAGCAAGTTATGACAACCTTACCATAATATAAAAAGACTGTGCATTTAGGGAACAGAGATTTAGCACATTAAAAGATTATAGTTTTAGACAGTCTCAAGCTCTCTCACTGTTCTGCAGCAAAAACCTTCTGTAAGCGAGCTCTCAAGCTAACCCTTTCCCGGCACAACCATTCTGCTTCTTTTTAAAGTGACTCAGAAAAAAAGACTTACATAAAGAAAGTGGACTATGTCCATCTACAAAACTACACCTTGTTAATAGCCCTCTGTGAAATTATAAAGATGAAAGAAGCTGGGCGGCCATTAGAGACGCATTCCCACACAGAAGACATCCTCATCCTCATGCAGAAGTGAAGTTATACATTGAAACTGGTGGCAGCCTGCTTGGTGATGAACACTTCTCTTAACTAGGCAAAATGCTTTTCCTGTAAGATTTATTTTTGTTAACACAAATCACCAAACAAAACGGAGCAAATGTGCTATCTTTAGGCTGATGATAAACAAAAACTACGGTGCCCTGAGGTCAGGGGCAATACTGGTGACTGTCATTCTGCCCATCCCATGCGAGGCAGCCATGTACAGCACTCCGAAATTCCTCAGGCAGCAGCCAAGATCAGGATGCGGTAACTGCTCCCTGTGCTATCCTGCAGTGACAGCCACCGCCTCTGTTCTGCTGCTCTGGAAAGAAAAAAAGGACATCTACTGGAAGTGTTATTGTATTGAATATAAACCTGCCAGCCACCTTGTGTAATGACTTGAACATGCCCAAGAAACAGTGATATACGTATAAAATATTCATTATTTGTTCCTTGTCAGCTTGTAGACCATTCTGTTTAGATTACTTTTGATTTCAGGACAGTCAAACTGACTACCACTTTGTGATCTGTTAAAATACACATGTCCAAAACTTGGGATGGTATAAATTCATTTAACTTTGCTGATTTCACAGATATCAATAGAGTTTCTAGTCCATGTTTAAAATCCATGACTTGTTTCTAACACACACAAAAGCAGAAACATGGTTGTAATTTCTGTATTTTAATAGAAAATAAAAGTTACAGATAATCCTACATCCCAATAAATGTGCAAAACATAAAATAAAAGGATGAATATTGTGTTCTTCTCAAATAAATATTTTTTCTCCTCATGCCTGTGTTTACATGAGTTGTGTTACCACATATTGTGACTTTTCTTCATTCCTATCACTTTTACTTAAGAAATCTCAAAGTTCTCAAATATTGAATAATTAATTGGCTGTGGGAAGCCATGAGTACAACATTTTATTTTCCCAGTGCAAAGATGGTGTTCTCAGAACATCAATAAGAAACAGAACATGTTAGAACAAGAAAAACTTTCAGAAAAAGTACATGCATCTTTTCTTTAAGTGGCACAAAGCAGGACAAGAATTAGGTACTTGATCCACTTGTCCTTTCTGATGCCCGTCTCACCTCTTAGATTCCTTTTACCCATTTATGGTCATTGCCAATAAAAAATCAGATTCTCACTGGACACAAGTCAGCATTATCCCACCAAAAATAGGGCAGTTATGCTAGTTTTCATTACGTAAAGATATGAAAAAGATTAAGTTTATGGCTGGGATTACATGACAAGAAGACGATGTTTGCGTACTCTTCCATGATTCCTTGAGTTGCAACAACAAAACAGTGAACAGAAAATGAACAACATGATTGTAATGGAAATTGATATTCTCCTGGCAAAAAGCTGCTTTTGAGGTGTAAGTGGTCAGGGAATACCAATCAATGAGAAGCTGGCTCAGAGACAGAAAACAACAAATAGAAATATTTTCGGTCATTTTTCAACTTCACCTGATGTTGATTGTGTAACACCCCTATATATCATACTGAGACCAATCTGCTTTGCTAAATTAATTCATGAATGAGTAATCAGAGAGAAGTGAAAGGCAAAGTTCTGTAGCTGGGACGGCCAGTGTAACAGAAAAAATACCTTAGAGGAGTTCAACAAAACTAGAGGGCAGGTCTGCTGATGAGAATCGCCATAAAGAAATATATGAAAATACACTGCAGAATTGAAAGGTGGAATTCATCCACGATAATAGATTTAGAAATTACTATAGGATTGCTTTTATGTCATCCAATTTTGATTATGAACAGTATCATTTGACAATTATTCTTGGTCTGACATAATTGTCCTAAGTGGGATCCAACCCCGAATCCTTAACTGGATCCAGTTCCTGCTGGACCCTTCCAAGTTCTCATCATCCCTCTTGACAGAGAGGTCCCAAATCACATGCACGTTTTTGGGTATTCTCTGTTGATGGACAACCTCCCAAAACGCATGGGCAGCTGTCATGTAACTACCTCCGATCTCCATCCAACAGCAGAAAGAAAGTGAAAAATTACAGAACTTTACATCAATGAATAATGACAGATTTTAAACTTCATCCCTCTGAGTATTAGGATGGGCTGAGGGAGGAAATACCCAACACATGGAAAAAAAAATCATCCTAAATATAATGAGGATTCTCTGGTAAACACACGGCTCAAAAGGAGTTCTGGCAAAATATATGTCATCTCTTGTGTAACTTCAGTAGCAGTTACACTTGACAAAACCAGTCAGTCTGGTCCCCTTCGTTTGCTAACCTCTCATTATTCTATCAGTGACAAGGACAGGAGCCTACGCCCTGCAAAGGACAGAAGTCACTTTGTTATCCTTAAAAATGAGATACCTCTATAGCAACATCAGGCAATTCCTAATGGCCACTTCATAACAGGCGAGCCGAAGAAGTGACAAATAGCATCTCCAGCTGAGAATACCAGGAGAGACCATGCCTATTTAGATTAAAAAGAGGAGTCCAGACAAGAATCACCCAAAGTGATGCTGAAAGGGCAAAGAAGTTACAAACACTTTTAACTTCTGCAGACAACACCTTCAGCAATGACATAACAGATCTGTTTCAACAGTAGTTGAAAACTTTTCAGATCATGCCTTATTTTCTCTAATGATTTAAGCCTCTTCCTGGCACCTCTAACAAAATATAAAAAGCTATCACAGAGCTTTTATTAAGCACTGAAATCAGTGAGGCATGTTGTGCCTGCGAGGTCCCAGGGCCACATCCATGCAAGTTACAATCATGGCGTTTATTCTGTCCCTGTATATAGAAGGCTGAAGGGGAATAAGGAAGACCTGAAGTGAAGGAGAATCTGGAGTTTGAGGGACTGAATTTTATATTGTAGCATTGAGTCAGCCCCCTGAGCCAAGCAGGGCCCTGTGCTGGGGAAGCCAGTGGGGCAGGCACCAGCCCAGGCCGCAGTCCTGCTCTCCGGGGCCTGCAGTCGCACCCACGGCCTGGCCCACGGGGCTGGGTTAGCCCAAAAATGACCACGCTGGCTGGGATGTCAGGTTGCTCCCGTGCTCCCATCTGTTCCTTACATCATTCTCATCAAAGCCATAAGCTACTGAAATTTCCTGTGTTACATGGAGGTCATTCCTATGACAAGTGATAAAACCGTATTTTTACAAAATGATACAGAGTAAGCGCAAACTCAGAGCTACCTGAAAATAATACAATCATCAAGCCTACAGTACCATCGTTTGGCCAAGAGATACCGCAAAGCAACAGCAATACGAGGCTGATCGGTTATTTTCATTATCGACCAAATACAAATTTTAGACTCGGTTCAAAGGGTACTTCTCATCCCAGCCTCTCCTTTATAAACTCCTGCTGCACCAACAGGATCCTAGCCCTATGTCTCCAATGGTGCAAAGCTTTCGGAGCTGGCTCCTTGTACCCTGGTCGGCCTCAGCCATGCAGTTGGAGCCATGCAGAAGGATGAAGGGATGCTATGAAGAAACTGTACTTAGATCAGAGAGGATTCTCTAGGAATGGATGCCATGTGGCACAAATCACAGCATTTTTCATGATTTTTGTCTCAGCCAGGGACAGACCATGGTAGAAACCTTGGATCTATGGTCAGCTCTCTGCCACTATTTCCTTGAGTGGCAAACTTGGCACAAATAAAAATCTTGCTTACCACCAAAGTGTCGTTCAATTCTTTCCAGAATTGAAATGCTGCTCAAGAGCCAAAGCTCACTGGGCAAAAGAAAACATCTCAGTTGGTAAGACACCTGCTGCATATGCCTTACACCAGGCTGTAAGCAAAGCCAGGTCTCTGATCTGGCCAAATCCCATTGACTCAAATGGTATGCTGTCCATCTGTGGTAACTAAATAATTCATAGTTGCCGCAGCGTGGAGACTCATTCTGGTCTTATTAAGAGCTGACAGCAATCTTGGGCCAGTCTCCCCTCTCCTCAGTTGGTTAGGCTCCCATTAATCAAGCCCTTCGGCTAGCCACTGGTTTTCCTTCCAGCACGGTCTTGGCACTCAAAAAGCCAGAAAGGATTACGAACAGCGATGTAACATCAGCTGAACCAAAGAATCTCAGACTGCAACTCAACACAGCCCACTAATTCCACAAAAAGCAGTCATGCCATCCAAATCTATGTGCTTTGCTGAATTCCTGAAAAAAAAAGTTATCTTTCAGAGAGAATGTCAAGTGGTATCCCCACTGGGCAGGAGTTTCTCAAGCACATATGCTCACTGACTTGCTGCCAATGCTCATGTGAGTGACTGCCTGCCAAGAGGCACACCAAGTTCACATCTGACGCTCACTCTTATCTAGGATGTTCTCTGCCTGACAGATCGCTGCTCTTTGGCCCGTAAAATCATTTATTAGCAGCAGAAAAGGGGCAAGGAGAAACCTCAGCATGTGTGATTTTCCTTAAATTACTTACAGGGACATTGAACAGAACAGGCTGGGTTTTAAACTGGGGAATCTCCACTTTATAGCCGACAGCCTGTGAACCCATTCACCAGCTGCAGGAAAGGAGACCTTTTAACAGCTGAGTTAGACAACTCAGATGAGTTTATGATGGCATGATGGATGCACACATTAAATGACAGCAGATAAAACAGCTACAACACAATCTTTATTTTACACATGAGTTTTCAAGAAACCTACTTTTGCAGTAGGAAATTTGTATTGCATGCTCTTTGGTAGCCTGGATAGAGCCTAACTTAAAGGAAGTTACAAAGTGCTAATAAATCAACTTGTAAAGATGGAAAATTGTAAAAGACAGATGAGGTGATAATACGTCTTTGCTATAGTCCTTGGAAAGTTTTTTTGGATCATAATGAAAAGTGCAGCAGTCTCTTTGCTCTCCTTAACCTCTTGTAGTGTTAAACTCTTCCAAGAATAAAAGTGTCTTTTTTTCTTTTCTAGGAAACCAATATTAAAATAATAATAACAATCAAAGATGAAATAAGACTTGAGAAGTAGGCAGAGGGGGCAATTCCACACTGAGAAAACAATCCGTCCAAAGAGAAGGCAGTTACTGCTTTGTGGTTGTCGTCTACTTTGGGTATTGCTTGGTTTCAGTCTCTTACTTCTCAAGGACTTAAACATTTTCCACATTAGATATAATGAGAATATGATATAAATGCTCCTTGGATTGTGTGACATAGCCAGCTGAGGCTCCCTCCTGTTTAGTAACTCAGTGGTATACTCCTTGCATCTTCCCCTTCTGGCCCCACGATTCCTGCATTTCCTTTGACACCATGACACAACTCCACAGATGTGGGGATTCCCCTCACGCATCCTTGTCTACAACACCATCCGTACACTAATCTCAAAGAGATTGTGGCTTAAACCTACAAATGATAAACCTGAAGAGATGATTTAACATAGGTCTTCAGCCTCCTCAACACACAAGCACGTTATGTAGCACAGTGAGCACGGCGTGGCCTCCTCCAGCCGTGTGTTAGAAGGACATCACAGCTGCCCTGTGGGGTGCCTTTGATTCTAGTTGTGCAGCTTTGGGCTGCTCAGAGCAGACCAACCGACCGATCCCCTTCTGGGATCCATCAGCAGGGTCACAGCCACCCAGACCCTTGCTGAGGTCTGACCAGCAGGTAACAGAGGTGCTTGGGTTTGGGTGATGCGTACTGATTTGTAGTTACAAATTTGTGTTACTACATAGTTACGCCTGCTGCCGGTTTTAGGCAAGCACCTTTGTTGGATTTGGCCATCAATATCAGCTCTATTTATGCCATCTGAGGCAAAGCTCTGCAAGATCAGAACCAGAGAGATACCATGAAACAAAACCAGAGTGCTGTAGGTCTGGTTTTTCCTCAGAGGCTTTTCACTTCCCTAGTTTTAACTGAAGCCAACCTACATCTGATACCCATGATGAAAGGCCAGGTAAGAGCCAATTCTTTCATACCAGATGTCAGCTTTGAAAAATCAGGATGAAAACGCTGAGTGAAAGGGGAAAGAACTTTGACACATCTATTCCCGCAACACACACACGCACAGAGCATCCTGCAGAGTTCAAAACTGCATTGGCCCCGTTTCCAGTCTCAGAATAAAAGAGACTTCAGAGACAGCCATGATGTAACTTGGGAAATTCACGCTTCAGGAAAACTTAGGTCTGTGTTCACCATGTACCACTTCTACAGCACCAGCACTTTTGTATCTGGGTCAAGAAAGCAGTAAGTACGCGTGCCACTGAAGTGCTTTTCCAAATGTGGCACCACATTTGTGCTTTTGTTTCCCACTCACTGCATAAGCAGAAAAAAAGCCCTGATCATCCCATGACTCTAGAAGAAAATTTTGCCTTTCCTGATCCATGTCTTCTGAAGTTTTAGCCCAGATTTTTTCCTTTAATACTCACTTAAAGAAATCCCAGATCCACAGAAAATCCCATAAAATATTACTCTCATTTTTATTGAGTTCTATTCTTGTACTGAAGTTCTTGCGTTTTTATGGCTCTACATATCCAGTTAAGCTGCTGGAAATTTAGGAAAAAATCTATAACAATGTTTTTATACTTCAACTTGCTATTTTGAAAGCATGACTTTAATTTGCAACACAAATGATGTTCTGTACAGGAAGGCAAGAAAAAAAAAAAAAACAAAACTTTTACCTTTTCACCTGCTTCAAAGGTTTAAAGTCCACATGCAAACACTGTGTGTTCAACGAGCCACCTGCAACTATGCCACAGCCATCTTCACATATGATGCAAGTGTGTTCACTATTAGGATCAACAAATTGATATTGCAAAAAATTATCTGGATTTATAGCCTCCATAAAATGATGGCTTCAGCATTTCCTAGTACAAGGTGTTGGCATGCTCACTGAAAACTTTATTGATAAAAAGTTTTTCTCATTCCTTATTTGATTTTTTTCAACATTTGCTACTGTATCTTTAAATTAAGTGGAAAAATGTGGAACTGGAGGGTAAAGAAGTGTTAGGGGATTTAGCAGTTTTCCAAATTGCTAAAAAGAATATATATATATATATATATACATATATATATATAAACTTTGGGGAGCACTGGCTTTTATTTTCCTATGGTGACTTCTAACCATCACAGGCATATAATGAATGTCTGAACATTAAGAATTTATGTGTGCTGCCTTAGATGAGCATAATTCTCAACTATTATTAATGAGGAACTATAAAACACACTTCAAGATTTATGCCTAAATTACATGAAGTTTCCTAAAACCATAACTATATCTGCCTATTGGTATCTACAGAGAATTATATAACATGCTTTTATAACACAGTCACTGAGGCAGTGGAACTCACCCCATCTGAGAAAAGATCTTACAAGGATAACTTTCTGCAGAGTAACTCTTCCCCTGCTCTGTTTTCTAAAATATTTATATGTGCCTCTGGTCTAGTCAGAAAACAGAAGAGAAAAAGAAAGTTTCAAAACTGGCATCAGTATTTACAACATAGCTTGATCTTAATTTTCAATATCCCCTGAAAAACAAAACCAGTGTTTCATTGTAATTTATTTGTTATTTAAGAATGAATACAGCTTTACAATAGTAAAATGGATCATAGCTTTATCTTTAGTTCCATATTCATTAAATTTCTTTAGAAGTGGAGTCATTTACTAGTTTTCACTTCTGGGAACATCATCCAGTTCTAGTTTTTATATCACAAATTATGGCTTCGGTCTCAGATGATATACAGTGTGATACTGAAAATTTTATTTGTGGCAAAAGAACCTGGCAAAACTCCATTTTTCTCAGGCTTAAGTACGTAGCAGCATGGGTTTTTAGATCGGCAGACCTAGTAAAGACAGCATGGTATTGAACTGTCACATGTTGTTTAGTGGAAGTCTAGTGGAAGAGGAAACCATCAGGTTGAATTCTTAATTCCTCTAAATCAGAGGCTCCTCCACAGCTGCCTCTGGTGGCTATGCAACGTCTGCCTCCAGCCTGACAGAGCTTGGACAAGGGGTCAGTGAGGGCAGGAGAACTAAAGCTGGAGGTGCATGCCTGTTACCTAGAGCACCCAAAAAGCTGCTGGACACACAGAACTGGGAAATGATGGAAAAGGTGGGCTACCTGAGGGTGTACTGAGCAGAGGGAGCGTTACTGTATTTGATGGTCATGAAGAAACTGCTCAGGAGCAGCTAAGTATCTGTGCTTGCTGCCAAGGCTGCAAAGACAACTTAATAAAGGGAAATCAGGTGCAGATGGCAACAGAAGTCTACTACAATTCTTACCAGGAAATTTAAGGAACATGGGATTATTTTCCTTGGTTTTGCCTAGGCATATCTTCTGCATTCTAAACTCCTTGCCACTGCAAGTGTCATTCAAAGTCACTTTTTATTTATTTATTTATTTTGTCAAAAGCAAGTAAGCATTCTTTTTCTTTAGACCAAAATCAACAGATCCCTCTGCTTCTGCTCAGTGGCAGGTAATTAAAACATTCGTAAACTCAACACCTGCACTCAAGTGCAACACGGACACACCTGAGCAAGGTCAACATCGGTACGAGCACCTAATGGTAGAACACTAGTTATTATTTCTCAAGTCACAATACATCACCCAACCACAAAAGGTACATGAAGTTCCCTGCAGTTCTTGGGAACAGGAAGCATTTTCTAAGGGCTCTGAGGGGATAGCAGCAACTTAAAATTTGCAGAGGCAAATGGCATTAAGATCAAAAGCATAGTAGGTGCCAGAAACTGCAAGTAAGAAATGCATATTTCAAAAAGTAATGCTAAATGGAAAATTCAAAAGCAATGTATCTTTTTTCATGGCCAAAACATGTTTTCTAATCACAGTGCTTATTTTGCAGTTAGTCGAAGGCTTTTTTCATTGCAAAAACCATGTAGTCTAAACCCAATAAAACAAAAGATAAGTTCAAGCTGCTGTGGTCTTCAGCTAGTAAGCACTGTAGGAGCAAGTAGGTAGCACACTTCAAAATGCAAGTAGCAAGTGAGCTTAAAATGTTCCCAAATTTCCTTTGAATGAGCTTCAGCAGCTTTCAAGATGAGTCAGCAGGCAGAAGAGGTAATTAGAGTAGCAGAGCAAGGGGAAATGCAAAAGAACGGGGAATAAAGAAATAACATTCCCACCGGAAAATTATTTCAGCAAATGACAGAAGCAAACCTACCAGAAGACAGCCGGTCTGCCCCATGCCACCAGACAGTTACTAGGGAGAAGCTGATTGCCTGCTGCAGGGCCTCTTCTATTGCTCCCTCTGTAACACCTGCTGCAGCTGTGAACCTGGGACTGCGCTCCTGCAGGGCCACCCCGAGCAGGGTGCCTAGCACCACGGCCAGGCACCTTCTGGAGCTCTCCAAGGAGGAGACTCCACCACCTCTCTGGGCAGCCTGTGCCAGCGCTCAGCCACCCACACAGCACAGAAGTGCCTCCTGGTGTTCAAATGGAGCCTCCTGTGTGCCAGTTTGTACCCCTTGCCTCTTGTCCCGGCACTGAGCACCACTGAAAAGAGCCTGGCTCCATCCTCTGTGCACCCTCCCTTCAGGTGTTTGGAGACATTGACCAGATCCCCTGAGTCTCCCCTTTTCCATGCTGAAAATCCCAGCTCTCTCAGCCTCTCCTCACAGGAGAGGTGCTCTCCTTGGTCAACTCGGTGGCCCTTTGTTGGACTCTGGTGTGCCCATGTCCCTCTTGCACTGGACACAGCACTCCAGGTGTGGCCTCACCAAGGCTGAGCTGAGGGGAAGGATCACATCCCTTGTCCTGCTGGTGAGACTTGGCCTAGAGCAGCCAAGAACAGAACTAGCTGATACCTGAGGTTTTGCAGAACACCTACTCAGCTGAAGCAGCTTGGCCACACATGGGGGAGGACACGATTTCACCTGATTACATTCAAAGACGTTGTTAACAGCTTGACACTGCGAGAGCAGTGATGTTCCTGAAGGCCAAAGAGGCCGGTGACTGAGCAACCAGGTCTGGCCTGGAGAGGGGCCCAGCTTCCAGAAGATGCAATGGCCTTGTTCACTAGAAGCATGATTTGGGGAATGATTCTCTTTTCAAAACTTATGTCCCCCCGTGTATTTATTGTGGTATGTAGAAAGCACGTGGCTATTCTGTTAGGCCTTAGCAGAGGCAAGTCATGCACCAGCACATGGCATCATAAATGCATCATAAACAGTTCCTGCAGGAAGAAGCATGCAGACTAAAGCAGAGGGAAATAAAGATACAGCTGAGATGGTTGTTTTTTAAAGAGCATTTTTGGACACAAAATGAGTTTTAAAGAGCGTTCTTTCTCACAGTATTGGAGATCAGGATACATCACAGCAAACTATCTGACTAGGGGAATTGAGAGCACCCAGCTGCAGGGATGGTTAAAGTGTTGGACTATTTCGTTTTCTGGCTATGAAACTTAGATTCTACCTTGTCCAAAAAAATCGTGTTTTTTTTTTTTTCCATGTTTTTTTTTTTTTTTTTTTTTCTTCCCAGATGGGAAACAGAGACTAATTTCTAGCCAAACTTTAATCATTTTCCAATTTTCAGATCTGGCAGACTGAGCAGCTTGAATATATTCACTTTAGCTAAACAAACTGATATATTCTCAATGAAAAAGAAGTCCAGCAAAACATCCATAAACATCCATTTTTCATGTCCTTCAGATTTAATTTGTCTAACACGTCAGTTCCTAGAGAATTAGTGCATTGTTTTTCTGTTCTTAAATATAGTTTTGATTACAACCAAATTCAGCTTCTCCCTTTCCCTGTGTTATCTTTATTCTGAAAGCTTAATTATGTCTTCCTACATTAGCGTTCCTCTACTTTCCAGTGCATTCTGCCTTTCTCAGACACATTTCCAGCTGAGATGAATGAAATCAAGGAGGAGCTGGTGCATGCAGGGATGGCAGGTTGTCTACAATCATTTTTATATTAATGCAATCACACCTGCTACATGAAGCTTTTAACGAACAAGAGCAGAAAACAGTTGCAGGATATGGCCTACATACTTGTCTCAGTGTCTGCTGCTTGCTAGGAATTGCATTTCCACATAGTAGAGATGCCTGCAGTTGTTTTCACGATGCCTACAACTGGTGTGTGCAGCAGTACTCGCTCCGGGATGGACTCTCTGCATTTGTTCCTTTACTGAAAGCTGCCTGTGATTCAGCCAGAAGGTGATGATTTGATTCATAATTCACTCCCACCCAAGCCACACTGTGCCACAGTGAATGTTTCACAACTGCTATGGCCAAGGGCAAAAGAAAAGCAGCCTCAGTTCCCAGCACCACTTTCCCAACACCACCAGCTTACCCTGTAGGGCGGCAGGATCCACAGCTTAGCAGTCAGCTCTCCTATCTGTCAGGTTCAGGAAACCACTTTAATGTGAAAAGGGGGTGATAATAGCACTCTGCTGCGATAAAAGGTGCTGTTTTCTAAATTGGCATTGCACTTCAACATTGTGGCTACACAATGGAGGACATTCTTTATTCGCATGCAACCTATGTGGAGATTTCTCTCATGGAAGTCACTTCTGAAGCGGCTTCTTCCTGTAAGCTACCAGAGGAGGTGAGATACCACAGCAGCTGATTCAGAAATGACTTTAAATCAGATGATTTATACAATTTGTCTGTCCTTCAGAAAACCAGATAGATCTCAGTCTTGCCCTACTTTCGACAGCTTTACATTCTTGAACATTAAATGAGCTGAAGGCATCTCCGTGACAGGGAACCACAATTCTAAGGACATTTCTTGCATGCCAGTGGGAATTCTGAGCAAAGGTGGCTCTTGTCTCTTGCAGCATTATCCACTAAAGCTTTCTGTAGCAGCAAGCATTACATTTATATAAAAATTAAGTTACAAGAATTCTTTTCTCTTCAGTTATCTAGAAATTCAGGATAATATCCTAAATAAATCAGCCAAGGAAATCTTTCTTTAATGAAGATTGTGTATAAATTTAAACTAGAAACTCAATTTGGTCATTTTCTCCTCATACTTCATCCTTTATTCAATTAAGAGGCACACAGATTTTTTAAATTGAATTTTGTTGAAACTGCTACTGCTGTAAATCTCAAAGAAGAACTCTATTTCCTGCACTCTTTATGTACTAGCAGCTCCTTAAACCATATAAAACAAGTGGGCCAAGCTCTCTCCCATAGTATTTGATGAAGTTCCCACGTGTCTGAAGGAGTAGCATGAGGATGAATCAAACTCACAGACTATATAAAGCAGGAATTATATTCCAGCCTTGACCCACTATATCACGAAACCAGCAAACCTCTGCCTTGACCTTTTATATTGGATTTACCTGGAAGAGAAGACAAATAAAATTTAGACTGAAGCTTTGAAAGCCTGCAGCCTAAAAGTAGAGTCTTTTTATTCCACAGACCAGATTTTGCCAAACTCTTTCACAAAGGTCACAAGAACATTAAACTTATGTCCCATAGCCAGAAAGCATCTAAAAGGCATCTCATGACTTGATGCTTCAAGGGCAAATGCAAGTGATTGGTGGTGGTGCAGAAAAATACCCATCACACGGATTACTGCAGCAGAAACCCAAACAACTTAAATATATGGCTTCAGCAATGCAAAGCAACGCCAGTGCCTTGGCAGCCAGTATATCTACTTTATGTCAATACGTGATTCAAAGGGAAAACAGAACCCAGTGATGCTTTGGGTAAACACTGACATGACAGTTACTGTTGTGACAGATAAAGAAGGGACTAGATCAGAGCAGAGAGGATGCTCAGTACATCTGTGACAGGGAAGATATAAAACAATAAAAGTTTCCTGTAGGAATGACAGTGGAGATCAGAAAAGAAAACTTGTGAAGTCAGCAGAGAGGGCTGCTGGAATGGCTCTTACAGAAAAGCAGAAAAGGGGGAACTACAAAGCTTGAGAGCTATTACCTTGGAGCTCATGTAAAAGATCCAAGGTGAGGCTATAGAGAAACCTATGCTACCCATGCATCAAAGACCTCTCCAGAAGATTTGTAACCTTGGGCAAAGATCATCTCTGTCAGACAAAACCAACTTGGGACTAGTCTGGAACAGGAGACTGATTTCCTTTGGCAACTCCTGATCACAGATCTCACCAGTTCCTGCACCGCATGCCAGACTTACTTGACATAAGAGCTGATATACATCAACCTGTATTTTTAAATGAAGCAAAACCCATTCCAAAGCAAACAGAAAACCCTCTCCTGAAGATGCTTATCCCACTTGTGAGAAAACAACCAACCAACCCATGACTGATCTTGGTCGTTACATACTGCCACTGCTGGGAACACTGAAGATATACCCACTGCAATCACAGTGACGTGTAGAAAACAGAACTAGATTTAACCAAAATCACTCAGGTTCTGGTAATAAACTAGCTGTATTATTATAAATGGCAGCATAACTAGTTTTCCCTATGAAAGAATGGTGATTGCAACATATGCAGCATAAGAACTTACACTGAACAAAAGCACTGAGTTTTAGTATTTACTTAACGGTACGATATAGACTGACCCATCTTCTAAACATCTTTGGGTTGTACCACAGGAAGAATGGCAAAAATGCATTGAAAAAAACCTGTTTAAATGGTAACGCTCCCCAAACTCTCTGTTGGACTTTACCCTTTCCATTTTCCAGCCTGGAACTGACAGGAAGGCAGAGCAGAGCAGAGCAGCAGAACTTCCAGATCAGCATCTGAGAAGTTCCCTTTCTCAGTGGTCTTGTGATTTAAGATGCACACAGAACAGAGCACTTTTGAAGCAAGTCTTTAATATTTTAAGAGAGAATTCTTTATTCACAGAATGTGCAATAACTCTTACCGAACTATATGCAAAAATAAACCCCAAAATTCTAATGAAGATACAGAAGAAAAAAAAAAAAAGGCAGCACAGCAGTGTTCCAAGAGAATACATAATTCACAAGTTTAAAATTCAAGCACTCCCTTCCTATGCCTGAAGCTCTCTTAAAATATTAACAATCAAATCTCTTCGGTAAGTATATGGGGTATACTTTATTCTGAACCAGTACCTTGGGAAAAGGTTACCACTTGGGGCATACATTTTCATCCCTTCTTTGCCCATCAGAGCACGAAGAATTCTGTTGCGGGACAAGATTTTGTCATAAAATTCCACCCCTCCCCTGGCATAGTCTTTGGAAACGGTAGCTGCATTTCTGTCAGCCTTGCAGTCTAGGTAATAGGTCACAGCATCGTAACAAACGTAGTAGAAGATCAGTCCAGCGGCAGCAACTGTGAGGTTACAGATGCCACGAAATATCGTGGGGCCAGTAGATAAACCCAGAGCTATCTTTATACCTACCCCACAAAGACATGTACCAGCTAAACAAACTGGAGCCACAACTGCCCTTGCTAAAGGGCTGCCGTTCTGCAAATACACAACTTCTCTGGCAATTGCAAACTTCTGTGCTTCAGGTGAAAATGTCAGAGCTTCCTTCAAAGCAACACCTTCACTGCTCTCCCAGTCTACCTCTTTGCCACTGATCACAACAACGTGGTTGACTATTCCTTTTTTGTCCTCAACTGTGCTATCAAAATTAGGAGGTATGCCCACCAAAGAACCTGCAGGCAGCCAGGGGATTCCAGCACTGACTGGGTGGAAGCCAGAAGCTGCAAAAGCTCGATAGGAGTCAGTGGACTTCACAGCAGTATCTTGAAGGACATCCCGAAAGACACCACTGAGCCTCTGTGAAAGCTCAGCTGGCTGCCCATCTGACCAGCACTCATGCAACAGTTTGAACGTCTGCTCAGGAAACACATGATAGGAAAGGTTAGCGCCAAGCAGTCCCACGCAAGAAGTAGCCAACAAAGTGATCTTGCGCTTCTTTACCCACACCGATGCCTTCCGCAGGAATTGCACTCCCATAGTCAACTCCTAACCTGTTTGTAACACAAAATCAGGAATTAAAGCATGCATAAACGTGTTTCTCATCTATGCAGCATTTCAAAAACAAAACAACCTGAGAAACATCAGAGTACAATAACCAATGAAATATTAGTTTACATTAACAAAACACAAAATACTTCTACAGAGAAAGTGATACTCACTAATTTTGGGGCCTCTGAACAACACAGGATAATTGATACAAAGAATTAACTTCTCCCTCTCCTCCAGTAAATCAATTTATTGCCGTAAAACCAATAATAAAGCCACCATTTGAACTCCTCCCCCCAGCAATCAATGCACATTCTCTATTTACTCGACACACATATCTACTCCTTGCCATCACTGTCCTCTCACTGCAGTCCACTACAGCAAGAGACTGTAGATATTAAGGCCAGAAAGAGCCAATAATGAAATTAACCTCTAACCTCCTCGATAGTACATCGTAATTTTACTTAGTTGCCTCAACACTAACCTTGGTAGCTTGAGCTTGGCTACAACATCCACAATGGGATCATTTCTTCATCTGAAAATTTTGGGAGACAGAATATGTCTTTGGAGTTCTTTCTAACGGATAATCCACTTTAATGTGAAAAGAAAAATAAAGAACACTATGAGTTTCCTCTATTTATTTTTCAGATTTCAACTACCTGGCTATGGTTCTAGCTTACTCAGCAAACAGCTATTTCAAAAAAAAAAACACATGCTTTTAATGGCAATGTTTTTTTTTTCTCTAAAATAATTTGTCTGACAAATAATTCATGCAATCCAGAGCATAAACTAGAACAGAAACTGTTTCAGGGTGGATGACTATGCTATAACTCTTTAAATAAGCAGATAAATACAAAAACTTTCAAACCTGCTAAATCCTTCAGTTCAAGAGTCCTGCTTCCCTTGGTGAGTATCAGTTCCTTTCATGGACTGAGCCATATGATGTGTTCTGCCCAGGAAAGCTCCAATCTCTTAAAAAATCCCAGAGGCTACAGAATTCTCTCCTAAAATGATGCTATGATAAAGATATAAAAGCTAATTAGGCACCTAAGTCCCATAGACATCAGTGATAATTGGGTGCCCTTGCTTCCATTTGCATCTCGCAATGCCTCTTCTCTCAGAGCTTTACCACGTGAGCTGCGGAGAATCCTGCTGCAGCTGTTTAAGACATGACTATTTCCAGCTGTCCTTACAGGAAGCCAAGGTGGCAGAAGAAAACTGTGCTTTGATACAACCACCAAGGTCTTAGCGTGGAGCACCATCAAAGGTGAGCTTCAGCTATGCTGCTGGGCTTTGTACTGCAGCAGCTGAAACACAGGCATTTGCTCTTTTCTTCCACTCAGGCTGAACAATAACCTCCCACAGAGGGTGGGGTGGACAACTGGGGGCTGTAACATCATAAACCAGCACTGCATGATATGCCAGGATACACCAGCCAGGATCAACAGCAAATGAATATTAACCACAGGGAAACAAAAAGGGATTAAATTAAAGGTGGTGTTTTAATGATATGTTATTACTACTCCTTCCTATGAAGCTCTTTCAAACTGTTAAGTTCACTGGGGAAGAATAACCTTGTTTAATGTTTATACTGCAGTGAACACATACCGAGTGCTTACTAAAAACAATGGTTCATGTAAGTATACAATAATTTAATTTGTATTTCTTAGTATAATAACTAGTGGTATTCCAACACTGCTGAAGACAGGTGGCGGTGATTTGTTTGACAAAGTTATTTAAGAAAAACATGCTAAAGCAACAAAAGCTTGGGTGAAACACTATTTCAGGAGTTAACATCCTTGATAGTGGAGCTATAAAACAGAAAATGTTAATATTAAACCCAAACAACCTCTTGGGAGTTAATGACCTCTTGGCAAATCTAGACTGGTAGTCTAGATCTGATTGAAAAGGTCATGCCATTTACAACGAGGGGGGCAGCACTTCAAAGGATGTGATTATATGAAGACTCGTACTTGACCCACATATGAAGCTGAGCCAAGAACTTCCCAAGTTTCTCCCACTCACATGAGAGAGCAAGCTCTCTTTCAGGCTGCCTAACAGACTTTCGTAAGATCAGAAACAGAGCAAGGAAAAAATGACTCCCTCAGCTCATGTACAGTGCAGGGAAGGCCAGACCCCACTGAAAAATAGCGGTGTCCATTCTTGCATGATTAAATGGTGCTTGCCGAGCACAAGGCCTGCTCAGTACCACACAGTAACTGACTCACATGCCCCGAGGAACACCTGGACAGCTGGGTGAATCGCAGGAAAGCGGGCCAGGAAGCACTGTGTTTATCTGCACACTCCTGAACAGCCACAAGGGGATGGATGCACCTCCACAGCACAAGGCATGAACACCTGCTTCCCTGCACAACTAGGTTTCTTCCTGCTTTGACTGGAAAAATTCTAACAGTTGTTAAGCCTTTTTTAATTACACTTTGTGCAGGTATGGTTTCAAATCTTTGTGAACGTCCCCCTCGCAGCCCATGCTGTAATTTTGACTGGATTAAATCCTATGGTCCTGCCAGCAACCAAAAGCAGGAATAATCTGGAAATGCCACCAGCCTATTAATTTCTCGTGATGGCCAATATCTCGTGAAAATAAAAGAAAAAATGTCCTCAAAACCTGTCAACGCTTGTGCTTTCAAATCTTCCCCTAGGTTCATTGCAGAGTTTTCTGTTCATGCAAATAAAACACACTGCAGCCCCAGCTGCGGATGGCATTTTTACCCATAAACTTTGCACAACTTACTTGTAAGGAAGGCAACCAGACATGAGAAGGCAATTTATACGGCCCATAGCCTTTAAATTCCTATTCATTTAGTTAGCTCTGCTAAAGTCACATCAGAATTTGTATGCTGGCCTCCCCCAAGGGCTCAAACACTATGTAGCATGCTGTGGTTTTACGGGCACTCATTCAAGCCAATTCACTGGAGTCTGTGAAACTTTTAGTTGCTAAAGTTCAAAACGTGGGCTAGCCACGCAGCTTTTGTCCTGGCGTTTGAATGGAGCTATTATTTATTTATTTATTTATTTATTGTAGTTTTTTGGAGAAGCGGGGTAAGCCCAACTTAAAACGTGGTCTGGAAACGGAGCGAAACCTCGACCTGCCTTGAGGGCTCAGGATTTCCAGGCTCCCTTACCGAAAATAATTTTTAAAAAGGGGGGAGGGTGCTAAATAAAAAAAGGCTTTACGAAATAGCATTGAGGGGGGGCCGATGCCTTGCATCCCAGCCCAAAGCCGGGCCCTGAAGTGCCCCCGGCCCCGGGCCATGGCGCCCCTGGGGCCGGGATCGGGATCGGGATTTGGATTGGGATCGGGGCCGTCCTGCCCCCGCAGAGCCCCGGGGAGAGCCCCCCACCCCAAAAGGGACAGCGAGGGGGCGGCCTCGCCTCCCCCCGCCTGCCGCCCGCACCTACCGGGGCTCCGCGCGGCGGCCGAGGCGGAGCTCCCCGGGCAGCGGCCGCCCCGTTACCGTCAAGAGGGCGGAAGGGGAAGGGAAGGGGCGGGCCGCGCCGCCATGGTGGCTGGGGACCCCTTCATGGGCTCGGGTGGGGAATTTCGTGCTTTTGGCGCAGCTTTTTGGGGGAGATCTGGCCGGCCACCGCTCCCTGCCTGCCGCATGGAGGCAAAGAGCAAGGGCTCAGGCACCCCAGGCACCTGGTGCCCTGGGCACGCAGCCTGCTGGCCCCACCAGCCCTGTAGGCACACAGGACCCTGTGCTGCTGTCCCCTGGGGCCCAGAAACCCGCAGCAGCTGCTGAAGCGGCCGGTGGTGCCAGCTGGAAGAGCCACGGGTCTGGCACGCTGGGGACAGCTGTGCAAACCCCGTCCAGCACAGCAGCAAGCAGCAATCATGCGACCCCCCCCAGCCTTGTGTTAGCACAGAGCGATCCCCATGGTGTCACATAAGGGAAATTTGTGTTTTTCCTGCTTAAACATCTTTTTTATATATGTTATCAATAGATCCCTTCCACTGTAGAGGAAACAAAGGGCAACAAAGATGGTGAAGGGGCTAGAGGGAAGATATATATGAGGGTCAGCTGAGGCCCCTTGGTCTGTTCAGCCCAGAGCAGAGCAGGCTGAGGGGAGGCCTCATGGCGGCCTGCAGCTCCCTCAGGAGGGGAGCGGAGGGGCAGACGCTGAGCTCTGCTCTCTGGGGACAGCGACAGGACCCAAGGGAACGGCATGGAGCTGGGACAGGGGAGGGTCAGGCTGGGTGTCAAGAAAAGGTTCTTCACTGAAAGGGTAGTTGGGTGCCGGGACAGGTCCCCCAGGGCAGTGGTCACAGCACCGAGCCTGCCAGAGTTCAAGAAGCATTTGGACAATGCTCTGATACATGGTCTGAATTTTAGTTAGATCTGTGTGGAGCCAGGGGTTGGACTCCATGATCCTTGTGTGTCCTTTCCAACTCAGGATATTCTGTGATTCAGTGGTAATACAGGAACACATAGTAAGAACACAGTCAGTGGCATAACTAACATCTGCCACATAAGATTTTTTTTCCTGTCATCCCTTAGAGGAACACATGCAGTGTTTTTTTATTTGTTGCATGATTTATGATTTGCTCAAAGCAGATGGCAGCCAGTAGTTTCTCAATACTCCTTCGTGAGTTCATTCTACAACCTGGAACCTCTAAGAAAGCCCAGAGCAGGTCTGCCTTTTCCTTGAAAACCCAGTTTTGCTGGCGTGTTAAGGGGTGGTGGGTCACAGAGTAGCACATTAAGGCCAGTTAAGATCTGGCTTCTGAGCACATGGCTCCATTAAGGCCAGCCTTGCCCTTGACTTCTGTCGTCCTTGTGAAACAAGAACACAGAGGATGGCTTTCAGCCACTGTAGAATTTCATTGTTGTGGTGTATACTGGAAAAGTGGTTTTGCCTCATCTACAAGAAAGGTACTGGTGCTTTACAGTAATTTAAAAATGTCCCTTTACCTAGTTGACTGCTCAGTGTGATCAGTTTTAACAAATCAAGTGGACGTAATGCATTTCAGTGAGTTGAGACACAGCAGAATAAAAATAAAAGCAACCCACTGTTACCTACTTGGATTAATTTTGAGAGTTCTTTGTAGCAGCACCTGATAAAGGCATCTCTTATCAGAAAAGATTCAGCTCTCTGAACTTCTGGCCTGAGATTTGCTTTCACATAAAGAGATTAATATCATGAACTAAATACCTAGGAGTTTTCATTCAAATTGAGATCTTCTGCCACAACTTCAATGAAAGTATCTTAATAAAGATGTCAGTTTGATCTTTTCTCTACTTGATGATTTGCGTGTCCCCAGCACTACAGAAATGCTAGTGCTAAATAGACACGGCCAGGCCTAGCCAGCATCTCTCCCTGCTGTGAACAGAGGCTGTTAGGCACAACCTTGGTTTTAACTTCCAATGAACAAGTTGCTAATTGCTAAGAAAACACATTCCTTTGTGAGAGGACATATTTCTAGCCTTAGGTTATGGTTTTATGCAGTATGGCAGATTAACAATTTGCTGCCACCCAAAGGGAGAAGTCAGGGAAAAGATCTTACCTTCCCCACCTCTCTGTCTCCCTTTGAACGACTTATGTTTCCTAGATCTGGCATTCATTAGACCCTCTTATGAGCTACTTTTAACTCATTATCAGCAGAAAACATCCTAATAGGAGAACAAACAAAAGCAAACAAAACAAAACAAAACAAACAACAACAAAAAACACTAAACACAAAAAACACATAAACACACACCTACAATCATTTTCTTTTAGGTTATTGAGTTGAATGGGATCATAGAAAAGTCTGAAGAGTGCCAGGGCTGTAACAAGGCGGGAGGCAGCCAGAAAAAAACAGGGAAGGAGATCTTCATCCCCCCCTTCATCAAGGGAGAACTTTAATAGCCATGGGTATGCAGCCTCAGTGTGTAGCTTCATCATCTGCCAAAATTTACCATTTTTAAATAGGTATTGACATTCATCCTCCATACAGAAGCACAAAGAAATTATGCATGCAGATGAGGGACTTCTTGAGACTAGAATATATACTAACCAAAATACATGGAGTGATGATGGATTTTGAAAGCCTGAGAGTTGCTAAGACTTACCCTAGGGGTGAATTTGGATCAAGTTTTGATAAGCTCATTCTTTCTGAAAGGTGCTTCTGCCTTCTGTACCAGCTAGAGATGTCTGTAGACCAATAGTTTCTTATGCAAAACTCTAGAGGCTTGCTTGGTATTAAGTTCAAACCATAATTTCTATTAAATGCTTTATAATAATTACGACTGTGAAAAATAAAGACCCCAATTTCACTAAGCAGCACGTTGGCATGATTCTGGTTTCAAGCAGGAGCTGCTACAAAATGGAGAAGGAAGGCTGGAGTGCACCCTATTTCTGTTGTATAAGCACATCATTACTCAGGAAACAAGGGATACAGACCACTTTTAAATTAGCCTGCTAGGTGGTGCTGTAGGACATGCTCTAAGTTACTCATCCAAAATTACAGTTCTGTCTGATGATTTACCAGAAGAAAGATAGACGCCTACCATTACCTGGCTCTCTAGTTTACAATTTTGTGTAAAACCTTGTTGCTACATTAGGTAAAATGTTGATTTTTAAGTACAGAACCGAGTCTCATTGACTTCTTAATGCTTGTATGTTCACATTCTGTTCTGTGAATGTGATCTCTAAAGTAAATACGGTCAGTTAACAAATGTCCACCAGTCTGAGAGCAACATTTCTTCAGTGCATAACAAAGAGTAGTGTTTTGTAAGATTAACAACACAAAACAAAAAAAAACCATTTTGCAGAAACTATTAACAATTTTAATAAAATTATAGTGATGAGGTAATCTTTGCATGCATACTGTCCAGCTGTGTGGGATACAGCTGCACTCCCATACTCTAGGATTTCACTATGGGCTCAGACAGCACAGATTAGAATCCACCTTTTCCCTTTCATTAAGGTTTGGCTGGAATACCAGAAGCCCTGCCAGTCTTATGCTGATAATCAAAGACATATGTAAAAAGTAGTAGGATGAAAAGTTCCTGTCTCCTTGTCAAGTGTTTCATGTAGAAAAGGATGATCTGTGCCCAACTCTTTATCTTATTCCTGGGATGTACGTATGTTCTTCAAGATAAATACGTAGGTTGTACTGCCTCTCAGGATGGGTGATATATAGCAAATAGTGCGCATTCAGAAACCAACTGTGGGAATAGAATGGGGAATTACACTTCTGGTCTCAGATGAAACCTTCAAACCCTGGTATTCAAGAATGAAAAGATTGTGCCATTGGAGTTGGCAGGTATATCGATCAAGGTAATTAAAGTACTACAAAGAGGCTACAGAGAGCCTGGGAAGAGATTCTCTTCCCCACGTACAACAGTTTGGAATCAGTCAGGGATCAAAAGCTAGCAGTGTTTTAAAAGGTAGCAAAGAGGCTGTGAGGCATTTTGCCAGCAACAAAACTGTGGGACTGACTTTGTTTCCACTCAAACACCCTTGGCATTATACTTTACGGTACTCCTCTGCTGGACTGGATCTACCTAAAACTCAGGAGGATTCTTTGTGAGAAAGGGAAAACATGCAAATGATCATGTTTTTATTGCTTAGCTTTTACATTTTCAGATGCTGGGACCAATTGTACAAACTCCTTTAGCTCTAACCAGATATACTAGAAGTTGGAAGGTTCATGATATTCTCTGTAATCAGACATTTTAACTGTATTCGTTAAAAAAAATCCTGATCTGAACATACACTGCAATTTCTCCTGAAGCTAACAGACATGTAACATGGATGCTGGTGGAAAGTTTGGGTACTGGAAGCAGAGAGCTGAAAGAGAAAACCACCTACAGATTCTGGGCAAATCAATTTATGCTGAACTCCGTGGTCTTTCAAGTAGCCTGCTGCTATTTAAAACTGATTCGGGTCTATCCACATTGTGCAGACAGATGCTATACCAGACTGCATTTTAAGTGGTATTAGATTCTAGTCACATTACAGACATCACCATGATACCATTTGGCAAAATCAGAACAAAACTCACAAACAAAAGCTGATCATCTAGCCTGGGATTTCCAGCCAGTCCGTACAAGCCAAACTTGCTGTACCCAGGACAGTTGCACATTGTCTATAGCAGATATAGGATCTGTCTTTAAGAGTTTTGGTTCTGCAATCAGCTAGCTATAGTAAAAGGAAGGTAGCTATAGCAAATTAAGTGTCACGTATCTTCATAATACAGCTAATTAGCACTATTTCCCTTCAGAATTAGAAGCAGCCTGTCTTGGAAAGGAAAGGATGTCATTTCTTAGAGGCAACGCTATAATAATTAACATATTTAATCATAATTACCTAGCCTCCATAATACTTACCTTTCCTGATAGTCTTACTCCAAAATTAATGATATTTGACAGGAAACAGAAACTGGGGTTCTTTCACTAAGACGATCAGCCTAGTTCCTCACCAAGCACTGCTCCATGGTGAAAAGATTTTGCCAACACTATGACCATCCATGTCTGAAAATCAGGTGGTCATCTTCTTGATTTGCTGAATTTTTCATGCACTCAGACTCATTTCTCAATAATTTTGGCAGATTTCAGCAAAAACTCCAAGAAGGAGAGCATTGTTATCTTCTAAGGCCACATTTCACAAACAAACCACTGTTATTAAACTTAGAAATTGTTAGTACCTACAGGGTAAAGCAGAAAGTAAAGTCCCTGAAAGAAGTTGTCTTCATAGCCTCAGTAAAGCACACATCAAAGTGTGGAGTCTTTTAGCAATGCATACTGCGTAAATGTGCAAGGAGGTGTCTCTTACTTCCAGTATTTAAACTCTAAAGATCAGATTATACCAGGAGAGGTTGGATGAAGGAATCAGGTCAGAGATGCCATAGCTTCAGTGAAAATTCTTGATTTCAAACGTTTGAAGCCTACAAAGGGCTCTGTGTACTCCTGGCACAAGCACAGCCCACGTACTCCACCCTGAATCAAGTCAGCTGAAAAGACATCCCAAATCTGGGGCAAGTTTATCAATAGAAACATGTGGATTAAACGCAGAGGAAATGCAAACGTGTATGTTGAAGTGAGAACTCCTTAAAACAGGAATACTTTTCTGTTTCCACTGAAAATCCAACATTCTCTTTTTGTTTCCCTACAGATGGCCAGCTTGCTCAGTACTACCTGGAAAGCTGGACACCCCCAGTCCCAACCTGTGGAATCTGTAATTTAAAAATAAGTTGTATCTTGGTACGTATTTCCACCCATCTCCTCTCCCCCCCCCCCCCCCCCCCCAAGTTGCATCTACTTTTCTATTTTTTTCCTTAGTCAGAAAATCTTAGCTAAAACACTTTAAGAAGTCATTGTGAGAAGATGGGATTGTTCATAGCTGTGACCCACATTTTTTATTGGAGAGCACATTTAACTGAAGAAAAGGGACAGCTTCTGTGTGGGAGCAGATTCAAGTCTGATACAGGGTGTATAAAGCAGAGAGCAGCCACAGTACGCCAAGGCTGTTCTCTATAAACCAATTGCTCTGCCTAACCAGGTGCAATCTGTCTGCTTTGACAACATGGTATGTGTCTGTGTGTAGGAGGGGTGGGGTCTGGTCCCACACTGACTCTGTTCTTGGGGAATAGCAGGGCATTTGGCCACCAAGCAGTCTGTGTTTCTATCACATCAGTCACTTCAGGATCCAACAGTACTTTAATAACCATGTCTGAGCTGTTTATCGGACTACATGGAACCTTAAGACTAGATGTCCTGTAGCTCTAAATGCGACTGGATCAACTCCCATGTTCTGCATTCCTGAATTAAGCTTTGTAGGGATCCTCTCTCGAAGTCTAAATAAAGTGATTCAATCCAAAATTGCTCATGCCCACTTAAGCAATAAGTTTGATCAGAAATAAACAGGTTTGTTTACATTTTTAAATCAGCATTTAAATGCTAGATTATTACTTCATTTAAATACTAGCTTCCCAGATAAATTGCTTTCTCAGGATAATTTTAGGCCAAAATGAGATCTGGATACCACAATATCAGGTTCATTTTCACATCTTCTCCTACTCAATCACATGATGCTGGTGATGTCTGATGAAGTTTATGCTATGCACTGTTCTCTAGAGCTAGTTCAAAGCATAAGCACTCATCAACAAACGGAAGCTCAAAATAAAAAGGCAGTGGGCACATTTCAAAATAAACGCTGAAGACCTGCACAGCTGATCCAGTATCTAAGAACCCAATTGCCATCTATGGTCACTCAGGAACAAATTCATGTGCCATCCTCTAAGGGCTGCCTACAACCGCAGTCACGTTCCAGGTCTGAATACCAGAAAGCTGGAAATACCACAGGTTCAGCATTACTGGAAGTGATAAAGCGTGATCATAGTATAAACAATAACTTTTGGATTCTTTGATATCCACCAAATAGTGCTGCCTGAGAAGAAACTTTTCTGAAATCTGTGAGGCAAGCTTCAAGCCAGACTACAGGCTCTGAAGGGGAATGTACGTTGGTTTGCAGGAAACAGTTTTGTTTTAGAGAGGCTATTGTTTATACCACATTCTCCTCAAGAGGGTGTTACACCCTCTTCAAATGTCCTGAGATATTAATCAAACCCCAAATAGATTGTTTATCCCCCAATTAATGATACTCTCCAAGGAAGGAATAAAAACAAGGGCCTGAGAAGGTCCATGGAGTGAGGTCAGGCTCACACACTATGTGCAGATGCACGGGTGCGCAATACTGTGACAAATAATATGCAAGGCAGGAACCTTGCTATTGTCAGAGCATGCCTGCAAAAGCCTGTTATCACAGTAGTTAGCGTTTGTATATCACAAATGACACTTCAGAAAATTGTGAAATGTGTAGTCTGCACTCTGAAATAGAAAACGTTAAATACCAGGAATGGTTTGCATTCATCAGAAATAATCTCCTTACTAATCTGGGGTTGACAACAGCGACTGATCTCACCCGTCATATAAGAATCACATGGGAGCTAACAAGCTGGAGAGTCAGTCAAAAAGCTAGAACCTGCATTTGGAGGAGCAGCCCATGTTATCCACAAAAAAAAAAAAAAGGATAAGTTATCATGTGTTAGATAACTACCTTTTTTGCTAGCTTGCCATTGATAGTTTAGTGCTAAAAGCAAGGCTGAGAGCAGCCACGTCAAGCAGAACCAGTATCTAAGTTGTTTTCAGAGAATGGCTTCACAGACGTGTGATGACATCTAAAAGTCAGGTGAGAATGACTCACGGTGTCCTTAGCCCAAAAATGGAACAAAGGTTTAATAAATATATCTACTTCTGTCACATGGCTTCTTCATATAAAGTTAACAGAAGAACGATTTAAGCTAATCAGCCAGAACAGATACGCTTCTTCATTCAAGATAACTTGCATGGTCACACATACACATGACGCTACTGCTGTGAAGCTGTCAATGGGCAAACACCGAGCTTATTGCTTATTTGGATAACAATTTCTGTGTCCTAAAGAATAACTGAAGTGACTGATAAAGCCCTTTGTCTCCAGGATTGGCCATAAAAGAAAGCAGTATAACCTCCAAAAACATTTGCTGTCATGCATATGATGTTTTAGCTTGGGATGATGCTGATGGATTTGGGGAGGTGGTACATAGAGCAGGAGCCACATCATGAGCCAGGGGTTGCTGTTTAGTCATCCTTGGCCTACAACCAGGCAGCCATCAGTTAAGATTAAATAGGTAGCAGGCTTTGCTGGCCCCACAACAGGCAGAGCACTGTTTAGTCTGTGTGCCTTCATGAGGTATGGCAGCCCCAAAAGGTTTACAGGGAACAGAAAGCCAGAGCTCTAAGCAACCTTCAAAGCAGCAAAGTTATCAACAGACCTTTTCCAAGCTCACATGAACATAGCAGTTTTTATAATCTCTATTACTAAACAAGCTGATGTAATATAAACACACTTAGGTGAAGAGCATTGTAACCAGTAAGAGCTGATGTTAGTTTACAAGCCACTTGGATATCCCAGTTTGCTGCACTTACGTATCAGTATTTCACCCACCGAAGAGTTAAAGGGCACAGTCAGGATGACTATTACTAAATACATTTGCCAACCTTACACTCTTATTTTTGCTTCATGCAAAGGAGCAGCTAGAATGAACAGCTTGTATAGGAACATACAGACAGAAGCTGTAGCCAAGAAAAAAAAAAAATACCCTACCTCTTTGTGTTCTAGCCCTATCCATCGTAATGGAGTAAGCCAATAACAGTGAGAAAATCTTCATTTGCAGAAAAAACAGCAAAAGAGGAGAAAACAAAACATGTAATTTCTCATTTGCATTTTTCCCTTTCTTTTAAAACAAACACTCAGCTTACCAGTAACCCCCCTCTCTCTCTTAAATCTCCCCCCAAAAGTAATTATATGAGTTCCCTCAAGATCCAGGTCACCTGAGTGTTGTTTCCTTTCAATATGCATACTTGATAAGCATTAAGACCCAGTTCTAAGGATTTGGTCAGTGGCTAATTAGTCATTTTGCACAAGAATCAAAGGTTCACTTGTATGCTTAATATTGTTTGTATAGGGGGAAAATGTCTAATAAAAACTCTGAACCTGAAAACCCTGATAACAGCAACCACAGGGACAAAGGAGTCCTGACCTACCTCCTGCTCTCCCAAAAGGCCAATGCCCAAAATGTTCATCCTAATCCTTCTGCCTTTTCTTTGTCTCTACTATTAGCTGCTATATTTCTTTTTTTTTTTTTTTTTCTTTTCTACAAAGCTGTCTGTGGTGCAAAATGTAGGCAATGTGCAATCTGAAATAAAGCCGCTTATTGCACAGAGGATGCCAAAATTAATAGCTCTGAATTTTAATGAAGAGAGTCTTGATTTCTGTTCCAGTGGGATTGCAGGGAGTAAGTTAATATACATTAAAATAGAGGAAAAATAATAGAACAACCAACTTCGTAGAGTTCATCTGTTTAAATGGCTGTAAAAAACTGTTAAAAAAAAAAAAAAACAAAAAAAAAACTTCCTAATTTTCAGAGACTACATGCCTCTGCTCCAACAACCTGTATTCCCAGGTTATTGCAGGTCCAGGCAAGGAATATCAGAATGGGTTTATTAGGGGAAAGTTTGCTGTTTTTGGGTTATTTTAGAATCAATCTGTCCAAGCAAATCATGCCTGACCAGTACGACCAGCTAAGCAGTCATGCCACTGTCTTTACCCTGCCAGTGGACCTCAGGAGTGACCTAGAGAGCCTTTCTCTAGCATGAAAGTCTGCGCTGAGCCCCTGCTGCCCACAAATACTATTTAGCATCCACATGCAAGGCTTGTTTTGATTACATTATGCTAGCAGTCAGGCTGTTATTGGCAAAGGTATTGAACCAAAGCCTAAAAGAATTGGAAACTTTTTTTTGGAATCTAGTGGGATTTCAATCAAGTATAAGAAGAATATAAGCTCTGAAATAATAAGGAAAAAATTCAGGCAAAAATTTTCAAGGCAAAATCCGATTAATTGCAGTTAAAGACTTTAGCGTGGTCCATTAATCAGTTTCCACCTGATAGTTCTTAAGAGAAAGGCTTCAGCTCTGGTACGAGAGGATTCCCCTGTGGGCAAGACAGTGGGCAGTGCTCTGTCCCTGGCCATTTTCACCCCAGGGCTGAGTCTGGTCAGGATCCCTGTGAAGAGCTGTGGGACAGACTCTTCTTCACTCATTTCCACTTGCCCTTTCCCCAGTGCCCATTCTACTTCTAAGGATGACAAGGAAATCTTTGCTTCAGCAGCTGTGTTCAGAATGTGTTACTTTTCCAACCTTTAATTTCTCTCTATTCAAATAAATTGCCTTTCATTTGAATTTATCTTTACACTTAGCTATATGACTGGAAAGAGCTTCTTTGCAGTGCACAATAAGCAGTGTATCTTACACCTCCTTTGTTCATTAATATCTGCGTAACAGCAAGACCTGGAAAGCAGAAACTGAACTGTTTTGGTCCAGGAATATCACTTGCTTCTCTAAGAGCAGACTTTGCTGTCACATACAAAGTGACCCCATTCTTGAATGCACAGGTCACACGACGTTATCTCATTTAATTTGCAGGCCCAGCTGCTCGGTCATGCTACGTCCCACAAGCTCAAAACTCAACTCATAGTCCTGACAAAGGAGCAGAAGCACACACAGCATTTCTTTACCAGCCTGTCTCTAGTTCCAAACGAATCCTACCTGGACATCCCAACAGCTAATCGAGTTTAACAACTCAGCTTTAACAAAACCTCAGGTAGATGAGGCATTGAAGATCCACTTCATTAATCCTCTGCATGATCCACCAGTGCACAGCCCTCATAAATGAGAAAGGGCAGGCACACTCCGAAGACATTCAGCTACAAGTTGCTTGCAGACAGATTTTATCACTTGGTCTGTTCAGCCCAGAGCAGAGCAGGCCGAGGGGAGGCCTTATGGTGGCCTGCAGCTCCCTCAGGAGGGGAGCGGAGGGCAGGCACTGAGCTCTGCTCTCTGGGGACAGCGACAGGACCCGAGGGGACGGCATGGAGCTGGGACAGGGGAGGGTCAGGCTGGGGGTTAGGGAAAGGTTCTGCACCCAGAGGGTGGTCGGGCACTGGGACAGGCCCCACAGGGCAGTGGTCAAAGCACAAAGTTCAAGCAGCCGAGTTTAGACAACCCTCTCAGACATACGGTCTGGTTTTTAGGTGGTCCTGCACAGAACCATGAGTCGGACTCAGTG
Source organism: Netta rufina (assembly GCF_964035555.1). NCBI lineage: Eukaryota > Metazoa > Chordata > Aves > Anseriformes > Anatidae > Netta > Netta rufina. The sequence continues at coordinate 27,249,684 of NC_140129.1, forward strand.
ATCCTTGTGAGGGCCTTCCAACTCAGGATATTCTGTGATTCTGTGGTTTTATGATCAGGAGAGGGAAACAAGATCTCTCCCCCACCAGCAGCTCCTGGGGTTAGGTCCCAGTATTGGGCAGGAGTGGTTTAGGGCAACAGGTAACAGCTGGTACCCTTTGGTCTGTGACTCCAGACTGAAGGGTGCAGTACTGATTTATTACAGCATTAGCCAAGTCTTGATTAGAAAATACTTTCTGCAACACATTGCTTATAGCTCAGCTACAACTCAGGAAGGTTTTTGACTGTAACTCTTGGGCTTTACACGTCAATCTGCATCCTTCCAGTCCCAGAGTTTCAGAGGAGATGTCCTATGAAGATGTTGCCATGAAATGAGATCACCTCCCCTCATCGCATCTCCACTGAAATATTCAAGCTTGTGAACTTCAACCAGTTTAACTCACCAGGAACTTTCTGAATGCTGAGTCTGGAGAAATGTTTGCTTAAGCTTAAATGAAAAAAAGATATAACCCTATGCCAAGGAAACTGAGAAGAAAACAAACAACTAGAACATACAGGGCTTGACTTTTTCCCTACAGTGAAACAACACAGACATTTTAATAATTAAGCAGTTTCATAATGTTTGTAGAGGGAAATGAAAGTTTATTGCTTCTGCTGTTTCTATAAAGCACAAGGCAAAACATGGGGGCTTGCAGAGTGCAAGACTTAGTGAAGGGAAGGAAGGAGAAAGGTGATGGTGCTATAGGGGCAAAAGAACAAATCCTTAACTCCCTGGATAATATTTACAGTACTACAGTGGAAGTTTGGTTAAGGAAGGAATGAGTCAGGGCTTGAGGCCTCATCTTGTAAACCAATATTTTTGCACACAGGGAGCTTGGGTGAGTATGTACTGGACTGTGGTTAAAGAAAGACTCTTCAAGCTTGCCCCAGTGGAAGCTGGATTGTGCAATTCTGACTCATATTTTAGGATCACTCGTGCTCCAATTTAAATGAATGGGAATTTTTTACTGACATGAATGGGAACAAGATTAAGCCTTTGCTCCATTGTGATTCCCTTGGAGAATGTGAGACTGGAGTAAAGTTAGCTGGTGCTTATTAAAAGGATCAAAATTTGGCCTCCAAAAGCAAGCAGTCACATCTTTCCCCTCCCTTACAAGTATGCAAATATGGAGCAACATATTTATTTAATTTCTTTAGACAGATGCACACTGGAATTAAACTCCCTCAAAGTAAGGATGATTATTCTGCATTTGTATCTACACAAAAGAAAGGCAAATTTGATTGAAGACATCCAGAGCGAAGAGATTTCAACTCTGCCAGTTCCTACAAAGTGTTGAAATTGATACAATATGTCTGGAATTGATTTTTCCTTGGATGCTGCAGACAGATCTGAGAGATGTGTTGGTGCCTGCTTTGTAAATGAAGGAGTGACTGTAAGGTTACAGAAAACTGGTTTATACTTGCAGCATTTAGGAACAAAGAGGGAAAAAGAAATCCAAAGCATGAGCTGCAGATAATATGACAGGCAAGTAAACCACAGAGCCAATACTGACAGCTTTGCAGCAAATGTAAGAGCCTGGTCCCACCCCTTTCTTCGTGGGAGTACCACACTGCTCAATATTCAATGGACTGAAATAAGACATTGTGTGGGTGGGAAAGGGAAAGGACTTAAAATTAGCCAGATCCCAAGAAATACTGATAATGGAGGAAATTTAAAATTTCTCGCTTTGATTTTCTGATACCATAATTTCAAGGGTTTTTGTTTGTTTGTTTGTTTTTGTTTATTTGATAGTCTGATAGATCAGCTATTGCCAAAGTACAAAAGTGTAACTATTTAATTTGCACTAAAAGTGAAGGCAGATCCCAACAAGTCTGAAGTGTAACTTTTACAGTCTGAAGTGTAACTTTTACAAGCTGCCTCCTTCTCCCACTGAATTTTTGGTCTTGTCCTGCTGCGAAGGGCTTGCCTGCCTGGGGGCATTGGGCAGGATTAGCTCCTGGGCAGGGTTGGTGGTGCTTGTGCAGGGGACAAAGCCAGACATCAGCTGCCTCTCATGGCTTAGTGCCTCAACTAACAGGGCACAGTGAGAAGGGTTGAGCTAGGTCCGTGTTAGATCCTCCCCTGTTCCTCTCTGCTTGGCAAATCTGAGCTTGGCAGAGTGAACTCCTGTGTAGGCATTCTGGTCTGGAAAGAAAGACACTTTGTTATACAGTAAGAAGCATTGGAATGAGCCCTAATTTAGCCAGAAGCTGGATCAGCCCCTCTTCTATCCATGTGTTTTTGTTTTGTTTTGTTTTGTTTTGTTTTTGTAATTATGCTTAAAGCCCAGATTCCACTCCATCCATTAATATTTCATAGCATTCAGTAAAAGGTACATCTACATGTTTGGCAAGAGCAGTTGGATCTGTGTGACATGCTACAGTAAGACTTCTCCAGCAGCAAATCCAGAAGTTTGGGGTCATAACAACAGAAATAGTGAAGTTAGTGCACCTGAAAGGGCTGAAGCATCCCTTGGTGGGGGCCTGAGCTCAGGCAAACCTCTTCCACTGGCTTTTCTGCTGGAGAAATCCCAACACGCAACTATACCCTCAGCAGCAGAAGAGCCCTGCCACAGGGGGTACCGTGAACTTTCTGCTGTGAAACAGGATGAGGTGACAAAGCTGTAAGGAAACACAGATTTGCTTGCCTTGCAGCCTCAGTAAGTGAGATTCTGGTTTGATTGTACTGCCAGATGTCAAAGCAATGGTGAATTACCAACCAAAAATAAGTAATGCATGGGAGGGGGGCAGGGAGGAAGTGTGAAGTGCTGACATGTATAAGCATTACATAAAATGCACTTGCTCGGTAAAGGATAGGTCCCAAAAGGCCCATAGCATATGCACGTACCTGCTTGGAGGACTTGGTCTGTGCAGGTACATTCATACTACTCCAGGCACTGTTAGACAATTTGCCTCTTAAAATGAGGCTTCTGTTGAAAGAGTATTTGGACACTTCTGCTCTAAATGTGTTCAGGATCGAAGGTGAGAAAGGTGGTGGATGAAGACTGCTCACCATGTTCACTGTGTTTTTGCTCTCAGCACTTGTGAGGTAGGAAAGGAGGAAAGGGCTGTCACCACTGCTGTCAAAGGGGAGGAAAGCTGGGGAACAGAGACCCAGAGAAAGGGACTCACTTGGACATGGTCCCATTGGTGACCTGCAGAAAAACTGGAGATTATGGCCCACATACAAGGATGCCTCCTCAACAACTGAAGCTAAGCAGGATGGAAAGAAAGTCTTGCCCAGAGATGTTGATGTGTCACTTGTTATCACATCATTCACATCAACAAGTGACACTCACATCAACGTAAAGCTTAAGTGATAAAACCACAGACATGGGTTCATGTCTCCAGGCAGAACTCCAGCATGGGCTCAGCCAGGCTTAGGAAGGGTCACCTCCACCCTTGCCTCCACCCTCCGCAGCAGCCCGAGGTCCTTAATAGCTCCTTCTCACTCATTTCATAAAATCTATGGACACTTCATACATTTCAGGTCTCTAATTCCTTCCTCCGGTCAACGGGTTGAAGTTTGGGTGACGGGTCTGACAGTGATGGGACTGGGAGGAGGAGGGGATAGTTGACAGACGGTGCTGTTGCATAAGCCTGCTTTCAAAAGGAAGTGTCGCTAAAAATTGAGCAGTCTGTTTCCTCCACACACGCTTTTTTTTTAATCAGAAAAATGCTAATTATCAGAAGACATCATCAAACCTCTGACGATAAGTACCACAAAAACATGTTGAAGCAGACCATGTTTTTATCAGCACTAATATCGGCATGTAACAAAGCACCAAATCTGAGAGTGACTTTAGGCTGTTTTATTTGGGTACCAACAAAGCTTTTATGTAGAGAGGGATCTTGGCTGTAGTTATTGAGCAGGATCACCTTTGTGGAGTGAGAAAAATATTGGAGAGACATTTTGAAGCCTCATGACCATGCTATTTTTCATGCCCTAATTACCTGGCCAAAATCTGACTCTCCACTGAGTCAGTCTTTGCTGAGATTAGTGGAAGTGCTCTTGATTTACAGTGAGACGAATTTGCCAGAATGTACCCCCTGAGGACAGAGAAAGAATGCTATTTAATATCATTAGAAAATGAGAAAGAGAAGCTAAAGTAGCTTTTCTCTGTAGCGTAATGCTGTTCCCAGGGAATTGTGACATCTCTGGATATCCCAGGGTTAGAAAGGAGTAATGTTTTGATATTTGCTCCTTAAAAGAAGAATTAAAAAAAAAGAAACCCACACCTACAACAAAGCCAAACTAAACACCATCTCTACTAACACACTAACATCCTTTTCTCTGGGCTATAATAGCTCCAAACTGCTTGAGACCTACTGGAAGGCAAACCACTCCATACAGACCTGGAGTCTTTAAAGCACCTCCTTCATCTCAGGTGAGATGAAGGTCCTGGCACTGCAGGAGTTATCAGGAGGCCAGGGCTGCTTTAGGGACAGTGCTGGGGAGGTCAGCACGGGGGGATCTGAGTAGAAGGGATTTACTGTGAGCTTTAGCATGTATCCAGCATAATTATGCCCTGGAAATGAAAGGAGAGGAATGAGTAGGAACAGTGAAAATGAAGGGCATGGAGGAGAGGTTGAAAATAGCATCAGGGTGGACACGATATGGGATGCTTGCCACAAAGCAGCGATACCAGCCCTAATTCACGGCAGCCACACAATCGCTGCTGCAGCAGGCCCAGATGTTGCATACACGAGTGAGTTCCCAGCTATACTGTCCTGTGCCCTCTGCAGCCACGTGCTCCAGCAAAGCGTGAATTCCTGGAGGAGCCCATGGCCACTAGGGCTGGCCTGTTACAGGGAATACACACACACCAGGGAGTGCAAGTGCTACCTATAGAGGAAGCAGACCTATCTCTGGCTGGTGCTTCTGGTCCCCGTGGTAGTTTTATTACCTCAGTTCACCTCCACTCTCTGACCTCCATTTTATGTGACAGGCCGGGGCAAGGCAGGAAGGCCCCAGTTCCGTGGCCTGTCCTGCTTGCCCCAGAGCACAGGCCGTGTTTCTTACATGTGGGTTCATAAAAGCTGCTGGTGATGCTGGTGACACCTCTTTGAGTCCCTGTCACCTTTCTGTGTCACACCTGAGGCATCTGACAGCAGCACCGGAGCTCAGGTGGTCACACAGCAAGCACAGAAACGGGGTCTTCTCCATCTCCTGTGCCGGCTGCTGGGGTACACCGCCACATTTCCAGAAGGCAGTGAACAAAGAAATAAGAAACCCAAATAATGTGGCTGAAAGGAAAACAGCAGTTCTGAGGAAAATTCCCAAGGCTTTCCTGCTTTGTATTTACTTGGATCTGCTCCCCTCACAAAATGGGCAACGGCTGAACACTCAGGGAAGGGAAAGGAAACTTAGATTACACAGAAGTCTGCATCGAGGGCTCTGACTTGAGACCTTGGTGCCTGAACCCAACCCTTCTCTATGCCTCATTTGCTCCCCCTTTTCCCTCAAGAACATTGCCATACCCATGCAGCTGTACCAGGGGGCTCACAGCGGGTTGGGAGGCTCTTGTTTTCTCCTCTTTTGGAAACATTTCAGGCCAGCCATCTGCCAGTTCCCAGCAGCAGGAGCTGCTCTGACAGCGCCTACACCCAGCACTTCCCCGCTCAGCACCCGCGCTGTGACAGGAGGGGACGAGGACGGGGTGACACACGCAAAATCGCTCATTTTCTGCAGTCAGCCAAAGGAAAAGATTTTGTTTCTTGCTTTCTGTGAAGGAGGGAAGGCTGCACAACAGCCGCCTGTCCAGATTTTGTGAGATGCCCAGGGTTAAGAGCAAAGTTGGTTGGAGAGCCTCCAAAGAGAGCAGCAGGCTGTAGGAAAGGGGCTGCCAGTGGCTGACACAGTGGGGAACTGACCAGAGATAAGAATCACAGCCTAGTAATTTTGTGCAGCTGGGCTATTTCTAGGTGAGAGTTTACCATAGCAATGGATAAACAACATAACACAATAGAAATCGATACTGAAACCAATAAGCACCAAAATGATGTGAGTTTCTGCTCTGTGTACAGTTCATGTGAACAGGGACTCTGTTTTGCAGGAACAAATGCCTCTGTTTCACATGAAATGTCAGAAATCCAATCTTATTCAAATACAAGTAATACAAACACATACGTATTTGTTCTGGAGAAGCTGGTGCAGTTATTCACTCAAGAAATGGAAAACCACCTTACATTTTCTGACCATTCAATACAACATGAAACTGCCTTTGAAGGGCTTGCAGCTCATATTCTGATGTAACATAATACTTGCTAATAGCTAGCTACCAATTTACCACACTGTACAACGGCTTTACCTGACATTAGGCTGGCCATCAGAAAATCTCATACTGTTCTACATTTCACAGTTCCCTCCTCACCCACAAAGCTTTAGCCAAACTCCAGACCCCAGTGGCTCCACCGTACCTTCTTGCACTTTTCCCTGCTTCCTGGCAGGTGATCCTCATTTCTCCCCTTTACCTGTTATGTCTTTTTACTGCTGCAACAAAGCTGTGTGAACAAATCAGGCTACAGCTGACTGTGCAACGTAGTCTAAGACCTGCATTCAGAGTTACAAAACCATCCTAATGCATCCAATGCACAGAGTTTTCCTGTAGAAACTGATACAGCCACCAGGCAGCCACTCATTGCTGGTGCTTTGGGTCTGGTGCTAGCACACACGGGTGGAGCCAGAGCAGGTATTGCAGAACTTGAGTGCTATACATGCCAAAACTACAGCACAGCTAGCTTTAGCTCCAATAGGTGCTGAGAACATTTGTGCTTTGAACGTGGCAATACGGTCAGAGGCTCTAGGTAAATGCAATTTTCAAATCATTTTCTTTTTAATGAAACTTTAATGCTGTTGAAATCCATGGAGGAAATAGAAGAAAAGATCTTACTAGGCACGAGAAAAGCTCATTCCTGTTTGATCTGTCTCTGGTACCCTTTGGAAGCAGATATATTTATTTACAGCACAATCTCAGCTCCACTGAAGTCAGTGGGAAGTCTGCCACCAGCTTCACAGGCAGCAGGCTGATGCCTCGGAGGGGTGTCCTCTGAGCATGCTCTCTCCCTTTGCTGCAGAACGAACCGCTAATGCGTGCCCTTTGGCTGCTTGCTGTGCTAAACCCGTTTATCTGAACCATGACAGCATAAGAAGCAGTTTTCACGATTAACCCACTTTTGCTGCCATAAAACTAATCAAGCTGCTCTCCTCTACCAGAGGAGCCTGTTTTAACTTTCCAGATGCTCACTTGTAGGAGGTGGGAGGGGGGGAAAGAGTGAGTTTTACACACTTGAAATGGAGAATTGTATTCATTTAAGGAGCAGGAGGTAAAGAGTGAGGAATCCTTTATCTGGCTGAAGTCTGACAGCCTGGCAGACTCCGAAACAAAAATATCTTTGTTTGCTCCACCACGGCCGTGGTGCCCCAGCTGCCAGGTCCCTCGCTCCCCAGCTGGCTGGCTCCGATAGCGGGAGGAACCACCATATCCAGGGCACCAGGGGAGAGCTGAACAGATTCACCAAAGCAGGGTGCAGGAGCCAAGCCAGTGGGTCCCAGGCAGCTGACATCTGAAGGTCGGGTGACCCTGGAGGTCCTGCAGGGTTTAGATACGCAGCATATCTATAAGGCTGTGGCACTAGTCATCAGGGAAAGCAGCAGCATCAGAAAGCTATCAGATGGTATGGAGGAGGGTGGTTGGAAGGTACAGCTTCTGTTGGAAGCGAGCTATCAGTGTTAAATGTGCTCTTTGAAGATCAGTTATAATCTGAAACTGTAATGCATCCCAACTCCAACCGGCTTTTCCTGGCTGGGGGTGTGAACACCACCCCCTGCCAGCAAACCATATGGGGACAGATGGGTGGAGAGGGCAGTGGGTGAGGAAGTCCTGAAGCAGACCATTTCCGATGAGTGCCAATGGGAACACAGGTGATGCCCACCAGTGGAGTTAAAGGTTAAAGAAAGGGACCTCCAGAGGTTCCTTCCATCCTCAGCCATTCTGTGATTCTGCAAACACAGCCCTCAGCTGCTGTTATTCATGGTAGCTGGTCTCCCCCTTCCACAGGGCCAGGCTCCCAAATCCACAGGACACATCTCCTACCTCCTCTAGCTCTTAGGAGCCATGACAAGTGGTTACTATAAATATTTCCTCACCAAAGAGCAACCCCACTTCAATTGCTGGCCATTTCACTATGCTGCTTGCACCAGCCCTGATAAGCTTACCCTGTATTCAGCTGGGTAAAATGAGTAAAATTCAATGATGAAATGTTGTCTTGAAAGCATTACGGCTATTTGGACCTTCCAGGGACACTGCAGCAAGCAAACTGAGGCTGACTGTTATGTTGGGCAAGGACTGTGACAAGCAACAGCTCAGGCAGTAAGGCAAGCCTCAGCCACATGACTGGCCCTCAGTAAACACCTGGTAGTACTTGCAAATAAGAGAAAATAAAAGGAGATGATAGTCTGAGTGGAACAATGGAGCAGTTAATAGCCCTCCTAGATTTGAAACTCTGGAAATAAGGAAGACAACTGGTTTAAACTCTGTTTTATTCTGTTCCTGTTAGCAGCAAGTGCCAGCAAAACTAATTAAGAAGACAGTCAGAAAGCAGCTTTACTTGTAACAGTAACTGGTTCTGAATTGCTTGACGATTTTAATAGCTTTCAGCTGACTCAGGCAAAGGGGCTAGCTATGAACTACACCATGGAAATGCTGAAATGAGGTACAAGAATATGAAAAAGAGTCAAATGCATCATAAACCTTCTAAATGCAAAAGAAAAAAAAAGTCATTTTTTTTCCCCATTTTTTCTGAAAAAATCTGGGTGCTCCCAGCAGGCAGGAGGTGACAGAAGCAGCTGGAGTGTTCCCAGCTTTTGGGCTTTCAACCAAGGTGCAAAGGCTGATGAGGAGTGGTGCACCATCCCAGGCAGCAGGAAGGAAACAGGTGCCACCTGGCATTTTGTGGCAGTCAGCTAATTGTCAGAAAAGGGTATAGAAAATGAGAAGCTCAACGTAGCCTCTAAGCTAGCTTCCCAGGTTCCTCCCTCATCTTTTTTTTTGCCTTTTGGCAGTCCAAAAGCCAGCCTGGTACAAGTGCTAGCCGACTGCCAGCTGCCACTGAGCAGAAGGTGTAGCCCTTGTTCTTCCCTCACTAGCAGCATTAAAATTTTTCTCTTCTCTCCAGTCATGGATTTTTGCATTGAGCTTATGGAAACTTTTTTTTCTCTTGGAGGCCTCTATCCATCTGCCTCATGTGTTTCTATGGCCAAGAAATTCAAATTACCACAGGCAGGCAGAGAGACTGCGCAGATGCAGTTGTCTTAGGGACCTGTGTTACAGAGCTGGAATACCGCATTTATGTATACCTGAAAAAAAAAAAAAAAAAAAAAAAAAAAAAAAAAAAAACCCTGTAATTTTATTTATTTATTTATTTATTTATTTATTTTACTAGCCTCAAAAGAAAGATTTCTGGGGAGAGATGACAGCTAGAAAATAGTTTTATATGCATCATCAGATGTCTGGCAGGTGCCCTTAAAGAAACAATGTACATATTTCTACAAACTCCATTCACCCTTTGGGAGACACTTCTTCCTCAGGCTGACATTTCAGTTATGCTCATTCCCTGAGGCGTTTTGGAGGAAAACACAGCACCATGTTTGATTGCTTAGGAGGTACTGAACTTTACATAGATGACATTTGGAAACACAGAGAGATCACGCCTGGGAGCTCCATGCTGCTCTGAAAAAGGCAAAGCTGCTGGACTCAATTATATAGAAACGTAAATTTGCTGTTGCAGAAATACCATAACAGGAAGAGAAGTTAGCACTGTCAGGCTGCTCTAACCTCAGCTGTAAAGCGTGCTGGAAGTTTGCAGTAAAGTTACATAAAAGGAAGGGGTGAGAAGAGCTTTTTCAGTGAAAGCCCTTCTAGGGAGTGCCCCATCACTAGCTGCCTAAACCAGCAGTCTGGGTGTGTCACGTCTTAATGGACACCAAATGTAAGGGTATTAGGAAGTTCAGGATGTTCCAAAGGTCCTCCAAACATGGAGGGAGATGAGCCTGTCCTGAGGACTATGCACCCTCCAAAGCCCATAGGAGACAACAGCTGACTTGGCCATCTTTGTCCAGCAGATGGACCATAACTCAGGTAGTGGTGGTGCTGGAGCATCCAGCTCCCAGCCCTGCACTTGCTTAAATGAACACTTGGTTTTTGGACTACCCCAGCAGGAGAAGATGGCATGCAAAGCTACAGCCAGATCTCCTGACCAACATGAAAGGTTTTATTTGCATCTAGTGTGCTCCAGCAACCAGTCAAAGCTCTATCTATTGTCTCTATCAGCTGCATTTACCCGTCAGGCCTAGGAGCAAAAGGGAAGGCACAACCCAGTGCTATGGCTGTAAGGGAACCGGGGCCAGATGAGAGAGGCTCAAGTGTAAAGTCAAGATATGACAAGTGTGTGTAAAACATCAGTTTCTCACTTGCACACACGGTCCCTCTCGTTTCTGAGTATATCTTGAAATATAACTGCCTCCCTTGGAAAATCTCGACTCCTTTCTTCTTCCCAGCCAGAGAGTGCAAGTGGGTTTGTGAATCTTGGTACATCATTTACAGCAGCTGTAAATCTGGAGCAGTGCACACTATCAGATGTGCAGGTCTCATTTATAAAGCAGGATTTATGATTTCACCCCTTAGATCTGCAGATGGGTCTTATTGTGATTTATGCCTGTGTCGTGAAGGACCATATATAAGAATTACCTGATGTTATCGAGGGACCTATTCTTTTTGGCCCTTATCTTTCTTCTGAAAGCAGACTACTTAATCACTGTTAGCTATATACTGAGTGTAGCATCCCCTGTGATTTACCCATCTCCCTGCTCTCAGTATTATTAGCTTGTGATGTTAGGACTAACCCTATAAAATACTCACAACACATGTTGGATTGCAACTATATATACAAGTTATGAATGGCTCTTTGGTGACTGTGTTGGTAAATATAATTACAATCTTTTTAAAGGAACTATTACATTAGTATTAACTGAATGACAGCATCAAACTGAGGTACAAAATAGGCTGTTTGGGTACTCTGGATGAAATATTTAGGCTTCTGGTATTATTGGTGGAGGCTAAACCTCAGTAGCATGAGTTGCAGGGAAAAAATCCCATTTCTTAGGAAGTAGAGATCAAATTTCTGAAAGCATTCAGCCATCTAAATGCCACTGAGGCATCAACACTTCAGATGATCTTGCCTGGGGAAGCAGAAGGGCACCTCGTAGAGCTTCACAATATCCTGTGCATCAGGCTAACACATTTTTCACTAGATTCAGGTTCCTAAGAGTTTTTCACAATACCATTACTTTGCCTGGCATCTCTTTCGGTGCTGATGTACCCTCAGAAATCACATGGGTAGCTTGTTTGTCCTTGAAAGGTACTGATCTGTAGGCTCTTGGAGTTGTTTCAGTATCTTATGGTCACTGGAATCACCTTTGAGGACTTGGGTCTAACAGCTTAAGGAAAGACAACCTGTAACTGCTGGTGGGCTGGAGACAACTGCAGCCACTTGCTAGGAGGTGTCGCAGTAACTGATCAGACCTATGGACTCCTGGCTACACTAACAGCCAGGTGAAGGCCCAAAACATGAAACTCCAGTATTGCATCCTCTTCTGCAAGTGCATGTAGGCCTGGCAGTCCTTTTCTCCACTTCTAGTCTCTGAGAGATGGGGAATTCCTCCACTCAACAGCTCACACATGCCTGTGTGAGGCACTGTCTCCACAGGGAGAGCTCTTTCAATTCCTTTCAGCCAAAAAGCAATTTAACACTTGGCTTCCTGCTTCTTGCTGATCCCAGCATGAGGGAGCTCTACGAGACGTGGCATTGCTGTGTCCCTTCCAGCAGCTGTGACGGCCGGCTGCCAGAGAAGAGCCCAGCCCTGTTCATGGCCCTGTCTGTACAAACAGGCCTCCACAGTGACCTGGCCTGGTCTCAAGCACTGCAGGCCTAACCTGACATCTAGTCCCACATTCACCTAGAAATGATCATTGTAACATAAGTCCTCTTCCCCTTGGCAGTCAGAAGTGCTCCCTGGGGAAAGGCCAGGGCAGGCAGCATACTTTTAAGATACCAAGCCCACAGAAAGCATAGGGCATACGGTGGTGTGGCAGAACCTCCTCCTGACAGGGGGGATGATGTGCTGACTGCCACCCCTTCCCTGCTGCCAGCCCAGAGCAGGGAAGCTTTGCAAAAAAAAAACAAACAGCATTACATTGCAGGGAAATTCTGCAGCTTTCTGGCCAGTTGCAGGTAGGGAGGTAAAGGGCTTTCAAGCAACATTTTCCTCTCAGTGTCCCTCAGGACATTTCTGTGAACAATGACATAGCAATTGTGGAGCCTTAATGCAGCGCCCATAAAGCTTTGTGTCTTGCAGGAAAGGAGTTCACCAGGCACACATCCCCACTCTTGCCTTGCCTGCCGTGATGATAACTTCTTGTATGGAGAAAAAACAGCAGATTTCTGGAAACAAAATTGGCAATTTGGGTCATCTAAAAAGATTACATATAGTATGTCAGGGCTTGGTGGAGTGGTTTGTTTAAAAGCATTTGGCTTCAGGAAATGACTCTTCTGATTTGAGTCCAGGCTATTTTTCACATCCACATGAAAGTATGGGATGCACCAAGACTTTGATCCCAAGCACTGAGGGCAAGACATCAGGCACTGGGCTTAACTTTCAGTGAACCACGTGTGGATGCAAACTGGTAGGAGCCCTCTTAGGAGTTTGAGAGCATCCTGATTTGTCTGCATAGGCACAGCCACTTTGTCTGGGGTATTCTTAGTGCATGCCTACCAGGCTGAGCCACTATGGGGATTTAGGGAAAGGAATGCTAACTTTCTGGATCCTAAAGAACTGTGGATGCCTGTTACATGCTGAGGATGGGAACAAGAAGTTACAATGATGGCGAACATTTGGGGAAACAGGGAGGTCCCTTTAGGTTTCACACATCCTGAGAGTCTGCCAAAAGCTGAAGCAAGGCTTTTCAGCATCATAGTATTGGATTTAGACACCTTTATCCTGCACTAGGTTTTTAAGTCCTTAAGTAGGTCTTGTTCATACTATTCTAACTCCAAGAATTTTCTTATTCTACATCCAGATTTCACTGAATGTTCTACGTGCTTTCAGCTTGACAGCTGAAAGTAACCCAATTTAGATCTTTAAATGTTAATATATATTTTTCATCAAAGTATGTAGAAAACTTAAAAAAGGTATACATTCTTACCAAAATTTTAGTTTCCAGCAGATCTTGTTACATCCATTTTAAAAGGTAGACAGAGGTGGTGTTTTTTTTTGCTTTGTTTTTTTAAGCAGCATTGAAATTAATTTCTTCTTCAGGTTCCTATAATTCAAACAGCTATTTAAAGAATACAAAGACCCATCTCCAATGCTTTCTATTACATCTTCCCATTTTCTCTCATGCAGAAATTTGAGAACAAACCTCTCAGCCCCAGAGGAGCATCCAAGATTGCACAAGTGTGTGAAAATGAGAGCTGTGAGGCTCAGTGTTTTGTAGCGTTCTAAGTGAAACATTTACAGCCTTAGCTAATCACATTACATTTGCTTAATTAATGGGAAGAGCCTACGTTCTCAAGCTGACAGGCTTTGATAGATGAGTACAGCTGCCCTGGCTTCCAGCAGCATGTGTAAGTGCTTAATGTAAGTGGGGTGGGGGCTATAGGGGATGCAAAACAGTGAAATAAATGTCTTATATGTGTAATAAATGTTCTATATGTGAACTGAGCTCCTATTTGTGCTTTCTCTGCACCTGAGATGGAAAGGTAGCTCCAAGACACCCTGGATTTTGTTGTGCCTGCAGCTGAACAGGGCCATGGCCCATCATTGCTGGTCCATTGCTGTGCCTGGGGTCACCAGCCCATGGGGTGCTCTCACCCTCTTAACATTGCTTACTGTAACAAAGCATTAGGTGTAAAATGAGAGATGCAGGAAAGGGAGAGCAGCAGTGATTTCCTAGGCAGAGTAAGAGAAAACCTTCATCAATAATCACATTTCACAGAGCTTCTTCTGTACCTAAATCAGAAAATCAGTCTTGTCTCTTGAATTATCTGCTCCGTTCCTGTCCAAACAACTTCTCATGTGCTTGTGTTACAGCGCACGAGCCTGAAACACATGATAGAAGCAGCTGCCAAGCCAACTGGTCTGATGATAATGGAGCCAGCCGTACATACTTTCATACATCTCATACCTCGCCACATCTGACTCTTACTCACCCTGCTACCAACTGCTTAGTGTCTGTTTTCTCCAGGAAATGGACTTTATCATTGCAATTTGCAAGAAAGCCTCCTGATTCCAGCTGTGGAAGCCCTGAACCCCCTGCCTGCCCCACCGCGCTCCTCGAGGCGGTCAGTGCTGAGGCCGGGTCAATTAGGAATTCAAACCAGGTAGAAAGGCAATGTACAGTAGCAATGAGAGCCAGTGGCATGATTGATGATGCTTATACAAAGCCGCTGGCTTGAAAAGCAGCATCTGGGTAGATTCCAGAAGCTGTGTCTAATTTCAAAAGGATCTTCTTAAGAAACCACAGGGTTAGCAACGCATGCTACAGAAAGCAACTTCCACAGATTATTCCATCCCCAAAATATCAACCAATTACTAACAGCAAAGCGTGAGAGAACTAACAAGAGCTTTTACTCATCCTGGTTCTCTGTCATGTTTTCTGAGATAGGGGATAGGGACAAGATGGATTTTTTTGTTTGTTTTCTTCTGTGAACTTCCCAACAGTCAGAGTTGCATTGGTTCTAAGTACATTTTTACCCTTAGGTTGCTACATATATTAACAATAATGCATTAAAATTATGAAAAACTGAGAAGCTATTAACCACAGTAGAAAAGCAAACATCGAGTCTCCCACTGACTCAAATGGATCTGTGCAGTACATTGAGGATATATTCATACATGTGTATCAGGCTCTGATTTTTACTGAAATTTGCCTGCTCATGCTCTGTGTGTCTGTGCACTAGTGCACAGATTCTACATAGTTAAACCAAAACCTGCCATTCCCTGTCTGTCCTTCCTCACCACTCAATGGCCCTTCAGTGCTGTCTTGGCACATCCCCTTCTGCCAGCAAAGACAGGAAAGGAAGAGAAATACTGCGGAAAGACACTGACCCAGATCTACCCTGGCTGCCAGCAAGCCCAGAAGCAACAGGAGACAGGCATGGGGCTGGCAGCAAGGAATTGTGCTGGGCTGCCAGCTCTGAGCTCACGGACGGCTGAGTATCGGCCAGCCTGGGCTGCTGGGCACCCGGAGCCCTGTGCGAGGGGACGCTGGTCAGCCTCACGGGCATATACCCAACAGGAACTGCTTCCCCTGGGTTGTATGGCACAACTGCTGCTCCTGGCCTCACACCAGCTCCTGCCAGCAGCGTGAGCCATGATTTCCCTTTGTCCAGGTGTCTGAATAATCCTGGGGTCAGGGTGGTACCTGCTGCTCTCAGCCCGCTTCCTGGGCTGTGGTGCAACTGGTGCGTGGCTCAGGGCGTGAGGCAGCCACCGAAGTCCTGCTTCTTTGAAAGCTATTGCACCTTTGGTGACTACGATATCATTGCCTTTAAAGCTGGAGATACCTTTAGCACCAGCAGATCAGCAGAGCTCTTCAAGCAGCTTTGCATTGCATGGTGCTGGCCCTGATTTTATTTCACAAATACCTCTCAGCGAGCCACAGTCAGATGGGTACATGGCTAATCACTGATGCTTCAGTTAAGGCATTGCTACATGTGGCAATTCATTAAAAAGCCCCAGGGAATGAGAATGAGGGTTTTATTTTAAAAGCTATAATCTCTAGGACACACACAATGTTCTCTGGCAGCCCAAATTTGTCACAGCCGGCTGCTATAAAGCGCCATTCTCCACTGCAAGCCATCCTCAGTGCATTGTCATTATAATCGACAACAGATTTTTTCAAGTGACACTAGAGAAGGATTGGAGGATGACAGCACATGACTGAGTAAAATTATAGTTAGGGAAACATAGGAAGAGCCGACTCTTCACAGAGAGCTTGTGGCTGTCAGGCAGGGTTTTCTTTCTTGTGTCAGAGATGGGATTAAGCCAAAAGGCTCATGGATTTATTGCCATTTGTGCTTTGCTCCTTTATAACAAGAAGAAAACCATCCCCTATTGTGAACGCTCCAGCTGCAGCTCTGCCTTCGAGTTCTGCAGGCTGCAGGTCCGCGGCTGGGAGCTGCCTGCACCAGGGTCCTGACTGAGCCCCGTGGGGCTGAGGTGGAAGCCCAGTGATGGAGGAGCAAAGGCTAAAAGGACAAGGGGCAGAAAAGAAGAAAAATGTGAAAGGAAACATGATCCGGGCACACATTCATGCAGTGCTGGTTTACTTGTGTGCTGCAAAGTACAAGCACTCTGCTCGGTAGTATCCTGCACCAGCACTGCAAAGCAATTTTATCCGTAATGCATGCATTTGGTGAGCACTCGGGATTATATTGTAATGGCTTACCATAAGTCTCTTCAGCATAAGTGAGAGTACATTTAACTGCAATGATTTTATGAGGTCAGGTGGACGGCAGGCCCTCTGCAAGGCAAGCAGCTCACTGTACTGGCTTAGTAGACATCACTCACACTAGTTCTTAGACATTTGTATGACAAAAATGCAAAAAACACTTATTAATCAGATATCTCTGCACGCCACCACTGCCACCACTGCATGTCACTGTCACTGTTGGATGGCCTTTTATTGCTGACCCCAGTGAACACAAAATCCTCAACTGAGCAGGGCAGAGCCAGCAGAAGGACAATTCCCAAAGCACAAGCACAGTGGGGCTGGGAGTGCAGGTGAAAAGAAATAACGCGCCCGCGTGAACTGGCATGTGATCAGTTTACCTGCATAAACATCGTTCTGCCTTGTAGAGGTGTTACCAAGGCAGGGAGGAACAAATTACATAGCAGAATTGAATGTTTTCAAGTGAGGTCATCTCCTAATTGAAATTGTGCTGTGAATTAAGGCGTCATTGCAGGGCTGCATGCCTTTTGTATGAATAAAGAAGCAGATCACAGCTTTTCTGCCGAAGCAATTCCCGAGTTGAGGATCATCAGCAAAACTGGCACTCCGTGGCATGTACCTCCTTTCCCAGAAGCACACTCCCGTCCTGCTGCTGGAAGCATTGCAGCCGCTTTTCCCTCACGGTTTCTAACTGAATAAGATATGATTTATATTCTGGCTTTTTTGATGAAAAATCAACAGTTGTTTGCATTTCCCTCATTTCCTTCATTTCCCTCCCCTTTCCACTGACTTGAGAAGCAAGAAGCAGGGAAACAAAGCAAGCGCAGAGCGCAGCCTGCCAGCACCTCTGGGTGGACGTGTGGTTCAGCAGCGGCTGAGGGCTCTCATGAAACCAACAGTAAAAGCATCTTGCTGTCGAGGAGCGCAAGGCTCACAGGGACACGAGGCTTTAATGACACCATTATCTTGCAGGCAATTAGGATGTGCTGGCACAATCCTGCCTTGCTGCAGCCGTGCAGCATACGCTGAAGCGTACGGACATTATATGGAGCTTTTAATCTTTTAAACCACAGGCATGGATAAAAATGTACTAATGCAGGCATAAGCAGAATTTTCTCTTTTAAAAGCATATGCCAGGAACAGAGGGCTCCCTTCTGCCTGCCCTCTTCCCCCATGCCCAAGCTATGCAGAGCTTACTCTCCTAACACGCTTGCAGAAACGGGTTTGAGCCTGCCAGCTGTGCCTTTGTTGTGCATCGTGGATTATATTTTAATGACACAGACTAAGCCTCGTCCATGCAAATGAAAGCACGTTTAACTGTTTGTATGGCAGAGGGTCAGACCGCTGGCTCGCCGAGAATGGCCAGGAAGAGCTCAAAAGCCGCCTGTTACGCCTGGAAAGCCATCCTGCCTTGGCCAGGGCCCTGCTGCTGCTGTGGGGTGCTGCCTGCACGGGGCCCCAGGCTGGCCTGGTGCCACAGGGCATCGCTCAGCCCCCGGCACGGCGCCCAGCGCCCTCCTGCCGCAGCCAGGGACACATTTCGTGAAGCTGCTTTGAAGCGAAGGGAGGTTATATAGGTCACTGCTTCATCCCCGGTCTGCCTCGCGAGAAGAATTCATTACGAAATTTCACTTTAATTAATGCAATGCACCGGCTCTTAATAGTATTTCATCAGGACATCTGGTAAAAGCGCATTAGCTACAGTTTTATGTTAGGGCGTAATTGAACGGAGCTCCTGTTGGAGCTTGGTTCTGCTATGAGCTTTGCTCCTGTACCTCCTGCAAGCTGCTGATGAAAAGAGCTGGGGACTGCCCGCTCAGGTGATGGAGCCGAACCCAAAGCTTAAACTCAACAGAAAGGCTCCAGTTACCAGCCACAGGGGCCTCTGAGGGATAAAACAAATGCTTGCCCTATATTTACATACCAGGTACCACCAGCACAGCTGCCAATCTGTAATCCTGAATATAAAGTAACCCTGGTGTTCTGTTCTAATTTTGTTTGAAAGGCCATTGTCAAATGGTCTCTCTAAACCATTTTCTTTTGGCTTAACTTAGAGCTTTTTCTGTGCTAATTTTATCTTTGCATAATTGTGTGCTTTAATACTTATTTGATTATCTGCCCAAATTAATGCCAGAGCAGCAGCTTTCCAAACAGCCGTATTAAAGATTCACATCCAAATGGGATTTTTCAGCCCTTTGTTTTACAGTGATCTCCTGGAGAATAAAATGTGAACTCTCAAAAGGTTTTAGTTACTCAGTAAGCACTGTGTCATGATGGTTTAAGTCTAACTAACAGGCTTTGGAAGATCAATACATTTTGAAAAAGTCTGTGAGCTGCTTGAAATCGTCTGGTTTGAAGCTGTCTTCTCTGCTTTTTCTTTCCTTTTTTTTTTTTTTTTTTGGGGGGGGGGGGCTTGGGGGGGGGGGAGGGGTAAGTGTTTGACTAGCCAACAGTAATAGTAAAAAGCATCTTCCAAAAATGCAACTGGAGATTGCTTGGGTTGTCTTTTATATTCTCCTCCTTCAACAACTTTTTCAGCAGCATTTGTAGGGCAGTTTTACTCCCAACCTTCACAGAGAATGGACTAATGCATTAGGGAAGCTTTTTCTGCTGTTTGGCTCTCCAGGGATTTTTCAATGCTACAAGCCCCATACTGGTCACGGTAAAAGGAAACCCAACTGAGACTTTTGCTAGGGCTGAATAAGCCTGCAAGTTGGCATTAGTTGGCAATAAAATATAGGAAACATACAGACAGCCTTCCTCCCTGTAGCACTGGTCAGTCTGATAAACAGGAGGCACTTTATCCAGCGCAGGCACTAATGACATTACTTATACGGCCAGCTCTGAAAGTCTGGATGCTGAGAGGAGCAATGGGTAGCAGCACTTGTTTGTCAGTGCCTTAGGACAACACTGCCAAAGGACCTGCCCCATTAAAAGCAAGAATTAGCCTCTGCCCCTTGGAAAGGAAACCTCAGCTCAGCTGTGGGCTCCTGGCTTGTGCTGCAGCTTGGTGCTCGCTTGTCCTGCAGCACTGCTGCAGTCACAGGTACTGGGGGCTGTGT
The DNA here is from genome assembly GCF_964035555.1 of Netta rufina. Classification (NCBI taxonomy): domain Eukaryota; kingdom Metazoa; phylum Chordata; class Aves; order Anseriformes; family Anatidae; genus Netta; species Netta rufina. The sequence continues at coordinate 27,269,295 of NC_140129.1, forward strand.
GGGACAAGCAGGATGCAAGCTTTTGTTCTATAACAAAAACCAAAGCAGTCATGTAAATAAACCCAAAGGTGCTTTACAAAGAGTAAACATTGTTTTTCCTATATGAAATAGAACTTGTGACCTTTTCCGTTCTTGTTTTACCTCCGCAATGTGATCATCTGAATTCCAAATTAGGAAGGAGAGATTGTTTAGGAAAGGGAAATCAATTACAATACTGGCAAATACAGCATTTTTAGAAGTATTTATCTAGTAGGTATTTACCATTTGTGTCAGGGACTGAATCTCTCAGGATAGATGGACTTAGACCCCTTCTTTCAGCATTCAGTATTTATCTTCAGCTAAGTCTATACTAGTTGCAGTTTCTCAGTTTGAGGTGAACCGAGCATGAGTCCCAGTAGTGTGCGGTGCTCCGGCACCTCACCAGCTGCACCTTTCTCCTTCTCCATACTTCAGATCTCTGTGCTCCCATTTCTGCAACCTATGGAACAAGATCTGCTGCCTCCGAGTCTCCCAGCTGCAAAGTGGTCTGGACTGATTCACGAATGGCTGACAAACGCTTTGAGGTCCTGAATTGCAAAATCACTAGTGCCAATTTCTCTGTTCAGACAGCAGCAGTTATCGGGTGAATATTCCTACAATAATTGTTCCATTCTAGAGTAAAACTGCCCAAGCCCTAGCAGAGCATCATTCACACTGCCTAAACACCAGCAGAGCATCAATCATGAATACTTGCTATCCCCACCACCTGCTGCATGTCTCCTCCATGAAACACCTCCTGCCAAGGCTGTCCCCTGCCAGAGACCTCACCCTTCTGGCCAGAGGGTGCCAGAGGAGACCTCAAGAACGTGGGAAGAAAGCCCTGTGACCAGCTCTGTGGGAAATTCAATGCCAGAAAACAGCTTAAGCTCTTGGAAAGTTTGGGAAAGCAGGATGAGGGAAAGGCAGGAAGCTCCCGCGGGAGGGCCGGCCAGCACCCTGTCCCCAGCTCACACCATTGTGCTTTGTTCGGCCGCCACAATTGTGTGAGCAGAGCTGGGCGCATCAGCCTTCACTTCAAATTTCCTGCTTTTTGTCGCTTCGCGTCCCAGGGTCTGCTGCTGAAAGCACAGCTCTCATTGCTGAGCTCCTGCTGAATGCCCTGCCCTGCCGGCATGTGCCCAGGCCGCTCAGCAGGTTCCCAGTGCCAAGGCTCCCACTCTAAGGGGACAGGGGGGCTATTGAGATGCAAAGAGGCATGCCGAATCCTGCCTTGGCCCCAGGGGGCTGGTTAGGCATGACTATTGCAGGCAGAGATGCTGCTGTCTGAGGAGCTGCCCCATAATCTCCTCAGCCTGTGGCAGGCCAAGGGCCGGCTTGTAACGCGTTCAGCCAGGCTGATTTCCGGGCAGAGCTTGTCCTGACCATGGCACGGTGTCTCCTACCCAGACCCACAGAGGCTTTGGCTCTGTAGGACGGAGCCCCAGTTCCCCAAGTGCCTTCCTCCTCCTCCTGCTCTCTCATTAAGCAAATCCAGGACAGTGTCCGGGTCCTTCCTCATTGGCTCCAGCACCTGATCAGGAGCCCAGGCCGAGGCTGGCACTGCTCTGTGCAGGCCCTGGGCTGCAGGACAGCCCCAGCGGGAGGGCTGGAAATCAGAGCAAGATGAGGGGATTTTGTCTGTCCCTACCAGTTCTGGACATGCACAGCACTCTCACAAATGCTAGCCCCTGCGCTCAGTGACCAAATGGGCCTCACACACCGATGGTGAGCCTCTCTGGTGCATCTGAAAGTCATGGGCAAATGCCTTGGATGCCCTGAGGCACCTCAAATGGCATTAAGCATACACAGACATAGAACGGAGCCTGTGTGACTGCTGGCCCCAGCACACCTCCTATCCGTGCTCAGGGAGCTACATCCCAGTACTGCAACACTCCCCGTGTTCATCTCCTTTTTTCTGCAGTGTTGGATGTGTAGATGTGCTGCAGCACTTCACACATGGCTGAAGGTCTGCCTATCTGCCCAGTCTACAGTAGACTGTCCATTCAACCCCAGCTAAAAGGTCTTGGGTTTGCAGACAGATCTCTTCTGTCCAATCCCAGGCACACCAGTTGATGTGACATTTGTCACAGGGGTTGAGGGGGTCCTACAATGCCAAACTTCTTTCTATCCCTCTTTCAGCACCATGAATAAATACATTTCTGAACTCTGGTAGCCAGCATAGCCCACAGATTATGCCTCTTTAAAAATACATTTATATTTTTATTTATACAATATAGTCTGTATTCTGCTCGTATAGCTCTGGGGCATTTGCCTCGTTCCCAAGCACTTCAGCAGCAGAAGTCTGAGCCAGTATTTCAGTGCTGACTTCTCCATGCCTAACAATGCCGTCTGCTCATTTCCTCTCGAGACTAGACACATAATGTATGTCTAAAACCCTCAGCCTAGCCCAATTTACAAATTCTAGTACAGCTGTAGGTTTAAAGAGCCAGCCAAAATTAATTATGACAGATTAAGGAACAGAGCAACATACTGCAATAGCATCTTCTTAAACTGAACCATCTGATCCAAACCCACCAAGCTCAGCCTCCCAGTAAGCTCTTGCTGTTCTCTTGTTCTCCATCTCTGCTGCTCTCCTGCACAGCACCATCATCTGACCATGGGTTGTTCAGATGTACCCAGGCTGTCATTCAGCAGCTTTGCCTTGCCTGAGATGGCCAAGAGAGGTCTGTGACAGCTAAGAGAAGTTCATTGTTAGCTGACCACCTGTAGGCTTTTTATTTTTATTTTTTGTGACATTGGGTCATTTGAACCACCAGACCTTCACAAAATAGCCCCCAAACATACCCTTACAGGATCCTTCTCCCGACTGTCTCTGATCCCAGCCAAGTCCCTTTCTAGTGGCCGTGCCATACAAAAAATAAACTACCCACCAGCATGGTGGGTGCCTTCTGTGGACGTGCCATCAGCCAGTGTCTTGCAACCCGGGTCCCAAGTGCTGCACATGGAAGAACAGTACTCTTGGTTTGATAACAGCCCTGAATACAAAAGGGTGAGTTAGATGGCAAAAGGCTTCGTATCCCTTCCCTATCATGCGCACCCTAGACTCATTAGAGATGCAGCCCCTGCTGGAAAACACTCCTTGCTCTAACAGTTTAATTAACATAAAAAAAACGAAGCATGCTCTCCTCCTTTTATCATTATGCATATTTAGTTGTTAATCTGTTCCTTTCCCCTCCTACCCATGTTATTCTGCAGTAGCTGTTAGTTGCTAAAGAAGCTGAAGAAACAATTAAGATGCTTTCAGAAAAAGCAGATAATTTCTTGCATGCAGTGCCGAGTACCCAGCAGATGTGACTCAAGATGCACACATGCTGTTTTCAGGCAAGCATTCCCAAGGGTTTAGATAAAAATAATAAGGATGAGGGGTTTCAGCAGAAATCAGGTTATTTTTAAGTGGAAGCACCCTGGGGGGTATTAGCAGAGCTCCCTGAAAATGCCATCATCTTCTTGTGTGTGGGATCCCATGGCATTACTTGTTTGTAATTAAAAAAAAAAAAAAAAAAAGCCTGTAGTCAGACTAGACAGGGATTCAGGCAGGAATGCAACAATGGGTTTACAGCAAATTGTTTTGGTTGTAAGCATCAGACACCGTGTGAAGGCGGAACAAATGAGAGAGATGCCTACAGGGAGATCTTCACCCCCCCCCCCCAAAGATAATAGCAAGTCTCAAGAGCCAGGATTTGGCCCAGAAGGTTTCAGCCACCACAATTCAGCCAATGAGGAAACTACAGCGGGAGAAACACTGCGATGGTCTGAAGCCAGGTCTTAGTTGACACAGGGTGTTGCAACTTTACCAGGAAAAACATTTCCTTCCAATATCTCCCTCGCTAATCCATCCCCAGCATCTGTCATCACAGAGAAAAGGGCAGAGGCAGGTGAGCCAGCACGATGCTAAGCAGCTTGCTGAGATGGCTGCAGACGTTTGCTGTATTTTGGCCGTGATGAAGACTGGACAAATGAGGAAAATGTTTTCATTAGCTGCACTCACCTGAAACATAATCAGCAGCCAACTCCCACTTTACAAGGTGACCTGGCAAAGAGGCAAGAAACGAAGTCCAGCAGCAAACAGATTGCAAAGACAAACACACACAATTAAGTTTGTGATGATCCACCATCTTGTATGGCTCCTCAATAGCCAGTGCTATGATTTTCTGTGCTCAGACACACAACTCTCAAGTATTTATACTCTGCCAATATTTTAAGTCATGCCCATAAAGCATATTTGAACAGGATTCAAGCTGATGAAAAGCAAGTCGTTACTTTCAAAGGAGGTTGGTGACCCCGGGAATGGAACTGATGGCTTCAGTCCAGCAGATGACAATCCATTAAATTAAAGAAAAAAATTGCCATTACAATTCTTGGTGCCAGTAAAGGTGTGAAAAAAGATGTGCTCCCTCCAGGATGTGCACAATCATATTTCTGGCAGCTTGAATTGCTGCAGATTTATTTTTTTTTTTTGCCTTTCCTCTTCACAAAGCATAAAGATATTTAGTCTCTGCTGTTTTCAGTGAAAAGTTTTAGATACACGAAGCTTATGAAGAGACACATCCCACTTGAGCCATATTAAAAACACCTCTTCCTTTCAAGTCATCAACTCTCAAGGAAGGGGAGAAGAAATGAAGAAACATTGAGCCAAAGCCCATAAACAGATTTTTTTTTTTTTTTTTTTTTGTCTCTGCACGAGATGAGCCTGGGAAAAGCAAAACAATCCATCTACCCAAGAGTGGCTTTGCAGGGAAAGGTTAAGGAATATTAACGAGGGATTTAGATCACACCACTTTACACACATTTATGAGGGAGAAATTCAACACCCAGAAAACAAATTCAGTTCAATTTTTGTTTCTCCCCCTCCCCCAAAGATGACATACCCTTCCATTTGTAAATTACTTTAATTTAAATACTTCCAGGTTAACAAAACATCTTAACTTTGACATGCCCCAAGTTACAAAACAGAAACAAAACCTCTTGACAAAGGGTAAGAAAAAAAAATATCCAAGCCCAAACCTCCTTTCCTAAGCTGGAGTTTATGGTCTGTGAGCTGGCTGCCCTCCAGAGTCTGACACAATGTCTGGAGCACCCAGAGCAGCTGGAATTCATTTTCTTCCTTCAAATCTATGCACTTTCATATGAAGTCGTGTTTTGGCACTGCCGCATAGGAGAGAGTTCAGTGCAAAAAATCTAACCCCAGCCATGTTTCTCTGCAACCCAATGCTTGCTGAGCAAACAACGAAAAAGGAGAAGAGGACAAGGGAAAAAAAAAAAAAAAAGAGAAAAGCCCTTTCCCTTCCCCCACACATACACTCACGACTGTACCAAACAGGGGGCTATTCATGGCTGTTCATAAACGGGTCACAAGGAGAAATGTTTGCAGATAAAACCAACACTTTTTTTTTTCTTTTTTTTTTTTTTTCTTTTTTAAACAAACACCATGGAGGCCTCTGGAAGGAGCTGGGGATGTTCGAGCGTCGAGGTCCTGCCGCTCCCTTCCGCCTCCTGTTAGCGCGGCTCCTGCGGCGCCCCAGGCGCAGCCCCCTCCGGCCGATCACCCCGGGGTCCGGACCCCTCGAGCCGCCTCCTCCGAGCCAGAGCTGCCGCTGGGAGCCCAGCGGGGCCTCACGCTGCGCCTCGCCGTGGGTCGGGGGGAGGAGGGAGACGTCCAAGGCGCTCCTGGGCGCTCCCGTCACAAAATGGCACACTGGAGTTTGTGGGAGCCTGTGGCTCGGTCCCCTCGCCATTTGGTCTTTTTCTTCTTCTTCTGGCTTTTCTCCGGGATTTGTTGCCTGTTTTGGGAGGGAGGGAGGAAAGAAAATAAGGTGAGACACAAGCAGCCAGCAGGCTGGCTCAGGTGTTGCCATCCAGAACCCTGGGCAGCCAGCAGAAAGGCACCTTAGGGTGCATATATACATAGCTGTGGTTCTTCACTGAGAGGGTTGTCACTCACTGGGACAGGCTCCCCAGGGATGTAGTCACAGCACCAAGCCTGTCAGAGTTCAAGAAGTGCTTGGACCATGCACTTAGTCGGAATTTTTGGGTAGACCTGTGTGGAGCCAGGGGTTGGACTTGATGATCCTTAGGGGTCCCTTCCAACTCAGGACATTCTATGACTCGCTATATTAGCATGTATACTCATCTCCATACACCCTTCCACCACCACCTGGTTTCTCAAACCACACAGGTAGCAGCAACCACCGCCCTTTGTGAGGAAAGAAGCCATAACCAAACATCAAGGCTAACGGCAGGACGTATGTCCTGAGAGGGGACTATGAGTCCAGCTGTCCTGGGAGAACTGCTGCCTCTCCTCCCCTGCCAGAGTGCTGCTCAGTTCACCTGGGAGGTAGGGATGCTCACCTGGGAAACAGAGCTCATCCACCACACTGCTGCTAGTGCTCATTATGGTAAGGTGGCAAAATTGATAGAGGGCATACAAAGAAACAGACCTTCCTGGAAAGATTTACTTTCACGTAGAATTGCCCCCAGCCAACTGCACTGATGTCGACTTCATAATTTTTTTTTCCCCTTCTCCAAAAAATAGTGTATGCTGCCAAAAAGGTTTTGGCCTTCTCCTGGAAGTTGTGATGAGCACCAGTGCACCGGGAGCAGGATGCAAGCCCTAAGCCTTTGTCTGGGGCTGGCCCCAGGAAGATGCTCCTGGCTGCCTGAAATCAGCCATCAGCAACACACAGCTGCCAGCCCTCCTGCACTGTGCTGCAGCAGCCCCCATCAGTCAGGTGGGTTGTGAGCAACCTCTAAAATACTATTGCCATCTCATCTGATGTTCTGCTGATGGCTTCTCCCTTTTCATTAAAGATGAGATATTGCTCAGTCATATTGTTTAAAAGAGGCTTGATGGTTAAATGATGACTCAGATCCTCACCTGGTGCTATACAGACACTTCTGCGCCATCAGCTATACCCAGTCTTGTCACGCTGCAATAGTGACAAAAAGTGCACTGGCTTCAGGGGAGCTGTACCTGTTTGCACCAGCCACTCAAGTCAGCCCAGCATTGCAAATTCAACAGAAGAAGGCTTTGTAGTTCAAACACCTGACAGGCAGGCTGTAGACTTGGATTTCATAGCAAGATAAGCCATATGAACATAGGCAGCTTCCACAGACTCTGAGCCTAAATAATAAACCTAAGAGCTTGAATAGCTCAACACCAGCCTCTTTTGCTGTGTAATATGTCAGGCACTAAGCTGAGTGTTTAGACCACATTATCTGGAGCAGAATGAGACAAAGTTTGGAGACAAATCATTGTTGCTTTATTTGATGTTTTTCTTACAGCCTCAACTCTCAAATGTTTGCAACAATCTGAAAAAAATCAACTCAACTTTGACTAGCAAGACTTGTTTTCAGCAAGTATGAAGGCTGCTGGCACGAAAAACATGAAACTTAAAAGCTCAGAGTAAGAAAGCAGAAATAAGAAAATACTTCAATTTGAATAAACACTGAGCAGCCACAAGCATTCTTGAATGGTTTTAGAGATCCAGAAAACCACGTACTGCACCCATTCAAGATTTCTGCTGTGATGGTGCTTGTGTATACTCTGCTGGAGCACGAAAGATGTATTAGGAATTTTTAAAGATCTGTTGGGCAAGCTCTGTCACCCAATCCTTTCTGGATTACTTTCAGACAATAGTTTATTGCAAAAAAAAAATAATAAAAAATTACATGAAGTGGGTATCAGCCAAGCGCAAGGAGCACAAAGTGTGCTAACCCTGAATGAGTCCTCACCCTGCAAACTAACATGGGCTCTCAAGAGCTTGTGAATTCTTAAAGCACTCCAGGAATAGCATATTTATTGGGGAGTTGTACATTTACATTTTATTTGGTAAAGCTCACTTAGGAAAAGTGGTGCTTGGTGGGCGATAGCATCGTATGGCTGCAGACGGTTTGCAATGTCCAAAGACCAGGAAAAGTTGCATTGTGGCAAATAACCAGATCACACAATGTCTCTCTGCTCTCCATCTTAGAACCATAGAATCAAGGAATAGCTTGAGCTGGAAGGGACCCACTGGGATCATTGAGTTCAACTCCTGGCTCTGCACAGCACCACCCAAAAATCAAACCATATTTCTGAGAGCGTTGTCCAAACACTTCTGGAACTCCAGTAGGGTTGGTGTCATGAACGCAGCCCTGTGGGGCCTGTCCCAGTGCCCGACCACCCTCTGGGTGCAGAACCTTTCCCTAACCCCCAGCCTGACCCTCCCCTGTCCCAGGTCCATGCCGTGCCCTCGGGTCCTGTCGCTGTCCCCAGAGAGCAGAGCTCAGCGTCTGCCCCTCCGCTCCCCTCCTGAGGGAGCTGCAGGCCGCCATGAGGCCTGCTCTGCTCTGAACACACCAAGGGGCCTCAGCTGCTCCTTGTAAGTCTCAACCACAGTTCGAGCTCTTGTGAACATACACGTTCAGAAGTGTCTCATATGGCTGGCAACAACTCTTTGTAACTACTCGGGAACTGAGGAATAGATCACCTATTTGTGATGTTATGGAGTGCATTTTCAGGGCTAAAAACTAGTGCTGGATCATTAAAATGCTCCATCCAGCCTGTGCCTGTCTGAAGCCACATTACATAGAGAAAGCAAACAGCCTTACCATCTTATTTTTGCTGTGTCTCTTTCTTTCCTTTTTTTTTTTTTTTTTTTTTTTTTTCTTTTCAGAATAGAATAGATTGTGGTAAGAGCTCACTGTAACAAAAAGGAGTATCTGGCCAACTAATGCTGAGTTCCAGAACAGTTGGGAAACAGCTTGGGACATTTCCAACTCAGCTCTGCAGCTCTCCAAAGATTTTCTGCCCCCTGCTTTTCAGATATGTGGGAAGAGTGGGCAGTACCATCTGCTTTTGATGGAGGCTGACTCGAGGCTGTGCTATGCTAAGATGTTCACAAGTACAGAGACGTTGTGAATAAATGCCTCATGGTTTAATTGCCGAGCAAGGCATTTGACTGCATGGCAGGGAGGAGCATTATCTCAGCTCAGCACCCTCCCAAAACATGAGAAACTAAGGCCCCAAAAAATCTGGCAGACAACCCATGTCAGAAAAAAAACAAATCTTCTCAGAGATGTGAGGTTATCAGCTGAGATGCTGAGATGTGCATACAGCTCTTTTCCTGCGGGGCAGCCAGGATTTTGGATGGCAGCACCCTGCCGACAGCAGCAGGAGCCGGGTTCGCCCAGAGAGCAGGCATTCGCCAAAGCGAACAAAAGCAGCTCGTGCCAAAATTGGGAATAAACCTCTGCTGTCTGAGGAGGAAACCTGTGGCTTAGCCATTAGGTCATGCTGTTTCTCATATAAAATGGCTTAATTTTTTCCATTTAATGAGCAAAAAGTTACCTATAAAATTAGAGCCAGTCCCTTTAACTTAGAGCAACATGGGACCCTGAGATGACAATGCTATGAAAACCCACATTACTAGCCCAAAGCTTTTAATGCTGGCCTTTTAAAGCCGATTATTACAGCAAGTTTTGCATTGCTGAGTGACTAACATATTTTTGTCATGGCCACAACTAGTTGTCAAACTGCCTAATACTGATATTTTGCAAAGGCAAACTACTGGTTAGTAACATCTATATGCACATACAAAACAAGGAAGCTTAATAAAACCCAGAAATCCCCCACCTCCAACCAAACCACCACACTCTAGCCCTCAAAAGTCATCTCCTGCCTTCCAAGACCAGGACTTCTGCGTGTCCCATCTACAGGCACTAACTGAGCCAAGTGTTTGCAGCTTACCTTATTACCCTAACGAGATCGTGGAAGGCCTTGTCAACATTTAGAGGTGGGTCCTTGGCACTAGTTTCTATATATGGAATCTGAAGGAGAGAAGTACATGACAAAAGAGATTTGTAACAGCTAATATGTTGGGAGCAAAGTAGTTTCAAAATGAAAAACCCTACAGGCTAGAGAAATTGGGTGCCTAAGAGACTGGAGAAATACCACTAAACAAACTGCTGTCATGACACTGCTATCAACACATTCATGCTCACAGAAAGCTCAGATTTGGGGAAGAGTAATCATAGACTTCATGTAGTCAGATGTTCTCTCCCCCTAAGTTGTGCTTGCAGACATGAAAATAGACAAGGGTTGTTGAAAGATGAGCACTTGCCAGGAAGTCTTGGTTGCCACGTTTTATTAGGACTACTGCATGAATATTTCATGACTACAATTCCCCCTCAGTTTAAAATGATCTTCAAAGTCTGACAGACAGATGGGTCCTCCTAGAGCGCTTGTCCAGCACTCTGGCAGATTTATAAAATTGCCTTCTGATAAAGTTTTTGCATACACATCCTTTTCCAAAGTGTGTACCTACAGATGAGTACATCGTGTTGTGTCATAAGGCCAAGGTGTAGTTGTTCCTATAGAAGTGAGCTTCCTTGAGGAAGGGGCATGGGATGGACCTGCCCTGACAAACTCCCATTGTGCCTTGTTTAGAAACACAGCACAGTTTGCCATCTAGGCACAGCAAGCTGCCAAAAGGTCTCAGGCTTGTTTGCCTCTACCTTTCCATTAAGTTCCTCCTATGGGAGTTGCTGCTTCCCCCTGGGTATGTTCTGGCATTTAGAGGTGATTAGTGGAGTACCACGTGATCTACACCAATCCAAGACCAATTTCTCAGGCTAAACTACAGTATGAATAATGCAGATCTAAGATGGTAGGCCAGATTTATATAGGCTTTACAGCCCTGTAACTTCATTATCTTTAACAAGCCTACTTCTTATGGACACCTGGGTATAATTCCTAATTCCTGACTGCTTTTCCACCCCAAGAGGGTGCACTTTCTTCCCTCATTTTGAACATTCACATTTCTCATCACTTGCAGACAGCTTGTGCACCTGGTTTCATGATGGCCCCAGATCTGCTATAGCCGGTTGTGCTGCAGTTCTTCTAGTTTCAATGATGAACTGACCCCACCCAAAGGGAACTCTATAGCTACTGCTTTGTGGTAGTCGGAAGTGCAATTGTAAATGTTCGATTGTAAGAAAAATACTTTAATTCAGCTCCAAATGAGCAGAGAATTCCATTTTGAATGCCTGTAATGGGACTTACAATGAGCAATTACACAATCCTGCAAACTTACATTATGTTTTGTTGCCATTTCTCTTCCCTGTTCTCTTGTAATTTTCCGTAAATGCATTAGATCAACTTTGTTCGCCACCAAAATCATTGGAAAGGACTCTCTGGGGAAAAACAAACAAACAACAAGAACAATTAATAGCAGACTACAATACAAAACACTGAATATGAGTTTCTCTTTCTAATACTGATATCATCGAGCATTTTTGGCTACGACATACCACATAACATATAAAGAAAGATCATCCAGGCATCAACCACCAGACTGAGCTACGCATACTATGCACGTTCATATCATAAAAATTTATCTTGATATTTTGCACGCATCCACCCTTATTTGCAGGCACTTCAGGGACTTAAGTGCCATCATTACTGCAATACTTGATAATAGACTGAAGATCCAACTAGCTAAAGAACTACAAAATTAGTCTGCTGCTGTAGAAGGAAATTAACTAAGGCATGGAAGCAGATCTTGAACAGGAAAATAGGACTCTTTTATAACAGTTAAGGCATCTCATAACTGCATATCTTAGCAGCTACTAGTCATTGCCAGGTAAAGAGGTTGGAGGAATTAGTTCATGTCCTGGTAGTGGACAGAACAATGCTCATTCACTGAAAGCACCTATGACGAAGAAAAGACAGACTTGCGAAGGTGGCACTTAGGGACACATCATATTGGGAAGAAAATAACTGAGGCCAAATGACTCTTGTTACCCCAACACCAACTGAAAGACTGGCAGGGGTAGCTGGGAGGAGGCTGGAGTGAAACAAAGAGCTTCGCTGTGTTTCCAGATGCTGTTACCTACCATCTCCTGCTTCTAATCCCAGAGCAAAAGCCTGGTGAACAACCGTCCTTTTGTACCAAGAACATCTCACTCTGCAATACTGCTTGTTATTTCTTGAACTTTGCCAGGTGTGTAAGTGACTGTCTTCAGACATCACAAGTGAAGAGACCCATTCATCCACAGCATGCCCCACGTGAGAGTTTCCTGACGAGGCGTGTGGGTCATCCTCTACCCTGGCAGAGTCCTCGTAGCTCTGGTGACTGAACTGAGCCAGTTCATGCTTTGGGAGGTGCTGGCAGTGCAGTTCCATCCCACCCCACCTTCCACACAAGAGCCTCTCCCCCAGCTGCATTACACAGAGCAAAGCTGTGCTGCATGGCTTCTACCCACTGCTAGGAAGGAGGAGGTAACTTCTGATCACTGATGTTTACTGCAGCATTATTTAGCTTTAAACTCTCTTAAAATAGTTCCAATGTTCTCTGCTGTAACAGAGCTGATTTTACTGGGGTAAGGAGCAGCTGGCCGCACTCACTGCTGCATAAAAGACTTTCCTGGATTTTCAAACAGAGTTTCTGTGTCATTTTTCATTGAGACGATAAGGGCTCCATCTTCTCCCTGGCACGCTGCCCCGTTGCTCTGGCTGGAAATACACTGTACTGCACTCTGCATTTTAAATGGTTCTTACCGTTACTCATTCTGATAATGCGGATTTGATTTAACATTAATACCTGAGCACTGATACATCTTCAGTCTGATTATTCTGGAGCAAAATGCTTGCTCGTCTGAATTATTTGATTCCTTTTAGCTTGTGGCACATTGATAAGAGAGGGATTACGTTTGGACAGCATCTCATTTGCCTTGTTTACATCAAGCATAAAACTCTGTGGGGACTTTGTTCCCTGTTGTGAGCTGTACGATTGCTAGATCAACAAAGCTACTATAGTTGGAAGTTTTACTGTAATTAAGGTTATGCAAAGAAAGGGGACAGAGGCTTTGAACAGCTCTGCTAAAGCAGCAGCCTGCTATTCCTTTGGATTTTGAACCCTCAAAACTGGCTGCTGGTTTGAAAATTGGGTGATGTCCTGCTCCTAGCTAAGCACAGGCCTGGCAAGACAGTTTCTTTTTTTTGTGCTGTTTAGCAAATCACAGCAATATGAACAATCTCAGGCTCTGGATGAAGTGTTACTCCTGGTGTTATGCACTCCAGCGTGGGGAAACAAAAGCAGTTTCACTTCCTGGTTCTCACACGCTGCCGCTGTGTTCGTACGGCACAAGAAGGGGTAGAAGTTTCAGTCCAGAGCAAAACAATGAACGCCACATCTTATTTTCATGAAGCTAAATTAAATAAAACCAATGTCTGTTCATAGCAGGTTAGAGGAAACACAGTCCTATCTTCCTCAGCTCTCCGAAACAGGCTGAATTTGCCCTAAGCTAAGTTGGCAGTGAAGGAAACGCCGTTGTTATCTGGGAGGCAGGCTGAGTGACTGATGTTTTTGTTCATTTAGATGAAATCAAAGGGTGGATTTTCCTTTACTTTTCACTCTCGTGGGCTCTGCTTTGGATGCTTTACTGGAAGAGCTGTCAGCTGTGAACCTCACATGATATGCGTCCACCCTTCCTGTGGGGAAGTTATTCAGAACTGCAAAAGGAAGCCAGCAACGAGGCCTGAACCCTCTGGTGGCTTTTCTTGATGACTTCCATAATTAAAAGCCATTATGAGTGGAAAAAAATAAGTGTTTCAAAGCTGCAGACATATAAGAGCTTAATTCACACTCCACCCAGTGCGAAAGGACTCATCATCTCTCAAAGCGGGACGGGAAGAGGGAGTTATCTGCAAGATAAAGCCCTGGCAGCTTCCTTTAAGTCTGCCAGGATGCAATCGCTCACCACGATTAAGCCCTCAGCGCTACCTTCTCCCACGCGCGCATAAGGAGAGGAGCAGGCAACCTGTCTTGCTTTTACCCACTCACACAGAGATGTTTTATTCATTGCTGCATAGTAAGATGAGTTAACTGCATTAAAGCCTTTTTAAGAAATAGAGTTCTTTCCAACCCGAGGTGTTTTCCCCTTCAAGACACTTTCTTCCAGGCCCTTATCATGTAAGACCTTTTAGGGTTTGTTAGCTCCATTCTGACTGGAGCTTCTCTCCCTTCCAAAACCATTTTCACTTCATCATAGGACTCACTGAGCTTTTCCACATTGAAAATACCAACTACATGTTTATCAGAAGAGGTAAATTATTTCTCATTCCCCTCATGCAGATCTACAAACCTACACGGAGCACACAAGGAATGACTCTGGGACATGCAGGAGGTCACAAGTGGGGAGGACATGCAGCCACCCCTGGCACAGCCTGCAGCGGAGGCGGGGAGCACCAGCACCCACCTGTCTTTGACTCTGAGGATCAGCTGGTGGAAGCGGTCCACGTGCTCGAAGCTGGCCTTGTCTGTCACAGAGTAGACTATAAGGAAGCCATCTCCAGTCCTCATGTACTGCTCCCGCATCGCACTGAACTCCTCTTGGCCTGCGGTATCCAGAACTAGGACAAAAGAGATGAAGGTTTTTAGTTACTGTGTGAAACTACAGCTATCGCTGCTGTGTGTCCAGCCCTTCCACCTCTGCTGGGCTTGGTCCTCCCAAAGGCTGCGAGATTTCAAGAAAGCAAGTTGGAGGGACAAGGGGATGGAGAAGACTATAGGGAATTTATTTTCCTTCAAAATATCAAACGTTATTGAACCTAGGGAGATTCTCCTCTGCCAAGACATGGCTCAACACATTTTGAAGAGCTCCATCTCCTCCTCCTCTTCCAGATCTCTCAGATCCCTGCATGGAAAAATCCAAGACTGGAAGAGCAAGTAAATGGCAATTTAAATGTCAGGGACAATTTGCAGACTGTGGTGCAGCAGAGCTGGGAGATAACCCAGAGTGATAGCTGTAAGTATCTTCCCTCTCTCAGTGCCTGGATATTATTTGTACACAATTACGCGCTTTTGGAGCAGGATGGTACAGCCTTGAACTCCCCTACAGACATCGTCGCAAGTCATGTTTTGATATTCAGAAGAGTTATAACAGGCAAAAAAGCTTTAAGTGATTTGTGCATCATACTCAGCAGTCATGTTGCTGTGTGTGGGCTTGCATTCCAGGGCAGCCAGTGACAATGCTTAGATCCACGCTCAAATCCCCTAAAACATCTCTGGCTGTGGCAGCAACCCAGCTGCTGCTCCCCAAGAGTAATCCCATCTCCCGTGTGGCCAGAACCTACTGGCTCTCTGGCACTTTGCCTCCCAGGCTGCCCCATCAGCTACTTCTTGAACCACATCTAGAAGCCCTACACCTGCCTTCTGGGTAAACACCCCACAGTGATGCACATTAGCACTGCCAATTCTCAGGCTCCAGCTCAGTACGCTGCCATGATTTTGGCTGGCAGAAGAAGGGTATGAAAGGGGTTCAGCAGTTTAGGCTACCAACACAAACCAGGGGTGAGTTCAAAATGCTTTGGCTGCTCTGAAGTCATTGTCCACGTGCATCGCTGTACCTTAGAGGCAAACGTAAGACCTTTGTGAAGATTAGGAATGTTTTCACGTCCCAGCCAACTGTGCAGGGTGGGAAAACTGTTTCCACCTCCGCTGTACAGCCACAGCGTTAGCATCTGCTGCCCACAAGTGACAGGGAAAGCCCTGGGCACTGGTGGATGGAGACAGTGGCAGGTTCATATTGCTGATATTGCTGACAGAGCAGCAGGGCTCGATACGGGTTTTTCTAGTCCAAGCAGGCCCACAGTCCCAGTAAGATGCTCCCTGCAGGGTAAGCACTCCAGCTGTCCCGATTTCCAGATGAAGCTAGGATAAAGCCCACTTCACTGCCAGCATTACTTGCTGAATCAGCAGGGGTGGCCACACAGGGACACGCTCGATACAGCATGCCCCAAGACCTGCCCACCCCTTTCTTCTGTGGCTGGAGGAAAGGCAGCTGTGCTGGAGGAGATATTTGTTGATAGCAGACCCTTTAAAGATCCTCAGCCATATTCATTTGCCTCCCCTCCCTGGTCTTGACTGGCTGTTTCCAGAAACCTGTATGACGAAAAGAGCTTCTAGGCTCTTGCAGAGACTCTCAGATTTAGGCTTGCTTGCTGAGAAGCTGGAACTTGCTAGAAAGTCACGGGTGTCCTTTCATAGCCTTTTATCCCACCTCCCTCCCCTGAGTCTAGGAAACAAGGGTCTCAGCTCAAAGGCGGCCAGGCTATTTGTAAGGACCATACAAAAAAAGGAAAGACAAGAAAGAAGGAAAATAAAGATAAAATAAAAAAAAAAAAAAAAAGAAAAACAACCCAATGACACTGCATGCACTGGTGAATTTCTATGCCCTGGGCAGAAGAGCTTCTGTGGAATAAGGCCAGGACTGTGTGGCTGGGACAGAAAAGGAAATTAATCCTTCCTATCCACCCGACCTGTAAGGAGAGGTTGGGCTGCCCTCAGCTGACTTCTGCACCACCTGGAAGCGATGTCAGGGCAAGGCTGAGAGCTGACAGCCCATGTACGTATGCACAAACACACACACACACACACACACACACACACACTCACTCACTCACTCCCTTCCCCTCCCACACACCCAACCTGTGGGGTGCAGCGGGCTGGGCTCTCCTGCCCGTCCTCCCCCTGGCACAGGACAGGTGCCCAAGCAGAAGCCGAGGGCAAGAAGGTGGAGAGGGATGTGCCACATCCTGCATGGCAATTTGCTTAGAGACTTCCCCTCGCCCTGACACATTTGCAAACCTCCTGTGAGGAGCATCCAGCCCCCCTCTTGCTGTTGTACCCACTGATCCATGCCCAGCTGCTGGCCCCTCCAAAGCCCTGCTGTCCCCCAGGAGAGGGCAGGGATGGAGCCCTGGTGGCTGTGGGGATCCCCAGTGAGCAGCCAGGGGTTACGCTCCTGCCACTCCTACCTCTCCTGGATCTTGGCCATGGCATCACACTAAACATAGGCAGGGCTGCTGTGTCAGCAGCTGCTATTTACAGGGAATTCACTTGCAGCATTCATAGAAAGAAGAGCAAGTCCAGGCAGCATTTAAAATGGCACTTCGGAAATCCAAGCAAGACACAGCAATGGGTTTTTCATATGAAGTCAAGGGTCACGTGGTTGGCCACAAGTCCTTGTTTTAACTTTAAATGTGATGTTCTTAGAGACAGCCACCCTATCCTAATGGGTCTGTGCTGCACAAATTGTGAAGAAACAGAGTGAGAGTCTGATTGGCATCCTTTTGTAGGCAGAACTGGGACACATCCTGGAAAGCACCAGCTCCAAATAAGGGCCAGATGCAAGCAGCTTTGCCTCTAGTGCAATGTCTTGGCACAAAAGCTTCAGCAGGACCACTACATACAGAAATGAGGAAACAAGCAGAAGTCTTGGAAAGGTGAAACTGCGAAGGTGATTTGGCAGCTTCCCAGCTGGGCGAGGAGCATTCACATCCTTATAATCCCAGTTTCTGCAAACAGGATGCCCAAAAGACCCAGAAATAATCGTGAACAGAGGAGAACTGTGAGCTCTCTTCCCCTGGTACTCTTTAAAATCAGCAGTTGCCTCTTACTGGCAGTTGCCACCCTGGCAGCACATAAAAGCCAATGTGGAAATAAGGCTGGAAGAAAGCTCTGCGGGTTTCCCCTACCTCATTCTTCCAAGAACTGAAGTCAAATTCATAGATTGCTGTCGGAAGTCCCTCTCCCGGTGCTGCACAAACTTGGTGTAGTTCCCACAAACTTGACCAAAGAGGAAGCAAGGAGGAGCACTAACGAAAGCCTCGGGGTGAGCAGTGAGGAGAAGCCAACAACTGTGTCGGAAGTAGGAAGGGACATCCAAAGGCGGCTGTGCAAAAGGCATTTCACAGACCTACCATGCAAATGAGCTGGAGAATAAACTAAGAGCAATGAGGCTGTGAGAGCCCAGCATGAGGTCTCCTTGCTTTGAGGATGAGAGGTTGCTAAGCAAAGAGATGGCCTTCTCTGCCTTCCAGTGGATGTGACCACAACTGTTAGGATGAGCTCTGCGTTAACGGGGTCCTTAGAGCTTTACACACCATTTTCCTGTGAGTCCTGATGGATTAGGCAAGAGGGTGGCTGCTCAGAGAAACCACTTCTGAGCAGACTTGGGAGTCTGGGAGGCTCTATGGCCCAAAATAAAAGCATTCGGTGAGTCCAGGTGTCTTCTGTGTGGCCGCACCTCTATAACCAGGTGTGCTCCGAGTCCCCATCCAGAGACACAGGCACGTACACCTAAGCCAAGGGCAGAGACATATGGACTATGTGAAATCCAAGATATGGCACTGCTTTTTCGAGAACCTAGGCTAGATTCACTGCAGACTCAAAAACAGCATTCCCAGCCTTGAGGGAGCCCAGACCTGGTTGTGAGAGAGAGCTCTTCTTTTTCCATGCCTAGGCAGAACTGTCTCCTACGCCTTTACCTGCATATTACCAGGCAGTCAGGTAGACAGATCAACACAAGAATTTCTCCACTCTGTGGCATCTCAGGGAGTGGAAGATGACCAGACAAGCAGGTTAAAACCATTTTCTACCCTTCATCCCAAATCAGACACCAATGGCATCTGCACATTGCTGCAGTCAGACCTGAGAGCAGCTCTCACAGCACCTTGCCTTCCACAAAAAGGCACCACAAAGCTCACCTCTGTTTGTGCTCACATTCATTTCTTGCTCAGAAAGGCAAGCACAATGTGTATGACCTGATTTTTGCAAGCAGTCCGCAGTGACATCCCTTTGGCTACCTACATGCAGCATGTGTGCAAGCCCTGAAGAGGCTAGACAGATCTGCAGGCAGACAGGAACCTGGGTTCACAGCGCCAGGGAGAAAAGCAGCAACAAGAAGGCTGACTCCAGGCATTTTGTGCCTCTTCAACTTCTTAATGCAAAATACAGAAAGTCCCTGGAGCAGAGAGCAGAGCTAGGAATGTGGCACTGTCAGGGGAGTGCTGTCATCATGGGCTACGGAGCCAGACTCCTCTTGGCACTTCTGAGTCTTGCTTTTTTCTCTGCACAGCAGCTCTGCTTCAAAGGTGGGGCCAGAGAGAGGCTCCATTCCCAGCTACCCCATGGCTTCATAGTTAAGGTCAAGGGAAAGCCTAACTTGAATTGACAAGGCAAACCAGACAGTCTCAGGCTGAGGAAAACCACGTCCAGTCTTCATCCTCCCTCCATCAGCAGGATATGGGCAGCCCCCATGACCCCATTTACTTCAGCTGAGGAACTGGTATTTTGGGTGTTGAGCAGATGGAGCACAGGGACCAGCTTGCATTTTGTATTCCTACACCCCAAATCACCCTGCAGAGATATGGAAGGTGCCCACGCTGTGAGCAAGAAGAGGCAAGTGCTTTGCTTGGTCACTCTGCCACTGGCCTGCCCAGATATGGCCACACTGCCCCTGGCATAAAAGCTTTTCACAGGGAAAAACACGTGATGGGGAAACAATGGGGCTTTGCAAGCCCTTCTGTGCCCTACCTAAATACACAGATGTTATAACACGGAAAACCCGAGTACTTGAATTCTTGCCCTTTCTTTAAGGAAAAAGAAGAGCCTTCAGACGACAGGCTTCCACATCAATACACAAAATAAAGATGTGAACTCTTAAAGGAGCTCATTTTCTAACAAAGGGCAATTATTCAAAGCTTTCTGTTTTCTGTGTTGCAACATCAAAATTTTCCTGGCAGGAAAAAAATCCCCACAACCCAAGACAAAAAACAAAAACAAAAACCCTCTTTCAAGGTTGCAAAATCCAAGCTATTAAGGGAGGGAAAATACTGTACACACGCAGAATTAAAAAGAATGAAAGTATAAACAATTTATTTCAATGACACTACCCAAAGTTAAAAAAAAAAAAAAAAAAAAAGAAGAAAAAAGAAGAGCTGCAAAGCAACCATTATGCCTGCAAGTCTCAAGTGACCTTTGATCTCCCTTCGGTCTCCTGGCTGAATTGTTCCCAAGCTTCCTGAAGAGAAAAGCAGACGGCCTGTCTTGAGATGAGTAGCAGCAAAAACCCTCTGCAGAAAGAAATGCATGGGAGACGTGGCTCTTGCCATGCTGGGCAGTGAGCAGGGAGTGAGAGCCCAGCAGGAGCCCACTTGCTGCTATTCCACAGCGATGCACCAGGACTGGACAAGTCCAGCCTGATGCAAGAACATCCAGGGGTTGAGATGGAGAACTGTGAGAAGGAGGAGAAATAAAACCGAGAAGTAAAAAGTAAAACAAACACTCAGCAGTAGGAATACAACTTACGGGCAGTGGGAGTTTCATCTCAGTGATGCTGGTGGAAGGACAGAAGAGACCACAACCTCATTTTGCCTACTACATGGGCACAATTCCTTCCTTCACTGGTATCAACGGGCTACTGACAGCTAAGGGGTTAGCCCAATTCATCACCATGTCTAAGCCATGTGTTTGTGGTAACCTCTTCCTCTTCTCTTCACCACCATTTTTAAAATCTGTGTTTGGTTTATGAGCTATAAGGAATTTTGAACCACTGGGAAGTTTTGCCGTACTGAGACACCACTTTTGGTTTCACACCCAGATTAATAATTCCAGACTGGCACTTTACAGCCACGTCAAAAAAGAATCCTCTGCTAATTGCCACGTTAGCCTGCATGCAGAAAGAAGCATGCAAAATTAATGATAGCAACTCGATTGGAGCAACAGTTAATCAAAGCAGATTAACCCTGGTCCCCACTTAATTTTGACCTGATGTGTCTACACAGCACCTGCGTGTGAATGCATTTAACCAAGCACATCACCGTGCTGATTTCAGTATGAACAGCAGGGAGTAAATGAAGATAACACATGCAGAGAAAATTGGAGGCTGATCTGAAAGCCTCACTGGGGAGGCAGCAACCTAAAAACAGGGGCTAGCCACAAATGGTGCATCCCTTATCCAAGTTAACTGCCCTCTTCTACTCCATGACACTTGTCCTCCAAACACTGGATCTCAGAAAACTGGCATAAGGCCACCATTAAAGTATTTTGGCACTCAGCACCCAGGGTACTGTTGGACTTGAACACATCAAGTATACATCTCACAATCATTGACTCTTCTTTAATAAGAACATATATACAGAGGCCTGCCCATGCCAGAAAGCAAATACATAAAAGAAGAGCTTGGACTCAGGCTTGTCTCCAATGTCTAAGATCTGAAATAAAAGCAATTACATCTACTTTCAGTGAGAATTTTCGGCAAAGGGAAAACAAAAAAAAAACAGTCAAGCACTACATCACACTGCCAGTTAGTGCTATCAAATAAATGTGGGTGGAGGTCTTCATGGAGGGAAGCCAAATGCTTTATGCAAGCTGGCTAGCACAAGTATATATATATATTTTTTTTCTAGACATAATGCTGGTGCGGATATTACATGCTACAGATGCTTTGTACAGAACTGCTCAGGCAACAGCCTGGAAGAGGGTGGGCTTTATTTTTATTAAGTTGTTGGGTGCCAACATATATTTTATTTTTAAACAATTTCTGTGCACTTAAACTTACGAAGCCCCTCACACAGTTGGTAGTCTCAACTTCTAGAACTAGTTCTTATTTTGGAGGTAGGCAGGGTGAGGCAAACAGGCTTTTGTTTATCCCCTTACTCCCCCCACCAACAAGCACTGGGGAAAAAAAAAAAAGCTGCCCCACACATCAGCTTGTAAAGAATTTAGCCATAAAAGACAACTAGAAGTCCAGAATTTATCATGATGCATCTTTACCCTTCCTATCACGTCTGTCCCTAATTTCATGCCTTAAGTGATTCATGCAACCATGTGTTACCACAACAAGAGCAGCTGTTCAAGTATATGGCAATCTCTGAGAATGTCCTAGATCCAAAAAGCCCATGACACAAAGCTGTGGCATAAGACACGTGATAGTCAGTCTTTATGTCCCATTTCTACTGTGAAGATGGTAAAGGCTCACGTGTTTCCATACAAGAATATTGCTGTTCTTCTAAAATTCTGATTGTTCAAAAAATTTCAAGAGACAGGAAAGAGAGAGAAGCTGCAGCTTCACTTCCGTGAGTGCAAGAACTCTGAAATTCAGGGATTCCCTGCATGCCATCAAAAGGCACAGATGAATTTGGTTGAGCCCAAGTACAGCCACTGAACCTCATTTGAGCAAATATAAAAAGGCTTTTACATGAAAACATATGTTACATGAAAACATATGGTTAAGTTCCTACTTGTTGGAAAACCACCTCTTTCCCCTGGTCAGATTTTGATTTTCTTTTTGAATAAACAACAATATCAAGTGTTTAGTGAATGATTCTTTGTCTTCCAAATAATTTACAAAAAACCAGACTGTTTCAGACAACATCAATGTGCACAACAGCTGATACTATTATATCAGACCATGGCAAATACCAGCAAAGATAAAGGCTGCTCATTTTAGAGGGTTGGACTATGGACTAACAAGCAATACATGGGAGAGAATGAATTTCATTTACAACAGAATCTTTAACTTTTTTAATGTAACACTGGTATTTAAAACACAAATTTACACAGGTACATTATGGGACAGATACCTGAAAGCAAGTATCTCAAGTATCTCTAATACAAGTGACACCATGACAAAAGTTGGCAAGATTAAAGTATGTTTAGAAATACTGAGGTAAAGCTTTTTTTTTTTTTTTTTTTTTTTTTTTTTTAAGACCTTGGGGCCATCTGTACTTCCTAAATTGCATGTGATATTTCCTTAGAACTAAGACCTCAGTCAGACCAAACTTATGGCCTTCATGGTAAAGCCCGAAACCCTCCATGTTCCATCATGGATGCCAACTTCCAATTTTTTACCCTGTACATCAATTTTGTAAATGCTGAGACACCAAAGATCTTGAATGCTTTCATGACAAGAGGCCAGAGGTAGGAGCTTACTACAAGTCAGACTGAATTTGGTTCAGTTCTGTCAGTGGCCATATACATGAGCTTAGGAAACTAATGTACAAAATATTTGCTTGCTTTATGTACAACCTAATCATCATACATGTATAAAGCCAAACAAAACTTGTAGCATTAAGATTGCCCTTAGAGCTCTGGTCAGTCTGTCTCTTGCATGACAGACTGAAGAGTTGCAGTTTTAGGTAATACAGAGCTTCTTTCTCACCTACAAAATCAAGGTGTTTTGTTTCATCTTTCCCGCCCCCCACCCCCTTTTCTTCAAAGAACTAGAAAATCTTGGTTACATCAGTTCTATCTGCTACCCAACGTGTATTTAAATGAAACAGGTAACTAGATATGAAAACATCATGCCTGAATGACGGGAATTGAGAGGTGCTACAATTCTTCACTGTCAACAGATGACAGTTTTGATTAAGTGCTCCTTCTGGTTATAACCCTCATTCAGATACCCTCTTACTGGTATTTCCCAGGGGATGAGCCTAGCCACAACAAAACATCAATATCCCTGTGGTATAATTCTGCCACCTGGGATGCCTACCCCAAATGCCATTTGCAGCATAGTGTAACCATGCATTGACACCTTACAGCTCCATGTTGTGGAGTTCACAGTTGGCAGAGCTGTGGGGAGGTTGTCTTTGAGTGGCATAGCCAGCTACAGCACATCTTCATGCAAACAGAGTAGACACTATGTTAACAGGAAAGGGGGGGCGTTTCTCAGCAGACAGGTGCAGCAGTTCAGCATTACTCAAGAGGAAACAGATTTAACTAGAAGTGATATGCTACTTTTCTTCTTCCTAGTGCTGTTGAAGCATAGCATCCTCCTTAAAGACTGTGTAGGCCAACTACACTAGGAGGTTGCCACAGTGGCTCACAGCCTGTCCACACAGCCCTATTAAACACTCCTTGCTAAATGCAGAGGACTGAAATAGGCACCCCTTTGTCATTCTGAAGGCTGCCAATATACCACAAATCCAAGTAGCCTGAAAACCACCATACAAAATGATCTACACACATGTAAGAAACACAAGGTTTTCATGCTCTTCAAAAAACATTTCTGCACACTACTGGAACCAGAAGCTTCGCTGAAGGTCAGTTACTGCTGCTCACAGGAGAGCTGGCAATAAGATTCCTGGCAGCCCACAGCATGGGAGGGACACAAAAGTACAATTGCTGTGGAAGACACTGAGGTCTACCTGTGCCCATATTCAGCTAGAATGGAAAAGGAGCCATGAGAGTGGCTTGCTCACCATCAAGGATTGCCCACTGGCCATCTATTTCTGTGTGCTTCAGGTAGGAGTCTTCAATAGTTGGGTCGTAGTCTGGCACAAAAATCTTCTGGAAAAATTGAATGGTGAGAGCGCTCTTCCCCACACCACCATCTCCAACCACCACCAGCTTGTACGTGGGGAGGTTTTCGCTGGGAACGGCACTTGTAGCCATGCTTCCAGTGTGCTAAACCTGCTGGAGAAAGAGAACACCTCTGATCACTCATTAGCAACAAAGAGGGAAACATGCACAAGGCAACTTTCACCTGGTACCTGAGAAGTGAGGATGAACTCCACAACAGGGCACCAGGGGATCTTCTCAGCATTATCTCCTCCATACCCAAATCCAAATTCAAGGTCCTTTTGGCCCTGAGCAGGGCACCTGCCCTCCCCAGCAGCTTTGTCATACCCCAGACATGCAGACAGCCCCACTGCTGTGGCTCGGTTACTCCTTCTCCTGTCTAAAGGGATGACTAATTGCCACCAAACACCTGTATGCAAGTTTTTATCATCTGAGTACCTTTCCTATAGGGCCCAGGCCCACATACCTGTGCCAAAATCACCCTGGGTCAACGCAGATGACAAGTTTCAGATAATTTCCAGTTGCCAGTGACCAAATCCCACTGAGAAACTAGGGCTGTGCTCTTCTTCACTGCTTAAGCCATGGCACAGCAGCCACCAGCCAGAGCTCACAGAACTGTGGTAGTGAAGGAAGCAAGGGTTAGAGGCCTGGCCCCGCTGACAGAAAAATGCTGCTCTCTTCTCTCTCAGCCTCAAGTCTGAGAAATAAAAACAAGAAACACACACAGAGGGCAGCAGGCCAGGAACTACAGGTGTTTTTTGTTTTGCTCTTTTTAAAAAAACTGCCCTGGCAGGAAGGCTGGTTTTGTGGCTATGACACAGCCATGGGAGTCAGGAGATCAGCTTCCCCTGCTGTGCGGCCGCACTGCTCCTGTCCCCTGGGGCGACCGCAGAGGAACTGATTCTTCAAGACAGAAGGCAAATTCACTGGGTGCAACTGGACAACAGCACACTCATGTGTGCGCAACTGTGCGGAGAAAGGAGAAGAGGCAGCCACCTGCTGCACTGCCTGCTGTAACACTCGCACAGCACGGCAGCCGCTTTGGATGAGGCATCTGCAAGACGAAGCCAACCACCGGCACCTGCTCCGATCCATTTGGCCTTGCTTTGTCACCCTTGGCTTTGCACTGCCGGCTCTCACATGGGTCAGGGATGACTGAGGGGGCTGGACAAGGACTATTTCAGACACCCAGCCCTTGTGACATGGCATGCCTGAACAGAGCAGGGCCCAGCTGCGAAACTCAGCCTCTCTGGGTGCACTGCAAAAGCAAGTGCTTGCTTAGAGTGAGCTGCCCGGTCCCTGGCCCTCACTGCTCTTTGAAGGAGTGTGCAACTCATTAACATGTTAAATGGGATAATGGGGAAAAAATAATAACAGTCAGAATTGACTGTGCTGGACAGAGTGCTTCACAGCCCCATAAACTGTCAGTGGGGATACAGATCTGGATGCTAAGCCTCCAAAAGCTTGTGTCTCAATAACTGCGGGGGGGGGGGTTCTGAATTAAGAAGAGTACTGCCCAGCTTTTTCATTCTGAGATCACAGAGCGGTGCTGATGCACTCGTTGCTGCAGGCTGGCCTGGCTCATGCTCAGGAGCTGAGATCGCACGGCACAAACTGAGCCACCAGCCAGTAATGTTTTATTTCAACCTATAGTATAGGAAAAGAAACTTCTGGAAGTCCTTTCAATTTCATATTTTTTTCAAACAAAACACTGATTCTTCATTTGCGAACAGGGTCAAAAACCAACTTGGACTATTTTTCAAACAGTTAAGAAGATAATCCCCAAATGGTTTGATATCACACTGAAGAAGGTATCTAACCTCCAAGTTTAGTTCCTTGTTTCTCTAGTCCTCTTCCGCAAAAGCATTATTTCAATTTAATTCAAGTTATTGAACAGTAAAGGCACTTTTCACCCAGAGTGCTTGAGGATCCCCATATTCCTTATCGTATAGTGGAGACCCTACCCTTTAACAAAGGGCTTTTCACAGTCACTTCATAGCTCTGTTAGCAAGCTTTTCCCTCCATTACATATCTAACTTCACATGTGTGCAGGCAATCACAGGAAAGGAGGCAAAATGAAAACAGTTGTGAACATTCAAGTTTGAGTTTGTTTTACTTATGGGAAAGAGATTCTCAGGCCAAAGAAGCTTGTGAAATTCAAGCTGTAATCTAAAATATATCCCCGAAAACATAACAGCATCAGCAGGCAACCCTGAAGCATGCAGTGATACCACTGTTCAAATCATAGCAGTGTCCAAACACAATGAAACATCAATGATTCACTGTGCTGTACACGTATGCATTTTTTGTCCACAAAGTAGACATGAGAACAAGGTTTCTTTGCTATTTCTTGCCTCTGACTACCACACTATGATCCAACTATTGCCAGCAGGACACAGTTCTGGGAGTTGCATTACCAGCTACAGTCACGGCTCAACACCAAAAGAGAACCTCCCCCCATTTTTTAAGTGAGAGAAAATTCCCTTCTCCTTTCTCCTCAACACCCTGTTATGTATGATAGGTACCCCTTATGCCGGGGTGGCTTCTGCAAATATAAAAATAACTTGTCATACGCATAAACTGTATGTTGTGCAAGTAGAATGCCTTGGCCTCTAATTAAGGTCACGTACTGGACATTTCTCCTTGAATCAAATGCGTAGGAACCATTTTAGTTTCTCCTCTAAAAAGAAACCCTGCCAGAGGGACAAAGAGGGTTATCACAGAGGTGAGATTGCTGAGGCTAGAAGGAAGTACAAAGACCTCTTGTCCAAGCTGAGACAAGCCAACATTTTCAGAGCAAGAAGAAACATGACCAAGTCAGCTTGTTTCTGAACTATCTTTGGAGAAATTCTTGAGAATAGCATTTCTGCCACAAGCAACAGCAGCTGGACGGGGAGAAGGACACCAAGCACCAGCTGAGCTCTCACCCACTCTAATTTCAGCTCCTCACCATAATCTTAAGTGAAAGTTTCTTACCCTTGTTTTAGAAGGAGCAAGTGATTTTTCTCATGTTTACAAGATCACACCATCAACAAGCAGTATGCTTGGCTGCATGTTTGCAGGAATCTATGAATTTTCAACTAGGTGTCTCATTTTGGCTTGGAAGACCAAGCTTTCTTTTAGCATCATCCTGCTAGGGTCAAATGATCCTTAGGACTGAGACCTTGTCTGAAAAACTGTCCATCCCCTTCCCCCTCACATTTTAAAACAATGTTTTTGCTTTGCCTGTGGCCAAGACTTCACCCCTTCTTTATTTACACTGGAGTGCCTAGGAGTCAGTCACCCTGCGCGTCTCAGGATGGGCTGTATGAAAGACCAATTGTTACTCACATGGCAGAGGACAGGCCACAGATGTGAAAACCATACTCGGTTTGTGCACAATTTTGACCTCATCACAAAACCACAAGCTACTGCTCAGCAGACAAGCATTACTTTTCCACTGACATTCAGTACCAGCCCCTTTAACTCCCTCCTAAGAAGCCTTGAGCTTATCTTGAATGAAACACTTCCCAAAGTACCATGATAATATTTAGTCCACTGTAGCCCCATTGTTGGGCTTTGTCCAACACTCAAAAGGGTTGAATCAGGGCATTTGCTTCCAGTTGTTTCCAGAAGTTTTGTTATACTGCATGTCTAAGTTACCTGAGTAGAAGGCAGCCTGTGGAGAACAAGCAAGAATGGAACTAGAAAAATAAAACCCAAAAAGTATCAGGCACTGCAATCTAGTTTGTTGAGCACAAAAGACGTATTTTAGGTGATGTCAGCATAAACAGACAAAAAACTTCTACCGTAATGACAAAAGGCAGCAAGAGTGAATGTTTCCACATAGCTGTTTCTACTGCATCAGCATCCAGTAGCACAGCAGGGCCCCATCACATGCTGCCCAGACATGCCATCCTCAGTGCACTGAGGAAGGTCCCCTGAGGTGATGACAGCCAAACTGCCCTAATCCCTCAAGTATTTGCTATGGAGTGTCCTTGTGCACTCCGAACCCAAAAGACACACTCATGTCTGAAGCCTGATAGTCACGTCTCACCAGACACCAGCAATGCTCACAAAAATACTCTTCTTTCTACTGAGATAGCATGTACCATGCTCCTAAGTACATAATGCAATAAAGACATAGAAGTCCCATGCTCATAAGTACATACAAGTACGTAACACAAAACCTCCAAAATCCAAGTACTTCCACCCCTCTGTACCTCCATCTGCCCTGAAAAATCAAAGCAAGAAGACAGCTCATGCCTTGACAAGATTATAATCTCAACCATCCAATAAATCAAACCTTGAAAACAACATATGTCATGTTAATGCTCCTGGAAAGCATTAAACACTCACAAAGGTGCACAGAGCTTCATGCTGGCTGGTTACATGGCTACAGGCAAGTGTACAAGGCTTGGGCTGATTTTCATGCATTTTTGGCAAGAGTACTGACACAGTCCTCCTCAGAAGGGAGCAAGGATAAACGCGTTTGCTATATATCTGATGGAGAAAAATGAAGCGCAGACATTTTTATCTATTGTCTGAATACAAAGCAGCATGTGGTAATACACTAATAAGCTCTGATGATAATCATCTTACAATTTCTACAGTTGTTTATTTTGAAGGAGCCAAGAGAACGATCCATACCCTACGCAGACAAACACTGGCAGGGCTCTGTGCAAGTCACTGGAAGGAGGCCGATTTACATGGCTGCCCTCACACAAACACCAGCAAGAACCATGTCCTGCCAGCACGAGCCCATAACGCTGAGGGAGTTGGAAACGTGGCCACTGCTGGGTTGGATGGCAAGGAGGAGGAGAAATGGTGACCCCATAGTGCCACTGAGGTTGATGGTGCTCTCTTTTGCAAGAAGGATTTTTTTGTTAGGTACAGACACGGGGTGTAAAACCCCATTTACCTGTCTGGATGTCTTGGAGAAGCCAAGGGATACGTGAATATTGGTAAGAGAAATTCAGCTTCACTTGTGCAGCTGGGCCACCCAGCCCCACTGGGTCACCACCCCATGGATGCAGCACACCTAACCCCCATCCCCATGGGGAGACTTGCCCTGAATGTAAGAAGGGCAGATCTCAGCTTGTGCAGATCGTCCTAATTTCCTGCTCATTGGAGCAGAGGTGTGGCCATGTACCACAACAGTGAAATCTACCCCAGATGTTTGACAGTCAGTGTGCAAGTGCTCCTGTCCCTGGCTCCAGCTCTGCTCTCCTGGAGGCAGAGCTCCCGGGGCAAAGCCACGACACCAGGTCAACGAGCTCAGAATCAAGCCCTGGCTTCGCAGCAGAGCTTGGTGCAATTAAAGACATCAGCTCCCTGACAGAGAAGCCCAGCATGACAGTGATTTACAGTCTCCATGGCAACACGCGACAAATTACTTAATTCTGTTATGAAATCTCAAAAAAGCTGCAGCAGGGTCTGTGTGGGAACGGCCAGCTCCCTCCTCCTCGCTGCAGCTCCCCCAGAACAACTTCAGGGAGCTTGCAGCTGCTATAGGCTGAGATTTCACTTCTGTGTATATATTTGTTGACCAACGCGACCAGCCCATTGCCAAAGGAATCTGTCACTGGTTTGCTTTGGTCCACGGGTAACTTTTCACATAGGCCCTGCAAGAGTTCTGTGTACCTGAAGACACCAACTTCACCTGGGGCCAAGGAAGGCTATCAGCCGCTGATGCAGCCAGCTACTCCTACGGTTGCAATTAATAACTCTTCCTCTAGCCACAGCTTACTCGCTTACACCCTTTTACCCAGTCACTTTGCAAGCAGTAGCAGCTCCATGGAATGCCTCCAGGGCTGAAACTCTGCAAGATCTGAACACTTCCCTCTCTGTTCCTCTCGCAGGCTGCAGCCGCACAACCACCATGACACACCCAGAGACGCTAGCCAGGTACCAAAATAGTTCAGCTTTGCATGTTGGATGCGATCCCCCGGACTGGAAGCTACTGAGAACCCTTGAAACATGGGACGTGCCCTTTTCGGAGGTAGCTGTCTCCCTATAGTCATGCTGATCAGGACTGGGTGAGTTTTAGGAAATTCTCCCTCAAATTGGCTTGAACCCAAACCTTTAAGAGCCAGAGGACTTTCAGGTGTATGAATAATCACCACCAATCGTTATTAAATAAAGATGCTTAACTCCTAGCTAGGTTTCCTCCAGCCTTGCAGATTTCCTGCCCAGTCAATGCCTCCAAAAAGATAAGTCTTCAGTGGGAAGTTACTACAGAACAGACCAACTGTGTGGGAAGCCAAAGCTTGACACCCTTTAGCATCAAGTTGCTCAAAGCCCAAGTTATATTTCAACTCTTGGAGGTTTTCTAAGAAGGATCATGCCAGGTAAGAGCGCTCTCTACTCCTACCAGCTTCCAGGAGATCGGATGGAGCCCAGCACCTGGCAAGACCTGCACAGGAAATTACAGGCATTTCCTTTTGGATCAGTGATCAAAGCGTTATCAGATTGCTATTAAAGAAGAGTGAAAAAAAAAAGTCATAAACCAACTGTTGTTTAAAAATAAAATCCTCAACCCACCCAATCACATCACATGTTGAATTTTGATTTGGGGGATGTAGCTGCAGCCCTGCAATGGCCTCCCGGATTCTCCTCCAGTGCAAAAACTATGTTGTACCCTGAGGGCTGCACTCCCTGAACTCCTCACTGGCTTTCCCTGTCAACTAGACCTTTCTCTTTTTCAACCCAAGATCACATCACCTCCCCCACTGCACAGATGCTGCTCAGATTTACTGTAAGAGAAAGAAAACTCACCGGGGGAGTAATGAACCACTTGAGATTCACACAAAAAGCAGCTAAAGGCAGTAGCTGTCTGATGAATACTTAGTAGTTATTTCAGGAAACGTGGAATTATAGCCTGAACAAATAATAATAATAAAAAGCCACGTCACTGGAAATTGCTTGGGTCGTAGGCGGCCCCCTCTGTTCCCCCCCTCCAGAAATTCTTGAGCAATAAGAAGGAGCCCTTGCAGTAACGCTGAGCTCTGACAAATGGCAGCAGCCTTCCCTTGGCCAGGCTGGGCTCGGGGCTCACTCGTATTTACCTTTAAGCATGTGCTTGCTGCTGTTCTGTATGCAAATGCCGCACAGCACACGTCAGTCACATTGATGAATGTCAACCCAAACAGCTCCACTTCCCTCCCCCAGCTCCTCCTCCACCTCCCACAACAACTCCATTAACCTTCAGCATGTTCCTCTTGGTGATTTAGTGCCCTTTTCAAAGCACGTTAGAAGATTCCTGTCACTCTGACAAGTCAGCAGTCAGACGAAGAGGCCAGATTCATATTCCATATAAATAAATAAGACCACAAGTTGGATTTGGGTCATCTCTACAGTTGCAGCACTGCCGCCACCAGTTCTGTAGGAGAACCCAGATATGTGAGGTGTGAGCCATTCCCTCTTCTCTCAGACCAGGATTAACACTACACAGTTTCCAGTCTAGAGGTGTCCACCTGAGGCTGTTCCAACCCTTCAGCTGTGAGATGAGCGCATCCCTGCCCATCAGGCTGGGGCCTGACGAAGCGGATGGCTCAGCTGCTTTTACTTCCATCACTTCTTGGGTATTTAAGTCCAGCATCCCTTTCCTTACTCTTATTTCCAAAGCTCTCGGGAGACATTGGGGGATGACAGATTCCTGTACTACTCTTGAAAATTCTTTGCTAGTGAGGCCAGGAATGCCTCTCCTATGTTATCATGGAAACGATGAAGCTGACCTAAACATACTGTAGCAAAAAAAATCAGATAGCCAAGATGTTACCCTGCCCTGCCCAGCTAGAGATAACACAAAAGAACAAATTTGCAGTGGAGGAAGCTGCTTCAAATTCCAATAGCTGCCCTTCCTGCTAGCACAATCCCTGGAAATGGGCAGCTTCCCTCTTACACATCCCAGCCTGCTGACACACCAATAAAAAGACCCCAAATCCACTGCCCTGGATGGTTTCACTGCTCGGCGAGGTTTCCCAAGCAATAGCCCGTGCAGCACGGCAGCTCTCAGTTTCTCTGCTGCCCACACGCGGCTTGCAGCGAACCAGGTGATGCAGCCAGAGGTGCACGACCCGGGCTGGCGGAAACAGCTCTGGTGCCAAAAGTTCATACATCAGGACTGTGTAGAAACCCTGAGCAGTGCCAGAAACTGCCCAGCATGGACAGTCTTTGCTGCTCCACCCTGCATTCCTCACCACGGTCCTGCAGCCCTCTGCCAAAACAAGGGGTGCTTGACAGATGGCCTTGGCCTGTCCTCCCTCTGCTCCTCAGAACTAGCTGTGAGCTACAGAGCAGTGCAGATTTGGCTGCACCACTTCTATACCACAGGGCAGGCTGTGTAGGGAGGGCTCCATCCATTGTCTCAAGCTCCTGGATTGTGGATGGCCCTACTGGTTCCCCACAGCTCATTTATCACTCATTTATAGGTAGAGAAGAGCATGGCATGCATTGGTCTGTGATGAGGAAGGTAGAGAAGGGCTTTGCCAACAGACTTCAGAAGATGAAGGAGCAGCCACCTCCTATCACCTCCCAGGTTTATACAAATAGGCAGTTGGCAGATTTCAGACAGATTTTAATGACTATAGACCCCAGAACCACATGCATGACTATTTGCTAGGCATTTCCCAGGTCTGTGTCATTACTCTGCCACTCATACAAACTTATGGTCCAGAAATGAGATCCCAAATCCATTAGAACATTTTTTTTTTCCAGGCCTATTATAATGTGCACCCAGAGCAGGTACCTCTTATTTACATACAGTACGCTTAGGAGGCAACTCCGTACTTCACAAATCCAGTGGGCTTGTTTGGAGGGGTGTGGGCAGACCTTGGGACTGGCCTCCAATGCTGTGGGTGCAAACGTAGGGATGCAGGGCAGCAGCACCATCAGCCCTTTGGAAAAGAAATGCCATGGTCCCAGCCTGTGCTGCTCAGTTGTACTTTCCTGTTGGGCATTCAAGTTTCAAGTATCATTGAGCGGACAATTCCACATATTGGAGAGCAGTAGCCAAAAACCAACATAGCTTTGAGAACACCCTACGGGGCAGCTGACCCAGCTTCAGACTCCTATGGCCACCCCCAGTTCCAGCGAAAACCTGCATAAGGGCACTTTAAGCCTGTTCCTTCTATGCTCAGCCTAAAGTCTCTGCCTCGAGTTTTAAGTTATTCAATTTGCTGCAGTGTGGGAGGGTTTATATGTACATTCATTAACACTTCCATTATGCCCCGTGGTTTGGCAGGTGGTGCTGCATTATGGATTTAAACTGTGCCAGCAAGCGAGTCTACAGCACTTCACTGGATTAGCACGCTATGGAAAATTGTACCTCAAATGTGTTCTGTACTCTCTTGAAGCACCTCAGATGAGCAAGGCAACAGCAGGACTCCACCACCACCTCTGTGCAATCACATCAGAAACTCACTTGCAATCTAAGGAAAAGATAACTCGGCTCAAAAATCAATTGCCATTTGGATGTAAAAAAAAAAAAAAAAAAAAAAAAGATAAAACCAAAAAGCAAGAACAGAATCTCTCCCCAGCTAAAGGAAAAGGGAGAGACACACCCTCTGCTGCCATCGCCACAAAGCATCTTTCACACACAAACAGTAACATTTGCTTCTGCACTACAAACAGGTTCGGGTTCTAGCATTTGCATCAAGGAAACAGCACATGTGGTCAGGCCCATTTCAGAAGTCAGCCTCCAGGGTTTGCAACCCTGCCAGCACCCCATGCCAAAGACGATGTCTTCTGTCTAGTCAGAAATAGCAGATTTCCAGAAACTTCAGTCAGACCCCCTGATGGGGCCGCTGTCCTGGAGGGATGAGACGTGCAGGGCTACACTCCCTCCCCACAGGGAGCCAGAGAGCAAACAGCATTCAGTGTTGGCAAAGGGGAGGAAAAGGACCTGTGATGGGACAATAGGATAAAACTGATACCATCACACTTCTCATTTACTGGGGCTGGACACATTCATTTTTCTTTAAATGCAAGTGGCTCTACGTGCAGCTATAGTTGCAACATACAGAGCACTAACTCCCACAAGCATAGAGGATTTCTGCTTTACCCACGCATTAGGAAGAGTCATTTCACAAGCAAAACCATGAACAAACCAAAGTAACTGGACAAAGTTTGAGTCTAGACGCAAGATGTGCCATTCCTGTGCCTGCACAGCGCCACTATTTGTGAACACCAAGATAAGAGATTGACAGCCTAAGTCTTGGCAACTCAAGCACAGCTCTTGTGCACCACATTTTAAATATCAAGCTCAAAGAAAGAACAAGAAATTGGGATTTGACCCTTTCTTGAAGGGTTGGATTCTCCCTACAGGAGATTTGCTCCACAAAGGGGTTGTTTTCATATGCTCCAGTACATTCAAGGACACTGGAGAAGAAAAAAAACTTGATCAGAAAGATAACCGTAGATATCCTATGTCTTATCTTGACCTCGTGAGCTATAACATAACGAGATGGGTTACCCTGACGGTGCCTTGACATGTTCCTGCATATAAAATTATCTCTACACAGAAGCATAGATAGAGACAGCATAGATCACAGCCACTTGGAGGGGAAAAAAAAACAGCCCCAAAGCATTAAGGGCTGGTAAGGGACAAGATTACTTTCATCCTGCCACAGCATGTTTCAATTTAACCACTGCATCTCTCAGCACTTTTGGTTTGTATCCTTTTACCACACAGAGACACAAGCTTGGTACACACCCAGCCTTAGGAAGGGGAAACGATATTTTGGGTCATCAGCTCCACCCGCCCCAATCGACAGAGCTTTCGAAGAGCATGGGTCTGACACAGGACCGAGGGCACAGCAGTCTGGGGTCAGGACAGCCTGCAGGGCATAAGGTCAGGGGCATTTAGGGAGCTTATTGGGGACATGAGGTTTTGTCAGCAAGGCTCCCCACCACTGCAAGCAGGGGCACCCTGTGTAGGGCCGCCTGCCACTGTCCCCACACCACCTCAGCCATTTCCACAGCTGCCAGCCCAGCTCCCTCCCACCTCTCAGCTAGATCTGTCCATCTCTTTACAAGCCTTCCCGAGCCCACAAGAACTGTAACTACTGTTATTTTCCCTCCTTTTCTTTCCCCCACCACCGGAAATGGATGAGGCAATCTGACCTCCACACCAGAGAATTGCTCCCAGCGCTTCGTGCAGCGAAAGGATTTCTTCTGACACAGCACAAAAGCAAACAGATGCTTCAACGCAGCGTACAACCGAAAACACAGCTTTTCTCCGCCGCTTTGCCAACCTAGCACTGATTCCCATATCCTTGCGAGGCTGGTATGTAAACAACAGGGAGTGATTTGCTGTGCTCTGGAGGCCTTGGAAAAAGAGTTGTATTTCTCTGCCCGCCTGGACCCAGTAAGTCACCCTCCTGAGGTTCAGACAGTTTGAGGTCCCTAATTTAAAAATCCAAGGAATGAAAGCGTCTTGCCGGAGATCTTTACTAACACAGAAGTGGATTGAAACTTCTGTTATTTAATTATTCAAATCCCAGGTGCTTAATTAGACAGACTTGCTATACTGCAAAAAGAATAAGAAATTATGTATTCCCTTACAAAGTCTTTCATGTTCATCAGTGAAGTTTGCTATGTCCCACATATATTCAGTGCAAGTCAGACTTTTGAGAACGGTCTTAATACTCCATAGGTAAGTCTCATAACAAAATACTCACAGAAGAGAGACGATGCAGCATCCTATCAGCATCTCGGTGCCACACTATGCCATTTTGCAGATTGTGCAGAGGAAACAATGCACAGAACATTTTACCACAGTGTTACACATCTTTTCAGACTGGATCAAAATCCAGAAAAGCAAATGGTCCATTCAGCTCCTTATGCTTGCATCTGTGCCTGCTTGCAGATCGAATTTGAAAACATTCACAGCTTTTAAGCACGTGGAGAAGACAGAAGTCTCTCCCAGTATTCTGCCCTTGAGCTACGAAGCATTTTCTGAGGGAAGATCTGCAAGTACTCATTCGAGTCCATCTCATCACTATGGCTCATCATAATCTTCAGACCTTTCACCTAGAGCTACAATCCTTCACCAATTACCAGCAAGGTCTCTTCAGGTAGAAGAGAAGCGCGGTGTACAAAGAATGGGCTGAGGTGATACCTGATTTTTTTCCAAGGATGATTACATCTGATACAAATTCTGGTTACAGATGTACCTGTGAGATCATATGCTACTCTGAGAGCTAGGATGCCAATTGTTGATGTTGCATTGCTGTTTCACAAGAACAATTTTCAACAGTTTGGGGTTTTCCAGAGCACTGGGGCATGTCTCCCCCTCCTCTTCTGAGGTTCACTGTAGATTCTTGCTCCCACCAGAAGCCAGCAGACATCAAACCAACCTCCAGTCTGCATATCAGCAGTGACCAATCCTGAACCAAAGGAATTCCTTCAGCAATTTGCCCCTTCCTGGTTTATCACTGGCTCTGAGTACCCCCAAGGACTCCTCCTGGGATGGAGCACTGGGTACTGGGTAACTTTTCCTTTAAGTCCCACTTCACAGTAGATGTCCCCCACCCCTCCAGTCTTGCACTTGCACTGGGGGCACTAATACCAAGTATTACACAAGACATCAGTTGCATGCTTTCTGAAGATCACAATCTCTACCTAGTTACCAGCTGCCTATGCAGACTACTCATGAGTTATCCGGATACATTAAGTGCAGATGACAGATCTGATAACAGTGCCTGGATGTGCCTAAAAGATTAAATTCTATGTGCTTTTTAAATTTTATGTACTTTTTCTCATTCCATACCTTTTTTTGAATCCGTGTCACAACTAACTGTTAAAGGAGCTTTTATCACTGGTTCACAACTTGCAGAAGAAAATTCTCTAAATGCTCTTTTGGTGTGACCAGGTGCCTTGAGATACACTACAACGGATGCTTGGGTAGCCCTTGGAGTGGGGAGGTCAGTTCAAGAAAAAAATGAATGGGGTTCCCACTGCACCAGCATCCATTGTCATCCTTTTAAATTGGGTTGGGTGGGTCTGTGTTCCAGCCACCATATATCACATTCACTACTGCTACCAGCCGTGCAAATGACAGCTCCCTACTCAAAAACTTTTCAAAATTTCTTTCCATTGCAGGATGAGCAAGGATTTTTCCACAAACCAGAACCAGCCTTATGCCATTACAGCCTTCTCTCTTTTCCAGCATAACCCTCAAAAATGTACTGAAGGAAGCTTAAACATTTTGACACTGATATGACAGATTTTAAAAAAGCAAAACAAAAAGCCCAGTAAATCCAAAAAGATTTCACTTCAAGTGTTGTTTTCTGCTCAGTTCTGCAACTCTTCCTCTCAAATAAGAGAGTAAACCAGAGGAGCTGCAGAGCACCTTGTTGTTACCAAATCTGCATTTTCTAGGCACACCATGCTGCCTGGGTTTGTTCACACTGTTTGGTGCAGCGAGTAACCCTATTTTCTGTTCTGGGTAGGCCAAGAACAGAAGTCTCAGTCCCTGAGTCCCCTCTACCTGCAGCTGGAGCTGAGCCATACTGGCAGGCACACTCTTGGAAAGCTGAATTTAGTGGCACTCTCCAACAGAGCAGTATTTCATTAAGATTAAGAGGCTTTTTTTGTTGTTGTTAAAAAAGAAAGAACCCATGCACTTCATAATTAAATGTAAGCTAACTGAATTAGTGTCATGACAGGCATGCATAAAGGAAAGCATCTGAGCCCTGGCACCCCTGTGCCCCCAGCAGGCTCTGAGAGGAGAGCAGCCTGTGCTGCAGCAGAACCCAGCCTTATTGCTTTGGCATTCCAGCTCTTCTAAAGGTGTAGGCAGCGGCCAAGATGTGCCCAGGCTCTGCCTGCTCCCACTCAGGGTCCAGGTTCCAGCTTGTGCCATAGGCATGGCCTGAGACACACATGGGCATCCCACTGCTGACCACAACCATGACTTCCCAGCAGAGGAGCAGCAACCTCTGCTCAGCTGCTCCAGGCACAGCCCTGCAACTCACACCCAAGTGCAGGGAAGCTGACAGCACCGAGCGCTTCCAGAGTTTTCAAGGAGAGTGCTTCACTGTAAGCAGCACCAGGTATGTGATAGGGCCCCAGAGCAAGACACTGCATGACTTAAGGCTGACTTCATCAGGCTTCAGCTTGATACTTAAATCCTCTAGGTACTTCACAAGACTGTTACTCAACTCCTGCTGCCTTCAGCCTCACAACTAGACGACAAATACTGAGCATCAGCACAGCTCTCCATGACTCATTCTTTTCTCCTTTTTAAATATAGCCTCCTATAAATGTGAATGCATTCAGAGAATTAAAACTCATATTGTTACTGTTCACCATGCAACCAAAACAGAAGATTCCAGCTTTACATCAGCTTCCTTCCCCCCCCACAAAACACTTTGGAGCTCCTTGCAAGGCTAAGATGGAGTGAAGGCAGACGTCCTCTGCCTAGGAGCCCAGGGACACAGCACTGTGGCAGCAGCTGGGCAGACGGCTTCAAAGCCAGCCCAGCCGCTTACATCAACTCTATCCAAAAGGGGACACCAGCAGAATTGGCCCTGAGCACAGGAAAAATTGATTTGTCCAGAGGAACAAAGTTTTAATAGCTGTGAGGCAGCTTGTGCCAGAATCAGAGAAGCTGGGCTCACTGAAGCAGGTGACAGCTCCAGCTAGGGGATGTTCCCCGCTCCCCACCTTGCCCCAGACACACATCTTCTCCCTCCCTGCCTGCCAGGCTTGACCTTTCCTCCTTAGAGGAGACAAACCCCACCTTGTCCAGCTGAGGAAACGTCCCAGACTGCCTCAGAAGCATCAAGGAAGAATCAAATGGGTAGAGTATGGACCAAAGCTTGGTGGTTTTCAGTGGAATTGAGACCCAGTCTCAGCACC
Organism: Netta rufina; assembly: GCF_964035555.1. Taxonomy (NCBI): domain Eukaryota; kingdom Metazoa; phylum Chordata; class Aves; order Anseriformes; family Anatidae; genus Netta; species Netta rufina. The sequence continues at coordinate 27,308,306 of NC_140129.1, forward strand.
CTCCTGCAGACTCCTGTGTACGATCCTGTGCGCTGTGTTTAGCTTCAGCAAATGCTCCAGTTCCCCAGCTGCAGAAGTGAGATAAATAGCAGGTCTCTATCTCACAGGTATGTTGCAAAAATAAATAGATTTTGTTACTAGTGTTCCAGGAATGCTTTAAAAAACTGCACCACAAGTACCAAGAGTAATCCATCACTGCTGAAAAAGAAACCTAAGGCTGAAAGCAAATTAAGTCTTAACAACGCAAACATAAATACTAGAGCACGGAAGACTGTTTTCTCAGTTTATCTGTTGCTCTGATAACTGTGTTTATCCTGGTGACTTGAACTGTTTCTATTGCATGCTGTTTGAATTCGGTGCACCAAGTAGCATCTGAAGAAATGCATGCTTTACTCTGTCTACAGCAATAGCCAAGATATCTGCCATCCTTTTAGCTGTCCTAAAGACGCATCAGAAAATATATATCTTTATCCATCCTGCTGTCAGGTGACAGAACATACAAGAGAAGTCCAATTTGCAAAAATATAAGATTACCCATGAGAATTTATTTTCCTCAGTAATCTAATCCTTACTTCAAGCTCCTTAGTTAATATCTGAAATAAGTAGAGTGGCAGAGCTGCCACACTTGTACCAGAAACTGACGTTTTCAAAGACATGATAACAGAAGCCCTTTCTTAAACTTTCAGGAGTATGTGTGGCTTAGAAAACTGATTCCTATTTAAAATAATGACTAAGACTCTCAGGAATCCAACTCCCAAAGTCACACAGGTAGTTTTGAATATGTTACCCTTTTAGAGTAATTATGCGATCAAAGTTCCAGTCAAAAGCTGATGAGCGTTACTAATATATGCCGATGAGTGAGCTTGTATGTGAAAGACCTTCTTGCTTTATTTACACTCCAGTAAATCAGAAAGCAAACCAAGACTTACTTTAACATACAAGAGCAGCAGACTTGACTCCAGGACACAGTGAGGTTAACCCACACTCAGGGAGCAGGTTTATGGCCAACTGTTTCTGAGCTGATGCAGTTTTTACTCATTTTTTGCTGTAGATGATGGAAGCTTGCAGTAGTTGCCTAGCCTTCAGTGGCCAGACATCAGTCACTACATCAACCAGCAAGCTGGTCCAGCATGTCCGATCATTACTAGTTACCATTCAGATGTGAAACAGTCCCCAGCAACACTCATCTCTGGACCCTGAGCTAGGCAGATGCATTCAGGAGCTGGCTGGGAGACAGAGCAATAACCAAACATGGAGAGAACTGCTCAGCAAGCCAGTTGGGGGTATTCCCCCCATATTTGGGAAAACACATCAGTTTTCCCCTCCACAAAATAAGATGCCCACTTTTTTTTTTTTTTTTACAACTTTAAGCTTAGCAAGTTAATATAGGAACTGTTGTACATTCAAAAGATTAGCTTTTTATGAAATTATGTGGAATTTGGAGCCACAAAGAAGGGGCAGACAGTGGAGGAGGGTGAAGGGTGAGATGGTGAAGAAAGATAAAACCATTTCTACCACACCACATAAAGTTATGTATTTGGTACAACATTCTTTCCAGAAGCAGACCTTCAGAAAAAGAACAGGCATGGCAAGACAAGCAGTATGTTATCTGGGAGAAGGTGAAGGGGTGTCAGCATACTTTTCAAGTTGCTCTACAGTAGTTGTAAAAAAAAGTAAAAAAAAAAAGTAGTTTGAGATTTCAATCTCGAGCCCATCAACAGCAAATTCTCAGAGACAAACACAAACAAAGAAGGTCAGTATTTAGCCAAAAAAATTAATAAGCAGCTTTATTTGTAGAAGCAATTCTGCTGACCATTTCTGGCCGGAATATAAGCAGCAGAATGGAGATTTCAGTCCCAGAGTATCTCAGATACAGAGATGCCTTCTTTAGTATCTCAGCGTTTGCTACATTTATGCTCCCAAAACACCCCACAAAGAACAAAACTACTGCATTATAAAGAAGAAAAGTGGGTTCAATGAGAGGCAGATTCACAGTTCCAGATATCCATGTACAAGGGTACGAGATCTCAGCCTACCTGCCCAAAGGCAGTCTGTGACAGAGAAGGCATCTGGAGGCAGGTTTCCCACCTCCCCACCTAGCTCTGAACCAAGGGACTGCTCTCTCTGATGAAACCTGTACAGCATTAGCCACCACTTACTGAAGAAGCAGTGTCTGAAGCAGTGAAGCTGGTTGGAGGGTCAGCAGTAAGTACTACAAACTGCTTAAAAAAAAAAGTTCCCCAAACCTACCCCCACCTCTTCCCTCAATGATTACTTCAGTAGATATATTTTTGTATAATTATTTCATCATCTAGGAGCAGGTGGCCAGTTTGCCATCTCTCTGTGCAAGATTTCCATATGCATTACTCCTCCGCTGACATTTTCTCATACATACATGCATGGATCAGCAATTGCTCCGCTACATTTTCAAACAGAAAATAAGAGTCATAAATCTCAAAAAAAAAAATAATCCAAGCCAAGAAATCCAGCCTCCTAAGATACAGCTGCTCATTTCTTCCCTCTGTTCAGAAAGAGCCAGTCGTGGCTTACTGCAGATGTCACTGAAGTTGATGGACTTGCTCTGGATTTACATTAGGAACACTCAGGATACGACCCACTGCACTGTTGGACTTTCACTTCCCTATGCAAAAATATACATCCAGTGACATTCAAATGGAGTAAACAGCCAGTATACTTCTCCCCACTAACTTCTATCAAGTCCCTTCTGTAGGCAACAGGAAGACGCAACAACTCCACCAAGGAGCAGGCTAATGTTCCTCCCATCTGCCAGTCCCACGCTTGTTCTGTTTTTACTTGGACCAAATCCTCCCAGCCCCTTATGCTTTACATTTTATTAAATTTGGATGTCTCGCACACCAAGAATAATATCATTGATTTTTTGAAAGGTCACTTTCAAGGCACATTTCCATATCTGTTAAGACCACTTCTCTTCCTCAACCCTGTCTATGGCAGTATCTTGAAAGCCTGAAAATGAATTCCGTATTTTCCATATTCAGTCTGTCCCCTCAGCCCTGATCTACTTATTTGTGGCAGTGAGGCTTATGCAAATACCAGTCTCTTGTGCCTCTTTGTTCTTGTGGACCAATGTTACTAGCCAGAGCTCGAGTCCCCTGTGCGCTCAGGGCTGCACATTGCCACACTAAGGTGCAATCCCTCCCTCCTCCAGCCTACACAGGTAAGGGATGTAAAGGGAGGTGCAGTTGCACACAAGTTACAACACTGAGGCAAGGACAAGAGCAGCTCCCACACACAGTGGCAGCACACCACACCACAGCCCCAGCACAGACACAGGGACTGAGCAAGACAGGAGTGACAGCATTGCAGAGCAAATAAACCAGCCAAATCCAGATAAAGACTAGTCCAGTTGAAGTCTAGATCCTAAAGCTTTCATAGAGCAGACTAACTCATCCTAACGAATTGCCTGACCTGCATGCAACAGGTCAGCAGGGGAACGTGGCTTTGCAAGCAGGAGAGGTGCGTAGAGACTCCTGGCTTGAATCCAGCCATGCAGAGGAATTTCACACCCAAAGAGGGAAGACAAAAAAAATAAAGGGCAGAAACAAAGCCAAACAGCTTTCCTTAAGAAGCCCTGCAAACTTAAGAGCAGAACAGAGCTTAGAGCTTGTGCTGTGCTGGTCCCGACAGTGAAACACCCCCAGGCAGCCAGCGACAGCACATGATGCAAGCTGAAGAGCCACACAGGTCTCAGTACAGGACACGATGCCAGTACCAGCTAAAGAAGAGCACTAAGGAACCACAGCACGATGGCAGCGATGATAATGGCTCATCATCATTTGTCCTGTACTCACTTATCCTCACAGTGCCCTCATGTACTGCTTTGCCAATGACAACACGAGCTCAGGTACAGGGCTGCTCCTCCTCCTGCTGCTGCTGCTTCCAGTCCTGAAATACCAGCAGGTCTCTATCATGTGCCAAAGGTGGTGTGGGAGAAGGAAAGAAGTACTCTCGATTATCAGAATATGCAGTTTTATTCCTCCTTCTTGTTAGCCTCAGTTCAAGAAAAAAAAAAAACAAAACAAAAAAAAAAAACAACCAACAAAGGACAAAAAAAGAAAAGCCACCACCCAACCCAACACACAAACACACACACAAACCTCAAAGAACTCTCCCCATGAAAAATGCAAGCTTTGTTTCTGTAATTCTTAGTTCCTCTACAAAGAATCTTGAGCTGGTAAAAAACACCCACCAAAAACTTCAGTAAACAGTAACCGCCTTTTGAATCAATTCTGAAAACAAATGCTAGGCCAGCTCCGATCCTGCTACAGCTGCTCTGATTTGGGAGTCATGCTAGTGGGGTGCTTGGCCCTCTGCAACCCGGGCTACACTCTGCACTGTATGAGGTATCTCTTGGGATGGAGGAACAACATAAAAGCAAATCAAACAAACTGATGCAGACCTATGATATGAAGCACACCCATTCTTTAGCTACACAATTATTTTTAAAGAGATGCTGTCACCTTTGTGTTTCCAGGCTGCAGTATACAGAATGAATTCCCATCTCTATTAGGCAGTCCAAAGCCATGCCACCGAGAGGGCTTTTTTTTTTTTTTTTTTAAAAAAGCTATTACTCCATCATCTCCTTGAAACACCCCTGTCATTTCTTTTACCTTTCCCATAGTTTTTCGTAAAATAATAGAACCCCATTTTTACAACGGCCCTAACAGATTCTGAACAACAGAGAAGCACCTTGGTAAAGGAAAATAACATGACAGCTTACCCAAGCAAACTTAGGCCTTTGAAATTTATCTCTCTTCTGCAGAAAGGGCCTGAGCTAAACAAACACAGAAAGCACATCTATACCCAGGTATGACTACAAAGTTGATGCATCAGTGCCAACTACTGCATGAACAACAGTTTCCAGATGAGGTGTACATACTTCTAGTCAGTAGCATCCCTTTAAGCCTGCCACCAAAATCCTAACTTTAGATGACTCACCCAATAACTAAGGAGCTGATACCTTAGCCTTTCACACTTCCATAACATCAAGCAACCGATGCAGAAAAGTGCCAGCTGATGCGTGCAGAAGTGCTGCGATTACCTGTGCTGGGACAGCCTCGCTCGGGGGTCAGCTCCTCACTGCTTTGCTCTTCTAACAAAACCCCAGCCTCCACCCCGAGCCACCACGGGGTAAGGTCCCGATGCGTTGTGTAAAGTCATCAGATCCGCAGAGAGGGGTCCCAGGGAGCCGAGGTGCAGGATGCTGAGCCTGGTCCGCCCAGAGCCTAACTCTAGCTTGCTCCTCAACTTTCGGCCAGCCTGGCTTTTAGTTTCTCTGCCTGGGCACCAGGGTTTCCAAACACCGCTTCCAGATCTTGAGTCGTTGGATTGAAAAAGAAAAAAAAAAAAGTTGCAAGCTTTCTTTCTAATCCCCTGCAATCCCAAACACATGAGCTGAAAACGCCTAGTCTTTCAGCTGTGTTTCAGCTGGTTTTCTTAAAGCAAAGAAATATAAAAAGAAGAAAAAAAAAAAAAAAGAAGAAAGAAAGAAAGAGAAAACATCTCCTCCTCTCCTTCTTTCTTTGTAAGGGGAGATAGCATCTACATCTCTCTCCGAGAAGCCTAGCAAACGCTCGAACAAATGAATCTGGAAGCTTTCACAAAGTACTTAGTGGTCCAAACGCAGTTTTAATGCAAGATAAGAGATCTCGCAATCCCCAGATTAGAGCATGCGAAGGGGAGGAAAGTAAAAGATAAGCTTGCAGCTGAAACCGCTGGGGGAGGGAGGGGGAGCGGGGGGGGGGGGAGAGAAAAGAAACCCAACAAAACGCACCAAACCCTCAACCGACAGCGAGGTTTCACTGCACAGAGCCCCCTCCTTCCCCGCCACAAGCTCGGGAGGAGAAGAAGCACCAACCCCAGCACCAACCCCATGGGCACCACTCCCCAAACCTCACCCCCCGGGGCACGCAGCCCCCCGGGGCACGCAGCGGCCCCGCCACCCCCGCCCCTTTCCCCCAGCACCGGGCAAGGAAAGGGCCCCGGCGGGGAGCGACACCCCCCCGGACACCCCTCCTACCGCCCCGGCTGCCCGTCCCGTTCCCCAAAAAACCCCCCAAACCCCCTCCCCGCTGCTCACCGGGGCCGCGCCGCGCCCTCAGAGCCCGCCCATGCCCGCCGGGAGGCGGCCGGGCAGCGCCGCCCGCTCCCGCCCCGGCTGCCGCGGCGGGGGAGCCCTTGGCCGGCCATGGCTTATATCGCCGCGGAGGCTGCTATAAATAGAGCGGCCCCGCCGCCGGGGGCCGGGCCGAGCCGAGCCGGGCCGCCAGGCACCGGAGGGAGGGCTCCGGGGTAGCGGCGGGGCCCCGGCATCCCCCGGCAGCGGTTCCCGGGGAGTGGATTTTGGGGTTGATTTGGGGCGGCTGCTCCGGCTTGGGGATCGGGGGCAGCGGGCGGCAGTGCCCAGACCCCCCGGCCCCGCTGTGGGCCCGCCCGCCTTAAGGTGGATCGCGGCGGAGGGACCTTAAAGAGGCTGGGAAGAGGCAGGAAGGGGGTTCTGGGGTAAATTAAGGAGGTTTGGGGAAGGACTGACCTTGCCCCGGCGCCGCCGGGTGGGCGCGGGGTCGCCGTGCTCGCTGGTGCTGGAGGCAGGAGGCCTCGCAGCGTCCTGTGGCAGGTCACGGAATTTGTCTGGGATGAGGCTTGAAGGCAGTGCAGGGCTGCTGTTTGCTTTCCTGACCTCCTCTTCGTGCCCTCGACTCCGGGAGGCAAAAGCTTCGCACCCGTGCCTCACCTGCAGGTCCCTTCATCACCTCGCACCTTCCCGGTGGTGGCCGAAGGGAGCTGAAGTCCTGCACAAGCACTCACCTCCTCGCACACGCTGCTCACACCTGGGATGTGGGCAACAGCGGTGTGAAAGCAATTTGTGTGAGTCCAACAGCTCTGCCCCTGTGTCAGAGCAGCTTGGGCACCATCCTCAGGCACCTCTGGAGCATCTCGGGGGGCTGCAGTCCAGCACCTGGCAGCTCTGGTCCCTGCCCTCCGCGGATGGGAGATGGCAAGGGCTTGGGGTAGCCTCAGTGTTGTGCCCTGGCCTTGTTGGAGCTCCCCGAGGAACAAAGCCTCAGCTCTTCAAGTCCATCAGTGCTAGGTGAGCTGGGTGAGCCCCGCTCATTTAAAGAGGGCCTGAACTGGTTGGCTTTTGTTATGAAGCAGAGCAGCCACAAACACATACTGCAGTGAGCTGCCTCCTTCGCCTGTAAATTCTTCACTAATCTCGCTCCATCTCAAGGCACGGAAAACGAGTCCATAAGAACCCCCTGTAGGCTTTTCTGACTGAACCGCAGGACTGAGACATTTTGTTCACATGAATCAACAGCTTGGCTTGCAAAGCAAGGGTTTGTCAACAGCACTCTCAGGTTTGCGCGTGAATTTGGTGCAAAATTCAGCTCCGCTTTTTGGCCACAGATTTTCCTTCCTGGACAAAATGTCTCAGTTTTCTCAGGGCAGACTTTTGTCAGACCTTTTATGTGTGCAGTACAATGATGGAGGTGGCCAGCTTTGAGCAAACATTTTTTTTTGTCGTTGTTGCCATCAGCACATGTTGCCAGGAATGAGGGCACCACTGGCAAACCTGCCTGTGAGTGGTGCCCTCCGCAGGTGAGCAGTGCCTGTTGGCGAGTCACAAAAGTCACTAAATGCTGGGGACACTGCAGTCCTGGAACCGGTGGGCCAGAGGTTTCCAACTTAGATCTTTAAATCTGAGCATCCAGCTTTGTACTTAGGCATCTTAAACAGATTTCAGTTCAGAGCAGGCAAATTTCTGCTAATGTGGAGGTACCTTTATTTCCAAATCAAGAGTAGCACAATATTCAGACACCCAAATCTGAAAATCTTTACTGTGTTTTATACCATCTTCAGCAGCATTTGAGAAAAAAGCCCCGTGGCCAGGTTCCTGCACTTAGGTCTCCTGGGTATCCCTCAGTTCTTAGTAGTCTTCCTGCCCATGTGAAATGTTGAAATTATGTAAGGAGGAAAGCCAAAAACTCCTATTTCATCTTTCTTTCAATTCCTGCCAGTATCTGGAGCGGCATTAAATGTCTTGTAGTGCGTATTAGTTAACAATTTTGCTACAGGGGAAATGCTGCTGTGGTTGGGTGCTTACACAATACAGCTCCTATTTAAGTGCATTTTCGCATCCTGCTGAGTCACCCCAAGGAGCCCTCAAACAAAGGGTTGCCTTCGGTTTGACAGCAGACGCGCTGTCACGAAGAGCCCTCCTGCACCAGCCCTCCCCTGCAGGACGTGAGTGCAGAATGGGCAAAACTTCAAACTTGGGAACTTTATGCAAAGCTAAAAGAAAAAAGCTCCTTCAGATTTCAGCCAGCGTTTTACCCCATACAGCTTTAAGCACATGACATTTCCAGTCTGGTTCAACATCCCTTAATAGATTAAAGTGATCGTACAGTCTCTGAACTGCTCGGGTCAGCCTGTACCTCAGGCGAACCGTCTCTAAGAGGACGTATTATCTGTACAGCATAACATTCACTCTTAGGGCTAGATGGCGTGGCTCTTTACTGCCCTACGTTACAACTGAGTGGGATAATGCTGTGTGAACCACACATGGCCTCTCGGCTTCTTTCTTCTGCTGGTGGCTGCCCTTCAGGCTGCTGGGGGACACTTCCCTTGCCCGCCCCTGGCACCCTGTATGTTGAGCAGAAATCTACAGTGGGTGGCATTCACAGCACAGCAGGGCTATTTGCACAAAATAAGCAGTGTTTTCTCTGCAGGGATAAAATTTCGTCTGTAAAAGTTCCTGCCAGTGTAGTGCTGCCCTTACTGTCACACAGCCAGGGATAATGCCCCATCCCTGGAGGTGTTCAAGGCCAGGTTGGATGGGGCTTTGAGCAACCTGGTCTGGTGGGAAGTGTCCCTGCCTGTGGCGGGGGGGTTGGAATTAGATGGTCTTTAAGGTCCCTTCTAACCCAAACCATTCTATGATATTATGATAAGCGATCACTGCAGAGAAGGCAGAGGATGGAGATAGGGTCCAGGGGCTAGCGGTGGTACTCTCATGAGCTAACCCAAGGCATTGCTGCCTGGAGGCCAACTGGGTTGCGCCAGAGCAGGGGGCTGTACCTGACTACACTCTGCAGAGACTCCTGTGCCATCCTACAGTGAATCAGATGGCGCTAGAACAGAGCTCCATGGGCCTGGCCTTGGGCATTAAATGTGGAGATGGGCACAAGGAGGCCAAAGCCTGAGCCTTGCCTGATAGTCCAGTCTCAAATGAGGAGCAAAGGATAAAGTTGAGGTTCTCCTATGACATGTCAGATGGCTCCAAATCTGCATGAAACCAAAACAATACCTTTGCTCTCACTGTAAGTCCAGTGGGTAGGAGATATTGGAGCACTCCTTCAGGCTATGGACAAGGAATATCACTGTACATCTATGGACTTGGAAAAACTGAACTATAAAAAACATAGCTTAAACAGCTGAGATTCGTTTCACTAAACTTCTCTGTGGCTGTTGGCATGGACTGAGGTAAAGCTACTTAGCAGTAGAGGACATCTAGTGATATTCAGATGTAACTACATAAACCCGGTAAAAGTTCATGTGTGACTGCTTAAAAGACGCCTTGGCTAAAGATAGGATACAGTACGGCTGTAACAGCTGCAAGAGGGCTGTGACAAGCTGACCATGCAGCACCCAATATAAACGGGTCATGAGGGGAAAGCCCCAGAAAGGTTTTATATATATATATTTATAATATACCATGTAAATATATATATATATATGTGCACATATGCCATACAGGGAGCAGAAAGCTCTGGAAAGCTGGTGATCCTGCACCTTTTAACGAGACATCACAAGGAAACACAGCTCTTTAATTTCTGCAGCAAAGACCCTGCAAGCTGGGATACAGAGATTAGAATCAGTAGTTTCCTTTCAGGACTCTGCTCTTATCTCAATTTGCCTTTCATGTGACTCACCCTGAACACACACTGCAAACATCAGCCTCCCGATCAAGATTTTTTTTTCTCTCTTAGTACAAGAGGTGAAACCTTTCTCCATACCCTTTTTCAGCCTGCTGCCTTTTTTTTTTTTTTTTTTTTTTTTTTTTTTTTTTTTTTTTTAGGAAGGATCTGCAGAGTCCTTTCCCCCACCCAGTTTATTTATAACAAGGGATTCTCTGGAATTATTTCTCCATACTTTTTCCAGACCTGGGATGAGGAATTTGGCTGCAACACAAAGAGACTGACAATTTGGTTTCTAGAGAGACAAGGATCAGCAGAGCTTTATAGAAGAACACACTTCCCTAAGGAAATAGACTCATTTCATGTGACACTTCCTGTGAATGGAATTATTCACATTAAGATTACCATTAATTTAGGAGTAAGGGATTCACATTTGAGGCTTTACCATCTTGCACTTACTTCCATGTCAGATGCACCCAGTTTACAAGTGTTGGGGACAGGTGGAACCTTGTTACTCCTAATAAAACTCAAGAAAAGTAAGTTTCTGCAGGCCAGATTAGATCATTGGGAATAGCTGTGCAAACCTACAATAAGCAAAAGTTTGCAGTTTATCTGCTTTGGTTTGCTTCAGCTCAGCAAACAGGCCTGATACAGGAGCTGGGTGGTACCTGGCTATCAATTGATGGCAGCAGACCAGGACTGGGAATAAGCTCTGCCCAGTGCAAGCACAGAGCAACCACAGCCTCAGTGAGTAGTAAGACAAGAGTTTTTTTCTCTTACAGAATCGTTTTTCAGGAACGATTGCAAAATGTAAACCTAATCCTGGAAACCCTTTCAATGAGAGCAGATTATTAATTGGGAGTGCAGATCTGCACTCAAATTGCAAAGGAAAGGCCACAAAGAGAACAGAAGAAAAGTCTGTATTAGCTAAAACAACACTGTAGCAACTGCTGGTTCTTGCACCCTTCATGGATTTGTTTTATTTATCAATGGACTCTATATTTAGCAATCATAAAAGCAGAGTGTGGAGCAGCCCCAGCTCCTTGCTGGCTCAGGGGCGCTCCTGAGGGGAGCTGGTAGCTAGCAGAGGCTGGCACAGCTCTGTGCACTGCGATAGCTGCTCACACAAGGCAGGAGTCATTTCTCCAGCACACTGAGTCATTGTAGGAAGGAGACCGAATCTTACCCAATTTCCGAGAGCAGAACAGCTCTAAGCTCTCTTGTGATGAAACAAAAGCTGGCAGAGCACATGCTGTTATGTAGCAGGCAGGGAGGCCACTTGAGACACATTCAGGAGGTCTTCAGATGAGCAGCAGTAAAGGACACTTCAGAGGCTGAAAGCTACTGGTGTTGAGCAGGGAAGGCACAGTGCAGCTGCTTCAGCACTGGAGAGTCGCAAATTAATGTATGATGTGAGTTTTAAGGCAGAGGAGATGAGGAAATCAATGACCCAGACAGAAAGGGAGATAGTGCCAGATGAAGCCCGATGACGACATTTCCAGGCAATTTGTTCACACTGCTGGGTGAGCTGCTTGTGGAGAGATGGAACAGATTAGAGATGACTGCATACACTTTGCCCAAGAGCAAGACCGAGACATTCACAGTTGCAAGGGTCTCTGTGGCTGTGCTGTCTTCACACAGAAACATTAATAACCAATTCCTTTAGCTATCAAAGAATTAGCTCCAGCTGACTTTACCGTTTCAGCATGTAAAAAGGCAATTACTTTCCCTTTTAGTAATTTCAAGCAATATGCAATGTTACAGTCAGTTGGGTGTTCACTCACAAACACAGTCTCATGAAAAACGCAGGCTCTCAGGGGAATTTGAACCTGAACGAGCACATGTCAACCAGAACACTAACAAAACTTAGCTATTAAAAACTTATTTTAAGAAACACTGCAGTTGCCATTTAGCTGGAAAGAGAATGACAAGGGCGGCTTCTTACATTTTGCTGGTAGTGCAACAGCAGTTGCAGAGATCTAACATAAATCAGGAAGCAAAAGTGGCTAATCTGTGTAGTTAATTTGTCTAGTTAGTGCTCAAGTTTCTGGCCAGACACTCACCACATGTCAAGAGCCAAGGCAACAGAATTAGGCATAGGAGAAAGACAAGTGGCCTGGACACAGGCTGTGTGCTGAACACAGAGCATGGCACATGGGAAGTGGGGTTATCTATTAATATTACTTCAGTTTTAGTGATCTCAATTGCATACATACAAGAGAGCTTATTTTCTTGGAGTGCTTGAGCCTTAGAAAGGGCAGTTCAAGCATCACATCTGAGGCGCAGCATCATGGCAGGCACTCGGGAACACACCGTGTCTTTGCCTCCAACTCCAAGTACCAAGCAGGGAACACTCACTGAGCAGTGTTCTGCTGGGGGAGTCGTAGCAGCTGCAAGCAGTTGGTGGTGACTCTGTCCTGCTCTTCTCAGGCACCTCACTGCAAATTATTTATTATTTCCCTGTCTCATTTCAACCATCTCATTTGATGACCTTTTTTGATGCATCTTCTTGCCTGCCACAGTACGGTTTGAACATAGGAGAGATGATCCCCCAAGAGATGTGAGACAGGCTCAGCATGGAGCCCAAGAAACACTAGCGCACAAACCCAGGATTTCCCAGATAGCTGTCCTTGCACCTGGAGCTTATTTCTGCTCCTGCTGCAAACAGGCCACAGATGTATGTGCAGCAAGCCCTGTGCATAGGCAACCCTCTGCCCATGCACTCAGGAATTGGCAGGGCCAGTCTGACCTGCCACTTACTGAGGGCAATACCTTAATAAAGCAGTTGAGCTTGTAATGGCTGTCAGACCTACAGCGGGGCAGGGACCTTGCTCTTTATTTGGCCTTCTTGGCTTGTATACAGAGCCCAATGCTCTAAACAGAGCTATAAATACTCCTGTGCCCATTGCATACTCGAGGTCAGAGCAGATGAGCATAGTAATTCCTTCTGGCTTTAAAAATAAGCTATGAATCAATGCATTCATTGCAGGCTGAGTATCCCTGGAATGAGCCTGATGGTGCTGCTCCAAAACATTGGCGTTGCCGGTGAAAGCATTGTTGAGAACAAGGTACATGGTGGTGAAAAGCACAGAAGGGGGAAGGAAGCAGCCTGATCCCTAAAACCCAATTCTGGTAGGAAGCAATTCAGCAGAACACCTGGATGCCAAACCTGGAAATACCTGTTGGCTTGAAGAAATATTTATAACCCTCTGAACGGCACTGACCTGTCAGGTCACATCCCAGATCTCTCTGCTGCATCTCAGCCTCCATGTGAAACTCACCTTATCAGTACATAGCTGAGGAAGCAGGACAGGTGAGAGGAATGGGAGCTGATCCGGAGATGGAAAGCCAAACCTCAGCCCTAGGCAGGGCAGCATGTCCTCACTGCCAGCATGTCAGAGAACACGAGCCCAGAGAAAGCAATCAAGGGGGCAGGATACATCCTACTGAACACTGCCAAGAGCAAAAGCCAGTGCTCTTCAAACTCCTTCAAGCCCAAACTTCCTATATAGGGAAAAGTGTCATGGATTCAAACGTCTGCAGAATTATATTATGGCCTTAGCCAAGCCCATCCTCCCTGCATTTTTTTATGGGGAAGCTGTATAGTTACCTAGAAGTGATGCACCCTCTGATTTCACTTTGGATGTCCCTTGCAGGGAGACGCTTCCTGGATTTCTGAAAGGCAGATTTATGTGCAAAGAACAAGAGTCTCCAGTAAGTCTCTCGATGCAACTGGGACAAACACTACAGTAGCAAATATTTTTGTAGAAAAGCATTTCAAAGAGATTCTCCCCTGGATTCTCATTCTGATTCATATTGCTCTTCTCCCCCTGCTTTCTAACTTTACAAACATTTCTCTGGCTGAATAACATTTTTGGTTCACTGCCTGTTGCAATCAAGGAAAACCTTTCTATTGACTTCTGGGACAGTCAGGCCCAGCTATTAGTGAAACATAAAAGCATTCAGACCCCACACTACTGGGACTGTGTGTGTAAATGGCATTACTTCCCTCCTCCTGTGGTTGCTCATGAGATCAGGACACAAAGGCAGCCTGTCTTTTGGGAGCCCTCTTTCCTTTAGAAGCCTGTTTGCCTTTCTATCTCATAATGACAGTGAGAAATCCTTAAGGGTTTTCTATCTCCCATTCCCCAGCGGAGAGCCCCAGCAGGCAATGGCTTTGTTAGGCAGCATATTAATGAAACAGAAAACATGACCTGAATTTTTATAGCTTGTACTTAGCAGGTCATTTACTTGTCATGAAAAGGGACATTTTGTATTGGTTGCCAATAATAGCTTCAGAAAAGCAAGCACTTAGCTCTCATGTTTAATTCCCATGAGGAGGAAGGGAGAGAAGAGACCCAGAGCTGCCTCCTTTCCCCCACTTCACACTGGGATATTCCAGCTTTGCAGAGGCCTCTCCTACAATTCACTTGCAGAAATGGGGGTGCATGGGTCACCCCCTTATGAGGCTCACAAGTATGGCCAAACTGAGCCCAGGATCCCAACCCAGAGCAGAAGGAAGAGAAAGAGGAGTGTTTCTCCCATATGTGAGCTACGAGACTATCGGTCAATGGCAACAAAAATGAGTCACAATATTATTCCATTAATTCCTTCTGTTCTTACAGCGTACTTTTATCCAAGTCTTGTTGCCACCTATACAATTAATGAATTCAGGGATCACAGAATCACAGAATAACCTGAGCTGGAAGGGGCCCACAAGAATCATCAAGTCCAACTCCTGGCTCCACACAGGACCACCCAAAAATCAAACCATATTTCTGAGAGCATTGTCCAAATGCTTCTTGCACTCTGGCAGGCTTGGTGCCATGACCACCGCCCTGGGGAGCCTGTCCCAGTGCCCGACCACCCTCTGGGTGCAGAACCTTTCCCTAACCCCCAGCCTGACCCTCCCCTGTCCCAGCTCCATGCCGTTCCCTCGGGTCCTGTCGCTGTCCCCAGAGAGCAGAGCTCAGCGCCTGCCCCTCTGCTCTCCTCCTGAGGGAGCTGCAGGCCACCATGACGCCTCCCCTCGGCTTCCTTTTCTCTAAGTTGAATCCTAATTAAGATCATATGCTCCTTTTTATGGAAGACATATAAAACTTAAGGCTGGTGCTTTCATGCCCTCAAAAGTCAGTAGTACCTTAGTCCATCACTAATCAACAGTGCTGTTGTTGGATAGTCCTTCACTCCAAAAGAGCCAGGTGTCAGAAGACTGTCCTAAGAGATTGCCCCTGGCCTCAGGAAGTGAAGCAGACCAAACATAGCAGAGGAGGAGTGAGGGAACAAGGTGGGAGCCAGGACTGCTGACATGGTGCTGCCCTAACTTGTGCCATTCCACACACTTCATCACATGTCTGTGTCTTTGAGGTACATATCCATGCATCTGTCAGGCTGCTCTGACTGGTGCCTTTCATATGCAAACCATCAAACTGACAGACTTGCCTCCATGCAAGGTCTTTAAGACCTTGGTATCTAACTGTATTCACCAGGGCAGGATCATTGAATTAGAGTGCACTCAGTACAGGATATTTAATAAGTGCATGAAAAAGCTACCGAGAAACAGAGATCATGACCCTGCTTCTACTTAACCAGTTTAATTTTAAAATAAAAAACTCTAAAGAAAAACTTGAAGGGACCTGTAAACATGGATAGCATGTCTCATCAGATTAATTACAGGACAGAGTGCATTTCAGATATTGATCTGGGTCTGGAAAGGTTTTAATAAGATTAGTTAGGAGTTACTAGCACAAGATGGAGATATTCATCTAGTTCATAGCTTTGCTGAACTCAGGGTACTTACTCTAAACAGAACTTTAGCCCTTTGAAATCCCCAAGCTGAAACTACCATGAGCTTTACTAACATCAGTAAATGATGCCTCGTAGGAATTATTACCTCATTTCACGTATGGCAAATAGGAAAACAAAGGCGCTCTGCCCTGCAGTTTTGAAGGTGGTTGATAGGAAACCTTCACACACAGCAAATTTTAGAAGGAGCCAACCTGCTCAGTGCATCTGCTAGGCATTAAGGTCAGGTCACAAACAAATGTAGACTCTTTATTCAAAGGGGGACTGCCTTGAAATGGAAAGTCACTAAAATTGCATTGTGGTTGGTATGAGTTAGCTCCTTTTTTTTTTTTTTTTTTTTTTTTTTTTTTGGTGCTTCCTGAAGGGGAGTCGAATTTGGAATAGTTTCAAAGACAGACTAATCATTTCAGCCTGAGGAGTCACTGCTCACATCCAGAAACCACGTGGAGATCTTATGGGGATGCTGCTTGGATTTTGCCACTCCTCATGTTTCTTTTTGCTGCCAAGTTCTGATAAAAGTAAATTATTCTTTTCAGAGGAAAATCAATGATATGTTGCCTGAGTGAACAAGGACTCAATCCTTCTCCCCCGAGTGCCTCACTCACCAGGCTGGGTGGTGGTTATGGAAGGCTGTTTATTTTTACAAATTTCTCTGCAAGAAATAATGCTGAGGGTCATGGGACTTTCATGGTAGTCTCCTGATGAAGGCTCCCAGTGCTCTAGGAATCTCTCTGCTTGTATATAGCTGCACAGATGCATGAAAAGTTGCTTGTAGCATCAAGGTTCCAACTTTAGCATACTGGTACTCTGAAATCCATTTGGATAAAGCATGTTGCTTGCATGGGTCTTGATATCCGAGAACATAATCTTTTGAATTGTGTGACAGTCTGGGTTCCAAGGAACAACCTAAAGGGTGTCTTGAATGAACCCATGGAGGCTGTTTGCCCTGATAAGAAGTTTATTTGATCTGAACGGATGCTTTAGCATGATCCTGTAAATAAGATTGCACGCTAATTGAGTCCCTGGACTCTTTTCTACTGATGTGTCACCAAAAATTTCCAGTACTCCATATCATCTATGCACCTTTAGAAAACAAATTGTGTTCTGTCAAACAATTATGTTTTTTTTTTTTTTTTTTTTTTTTTTCTTCAGAACCCAGCCAAGATCCAAACCAGGAAGATCAGAAATAAAAGGCTCTGAAGTGGGCTATTAACCAGGACGTATGCAGTCACCATCAGTTATGCAAAGATCATGAGGAATTACATAATTTGTGAGCCTAAGCAGCATTCTTCGAGCAGGTAAACTATAGAAAAATTAAGTGCAAGTGACATTTGGGGACATATCATAACAAAGCATGAGAAAAAAAATCAGTCATTTGCAGGAAGAAAATAAATGCTGAGTCACACGGGCAGGGGATCCTAGTTCACTCATGGAAGTACAGATCTACTAACAGGAGTGAGAAATCTAAGATCAGAGAAGATGGTCTGGACATGATAATATGCAGGTGTCAAGTTTTAAAATGTTGTAATTAAAAGAACCTCTGAGGAAAGCAGAAAGCAACAGTGACTGAAAATAAAATGCTTGGAAGAATACAGACTCAGACACAGAATAAAGGGATTTAAGGAGCTGACACATCCCATGCACTTGATCAGAAAAAATCTACAAGAAAAAGTAAGCATTCTTTTGTGACCACTATTTTTTCTTCAGGAGTTAAAAAGAAATAAAAGAAGAAAAAAGACTGACTCTCAATTATGTTCAGGGGAGAAAGATCTGATTGTGTTTTTCTCCTAAGAAATTAAGCTAACAAGGGATTTTGATTTGAAAGGAAGAAAGGCGATCCTCTTTGCTTTCAGATTAAATACCTGACAATGGCACTTCTGCCTGGAGTGCTTAAAATCTGTGGAAGTGCTCACATGTACACTAAATCCACAGGATTTATCTCTCATAGGCTGAGACTGCACAGGCTGGGTGAAGGCTAGCAGTTGGGCACCCCCCCTTCCCCAAAAGCTCCTCTTTCCTCCTCCCACTGTCTTTTTCATCTTTGATGTGAAATCACTGTTTCCAGGATGTGTTCTTGGAAGCTCAAAATCTGATTTTGGGGAAAATCCTCCATCCAGGATAAGCTGTTTCCATGGGAATTAAATATTTCTGCTTCATTTTTGTGCTAGGAGCTTCCACAGAAGATTTACTTGCCTGTGTTTATGCTACTAAAATGATAAAGAATATATGACGATGACAGAGGTAAATTTATCCCCTCTCCATATAGAATGCAAGGGGAACGGGAAAGCATGCCATATCAAACTGGCTTGATTTTATGTAACAAATCCATATGTTTTCTGATTATGGAATGATCTGAATATACAAATGTATGAGAAATTTCCAGGGATCAGTCTGAATAGGGTCAAGTCTCCATCTCCCTACAAGCATTCCTTGGTGCTTGCTGCAATATTAAAAAACAAAACAAAACAAACAAAAAACAACCACCACCACCCAACCAAACAAAACACATCAAAAAACCAACCCCTGATGCCCTATATATCTGAAGAGTAAGGTGGGAAAACAGGTAGTAATGGCATACCTAAATAGGGTTTTCCCTTCTGATTCTTCTTGCACTAACAGAATCTCGCTCAAACCCAAATTCTTCAGGTACGCAAGATTCCCAGAGAAACCACTAAGAGAATTCTGGGGCAGGAAGGTGGGAAAACTCTCAGTTGTACCTTCGGATATCTGGAGTCACTCCACTTGTGCCTAGAAAGGACAAAAATGTCTTGCCTGTTCCCTTTTATACTTGAAGAAAAAGCTCCTAAACTGTACATAACTTAATTGTGCCACTTCACTGTTAAAAACATATCTTTGATGCAGTTTTTCCCTCTGCTAAGTAGATTAAAGAATCCCTTATAAAAGCAAAGCACCCAATTTCAGCATAGACTACTTAATCATCTCCTGAGTGTCAGATAGTTATTTGCATACCTTGGCAGGGCTTTGGTCCTATTCCATACCTGCCTATTTGCAGTAGTCTGAAGACCAGATTCTTGCAGGTTGGGTATTTCCTTCACATGTTCCCAAACTTGGTAAGTGAAACCAGTTGTGAAGTTCATGCGATAAACTCTCATTTGCTCTTGTGTCTCCTCAGATGGGCTGCATGATTAGAAATATAACTAGCATCCTACTCTCAGAATGGTGTCTCCATGTCCCCATGAGGAAGCATGGACCCAATCTGGTCCGTGTCAGAGCAAGATTAGGCATGATCAGGCAACTAAGCCATGCGACGATCCAAGGTTGAACACTCAGTTGGCACTGCTGACTCCCATATGGGTGCTTCTTCAAGACAATTCTGCAACACAAGTACTGTTGCTTGTGTCATTCATACCAGGACGAACCCTGCTTAAAAATGATGGTGGAAAACACTCTCAGACTTTAAACATGACTTGAAGGACTTGTTGTAGTCCTGGAGCTGGTCAAAGAGTGATCAGAAAAGCTGGTTTTCTTTCACACAGAAGTACTATTTTCCTGATTAAAAAAAACCACCACCACCAACAACAAAAAACCACAAACAAAAACACACACACAAAACAAACATGCAATAGGTTTCACCAAGAATTCTCATGCTTTTACTAGACACCTTCAATACTTTTTCCCTCCAACATTTTAACAACAGCTAAGGAGATCCACCTGGCTGCCTTTCTCCCACCTTTCACATTAGGAGTTGGAAAATAATGAAAGTTCCTTCCCAGACAGTTGTGATAGCAAGTAACTTGCAAAGGAAACAGGATTTTGAAAATACAGAAAAGAGTTATCTGATCCCCTTCCTGTATCGACCTGTCTGGGAATCCAGCTGCAGCATCCATCCACCTTTTCTGTTGGCATGTCAGCCTTTAAGGTACTCAGTAAGATGCTGGGTTTGGGCACTGAAGAGAAATCAGGCACTAAATGAGCTAATTTGGGCAGCGAGGAGAATGAACGGGGAGATCCTTGCTTCCAGCTGTTTTGCCGTGTGCTGGCTCATTCACTTAGTGATTTATCATTTGTTGCTAGTGGAAGCAAACCAGAGCTCCAGTCCATTGCTGCCACATGAAGAGCAATGGGAAAAGCCACCTCTGTAGACTGACTGTGCCACAGACCTTCCCACTGCTGCTTCTAGGATCAGAGCACACTTGCAGCTCACTGCTGGTGTCAAGACTGAACTTGACACCATCATTCTTTTCAAGATGCTATAAAGCTACTTCATTCTCTTTAGCAAGTGTTGTTACTTTGAAGAAATTCAGTTCTCAAATTCAGCTTGTAAAATTAATCTCACCATTTCCCCCAACCCATTACCAGCTGGAATAAAATATCCACGCTGTTTTCTTGATTAAAAGATTGTTGCAATCAGCAATGAATGAACAACTGCTCATG
This sequence comes from Netta rufina, assembly GCF_964035555.1. Classification (NCBI taxonomy): domain Eukaryota; kingdom Metazoa; phylum Chordata; class Aves; order Anseriformes; family Anatidae; genus Netta; species Netta rufina. The sequence goes on from NC_140129.1 coordinate 27,328,462, forward strand.
AGGGTAAAATTGAAATGATTCCTGATGTGAGCACATGAGCTGTTACCAATTTTTCCATGCTGAGCTTTCAAAATAATTATAGTAACCTTGCATAATTCAGCTTGGGCTTTATTGTATTCCACATCAAATCAAAACCAATAATGGTTGTTTCGAAAATAGCAGTATTGCTTCAGTACAACTCACCTAAATAGAATTGGTTCTCTCAGTGGGCTTTCTCTTCCACAAAGAAATGCAGTGTGATTTACAGTTACAGTGAAAATTGGGCCACTGATGCAGTCCTATTGCTGGTACCATCAATAACAGGCTCTGCTGTCAGAGATTCACCTAGTTAAAGATAGCAGTCATCCAACACTTAATACACAAGTGACACACCAAACCTTCCAGCTGCTCGCAGATGCTCTCAGAGTATATTTGCTTTTTTTTTTTTTTTTTTTTTTTCCTTTCCCCAGATCTTCTCCTGTCCTTCCACACAAAAACAGCTCTGCCAGCTGGATCCCAATAGCCACAATGGCCTGCTGGATCCTGAGTATTCGTAAGAAAAATGACTAAATTAGAGGTTCATGTCCTGAGATTTGGCTGGACAAAAGAAAGAAATCAAGAATTTTATAATAAAGGAGCAAGATCAAATTAAGCTGGATTTAAATAGGTTTAAATTGTTGTAACATATAAGTGGACAAGCCAATGATCAATTGAATAAAGATTGGAAGCCCTAGAAAATAATTGGAAGAATTTTTATTGATGGGTATTGAGTTAAGGAAGCAGAAATGAGAATGAAGGAGGCGATCATCTTATCAAGCTACTAAACTGTTGGTAGAATTATTGGGTGAAAGTCTGACTCATGAATTGGCATGTCCAAATATTCGCCATTAACAGGAAATTTTATCTCTCTGGGGTTTATCCTGGCAGGAATGGCAGTGCTTGAGTGACTTGCTGCAAACTGAAGCTAGATAAGTTTCAAAGAAGAAATAAGGCAAAGTATTCTAAACCAAAGTCAGTGTTTATCATTGGAACAAATCCCTGATGGAAAGGCTGGATTTTCTCCCATTTGTGCTTTTGTATGGAGACAAGATGCCTTTGTATAAGATCTCAAAAAAACCCCACTGTTTTTGACCTTAAAATAGGGGAACTTGGTAAAATTAGGATCATCTGTAATACAATGTTGTTCCTTCATGAAAGGCTTCAGCTTTGAAACAGGTTTTTGTTTCATCCCAGCTACAGAAGTAAAGCTTTCAGGACTCCACAGTTCCAAAGACAGAAAAGAAAGATTCCTCACAACAATTAGTAGGCCGAAGCCTGGGGCTGATCTGCGACATGGGGTCCTGGATCAATCCCTTCTCTGTCCAAGCTGGTGAAAACATTTGGATCAGGCCCCATTGTTCGGTGCCCTCCTTGTTTGCATAATATAAACGCTGCAAAGAAGTTTCTTTAAGGCAATAGTTATCATACTGAAGTTATTAAATAGCAACAAATTCATTTATCGGGTTTATTAAAATAATGTCCATTACAAAGAGACCCATTTCAGTTTTGAGGAGTTGGCTGAGGGTGGAGTGTGAGGAGTTTCCTCTGCAGTTCTACATGGCGTCAAGAGGCCTGTGATGTGCCTCCACTACACGGCCTAGTGGCCACAGACCTTACTCTTTCCAGCTTTAGGTATCTAGGAAATAAGATCTTATTAACGTGTTATATGAAGCTTAAAGGTAGATACTCTATTACTAGCTTAACAAGGACAGTCAAGAAAAAAAAAAAAAAAAAAAAAAAAGACAAATAGCTCTCATTTATTTCAGCTTGAAATGAAAACAGAACTACCTGAGGTTTCCCAATTGGCCATTTAGTTACAGGAAATGTGGAAGGAGGAATTGCCTTTAGTGTGATGTGCACACATATTTTAGAGAACCAGGGCCCAAAATGAGACTATTACAGTCTGCTCAGTAAGTCATTAGCAGATATGGTGTGGAAATCCACAATGGGTCAGCTGTGCTCAGGGTCACCAGGGCCGGTGGATCAGGAGGGATTCTCAACTCTCTATCAGGTCCTGCCAGTTAGTTTGCAGCACTCCACAGGCTTCAGAGGAGCTAGGCCAAGCCCTAGAATGTGCATTACACTGCCTGCTAAGTGTGGCTTGCATCCTGAAGCCAAACTTGACAGATTTCGGGCATCAAGGCAGATGCTGCCAACCCTAAGGTTTTTTGAAGCTGAAATCGTTATTCAAAGCCTGTGGATATTTAGGCTTCTAGTACTTAGGCCTGTCCTTCCTGAAGCGAGATCGCTTGCTTGTCCTAGCTGGTGCAAAAACAAAGCAAGCGAGGACACTAAGTGGAGAGTTGTATAATAACACCCTCCGGCCCGAGGCAGCTTCCAGGTGGATCTTGGTAAAAGGCAGCTCCCCTTAGCAGTAGGAAGCCAGGAACAAATACCTTGATTTTAGCAGCCATTGGAGCTGCCAAGGACAAGACCAAATAGCAAAACAGTCGCACAAGTATTCACAAGCGCAGCAGTAACACCGCTGATCTCCAGACAAGCACACTGAGATCCTGCTCAAGCTTTGTACAAAATAAATAACAAAATTTAATCCCACAGCCATATTGTAAAAGCAATGTCCTTCCAAGCTTCAAGCCTGGTTTCTTCATTGTAACTCAGTGCTCTGACCAGCTTAATATTTCAGCTTATTCACTGAGTCACCCCAGTGTGACATTAAAATCGTTGACCTGTACATCCTAGAAGTAGTGATAATCACTATGCTGTTGTCGGTAAAAAGATCTTTTAGCACCTTCTGGTGGTGGGAGAAGACCTATTCATCAGCATCAGCTGGAGGAAATGATGCCTCATCCTTCCCTGCTGAAGTGAAGAAAAGTGGTTTTCTGGGAGAAGAATATGGAGAAATTGACTTTTTTTTTTTTTTTTTTTTTAAACTCTAAAAATGTATTTAGATAAAAAGACATCCATATTAGATACCAGGAAGCTGAAACAATACCCTGGTGGTCCAATAGTTTTAAATACTTGCCAAAGTATCCTACAGAATTATAATTTTTTAAGTTCCTTTCTCCCCTCCCCTCTCTCCCCCATTCCTTCACCACACCAGCTGTTTTCACTGCAAGGTGTGATAACAACTTTTCTCTCACCTGTGTTTCTTCAACATATCTGAGATAGCATAAAAGGTAGAATAATAAGTTTGATAAAAGCAAATAATTTTCTCCTCTCTCCCACACAGGTTTTTCCCAATGCTATTACTGTGTTTTCAATGAAAGGACCACTTGTCCTGTCATTGTCTGCATGAGCAAAAAGTTGCTCTCCATCTTTTTTATAAGCCCCCTTTAAGTATTGAAACGCTGCAATAAGGTCACTCTAGAGCTTTCTCTTCAGGTTGAACAGCCCAGCTCTCTCAGCCGTTCTTCACAGGAGAAATCTGTCAATGCATTGTCTGCCAGATGCATTCCACCTTTCTGCTATGAAGAGGCTACAGTTTTATTTATCAAGTAGCTATGGAAGTTCAATGGAAAAACACAAATAAAAAACTAGGTTTTGACGGAACTGTGCCAGCTATCAGAGAATTCATGGCATGTTCCTGCAGGCACCGGGGCTGTCACTGCCATGCCAACCCCTTCTCAGGAGTGTGTCCATTAGAAGGCCAACTCATGAAACATTTACTCTGCATTAATGTCACATACTGTACACTTTTCTCTCCCAGACCATAAAAAATGCAGTGTGCCTCCCTGCCTTCAGTTAAGTGAATTGTTTTGCAGTCAGCTGGTTACCCTTTTCTTCCTCACCCTCCACTTGAAGATGAATTCCTGCTGCTTTACCCAGTTGAGAGGGAACCTGAGTATTTAAGACACCTTACAGTAACATAGCACTTCTGTTGGATGAACTTCTTTCACAAATGTTGATATTAGATTTCCGTGAACAATGAAGCAATGTCAGGGACACTAAGGGTCTTCTATTGAACCTTGGAGAATACCTGGGTCATTTGGTGTACATTTGGGAGAGGCTGATGAAAGGTGGAGGTGTCTTCTCTTAGGCCTTTCTGAAGTGCTGTTCATCCTGGGTGCATTTTACTTATCATAAGTAGAATAAGGCACGAAGGCTCGTCTTTCTTCCTTTCCTCTTTAAAAGGGAGATTAGTTGAAGTACCCAAGATCTCTACAGGGAATTGCCAGGTGGAATGTGGCTGGGTCTCCCAGGCCCCACTAAATTAGCATACAAACCATTGCAGATAGAAAGCAGACCCTGGTGGGTTGAAGGTTGAATGATTGTGCAGCAAGATGCAAGAACTTATCGACTACCCAGTGTTAGCAAGATAATTTTTTGGGGGTAAGAAATCTTACCTAAATTGTGCTCCACCAATTTCTACTCTAACTAGAAGCTTAACGTCTCATGCACTCATCTTTGAATGGGATAAAATATGAATTAGTGACTATATGAAAGAGCCTCACCATGAATTAAACAGCCAGCTACTGCGAACATGCTGAGGACAGAAGATATCCCTGTCTTGACTACTTGGAGCAAGAGCTGCCCTGGTAAGGGACAGTCTCATATTCTGTAACTCTACAGTAGTAAAGACCCATATCTCCGGTAATATCTCTTAATGACAGCAAAGAAGGAAAAAAGTTGCCCTTTGTAAATTAAAATATAATCCATCATAGATAGCCATAAACTAGTTATTTCACCGATGCTATGCCACTGAACAGTTCTGAAATTGCTGAAGAGAAACTGCACCATAAAGTAGGGGGCAAACTTCCCCTTGCTACCGGATGCAAAGTGGTACTTTCACCCAGGTATGAGCTATAAAGCCTAAAGAGGTCCATCCCTATCCTGTTATATAGTTAAAAAGCTAAATATAAGACTGGTATGGTTCCCAGCATCCAGATTTTTTCATATTTAAGAATCATGCTTTTTCCTACCCCTAGCAGTTTCTAACTGATAGCTCATTAGCTGTTTGAGGCTATCAAGCTATAATTTACATGTGGCTTTACATTTACTTTACCACTAATGATTATAATGCTATTGCACCTTTCTTGATGCTTGACAAAAACTAAAAGCAAAGATCTAAAAGCTGGAGAGCTTTATCTACCCCTCCCTTTTATCTCCCTGATAAAATATAAAGATTTTAAAATGGCCACAGCAAATCTTTGTGAGAGCTAGGTCAGTGAAACAGATCCAACTCCTATTTGAAAAGCAATGTCTGCAATATAGACTACAACTGATTGAACTTGCTCAATGGAATGGCACTCTGAAGGGTTGGGCAGTAGGGTAGGATGGGAGCTTAGATGCATCAGTTGGATTTGGTGAGATGGAAGTGAACCAGCCATGTTTTGTGCTAAGGAATCTGCAATTCAAACAGGAAGAAAAATTCTCTTTCATCACAAACTTCAAAGTGGTTTCCAGTAGTCTCATTGACTGGCTTATTGATTCTGCCTTTTGTTCTCAGAGGAAGAAAAAAGTCCAAGAGGTAGCTTGACTGATAAACAAAAGGCTGTACTATGGGACTCATTTAAATTCTCTGTGATTATTCATTATTTGGCAGCTTGTTTCAAAGTGTCTCTTCAGCTATTTTATATGCCTTCATTTCTAATGCTCTCTATGATTATCCTGTAAGGTCTTGATCGCCTAACTCAAAGCATGCAACAGAACTCAAAGGAGTCTTTCTGTGATTCTTCTATCTGAAACAAACTCTGATAGAGTTTGCTGGTAAAACAGTGGTGGCTGCAAGTACAGTGTGTTCCATGCCAGCCATCACTGTGTCCCACTACCTGTCATGCACTCACAATCTTGTTCAGGTTTGCACGAAGCATGAAAAAATGGTGCTCGATGTGGGGAGACTCATGGATATCTTCCTCTCTTCAGGCTCTGCAGAATGGTCTCTATCTCTACCAGGTCTCCACCTGGCAGTTTACTGTTATCTTACCTAAGAGAATTCAAGCATGTATCCCTTAGTCATGTAAACATGACAGCATATACAACCTCTTCCAAAAGTCTTCCTCATCTAACACAGATATTAGAATAGATCTTTTATGAGTGCCATGCTTGAACCAAACAAGAGACATTGTCTTTGGACTTTTTCTTGCTACTTTCAGAGCCAGACAGAACATCCACTTTGCTTATGTGTGGGAAGTAGAAAACTTACCCTTAGACTCTGTTACATGTGGAATGGTGGTTTATTCAAATAATATCTAGGGAAGTTTAAAGTAAGAAGACACAGGATTTGTTACTCAAGGGACATGACAGATTTGCTTTCAGGTCCCATTCAATGCCTATGAGAGAAGTCGTGGAGAAATAACTTAAAAGTGCGAGGTAGTTTCTGAGAGTTGTCAGCTCCCATTGAAGTTCTAAGTCATCTCTGATAGCTAAGTAGATTGTTTGAAACTGTCAATATAGTTTTGTGGATGAAAGTTGCAAATTTTGCTCAGTAGCAGCTTTTTGAACTAGGATTCCCTGTGACCAACAACTCAACAATGTTCATATTCCTATTAATTAAATAGAGTTTCACACCCCACCACCCTTATCCATTCCAAACTTTCAATTAGGAACCCAGTCTGCTTTTTCAACCTTGTAATGACTTAAATAGGCACAAGAAGGTTGTAATTACATTCTACTTCGGAAATTATAGGAGCCATCTCTAAGACTAACCCCTCAATCCTGTATCTGGGTTAGGAAAACATTGCCTGGCTGGGGCTTAATTTCAAGGTCAATTTTAGTTACGACTGGTGACAGTTTATTAAGTGAAGCAGCCAAAAGGACCACCTTTTCTAGGAAGGGAGAAGAGCACTGTCAGGCTCTGACAAATTGAAGATGACATCCCGTACACCATATAACTAACTATTCCCAACCCTGTGAGCAGCCCTGAGAGTAGGCATGTTCCAAAATTATGAAAATCAGTTTTCTAATTTTGGTAATATTGGCTGTAATTTTAGAAGAATACCTAGACAGGAAGCTTTTTAAATCAAGCAGTATTTGACGGCAAGCTCAACTCCAAACTGGCAAGCCTCTGAACTGGCTATCAGTGCATCAGAAAAGTACAAGCAGCGTGAAGAGGAGCGCAGGGTCTTGCCACATACACCAGGTAAGATGGGAAGAGATCACTTTAATAGTAATCACTTAGCATGCATTTATTAGAGTTTAGCACCACCTAATGTGCAAGTGCTTTAACTTCAAGCACTTCCCACTGCAGGCAAGGAGGAAACAGCCTAGCTGGAGCTAGAGAAAACATCTGGCATTAGTAAGCAATAAAATTTAAACTCTCATCTAGCTGGCTTCTGATTCTGTCCTTATGAGGGAAGAACAACTCAGGAAGGGGAGAAGACTGCTCTGACTCCAGTATCAACTCTGACTCTCCAAAAGCTGCAGGAATTGCCATAGAAGCAGCTTTGCAGGGCTTGAGAGATGAGAAGTACTTACACTAGTAAATTAAGGCCGTCGTGTGATGATTCACAACACCTTGCAAGAGCATTGGGCTAATTTTCAGAGTCCACTTAGAAAAGCTCAGTTTTAACACAAGCAATTCAGTTGAACTCTGGTGGTACAGCTATGTTTCTAACTTTTCCCTAGCCTTGTAATTGCTATGCTTGAAAAATTATTGCCTCTGCTGACAATGTGAGGAAATCAGAGAAAGTGAGCCAATATATAAACTGACTCCCCTTTCCTCATTTTTTTAATAAATTTAAATTACTATTATAATTAGGAGACACAGATTACAAGAATAAATTCAGCAAAATAAATCAAGAAAATTAGAAAAGATTTGGTTTTCTGACACATTTAGAGCTAAATATGTAGAAGAAGATAGGGACTGAAGTGCTGTCCAGGTTTGCCAAGGCTCCCTACAGAATACTTGGTGAGAAGAAAATACCTTGAAGACACCCACAAAAGCCAGCTCTCTACCTCTCACTCATAGCTCCTGCCTACAGCTGAGCATCTCACCAAACCTTTCTCATAAAGCACAAACAAGCTCTTTCTGTGTTTGTACTTTGAGCTGCTGGTCATTTCTTAAAGGTTAGGACTTGGGCTACATGCAGTGCAAACAGAGGTTTAGGCTTCTGGCCTGGCCAGAAGCCACTCTTGGCCACAGAAGCCATCAGTTTCTTCATGTACGGTATTTAAAAAGAAAATAAACTCTGAACTTCCACTTGCCTGTCACCTGTGACAGGAAAAATTAGGCCAAGGTGGCAGCTGCTTCTCAAAAGATCCCATGAGGAATTATGTTGAGATCAGGAAAGAAGGCCTTAAGGTAGAGATGTCAGCAGGATGTCAGGAGAAAGATGAGACCACAACTTGTCTGGCCAGTGTTGATTTTTTCAGAACAATCCCTTTGGAAACCAAGCCCAGCAATATCCAGCCATGCTCTCAGTTTTACCCTGAGTAGGCATTCCTCAGAATACCAGCGTACTGTTTCCAACAGCAAAAGCTATGTTTATTAAAACACACAAAGCTCAGTTTTCTCCTGCCCCAACCATTTGACTTCATTTGCTGCCACTTTACATAGCCAGAAGCCTGGGCAGCCCACTACAGCCCAATGCATCTCTGGAGCTGCTGGAGGTGTTCCAACCCATGACTCTTGTAGCACACAGAGCTTCCCCAGCTCCCATTTAAATAATAATCTCTTTTGGGTCCCTCAAAGTGACACAAGCAAGCCTTTTTCTGTTTGTGAAGTAGGCTTTGAGTTTAGCAAGGATAAAGAATGGGGTTTCAAGTAAATATAGAAAATCTTAGCCAGGGTCATTCTAAGTCAGCTTAACAAATGGACCCTGGATAACCCCTTAGAAAGTACTATCCTCCCTCAACCAAGTGCACTTGCTAACAAGGTGACTCAGACATAAGAAAGGGACTTCAAAAGATTTGCAAACTAAGGGCTTACTGGGCCATGACTTCTTGTGTCTGCATTACTTGGTAAGATTCAGTGACCCAAACCTGTGAGACTCTTTCCCAAGAATCTTAATGTTTGGAGGCATTAGATGTTTTAAAATTAGATAACCTCTTAGAGTATAAAAACATAAAACATATCTATTATACTAGTGTTAATGCTGCAGAACATATACCCTTGTGACAAATGAAAGGGAAGTTTCATCCTTGTTAAGTTCAAAGTCAAGTGATTTTTAGCAGGCAGAAATTAATTAACATCTCTAGAGATAATTAGCTCTGTGTAAAGTTATAATCATAACTATAGTCCTACATCTTTAAAAAGCTTCATCCAACCTGGTAGTAGGATAAATTCAGGAGTCCTTCAAACATTTAGATGCTTGCTAGCTCATGATTTTCAACTAGATTAGTTATCCATGTACTTAGAAGGGCAAACCAGTTGTGATTTGCAGCAAGATTTTAAGCAACTTCTCACATAACATACAGGGACCAGGCCAAATAAGATGCAATGCATTTGGACCTTTTAAGTCATTGATTTTTGATCATTTGATCAGATTCCATTGCCAAATTTTCAGAAGAGGCTTTCCATAGTGAACTAATTGGAACACGTGGATGGTGGTGAGTGTAAGCACTGAGCAAATTGCCTTGAATAAGAGAATTTCTCCAAAATTACCTTGATTTTTAAAATAAGTATTTGTTGCATGAATTAAAACTCATGGGGTATTTACTTTCTATAACTACCCTAGTTAAAGAGAATTTGCTATATTTTTTTTCTTTTTGTTTAAGAACTCGTTTTCCCACATCTTTTGCACAGGCCATGACAATTATATCCCACAGAACTGCATTAAGGGATATAACCAGGGTTCTGGTTTTGAAGACTGCTCAGAAGAAAAGTTAACAGCACTTGTATTCTTGTGATATTAATGTATAATGAGCGATGAAGTCATGCTGTGGTAACCATTTCCAGGACAAAACCCAAGTGGCTCCATTCACAAGTCAGAGCTTTCATGTACTGCATCTTTGACAGAGTTACCTTTGTTCTTGTACCAGCCTGAATTAGAGTTATTGACCCAGACAGCATTGTGAAGAGTCAGACTTTTAGTGCCTATACAAAGCTTGTCATAAACATAAATAATTTTAAGGGACTAGTATTAATGCATTGGGAGAAAGCTTCAATGTTTCTTGTCTATATCACAGAGAAAGCCTTATGAAGTTTCAACAGGGGACAATTATTTTTTCCCCTCTCATAAAACAGAAGAGCAAACTACAAGTAGTTCTACTTCATGGAAGAAAACTTTTAGACTGAATCATTTTTGAAATCTCGTTGCCCATAAACAAACCAATTATGTTAGTATTTTCAATCAACTCTTTAACTACCATCCTTAAAAACTAGGACTGTGGAACACCACTCATTGAGTCAATATTACAGCCAGAACCAAATCAGTTGGTGGAGTTATAGTATTAGAAAAGCAGTTAATAAGACTACTAGGCAGAAAAACACTGGAAGGATTCAAGCAGAACAGAAACAGTCCCTACAAACATGCTAGACCAACTGAGAGCACATCCTGCTCACCAGCCTGAGATAGTAGGCAAATCTTTTCATGCTTACTGAAGTTTCACCTTATCAAAGCTTTTAGTAGAATATTAAACAAGCTCTCAAGAAGTACATTAAAGCTGAAGCGTGACAGGGTACACAGTCTAGCACAAGATCTGGATTCTAACTCTGCCTGCATTTCCCAGCTGTCAGGCCCTGAACCAACCCTGGTTCAAAGTCCTGCAAGATATTTCAACGCATTATTCTTTGTATTTTTCCCAAGCACCACAACACAAAAAACACCACCACACTGATTGATACTTCTTGATGACATCCTTCCAACACCATCTCCCAACATAACTAAAACAAAGCCAAAAATAATAATCAAAAAGGCAAAATCCACATACTAAGGACTACGATCATCCAAGTATATCCAAGTTCTCTAATGCAACTGTCCCTGGCAGAAGTACAGAACCATTTTCCTCCGAGAGCTTGTTTTCCCTCATCAAGCTTCTTCCTCTAAGTCTTCCCTGGGTGTGACACACCCTCCAAGAGTAACAAAAGGTGAAGCTAATGGAGATGTGATGGTCTATTAAGCCCTCCTTAATTACTGTGGAATTACACAAGCCATCAAAAATAATTTAATAAAATGGTGCAAATGAGAGGAATGTTATAGAAAAACATATGATCTCACTGTATTTCTGCTTTGAAAAAAGCAAGAGGGAGGGAGATAGTATAAGAACTGGATTAATAACTCCTTCCCCCAGAGCATGTTAACAGTTTTCTTTGGTGCAGGAGTACCTTGTAGAAGGAAGAATAATGAAGCAGTCCTAGTGAGAAGGGAAAGCTCACTCCAGATGTACAACACTGGTACAAGAGCAGGACAATAACTCTGTATCTCCTCTTGCAATTTAAATATGTTCCAGACCAACTCCCCAAAAGCAAGTGCCCAAAACAAGTTTGAAATTGAAGCTTCTTCCAAGATACAGAAACCCATCTATTTGCCTTAAAAGAACTTGAGTGATTTTTTTTGTGTAGGGCTTTTATTCTTGCATTGCATCAAAGAGAGCCTGTAATGGAGACGAATCAAAGAGATATTTCTCATTTATGATATAACAGTAGATGCAATTGCAGATGAAATTATGCAGGCACAAAATTGTGCTCATCTTAGTCTCTGTACGAGAAAATGGAATATAAAATTAAGATAACAGCCTTTAAGAACAGCCACAGTGAATGCAGTTCAGCCCAGCTGATCTTTGAAAGAGAAAAGTTTTTTCTTCAGAAACCAGGACTTGAAACATCAGGATAACCCTAAGGAAACTGCAGCGGCATGTTGCAGAACACCAATGCCTTCAATAACATCTTGGTGGGTTTGCTTATTACTGGCAATGGCTGATGGGGCTGCAGACAAGAAATCTCATTACTTCTCTGGGTTGCCACTGCCTCCTGTAGGAAGAGAAGCCCCCTTGGCTACCCCATTTTTCTGATCAGGTGGAAGGCTGATGGCTTTGGCACTCTTCTCCTTGGTGTTATAGCTAAACATTACCAGTAACTGTTATAATAAATCTGTTGGGCACATGGTGCTGGAGAGGTACCACTAGAATGGTACTGGAATAAGCAGAGCCTAATACTGCCTTCAGCCATACCTTGTGTAACTTTGACTTTGGCCAGGTTTAACTGAAGATAGAAACTGGCTTTGCCTCTGTATGAATTAACTTATTCAAGGCTGTATTTCCCCTCCCTCCATTTTTTTATTTTTTATTTTTTTTATTTTTTCCCCCTGGGTCATCACTTGGCACTATCTTTAAAGGCTCCTGTTGATAGAAAAAAAAAATCCCCTGTTAATTTTGTATTCTAAACTCACCATTTCAGTAAAAAATAAACTTTCTCAGCTCAAGAAAATCAAGGACTGAAATCCTATATAAACACGAGAAAATTAAAGTAGATGATATCTGCTTTTCTCTCTCTCTCTCTCTTTTTTTTTTTAAATGCACTTTGTGCACAATGCACTTTTCTCTTGTATTCTGATTTAATAACTTCATTGCTGCATCTCCAGTAATGTGGTGGAACCACATTGTGCCAGGTACTGTACAAAGGGAAAATAGTTTCTAGTCTAAATAGTATAAAGTGCAGTTTAGGTAAAATACTGCATCTGCCCTTCCCTGATCATTGTCATAGGATCATGGGAATTGGCAGCAGAGCCCAGAGCATCCCCTCAATCCATCGCTCCCTCTCTGCCAACTGCTGCAGCAAATGCTCCTATCTCCTGAACATGTTATTGTCTTTCGGGACTGTTGTTAGCTCACTGTTCAACAGCGCTGCCATTGGTGCATTTCAGAGCATAAACCAAAGGATTGTTCTGTGCTAAATATTAGCATATGGCTTTTGACATCTGGTCCTCTAAGAGCGATAAACTGCCAATCAGGAGGCATACAGGGTACAAGCATATTTTTATCACTACCCTTACTAATCACCAAGATTAGTCCCTGCTTGGCAATTGTGACTGAGGAACACACGGAACCTATTCAAATATCCTCATCCATATTCATTTCCATTTAAACAAATTAAATTCTCGTGTAAAATAATCCTCAAATTCTCAAAAAAGCTGTTTGTTTTTCTACTTAGGTGGCATGAGTTCAAAGACATCCTGTTAAATATGCATAATTTCTTAAGAGCAAAAATTGCAGCTTTTAATAGTGTTTGCCTTCCACTTCATGAAAATCTCTTTTAATGTCACTGGAGATCTTTAGAGCCTGGACAGGAGTTTCCTTTTCTAGTCCAGGAGGGTAGAAATGCCATCATTTTCAAAGCACAGCTGCTTTGTCATGACACATTGGCGTGCACAGTTTGAATAACAAACACTGAACTCCAGCAAGCATTTCTAAGTCTCTATTGATTAAAAACAAAACAAAAAACAAAACAACAACAACAAAAAAAAACCACCTCAAACATGAATCAACAAACTATAAATGAAGAGGAATGGATAATCCATTCAACCTGAATCTTTTGACTTTTGTGGAAGGAAATGGGTTTTTTAGAAAGTGACCTTCAGCAGCTAGCAAATACACATCAGAGTGTCTCCTTGTCAGTGTTTGTCTCTGAGAGGTGAGAGAGAAGGACATGAATTTTAAACAGAGATTAATTTAATGAGCCATTGCATTAATAGTAAGAAAAAAGATCTTCAAGTTAAGCTGGGTTGTTTCAGGTAATCAAAAGCAGATGAAATTGGGAAGAGAAAGAAAACCAAAAGCAAAAAAGAAGTTAGATGGATTTGACTGAATTGCTAATTGATATGGAAACCCTGGACACTTATTACTTGAAAAAAATGCCAAAGAACAGAGACTTAAAGAAAGACTTGATAAAGACAATCAGTGTAGGGAGAAGAGGTGAAATGAGCTAAGAAGAACATGAATGGCTATAGAGAAATAACCTATTTTGGCTTGCATATAGTGTGGGCATGTTCATCCTGTTATTTCATGACTCACAAACCTATGATTGAAAAGATCTGAATACTAATAAAAATGAATCAAAACTAAGAATGATTTGATACAGGTGCCCCCTTTTCCAGTCTTCTGGTAGCCTATCACATCTATTTCTGGTACATGGCTTTGCTCATGCTCTTTGTTTGGATACATTTTTTGCTGAATTGATTTTAAGATTTCTCTATTACTTATAGGTAATAGGCAATTTTGTTCCAAAATTATTTAGCTGGCTTGACTGTAACCACTCACTAGGTAGGCTATTTTTCATTAGGAACATTATTTGGCCTTACATGAACAATTTAATTATCCTGAAGAGTTCTTTCTGTGGATATTTATAACAATATAAATACAGAATCATAGGTATTCAGTGTCTGTAATTTCTCATTACAATGAACTGTAAAACAGAAATGATAACAGAATCATCTAGATCTAAAAAGCAGCACAGATTCTTCCAGGATTCCATCATAACAATTTGAGGGTATTGCCATGACCCTCAATGACTCAAAAATGACTCAAGTTAGGAAATTACAGCAGTGTGAGAACCACCTGTGATGTTCACTTTCTGTCCCTTTGTCTTTGCATTTATAGGGAAGAATAACATGTCATTTTGTGAGTAGCACATCAAAAGGAGATGGTGATTCTGTGGACTTATGTCTTCCAGCTGCCCTCCCAAGTACATGCTTTGATGTGTAATCAAGGATGAGTTTATGCTCCACTCTTTATTCTGGGTCAAAGCACTAATAGAGTCTCTCTGATCTTTTCTTATTTTTGCAAAATGTATGGGAATTTGAGGTCTTTGAAACTTCTACTGTGTCAAAGAAATTCAAACAGAAGAAAGAATGGTAGAGATACACTCCTGCAAACTGTTATTCTTCAGGAAACCAGGATAAACTGTACAGGTTCAAGCCTGAGAGACAGATTATTCCCTGGTAGAGCCTCCTGAAAACATAATGCAATTTAGAAAATACGTTCGAATGCCATTAGGTGTATGCCTCCTCATTAACCTCACTAATGTTACCATAATTTACATAGTGAGAAGAGTTAGATAAAGTTTTCCAGAAGTTAGTGTAAGCCAAGAGCCAGACTGCAAGTGCCAACTGTGCAGAACATCACCCTACATCCTTGAAATTGCCAGTGGAATAAAGACTGGTCATTAACAATGGTAACATACATTAAAAAAAAAATAAAATACTGTTTCCTTGCATCTCTCTTGCAGATCCAAATGAAAACATCAGTTCTGTAGAGCAAAACCAGATCTCCTCATTTGGGGTTTTTGCTGCTTGTGGTCATGGGGACAGGCACGGACCCTCCTTTCTGCAGACCCCATCACCTTCTTCCTTGGCCACTTCTCATCAAGAGTTTTTAACACCCGGGTACGTGAGAAGCTTGGCAGGCAGCGGCAGCTGGCAGGGCAGGTTTGAAGGCTGCATTTATGTTTTTTTGCTGTTTGGCAGGGCTAGGCCCAGCCCAGGGCAAGCCCCGGGGTCGGTGGCAGTGCGGCAGCAGCACCACGCGATGGCACAAGACACCCGCGAGTGTGCCTGCAGCCTTCTGCAGAGCAGCAAAGGCAGGGAAAAGCACCTGCTTCCTTCCCCTGCTTCAGCTGCGGAGTTTGTTAGGTTGCTGTAGGGATAAAGCTAATGAAAACCAGAGAGAAATTCAATCTTCCTAACTGGGAAAAGAAATATGCTACCTAGCCTGTTGGAGGTTGGGAGCATCCACTGCTGCATTTGTGCACATCACAGGTGACACCAACAGGGGTGTTCTGGGTTTAAAAGTAGAACTAAAATTAGAAGTGTGAATTTTGTCCCCTGTTCAGTATGGAAATATCCTAGGAACCTGAAGTCACCCCTCCCTCTCTCAGACTTTCTAAGTGGGAGAGAATTTGCTGCCCAAAAGAGTGTTTTGGTGATTAGGGCTGGGAGGTTTGACTGACAGCTGGCATTCAATCAAGCACTATGCTAATCCTATCAAGCTATTGACAGGCAGACTCAAAAAGAGTGAATTCACCTGCCTCCCCATTAATGCTGAGATGACAATCACATTCAGTTATCCTGACTTCTTATAGACAAGGTCTGCACAAAGATGGCCTTGCTGGCTAATTGTTAGTAAGCTGAGTATTTAAAGATGATCAGGATGAATTATTTAATATTAATTATAATGCAGGATTGTCTTTTTTTTTTTTTTTTGTTTTTTCCCACTGTAACAATCCATTTCTGAAGCTTCTTGACGTTTAATCTCTCTTCTCCCTCCTCATATTTTGATTTTTGTGAAGTACTTGGCTTCCAGTGGGGAGAGGAACAAAGAGAGTCAAAAACACCATTTTCTTGAGTGTTTTACCAATGGTTTCTTGACTATTTCAATGTAATTAAGCAGGTACAAGAGGTTGGGGTTAGTTTTGAAGAAAGTGCTGATGACCCTGCCTGCATAACACCTTGTGCCTTCAGAACCTTTCCTAGCCCCCGAGAGAAGCCAATGGTGTTTGATACTGATGCGGCATCCAAGCACCATGAAGCCCAGTGGACATCCTCAGTGACAACACAAGCACTCCTGTTTGTAGGGTGCCTCATTTCCCCAAGAGCATCACCTTCCTTCCACATCCCCACACATTTACTGACAGACTAGAGGGGAACAACACACAATTTCTGCAAGTGGCACTGAGATGGCATGGAAGTTGGCTCTGTTGCTGCCGTTAATCCAAAAGCCCCTGTGTGTATCCGGCTTGCTACTCCACTCCTGCTTTCTATATGTGAAGAGCTGTGTTGCTGCATGCTTTCTCCCTACAAAATTAGACTCGTTACTAGCAGTAACCTTTATCTCTGTGTGACATCTGAGCTGCCAGGAGAGGATGGCAACCCTTTCATCCCTGTGCTTGTTCCTTTCCTTGGCAAAGTGTCGATCAAATCTGTCATGCGCTTCTTTTGCTGCTGTTCTGGTGTACTTCACAGGAGGCACAGAATTACAAGGTTTACAGGATGCTTTATCACTGCAGACAATATTTTCCTACACTACCTCCTGTACTCCTCTCCACTTAGTATGAAAGAGAGCAAAAGCTCTTATCTGCTTCTGCTGGGCATCTGACTGAGCCTCTCACCTTGCTCTCCTTAAATTCATTGCTGACCTTCATTTCGTACAGATCACTAAGGCCATTACATTTCCTGTTTCAAGGCTTATCTGCCTAGCTGAAAAGCTTCTTTCAATTCTGTCTTTTCTTTTTTACATTTTTTTTTTTTTGTAAATATATATTTTTTAAACTGAATGAGATTATATAATTCAGGTATGACTAAACTTTGTGATCCAGTAATTTTTTTTTTTTTTCACTCTTACATTTCTAGGTAGATGGGAAATCCTCATCAAGCTGTGTTGTAATTGGTCCTTTATCTTAAATTTGAAATTTGCTCTATACAAAGCACAATGAGCTTGTTTTAAATTTGAGCCCCTCACTTCAGGTGTTCCAATTCTGTTCCAGGAAGTCTTGTGTGAGCTGTCAGATAAATGAGTTTTGGGATATAATTTTTTTTTTTTTTGATAAGTGCTCCTATAAAGATTTTGTATTTTTGTTTTCCAGACAGCCCTGAGAATAGTGTTTCAATAGACCTGATAAAAATACACATGTTCTGTTTTGTTCTGACACATTCTGCCTTGGAGACCTGTCCTTGGAAATTATGCTTCATTGAGAGATTCACACTTTCTTGAAGCTAAAACTCAAATGCAACTGGCTGATGCTATGAATGTTCCTGAGCAAGTCCACAATGAGAGAGAGAGCACTAGAGATCCATCTTAGCTTCTAATACTTGCATGCTTGACTTTATTGACTCTTAAAATATTTTAAAACCCCACTCTTTCATCAAAAAAAGCTTCACCTTTCATTTATTTTAAGTTAATTTTTCACAGCTGTAAAGAGAAACTGGAAGAATATGACCTTAAACATTACAAGGTAAAGCAAATCCCAAAAGGGGTTTGTCTTCAGGAACAACTTCTGTGATTTTTGTATGCCTGGAACTAGCAACACAACTTCAAAGACAGAATTTTCTGTCTCCTAAGTCTACACTGGCCATCACTTCTCGAAGGCCTCGGTGGGACAGTGCCACATACCTCTGTGTGTGTAAATTAGGGAATAATTAGGTGATGTGGTGAAGGAAAACTCAACAAGCGTAATAAAACTCATCCAGTGCAGAAATCAGACAACCCATGAAGGGAGAAAAATCTGGTGATGTCTTCGGGAAAAAGATCACATTTACTGTCCAAGATCACCTTCTTTTTGGGCTAGAAAGGAACATCCTATTTTTGGCACCACAGACTGATTTTCTGTTAGCTCAACAGGAGGTCTGTCAGGAGAACTGCTGAGACAGAAAATAAAAATACCCAAACTTATTTTAAAATCTCATGAGTTTCAGGAGCTGATTCGTGATATGCATTTGCATGTAGTTGGTCACGCTTTATTTAGGTGCCATCTACTTTTTCTTACTCTGAAAGTTGGGTCTCTGCTTTCTGTCTGCAGGCTGGCTCAGATGCCTTCAGGTCCCATCTTTATGCTTCTTCTCCATGCCATGAAATCGTCCATCCTAGGGAATCTCCCTAGTGGATCTGGGGACTGTGAGATGTGACAAAGGTCTGCAATATCAGAGATGTTGTAGTTTAAATAAGGAGATGTCATCACTGCAGCACATGGCAAATTGGCACCTATACAGAACAGGACTGAGATATACAAATAAGGTTGAAAATAACCCCCGGTCACCTTGTGCACATCAAATCTGAGGCATCATACCTGGAAATCTTCCAGGGCACTGCTGTAACAACCTGCCTCCTTCCCACCTGCTCCAGTGTGAAGTACCTAAGCAGAGCTTTACTGGCAGTGAACATTGCTTTGGGCCTCAGGCCTGTGCAGTAAAGGTTAATGTAAATAGCTCCTTAGTTACCCCTTAAAGACTTTAATAAAGCACTGCAATACTGAAGTTGCTCTCACTTGTAATCTTTCCTCTTAGAAATTCGGGCCAATGTACCAGACTGCTGTAGAATAGAAATGTCACTGATGCCATGCAAAACTGATGAAATTTTGTTTTACAACAAATTCAGGTTCTCCTACAGGGATGCTCCCTCAGCCTTGGGTTTCCAAAAGAAAAAAAAAAAAGAATGGCGTGAAACTTTATTACATCTGGGTTTGGGTGGGAAAAACCCTTATCCTTTCAACAAAAAGAAAGTGCAGCATGATCAGAAAAGGCTGACACTATAAGGGAAGGCCAAGAGATACATCTATTTTGTATTGCTGTGCTGAGTTTTAGTCTTCTGAATAGTTGTTTTGTTTTAAGCTTCAGCGGTGGGATTTCTGTATTTATGACCCAATCGGTGAGTATGACCCATTAAACTAATACTCAGCATAAGTCAGTGGAAGAACCTGCAAAGTTAGCCACAGAGCAGTTTAAAGGGAACTGATATAAAGGTTCAGACAAGACACTTACTCAGAGCCCTAAGGTGTCTTTTTATTTTTATTTATTTATTTTTATCTTTTTTTTTTTTTCCCTGAACCTTATTACCAGCTAATTATGTAAGAACAACAACCACCTTATTTTGTAAAACATGAGAACTGGGGAAAGGCTTTAAGGCTTCCTGACTGATGGAGTGCCACATTGGGGATGCTTCAGTTTTTTGTTCTTAAAAGAAGATTCAAACAAATTGACCTCAACCCCAACATGGATATTTAACACAGAACTTTTTATAACTGAGGCTGAAATAAAGGAACTACATTTATCTAGGATCAGCTCTTTTGAAATGAGCAACTGATCTGTTTTTATGCTGTGGGAGTAGAAAAAACTCAAAGGAGAAGCTGTCATTCTTTGGGAAGATTTGGGTGCCTCATACAGAAGGCTGGTGTATATTAACGTGAATAGATAAGTATCAAGCCTAGCTGTAAAACTGGCTCTTTTATATCACTGGTTATTCCTGCTTTTAGCTGCAAAGATTTGTTGGAAGACATATCTTTTTTCAAGGTATTTCAGATACTGACGATTCTAATCCATGCCAGAAAACAGAATGGCTGATGTATATAAAATAAAAAAATAGCATCAAAAGCAGAAAATGGTGTTAGTGTAACATTAAAGGTGTTGCTTTAAATTTTAAATGCTCAGAAAATGTGATAAATGTGCAAGTATGGCAGTTAGAAATGTTACACAGTTAAATTTTGTTGTCAACATTTGGACAAAAAAGGAAGAAAAATTCGATGAAAATAAACTTTCTTCATCTTTCCATAGCTTCACACAGAATTAACTCTACCATGTCAGGCCATTTCTGGTAAATTTAAGTTTCAAAAATTCATGGAAAAAGGTTGACCTCATAACATTTCATAGTACTGGAGGATAAATTTGCAGAGGACTGTAACTCTACAAAAGTTAATCATGAGAAGAATTATTCCTAACTCTGACAGTGATGCTAAAGTAGGCTTCATTAATGTTGTTGACTGTGATTAATGGAGTTAACAAAGCTAATGAGGTTTATTTACTTCAATGTGTATAATACTGGTTGTAGGCTTCCCAAGAAGCAGAATGATGGTAATATCTAATAGCATTTCATATGTGCAAAGTGATTAAAAAAACATTTGAAATATCTTTTAAGGAAGCAAGAGAAGATGAATGATATAGTTTAAGCAAAAAGGAAGTAAATGAGAACAAATAAGTGGAGCTGGGTAAATAACTTGGAATGAATAATTTATTTCATATATTTAGCCTTCTTTTTTTTTTTTGCACTCATGGGATCCACAGAACTGAAGAGATTTACTCAAACCTATTTATCAAAGGAACTTGATAGCTTAAAGAAAGACTACACAACAGTGAAGCCAAGAGTACTTGGAACTCAGGCTTCATTGTGAAGGTGTGAATGAATAGCTAGGGAAGTCATATCATGTTGCTTCTGTTCTCTCATTAGCTAAATAGAAAAATTCCAGCACCAGTAATCCTGAACTTGGCAGATAAATGCTCAGTATTATCAGCATTTGACAACCCTAAAAAAAATTCTGGCTGTGACTGGAGCTTACTGCTCCAGAGTATTTGCTGATATATAAAAGAACATCAGCAAGGCTGTCTACACTTATAAGGTCAATCCTAGGATGCTATCAAATCCTACTTCCTGGTCAGCTGAAATATATCCAATAAATCCCATTTCTCTCTAGCTCAATTCCTCTTTGGAAGTTGCAGTTCTGCAGAGTTGCTGCCTGACATATGTTGCAGCATATCTAGAGCTTTCACCCATTCTTCAAGCCTCCAGCTCAGCCAGGCCACTGCCAGCAATATCACTAGTCCCTGTTCTGATTTGTTTTGTACCTCATTTTCTAAATCCGCTACAACTAAATTAAAGGAATCTGGGAAAAAAAAAAAAGGCGAAATATGCAGACTAATCCTTTGAAGAGATCTTCAAGCCAACCTGAGATACACTAATGCAGTGCTTAAGGGGGGAAAAAAGTCCTAAAACCCCACAGAGAACCTCTAAATCAACCCTAAATATTGATATAAGCATTAACCTTCCCCTTCAAGGTGACACTGGTGATAGGCTTTGCAGTTACTGCAGTTTTCTTGGATGATATAAGCTATAAGAGCAAAACTTTGGAATAAAAAGTGGCTGGGGCCTACATGAAGCTGAGCATTTTTCTTTGACAGTGATGTTAGTAAATGTTGTTCACAGTATCTTGGATACCAGGCTTAATAAATGTACAAACAGTAAGGGTAAATAAAAAAGCTCCTGTGAATAGTCACCTACACAAACCTTGGAAATTAATTTGTTCAAAGTGCACGTAGGCATAAAACTGGAACCCACATGGCAGGAGGATTTAGAAGGTACACAGAGAGAATGAAAGTGAGTAACAGAAAAGGTATACCACATTTGCTCTATGGACTACATTTGTAGGTGCAAATCAGCATGACTACCAATAAAAGATGAAGTAGTATATTTGGTGAAAAGGAACTGGAACAAATGCAAAATAACAACAAACAACCAAGGCATAACTACATCAAAATTTTTCTTGCTACCCTCTATTCTGGCCCATACATTCTAAACTAGTGCCTTCCAAACAAGTTTTTAAAGCAGCCTGACATGTTTTGCTTTGGTTTGAATGAAGCAACTGTACTTAGCTACTTGAGATGGGTAGTTTTCTTATAATATAAATCAGAACCCACTGAAATCAATGACAGATTTCCCTTGGCTTCAAAAACGACTAGGCTGATTGCCTGTTATTAGAGAAACTGCTTCACTTGCTCTGCACATCTAAGTCTACTCCATCTCTGCATCGTGGAAGCACTGGCAAACTGACCTCAGATGCCAGGCTACTTCTTTCTTTGTACATAACATATCATTGAAGGAACAGTGCAAATCAATCATTTCTTCAGGTCACATCACAGACTTCTGAAATTATCCTGGTAGCTATCTTTTCACCTTAATCCTTAGTTCTTTCCTGGAGCACAATTAGCCTGAATAACAAGGGAGAAGTGAAAA
The DNA here is from genome assembly GCF_964035555.1 of Netta rufina. Taxonomy (NCBI): domain Eukaryota; kingdom Metazoa; phylum Chordata; class Aves; order Anseriformes; family Anatidae; genus Netta; species Netta rufina. The sequence continues at coordinate 27,350,803 of NC_140129.1, forward strand.
ACCTATGCCAAATCCAACCCCTCTCCCACCTTCCCCCCCCCCCCCCCCCCAACCAACCAAACAAAAGTTCTGAAGACAATTCAGTCTTAGTAAAAATTATTTTTTTTTATGAAAAACTAAAAGTATCCTGTAAGGAAGCTTCTGAATTTATATTTTGAAGTTTTAATAGTAAACTGAAATTAAAAATATCAAAAAGTTTCTTCCCAGGTTTCAATGGGATACTTTTTCCTTGATCTTTTTCATAGATTACCCAGGAACACTAATGGTTCCCAGGAACTCTGCAAGATACACAGTGAAGGCACAGCAAGGACTGATCAGACGTACTGTTGAGGAGGACCTTGCATGGAGAGTGAGAGATGCAGCCTCAGATTGAGGCACCTACATCAGGTTTCTAGATGTGCAACTAGGTGTCTGAGCTTTTATTGCAGTCAGTGGGAATGGGACTGAAGTGCCAAAACATATCTGAAGTGTCATTGGAGGTGACCTGGTTTTAACATGCCACTTCTGAATGACCTGGGTCCTCATACACCTGCGGCTACATAGATGTCTTGGATACCCATGGCCTTGTAAACTTAGTCTACAAGCATCCAGAGAGAATATCCTAATAAAATAAACATCTTATATTGTATATATTTGTTCAGTTCCTAAGACTGGTTAAAATAGTCTAACATTATTAAATGCAACACACATCTCAGTCCCTGGCTTGAGACCATGACCTTCATACCTACACAGGGTCATGGAAGGAAAGCGTTTGGGCAGATTGGGTGAAGAATCAGCATTTCTGGAACCTGCCATAAGTTTTCTATAATAAATCAGGATTATACTCACCCAGTCAGAGATAAACCAATTACAATAAGGTGGCACACAAAGAAAATAAGGCAAAAACAAAACAGTGAAGCTCAGCTGCAGTTTCCCTCCATTTTTGGCCCCTTTTGGGCACACTCATTGTGCCCAAAACACGATAAGATTTCCAACAGGTGTTTCTGACAGACCCAGGCCCGTCTGGCACCCTGCCTTGCTCTACAGCTTGTTCTCCTGCAACATGAATTTTCCTCATGGCGTTGTCCCTTTGCCCATTCCCCTTTATAGCTTCTCCATCAAAAACCTGTTTGAGGTCATTGTGAAAGGAGCTGGTCAGAACAGAGCATGTTTAATAACTGACTTCATGAGAACAGGACAGCTTTTGGAAAGCAATTCAAGATCTGACTGATTTACCAGGGTCTGTTAGCAAGCTTCTGCCATCCATGAATCTCTGCTAAGACAGGCCTCGCATGATTTAAGGGAAAGTGGCTGTACACAACTCCTGAGTGAGATTAATAATGAAAAATTCCTCAGTCAGTACACACACGCTTTTGTTTATTTTAAGTAGGCTGAAGTGGAACAAATTCCCTGGTTCCTGATGACAGCAAAGGCCTACAGCATGATCACTTGGCCTGTCCTTGCAGAGCAGCACCCATGCTGCCCACTGTAAGGCTTTTGCCTCAGCCCCCAGCAGGAAGCATGGCGTTTCTGGTGCTGCAGGCCCTGTCATTTTAATGACTACTTGAACAAGATTTAACAGCATTTCAAATGGTGGAACATGGAGCAGAACTGTGTTGTGGGTTGTGCAGATGCTTCAAGAAATTTACAGGAACTTAATCTCACTAAATTCTTACAAGATCCTACAAACTGCACCATGGGAGACTTCTCTGCTGGCAGCCTTTTATGTTGAAAATGCATCTTTACAGAAAAATCTTGAATCTTTAATCACATGGATGGACTGACTTTTTTAAAGCAATGTCAGTGTAATGGCATTTTGTATATCCCTGGGGACAATGCAGCTCAGAGGCAGATTGTGCAGTAGGACCCCAAACTGCAGCCTGTGAATCCGTGTTGTCCTTGGAGAATAGGTTTTGTGGCAATGACAGTTTGTTGTAAGTAGTCAAAGGGACAGCACTGATTCCAGGACAAAGTAAAGTGCTAACAAGAGCCGTTGAAACTCCCAGAAACTTGGACAAAAGTCTCATCCACATTATTCTCCTTCTGGCACTTGTCTAAGCCTCTGTGCCTTCTATAGTTGAACAGAAAGGAAAAAGCTGTCTTCGTATCAGTAGCAAAAATGGTTTTATAATTGAATAGAAAAAAGCCCTCTATTATGTTAAGCGAATCTCTGATTAGCTACAAAATTTTGCTCATTTCACACAATTAGAAATGAATCCTCCTTGTGCATCTCAGGGTACAGCAGAGCTTTAAAGGTCTGGGACATCCTCCTGCATGCAGATTTCCAAAGGGTCTCCATGATAAGCATCTCTTGTGATGCTTTTAGACAAATACTTAGAGCACAGCCCACTGGACTGCATCCAAGCCTTATTAATTTGGCACTATGCTGATGCATTTTGAGCTGACTCTGATGGTCAATGCTCAGCTCTTGAAAATTCACTGTCATTGACTTGCCCAAGGTCACAGTGGAGGTCAGTGGCAGACTTACATCCTGAAAAATTTGAGCTTGGCTATTAACCAAAAAACACACTCTTTTGTTAGGTACATAGTGCTGAGCCTACAAAGAGGCACATAAGGTAAAACCTGAGGCAGGAGATCCCTGTTTGGATCTGATCATCACTAACAGAACATGAAATAGGCACATATATACAGAATCTTCTGCTTCCTCTTCAGGTTTCTGCTGATTAAATGAAAGCAACTTGGAGAAACCTGCCATAGGCCACACTGTCTTTTAGGTCTGTGGAAGGAAATAACCCTTATAGCTTTTAATGAGCTCATGAGATTTTACCCTCTGTTACCACTAAATCCATCACTTTGCAACAATGAAGATAATTTATGACTGCCTCAATTGTTTCTTTTATTTATGGGACATTTTTAGTATGGAATTTAATCAAAGAGATTAAATGTCATACTACCTATTACCTTGCTGTTAAGATATTAATCCTATAGAAAGACACATCAAACTCCAGATTAATCTAAAAGGAAAGAAATATGATGGCAATGTAATTGCTTTAGGATTCATGATTTTTTAACTTATTTAATCAGGGCAGAAGTTGAGATGTCACTGCCTTTTGCAACATACATGTTTTTCAGCATTAGAAATGGATATGAAAATAGATATAGAGTTAGGCCTCAATATAACAAAATGCTTAGCATACACTTACCTTTAATGTGCTTGCCTTGACTTCAGTGAGACTTATGCCTGTGTTTAAGAACTGAGTAAGTTAGAATTAAATCACCTGCTTAAAATTAAGCACCTACTTAAGTGTTTTTTGGTAGGATGGGCTTCAGCAAGCTAAGTTACACATTTGACATGTTTGCCACTTAATAGTATAATTTTAAAGCTAAGAACAGGAAATACATATACTGCCTGTATTTATATCTCAGATTCTATACAAAATACTTTCCCAAAGCCCTTTATGAGCCATAAAACAAACCACATTTCAACAATTGATTTCAAAGCCCTTTCTACTGCAAGAGCCTAGAACTGAGAAGAAACATGGTGAGAGAACATGCAAAGACAAGTGCAACATATACCTGCAGAAACTATTGTAAATTTGAGGGGGAATCTGAGACCATAGGAACAGAGCATTAAATTGTAGTTTTAATCTACTGATGCACTTTTCAAAAGACATGGGTCAAGTCAGCCCACTGTTCCTATAGAATCTGTTTATGATCACCAAGAATATTGATAATTGCATTATTAGGAATAAAAATGACCTTATCTTACAAGCACTAACCCTACGAGTACCAGATTCTTTTCACTGAGTGGTGAACCCTACATTGTCCAAGCTCGACATCAGTAAGCCCTGTTCACAGGCATTTAATGCTTGTTACACCACTGATGTCCTTTCCAGATGAGTCTAGTTTTCTAACACTCAAATCAGCCAACTCACTGAGGTTTCCCAGAGCTGCTTTTCAGAAGTTGCTGAATAGGTTGCAGTTTTCATCAGGCCCTGGCTCAGTTCTGCCCTTTGCTTCTCCCTAGGAAAGCCCTTTTCATCTGTGCTAATCTACACCAAGTGAACCTCCCAGACACTACACATAAAAAACCGTTAACTTGTTTTCTGAAGGTATTGTTATCTGGAAGCTACCTGAAGTATAATCACAGAACAGATTAAGTTTTTTTCCTAAAAGAACAGGTACCCAAAGTAAACACAATTTATATACATAGTGCTAAATACCTTACGGGTTTTATAAGTCAGTTTGATAACACCAGCCACGAACTATTCTACTAGCAAACCCAGCAGGCCCTCTCCACCCAGTACCACATGGGTAGATTGACCTTGGGCTGAGACCTAGTAGTTAAAGAGGTCAGGGTGTATTTTTAAGTGAAGGCCAAGAGGAATTATCAATATTGGACAGTATTAAGCATTGCTCTAAGCACTGCTAACATCAGCTAGGTTGGACCTAACTGAACTATTCAAACAAGCAGCAGACAAATTTGTAGTTCCCCTTCCCTCCTTGCATTGACCACAGAAATGTTTTCTAGGACTCAGCACAAGCTACTGCCTGGCTTTACTTTGATTTTCCAGCCTCATTAGGGCAGGGAGCACAGGGACTATCTTGCCATGTCATTCAGGAAATGCACAAAAAGCCTCAACAAAAAGCATCATCTGGCAACAATGAAATATTCAAACAAGTTTGCAGATGACAGTGCCGGCTTCTGACGGGAGAAGATTGTTTGGGAGAAGTTATTTGCACAAGCCAGTGAATGATTGATGTAAGGCCAATGAAAGATTGATGTGTGAAAATGTAGAGCACATCTGCCCTAATTGAGACTCCTGGGTTCCCCAGGATTACAGGAGGGAAAATAAAAATTCTTATCAATGAGATTCATCCTGTCATCCTGTCCTCCAGAAAATTTCTAATCACTCATCTTACTTATTTCCATGCTGATAGCCCCTTGATGCCGCCATCAAGCTTATCACATGTTACCCTGCATACAGAGGGCTCAGTGATGAGGCAGGCTGGAATCAGAGTAGTCTGGAAAAGGAAAGCCGCAAAGCGAGGGGAGCTGATAAGTCCCCGCTGAGAAGTCCAGGGCTTCTGGTTTGTCTGTTCACATCCAGGTCACAAAACTGTGGCAGATGTATAGCCCCTTTCTGGGGTTTTTATGACAGATAGTTAAGTGCAGCTCACAGAAATTTACTACACATTCTTATGGTTCTTGACTTCTCCTGCACTCACTGTTAGGAAGTTCAGAAAATTTTAAGAAATACTTTGAAAATCATGTCTAAGCACTGTTTGTGCAATTCAGGCATGCTGAAACAGCATCAGATAGGTTGTAACTATGAAATTATTTACAAGGCCAGAAAGACAGAATTCACGGACCTATTAAATATCAGAAAGCCAATCTGGGCTTTCTTTTCCTAGTCATGAAGCTCCAGTATTTTAGAGGCTTATTTGCACAGAGCCTGCAAGCTTCACAATGAAATTTCACTGACAATATAGCTATGACATCGCCAATTGAACCTCTCTGAATATCTGCCTTGCCTTCTGCACACAGCCAAGTCATGCCTAGTAGCTGCCCTAGTCCCAATATGCTCAGGCACATAACAACACAATGGTGTACTCACAGTCTCCCATTTTTGCTGCAGTCTGAACTTTTCCCTTCAGTGTTTCCAGTGACCTCCTCTCTCCAACAAATTGGCCAGCATCAACACCCTTTCCAGTGGATGGATTATCCATCATCTTCAAGGCCAGGAGCACCATTAGGAAACAACAGTGAACCCACCCAAAAGCATGAAATTACAAACATTAACTCTCAGCCAGGGTTCACTAGTACTTTAAAATGTTCCTTGCAGCCAGGAGCTAATTAAAGTGCGGAGCATTTAAAACATTTTTAATCCCATTGTTTTCTTGCTAACTGACTGATACAGCAATTAAGCACCAGCAAACAAGCTGTTAATGCTGCTGAAACAATAGGCATGAGCTGTGTCACTAGCAAGCTTCAGTCTCACCCTGGAATAGATTTGTTTGCTAATATTAACCATGATGTCCTTTCCTTGAAGAAAGGATGGTAGATGACAAGACACATGACTCTGAAGCCTTGAAGGCATCTGTCCATCCACAAGGAGATTTTCAGAAACACGTAGGAGCTCTGTATGAACCCTGTCCTCCTGAAGCAGACACTGCACAAGCACAGAAAAATAGCTTTTTCTGGTCCCAGTGATCTTACACTGGACAGACTGTCAGACTGGATCCTAACTTTGAAGTAACCCAGTTCCCCCTAAATTAGCCCATACATAAAGTAGTTTTATAATTATGAAATACTTTAAGGCAAGGATTTCTATTCTGCTATCAGAAAAAAAAAACAAAGGGTGATAGAGTGACATGAGGGGACAGAAGGCTTAATTTTCTTTGATCTCCTACATGCATCATACTTTGATCTATAGAAAAAGTTTCTATTTAGATGATATTAGGGTGATATCTGAGGTGTCGCTGTTGGCTATGCTTGTAGAACTACTGTTGGAAAATGTGAACTACCCCTGCTCCCCCATTAAGAAGACATCATTTCTATGTTAGGACTATTATGTGCTATTTTTACACAGCAGCAAACAAGGAAGGACTGTGATTGTAACATTTGCTCCTTGTACTAGATTGCGATAGAGTATAAATCCAGGCTGAGTAGGCTATAGGCTGTATTATACCATTGCTCCTCCTGACCCTATAAGTCAGCCAGGTTCCCTATTACAAACACCCTGTATATTCAAAAGTTTATCATGGCTATAAAAGTTCAGTCTAAGCTCAAAGTTAGTATAAAAGACCATAACTCAAATGAATCTCATTTTTAAAGACTGATAATAGCTTGCAATGTAGTTCAACAGCATTTTTCAAAAGCTGGAGTGTTCAACAATCACTTCACCCTACTGGAAGCAGTTACCAGTGGAATCACCTTCCTAATAGGCACAGAGTGAAATATTGCTTCCAGTTTAATTTGCAGAGGAAAGGTCAAGTTTTGGTGCCTGTTCTTGTAAACCATTGGGAGGAAAGAATGATTGATTCCTTTTAATTTTTGCAAAAAGGCTATCAGTCATAATCTACTTCTAAATATTTTAAAGTTTGAAACAGTTCTGAAGTGTACAGTGTTAATAACTCAAAAAACAGAAGCTGGAAATTAATATCAATTTGTATTTTTAAAACATGCTGGCTAAGAGAGAGGTTTTTATTTAAAAACTTTCACCCATTTTTCCATCACCTGTAAGCTTCCAGCCTTTAAATGTTATCTCAGTTCAACCATTTAAGTCAGATGTTTCCTCCCCCTTTCCAATTTCAGTTCAGCTTATCTGATCATCCAAATCTTGTACTACTGGCTGTCCTCTGCATGAATGAATGTCACTTGAAACACCACAGTACAGTTAACAGCTATTAACTCACAAAGAGCAGACACCACCCACTTTTTCTGACAAAAAAAAAAAAATGGTTCTCAGAAGCATTTGTAAAAAAAAAAAATATAAATAAATAAAAATGAAGTTACTAAAGAAATGAGGGATAGTGAATCACAGCTTGTTGCTCTGGATGTGAATGCCCAGGCCCTAACAGTTTCAGAGTAAATAACTCCAGATACAAAGCAGTCTCAGATGGAAGTAAATGGAGGCCAGTCTGGGAGACTTGCATTGGAGTGAGACATTATTTCAGAATAAATCAGCTCAGCTTTAACTACTTCATTCTGAAGTTCCCACCCTACGACTCCTTTGTTGGAAATACTCCTTGAAGAAACAGTCCAAGACAAAGCCACAGTTTAACTTGTATTTAGACCACTCACATGAGAGAGATGCCCAGGAGCACCAGTTTTCCCTGTCTCTTGCTCACACATGGAGTTCCCATGGAAAGAGGCAAGAGCTGTATGCACAGCTGACAATATAGCCCCCTATAAAAGCCTCCTAATGTTGTGAATACCCTCCTCTCCCAGCAGGATGCATTGTTTCTTTACTGTTTTGGACTAATGAATGTTGATTGTGATACAGATCTTAACATGAACTAGTCACCAGCCAGGTGAAGCTCTTGTCAATTTTTCATGTACACACAGAGAAAGCAGAATTAAAACCTTCCTGAGACCTAATGATCCGAAAGGTAAGTGGGAGGAGGAGGAGTGATTAATTTCCCACTGTTTAGCATCACCTCATTCTTTACAGAGAAACACCTCTTAACATGAGAGCTTTATAGATTATATTGTCATCCAGCATCTCAGTATGTACATCCCTGATCCCTGTGGGGAAATCTAAGGTTTCCTGCTCAGTAAAAATCTCTTAAAGTTTTACTCACTGCAGCACGCAGAGCTGTTTCACACAGTATTTCCACCCAGGCTCACACAGCTCTGTGCAGGCTCCAGGCTGGCAGCACTGCAAGAGTAGGAGAAACCCCCCACGAGGGATTTGAATTCCCTCCTCCAAGCTTTGTCACAAGGGCACAAGTTTGGCTTCCTCCAACCTGCCATTCCTGCTGGGGGAAAGAGATGGCTCAGCAGCACTGAAGAAAGGCTCTGCCTTATGGGGCAGCCCAGCTGTCTCTCCTTATGCCTGAAGCTCACAGTCTGCTGCAGTCTCTGATAATCTGCAAGGCTGACAAGGACTGATAGCCATTTGACATATAAAATATGCAAAGGGAGGTGATCTCACTGCTTCCTGACTTTTCAGTGCCTAAAGATACTTCTTTTACTGAGTACTTCTGTCTTCAGTCCCTTCACAAGATAAAAAAAATAAAGGAACAAGGTCTGCAGCAAATGGCATCATCTTTCTGCAGTGTAAGCTTTAAAACAAGCAGGGAAGAAACTGCCTCCAAAGATTAGAGCCCTTTGTTATTTACTTAAAAGGAACTTCTTCTCTGGTATTTTTCCTCTTCCTTTAATCAGAGTTATTTCTGAATGTCATCACACACTTCAGGGCATACCAGTACTGCTCAATAGAACATAGTGCAGCCTTACACCAGGTAGCTATGACAGTGTGAAAACCAGGAGCATGTACTTTGCCTCAGGTCAGGTAAAAATCAGAAGTGAACTCAGGTAAGCTGCTACTGGTGCTTCAACTCCAAGGGTGGCTCTGGGTACCTCCAAATTGGAACCCCTATGTCAAGTGCTTCTAGGACTCTTACTCAGGATACCCTGTGACAGGGATTGTAGCCCTCTTCTCAGATCAAGCCCAGAAGGCAGATATGAAAAAAGGTCATTAGATAAGAATTAAAAATTGGTGCACAATAAGTGCAACCCATTGCAGTTGGGTTTTTTCTGACTGCTAGAAAAAAGTGGGTGCACACAGCCTTTTTTCTCCTTGGAGTCTTACCTGACAGATGAGAAAACCACACTTAGCCCCACCATTTCCTTCTGTTCATCCTGGGGAACAAGGGCTGCATCTCTTCCACACTACAGACAGATCAGAGGGTGTGCTAACAGTCCCAGACAAAGCAAGGCAATGCTAGATGGGGTCCAGGAACCATCCAAGGAATCCATGCAGGAGCAAAAGTAGGCAGGGCTAGAAATAAGGCAACAGCATAGGTCTGAAGCCTATCCAGGAGACCAACCTGGAAACAAGTTACCTACAGGACAGAACCAAGCATAAGACAAGATTTGCAGCAGAGCTGAGAGCAGATACACCCACAGCAAAAGCTTTGGAAGGGCTAAGGCTCCTAATCTGGAGCTTAAATAGATCTCTTGGGCCCAGGGATGTGGGTCCCAGGTGAGGCTGGTCAGGGTGACTAAGGTTTATTAGTGCCCTCAGGGCCCTAGCATATTTTTCACAGACTGCCTCTTCCAGTTCTGTGTATTTGGCTCCTAGCACTAGCTAGGACCTTATGGCATTACTGCAGTGCAAATAACAAAGCACTTAATTGGTAATGCTAATTAAATTCAGGTCAGGTGCTACGTGATGGGTGCCCACACAACCTGCCAGCAGGAGTGTAGCTGCTAATTAGCACCCATGTTGGCTGTCATGGTAAGGACACCAATGTGTGAATGGAATACAGAGAATAAACTACCTGTGCTAGGAAACAGTAGGCTGGCACAATATTTCTGTGCCAGGTTTCTGTGGAGGAATAACCTACCATCAAAAGAGATGGGAACTCAAAGGACTGTAATATCCCCTCATACAGGGGACCATAAACCAAGATTTTGGAGTTAAAAAAAAAAAAAAAAGGTAATACAAGCAAAAATATGAAAACTAATCAGTTTTGGTCATTTACATTGAGCTCTCCATGGTTCTGCAGCCTGACTCTGCTGGTAATGTCAGTAGCTTCTGAGCTTCTAGCTGTATTGATTTTCTTAGCAGAAAAAGCCTAAGGTTATCTAAACAGTTTAGTTTCTTGCTACTCTGCACTGAATTCATTACTTTCTTTCTGCCTGAATATAATGCTCTGTGTTGCACATGCAGCGTCGATCCATAACCAGAGCAGAAATTGTCCGCAGAATCAGCCAACAATTGGGGCCGGAGTGTGCTCCAGTGATTAACAGATCAACACTTCCACGACAGGCAAAGATTTCCATTAGAGCTCCAGCGTGCTAGTCAAAGGGGAAAAGGGCCAATTACAGGTGGTGTCAATGGGTGCAGGTCCTGAATACAGCCAAATTTCTTTATTTTCTGGGCTGCGTTCAACCTTGTAGCACTGGTGAAAGGGACCCTTTGAAGGTATTTCCCACTGGGGTGGCTGATACTGACTTTGCTGAAATGCTTTTAGTGCTTTCATCATGAAAGCAGAACAAAGGAGAAACAAGAAGAGTTTCCAGGTCAGGAACATAATCATTTGCATTCTAGGTCATCCCATCAGTGTTTAATCCCTCTTGTACCTGAGATTTCAGAGGGGTAAAGTCTCCTATCAGGGCTGGTACACACAGAAAACCTGGCTGACTGCGTGCAGCATGCCAGTGAGATGTGATTCCCTTGCAGCTCAGACCCCATAAATCACTGGCCAGACTACTGCCTCAGAGAAGTCACTGAGGGCAGAGTAAATCCGTTTCTCTGGGGAGGAGGTGTACTGGTGAGCGGAGGACAGGGATGCTCTTGCAGGCAGGAAGGTTTTAGATGCCCATCTCCGTGTGACAGCTCTGTCTATGCATCTGCCTTCTGTTCAGGCCAGTTGGGAAAGCAGCTTTTGGAGCTGAAGGCCTCATGGTACAGAGTACAGGAGGGATTTGGCTGCTGAGCAAAGCACATCACCCTGAGCAGCTCTTCTTCTTTGCCCAGGAGGAGGCTGAAACCTTTTGAAGTCAGCTCTCCACAGTCTGCCCAGCTTTGCTACGCACTGCAAACACCTCTCTTCCTCCCAGTGACCAGCCAGGCTGCTGCATGCTCCATGCCAAACACATAGAAGGAGAGGATTGGTCATGCTCAGGCACTGCTCATCACCCAACTTCACCTCCTTTGACTTGTGCCTGCTTAAATGCAACAGAAGAGCTGCCCCATCTCAATGTGCCCTGCTGAAATTGCCACGGAAAGCCCAGCTTGTGAAGCACCTCTCCTCCCTGCCAAGGCCCTCAGAGGAGCATTCTATAGACTAATAAGCAGATTTTAGATTAATGACCAGAGTCCTGCAAGGCTGGGGTGAAGTCATCACAGGCTGCGCAGGGCAAGCCGAGGCAGGCTGTACTCTGTCTGCCAGAGGGGAGAGTTATTCTGCCTTATGCGTGCATTATATTCAGTCAGATATTAAACTAGCTCTCTTCTAGCATTGTCACGGATGCTGCTCTGATCTGCTGCATTAAGTAATTTGTGCTTCTCCCCCAGAAAATAATTTATTTCCTCTCTGTGCTGGTGTCAAAGCTAATATTAGCGAGTGTTACTGAACCATTTTACATCTGCTCTAGCAGCAGCTGCTCCACAGGAGGGTGACTTGACAAGAGGACAGGGCAGAGGAGAAAAGTCACATTAGGCACTTACCAGAAAGGGTGGGAGGGAAGGGCAGGATGCTGAGGGGCAGCAGGAAGGGGGTTCATGGTGCTCAGAAACCCAAATTTGCAAAGAAGAACATAAATACAATACAAACAGTGCTTTTCCTATATGCACGCCTGAGTGGCATGAAATGCCCCATGTGGGAGCAGTTCTGGTTGCGTAATTGTCACTGGAGAGGCCCATGGGGATGAGCCAGATTAGCTTTGCTCAGAACCTGCCTGTGAAGCACTTTGGCAGAGAGAAGAACAATTTGTGGATTTTCTTTTCCCTTGCGCTTGAAAAAAGCAAGCTCAGACCATCCTCATTGAGATAAATACATAAAAAGTTCATGTTTGTGCTTCAGCAAAATCAGCTGGCAGCTCTGCAGCCTGATTGCCCTGGTACCTCCTGCAGTGGGACAAACCAAACTGGGGAGCATCTGTGTGCTGGATATCAGGGTGAGACAGAGCCTGGCTGGCACGAAGCGCTACAGCTCTGCGTGGTGCTCAGCTGGGAGCTGGGCTCCCCACAGGTACTGCTTTTCTCACTCCCTAGGGATGCAACCAAGAAACAAAAGGGAACTGGCAGAATTAAAGTCTGCATGCAAGCGTATTTCACTTCAAGCGTGTAAGTGTATAGGTTTATTTATTTTAGCAGAAGAAATATTAAGAGCCAAAGCTAGATCTGAGCCCCTCACCTCGCAAAGCGCTCGGAGCCTGTCTTTTGGCGAGGATGCTGCAGGGGGTGCTGGAGAATGCAGTTTCCCTCCCCACTGAGCTGCCAGCAGCCCCACCACCAACTCCAGCAGTATGTGCTGGAGACTTGTTTACATCTGAAAAGATTTATTTATGTTGTAAAACTATCTGCTGGTGAATAGATGAAAAGAAATATGTGAGGGAAACCATAATCATTTAATACTTATTCCGTTTATTTTCTATTCATTTAGCAATGTTGGCATTCTCATCATAATTAAAGGGAGCTGGGTGGCTTTCTAATGCTTTTCCACATGTGTTTCTTCCTTCCCTTTGAAGGTGCTTGGCAGATTTAGGTCATACATTTTCTTCCTACTGCACAGCAAGGGGAAGAGGGAAAAAAATTCCCAGCACCAATCTTTTCTAATACTTCTACATTAGTTCAATCCAGCAGAGGTTTGCTCTGCCTCAAGCTAAAGAAAATCTATTAGGCTCTTTAAAGAAGTAAGTCAAAGGGGATGCATCTAGGATAAGGTCAGACAAAGATGTGTACAGCAGAGAATGATAGTGCTCAATATCGTTGCTTTGGCTGTCAGGAAATGTTCACCCCACGGGATGCCAAACTCCCCTTAAATTTGCTTCCTGTCTTCAAATGACTCAGTGAGCTGAAGGTGAGCACTTTTCACTTTTTCCTGGCATTTGCTGCGGTAGGTGGGAAATGAAAAGTCAGAGCCAAGGACCAAATGCCCTGCCCTAGCAAAGCGGATTGTGCAAGGGTTGATACTGGAGCCATCCAAAAGTCATGTTGCTGCTGTTTTGCTGGGCATTTAAGAGCATGCTGTACAATATATTTAACAACTAACACTTTTTCAAATTATTACAGGTAGCTTTTTACTTAAAAAGCAGCATATGCAGATCACTGGTATACATGTTCAATTTTTGGCAGACGATTTATGGTTAAGATGAGTGGTGTCTTTGCACCCACTCTCAGGGACCTTTTGTTCAGTCTAAGATAGCTGCAGAGTCACCCAAGGTTTCTGCTATTCTCAGAGACAGATACATCCATAGCATCTTCAGAAACTAGGATCCTTCAGAGCATGAAGCAGCCCACACAAGATGCTGCTGCTGTCTGGAAGGTCCTGTCTGTGCCCACCGGTGGTGGCAGGGCATGAAGGCGACAGATCACTTAGATGCCTCATGTCAGATGGAACAAATCCAGAAAGTGCTGCTGAACTGCATTCTAAGTGCTTTTTTTGTAGCCTGGCAGTTGATGCAATTGTGAGTTCAGCATCATTCTTAGCATGTTTCTTTGATGCTGTCACAGTCAAGTAGCAGCAGCCACTTCTGCCTCAGTTTTGGTAGACCCCCAAGAAAAGGAACAGTCCTTTTGGCCATCTGGCAAATGAAGACAAGGAATAGGGAGGAGGTGGAAATGCCTTTCTGCCTTGCTGGATGTTTAATCTCATCTGTACTTCAGGAGTTGCTCATGTGCTTTGGACACACTGCAGCCAGAGAAGAAGGGGAAAAGCTGGTGTCCTTTTGAAATCCTGGCCTTTGAGAGCCTATTATACATGTATAGCAGCATGCCAGCAGGGGAAATATAACTCCAAAGAGACCGGATATATTTTAGGAGTGATTTCAGTTTCCCCAGCTCAGCATCTCTGGTGGGCTGAAGGAAGAAGATGCAGCAGGTGGGGAGGATAACTCTGGGTGGAGTGGTGCCATCTGGCTTTTTATCATCAGTATCAGTTTGGATATGACCTTAGAATATATTGCAAATTCTGTATGGCCACTATGGACTGATGCATTAAAGGTGGTGGCCAAGAAAAATATAAGCAGTGGTGGCTGAGGGGTCTGGCATGAGTAATTTAAAATATCACAAAATGGGATTTCCGAAGCCTGAACCCTTGAAGTACTCAGGTCACCAAAAAGGATTTGCGGTGGTTATTGAGTGGGCAGCTCTGACGGCCACCTCCAAACACCCTGCCAGACTCCTGCCACCACTGCAGTCACCAGCTGTAGCTCAGAGAGATGTGGAGAGCTGCTGTGGTGTATGCAGGGTTTGCTTCTCATACAGGCTGGCTGCAGCCACACCACCACTGCCCTGCTATCGTTACTTCAGCTGCTGAGTTCCACTAATTGCTCTCCAGAGGAGTCCAATGGCAATGGGGTGTGCTTTGCTATGATAATGGCAGTTATACTTGCTGGGAGCAAATGACAAGGCCTATCAATCCTCATGCTTCAGGGCACAAACTGAATGCCATTTCAGGCTGGGAATAACCCTATGCAAACCGTTCTCAATAAAAACAAAGGCATCTAAAATTCACCTGCTTCCTTATGTGTTCTCAAACTCAGTTTGAACCTGATAAAATTTTCACAGTTTTTGGGTACAAAAAATAATTTGATTTGAATCCCATCATAGTAGAGTCACATGAGTTCCTGGTTTGCCTGTGCTCCAGTGCCATGGCTTCAGGGATGGCTACAGAGTGGAAAGAGTTTTAATCTGTAAAACTGGCCTGGGAGTAAAACTGGGGTGTCAGGGAGGAACTCTGTGTGGATAGACATGGGGTGTTGACATGTCAACTGGAAACACTTAGCACTTCCAGTGGCACAAACCCCTCTTACTTTTCCAGCTTGTCTGGCTCATAAAATCAAAAATTTCCACTGAAGCATATCAACAGCAGTGAGCATCCTAATTGCCTCCACTTCTATCTAGCAGTCCTTATTCCAGGCCAGCCTCCCCCAGCAGCTAATTCCAGTGTTGCTAAATCTATTAAACTATAGAAGAATCCCACCACCTTTTAAAGAGCCTTTCTTTGGAGATAGCTGTATCTGATTCTGTAATAAGGATTCTATTAAGGGAAGCCTCTGCTGTGCTTTGTTAAGGAATTGATGCAATTTGATTTTTATTACATGAACAGGGTAACATGGATAGTAGCAGTCTCTGATACAAAGTCAGTGCAAAAAGTACTGTGCTTCCTCATGCAAACTAAGATAAAGTAATGAACTTTATATTTTTAAAAAACAACGAAAACCCACATCTCTGTTGAGATCTATTCTGCATAATTCAACACCTTGTGCCAATTAAAGAGAACTTCTTCAGAAAATGGTTTAGTTTGTAATTTTATCCTTCCTCAGATTTGTGTGTGAATATATGTGGCTTTATGAATGTTTTGATGGGTGTGATTTTTCTTCTGGAGTTTATACATTTATTTGCTTTTTTTCACAAAGTGGTACTTTGTAGATGGGCTCCTGGATCAGTCCCCATCAGGGCCAGAAATATTCCTACCCAGGATAAAAAAAACTCAAGCCAGGATGTCCCTCTCTGCCCTTCTCCTATCCCAAGTTTTCCTTCCCAGCCTCTCCACACTGACCTACTTTGAATGTCAGGTCAGGACCAAGGTGAATGTTGGCACAGGGACTCTGGAGATTCCTCAGGATGTTCTCTGTCACCTTTCTGAGCTGCAGGGAGAAATGTGAAACATCAAGCTGAGCTGAGGACCGGTTGGAAACCAGCCGAGGACCAGTGAGGACACCATGGCCCCCTCCTCTGCTGGTCCCACAGCCCTGTTGCATTATTGCCTCTGGGAGGACAGTTCCTCCAGGCCAGGGCTGCTGGCAGCAGGGTGAGGCCTGTCCCGTGTGTGCGTGGTGACTTGCTGTCCACTCCCTGAGGGAACAGTGCCTGGGTGGGTGAGAAGCGTCCCGAGAGACTCTTTCAGGGCTGGAAGTTCCCCACCATCAGTGATATACAGTCAGAACAAGGCGTTTCTTGTTACCTTAGGATGTGCTGTGTTTTCCTCAGAAGACATAGTGAGGATGGTCGTGATAAATAAAGACAGTCCAGTATTGGCAACAGTAAACAAATATCCACGGTACGGATGGATTTGGCCAACACCAAGAGATCAGTGTTGTCAGTTTATGCAATCAACTATTAAGTAGGATAGATACCGTAAACAGTAGGTCTAAGTTTTTAAAGGAGAAATGGATAAATAAAGATTAAAATGAGGAATAAATTCTTTTTCTTCCAACTGGCTGTCTACTTACCTGTGCTGATAAGCTGCACATGAGGGCAACTCAGTTAAGAGGATAATAATTATCAGTCCTCCAAAGCAGACAGACTCAGCCATTGAGCCAGTCAAGAAGCATTGCCCCTTTCGTATCTTCAGCTATGCAAGTGCTATAGTCACTTATGCCAATGTGAGAACAGCAGCCACTGTGTTTTAGCTGAAATTCTTTGAAGCAGTTTGAACTGATGTGATTAAAATCCAGGAACTCCATCACAGTGTCTCCCTTCATCACAAATGGGGACTCTGGGACTTAGCTTTCTATCCCAGAATTTGGGCTTCCAAAACTTATAATTTTTTCCCCTCTTTTCTGTCTCTGTCTCTCTCTCAACTATTTACATATCCATATCCAATATCCATATCTATATCTCTTAGCACCTATATCGTCCTACATATAGCTAGACTATGGTTAAGATGTTTCCTAGTATTCGTTCTTCTATTTCCATAATATTACTAAGCCCCTATTATACAAGATCCAGTTCATACTCTAGTTTCCGTTTGTGTTGGGTCTGTCTGAGCTGGAGTCACCTTTTCCCTGCAGCAGCCCACACAGTGCTGTGCTCTGCACTCGTAGCTGGAACAGCACTGGTATCACTCCAGTGTTGTGTCTATTGCTGCATAGTGCTGGCACAGCATCAGGACTCCTTCCAAGCCCCCAAGAGCCAGCAGGCTGGGGGTGGGCAAGTGATGGCGAGGGGACATTGCCGGGGCAGCTGACCTAAACCAACCAAAGGGATATTCCATAACACCTGATGTCACACTCAACAATAAAAAGGGGGGCTCTCGTGGGGAAGGGGGCTGTTCCTCCTGAACAACCACTACGTGTTTTGAGGCCCTACTTCTCAGGATGTGGCCGAACATTGCTCGTTGATGGGAAGTAGAGAATAATTTTTTCCCTTCTCTCTGTGCTTCCGTGTGGACTTATTGTTTTTGTTGTTTCTTTTTCTCCCCATTCCCTTTCCCTTTAACTAAACCTTTCTCATCTCAAACCTCGAGTTCTCTGTGTTGTATTTTTCTACCCCTTCCTCTTTGAGGAGAGGGGGAGTGAGAAAGAGATTGTGGTGGAGCTTGGCTGCCCACCTGAGTAAAACCACCACACCATTGCAGATATCTACAATTTGTTTGGATGTTTCTCAGACTTTCAAATTTTACCATTTATTAAACCAGTCTGCATCTTTTCTGTTTACCTTCAAATTGCTTTAAAGATGTTAAATGGGGCAGAGGCCAGTACATCCCTTCAGCAACTTTTCCCTAGCAGTTTTCAGTACCCAGGATGTGCAGCACAGAGTATAAGTATATACACACATGCTCACTTTAAATGAAAGACTCTGAAATAAAGAAATTATATATTTAGACAAGTAAGACATGCAGTGAGAGGAACAAAATTAGAGTCATCTCCACTCTAAGCAGGAGGAAAGAGGGAAAGATTTGAAACACAAATATTAAATAACATAAGAAGAGCTTTTTATATCACAAAAATGAAGTTGCTTTCAAAATTTTTCTGTAATAAAGATGGTACAGCACCATTAGTATAGATTCATGTATATTTGTATTAGGGTACCTGTAGTAATAGATTTTACGTCTATCCAGAAAAGGCAATAAATACCCAGCTACAAACAACTTTTACACTGATACAATTTATAAAATTGTATTGATTTAACACTTACAGTAGAAAATCATGTCCCTGCAAGTGAAAAAAAAAAAAAGGTAAAAATATTCTGGGTAGACCAAAGAATGATCTGTAGGAGAGCTTGAAACTACATTTAGCTCTTCTAGAGATTCAAACAAGTGATTATTTTGGCACTTGCATTTCTTTTTCTCCTAGATGCTTATATTTAGGAAGGAATCTGCAGAGAAACCAACCCACCAGTGAGTTCATTTGGGAAAAAATGAGGATTTTTTAAACTAATATCCCCCATTCTTTTAAGCCATCTGTATGATCCAAAGACAACTGGAAAGCTCACTCACTAAGAGCTCTTAGCACAATTTCAATATTTTCTCTTCCTCCTTTTAATAAGTTCAGTAATCCTAAAAAACAGCATGTCTCAGCTAGGCCAGAGTCAATAAAGAAAACATCATGACATAAAACAGATGCAACTTCTCTATGCCCCACCTGATTGTCTCATACTTTTAATCTAATATTTGCCTTTTAGATCAGGCTCAAGAGTTTTGTTAAATCTTGGCTTTTTCCTACAGTTTTCCAAACCAGCTTGTCAGTCCTTATTAAGCAAGAGCTGTAACTTCTGGTTACAGCAAGTCAGTAGGACTAAGTGTTGCCTCTGGCTCTGCAGCCTGTTATTTGCACCTAGGAGTTGCATTATGTTGGTTATTTATTTACTTATTTTTTTAGAATAATCATTGTGCCTCTAATAAGAGCTTCTAACAAGAATTAAAAGAAAAGTACAATCACTCCAAAGTTACTTTATTATTAGGGTTAGTTGCACATATTTCTCCATGTCTGTGTTGGGATTTGGGTAGCTTTATGTGTTCCAGCGTAATGACCTGGTCCATGAACATTCCAGCTAATGAAGACAGTCTGTTGTGGATTTGTGTCTTACATCCCTAGAGCTCTACCACAGTAATAGATTGAGTGCTCAGACATTCAATCTTTTTTCCATAAAATTCATTGGACCATCTGTGAAGTCCCTTTTGCTATGTCAAAATTACTTACAATTCTTCATAGATTCAGAGTTGCTGAAGGGGAAGGACAAACCATGGGATGCATAGACTGCATGATCACATTGCTTTTTCCTCCTCTAAGAACCAGAACATTTGCATGCAACTGGGAACTAAAAGGATAAGTCCATATTCATAGGATCAGGGGCTTGAAGATTCACTGGACACAATTCTTCACTGTTGTGAAGGTCAGACAGCATGCCCATGAAAGTTCCTTCAGCTACAGCAATATGTAAATTGATCAAAAATCCCTTCACGTGAGTCTGACCACTGAATAGGTTACCTTTGGATGCCAGCTTTGTTATCTCTTTTTCCAAGAAGGTGGAGTAAAGCGGTCTCTGCTGCAGAGGGGTGTTTGCAGGGTTATGTATTAAAGTTATGCTAATTATCCAAAGCACCTGGAGATCCTAGGAGGGAAAGTGTTGAAGTAATGTAAAGCACCATTTTTATACAGAGCATTAGGAAACTGCCAAGATTTTCTTGTCAAACGGGAATAGCAAGGTTTTGATTCTGAACTTTCTAAAGTATCCTTTAACAAGCAAATACTTTAAAATGCGAAAGCTATTGACTTACGAACATTTGTAATCCGCTCTCTGTCTGGGGAGAGCTGTAAGCTTCTTCATGCAAACGATGTGAAGAATAGTCTAAAGCCACAGATGAAATGCACCAGGGTAAGCTATTTAACACGAGAAGCACCAATGAGCTTTTGAAACACATTTTCAACCTTTTTTTTTTTTTTTTTTTTTTTTTTTTTTTTTTTTTTTTAAATGGATTACTTGGCTTTTGTTAGTTTTAAGCCTTTCCTGGAGATCAGCTGGTGGCTCTGATAAATTGTCCATGGAGCCAGTCAATCTCTGCTAATTCCAAGCACCCTTTTCCATCAGGAAGACTGGTCTGAATGGAATATGTTACTTCCCATTGACATGATTTTATGAAAGATTTCGTCATGGTAATGTGCTTGCTTCACTTACAATGCATCATTTTAAGACAGCATGCATGGTGATGGAAAAGAGTTTACACAGGAATGTTATACCAGGGAATAATGTGATGAAAATAAATACACATAATCTCTTACCTCCCATGTTGTGGTCCTCCCATGCTCATTTGTATGAGAACTGGTCTAATTTGAATGCTAATCCTGAGACAGATGTGTACCTGGGTGTAACTTCTGTCATGTTACAGAAGTCTCCTGGATTGCCTCAGGTGTTGCACCTTAGCAAGCAGATTTTGCACACAGTATTAAGAGTTATCAAACCATCATGATTATTTTTAGCATATTAGAATTGTTTTTGATAACCCAATTAAAACTTATCTCTTCTTTTATAAAGAGTGCTAAATTCTACTGTAAAATAAGCATTGTCAGAGCAGACCGTAATGCCAAATTATTCATATATTCTGTCTCCAGCAATGGGTAGAGACAGACCAACCTGCAAACACAATGCAAAAAAACACACAGTAGGTAATTATAGAGGAGGCTGCCAATAAAAGTTACTTTAACTTCTGCTAGTTAGAGGCAGAGTTATAGACTGAGGCATGAGGGTTTATTTCACTTTCAAGACTTCTGTGGATTTCTAAATTCTTCTCAGAAGATTTTCTAGTAACTAGGGTTTTTCTTACCCCTAAAATATCCATTCTTTCCCCAATATGTTATTGACTTTTGGGAATAAGATTCCCAGGATACCTATGCATCAATAACTAAACGTCTTTTGGCAAACAGTTAACAAAATTGTTTTTCTTCCAGAGAAACAATATATGAATATATACAGGTTATATATATATGGAACTCAGTAAAGAGTTATTTTTAAGTTGCCAGAATATTAAAGATAACTTGCCTTCATTTAATTGCTTCGGAAAATGTCATATATCATATGGCTGATCAATGAAATAATTTTTTTAGATGGTAAAAGGTCATAGATTATTTCGGCTGATAGTGTTATTATTTGATATCCTCCTCAGGGAAAGTCTGGAGCTCTGAATAACCTCATATATATATATATATATATATATTTCTTTTAGGGAGTTCAGCTGAGCTGAAGCAGTAAAGATGAGTATTGACTCAAGAAGCAATTTTGCAATACTGTACAGCAGAGAGGGTAAATCATATTTTCAAAGGTTGTATTCAGATAACTCAGATTTGGCTTTGAAAGCTCTTCAGCCTGTTCACAGCCCAGTTATATCTTGGTTTAATTAGCTCAGTCATCACAGTTACATAGTAGCATTTTTGTCATTATAACCAAGCTGTCAAATCCAGACATCCTACCACACAAAAGGGAATGATCTATGACAAGCTGAGGGGAGCAGCTCTGTCTCTTAGCTTTCAATACAGTAGAGAAAGGTATAAAATAATAATAATAAAAAAAAGACACCACAACGAAGCAAAAGCTAGGTAACAGTGCAAATATATCCCTATTAACATGCAGTGATCCTTGTGCCTATGGGCTTAAAGTAGTAGTGTCATTTTAAGAATAGAAAAAGAAACACAACTAACCCAATTCCAGCTACCTCGGCCTTGATCTCTCATCACACTTTTTTCATACTTGACATTTCCTGTAACTCCTAAAACCAAGCAAATAAGTGCATAGGTACTGTAAATTATCTCATGGAAACTTGAAATCACATGCAAGAAGGAAATCCAGCAAGTAGGTGAAACAACTAACCCTGCAAGGATTTGATATTAGAGCAAAACTGTAGTAGCACATTGTGCCTGGATTATTCGGAACCCTTTAACCTGAAGGGCTCCAATCCACCAGTCTGATACAGCACAACCCATGTGACTTCACTGTTAGGCTCTTATCTATGAAGTACATTGCCAATGTAAAACAAGGTATGAGCACCAATTACTTCTGTTAAGGCTTATATTTTCACAGGGACATAATACAGCTAATATCCAGGGTAATACACCATGTTACAAAAACGTAGGGCCAGATTTGACATTTTTCTTTATAATGTTAAAGCTACTGGAATTATGTAAGGCCAAATAATACCCACTGTGGCATTTAGACTCTACCTCAAATGACTCGCACAGTATCTCTTTGAAGTCTGTAATACAAACAGCATCTGAGAGAGCTGCAAGTTTCACTCCCTGGCGCGCACAGCTCTCTATTTGCTGTCACAATATTCACTTTTTCTGTTCTTTCCTGACTTTTTTTTTTACATTTATGAGGATCAGAAAATGGTATTTTTCCTCCTGTTTGTGTTAGGATTTTTGATGTTTCAGGGAACAATGGAGCAACATCTCCCAGGCCATGAAATGGCAACATTTTTTGCTAGGACATTGCTAAAGGGACAAAATTTCATATGGTAGAAACAAGTAAGGGAGGTTAAATAGTGCATTACTGAGGTCTCTTTAGAGCAGATTGGTTGAATATAGGCTGCTTCATAGCAAAAATATACTGAAACTGCTTTAGAATAGGTGAATAGACTTCTTGGGGTCCATTACCTCCTTGATGTTATGATCTTTGACCACAGGAGATAAAATGCAAGCATGGACTCTGGTGTACCATGGAGTAAAGGAAACAATGAGTTCCCTGTTGGTTTATTTTTTTTTATTATTTTATTTATTTATTTATTTTTAAGAAATTGAAACATTTTTGCACTTCTTATTTTTTATTTTTTTAGGAGAAAAATTAATCTTTTCTTTTATTTTGTACAAGTGTAAAAGCAATGTTCACTTTAACACTACCTATCTTCCCTATCCTCTGCTCTTAGTCACTGAATGTAAAACCGAAACTTTTGAAGAAAGTTTGTCTGAAATATTTCAATGTTGTTGGCTACTCATTCATGAATTTTTGAATTTCTTCACAGACAATTTGAAGTCCAAATGGACAAAATTAGTCCCACAAAGGATTCCTTTCAAAGGAACTTAGACCCTTATTCAACCCAGCAAAGTGCCTAATGTACTTAAGAAATTAATTCTTATGGTGACTTTGCTGTATTATAAGCACTGTTGAAGATTTAGTACCACACAGAGGTCCTCTGATGTACACAGCATCAGACTTCAGTGTATTCAAGCCTTACTTGACCCTGGTTATTGCACTAGTCTTGAAAGAATGTGTGAATTTTTAATGAGAAAAACACTAACATTGTGATATGCATTAGCTTTCCATTTGAAATAGATTTGCAGACAAAAGAATCATTTAAATCCTCTGGATTAGAAATAAGTATTGCTTTCTTCAGTATGCATTGAGCATAAATATCTTGTTAAAGTCTCTAGTTCCAGCCCAAGAAGTTGCAGTATTGTATGGAGTTTGAGTGCCTCTGAAAGGAAGGAGATCAAACAGGTATGCTTGCACTCTGATCCAGTAAGTTCAGCAGTTTTATTAACCCATTTTCAGTAGGCACATTTAGTGGTTTCAAAGCAAGTTCATATTGGATTACACTGTCTTAGCAAATAGGGTAAAAAAGAGGAGGAGATGATCAGGACAGCGATGAGTTGAGGAAAGGGAATAAAATGAGTTCAAAATAAGCATTTGTTGCATTTCATCTCACCACACAAGCATATAGATAACTTAGAAATGCCTGTGACCAACAAACGAGAGGAGAGGAGAGGAGAGGAGAGGAGAGGAGAGGAGAGGAGAGGAGAGGAGAGGAGAGGAGAGGAGAGGAGAGGAGAGGAGAGGAGAGGAGAGGAGAGGAGAGGAGAGGAGAGGAGAGGAGAGGAGAGAGAGGAGAGGAGAGGAGAGGAGAGGAGAGGAGAGGAGAGGAGAGGAGGAGAAGCTGCTGACTGTCCTGTTTGTGTGGCAGATGCAGTCCCATTATGCAGCCCACCTGAGCAGACCTCTTCACGAAATGTATGTATATTTGTAACACTTTATATTTGGTTTAATAATTTATCAATGGTTAATATTTCAAAAGAGTAAAGTAGAAAATCAGATAAAATTTTTATACCTGCTATTAGAATTCAAATGGAGCATTGAGAGACAATCCAAGCAATCATCCCTGCAAATCTATTTACTGAATCAGCCCGGCTTCGAGTAAAAAGGAAACCTTACACTTTATTTTGTGCTCTGTGTGTATATGATGGTCTCACAGTAACAATGGCCTACTTTCAGCTGGCCACCAGTTCCTGCCAGGTAACTATTAAAAAAAAAAAAGAAGTTATAAAATCAAAACCCTGTCACCTAATCATCTTTGCTTAATTAGAGTGGTACCTGATATATCCAGTGTGTGACCTTTCAGCTAGTGTAATGTTGAATCATGTCATTTAAACCCTTACTGCTACTAATATCAATAGCACTGGATTGATTTGTATATAACATTTTGCTGCTTTGATGGGTCATGGGGTAATTGAGTGAAAAAACTAACCTATTTGGCCATCACTGTATGTTAAAATTGTTGCTCCTGATATAAAAACTAGTAACACACACACACACAAACAAACGAAATAGATAGAAACTCTTAAGCTACTTAAAATGTTAACTCAGGCAATATTTAAAACAGACTTCAAGATGTTCCAGAGACTTTCATTTGAGGTATATTTTGCTGATTTCTCAATAAAATTGCATGAGTAATATAATAACCAAAATGGTATTTTATAACAGGTTTAATGCAATCTGTTCCATTAGGGGATTTTCCCCTTGCTTTCAGTTTTGTTATTCAAAAGAAACAGTCCACTTTTTTTTTTTTTTTTTTTTTTTTTTTTTTTTTTAATCAAAGGACAATAAGAAAGGTTTAATTTTCTTCTAAACTTATCTAAGAAAAATATAAAAATGTTACAGTAGCAAATCCCCAAATGATAAAGTATTATGAGGTTACATCAGTGTCATTAAGAAATGGAATTAGTGCCTAGGATATTGTTCAGTTTATAGGTAGAGTAAGATAGAGTAAGATAGAGTAGCTTTTTCTATTTGCCAGAAAGGAAAAAGGCACATGTGTGGGTGTGGGTGTACATGTGTGCTGCTCATAGACAGCCGGTGCCTATTGACTTCATTGGACTCAATATCATGCCCTGGGGTAGGAAACTCACAGCAGAAGACCCTTACACCCTCTTTCTCAAGATACCTTGGTCCAAGACATCTCTGAAGTGACACTGGGGAGGAGTCATGGCAGCATGATCGCCCCCAGGGTAGAGAGCATGGGGCTGCAGGAGGTGTTGCCCTGACAGCTCCTGTCTGTCACACAGTGCAGCTGTCTGGGGCTTGGCCTTGCCTGGAGGCTTTTCAGCCACAAGTGAAATGCATAATCACGCTCTGCGGCTCTGCCCGAGGGTGTAACAGAGTCAATGTAGCTGGTGACGTTTGGGGTCAACATGAGATCCTCTCCTTCCCCCTCCCTCACGTGTGTCAACAGCCATCTCGGTGAGGACTGATCAACCTTGTCACAGAGACCAGGCAAGACAAATCTAGGCCCACTGAAGAGTCCCACTCAGGGATTTCTGGAGTTCAAAGCACTGCCTATTGGATACATTCAACTTCTTGACACAAGTAGTTTAACTTATTTGTAGTTAAAGATTTTTTTTTCCTCTTGATAACACTCCCATTTCAATTCTCCATTTAGACATTTTGTATAATTAATGTTTCTGCTGTTAGGCTTTATTTTATATTTTTTAATAAGCTCTGTAACTGTTGACATAATTTAGCAATGTAAAAATTGCATGTAACAAATTGTCTTAGGACAGATGTATGACAGGAGACCTCTTTTGAAGGAATGACCTTTCTGCAGTGAATAAGAGTGTTTTCTTTCTTTAGTGCTAATTTACTGTTCACGTAGCAACAAGTTGCAATTATAAACCATAAATGTCTAAACTTTTTAGGAAGCAGCTCTGGAATGATGAAAAGTCAGACTGTCAACCACTGTTGTATATATTGATCTCTATTCCTTGAGGTGTAGAGCACCCTCATTTAATCACGTTAGTTGCAGTGATGCCAAGGGCTAAGACTATTTAATGTGTATATGTGTAAAAATCAACAGTGCACGGTGTTCAGAGGACATTAAATCCCACAGTTTTGGAGGACAGAAATCTATCCCCTTCCTAGTGTTTTATTCTCACCTTCCTTTTGCTTCCACCCATTTCTCCCTAGCAAGACAAAGCCATGGCTAGAAAGACTCTCCTGCAATACTGGTTTTCAGGCAGGTGCTTGAAAACACGGACTCAATTCTCATTTATGTATTAAAGCTCTGTTGCTCTGCCAGAATCACATAAATCACAGCAAGACTCATCCTTGACTGCTAGTTTTGATGTAAATTGCTGCACAATAAGCAAGAAATGAATTAAAGGCTACAAGACAACCTTTAAAGAATGTCCTCTAAGAGACATTTTCAATTTTATGTCGTTCAGAGAGCACATGGCCCTTTTACCCAATCCCCATCTGTGACAACCTATATGGTATTCTGGGAAAGAAGGCAGACAGTTTCTATGCTATTGGTGTCCCTAGGTATTTATAAATTAACAAAGTAATTTGTGCATGGGGCTCTACTTTGACACTGTATGAGCATCATCTACAATTCAAACTGCATGAATATCTGTGAACTTTTGATTTTACCACACCCAACAAAGGGGTAACAATGAAGTGGATCATGCTCAAACCACAAAACTTGAGTTTCTTCTCCTTTCAATCACTTGTTTGTGGGTAGAGGGTGGGGGAAGCTCTGGGATGATGGTCTCCCCAGAGCTCTGGAAACACTGATGCATCCTTTCTAAACTATGCTGGTAGTTCTTCTGCTGCAGTTTCATTCAAAGTTGCCAGTGGAAAAACCTGACAGGCTTTCCATTAACCTGAGGAAGATATTAGCAGATATATATTAGATATATATTAGAAGATATATATATTAGATAATATATATTATCTAAATAATATAATATTATTTAGAGAAGAGTGCTGGGACACACTGCTCAGAGCTAAATTTGGTCCTTGGGTATGTTCATAGCACTGACAGTGAAGAATGAGAAAAATGTGCATAGACAAGAAGAGGATATAAAGTGTTAGCTGTAATCAAAAGGATAAAAAGGCAAAGATCTTCTTCCAAACAATGAAGAAGGTAGAACAGCAAAAGGAGAACCATGTCTGCTGGCTACTCTACAACAGTTATAGGAGGCAAAGCTGAGATCTCTTCAGTTTTTCTACCACACACAGAGAAACTTCAATGCTGCACACAGAGAAACTTCACATGACAAAGTGCATTGAGCTAGTTCCAAGTTTTCCATGCAGTAACAAAAAACTCTCTCTCTCTGCCCTAGGTTCATGAATATAGCATCCCTCTTCCCGGTTTCTATCTGTGCTGCTTCTCCCTGGGTCTCTTTGCACAGGCACCAAGTGCTACCTACCAGCAACCTTCCCTCAGACCTTATAATAGTGATTTCTTGCTGCTGGCCTCATATCAGCTGGCTTTCCTTCTGACTTTTCATGGCCCTCTGCACTTTATAGGATGGAATCATTAACACTATGTATTATTAGAAGCTAATAGCAATGTTCTTAGCCTATGTTACCATTAAATATAAAGAAGACTAAACCCCAAAGACTACTGTCCGGCTAATAGAGCATACAGTGTCTGCATTGTGAGTGAAATAAATTGTGAACAGTGATAAGAATGCCAGGCATAAGTGCTCTGACATTGTGCAAGCCCCACTTGGCAAGCACAGGAAGGATGAGAAGAGGTGAGGGCAAGTGACAAGACCAGCTATGAGTAAAGTGAACATCTTCTGTGTGCATCAGCTTTCCAGTTTCATTACTTCCACTGTCTGAATGCAGAATGCTGTAGCATGGTGCTGGTGAACTTCAAACTGCCCAGCTGCAAAATCATTACCATAGCGATTTCTCCCCAATATTTTTCTGCTTCTGCAGCAGCCAAGAACTTCACTGATTGAACCCTGTCAATGATTAGATAGTGATGCTGGGAACCACCCATGTCCCACCAGGATACTGGTCCCAGTTAGAGAGGTGTTATTCCTGCCCTTCAAGAGGTTAATGTAGCACTTTGGTTTACTAGTTTAAGCCTTGAAAACGTTTTGCCATTCCTTAATCTTTGGTAGATATTACCCGTTGTCTGGGTGAAATTTCTTAGTTGTACATCTATAAGAGGACAAGTACTGATGTGACTCCACACCTGATGGAGTCCCTCTCTATCTCTGCTGGCACCTTCTTACACACCGCATGGCTCCCAGGAGAAGGAATCACAAAGTCAGAGTGCTGAAGAAGGGAGGGCTCTCTCTAACCCAGATTGCCCTAAACTGCAGCCAGAGCGCTTCTGTAGGGCTCGTTCAGACTCTTCTGGTGACACTGTTCCACTTGTGGAAAAATAAAATGTTCATAAAATGGCCTGAGAGAGAGACTGAGGATGAATCCTTACCTCAGAGATCAGGGGACTGGCCAGGATTTGGGAACGAGTATCTTTTGAGGTTTGAACTTTTGGCAGTTTTATCATAACCCTGTCGGGTCTCTCAGCTTGAATTTATTTTGTGTTGGTTCACTTGGAGGTCTCATGTGGGTATTCATTAAACCCTTGCTTGGCAAACTCTGGTTTGCCAAGGTCCTAAACTGGGTTATACTACCACCTTCTCCCCTTCCCCCCCCCTCCCCCCCCGCCAGCCCCCCTCTTTTTGCAGTGTGGAGGTGGTGCAGCTATTTGATATTAAACTTAAAGGCAAACAATTTGTATTCATCTCTCAAAGGAGAAGGAAGAATAAGCGAATGCTCTATTACGATTGCGTGCATTTATATTTGATAAAAATGGTTGCAATTTATATGCAAATTAGGTGTGACTCAGCCTCCTGGCAATTTGTCAGCACGACCCTCAGCATCACAAACCATTTATGCCCATACCTAAGCAGCCCTGGGCTCATCTGGAGGCCTTATAGTGAAGGTAGGCCAAATTGTATTTCAAGGGGCTGTAAGCTCCTTCAAGAAAGGTTCAAGCTTTGCTTTCCAGGCCCACCCCTGCCCAACTCACTGGATCATGCTTGTTCATTCCTAAAGATGCTTTCTTTTACAATACTGCTTTTCTTAACCTCTGCTTCCAGTATAGGCCTAGTAGTGAGCATTTTGTATCACTAAGTCACAGTAACATGGGATTGAAAAACTTTTCTTGGCCTATGTAGGAGTTGCCTAGTATTTCTACATCCCCTAACTCTCTGTAGCCCTGAAAGCTGGTACCAAAAGCACAAGTACTACTTCCCTGATTAACTGATTTATCAGTGCTTTGGAGAAATACATTTAGGGGTATAAAGACAGGACACCACATCACATACTTCCAGTCATCAGCCAGGTGCTGGTATGCATCACCACGCGTGCACCATGATGAGAAGCAGACTACTTTAGCTAACACTGTATTTGCAGAACAGAGAGTTGTGCTGGATACACATGGGCTCAGGAAGGGCTTGTGAGGTGTTGCAGAGAAAAGAGCAGTAATGGCAGCCAGAAAAAAAAAAGAGGGAAAGAAGGACAGACAAGGCCATCTCCAGGGAAGCCCTAAAGTGAGAGTCAGTAATGCAATACTGTCAGAAACAAATAACCCATCCAGACAATCCAAGAAGCAGATGTACAAGGTGTAGTAATAACAGAGTTATTTTCTAGACTAGATTTAATTTGAGTTAAAGGATGGCTGGAATTAACTCCAGTTAGATAATGCATTTGTAAATGCTAGCACAGACAGTCTGCAAACATTTATTCCAGGAGATGAATGTTTGTGGCTTCCTGAATGGGCTGGCTAACACAAGTTAACTGGTAATCAATTATAGCAGTGACAGACTGCAGCGGGGGGACCCAACCCACCCATGGCTTGGTTTGCTATTCGTGATCATCAATGGTTTAAAAAGTGAGCATTTCAACAGAAGATGAAAAAGTATGTTTGTATTTTAGAGCAGTTATTTGGTGGCCTTTTTATTCCCAGTAGGTTGCAAGTGCAGGTGGAAGGAGTCTTTTCTGTGTGCAGATGAAGAAATTAGAGGAGGAAATTAGTTTTTATTATTGGCTTTGTCACACCAAAAAAAAAAAAAGTCGCTGAAAAAGCCAGTGGGCATTCTTCAGATCACCTTATCTTTCCTAGGAAGAAAAAGTCTATTAATGAAAGAGAAATTAAAAAATAAATCAACACATATAGGGAATCTCATAAAAATATATAATTATAGCATGTCATTTATGATGGGAATGAAAGTTTGCAGCTGTAGGATTCAGTAGCACTGGTGTGAACATTTCAAAGTCAGCTGCAAGGTATTATTTATTGGGTTGTTTCATTTGAATTAAACTCACTTTAAAGTTCCAGAAAGAGTACTCACACCTACATTTTTCATCCAAGGTTTTGCAGTTCTGTGTGACATTCTCCTTCTCCTCTCCCCTTCTTTACACCCTCCCAGAGATGAGAGACTAATCCTACATAGAGCTGCCATAGACATAATTGAACCCCAGGGTGCCAGAGCACTACTGCTTTGACATGAATTCCATATAAAAGAGTTTCTGTTTTTCTACATTTATGCTGTCTGTGGAATTTAGTGGCGATTTACAATATTGATTGATTACCATCTATCTTCCTTGCTATTCTGCTTTGCATTCCACTTCAGAGAGACTGAATTAATCTCTGACAAGGCTTGCAGTCTTAAAGGTATATCCTGAAGCCACGTTGTTTTATTAAGCACAAATTCTGGTAACATTTTTTTTTTTAAGAAGAGAATTTTTCATAGGATCCAAGCAGTCAAACTCTTGAAGATCTGGACAAATAAAAAAAATAATCCACACAAAAATTGAGTTAATCTGAACCATTTTTTTTTCTCATAAATTAAAAAAAAATAAAAAAAAATCTTTCAGTTGTTCCTTTAATGCAGCTATTTATAATCTGAAACACTTATCTGTAATTTTAGAAATTGGAATGATTTGCCTAAAATTCCTGTAAAATAAACCTTAAGAAATACATTTATTTATTTATTTATTTATTTTTTCCCAGCTAAAAATTTTCATCACATCTTACAGTTAGCTTTAGAATTGGAGGTACATTTTTGACATATTTTGAAGATCCAGTCAAATACAACTCAAGTTATTAAAAATCATTTTACAATTTCTTGCAGATGACATGCTGGTTCTTTGAAAAGGCATATGTGTTTGCTCCATCCTCGTGAAATCACCTTGGCTAATCAGCAGCACCTGCTTATGCTACAAAAAATGTATAAACTAAAAAAATGAACATACTGGTAGCAACATATCACATGGACTTGACCCAAAACCCATTAAAGCCAAAAGCTTCCATGAAGCTTAATAAGATTCATATCAGGCTAACAATTGCTCACACTGGCATAGCAGTGTCAGAGGTCAAATGAAGAAAGGAGTGACACTGATTAATGACACTGATTGGTGTCACTAATAGTATAGTCCCTCAGTGTCCTCGACTTCATCTTTCTCTTGCATTTCATCCTATGTGTTTGTTTCTCTTTCCACTTCCTGGAGCAGTTGGTGATAAAAATGTAGGCTGCTTTTCAATGTGAGGAAACTCCCTTTCCTAACTTAGCCTATTACATTTCTCTGTGCTCTTAATCTGTACAGATTGAATTGAGGTTGATAGCAAATCTGCCTTGGATTTTGACAGGGGTCAGGTTGTATCATTCAGTGCTGAAACAGATCTTTTTCTCTTCTTTCTTCCTAAGTATAGTCCTGAAAAGTAGTGCACTGTAAAGATAGGGCATAACTTGCAGTTCTGTCAGGGCCAGGAGAAGAATTGCATGGTACGCTTTATTCCTGAAAAAGCAGATAAATATCTTTGAAGTGTACATTTTTCACCAATGAGTGGTTAAGAGGAAATGACTGGCATAATTACAATACGTGCTCTACACTATTAAGCCAGACAGCCCGTTGACTGTGTGCCCCAGGGCCATTTTCTAAGCTGTCTCCACCAAAGTGGAAACCAAACTCCAGTTTAATTTTATTTGACTTGTAGGATCTGGTGTGCACATAATTTGGCAAGAGCTAATTTGCTGGTGAGCAGCTTTTAACATTTCACATTAGATTAGAACGGGATATGCTCTAGAGGTTTTGGATGATTATTCACTAAACAAACAAGCAAGCAAACAAAAATATGCAGCATCTAGAGCTGAACTGCTGCAAAGAGATTGAAGTTTAAGAGAAAAGAAAGAGAATTAGAGATAGAAAATGCTGCTGATGGGGTGAAACAAAATTCAAGATATTTTGCTAATTTATTACAGCATCTGAAGTTATCACAAATGTCACATGCTCCAAAGTCACATGTACATCAGCCACTTTTCATCCTGTTCCCACTATATTCAGCATTTCCTCTGATGTATTCCTCAGTCCCTCTATGACACTTTATCATCTCATTTTAGGAATTGTTTTACTTAATGACTGTTCTCCTCAAAGCCCCTCATCAATCTCACCACCATACTGCCTCCAACTCCTGATCTCTGCCCCTGCTATTTCCATCTAAGTGGTTTATTTTTGTAAATTCAATCCTTCCTTTTTTATTGTGTTGAAATGGCTATTCCCAAAGTCTCAAATGTCTTTTTGACCACATTTCAGGCCTTCTGGTCATCTTAATTCTCTTTATCTTCTCAATTGTTTTTGACAATGCTTCCATAAAGACATATTTTCAAGACTTTTGAGATCCTCCAGTCTCTTGGAGTGTTCCCCCATAGTATCAGAGTTCTCCCATTCACTAAAATATGTTAAACTGGCATTTTCATTGAGATGATTCCAATCTCTTACCTCTCCTAGCCTGTTTGTAACCATACCCTTTCCTTCACATTGCAGGTTGGCCCCTGTCAAAGACCTCAGTACCAAATGAAATGACCAAGTCCCCAGTCTTTCCTGCAAACCTTCTTACACTGTCTCTGACCTCAAGGAATTAACATTTTCACTCACTTTCTACTTCAGTTTTCCCAGAATTTCTACATCATGACCAAACTTTGGTCAAAGAACATGTGGGTATACAAGCATGTGGGTATACATGCATGTGTATGCTTTAGCTGTCCCCCACATGAGAGAGAACTAGTCAACGATATCTGTGAAACAACTAATATACTACTTTTCTGCAGCTATTTTCAAATACCAATTTGCCAACTGGAAAATACAAGATTAAAATTCAAAGAGGAGAGAAAGATCAACAACTCAGGGGAATATAACTGATTACACAAACAATTTAGACTTTTCTCTTCCTTTTGATTTTTGCAAGCTTATTTTTACCTGTGTTTTATTACAAAAGCCTTTCTCATTACCTGACTATTTGTAAAGCTTAGATTCAATATATGAAATCTGCAGCCTCTCTTCATAGATAACATCATTGACAGCTCAATATATTTTTCCCCTTTGGTGAAAAAATGAAATGAGGAAAACTTGGGAGTTAATGAAGAAAACACAATGGATATTGAACAATGAACAACTTTTATAAATTAAAAGTTTTTCTTGCAGGAAGGAGAATAGTGTACACACTGTTCTTCACTCAGTTTAAATGGTCATAGGACTTTCTTGAAGACTCCCATAAGCTGTTATTCAGAGCTTTAGTAGCAATGATTTAATGTGCTTTTATGAAGTCAGGCTGCTTGTGCTGAGGCAGTGAAGCCTGATCAGATCACTATAGTTTACTTTAACAGTACATAAAATGCTTTTATATATATACGTGATTTTCCAGCCATGGAATAACACCAGGTTATCTGTGCTCGAGGAATTACAGTGACCTTTGTGTCAATGGGATCTGTAGTAAGTCACAATGGCAGGATCATTACATTATCCCTAAATTGTTTCTCATAGATGAATCATTTGGCTGCATGTCTGTTAGGAAAGACGAACCCACAAAGCTGCCAGCAAGTCTCTCAGTTGTTGCTGGTGTGGAAAATAGTGGGGTTAGGCATGCTGAGCAATTTTTAAGATTTGGCTTTTCTCCCAACATGAGTTATCTGTGCTCCATTGCACATCTCCAGTTGAAGTTCAACTCTGTTTTATTTTCATTTTTCCCTTTCAATTCATGCTATGTTGCTGCTCAGCCCTCATGACCTGTGGCAGGCAGAGCACCACAAGTTTCAGTGCAGTATCTGTGACAGCTTTTGGAAGACACTCTAAGGAAATGTGAACTGAGATACTGAGGATGTCCTTTTCCGATGTTGTTAATACAGCCTTCCTGGCTTTTGACAAAATGGACTAGCTTGAGTACAGTAGTACAGTTGTGTTCCACCCCCCCTTTTTTTTTTTAATTTTTTATTTTTTCCAGAGGTTTCCTGGTCTTTGGAAAAAATCCTCAGAGAACAGTAATTATCTCATGGGAATACTGGAGTGATTGTTTGAGTATAAGAAGAAGTAGCAGAAAAATAAAATCAAGAAACTATAATGCTAATTGAGCTTATGTGCTGTCACCTTATCTATTAACACATGTCCAGATATACAACAAGGTGCAACATTAACTGGCAGTTCACTGACACATTTGGTGTCCTGTATAGTATTTAAGATTATGGCCCTGGTGATAAACCTTTTGTTGAATATTTATTCAGTCCTGTACCATCCTTAGATGCAACATACCTTCACAAGCATTAACTGAGGGAAATGAAATGGGCTCAGAGAGTGCCCAAGCCTTTGGGATTCTCTTTGGACTCTCCCATCCCAAAGCAGAAGTCCCTCAGAAAACTATGGCACTGTCTCCTGCTGTTGGGCTCACTGGAAAGAAGATCTTACTATTTCTTCTTGTGCCCCTGCATGGACCTGAAAAATAAATGCATAGACATTTTTGCTAGTGAACCTGATACCAAAAAGTACTGAGACCATACAGTCTGCATGGAATAGACAGTCCAGTTTAATCACACATTGGGCTGATTATATTTTCTAGACCAGGTACAGGCAGAAACATGTGGTTAGTTTGCATATGAAGTGACTGAAATTGTTCACTGTTTTCACTCCTGCTTCTAGGACACATCAGTTTAGAAACAGAATACTTAAGCTGAAAACCTTAAGAGTGTAAAGAGCCTGGGGCTTTGTGCCTGCATTTTAACTTTGCTATAGGCAGAATTTTAGAGGAAATTGCTAAGGGCTATTGGCTATATAAGTATTTGGAGAGAGAGAGAAAGCAAGAAAGTGAGAAGTGCTGTCAACCATGGATTCTTTCCCAACAGAAAAACTTTCGGGGTCAATTTCTGAAACAAAAACTAAATTCTGAAAGTTTTGTCATTGTTCTTAAGTGATCCAGTGCAGTAATTGTTCCTCCCAGAAGCATCTATCTTTGATAATTCAGTCAAAATCTGCACAGAAAGGAGTTTTTATGTTGAGTGGTACTTAAGGTACTTAAAAAAAAGAAAAAAAGAAAAAAAAAAAAGCTTTTCAGCCATTTTTGTCCTTACTTTTTTTTTTTTTTTTTTTTTTCCCAAAATTATTTTCTGTTTGTGATTTTAATCTGAAAGATCTGTCCTGTGAGAGGCTGCCTAATCGACAATAGTAGTGAGATAATGATAAAGGCCATTTGTCACATCTCTTGTCACATGGTTGCTGCTTCCCTTGTTGTGCTTTGCTAGGGAGGATACAGGCTGCCCTTCTTTCATGCTCTTCCAGCTCTGCTCGAGCTGCAAGTGACAGGCGCGTTTTACATTGCTGAGTTGCAGAACAACTGCTTGCTGTTGCTGCTTGAAGTCATGCCCAAATGTGAGCAGTGCATCATGCTGTGCCTTCCCTGTGCGTGGGGGTTTGCAGCAGTAACGCTGTCACAGCTGGCAACTGGTTTGTGGGCTGAGTTATTAAAACCTAGGCAACTCTAGCTGTGATATTCCCCCTGATATTCTGTTTCCTCCCCCAAACTGTAGGCTGTCCTGGCAGTCTAAATGCAGTTGCTTTTCACAACACCAGACTGAGGAGTGTTGTTGGGTGGCAAAGTAAGTACAGGATGAAGGAAGGTCAAAGACAAGCTTTGCATTGCATTATTCACATCACTACTGGGAAAAAAAGCCTTGTGGGCTGAAGAGGGGTAAGTGAAGATTAAAGGTCTGCTTTAAAGCTTCTTGAAATCAATGAGTAGGATTCCACTGACTCCTGTGATCAGACTTGAACAACCATCACATAGTTACTTTGCTGGTGTGGGTTCTTTTTATTTATTTATTTTTTTAAAAACACAAACCAAAACAATCCACCACAGTATCTAATGTGGCATTTCTGTAAGAAATATGAGATATTGCTTACAGATTTCTGTTTCTCAATATGGGAAAAAGAACATGGATTTCATCATGAGGTTTTAACAGCTGGAAAAATAACATGCACTCATAAGGGGAAAGATTTGTTTTGTGAAGTATAGTCTTCTAATTATGTGTGTAGTGGAACAGAAATACACACAATTTTCTTGGGAAGATATCATTAAGTATACTGACGACCTGAGTGTGGGTATCTTAATTTCCCTATAGGTCCTCACAGCTTACCTGTGCTCTGTCTGGTACCAGTGCTACTTAGCTACAAACCCTCTCTTAGCTGGAAGGGTTCATACTAGAATTAGGAATGTATACAGCAGTAGGCTACCAATAGGAAATCTGCTTGCTGGAGATGCTGAATTTTTGGCCATAACCTAAATCAGATTATCTTTCTGCACACATGGGGTTGCAGAAACAAATAATAACAGTAAGACCAACCCCTTGCTGTTAGACAGAACTTTTCATAACAAAATTTTGAAGTGTTTTAAAAAGAAAACCTATTTATCCACTGTGAAGCCAACACAGAGAACAATGATATGACTGGGCCTGAGTCCAGTCAATGATCTGACTCAGTGGGTCTGAGATTGTAACTCAGAGCTCCTCAGTTGCAGGGCAGAAGCCCTGAAGCCTTTAGGCCACACTGCAGTGAAAATGAAACAATAGACAGTGGTCATGTGGAGCTAGGGAATTTGCTTCTTGGTGTCTCAGGATATATATTGCTATTACGTAGGAGTAATGCTGAAAAAATAGTCTTTGAGGTGTGTTTTCCATTATCACAATTTCTGGACTTAAGTGTCCAGATGAAGTGTATCACCATTACATGAGCTTCTCTGCTGTGCTCATGAAAGGTCCTGGGCCACATTTCCCTGTAGTCAATGAGATTTCTGGAACTGGCTATGCTGGTGCCAGCCCGATGAATTTAATTGAACATATGATGTACAGTCTGAAAAATCATAGGGAAACTAAGTTCCATTTTCCCTTTACAACCAGAGACTTGAAATCAGCTTGCTGTCTCCAATACAGACAATGCAAAGCAAAAGCAGTGTATGTAAATGTGCATAGGGCATCTTTCTTTTTCCTGAATAACTGAATATGGAAAAAGTAGAAGTAGTCAATGGGTTAATGAATCATAAACTAATTCTTGACACCGCCACTGACAGAACAAATGAAGATTAAGTTCCTTTGGAGAATCATGATTTTCATTAGATTTATGAACTTCGGGAGCGATAAATTCTAATCTCTAATGTCTCTACATTATTCCAAAGCTTCTTGATGGGATAGAGCTCTTATAAGCAGGCAATGAAGTGATTACATTAAATAAATTGGGAATAGGACAATGATCTCCTGCACACCAACTATAGCAGGGCTCTTGTGGACTGGATTATCCTCTGGCTGCACAAAAGGGGTCAGTAGCAGGTAAATTAAATGATGGGCTGCCAGAGAATTTAATAACTATAACTCCCAGCTCAGATGCACAGTCGTCTAAAGGAGCAGACTGGTGCATTTATTAGTTACTTGACTTCCTTCCAAAATCCTCAGTAGAGACAGTGTCACTACATGGTCAAAAGAAGGGCAAAAGGGTGAGATGGGAGATTAGTGTAGCTCACTTCAGCAGTTACATTTCTCTGATGTGACAAAAAATCCTGAAAAATAATATTCAATTGGAAGCCTTTTCAAAGTGAATCCAAGCATTTCTGTCAGCAGCAGTTCAGGAAAAAAACACCTAGCCCCTCCAAAAAACCAAAGGTGTGGGCACCTCTCCCATGCAGAGCCTGTCTGTCTCAGGGGAAGGCAGAGGGGGAGAGGCAGGAGGGAGAGGGCAAAGGCAGGCAAAGAAGCTTCCCTGGAAACTGAGGGCAAAGGATGTGTAAAGGAAGAGAAACAATCCATCACTTTGTGGATCTGGATGAAATGTGAGCTAATTACTTGTGTCAACCCTCTCGTTCTCTACAATCAGTTTCTATAAAAAATTACTCCTGGCACACTGGCTTTTTTTTTTTTTTTTTTTTTCTGTTCTCATTTTTACATTGCTTTCACTAAAAAAAAAAAAAAAGATCATTTTACTTGCTTTTAGTGTGTGTCTATTTATGCACTTTAATAGCTTGATCCTGCATCCACTGAAGTCACTAAGAGACTCTATTTATAAGCAAAAACTCTTGGACTAATAGCTCTAAATTTTAATCATTTATTGTGTCCTTTCCTTGGGCACTGTTGTATTTGCACAGCTTTGCTACAGAAAAGCTATGCTTTTAGGGATCCCACTCAAAACCTTCGGGACTAGTTGAGCACAGAGACATGCACAAAGCTGAGCTAAGCCCTGAGCAGAAGTAGTGACCATAGGCACTGGGGACAAGATAGAGCTGCATAAAAAAATGTTGGAAATGCAAAGGGAAACGTCTCCGCAACCATGTTATGTGAGAGACTTAGGGGTGGAGAGACACTTTCTACTCCAGAGCATTAGAGATGTGTCCTTTAGAGAGAGAACGAAAAAAAAGTCCTTAAATGATTCAAGGTGATAAAAAGGTTTCCATTAAAAAGCAGCTGGGAAAATAACATATAACTCAGGGAGAAAGGGTGATAGCAATAAAGGCAGCATCATACTATGCGTCAACACAGCAGATTTTGGGCTTTAAGCTCCAAACACGCTGTCAAGCCTTATCTTGGACACTGCAATACACTAAAGTAGCATGTCTGTTATTGGCAGGCATATGAGAGCCTTTCTGTTCCTTTTATACTTACATTTCTTTTGAAGCAGCAAACTAATGTGAATTTGCTTGGGCATGGCTGATTCAGAAAGAAAACCATTCTGTATTAAAGATGTCTTCCTGCAACACCTTGGCTTTTCTCTAACAGTGTCTCATTTAATTACTGCCCATAGCCAACTTCAATTGGTTTGAGGCGGAATTGCCTGCTGGATCAAAGCCATGGTCCACATAATTCTATGTCCTATCTCCAGCCGCGACTGCCTGCTTCAGAGAAAGTAGGGGGAAACCCTTCAATAGGCAGTTACAGGAATACTATCCCCAGGGAGCTGATAAGATCACAGTCAGAGGTTACATGACTGCCGGCAAGGTGAAAACAAATATAATTAAAAAGACATCAGGATTATCAAGGTAAATGGAAGAACCTTAGCTTAGAGATAGTGCAATAGAGAAGATGTAGGAGGGAAGACCAGTACTGGGGAAAAACAAGAGGAGAGATGTGCTACTAGGGGGCATTTGAACAGTGTGAATACTCCCCTTAGCATTGCTATCAGGACAACAGGTGGCAAACCATCAGCAGAACATGAAGAAATCCAATAACCTTCACAGCTTACTTAAGGCTGTGTCTATAGTTGGCATTTACCAAACAGTGGAAGTTAACAGTGCCAGAGTGTACAGGTGTGTATTTTCCTTCTCCCCTTTCTCCTTTATGTAGATGGTTATTACAGGTAAATTAATTTCACTGAGGGGAGTGTCACCGTCTCGAGATGGAGAGATCAAGGCACTGCATTATGCTGGAATTACTGGAGAGGACAAGCCAATAAGTGAGCATATGAGTTTATCCTTTTAGATAAACATATCCGTTTAGATAAGACCTGTAAAATCTTGCATTTGTTTTTGGATTGCTCCTGAGCCTGTCATCTGTGACTAGCA
This sequence comes from Netta rufina, assembly GCF_964035555.1. Classification (NCBI taxonomy): domain Eukaryota; kingdom Metazoa; phylum Chordata; class Aves; order Anseriformes; family Anatidae; genus Netta; species Netta rufina. The sequence continues at coordinate 27,390,793 of NC_140129.1, forward strand.
CAGGCTGAAGCCTGGGCAAAGCTTTGGATGTCTATCAGAATTTCATCGGTCAGTGCAAATCCTGGATCAGGTTTTCAGTACATATATGGCAGATATCCCATTCATCTTGTGCAATCTAGGCAGTTTCCCTATATTTCTACCACATTGTTGTATGGTTGAACCGTACTCTTGAAAAAAAATCATTTTTCATTTTGTGATCTCTGCATAAACAGCAGTTGAATTTTGTTGTCTCTTAATTTGTAATATGAATGTTTATGAATGTCTTTTCTGTAAGAAACACTAAATAATTAGGCATAACATTTTAAGTCTATTATCTTTTTATAATAGGAACACAAAATCTACACATATTTTAAATTGGACTTGACAGGACTCATGTTTACAGCTGAACTTAATTTTGTCTGCTTTGTGAGGCACCCTGAAGCAAAACAGGCAGAAAACACCATGACCATATAATGACAAGTTCATATGTCTGGAAGGGATCTCAGAGGTCATCCGCTTCCTCCCTCTCCTCAGGCCTGGATCTATACCTATCATGTACATACAAGACATTTAAAATCCTTCAATAAAGAGTTCTCTCTTCCCTTCCTTGGGAAATCCACTCCAGGGCAGCACCTTTCCCATATTTATAAACATTTCCCTAACATCTGAAATCCCATCAGAGTCCCTGTCTAATGGTTCCTCTTGGCTAGACACCACTGAAGACACAGGGACATAGATGGAATTAGGCTGTCTGGAGATGGCTCTGTACAGTCCAAATTATATAGTAAAGTAGCTGAAATTTTCAAATAGATTGATGGACTTCTAAATGGTAATTTACATGTGTAGAGACTGTACTGTCTGGATACAGGGGCCATAAGTCCAGATTCAATATCTTCTTGTGAACTCTGGGAGCAGTTCCAATTACGTCTTGTATGACCACACAGCAATATTTGTAGAATTCAAGAGAGGCAAGGCTATATGTAACACATGATGAAAAACAGGGAGAAGTACATGGTTCAGTTGTGTCCACCAGCCTTCAGAAACAAGTCTTCGTATATTCATTTCAGCCCAGCCCCATTTCTTCTCTACTGAGACAGAATAGTTCACATGTATTTCAGGCTTATGCAACAAATTGAACTGGAGAAAGGTTTTTCAAACCCAATAACCTCTACATTGCAAAAGTTTAAAGAACAGCATAGGCGTAAGTGACTCTGAGCAATCTAAGGTTGTCACGCTGTTTAAGTCAGTGATACTCAACCATACCATTAAATAAATGAAGGTCCCATCACATCCCCTTCTATTTTGTAAGACCTGAATATAACTGCCTCATTTCCGAATCTGACTGGGAGCCTTTCAAATGCACCTACAGCAGTCTCTGCATCATTTGTTGGCATTATTAAAAGAATCTTCTCAAAATAGAAAAGCAAGCAATGGGGCATCGTGTTTCATAGAACTGATCTTTATCTCAGAGATTTTACAATCCAATTTCCTTCATGCATTCTCTGCTCCACTGGGGCCTTTTATGTGAGGCATTCACTAGAATAACAGTGCATTTCCATTTGTATCTCTTTTGTTGCACATAAAAGCTCAATTAGTATTCCAATTCACTGTCAGCCTGTACCTATTTAATGAACTTTTATCCACTTCCATGTTCCTTAAGTTTAATTAACTAAAACGGAGCTAGTAGCTTAACATTTATTAAATGCTTTTGGAATGAAAATATTCTTTCCTTGAAAGTTTTTATCAAAAGTCAGAAAGAAAAAATCTTTGAGTCCAGCCAGAATATTCTAGTACTTTATTGTTGCTTTGCAGTTTAGCATAGGACCCAGTAAAGCATTGTGCCATGGCTTTAAGTTGTTCTGAAATTGGATTTTAATCCGTATAATGATTCCCTCCAAGTTGAATTCCAAGGAGGATTCCTTTCAAAGTTCTCAACAATTTAACATGAATGGTAACAGAAAAATTGATTCAGATAAATCAGTGGGGGTTTTATAAGAACCTCCTCCGAATAAAATGACTGAATCTTACTTCATGATTCTGCTGTTGTACTCGGGAGATGAGATGAATATTCAGATATGTATTTCTTACTCTCAGTCAATGTACAACTTTTTGTTCAGCAAAGAAGTTTGCAATTTTTTCTGTAAACACCTTGTCAGATGGCTTTCAGTGGGATGATATTTTACCAAATATTTTGCTGAAGGCTCAAGATTTATATGCTGCTTCGACCTACCATGATCTTTTGCAAAGTTCAAGCTGATATGTGGACACCTCAGGTGAGACTATTTCTCTGAAAGTTTATCCTTCTGTCTGTTACAGTGCAGTATTTTGACTGGAACTAGTCCCTACTTTCTAGATGAATGAAATTTTACTTTTTTTTTTTTTTTTTTTTTTTTTCTTAAGGAGTTCTTAAGAATGAACTGTGTGCCCACTGCTGTGCATTTGCATCATTTGCCCTTAAGTACACTAGATAGTTTAAGTGCCAAGTCCAAGAGGCTGATTTCCTTTAGCTCCCTGCACAGTCAACACATATGTGTACAAAGATTACTTCAGAGACTAATTGAGAGGAGCAGCCCACTTTAGACCCTGTGGCTTTCCTTCAGGAGGAGGGAGTGTTCACAAGCGGTGTGTGAAGTCTTGGATGCCTAAGTACAGAGACAGAAACTCTCTCTATATAGGTAGCTAGGAGAGCTGCATAAGAAGCATTGAAACTCATAAATAACAGCACAGGAATAACAGGCTGGCTGTTGCAATTCTCTTGTGAGGCATTGATAGAGAAGTTTGACCAACAGCTAATGATGAGAGAGCAGAAGTGATGGGAGAGGAGGAAAAGTGGTGCTATGTTGACACATAGCAATAATTTTCCACTTTGCTTAGTGTTACCTCTTTAGTTTACTAGATTTTCAACATAAGCTGTACCACGGCTTTCTGTTCTCTCCCCTTTAGATCCATCTCTTACAGTATAATGCTGTAAATAAATGTAAAACAGGATTGGAACCACATACATAGAGCCCTTTTCTGAATACGTCTCTGGGTTTTGTATCATTGCGTTTGTCACTCACACACAGTTTTCACAGAATCACAGAATTTCTAGGTTGGAAGAGACCTCAAGATCATCGAGCCCAACCTCTGACCTAACGCTAGCAGTCCCCACTTTGTTTCCCTTTCTACCAGAAGAAAAAAAAAAAAAGAAAAAAAAAAGAAAAAAAAAAGAAAAAAGAAAAAAAGATGCCCAACCACTACATTTGTGAGGAAAGGAAATGGAAATATGTCTATTGGATTCACTGTCTGGAGCCTGTGGGAAGTGCAACAGAAACACTGCTGACTACTGAGTACCTGGTCCCTTCACCCAGTGGTAGCTGCAGTTAATTGGTGCTTTTGTTCTGTAGATGGGTTGAGATTTTCAAAGCTGCTCAGTAAGAATAAGGTACCTAAAATTTCCAGCAGTTTCAAATTCTGTAAATAAATATTCAAGTTATTTTTAATTTATTTGTGTTAAAAACATATGACACTGCTTGTGTTCTTTTCCCCTGAAGGACCTCTGAAGCCAGCATATTACAGCAAAATTTGAGAAAAAAGAAGGAAGATATTTACACCTCTGGCAGTGAAAGAGAAGATGCTTTTTGCTGTGATTTATAGAAACTGACATTAATCTCTATTGCTTTATACTATATTCACAATAAACAGCTTTGGAGATTGATTAAAGGCTCTGGCTGAGGCTTTCAGTCAATTTCAACAGCTCTTTTTGCTTCATAAACTCAAAAGCAATAAAGATTACGTCTTAAACAAAGCCTATGATATTCATCTCTCGGAGCATTTACTATTTTCAGTGCTTTGCATTAAAAGTTATACATGTGTATGCATACATGTGTAATTTCAAGCATATATTACATATCCTTTTCTGCAACAAATTGAATGATAGAATGAGATAACTACACAGTTCTGGATCTCTCTCTTTAATTCTTTCCTATTTCTTCACACCATGCTTGATTGTTGATAAAAAAGGTGTTAGCCATTGCAGATATTGTTTGGAACCCCACATGAAAGAAAGCTTTTTTTTAGCCTCAGCAACCTTTCCTTCACCTCCAAAGGCAACAGAGAAGGGATCTATTACTTGGTATTTCTTATAACAACATCACTAGTCTGCTGACCAACTTCCTTCTTAGAAGGATGGGACTGGTGGGCTGATGAACCTGAGCAACTGCACCAACTGCTTCAATGATGTAATATAAAACTATAAACAGTTGTATCACCATTACTGACATTACCCATGGTGTTTTGATACCTTTTCTGTACAATGTATGCTGATATAAACTATATCAGAAAAACTATTTTGGTTTAGGGACTCTCCTCTCTGAATCTTTAGAAAAGTCACCAAATAGAAGGGGCAATACTGTAACAGCGGGAGTAATGTTGCAAAAGTCTAATAAATGTTGTCAGGCCTTGTCACTGAATGGAAAGTTTTGAATGACTAATACAGTTAACTTTATCTTGTGAGAGGATTGCTTGGTAAATCAGAACAAAATATGGGTAGATACTTCAGCTATCAGGATGGGCTGAACCAAAGACTTTCAGAAGCCCATCCTGACAGTAACCAAGCTTGAAGGTGTTTATCAACCTCAGTTCTCTGTAGAGTTCCTAGAGTCTGATATAATTAAAAGCATGGCCATGCCTGTGAAACTGCTGTATTGCATAATCAAGGAGTAGGATATTTGTATCTATTTAATATTAAAAAGAAAAATATCTGTTAAAGAGAAAAACAAAACAAAACAAAGAACAAACAAACAAACAAAGAAAAAAACAGTTCGCATCAGGCAGCCGTAAGATATGAGGATGTGCTATAGTTAGAACAAGAAGGAGGGGGCATTCCCAACACTCTGCTGTGTGGGCAAGCATTGGAAAAAAAGCTTTTATCCATTGCACCTTTCAGAGTAATCTATTTTATTAGATGCTATCAGTGTTCTTGGATGTGAGCAAGAGTATAACATTCTGCAGAATGAAAATATGTGATTAAAAATAAAGTGGGTATGAACCACCTCCTTCCCAGAGTAAAACCTGACAAAGGAAGCCAAAGGCAGTTTGCATATGAGCCTTCCAGGGACCTGAGCAACAGCTTGTGTGGATGAGCACAGTGACTGTATCCTACACGTACTTGCAAAAGGACATTTGTTAATTAAATAAGCCCCCATTGCACACAACTCTGTTTGATTATTATCAATGTGCTAATTTTGTCATTAGGAAAAATAAACAGCACGTCTTTGCCACCTGCCAGATTTTGCACATTCAGAGTGGCCCTTTCTAACTGCATTGGCTGCCTGGCAGGTGGGCTCCTGCTTGGCTCTTCCTCCTGCAGCTTGCTCTGCTCCAAAAGCAAATCAGGGTCACACAGCTGCAGCAAATTGAGTTACAGTTATCCAATAAAGCTCTAGTTAAAGGGTAACCATCTAGAAAGATGCTGGCGAGGTTGATGAATTTGGATGAACCTGTGTGTGTGTGGAAGAGCATGGAAGAGGTCCAGGTTTTGCAGTTTATTTATAACGAAAGAGTATGGACCCAATTCCTCAATTGGGATAAATCTGTCTGGCTTTATTACTTCAGCAGTGCTCTGGAGGAGACACCCCTCAGAGTTTTTGGCCCTCCCACAAAATGAAGTGTTGCATAGTAGATAAAACTAGAGCTGAGATCTCCAGAGGTCTGGGGCTCATTCCTGGATCTAGCACCAACCTCTTGTGTGGTCCCAGCCAGGGCAGTTCTTGTTTATTATTTGTGCTGAGACAGTGCATACGGAGACTCCAAGCCCATTTGGCTAGGCACCATACAAGCATCTGATGAAACAATTCCCCTGCCCAAATGTGTAGAGGGGAAAATGAAATAGCAGTGATCTCTGTGCCATTTTTTTTTTTTTTAAGGCTCTGTGAATTGGACTTTGTGTGGTGCACACAGGCTGGCCGTGCTATTTTTGGTGTGGAACATCCTGTCCTACACCTGATCTGCATTATTTTCAGGCACTAAACACTTGGTTTTTGCAGCAGCTGCATCTCTTCCCATTGAGTGTACTACTTGGAGTCACATGAAGGGCTCAAGTAGCGTATTCCAAGTAGGCACCTGAAGTAATATGCTTCTCCCCCTGGTGAATCCAAATAATTAACATTAATTAGAGCTACGCACATGCATTAAGAGCAGACTCCAGCACTCTGGGGAAATTTTATTTTCAATTAAATGACAAAAATACTTTGTGGCTGATAGCTCTGAAAACAAAGGACACTTCTGTGCCTAGATACATTACTTTGTTTTAACCAAGTCTGCTTAGAAATTAAAGACAAGAACATCATATCCAGAGAGGGTTGCCTAATGAGCCAGGCCTTTCAACAGCATTAACTAGCTGTGGTACAGCTTACAGACAGGCTGTATTTTTAGACATCTGGTAGTGTTTCTGCATAGCACTGTCCTGCACAATGAAGATATCCTATCTCACCCACTGAAGAGTTTGGGAATCCCTCAATACCTGTCAGTACCATGAAGGTATGGCCAAGGACATTGGTGGTTTCAGCTGACTGGCAGACAAAATACAGGGAGCTGGACTCTTCCAGGTGCAGAAAATAAATGGTATTAGAGGTGTATTCCCAAATGCTCTTCACCAGTAGGACAGTATAAACTTACTATATGACTTGAAAACCTTAAACCTACATTATTATTATTATTATTATTTTCAGTTACAAAGTCCTTCATTTAGAAGTTAGGAAATGCCAGAAAAGGGCAGCCTTGTAACTTTAACTCTGCTGTTTGGTGCTTTTGCATTTTGATAGGCTCTTCTTGTACATAGTCACGATCTCTTATTTCTCAGCACCCACCTGATTGGCAAGCAGGATGGATGAGGCTCAGAGGATGTGCAGATGTTTGGTATTTCTTATTAGCTTTGTCATTCAGTATGCGGCCCCATTCATTATTTACTATGGCTTCACTGAAGCTCTTAAGGCAAAATATTCCTTTCCCTTATGGACTCTTTCATGATGCTCTTGCTGTGCAAATTTCCTCCCAGACAGTCTGGTCTTCCTAAGACTCTGGTGAGGTACTTAGTTTCTGTCTTCATAATGTATTTTGAATGTCATTTATCTTCTTCATAAGGTGCTTTGAGATTGCATTGCTCAACTGCGTGACTTGGCTGGAACCCATTTCAGCAGAGCCATGGTCATCCCACAGCCTGTTCCCAGGGCCAATTAACAGCGTTATATTGTTTGGCAGAGTGTCAGAAGCAGTTGCCTAGTAAAACTATGAAAAGCCTGCTGGTCGGAACTAAAATGGACCTTTTCCCAGGGACACAGGTCGGCCTTTGGGAATGGGGAGAGCTTTACAGCAAATTAAACAGGAAGAATGTAATCTGTTGACAGCTTCATTTTACATTAAGACAATGGCAGGAGAGGGGTTTTACAGATGCCTGGGTTAGTTTCTGTGGTGGTGCCCTTGTTTTGTTTATCTCTCTCTGCTCTTGCAGAAATTTGCAGCACTGAATCATGGTACAAATTGATACTCAGCAGAAAGAGGCACTAGCTAATGCCAGGATGGATTTTAAGCAAGACTGGCTAACTCAGAAGGGGAGTGCCTCACATGGAGCATCTCTGCCCTGACAAAGGGAAGAATTAGGTATTTTCTACTTTCAATTACTCCAGGCTGGAAGAAATGTGTAATGTCAGAGTGCCCACCCCAAGCGTGGCTGGCACGGTTGCAACTGCCACAGCCACTTTGCCAGGGAGGTGGGTTTCCTGCCTCCCTGGGCAGCAGTGGCTCTGTGCTGTCTGCTCTCATGGAGCCATCCCACGTACCTTCAGCAAACTCTGCAGAAGCTGGCGTGCCACCGTGCGAGCCGGCAGCCAGCCACCATCACAGATGGGCACGTATGGTGCTGGGCCAGGGGGTGCACGTGCACATCGAATTGCTGCCCTCGTGCTGTGGTGCAAAGCCTGACAAGCGCTGCTGTCGGTAATGAAAGCTGTCACTAATAAAGACTTTCTTTTGTTATTTGCAGTTCACGGTGTTGGTAAGGTTATTTTCAAGTCAAGCAGTTTTTCAACAATGTATGTTTATGCAGATCATTTAAAACAGTAGTTTGTCACATGCTTTATATTCATGGAAACTTCAGAGAGCACTTTCTAAAGCCCATGCAATCTGGATTTAATTTGCATTTTAATTAATATTTCAAATGAATTCCCTGGCCTCGTTTATTTATTTATTTGAGCCTTCAAGTGCAAAGACCTTATCGAAGTCCAGAAATTAGGAGGACTGGGATTTCTTTGAACATGGCTTTTATTTGGCCATACTGTCCAATATACCTTCAGTTACTTTTTAATATTGGCCTGAATTAGATGCTCTGTGGCTTGGAGTTAAGCTTGTCATTTACTTTAGAAGAGAGGCTGCACAAACTTACTTTGCAAGAAGGGGATAGAAATATTTGAATTCCCTGTTAAGAGGAATACAGTTTAAAATAGAATTAGATACACAAAATTAAAAAAGAAAGAAAAGAAAAAATCAATCTTTTAAAAATAGATCTTATGGAAATGGTGAAGGCTACATTTCAGGAAAGCATTTAAATATATGCTCAGCATTTTATTGGGTAAAGTGCTTAGGCACATAATTCAGATTAGACATCTGCTTAAGTTCAGAAGATAACAAAAAATAAAAAGCTAAAAATGAAATGAAATTCTGTTCAACCAATCAAAATTTTAAATATGTTTGAAATTTCTTGCAGGAATACTTTTTTTTTTTTTTTCATCTCTTGTAAATTGAAATATTGCTATTGTTTTCAACATCTAATAATAAATATTCAGGGTCAAATCTGAGTTCATTATATGGGAAACATCAAAACTACGTTTGCTGGCTATATACAGCTGGTGAAACTGAATAAAAAGATGCACAGCAAAGGTCTGTCCCCACATGTATTCTATGGAGAAATAGTAGCACCAAATTATAACATTGCTTAGTGCCTGGAGATTTCAAGGCAAATAAGCAGGAAATTAGCAATTAGGGAGATCAACAATATTATCCTTATATTAGAGTCAGGAAACTGGGGAAGGAGATGAAGCATTGAGTGTTTAAAAATCAGTAGCCATCTAGCTGCAAAGCAGGGAAGAAGATGTCCATCAGTTCAGCATCCCTGAGCACAGTCGTGGCAGAAAGCCTGTCTGTCGCCTTGATCACTGAGCTCACATAAAAGCAGTGTGGAAAAGGCTACTGAAAGTAATAAAATATGAAACCCTGCTAAGATCTGGCCAGGGAGAGCTGCAGGGTGATGAGGAAAGAGCTGAAACCCTGCTGGTGTCAGGGTAGGCAGCCCTGGGGTGCAGGGGGGTGGCTTGTCGTACAGATGGATGTGTCCAGCATTTGTGGCTGCTGTCAAACACACTGAGTGCCCTGAAACCTTTCCCTGTGGTATTTGGGATGAGGACTTTAGTGAATGTATTTCACATTGTTATGCTCTTTGACATCCTTTGTTTTCCAAACTTGCATTTATTTATAAGGGACATTATTTGAACTTTTGTCCATTTTCAAATGAGTTCATAATCCTGTGCTCTAATTTTTTAATTTCTAAACATTTCTAAACATCTTTACATTTCTAAACATTGCAAAAATCTAGCTGTTAGAATAATTCACCATAAATTAGATGATACCAAATATATTCAAGAACCATTGACTTTATGTTTGCACAGCCAATAAAACTCACCTCAGTTAAACCATTTTCCCCTGACCAAAACAAACCAACCAAACAAGTGTACCACCCCACCAAATGTTGATTTCATGTAATCCAAATTCTTTTCTAGAAGTTCTTTATTTTTTATCTATTTTTCAATAGGTGATGAACACTGCTTGCCATTCAGTATTCAGTTTTCTTTGCTAAAATCTGCTAAGAACATCTGCAGGTAGCTGACTCTGGCAAGCACGTCCTATAAATGCTCTCTAAGTGTGAATGCTCTCAGGGCCAGTGAGGAAAACCAGAAGTCTGAGTCCTCCAGAATCAAAGTTACCAAACAGCACAAAAATCAAACTTCTGTAATTGTAAGAGACACTGATTTGTGAGGTAACCTAGCATGAGATTATGGCATCAGGAGATTTTCTTCTGAAATCAATTCAGTATTGCTGTATGTATGCATGGTTTCTTCTCCCTTCCCTTCCCTTCCCTTCCCTTCCCTTCCCTTCCCTTCCCTTCCCTTCCCTTCCCTTCCCTTCCCTTCCCTTCCCTTCCCTTCCCTTCCCTTCCCTTCCCTTCCCTTCCCTTCCCTTCCCTTCCCTTCCCTTCCCTTCCCTTCCCTTCCCTTCCCTTCCCTTCCCTTCCCTTCCCTTCCCTTCCCTTCCCTTCCCTTCCCTTCCCTTCCCTTCCCTTCCCTTCCCTTCCCTTCCCTTCCCTTCCCTCAGCAGTGTAACTAATTCCAGCTGATACCCACTGGAATCTTAAGGCAATCCACATTGACAAAAAGTGGAATTAGGCAAAATGAAAAAAACTGCTGCTATGAACAGCAGGCTAAATTATTTCTGTAGCTGCCAACACCAAACCACAGGACAGGGTAACGTCAGGGTGGCAATCAGCTCGTGGTGGTTCTCAGAGACATAACGGGCACAAAGTGGTTCTCTTCAATCCCATACCAAATAGTGAGATTTATAAGGCAATGTATTAACATTCAGTGTCTAGATGGGGGAGGATTAACTTTTCCAACAACTTCCCCTTTGATCCCGAAGCTTTCAGATTCTTTCTTTTTTTCACTTCTGCATCTGCAAAGTGCAGATTTGACAGAACAGTCATTGTCTTTCTTGCTACTTTATAGTCAACCCTTTAGCATGTTTTGCGTTACTAGTAGCTCCTAGCATCTTCATCTTCCAGTCTTGTGTATTTTCCAAACCAGAGTATCCTGCAGCTCTGCTCTGTGATTTCTTATTCCAGAGCCTCTAGGAATAAGTCTTGATTCCATGCTATTATGAGCACAGACTTTTCCTCATTGTTTTCTGTTTGATAGTATTCTCTGTAGATAGAGAAGTGCTAAGATTATTTTAGTTTCCATCTATTTTTGCCCGTGTGATCATAAGTGAGCAAGTTCAAGTCACTGGATGAAACTAGCCAAAGGCTAAATATTTCTGCAGGGACAGACTGACAGATATGCAGACTCTATGACAGGTTAATTCTTTTTTTCTTTGGAGGGAAGGTGAAAAATCATGCACCTTTAGGACTCCAGCTGTATAAATTTAAAGACACTTCCAAATTAGGCCACATGTGAAAACCATAAGCATTTTAAAGAATATAATGGATTTTTTTTTTGTGTGATTTGGTTACACGAAACAGAATGGAACAGGCACTATGTCAGTCTGTTTTCTGAAAATAATCAGAATATTATCTGATGCTGAAATTGCACTAATAGATTCTTGGCAAGCAGTTATATTTTTCCATAGAGATTATTTTCATGTTTCTCCAACATGTCACTCATTTTTCATATTCATTTATACTTAGATGTAAACAAAGTGCCATAAATTAATTCCATGTACCATTAATTTTTCTTGTAAAATATGGATGAATTAATACATCATCTTTGTGCATTTTAATTAAGAGCCTTCCGTTAGTTTTAAGACCCATGGCACTTCTCAAATGCTGCACTATTTCCATTCAGCAGTGAAGAAAGTGCAGCCAACTGTAGGCCTGAGGCTGTTAAACCAGGAGCCTAACAGACCCTGCTCATTCATGTAACCCCAGTGAGAGTTCAGAGGACCTTTTGGAGGCTCACAGATGAAGCTGATGAGGATAGATAAAGTTCAGGCAAAACCAGCATGGGATAGAAGAGTGAGATTTTATTGTATAAAATCTGTAGTTTTCTAAATGATCCCTTATGAATGTTGTACAAATCCCAGAAGAGCTTTGTATAGAAGGAGCTAGGGAAGACATGCAGCAGCGAGGATGTTCGTGTTGGCAGAAGAGTGACGCAGACAGCGCAAGGTGTGATTTCTATTTTAAAGGACAGTGAAGCTCAGTATTTAGAGAAAGAAGGTAAGGAGGTAATAGAATCACAGAATCATAGAATATGCCTAGTTGGAGGGGACCCATAAAGATCATCGAGTCCAATTCCTGGCACCACACAGGTCTACCCAAAAGTTTAGACCATGTGACTAAGTGCACAGTCCAAAGGCTTCTTAAACTCTGACAGGCGTGGTGCAATGACTACTTCCCTGGGTAGCCTGTTCCAGTGTTATACAGCCTGCATTTCAGAGGCTAAAACAATGAAATTCAAGTAGTAGTCTTCCCCTAACAAAGGAAGAAGAGAAAATACTTTTAAAGCTAGAGTTGGACAACCAAACAAGAGAAAGACAGGAATATGGTTGACTAAGTTACATTTCTGACCGTGAGTTTAAAAGTGACACAGTGTCACTAGGTATGGCATAATTATTTAGTCCTGGCTTTTCAAGATACTTGGTGTAGTTTTTTGGCTGACTGTTGCATTGAAATTTATGGATGATGTCTTTATTTTTTTTCATCTCTAAACTAGGGAAAAATGTTCATTTCATGTTCCCCTTTTCTCACTTTTACTAATATGCTCTGTAGTGCCTTGCTATTTATGGGTGCAGTGTCATACAACTGAATTTTCACAACTGCAGAAATATCTGTAAAACAGTAAAACTGTGAAAATTAGAAGGTGTATTTAAAAATGTCAGAATGTTCACCCAGGCTGAGACAATTTCCATCTCATAAGGAATAATAATCATAATCAACTTGGTAACATTGAGACAAGTAACATTAGTCGTTATGAAAGAAAATGGAGAAAAGTTTTTTTTTTTTTTTTTTTCTTTTTTCAGCTAACAGACTGTAAAAGACAAGATGAACGTAGAAGAAAATTGTCCAGCTTTTCTTTCTCCTGCTTTGGCCCTATTCAACTGATGGATGCTTACTGGCACAAACAGATATGATGAGGCACCCTGTGCAAATGTTGCCCATAAGAATCATTAAAGGAAATTAAAATAATAAAATAACTAATTAATGCAATTTACAAAGTGCTTAAGCAGTGTGCCTATGCAAATCAAACATCTTCTCAGCCAATGGCTTCTGCAATTGCAAACTTTTCTCCCAGTCTTTCATCGATTAATTCTTAGCTGTAATAGGTCCCCTTGGGTACATGGGATTTCTAGCACAGAGGGATTCAAATGTTCTTCCATTTTGTGCTGCACCAGTTTTGAAGAATTACTGTGCTGGTTTTGATTCCTTTTAAATGCTCAAATTCTCCCCACGATGACTCTCCATATAACATGGATGATACAATGCTTCTGAAATGCTATATATATATAGTTTTTTTTTTTTTTTTTTTTTTTTTTTTTTTTTTTTTGTGAGCAAGTTGGCTTCCAAAATATCAAATGCCTAATCTCTTCCAAATTAAACTAAATGTGTTTTTCAGCAGATGCCACTAATAACTTTGACCATGTGCAGTGACATGTTTGTTGTGTGGTGGCATCTAAAAGACATATTTAAGGGCTTTTTTTTTTCCCACAAAAAGAAAAGAGTGGAAAAAGTGTCCAAGGCACTTTTCTATCAGGGCTAAAAACTGCACATCCCAAGAGGAGAGGGAAAGATTGAAGATATAATGAGCTGAGAGGTAATATCTCATGTTTTTTTACTGCTCTCTCTGTGTTGTGTCTTGGAGAAAGGTACCTAGACTACCATCCCAACAGTGATTTCATGTCATTTATTCAGTCTAGTATGTCACAGGTTCAGTCTAATACACGGGGTTATTTTTTTAGTAGTACTGTTTCTATCATTGTTATTTTTAATTTAAGATATGGCTATTTAGAAAAGAGGATCAGTTCCAGGTTTGTTTACCATGTGATGAAAGCACAGCAATATTTCTTCATAAAGCAGTCTGCTCAAAGGTTTTTTACTTTAATTTCACTGGTTTTGCCTCTGAAATTCAGGCTCCTAATTATTATCCTTAAAGGGAATGCTTCCAGGAAGGATTCACTTTGGAGACGGCTTTCATTATTGGCAAGGCAACTAAACTTGACAGTTAAGGCTGTCAAGAGGAGAGTGGTGTCTTTTTACTGAGTAGGAGAGAATGACAGGGGGAGTCCACCGTGCAGAATGTTGGCTGAGAAAGGCCACGAGGGAGAGATGCTCATGTAGCAGAGAGGATTTGCAGTGGAAAGAGAGAGGAGATCAGCAAGGAGACGAAAAGCAGGAAATGGGGTTGAGGATGGGGATAGCAGCACAACAAGGGCAGTTGTGACACAGAGGAAGTCATTTTGAGTATGCAATAATACTCTATACTCTATGCAATAATACTCTAGCACATTTCTACAAAAGTCTTAATTTGTTTGCAGAAATTGTTTCTACTATTCTGGTCCAAAATTCCTTATTAGCATATCGAGGACAGGAACTGACAAAGAAAGAGTTAGGGTGGTGGAAGAAGGAATCACAGAATTTCTAGGTTGGAAGAGACCTCAAGATCATCGAGTCCAACCTCTGACCTAACACTAACAGTCCCCACTAAACCATATCCCTAAGCTCTACATCTAAACGTCTTTTAAAGACCTCCAGGGATGGTGACCACACCACTTCCCTGGGCAGCCTGTTCCAATGTCTAACAACCCTTTCGGTAAAGAAGTTCTTCCTAACATCCAACCTAAAACTCCCCTGGAGCAACTTAAGCCCATTCCCCCTCGTCCTGTCACCAGGCACATGGGAGAACAGACCAACCCCCACCTCGCTACAGCCTCCTTTAAGGTACCTGTAGAGAGCGATAAGATCGCCCCTGGGCCTCCTCTTCTCCAGGCTGAACAAGCCCAGCTCCCTCAGCCGCTCCTCGTAGGACTTGTTCTCCAGACCCCTCACCAGCTTTGTTGCCCTTCTCTAGACTCACTCGAGCACCTTGATGTCCTTCTTGTAGCGAGGGGCCCAAAACTGAACACAGTACTCGAGGTGCGGCCTCACCAGAGCCGAGTACAGTTGGACGATCACTTCCCTAGCCTTGCTGGCCACACTGTTTCTTATGCAAGCCAGGATGCCGTTGGCCTTCTTGGCTACCTGAGCACACTGCTGGCTATCAACCATCACTCCCAGGTCCTTCTCTGCCTGGCAGCTTTCCAACCACTTATATCCCAGCCTGTAGCTCTGCTTGGGGTTATTGCACCCCAGGTGCAGGACCTGGCACTTGGCCTTGTTGAACTTCATACAGTTGACCTCAGCCCATCGGTGCAGCCTATCCAGATCCTCCTGCAGAGCCTTCCTACCCTCAAGCAGATCGACACATGCACCTAACTTGGTGTCATCTGTGAACTTACTGAAGGTGCACTCAATGTCTTCATCCAGATCATCGAAGAAGATATTAAAGAGGACTGGCCCCAGCACCGAGCCCTGGGGGACACCACTAGTGACTGGCCTCCAACTGGATTTGACTCCATTTACCACGACTCTTTGGGCCCAGCTATCCAGCCAGATTCTAACCCAACGAAGCATGCGCCAGTCCGAGCCAGGAGCAGACAGTTTCTTGAGGAGAATGCTGTGGGAAACGGTGTCAAAAGCCTTGCTGAAGTCAAGGTAGGCCACATCCACAACCTTTCTCTGGAGGGGAGGCAAAGATGCAAAGATAGAACATGCCACAGATATAACAAGCATGAGAAAGAAAAGGATAATGAGGGAGTGAAAAGACAAAGATGGTGGAAAAAGAATAGCGAATCCCAAGAGGAAGATTGGCCATTGCCACTGAACTCTGACAGGTAATATTTCCAGGTAAAGGGTTTCAAGTAACAGCTGATCTTATACATTTATCTTTTTACAGATGAAGAGAGAAATGAATGATTTGGTGAAAAAACTAATGCATTTTGCTGTTCTTACCTATACTTCGTGGAAAGGCAAAAACCAAAATGATAGAAAAATCACATTACAGGAAATCATCAAAGTCTTAAGATGTTCTGCCAAATATTAAACTCTTAATGTTTATATATGAAGGTTTATGATTGAACTTCAGTAATCTGAGAGCAGGATTTGTGTGTGATGTATATTAGCTCTCATCACTGAAATACCTGAGCAGAAAAGGCTGCAACTCTTCCCTTTCACAGTGGGGCAACTGAGGCATGGAGAGACAATATCTCAGGTCTTTCAGATCTTCAATTCCCCTGAAACCAGCAGGCTTTAAATTCTGTAACACCTCAAAGCACCTGGTGTTAAATGATTCATTGAAGATCACACAGCAGAAACTCATGAGGAAATAAAGACTTGAAGCTGGAAATCTCAAGTCATAGGTTACTACCTTAAACCCCAGAGCATTCAACTCTTCTACTCAGGCTGAACTGAAGTTTAAAGTATTATGCCTGCTCTCATTTTAGATTTTTCAACAAACATTATTTTTTTGACTGTAATTACAGGGGAGGAACCTCACTCTGTAGCATCAATGGAATTCAATATCCTCTGATAGGATTGCTCATCTGTAACTGATGTCAAAATGAGGGTCTCAGACATATTTTGCTTTGGCTTAATTAAAATGTACCTTCCGTTAATGTCAAAGAAATTGTTTAATACACAAACCAATGAGTATATTCATTCATCTTACCGAAAAATTGATCAAGCATTACGTTTTTCTCTGTGGAACCAGAAGTCAGCATTGATGATTAAATCTGTAGTAATTTTTCAGAACTATGCCATATTTTGAGAAGTTTTACTGAGAACTTAATATTTTCTTATAATAAAAGATATAGATGACAATTACCAGCACTTTCTATTAAACCAAAGGATGAAAGAACAGAGAAACTGTTTGGAAGAAAAGTAGATATTCAGCAGGCAGTTAAAGCATGTAGGTATTTGTCCATTTTCATATACATTATAAGATACCCAGGCCCCAGAAACGCATTCAAAATTCAGAAATATCGGAACTGTCAGACAAGGTTCAGTAGTTTCAGTAAGACGGAAATTAAAAAGTTGTATAGAAAGAACCACACTATAATTAACTCTTCTGAATATGTGAGCAGGGAGGACAATATTAGCAGAGTAATATATTGCAGAGGAGTTACAGCTGATAATATGTTGACATATAGTGGTTTGAATTGGTGGTACTGTATTACCAGTTTTCATTCTGACCAATTTTCAGGACTGACCTATTCATTTTTTATTTTTTTTTATAACAATAATACTGCATCTGGAAAGGCTTTTAAAAATTTCCTTTTAATCTTAAAATGAAGAGTTTCTTTTGGATGTTCACAATGGATGCAGGATGATAAGAGGCAACACCTTTGATGCAGACCCTGGAAAAATTTAGCAGTTTACATAAGCATTAGCTCATGGTTCTTGGCATATAGCTCCTGAAGGACAAGCTTTGTGCCAATGAGCTTAAATATGACCATATATTTCCGTTTGAGAAATAGAATCCAATAATAAATATGCCAGAGGGTAGTGGCCTCTTTCATACGTCTTAGCTGGATTAGAAACTTTTTGAATTTCTATAAGTCTTGCAGTCCTTTAGCTTCTTACATTCCCTAGTAGAATATCCCCAATAACCTTCTGAGATGTTATTTCTCCTCCTCTCTAGGTATTGCCTTGAAAGTATGACTAAGCAAGAAAACTAGAATTAGCATTAGATTTAAAATTAGAATAGTTAATTGAAAAGGACCTATGGAGATCAAATCCAACTGTGTGACCATTTCAGGGCTAACTAAAAATTAAAGCATATTATTAAGGGCATTATCTAAATGCCTTTTTAAAACTGACATCAACCATTTCTCTAAGAAGCCTGTTCCAATGTTTGACTACCCTCACGGTAAACAATTTTTTCCTAGTATCAAGTCTGAACCTCCTCTAGTGCAGCTTTGTGCCATTCCCACACATCCTATCTTTGGTTACACCGGAGAATAGATTGGTACCTCCTTCTTCACTTCCCCTCCTCAAGAAATCAGATAGGAAAAAGCATTTTTCCTTTCTGGGTATTTAGAAAAATCAAATCACTACTTAGGACTTCTATAGCAGTTGCAGATAGCTTGCTAGTTCTCACCAGCAAAGTCTTCAGCAACTTTGGAGGTACATTTCATTTCATATGACAGTGCAAAATGATGAAAACATCTCTGGCAGTTGCCCCCAGACTGGGTCTGCTGTCTCAAGGGAGCAGGAACAGGTGGGCATGCAACATTGCTCTGGGGAAGGAGATGGAGTCTCAGCTACTGGAAAGTAAGCAGTGTGCAACTGAGGGGAGCACAAAGGCCATTTCCTCAATGGATCATGGGATCTCATCTCTGGAACAGGAGAAAACTGATTTCCCACATGTCCTTCTGTCCCCAGCTACACAGAGTTTTAGGAGCCTTAAAGCACAATAAATACAGATGATATAAGTCTGTATGGGCTTGCTGCCATCCTGGTTCATATTTGTTTAAAAAATCCTGCTTCATTGGCCTTTGTCAGCAAGGTTTAACATCCAGGTGCCAGCACCATCTCGTGGTTCAGAGTCATGAGGGAGTGCTGCCTCCTCACAGCCCCTCCAAGGTGGGCTGGAGTCCCCACCAGCATGGCAGATGTCCCCTGGGGTTCTGGGAAACAGGCAGGTGCCAGGGTGGGTTTCAGCAGGGAGAGAGCCTCCTTGCTGGTTGCTCTCTCTTTCTTCTTTTCTACTCCCTTAGCCTTGTATGGAGGGTTGAGCTGAAGATGAATCAGGGCTCTGCACTAGAAATATGTGAGGTGCCAGCACCAGAAAGAGATCAAAGGAAGCTAAGCCTTCAGGGGATCTTAAACTAACCACTTAAAGAAAGGAGTTGCTAAGCCCACAGCCTTCTCTAGCTTCCTCTATAACACCAAGCAAAATAAATACTAATAATTGCAACAGTAAGCCCTCCATGCTGAGAGCATTTCCTGGTTTACAGTCTTCCCAAGCAGAAATGCCCTCAAAGCCTCTTGGTTGAGATTTATATAATCTCGGATTCTCATGTAAATTTGCACTTGGTGACCTGGCAGCAATCAAGGAAAAGAGACGCTAACTGGGAAAAGATCCTGCTTCGCTTTGTTTAAATGTTCGGCTTGTGCTGTGAAATTGCATTTGTAAGAGAGGAATAAACTCTGAAGAAGAAATGGATTTCACATATTTAGTGGATGCCTCTAGGCAATTTCTTTTCTTAATGGGGATCTGAGCACTGCTTTAATTTTTCACATTTTATAAGGCTTTTCCTTGAAATTACTTTTCATGTGGTTCATCTGTTAATGGATCCTCCACACTCAGGCAAAAGAAAGATAAAAAAATCTTAAGAGTGGGAAAAAGTAGAATCATACTAGGAAAAAGTCACATAATATATTGGAGATTACAGGCAATAAAACTGTCTTCCATATTTTTCTTTGATAAATGTTGGTCCCATCTCTTCTAGATTTTGAAGACATTAAAGTATTGAGCCAAACATTTACCTTATGTTTTTTTAAATTTGTGTGTGTGTTTCTTTTCTTTTCTTTTCTTTTCTTTTCTTTTCTTTTCTTTTCTTTTCTTTTCTTTTCTTTTCTTTTCTTTTCTTTTCTTTTCTTTTCTTTTCTTTTCTTTTCTTTTCTTTTCTTTTCTTTTCTTTTCTTTTCTTTTTGGTGTAAAGAGTCATGGGAACTATTTAGTCACAATATTTAAACATCCCTGGGAACTACAGCAGTTCTGTTATGATATAATGTTGTGCTCCCAGACAGGAACAGTGACCTTACTTGACAAAAAAGCAATGTGAGCAGACAGTCCTTTGCTTAGAAGAAGAAACAAGTAGCTGAACCAGTCTTTCAGAGTGTTTTAAGGTGTCCACTTTCTAACAACAGAGTAATTATGATGGAGAGCAAAGGCAGAGCATGATATTATTATTATTAATTTTTTAAAGATTGTGCAAAATGGCTGAATTCAACATAACTCCCAGAAAAAACAGTCCCTAGTTATTACTGAAGTCATTAAATATTTTCTGGATTTGCCAATGACATTTTATACCACTGTGACATTTTATACCATTGATCTTAGAAAGCTTGTTTCTTCTAATGCAGTTGAGACATGATTTTACAAAGAATGAGAATGTATATAGCTCAGTTATAATAATGAGGGATTTTTCTGAGATGCCTAATATGAGAAAGATACCTTTTATTTTTCTTAGATCCTAATTTTCCCTTAAAAAAAAGTGTGCAAGAGTTCCATTATTGATCTGGAAACCAAAAGAGTTAGTTTCTAGTCACTATAATTGACAAAAGCTTTTACAGCTCATTAACTGCAAGATTATGTGGCACAATTCATTAAAATTCTGTTTCACTGAATGCATTTGTAAACACCTTCTGAGAAGTTTATCACTTTTTGCATAATGCTGAGCTTTCGTTCAGCAGATACATTTCTCTGCTGCTCTTTACTGATATAAGGGTCCTGAAATAAGTTATGGTAGGAAAGTGTTATCTTCTCACAGCAAAGAAAAAAAAAAAAAAGGAATTGGGTTGACTCTGAAGCATAACAGATATTAATTGGGTGTTGCTATACTATTTTCTTTAGACCACTACAGTTATTAAACCTCTCTTTCCATTAATTTGGTGAATTTGGTGCACTTTTTTTGCAAGAAGAGTTTGTCTCTTAGTACAAGCCTGAAACAAAATTTACAGGAAAAGCCATATTCATTTTTCCCTATCCCTGCAGCAGAGGAAGAGATCACTGCAGTCCAGCTAGCAGCACCACAAATAATCTTTCCTCCCCTCTTGCCAACTAAATTTCAACCCTCTTTCACCTAGAAACATTTATCCAGGAGAATATCTATCCTGTCCCTTGCAACTCTATGAGCAAATAAGTCTTGTGCTCACCATCACCATACAAGTTGGGCAAGTGCTTACAAAATGGATGAGAGATATAATACACTGTGAGAGTACAGTATGTTGAAGAGTAGACAGGTCCCCCACTCTCATTCTCGTTTTAGCTTCAGGGGACTGCAATCATTGCTGCTGCATACATACCACATTTAATCATAATTACACCTTAAATCTTTCAGGTATGAGCAGAGCAGATGCTTATATGCCTGCTATGTTTTGTGAAACTGAATGGATATGGCCTGTCAAAGCATGGAGTAGAAGAACTTCCAGCAGAAAGAGAAGAAAAGGAGTATTTTAGGCATTTTATAACATCAACAAAACAAATACTACAGGTGGGCTTCATCTGACCAAGAGTGCATGCCTGTAAATTTTACTCTTTCTTTTGTATCTGCAAAAAATCAGCAGTGTCAAGTGGGAATTCGTTAAAATTCCCAAATCACCACAATCAACAGTGTCAAATTTATCAAAAATCTATGGATAAATGTACCCTAGGCTCCATTAATTATATTGATGGAATCTTCTTTGACTACAAAGTTAATTCAGTGTGATTATTTCACAAATCATCATTTACTTTTTTGATGGATAAGGTCGTCAGCCCCTCAAGTTTGATCACTCTAGTGGGCCTCCTGTCCCTTGTCTCTGTACCTGCCTGGATGCTTCTAACATCACTGTCATTCTTTCTTACCTTCTGCTTTAATACAGCTCTGATGGTAAGATAAGATCTGCTTCTGTGGGAGACCTGATGCACCATGTTATTGCTCTGTTCTTACAACAGAAGAACCTCACTGAGTTATGGACATAAAATGGACTAAACAATAAGGGAAAGGTCTAATGTGGTGAATGTAAGACAATTGACTTGTGCCATTTAACCAGTTATGGATGTAACTGTGATAACACACGAGAAGCCAAGGCAGTACCTCTTATCTGTGTGTATTCCCACTGAGGGTGGCTGAGGCTTTATGAAGCTTTTACATTGGCAGTTTTATTATTGACAGCCGTAGTGCTGACAAGGCCAATTTAGCTAACTGATATCAAAATTATGCTTTTTCTCATACACCCGGAGGATTTCTTTGAGTCAATACATGGAAACATACTAGTTGCACTGTTTCCTCCACTCAGCATTGTACCAAGACAGATACTGAGATACAAATGTCTTTTTGGTGTGGATAGCATTACCACAAGTATGAATTGCTTGGTTTGTTTTGGTACATTTTATTTATTTTATTTTATTTTATTTTATTTTATTTTATTTTATTTTATTTTATTTTATTTTATTTTATTTTATTTTATTATTTATTATTTTATTTTATTTTATTTTTATTTTTATTTTTATTTTCATTTTTATTTTTATTTTTATTTTTATTTTTATTTTTATTTCAGAATAGATAGTGACACAGACCCTTACAAACAAATTGATTGTGCTTTCTTTTAATGGCACAAGAATCTTTTATTTTTCCTAAGAAAAGGTATATCCTTTTCTCTGTACTCTGGGCAAGGATCAGCCTTGCTTTTATAGATTCACTGTCTTTGAGGGAATTAAACATATATATTTATGTGTGTGTGTGCACATGCATGCACATGTGCATTTAAGTACATGTATGCAGGCTACAAAAATATGATTGTGAGTTCACATCTGTTACACACTTAAAGAACAATCCATAAGAAAACTGAATCTTTTTAAAAGAAGCTGTGGGTGTGCATATCTATTTAATGTGTTGACCAAATTTTCAAATAGACACCGCTAACTTGGCAGAATTAACAGGACTGTCAGAATGTGTGAGCACGCTGCCTTAAAAAAAATAAAATGCCTGAGAAGGATGGCAAATCAAAGCATATGAGTGACAAACTGAAGACAAGTTCATCTCCTGGTCCCTTTTTTTATCTTGGCTGCATGTTCTTCTCTTTCATGTTTGTTTGCCTCTCTCCACAGGTTGATGCAACTGTTATAATTAATTTGACTGAGCATTTATACTACCCAGAGATTAAAATACTCTTTCTTTCTGTAAACTCCTCTCCTTCTCATGTCTCATTTCTCTAAGGAAAAGGTAAATGATTTAGGAAAACAAGAATCACTCAAGGAATACAATGCTTCTAAACTGTAGGAATGAGCTGGACTCTGCCCTTAGGGTCTATCAATACAGCTTGGACTTTGAAAACAAACACTTCTATGACTCTTCCTGCCCTATTACTAATTGCAAGTGATCAAGCAGGAGGAAGGGGGTCTTCTCTGTTAGTTGTTGGAATTATAGGGCAATAAGAAGAGGGTGGACATGACAACATTTGAAGGTGATACAGGCTGGCATTGAAAACTAGGTCTGGAAAATGGTTTAGATACCTAATCCCTTTGACATCACTATTCAAGATCTGGATCTGAAGTTACTATTTACATCAGTAAAGTGAAGCTGAAGGAAAACACGCTTTGAAGTTTCTACATTGATCTTGTCTGATAACTATGTGAAGATAGGATCTGGTACAGTCAGAGTAACACTATTCCCTTGTCATTCAGTGTAATAGTAGACCTCTACAGTCAGACTGTAAGGAGCCATAATCAAGATTATGTGGGTACCGTCACCAGAAAATTTCCTAGAGGAATTCCGCTTCTCTTCTACACAGAAAAATAACAGTATTTAAAGTATCCCACAAGCTAACAGTTACAGCTATAAAAGTTACAAATCCAGGGTTGAAGCCCCAAGCCTGGACCATGCAGAGGAGTAGCTTGAATTAAGATCCTTTATAACCCAATACCATATCTGGTCTATCCTGCAATTCTGGTTGGGCTTTCTGTGTGGAGAACATTGGAAAGATTTTATTAGGTGCTGGGGCAGAAGAAATACTCTAAAGATAAAAACAATAATGTATCAGAAAAATATTTTCCGACATGAATATAAAGGCTTTGCTTCAGATATTGGAAGAGCCAGAATCTAGCTGATAAAGCAGAACAAGAGCATGAACTCTGAGCTTTGTCTCCTATGAACATGGAAACAGAGATTTAGAATTAACTTGAGAAAATATTTTTGGGTTTATTTCCTTTTTTCAAAGTTGACATGTTAAAGCATCTGAAGGATTCTAATACTGAAATGTCTCATTTCTATTGGTATTTTCTTTTGCTTAGAAAGAGCGCACTATTGAAACAGCTCAGGCAGGCATGATACCTTTTGGAAAAGGACTTAGGAGGCAGTAAAAAGCTGCACACTACAAAACACCAACATGACATTTCTAAGTTAAATTGTTTTATTTTAAGTGTAAATGTTTCAAGCTTCAAGGACTTCTTTGTTTTCATTTTGATGAAAGTGAAAACGACAGAAAAAGATCGATTTGTGGATAGCTTCACATATACAGATTCTTAAGACTTCCTTACCACCTTAGCACTGATAAAACGGAGGAAGCCAAGAGCTATCATTATGAAAGTAAAAATGCTGTTAATGAAATATTTATTTTCTCAGATTTCTTGTTTACTGAGAGCTGAAGAGTGAGTTGATAGAGCAGATTTAAATCTAGCTAGTTGGCCATTCACCTGAGATTTCATGGCTTCCACTTCAGTTATGTGTCAATGCTTGGTTGAACCTTAAAAAATATCATGCTTTGCAAAAACACATCTCAGAGGCAGCACCCTTGACGCCCGTAATTTTCAACTTGTCAAAGTAAATATGGTTTGTATTGTATTTATTTCCCAAAATCTGAGCAGACAATATTCATTCCTCTGCAAGGGAATATAAAGCAATTGGTCAATTGTTTCAGAGATGTGTCTTTTGAGGGTAAACTTTATTTGTAGAGTTCCTCTGCCGATACTCTTTTGTCCCTTCTGTGCCTAAATTGTAGGGACTGATTCTGCTCTCCAGCAGCACTGTTTTTACTCCTGTATGTTTTCACTGCTGTAAATGAGGTTCTGCTAACAACATCACCATATGTTAAATGAGCCCAGAGGATATTCCCACTTCATTGGTAAAAGCAGGTTTAAACTACATTGCCTTTCTTTGATTGAATTTTCTTGCTTTCAACAGCAAGCTTTGCTTTTGTAACTTGTCTTCATTTAATATTAAAACTGTCTGGGAATATATTTATTTTGATTACAGCACATTGGAAACTTCAGCAAAAAAGTAATTGGCTAGCTGAATGAGTGTGGAGCTTTGTGAACTTCTCTGCCACCTTCTTAAGTTTCCCTAAGTCAGCTTCCTGCACACTGGGATGCAAAGTAGTGGTGCCATTTTCCATCTCCTTTCTTTCTCTTCACATACCTGTTCATGGTCTTTAGCTGTAGGGCTTTGTAAAAGAAATGACAATAAGAATTTGGGTTCAGTCAGTACCACACTTGTCTATTCTTAACAGAGTGATTCTCTTCTGGGCAAATACTACATTCATGGCAATGAGTATGCCATTTCTTTTCACTTTGACAGTGCCAAGGGAGCAAGACACTCACTTTGCCAATTTAAATGAAAGCTGTGCATTTCCTATTATTATACTTAGGCAAGAGAATTAACTTGGATGGACACTTAGTCTCACCTATTCAGAGTTCTTCTGCTTTATCTAAAATAATTAAAGATTTACAGAGTCGAGATCTCCTGCTGAAGTCTTCCTTCCTCCCAGGAGAGAAAACCAGCTATTCCACTATAGTGTCTCTTTCCCTTAGTGAATATTAAATCATTAGAAATTGTTCCACTTGCTATAAAATACTTAAATAACTCTTAGATCAAAAAAAGATGAGAAAAAGAATCAATATCCCAGTGCTGAACACTTTTCTGCAAGATAGCAAGCTCAATTTCAAATTCTACTCTACTAGGAAACCTGTGGAAAAATTGGGAGCTGAGCCTGGGTGTCTGAGGTCCCAAAGTAGTAGCCACAACAAAATTTGGTCCACTATTTTCCAGTCACTTTGTAGATAAGCTTATACCAGTGTGGCTTCCTGCTAGCAATTAGTGAAGACACTTAATGTTGAAAGAAAAATGTATGGAGTTTTTTTTTAATCTTCTAGAGTAATTTGTCTGTCCCATAACTTCTTGGTGGGATAAATCACAAGAGGTACAAAGAAGTAAAATAGTGGAGAAGAAGGCATTTGGGTAGGAAAAGTGTTTTCTTATCATAGTGATTATACTTTGTTTCGTTTACAGAATGGAAAACAGGCATTGAGTGTATTATTTGTTTATTTTAGCTGATCAGCAGAGATCTTTATAAATCAAGTGTTTTTATAGTCAAGCTGACATTATCATGAGCAAGAACTGGTGGTGTCTGTTAGTTTAAGATTCTTGCTTCAAAGTCAACCGTGCATTTAACACTTATCAACAAAATTAATGAGCACACACTGGTCACCTCTGAGGGACCAAGTAGTACAGGTGGTAGTTCTTTTAGAGATGAAACTCATAAAAAAAAATATAAAATGACCTTCTAACTGAAGTAAGAGTAGGATATAAAACCTTGAAAAGTAAAATCGTTTCAGCTTTAAGGTTTAAAACTGTAAAATCTTTCATATTGATGTCTGGGCCCATACAAACGAGACTGCCTGGATGAAATATTATTCTCTGAATAAAAAGATTTCAAATCCAGGTTGAAGAATAAAAATTGGGCTTAGTCTGGCACCAAACC
Organism: Netta rufina; assembly: GCF_964035555.1. NCBI lineage: Eukaryota > Metazoa > Chordata > Aves > Anseriformes > Anatidae > Netta > Netta rufina. Next base: position 27,417,128 of record NC_140129.1, read on the forward strand.
AGTTGGGAGAATAAGTCTCTCCTTTCTTGAACAGACATATTCCCTCCAGCTCCATCATCTGGAAAAAAAGAGATGCAGCCTGAGTGTGTTCCCCAGGCATGATATAAAGAAGCTGTACTTTCACTGTTTTACAAGCAGAGGCAACACCCAGTGCCTGCTAGTGAACACATCTGCTCTGTTTTCCAAAGGCAAGGCAATGCTCTTTATCTAGTTGCCCAATTCAAGGTGTTCCAGTCAAATATTATGGAGATAAATATGGTGTTGTATACTCTTGATCTCAACAAATACCTTGATGTAGGACCTGGACTGATACTATTTCTACCACTGTACTCCTGCTCTGCTGGGAAGATAGGATACTGTCACCGAGTAGTTATTGTAAATAGCTATCCCTGGAAAAAAGTGTAATTTTTTTTTTTTTTTTTTTTTTTTTTTTTTTTGTGGTTGAGGTATATCATATATCAGATCTCATCTGTGTTTTGCCTTATAGACAAAGGTTAAAAAATGTTATCCTTTCCTTGTTTTCTCCAAGACTGCAGACACTTTCAGGAGAAGACATATGGCCAGTTGGCGACAACACTTACTCTTGTTCTTTGTCTTATGGCTGAGGGTACAGTGTGGGTCTTTTGCAGGGAGTTTACCATGGAAACAGAGATCCTTGTGAATCTTGAAATCATGGTGTAAGAACTTACTGCCCTAGCCCATGCTGGAGGTTACAGCAGAATCAGCAGAAGTGAATTTGTGCCTGCGCTTCAGCTGTTCAGTTTGCAGTCTAGTGTCTTAACACAAACTCTCACATTCATCAGTAGGTTAAACTGAGATGCCAGGTTGAAAACTGGAGCAGCTGAAATGCAAACACATAGTCCCTTCCTGAAAATCTCCTGTCTACTCTCAGCCCTGCCAAATATTTGAACAGTCTTTTCCAGTTCCCACAATTTCTCACTTGCTTCCTAATATAAAGGAAGTAGAATTGTATGCAGCACTTGACAACTGAACCCTTATTTTACAGAGATATATATATATTTTTTCCAAAGGCCTGAAAAAATTCCTTTCTCCCTTGGTAACTGAGTTTCATTCTATACAAATCTGTTCAAGGTGGGGCTTACCTACTAAGTGATTAAATAAAAGGAATATCTTTCTAAGCAATAGGCTTGGATTTCTATCTCCACAGCCATTATTTTAATGAGATGCAGTTTCAAGAGAACCAAAACTCTTTGCAGGACAGGAGTCCAATAAGTCAGATTGTAAAACTTCAGTAAACCACATTGGTGAGTGGTATTTCTGATGCCTGTTACCAATGAAGTACTGAAAGACAACAGCTGATTTCCAGGCTTGCCTTGACCCTGACCAGAATTTCAAGGTAAGCAAGACAGAAATGTTCCAACAAGGCTGTTAACTGAACCTGCAGAACACTACTGACCTGGAAAGAACCCAGGTGTGGTTTTCAGGTGTGGTTGTCAAGCCTAATTTCCCTTCTCCTGCTCAATATATAGTCCTCTCAACAATACTCTTGTGGAATACTGGTGAGGAAAAGGAGGAGAAAACTGCAAAGAATGAAAGTTATATTATTTCTTAAGGTATTCTCATGTGGTCATTTTCCACAGCTTTTTTTTTTTTTTTTATCATTACTGTAGGATAATCTGATGAAGAGACCAAGCTTTTCCCATCCATCCCTAGAGTACTCAAATTCCACTATAAATTTGTTATGTTATAAACCTTTAGCAAACTCTCTCTGAAGTATACAATGAAACATATAATGAGAATGAAATGGACAGTAGCCAGCAAGTACAAAAGCAATCTGTCACTGTAAGTCATTTCTATACAATCCTAAAATGTTACACACAAAAGGCGCACTATCAGTCAAAAGCAGAGGAGCTTGAATGTAAAGCAGCCCTAAGCTTCTTTGTAGCATAGGTCTTTAATTAGATCTAACAAATGAATATGAATTTGGAGGAGGAGAATTGGCAGGAGACCATTGCTGACGACACTCATCACAATGAGCAGTGGTGTTTTGGCTCTATAGCACAGATAAAAGCAAACGTGTATCCTTTGTTTCTATAACAGGAAGCAACACACATTATACAGTCTGAAAAAAAAATAATAATCAATGCATCTGGGACTAACAAAGGCTCAATTTCTAGAGGGTACTTGGTACAAGTGAAAAAGTTCTTGGGATCTTGGGAGACAATGACCCAACACTCAGCTCCAAGATTTTTTTTTTTTAAATTTATTTATTTATTTTTTTTAGAATTAGTAAATGCCATTTCAAAAACAGTACTGAAGAACACATACACAAAAATGCAGGAGATTCATGAAGACATAGGAGACTAGGAAGGGTTAATAGTAATTTGGTTCCTGTTTTACATTCATGCTGACCTTTTGTCCTGAAGATCTCATTCCCTGAAGGAAAGCTGACTTGAACTCAGTGACTGGCTTTTCCTACATTAATAAAATGATTAGATTGTGTTTCAAAATGTGTGAGATGATCACATTATGATAATTCTCTCAAGGGCCAAGGGAGATGGCAGTTTGAGCTCCTGGTACAACAGTCCCTAGGGAACAGGGGACCCCTGGGTAGCTGGAACTGGGATACAACTCGGAGTAGGGAAGCAGCATCACTGCTGCATATGCCATCAACAACAGCTTGAGTTTCTGCTCTCCCAGCATGCAAGACTTGCTGTAAAAAAGCGTCACAGAGGGAACATGAGTTGTGCAGGGAGAAGGCCCTGTAGCACTGCAAGGCAGACAAAAAAAGCACTTTGTAGCAGCCTGTCTTGGCACTTACCTCATCGCATAACAAACCATGAGCATCTGACCAGCACTGCTGCCTGCTTCTGCACCCTTTTGCACTGGGAGCCACCAACCCCTGCCTCACAGAATAGAGTTGCTGACAGCATCAGGAAACATGAGCTCATGGAAGGACAAGGGGGTTTGTGTGCTCTGAGCTGCAAGAGATTCTGGTGTGGCTGGTAGGTTATGCTTCCCTTCCCCACTTGCTCCAGTTTCACACAAAGGGAAAGAATTGATACTGCTTAGTGAGCCTGTTGCCGAAACAGCATCTGCATTGCTGCTGTGTGTACATAGTGATGACTGAGGAAGCTGTTCATGGAAAATAAAGCAAAATGAAACAAAACAGTATTGAAGTAACAGAGGTTTAGAAAAATCTACCTCACAGTGAATGAATATGAAGTACATTTTCATATATGTAGAAGAAAAGGAACCTGAACCACAGCCTCTATTAGAGAAGAAAAAGAAAACATTTGAGAGGGGAGAGAGGGAGGCAGAGAGGGAATTTTAAAACATTTGAGAGGGGAGAGAGGGAGGCAGAGAGGGAATTTTTGAGAACAGCTGGCTCTAATTTAACAAGAGATAGCAACTCAAAGCCAAGGCTTGATGAATTTGCTAGAAACTCGTAGTTTCTTGAACCAAGAAATGAGGCAACAATACCATTTATCTATTGAATTCTTCATTCCTGCAAGTTTTAGAATAAAAAAGCTTGTGTTCTTCCATAGAACTTTTAATCTGGTTGGGGAATTGTGATTTAAATGATGGCCCTTTGTCATCCAGAAGGTGCAGGCTTAATATAAAGTAATCACAACATGAATTTATACAACTTCCACTGTGCACTACAAATTTAAAAGATTGTGACGATCTTCTTTTGGACTTTGGAATATATTGGTCAGACTACTAAACTCTGATTTCTTCTTTAGTTCATCTGATTTGCTCCAGATCAGCAAGGTGTTTTAGCAACAAGATTCTTTATGACCAGAATTTCAAATATTGAAACAAATTCTTAATTGCAAGATTTTTGAAATGAAACACTTTCTTACCAGTTCTGAAGATTATGTATTTCAAAGTTGTAGGAAAAAACATTTCTTTAAATAAAGGAAATCCTCCTTCCCCCAATTAAAAAAAAAAAAAAAAAAAGTTTTGTCCTGTTTTTTTTTTTTTTTTTTTTTTTTTTTTTTTTGGGGTAGATGTAGTCTGATTTTATCTTTTCTGACTTCACAAATGGATTTGGAAGGTGCTATAGAAATGGAAGAACTTTACGGTTAGTTGTGGGTAGAAAATTTATTTATATTTTCCAGGTTTTCTTAGTTCACCTCATTCCAACCTCGCTGACTGAAGTTACATCTCTTACTCAGCTCTTCAAAACTTTTGGACCACTTTTTAGACATGGACCAAAAGACAGACTTGACTTTAATGATTTTTAGAACAAATCAGTGCTCTGGGAAGTATGATGAGTATGTGAAGATGAAAAACAACAACAACAACAACAAAAAAAACAGTAAAAATGAGTATTGCTTTTGTGCATCTTCAAAGTGATTCAGTCCCAGAAAGAGGAAGACTTGAGTTATTACTTTTTTCTTTTTACTTACACCAGCTCAGTTCTCCTGCTGATCATCTTACAGAGCTTGATGCTTACTGTGAGAAGTTAAAAGGAGAGGGGCAGGGGGCACCAAGCATTTTAAAAATCAGAAGTTATGGACCACTGCAGAAACTGGTTTGCAGCTCCAAGTGCAGGAGCCATGGGCTCAGTGAAAGTCAGCAGCACTCAGTAAGGAGCCAGCATGTGAAGGCCTGTGATTGACAATTTCTCTTTCATGAGAGGGATGTGATGGAAAGACAAAGAGAGAGAGCAAGAGCATGAGAGAGAGAAATGGAAGCAGAAGCAGAAGTCTGGAAAGCCCTGAAGGCAAAGCAGGTCAGTGAGGGCAGCTCTCTCTGGAGTTATCTGACTGGAGACAGGAATGAGTGTGTTATAGGAAAAGTCCCTTGAGGAAATATTTGTGGAGGGAGAATGCAAGAATGAAGTTTTTAGGTATTTTTCCTCCCTGTGTCTATGAATAGTTTTTAGAGAAGTGCTGACAAAGCTATAAGCTCTGAGGAAAAACTGAACTTTTTTTTTTTTTTTATATGATAACTGGAAGAAAAAATCCAAAGCTCTAAATATTCCATGATCTAAGATACATTTGGTCATGCATCTTTACTGTGTCCTCTGCGTTAATGGAACCTGTTTGTTGCCTCTGGATACCGCACCACAGAGTTCTGTGGGTCTTGGTTGAAGAAATTTGTTTGTATCCATGTAACCTTGAGTTTCTGAGTGTTTGGCTCTTCAAGCGTGCTTTGTGTGTCTTCACAAGCATCTTCCTTTTGTCATTTAAACAACAGTTGGTTAGAGAAGAGTGCTACGCTTCTGTGCTAATCTGTGACAGAAGTGAAGAAAACTATGATTAAAACCCATCTAAAATGTTTAATCTTTTCACCACATTTTAATGAAAAAAAAAAATCTATAGAAAAGCTTCTTCTCAAAATTGAAAAGCTGGATAGAAATTCATTTAAATAGCTGATAAAGACAGGGCTTGTAAAAGGACAACGATACAGAAAAAAATGCCTGGGTAGACAGAAACCTCTCACTTCTGTAAGTGGGTTCGTTTGAGCAGACATTGGTCAAATCATAAAAACGAGTTTCAGATCTCATTTTAGACACAGTCTTCTTCACGTATTCCTAAATACATTAAATATTAGCTCATTTCTGGCTGCAGTGTCATTGTCTTCTGCACCCTAATTCAGAGTCAAGATTGCAGAATTGCACCAAGGTTTCAGAGCATGCTAAAAAAGGTGGTGCCACCCCTCAAGATGAAAGCAGAGTGGAAAATGGGCAGGTGAGAGGCAGTATCAGATCTGTACTGCCCAGCAGCCGCACTAAAGCAGGGCAAATGATGCCGCTGACTCTTCCACACAGCAAAAGGCAAGGCAAGTTGGGATGTAGGTTTTGTCTATGTTAGGTGTGTTTCTGAAGGAGAAAAGGCTTGAAGATTATGAGGGAACTATGGTATTCCAAAGCCACTATGTCATTTTCAGGGAAAAAAAGAAAAAAGGAAAAAAAGAAAAAAAAAGAAAAAGCAAATGCATGTGATTTACAGTCCTGTCCTCCCCTTTCTCTTGCTGCCCAGCAATGGAGCTCAGTGAGGAAATAGGATCTTTCTGTATCATTTGCTACTTCAAAATGAAAAGGTAGCTCAGAGTGCCTCAAATATTGACGCTGCCTTGCAGCAGCAAGAAGCATTCCTATGTACACTTTCATATTCCTATGTACACTTTCATGGGAGGAAGAAAAGAGATATAAAAAAGCTCTAATATCTTATTACCTTTTCCAATCTGATTAATCCAGTTTAGTCTGAGGAATGCTAAGAAAGAAAATAACAATTCTTTGTACTCCATTCTCACTTTTCATTACAAGTGCCTAATGAACGTTAATGAATTAATATTCAGACACCTCTCTGAAGCAAAGTATTTTTGCACCTGACCTGCCCACGCTGAGAAAGGGAGAGCTAAAGCGACTAAATACTCTAGATCTTTTACATTATTCATTTATATACATTTATTATTCATTTTGCAAGCAGCTAAAAAGATTCAGCAATTAAGTCTTTGTCAGAAATCATGGAAACTGAAATCATAGAAAGTAAAAGAGAGCTGTCTCCAAGTCCTTTAAACACAACAAGAAATCTCATCTAACTGTGGATTATACTTTCTTCATTCCACTCTCAGAAAGTAAAAATTGAGGGATTTTTCTTTTAAATGTGACATTTTCTAATTAGTACTGTGTTCTACATAGTAGGGACAATTATAAACTAATGTGGGCTAGAAATATTAGTATTTTAAATATAAGCCTACACTGGAAAATTGCTAGATTTAGTGTAGCAAATCTGTGACATAAAATGTTAATTTGTTCTCATGCTTTTTGGGTACTGATAATATATATATATATACTTGCAGTGTTGGAACATGGAGTGACATCTGACTGAACGCATCTCCTCCCTCTTATATTTTGTTCATCCCTCAGTTAAGATAGGAATACATAAATACCACACATCTCTGGCTTGAATTAATAACAGAAATAGTACAGAGAGTTAAAGAATTTTAAACTAACAAAAATAATTAATAATTTCAAAAACCCACAGTAAACATATTCCATTAATTAACAGAATATGCCAAGAGTTCTTATATAACTACAAAGCTCCGGAGATATAATGTAATTTCATGCTAGCTCTTCTTGCACTGCTTATTGCTTTAAAGTAACTGTATCAGTGAAAGTATTTAAGAGAGCAATTGCTCTTGGGGATGTAAAAATCCTTAGATGTTTGCATCTAAATAAACTGGCAGCCCCATTAAAAGAAAGATAAAGGCACATTATCAAACAAGTGGTAATTAGAGTACTGATTCTTTCTGCATGAACAACCCCCCCAAAAAAAAGTATTAATCAGTGATTAGTATCACCTGAGATTCTGCTGAGCTGATATTAAATTTAAGTGCTCAAGTTCATGTTTTATAATATATATTTTGCCAATTAAACAGCTTAGACTAGTACAAAAATTTATAGACAAGTAATATAATGATTTTGCACCAGTGAAATGTAGTTTTATATATTTTAAACCTTTGTACTACATTTTACTACTTTTCTTATTAGAGAATTGGAATAAAACAGTTCTAGGCTCCAGAAAGATTATTAAGCTTCATTTTGCCCTTGTTTAGGTGCAGACACAGAAAACAAAGCAAGTTCATGAGGACTCAGTGAGGTACCGGAGCTTCACCATCTCCCTTCTCCACAATGACATAGGCTAGCTAACGGTGAGCAACACTCTGGCCGTGGGGGCTGTAAATGTATTTTGAAAGGCTAGAAGCTATTTGTAAAATCACAATCTTCTTGTTTGTTTTCTATTACTTGTTAAAATAGTTTGCTTTGGATTTTCTGGCTTTTCTTGGCAAAAACACTAGATGTAGAAGTGCTCCCTTTTGGAAAATGAAAATGATTTTATTTGCATGAGTCACACAGCTCTGGGTTCTCCAAACTCATAAAACAATTGCTGAAGATCGGGGGTGGCACGAGAAAATTATCTGAGCTGGCAGTGATGTCTCATGCTGACTGTCACATTTTCACGGGGCTGGTTATTGTTAACAGTAGATGAACTATGAACATTTCATCAGTTTGAGCATCCCAGTGTTTTGATCAGGGAAACCAATCACACTAAGCATCTGCAGTGATCTCTGCCGATTTCCACAAGGATCCTCATCCTTCCTTCATCCAGCCTGGACAGTTCGACCGGCTGCTCCCCTCACAGCTTTTGGGCATTCTCATTTTGGCTTTGCCTGGAGCCAGTGGGAAGAAGGAACATGAAAACAAACACCAGTCAGGCCAGAAACACCCAACTGGTTCACACTGGCATTGCTGCTAGCTGGTCAGCTCTGGATTAAGGACTGCAGAGAAAGCAACTATTTGGCTCCATGTCTGGGTTTATTTCATCTGTTTCCCCTTAGCTCTACCACTACCTACTACTAGTGACAATGGCCGCTGGCTGCCTTATCTCCAGGCACTGATCCAGGGATCATATTTGCCGTTTGAGGCACAGGCGGCCTGTAAAGCTTGAGGGCTGCAGCAACCTTAAGACCATGGTATAATCCAACAGATAATGTAAAATGGAAATCCACACCATGCCTGTGTGGATTATTTTGTTGTGCTGATGGGCCTGAAACAACCCTGCACAATAAATCTGCACTTAGTGCATTTAATTTTGTCTGACAATTCATGAAGTCTGCTCAGTCAAAGGAGCTATGAGGTGGCTCAGCTGATCTCCTAATCTCTCCCATTTAGGCTGCAGTTGCTGTTCATAGGCTGCACTGTAACAACACAATTGAACAGGCTGTCCTGGCTCCATGCTAGAAGGGAAATGAGACCAGCTAAATTGTGAAAAGGATAAAGTGGACCCTGACAGTGCAGATTTTGTGACTAAAAAATGAGTCTTTGCATACTGCTCCCAATTCATAGAGAAGACACTAACCTGTGAGTAAATTTCTTTTTTGAGAAACTGTCACTCACATTACTGAAAGGTAGCCCACCATGGCCAACATGGTGCGGAAAGGCTGTCACCTTGCACAGTGATCTCCTTGAAGGAAAAGCGCTGCTGGCTTCGCACACACACCTCTTCCTCCTGTTGGCACTTCTGAGCTCCTAAAGCCGACACAGGATGCTTCAAGAGGGCACTGGGCCATGCAGACAGATGGGCAGGAGGATCAGTATGCCAGAGAAATGGGATGTGTTTCAGGGTTTGAGTAACTGGGCCTGAATACTCACCTAGGGACATCAGTACAGCCCCTTGGGCTGGATGCCCACACATGAGATTAAAGGGATGCCCTATCACCTCACCACAGAATCATGGAGTGATATGAATTAGGCACTTAACGTTTATGTGGTGTTTATATGGTAAAAGCACTGTCCTGACATTACCTAATTAAACAGTACAACACCCTTCAGAGAGGAGTACTGCCTCCACTTCACTGATGGAGAAACAGATGGGAAAAACCATGTATTTTGGCCGCCAGTGGTAGAATCACGATTATGCCAGGATCTCCCTGCCCTCTGCTTATTTTTTTACACTCATCTATGTGGAAGGCAGCACATGCCAGTCTGTAGTTGACGAAGGGGAATTTTTTATTTCTAGGGACTTGTTTCTTTGCAAGATGATTTCCATTGCCTGTAAGAAACATTTATTGACCTCAGCTATTTTCCCTGATTCCTCTGACCACACCCTTGTCTGTGCTGTTCTGGTTTGCAGCAGATCACCACATAAGAGAGGCACTGACTTTCATCCATGCTTTGTGTACAGAAAAGGCTAAGATGTGTTCCTAAATATTTCCCCCTCTCTGCCACTGTGGTGCCAGCACAACTCAGTAGACTTTGATGTTGTTTGGTTACAGCACCTACAGATAAACACAGAAGCAGTTTTTAATGGAAAGATTTCCCTTTACCTGTGAATTTTAAAGCTTCAAGCATGGCCTACACATTGGGCCCTGTCTCATGGAGGTGGATGATTGAGCTGACAGATCCCTATCACACTTCAAAACTGGAGGCCACGGGGAGGGAGTCCCTGGTGCCGCAAACCACAAAGTTTCTCACTTGCCAATGCCATGTGAGCAGCTCTGACTGTACCATAGCTGAGGGATTGGAGCACACTGGGAAGGAGCTAGGAGGAGCTGGGTTCGGCTGGGGAGTGGAGGCATTCCTGTCGTCAGTGTGATGCTGCCCAGGGTTCCTACACCTGAGGAGTCTATTTTTCCAAGATGCCCAAAACTCCAGCTCAGAAGCCATACAAGCTTCTTCTACAACCCACTTAGAAGGTGGTAAGTGGTACCCCACCTTGGAAAAGTGTTATAACCCAGAAGTCCTTAAGAAGCAGTCATATGAGGGGAATTTGTGTCCTTCTGGTATTTCAGTCTGTCAGCACAAGGAGGCAGTTGTGGGAGAGAAAGCACTCAAACTTTTTAGAAACTACTCCTTCCACCCACAGACCCCTTCCTGTGGAGCAAATGAGTACAGAGTGGTCCTTAATGAGGGAGATAATGATCAATATTTAGTTAGGAGGTTTGATGAGTATTGTATTTGCTATATAAGTTTGTAAAGGCACTTCAGCCCCAGTATTTAACTTATCACTTTTAATACAGTAGGAATAAAAAAGCCTCCTCAGACTCTGTTCTTTTCTATAACAGGCAAACTATAATGTTCTTTGCTCTCAAGCTGCTTCATTTTCCAACACAGCACATGTAAACAAATTTAGTAATAAATTATTTATAAGTGTAATAGCAACAAATATTTCAGGGAACTAACTGAGAAGTTTATTCCAAGAATATGAATGACAAATAATTGCTTTATTTGCTTAAACTAGCTTGAATGTATATTTAAAATGCTTAGCATTCCACACCTTTTCAAGTCAATAACAAAAATCTCTGCACTGTCAATAAGGCTAAGACTTTATCCTTGGACAGATTAAATTAGCCATTACCTTAATTTTGTGTCTGAATGAATTAATAGTAATTGATCTTCCCTAATATATATATATATATATATATATTTGTCACTGATTTACATTACCTGTGATATACATCTTATGCTGACAAGAAATCATTCAGGATCTTCTTCCACAAGGTCTAGCAGAAGACTGCTGAATCCAGGGTTTGACCTGTATCTTCTCAGCATTATGTAATGCAAGTCCCTATGCTACAGAATTCCTTAAGGTTTAATTACCCACAGTGCAGCCAATTCAATAAAAATATAGCTTCTTTCCCATGAGAAACACGTTGTGCCTTTTCTCATCCACCACAGACACCTATAGAGGCATCCCCAAGTGTTGCTGCTGCAGAATGGGCCTATAATAAGGATTTCTATGCTAGCAGCAAAAGTCTACAGGCAATAAACTCCCAATTGCACTAAAGGTCAGCAGCCACAAATTAACAGACCTGATCAGACTCCCAGTCTGGGGACCGGATTTCATTCTACCTTTCAAACACACATTAAATATGACACTATCAAAACACTGTGGCCCATTCAAAACCTTTTTCTTCCTCACAACAGAACTTTCCTGTCAATGAAGTGCTGCTGCCGGTATGCAGTGACTGACCCACAGTTTCTGGTGAGTGACAGCAAAGTAAATTCCTGGCTTATGAGTTGATACCTAATCAGGCAGCTTAAAGGGTCTGTTTCATCTCACTGAATAATCATAATTTATTGGTTGTGAGTGAATTGACATCAACATCTTTCACAGAAAATGAAGGACTGAATAACATGGATGAGAAAAAAAAAAATAAAATTGTGCTTCTTCAGTACATGATTCTGGGAAGTACTTTTTCTTTTCAAGCCCACAGTTTTCTTAGTGTGTCCCTGAAACAGTTAATAGTGAAATGTATAGGAGCTGTCATTGCAAACTCCCTTTGTGGTACACTGAAAATAAGCAGGGCACGATGACTGTCTACCACAGGAGGCAAAGTCTGGTGGTTCAGCATGAATGATGACCACAAAAATATGTTGTCCATTTGAAGCATGGAGGTACTGTATGGATTAGAATAGGATTTGAAGAGAAGTGGTTTCAGCAGTGACTGAACAAGTGTTAGGTGTATATACAGGGGTGGTATTTTCTAAAAGCTACAGGATAGCAGATAAAAAACATCTTCCAAAATTTTAATGAGATAAAACATCACAAATAGTCAAATATAACAATTTTCAGGTGTTATCTGGTGAAATTAAAAGTTTCCAATCAGTTATATCTTTGCTTTCATCCTGGTGAAGCCCAGATAACAATCCAGCATAGCAGTTCTTCCACAAGTGATGTGGCAGTATATGATGCTGTCTGGATGCAGATCACACAGAATCACAGAATTTCTAGGTTGGAAGAGACCTCAAGATCATCAAGTCCAACCTCTGACCTAACACTAACAGTCCTCCACTAAACCATATCCCTAAGCTCTACATCTAAACGTCTTTTAAAGACCTCCAGGGATGGTGACTCCACCATTCCCTAGGCATCCCATTCAAATGCCTAACAACCCTTTCGGTAAAGAAGTTCTTCCTAACATCCAACCTAAAACTCCCCTGGTGCAACTTAAGCCCATTCCCCCTCGTCCTGTCACCAGGCACGTGGGAGAACAGACCAACCCCCACCTCGCTACAGCCTCCTTTAAGGTACCCGTAGAGAGTGATAAGGTTGCCCCCGAGCCTCCTTTTCTCCAGGCTGAACAAGCTCAGCTCCCTCAGCCGCTCCTTGTAGGACTTGTTCTCCAGACCCCTCAGCAGCTTCATCACCCTTCTCTGGACTCGCTCGAGCACCTTGATGTCCTTCTTGTAGCGAGGGGCCCAATCTTCCCTCTTTCTGTTTTATGTCCTCCACAGCTGAGACAAAAATGAACTAAAACAAAATAAAGCAACAGCACAATCTTTTTCTACAACAGCACAATCTTTTTCTATCACCTCTCTGCTTCTGAAGGCTTTAGTTTCATCCCAACACTGACTAGAGCAGTGTTTAACTGCTCTAGTAAAAGTGAACCTCCTGTACTAAAAATGGAGATTTGCTATTGTGTGTTATATGTGTGTGTTGCCTCAAGAACAAAAATAAGGGGATGGGCTAATAGCAAAGTAATTCAGATTATCCAGGCCAAAGCAAACCACAAACTAAACGGCATTTTTGCTATGCAAACATCTGATATCTCCAGATGATCGTAGAGGTCTTTTCCAACCTGAATGATTCTATGATTCTGTGATTTATATGTTTGTTTTTGCTGCTTGCTTCTGGGATTTGATGACTACACTCAACCTAAATCAAATAGTTATTATATGATTGTTTTGCAAATGATTCTCCACTGATAAAAATTATCAAAGACAACAGAATTAATTTGCAGTTTGATATTGCAGCTATATATCAAAAGAAGAGCTATGTATTGATAACTGTAGAGCTGCACCTACAATTTAGAACTGAAAAAAGCAGCAAGATTCCCAAGGTCATGGACAATCCAGTTTTTACATCTTTGGGCTTTCAAATTGCCTTCCTTTAAATAGCCGTAAGTAGACAGACATTAAGATTAGAGGGGAATATCATAATTCTCTCTCTCTCTCTCTTTTTTTTTTTTTTTTTTTTTTTTTTTTTTTTTTTAACCAGAGGTTCAACAGAGACTTTTGAACTTTAGAACCTGTAACATATTTGAATCACAGAACGTGCTTTAAAAAGATACTGGATTCTGATTTGGAGACTCGCAGGAGTGGAAAATGTCTCCCATCTGTAGTAACACTATAATTATTGAAACTTAAGCTAGCACACAGAAAAGAAAGTGCAAAATTCATAGATCATTTCTTTTTTATGACATCAGAAGTCAAAGGGACATTGAACATCTGAAATAATCTGCAGTGATTTCAGAAAAATAAGAACAGGGTGCATGCCTGTGCACTCTTGTACAGTTCCTAATTCTGACAGCTCATCACTGAGATGTTGCAAAGGCCTCAGGTTGTTAGCTTGCCCTATGAAGCAAAATGTAGTTATCTGTCATGAAATGACTTTGAAATTTGGGATAATAATATCTCTGATCCTTAACATAACATGGAATTTCTACAGATGTCCAGGGCTGATTTTTTACATCTTTGCATGTACAGCATTGCCCTAAAAAATTATTTCTAGCTCATCAGAAGGGAATTTGAACCTGTAGCTCACTATCTTTTACAAGGCAATATAATATTACATTGGAATCAGACAGACAAGGTAGAATGAAATCTATCCACGCAATCCTACTTCTTCCCTTAGGATTTTGACAGGCATGAGAGGTCACTCATTTACCTCCAGACCAGATTGCCTCAGGCAACAGTACAGTTGCAGACAATGCTTTATTTAGGGACTTGCTAGGGAAGAACACTTCACATGAAAGCACATGAATGTGTGTTTCTCTTGTTGCATGCTGCAGGAAAAACTTTCTTTAAAAGTGTTTTACAGCTGTTTTGACAGAGGAGGTAGGGAAGAGAGAGTATCTGAATAAAAAATACACCTGAGAGGCCATAAATAAAAAACCTCCTATTGGACCTGGTCTTCTCAAGTTCAAGTTCCTGAACTTTATTGGCCGAAACCTCTCTCTACCATGCTCAGCTTGGGGCTGGGGGGAAGGGGAAAGGCTACAGCCTCCCATTTATCAGACCCCAAATTCTTATTTCCAGTTCTTCTGCTGAACTGAACAAACATTCCCAAAGAGGAAATGCTGTTGAGATTAGTAGATTTCCTTGAAAATATTGCTTTTGAACAGGTACTGTACTGCAACAAAAGCGTTTGCTAGAGCATTTCCAGTGAGCACCACTGATTAGCTGGCAAAACACCAACTTTGCTTTTTAAGAGAGGAATATACTGATTAACATACAATTTTACTGTTAAAAAAATATTTTTTTTCTTTCTTTCATCAAAGGAGTTACATACTGAATTTCAGTTCTTACTATGCTGAAGTTGTAAACGGGGTACTCAAGTGACAGCATACTAATCGCTATCATACTGTTTCACTTCTTCCTGAAGGATAACAGTAAAGCTGAAGCTTTCAGATAACGTTTCAATTAGCTGTAACTGAGACAAGGAAGCTGTGGCAATAGTTGGCAAAGAAAGGAGATCATTTGCTTCAGGGCTTGCTGGTAGCCAAGCTATCCAAGCGCCTTATTCTTCAGAGAAATAGAAGATATTTCCTCCTACTGCAGAACATTTTCATGACCATTTACTTAATCATTTTTTTTTTTTCCTCTCCCCTCTTTAAAATCAACTCCAAGACATGCAGGAACCATTGGGTCAGTCTTGGGGCATAACTTGCTAAATGTAAAGTTACTTATGACAGTTTTTAAGGTGAGAGATGTTCCACTCAGGCTATCAGTGCTTGAAAGTTCCATAGAAGCTATTCAAAAGAACCTAATTTTTCCTCTTATTTCTTAAAATGAAAAGAGACCATGACTATTTCCAAGGTGAAAAGGACAATCAAGGCAGGCAGAACTTGTTCAAGGAGGGCCCAAGAAATGTTTTCTCTGCATAAAACAAAAGGAAAATAGTTGTGAAACCTAAACTATCCATCAGAAAGCTCCATTTGAATTTAGAATGCTTACGTGCGGCCAGGGCACAATACAGCTTATCATTTTCTACAATGACATAAAGTCATAATAGAGACAGCAAAATAAATTAACATTTAATTCCAAATTCAGAACTGCTTGTCTCACATAGGCCCTCTCTCCACTGCTCCTTACTCCCTTCCTTTTTGTAAACCAAGATCTAAATTCTTACCCTGAAATCTGGCACAGGTTTAAAGTTGAAAGGGCCCTCACAAGTTTCCCCATCTGCTTCTACTCCTGCCCACCCTTCTTCCCACCTGTCATACACTCCCCACAGCTGCCCATTCCCTACGCCTAACACCCCTCTCATTGCTTCTGCTGCAGCCTTTAATGGCAGTGGCTTTGTGCCAGCAGCTGGCTTCACACCTGGGGGCAGTAATGAACTGTTTCTGGCTACAGGTGGGCTGATACAATCCCGCATTGCTCTGCTGAAGTGGGAAGATATTATCTCATTTTATAGGTGAAGAATAGCTTCAGGGGTTTAAACCCAGGTGCACCAAAGTACACAGGCATTCTGTAAGTAGCACTGGGAGGCAGCTTGCACTTTTAAGGATCTGAGCTAAGTAGTTTATGAAAAATCACAATCTTTTAAGTAACAAAAGCAAAGATGCGTCTCTTCTCCCTGCCCAGGAGGCTTCTTTAAATAACTTCAATCCTTCATTCCAGTCTTGTGCTCTCCTGTTGACTATAAGATGAGGAATGCAGAAAAGGTGCACACATTCATTGTATTTACAAGAATAACATTTCCTAATATAAATGAAAAGAGATTGGTTTTAAATGAGAGGAGCCTTGCAAGTTATGAGTAGCCTTAGAGATTCAGCTGTTTCTGGAGGAACCAAGGTTATGTAAGGTCAGAACAAATATGAGAATCCCAATCCTGAATGTTTTTTCTAACTATAACTTCTTAAACACTGTTGCAAGAGAAATTCCTCACGAAGAGTTGAGGGAGGCAGAGAACTATGTGCTTCATCCATAGAGAGAAACTAAGCAACCATTTGAAGGTCACTGCTTGTTAGACTAACTAACTGAATCAGCACTCTTCATATCCAGGGATTTTGGCTGCAGTCCTATGAAGTCCTTATGCCAATGGTAGGTTTTCTGTGCTTGAATCTTGCTGCTTCTTCGTCCCTGCTATTTATTTGGAAAAGAGCTTAAAGTGTGGAGGACTTCTCTGAGAAGTATGATTTCTATGACTTCTGTGAGAGTATGATTTCTTTCTGGAATATCATTTTTATGGAAGTTTATATTGAAGACACTTTCTAGGGTGCTTTCTTCAAAACGGTCATCAGCTCCTTCATAGATGATACTTAATCCCATCTTGAAGTTCAGCTCTATGAAAAGGCTATCAAACATAATGTCTTCAGTCTGAGGTCAATTCTCTACAGATTTTTCTCCTCAATAAAACAAAACAAAACAAAGAAACACTGTGATATCAGCTGGAAGCAATACATACCACCTGATTTAAGGGCTGGCTCTTCCTATATGTGGGAGAAAAAAAAGGTGCATCCTTTGCTTTTGTGTGCTGTTCACCAGGCAGGGTTTTTTTTGGTGGGGTGGGGAAGACTTCAGCCATTCAGCCCCTGATGCTTAATGCTCTGTGTCCAACAAGCTGAGACTCAGTGAAATGGCAAGGCTTGTGGAAGGTGACATGTGAGAGAAGCAAGAGCAGACCTCAGACACTTGGCTGTTGATCTGATGTGTCTGGAAACACTTGTTGCATGTCCCCTGATTCAGTTTGTCAGCAACCTGCACATGTGGCCAGGCACAATACAACTGTTTATCGGGTAAGCATTTCCACTACAAAAGCTAACTGGTCTAGCTTCTCCTAACAGCTTCACCAACAAGGAGCTTTCCAGTTCCAAGAGAATCGCTCTTAGAAGAAGGCTGGCCTTCACCTCATCCACCTTGGCTCTCAAAAAGGTGCTGTCAGAAACTGTAGCTGTAATCATGGCTTTGTTACCATTACTACTTCCCTTGTGGGAGAAGCTTCAAGCTTCAAGCTCCCACCACTCCCTCACACGTCTTCTGCCTTAGACTCAGAGAACTTCTGTTCTACATGTAGATGAGACAGGCTAGGGGTAGAAAATGCACTTTAATTAGGCAGAAGACTCTTGCAATAAAGTCAGCATTTAAAGGAGTTCAGTGCTTTAGCAAATCATCCAAAGAATTTAGATTCTAGGAAACAAAACTGAGCAGGATTCTTCAAAGGCTCCTCTTGAGCTCATGAAATCACAGCCATCTCTTAAGTTTAAACAAAATTTTGTAAGAACTGGACAAAGAGCTATCAACAGAAATTAGTTATGTTTCCTAAATCTTGGCCTCCTTTGCTTCGTTTGTTTTGATGGTAAATAGTAACAGCAACAACAAATTTACTCAATAAAAAGAAAATATTTCCAGTTCATCTCTGATGGTTTTCATTCACAATATTTTTAGAAAAAAAAAGAAAAAAAGACAGTGGCAAGATGATCTCATGAAGGGTACAGTATTTGCCATGAGAAATTTTGTAAACTTTCTCCCATGTCATCCCAGTATTTAATTAAACTTTGGCACTCAGGCTTTCACTTTGGCTCAGCTTCAGACTTGAATTGTAGTTCAGGCATAGTATAGTTTCCAGGAGTTCCAGATTATTGGAACTCCAGTAAAGAAAAAAAAAAGATTTTTAAGGGTTATTTTTAGGCATCTGCTTGCCTCTAAAATTGCTATTGGTGACAACTATTCAAGGACATGGCTGGCCAGGTGTATGCAACCATTTTACTGACTGTCAGGTTAACTTGGCTTTACCATCTCAGGAGAACTGCTTGAATCCTAATGAAGAATAATAGGGACACAGTGAAAATGCTTGTAGAACAGAGGATAAAGTTTCTACAGGTAAACAAGTTAGCTTTTATCTTTGGTAGACATAATTAACTAGATTAAAACAAAAGCTAGTAGCATATTGCTACATTAACGTGAATATTCAATGTCTGAGCTGAAGATGCCCACACAGTTTTATTTTGTTCTGGGGTTTGCTGCTTCTCTTAAGTAGAAAGATAAAACAGAGAAATTCTGCAGTGTCTTGGCTACACGTCTCTGCTCTTCATGCAGTGATTGGTACCTCTTGCACATTTAGACCAGCTGTGTGCAATGTAGAGTGGAAAAAACAACTGGAGAGAAAAAATTCCATTTCCATTTGGACAGAAAGGCTAAAAAAGATCAAGCAAAGCTCAGCCCTGTCAAGCGTTATCAATAAAAAGAGGACCTGACAGCATTTGGCTTAAACTTGTCCATTTTGGGCAATGATAGTTTGTTGTTTCAACAGTTCTGAAAGGGAGAAAATGGCATGCACAATCCTCAAAGGGCTGCACCACAACTCTTGTGCCCATCATATGTCAACATACATTAGGTTTCCTTTTCTGCTGGGAAACTGCTGTCAGTCTGATCGCTCTGCGTACTAGTATTTATAATGTTAATAGTATTTCCAGAGGGGCTAGGAGGCTGAAGTTCTTTGTTGCTGGAGATGATTTGGGGGACAGAGAGGAGGTACTGATCAGAGGGATTTGGATTGGGTGATTTGGTGGTGGCACCTTGGATCTCAGGCTCCTTTCACCCTGCCGGCCCTTGCTGCTCAGCTAGAGCCAAGTAAAGTTCATTCACCTTCAGCTGTGCTGTTGTTACTGGACCATTGTATCATGCAAAAGTGACAGCAGCAGGGAAATTAAGGCAGGTGAAAGGCTGTGATCATCATGACTGTGGCATTTGATTTCCATCTGCCTCTTTGGTTGAATGGCAGCCTCAATAGCCTTGTACTGAGCACACATTATCTGTGTGAAGCCACAGGCATCTCAGCCAGGAAATCAGTCCTGCCCTTTAACAAGCATATTTGCCAGTTGGAACAGGAATAGTAATAGATACTTTGAGAAGACTTGCCTCCTTCAGAGTGTGTATGTATGTGTTTTAATCTAAATTCCTCTTTTTCACACAGCCTCCACAAGCACATTTTACTTTCATCCACCCACTGACTACTATGAGGCTGGATCTTCTACAGCAATGCTGTTATTAAATAACAGGGTTGAATAGGGTTGCAGAAGTCCTTTGAGGCTTGGGTGTTGATGAAGCTTTAGTGTTTTGTTAGGTTTACTACAAATATGTGAAGGTCATATTTTTCAAGTGGAGCTTAGATGCTCAATACAAACCACATGCAGGTCAGAGAGAATTTGGTCATCACTTTCTCATCATCAAGATACTTTCAAATAAAAAAGAATGACTGAGAAAATGTCACACATTTTTACATTAATAAATGACATAGCCAACACTTATAAAGAAGAAAAAATTATATCCTTTGTATTTTGGAAGAAGAAAGCCTGCCTATTTTAGCTGCAGAATTGTAATGTATGCTTAGGATGCAAAAAATAAAACGATGAACTTCAATTACACAGGTCCTGCATTCAGCACACTCTAAAAGTGCAATCAGACTAGACCTTTCAATGCTTCGAGGCCTTGGAGGGCTGAGGAAGCATATCAAGAAACATGAGTAAGAGGCAGGTACTGAGCTTCCCCTAGTTTTCAGTGCTACTTTGGCACTTAGTTCTGCTTTCTGACTTGGGAGATGCCCTATCAAGAGACTTAATGGTGGAAGGAGAATCTTTGGAGTGCAAGATCTGTTATTAACTTGATCACAGCTTCTTGCAAACAACTAGCATATAGTAAAACAAAGAAAAAAAAGATTTAGAGAAGAAGTAAAGAACAAAATGAGCATAAATAAATCAGTAGGCATTCTTTATGGTGAATAAGAGAACACACAGAGAGGTTCTTTGACAAAATATTCCCCCTCCTCCTCAAAAAAGATATAAAATTGTAATAAATTACAGTAGCAAAAAGATATACCAGGAGAGGAAAGGCTCAACAAATCTGATGACTGCTCTGAAGAATAAAGGAGACAAATCTCATTACAGATTTCCTGTGATGTTATCTACTATATCACAGATAGTGGGAGCAGGAACACAGAATAACTTTCACCAACTGTATTTGTATATTATTATATTTGACAAAGTACAGTATTAGGCAGCTACAGCCTGAACTGGTGAAATAATATGAGACTTTGTTCACCTATTCAGGCTGTATTAATTTTAAAAAGTTAATAGCAAAGTTATAAATCAAAAAAATGCAGAATAATTTAGCTTGGAAAGGACCTCCTGTAGGTCAGCTAGTTCCACTCCCCCACTTTCACAATGCAAAGCAGAAATAACTTCAAATGAAAGGATGAAAAGAAGAAGATAATTCTGCATTATTCTAGAGAATGCCTAGACATATTTTTCTTGTGAATGTTTCAATGACCTCTATTTGTAACTCCTTTTCTAAGGTCTCCTTGCTTGCACACCCTTGCACTTCAGATGCAAATCAGGTGGTGTAGAAGACTGTAGTTGAATGTTAAATATTTAACATAGACTTATGGGAAAGGCAGTGACTAAAATTGACATCAACATTTTACCATATGTGAAGATTGTTAAACGGCACTAAGAACTGTTTTTCCTTCTCTTGGTCTTAACTAGCAATTTGCTAAGCAGGTTTTTAATGTCTATAAAGTTATGATATCTCTAGAATAGAAGGATAGACCTTGAAGCAAGAAGCAGACCAGACTGATTCCTGGATCTCTTCATTTGGCTGTTGCGAGGGCAGAGGTAGGCAGTTGAGTCAGGAAACATTTACATTGCAGGTATGTGTAGGTCAAGCAGTGCTTAAGTTTACCCCATTTCTTTCTTAGTGTGAGTTATCTGTCTGACTGTAAATTTCACCTGTTTGTCCAGAGCGTTCTTGCAAACCAGTCTGGATAGCAAGTGACTTAGACATTGAGCAGATGCAGAACCAGTATCCAGCTGACTCTGTCACTAATTCATTTTGTCCTCATGTGATGCCTTTATGCTTAAAGTATATTTTCCAGACAGAGTTTTCCATGCAGAGAAATGAGGCAAAGCATAGGTTAAGTGACTGAAAGTCACAGAGAGAAAATGTAACCGAGCAAAGTATTGAATTTTCATCTGCAGATTTCTATTTCAGTACTTTACAATTAGATCATCTTTTAAATTCAGTTTCAAATTGGAAAAGAAAAGAGCTGAGGAGTTTCAAATGTTTTCTTATTATCAATCATTCACGTATTTCTAACCTGAGTAAATAACATGTGGAAGACAATTCAGATTGGCAGGTATATTTTCAGAAATGGATACATGATGTCTAAACTCTGACTAGAATGAGAAATACATCCTTGCTACAAAAATCCAATATAGACTTTTACTTTTCAGAGTCAGGTTTTGATTTCAGGCCATTCTGAAGGAGGGGTGACATGATCTGTCTGTCAGCTTCAAGGTTGCTGAACATCTACAGTTTTCTAGGCCTGGAAAACCAAATCATTGGTCTATGGGTAAGTCCAAAGATTAACAGACAGAAATATAGCACAGCATATAGTAAATGATGTTGACAATTAATTCTGAGATATGCTTGATTTACTGCAAAGATGATGAGTTCATTCTTATGAGTGATTTTGAGGATGGATTTGAATAATAGATTTTTACTGTAGAGGATAATAAATGGGAACAAAGAGTAGATGATAATAACTAGAGCAAAAAAGTTCAGAAGGATTTGGATAATTCATTAGGCTAGGCCTGAGAACAACAAATGTGTTTCATTGAAGACAATTATAACAGAATCCATAAACTTCAGGGATGACCCAAGAGATACCTTACCAGTGAAGAAAAAATTCTCTATTCAAACCTCACTGCAAATTATCCCTGCATTTGTTATTTCATCCATGAACCAAATGGATAATGTGACATCTGCTGAGCTCTGTGAAGCCTCCACATGATGATCAGGCTTTTCAGAAGTATACAACACCACCAGCAATGATGTATTTTGAAAGACAGTTTGTTCTCTTTTCACTTTGTGAAAAACAAACATTGGGCTACACACAACATCAGGTTGGAGAAGTCACTGAGTTTCTTTGCATGTTTAACCTGCTTTGGTCCTTGCCTGAGCCAGTGCCAAACATATTAAATGTCTTGCCTAGGAGTACAGTGGCAGAAAACAGAATTGAGGAAGCTTGTTAAGAGTTCCAGGGCATTTTTAGCTATAAGGAAGGGAAGTGAAGAAGAAACTGGTTTTTAAGAAACTGGTTTCTTAAAAACTGGTCACCTCTTTTCAGGCCACGGGAATGTTCTCACCGGAGTCTTATCCTGGGAGAAAAGTCTTACTATACTCTAGGAAAATATCTTGCATCCAGTGAGAATTGTCCATGTAATTTCAATAAGTTGACAAAATTAAATTTGGGCCACCAGTTCCAGCAAACATCTGTGCTAAAGTCAGTGTTCATACAGTAAGGCAAACACCCACTGACTACAGCAAGGCTGAATTTCATGAGGATAAGACCAGTAGCAAATTATAGCCTTCTGTGAAAAAAAAGAGACAAACTGAAGAACCAGTATAGAAAATAACAAAGAACTGTGCTGTCTTGTAATAAAAATATTTGTCTTTATAGTGCATAATTTTGACTTGGAGTCCAAACACTGCTCTTTTAAATCAGCATAAATCAAACACATTGTATGTGCAATTGGCTGCCATGGTTCCATCCTCCTTTCTTATTTACAGATTTCCCTTGAACAGGGAGCTGCTTTTGACAGGCTGTAAAGGACAGACTGCTCCTTGGATCACCCCTGTTGACATACAGCCCTTCAGAAATAGCTGACACATGCCACAGTATAATAACCAAAGCTGTATTTTCTAGACAGAAGCTGCATTGTAAAGCCAGCTGGAATTTTACAATCTACTTCTGGACAGAGAACCAGGTTTTGACTGGACTTCCTCCTGACTTAGGCACTTTTAACCATTTCCTTTTCAAAATTCCTTGATAGTGAATTTTTCTCCTCAAATTATGGCTGGTAAATCCATTGGTAACTGGTAAATCCATTGGTTTCATCAAAACCTCACATTACAAAATAATCCAAGCCTGGTCTCTAGCTAGATTTGGATATGGCAGAACCACAGGGCATCACATCTACAACTAGAAGGAACAGTATGTTTGTGGGAAGTGCCCAGATGCAAAGGCTATGTGCTGCTGCTCTCCTGACACCTTTACTTCCCACAGTGAAACTTACTGTACACACTTCTTCCTCAAGATCTCTCTCATTTTCCATTTACAACTTGATATATCTCTTTGCAAGTGAACTTTAATTACCCACTTAGCATTTTCTGCTTTTTTTTTTTTTTCCCCCGAATGTACTCACAAACCAGTTACAAGAAGCGAAATAAATAATCACCCTCCATTCACTTATCCTTTAGAAACAACGAACATTTTTAGCTGGATTTTTTCACTCTGTCGGCAAGTCTGGTGTGCTCCAGCTGCAGCTGTGTTCCAGGAGCGAAAGAGCAGATATTTTGTTATCTTCTTCCAGGGTGATTCATGAGAAAGGGCTGCTGTGAGACTGTTACAATCAGGTGGGGGCAGCGTAGACTTAGCACTGGAAAGAAAATCATTCTTTATCTTTGACATGATAAATAAATAAAAACTGACTCTTCCTTTAAAAGGAATTTAAATATAAAACACCTTCCCTTCATTCTTTTATAGAATAAAATTTGTGGGTACCCTGCCAATGTGAGTTAGAAAAAAACATCTGACTTGGGAGATCAGTTTGCCCTTTGAATTTAAAATGCTTTTTTTTTTTTTTTTTTTTTTTCTTTTCCTTTCTTTCTTTTAAACAAGACCTGGCCACATGTGATAAGGCAACATCAAATGCTGAAGCAAACCTCTGACCTCTACTATGGTATTTACTCACAAACAATTCACGGTCACTTGATCAAAGTAATCTTTTTCTGTATATATCTCAGCAAGTTATATGACAGACAGGTCATCATAAAGAAAAAAAGAAAAAGAGTATTATGGGATTGTGTACTTAATGAAAAGGAATGCACGTGCACAAATAGGGAAATGTACCTAATGGGTACCTACAGCACTGCAATGGCTGAGTGGTGTTATATGCTATTATTGTGAACTTCTGGTATGAAAATTGTTGGTGGAGGTCAGAACTTTACAAATGTGGGATGGAAGCACAGAGTTAAATGAAGAGAAGTGTAGAAACAGGTGTCTAATTTCATTTTAGGCACTCTAAGTTATTCTTACCTGGCCTCCAGCTGCCACACAGGAACATGGGTACCTTTTAAGTCCCGCGTCACTTCTGGCAGCTCTCTGTAGATGTGCCACATCCACTAAGTCATCTTAAATGGCACTAAATACCTCTTTTCGGCACCTGAATTCTTTCTTCAGTTTTTTACCCAAGGGACATGGAAAAACAGAGAGATCTGAAACTGTGTCTTTCAAATCTGTGTGAATAACTAGTGAATAATAATCCCGAACAGGCAAATTTAGTACTGAAATGTGCTATTTATGAGTACCTGATTTGTCAGCTGTTAATGTTCTTTAACCGGATTTTGTTACTCATCGTATATATCTAAGTATATATATATAAACACATATAAGTATGTATATATATATGCACACATATTTTTAAAGCAAGCTGAATAAAGACAGCAAGCTGTCTTCAGTCAGTCAAGACACTTCCCATCCACCACACAGATCTCTGCTGTCATTTAAACAAATTGAGTGACTGATAACAGAAGAAGGTTGTTAGCATCTCACATCAGCCTGCACTGCAGAGGGAAGGGACCCTTTGTTTTGGTGCCTTGCAGATAAATTATCGATAGCTTTTGGCAGCTGAGATGGTGTTGAAGGTTTCCTTTGAAACATGCTTTATGATTTATTTTTTTTTTGCTGCTTTGATTAGGAAGTGGCTTTTTTCAAAGGAAACTTGTGCACGTGGTTGCCTATTCTTTCCCTATTTCTGCTGTCAGAAAGTCTTTCTTCTTTCATGTGGTCTTTTTCTTTTCTATCTGTGCTCAGACACTTTTGATCCTTTCTCTGTAGGGATATCTAGTTGATGCCCCTCTGGCTGCCAACTTTCCAAGCCTGATTCCCAGAACTTTACTTCCCTCCTTTATTCTCGCTGAACCTGAATGCCAAATAGTTACATGCTTCCCACAAAGGGAATGAGGAAAGCGAGACCTCCCAAAAACCATGACTTGAGCAGTGTCTGACTCCAGCCCCATTCATATCTAATGGTGAAATAATCTCTATTCTAAGCTTAATTGTAATTGTTTTTGTGAGTGTCTGACTGAGAGTCAAATGCACATCATTATATCAGCAAAATATGAAAGCAATTGTTGCTAGTGTAATCAACAGTTCAGACAGTGGTTGTCCTACTCCCTCCTTCTGCCATGTTCCTGATTATTCTGCAAAGATCTCAGAGAGACCCAAGCTCTGTTTCAGCCTGCCCAGCAAAAGGGCTTGCAAACTCTTTTTATTCCCATCATTGCACCTCCTTTTTTTTTTTTTTTTTTTTTTTTTTTTTTTTTTACAAACAAACATGTTTACAAGACAGAGAAAACATCACAGAAAAATGGTCCAACAGAGAAGGAGGAAACTGCGACTCTAACACCAAGTGCTCTTCCATATAGCTTCCATCAGATCCTGCAGTCTTTTGCTGCAAGAAAAAATTAATAACAAGCACTGTTATTAATCCTGAGATCTCATCAGTGCTAGTTAAAACTTGCCCTGTCTGTGCTTCTGGAGGATGGTCTTTCAGCTTAACTTGTTCCATTGGTCTGAATTTACTAATGTCAGACTGTTTCTAAGCTTGTTCCAGGTTTAGTTACCTGAATACATTTACAATCCTTTTGCATAGCCTGAATTCCCTAAAAGAAAATTATTCAAGACAAATTGTCGTCTGTTCATAGAATTTAAACCAAAAAGAGAAAATATCCAGTTATATTTGGACAGATCTATCACAATCACAGACTTTTAGGTTTGATTTGGGAGCTCAATAACATGCACCTGTAGTATAATTAGTAGATACAGAAGGTAAAAATCAATCAAACAAAAACATGTGAGGCATATAGGCCTGATGGAGAGACATTGGGATGTAACTGCCCTGGTCCTCATGAATTCTGGTTGGTCATACTATCAAAAATTGTACCTTTCTCCCATTCAATCTTCTCACTTTTTGGCTTCCAGCTATGAGTTCCTCTTATGTTTTCTCTGTTAATGTAAAAAATGTTTAGTATCCAGTATTTTCTGCCAGTGAAAGCAGAGTAATATCAAGTTAACTTATTTCTATTGCTTAAATAACTAGATTAAGTTTTAAACTTTTTTATTGTTAAGGTTTTTCCATCTCAAATAATGTTTATAATTTATTTTTTTCCTGTTTGAAAGAGGGGAAGATTTTCCATACCATTGTGAAATAGTTGATATTTTACAAAAAGCCATAGACTATTTTGGGAGTATATTGCATTTTCAGGGAAAAAAAAAAGGCAGGCTAAGTTTACAATGAAAAATAAATATTAATGTACAATCCTTTCCCAAAAACCTGCAATATGAGTTCATTATACTGAATACATTGGTAATACGGTTAAGTAAAAAGTTTGACTGTAATGGTATTCACCTTTTTTTTTTTTTTTTTTTTTACTATCACTATCCTCATATTTCAAAATGGCTGTAGAAGACCAAAAAAAAAATCACAAGTCCAGATATGGAAAATGAGATAATGGTAATTGGGAGTCTCATAATTGTGAAGGATATCTCAAAGCAAACTTTTGGAAAGTGGTAAAAAGAGTATGGTAAGTTACATATACTTCTCCGACAAAGAGGAAGTGATTTAATACCTGCAACATTCAGAAGATGATATGAATGTTTATGAAGTGTTCATTGGGTTGTACAATATAGTATGCATATTGGTAATCACAGCAGTAAGGATATACTGTCCCTACAGTATCTAGGGACATCACCAGCTCTGTACTAGGGCTGGTGACTATCCTAGTGATCTAGGACTATCACCAGCCCTGTATTCCTTACCCTTTGTGAGTGGACTACGTACAGATGCTGTGGCCTCAGCTGCTGAAAATAACCTTGCGTAGGACAAGTGCTGCCCATGAGACTTGGGGAGTGATCTTGAAGTGGGAGCCTGAACAGATGCGATAGCAGCATTAGTGGAAATGCTGAAATTCACTGACGAAACAGGAAAAAAATCCTGTGTACCTACCAGTCTATGGCTCAGAGAGAGTTTGAGCAACAAAAGGACCCACACTCTCTCTCTTTCTCAAAAAAAAAAAAAAAAAAAAAAAAAAAGGAAGGCCATTAGTACAATTTGATCTCTCTGGCCCAATTAAAATCGGTGAAAAAAGGAAGGCCACCCAGCTTAAAGTTGAACTTCTCAAGAAAATGCAAATAAGTACAGTGAACCTGAACTACCCAAACATAGCAGAGACTACTTATAAATCCATTTATCCTGAAGCAATTATTTTGTAGTGCCAGTACTCCTTTGAGATTAGGGCAGAAATGCTTCCAAATTATATCCCTGGAAGATAATGCTGCAACTGTAACACAAAGCTGAGGTGAGAATTTTCTTTCAGGTGCCAACTTCAATCATGATTAACTGCTAAGCTTCATCTGTTGCAAATGTACTATGAGGTCATGCAAGTCAGTTCAGAAATGTCTCCATCCACTCAGCCATGCCAAATGCCAGCTGTTTATCAGATAGGAGAAGTGGATCAAAATGATTTTGGTGGTGTGCTCAGCCTGCGGTAGGAGTGCAGTTTCAGAGCTCTTCATCATATTAAAGCCTGGCTTGGATTGACAGAGTAGAAAATCACCCATGACTTTGAGAAGTTGCAGAATAATGTTTCACCTCAACAAACATGAGGTGTTTATCTAGTCACACTATATCTAAGTGTTTGGAGAGGGATTAACCCTTCACAAGCCACTGGTTATCTATGCCACATTAAAATCACAATTTGATTTGAGGCCAGGAAAAAAAGAACATAATAATTCAGTGTGAAGATAGTGCATAAATCAGTCTGTCTGGACTCTCCTAAGAGAGAATAAAACCCACATGATAAAGAAAAAGCAAAAGCAGTTTTTTTTTTTTTTAATTTTTTAATTTAAATTTTTATTTTTTCCCAATGTAACACTGTATATGCAAAAGAAGGAGAATGTGTTGCAGGTCATTTGGCAGCTTGACAGTATTAACCTGTTGTTCTCTTTCCTGCTGTCTCTCCTGCTCGGGTTGAAGTACGATATGGATTACCAAAAAGAGGGTAATAAAATTAAACCATAGCAAGACATCTGCTCACCTTCAAATCCAGCCTTAGTAGATGCCCCTGAATTGTAAACCTGATTTTTCTACTGATTTTCCCCAGCATACTGTACCTGGCAGTGATCATGTTTAAAATTTTCTTTAAAATAATTTTTAAAATAATTTTTAAAGTTTTGCAAGACTAATATTTTTTCAGGTTAGACATTAATAGACAAGAACACTGTTGCTCAGCACTACATATAGGTTTACTAATTTCCTCCAGCAAAGCGATATGTTAGTGATGAAAATGACAGTCAACTTTTTTTTTTTTTTTTTTTTGACACGATATTTTGCAAAGAATCACCCAAAATAACACAGACTGAAGTACCCAAAGTAGTCAGGAAAGATGAAACTCATTTTTCTGTTTATTACTGCAGGAAATAGGCCTTACTGTTTTGCTCTGTTTAATAGCATTTTTCCAACTGACAGAACTCCTCAGCAGTAAAGAAGAGAAGGTTATAATATTATCTTGAAGAACCAGATGGGATACATTCAAAAGATATTTATGATTCATATATTTATCAGGATCTTTCATTGCATAAAACAGCTCTCTGTTTGTCTTTTTCTTTTGACTCCTTTAACCTGTGCAGCCACAATACATTCAAAGGGTAAAGCAATAACACATGTTCTTTTCATTGCCGTGACATGGATGTTTGTACCATAGATCAGCTATTTGGAGAAGGATAAAGAAAAAAAATGCCAGTACGTCACTTGCTTCTGCAGTAGAATACATCATGCTATATCTCAGCTGCACAATAAAAAAGACACATTTAGTCATTCTCGGGAAACTCAAGTACACTATGATACATCTGCTTTTGGCAATGGAAAAACTGAGAACTTAACTACTTCTCTGACCATTTTGTTTCAGACTATGAGTCTACAGAAAGAAGTCAGTTCTGGCAACACTTTCCTTTAACTTAGATATAGAAAATATCTTGCTGGACCTTCCACTTGCTTACTAGGAAGAGGATATTCCAGTGTTGCCAATTAGAGCAAGGTCATATCTTCAGCCTTACTCTCCAAAGTCAATGAATGCTGAAATGTATGTGGTGAGGCTCTATGCGTATGTTCCTTCCTATATCCGCTTCTGAGTCAGATTTTACTTGCTGAAAGCAGCAACAAATTTCTTTGGGAAAAATATTAGATTCAGTTTCTCTAGCTGTAAAATGAACATAAACTTGTTTACCTACATCTCAGGGGCATTGTGAGGTTGAATTAGTTAAGTGATGTACACTCCTTTGAATTCCAAGAATAAAATATAAATAAATACTGTAGGAATGTAAAACTGTGTGGATCCAGGGTGGTAAAATCTAAATTCTGCTTACCCTGTTACCGTAATTCTGGGTAAGCTAGACCAGAGAGCAATATACCAGCAATAGCTCCTTGTAATCCTGTGTGAACTGTTATTGGTCAGGGTATAATATGTGATATCCTACACTTCACAGAGGCACTGGGTCTATTACTATCATATTTATAGATATTGTTGCTGTATCTATAGAGATAGGCAGTTAGGTTTAGAAGTCCTTGATTAGTTCCCCAGTGTCAGCCCTGGCTGCAGCCCTGAAATAAACAAGTTGCTCCAGGTGATATTATAGCACGGTAATGAGGTTTAGATGATAGCTGTAGAAGCTGTATTTGCCTTTGTTTTATTCTTTTAACATATATGTATTATTATAGTTAAGGTGACTGGGGCTCTCATTTCTCTCTCACTTCCCTAAATTCTTTTACTGTGGGTTGAGAGACTTGTATGCAAAAATCTAGGCTGAAAGATCATTGTCACTGTCTGCTTGCTTTTTTTTTTTTTTTTTTTTTTTTTAAAGATGAGATAGAATGCACCCTTAAAGCTCCAGGCTAGCTAATATTACTACAAGAACATGAGAAGAGGCAGCATGATTGACTTGGATAATTGCAACCTTTGATGTAGATCTCTTCTCTGTTGGAGCAGACCACCAGCTGGCATAAATTGACTGGACTGGCCCACCTGATGTCAATCCACTTTAATGCATTATAATGTAAGCATCTCTCCCTCTTGTATTACCTCTTGTATCAGTGTATCACATCCATTTGTGGTCTGACACTGTGGTTTTTCTTCTACCACAAGATCTGTCACAGCTGGAGACTGGACTCATTAGCCATGCTCTGGGTGTAGTATTGCATAGGTGGAGAGAGTAGCTGTGATATATCAAAGCTTGTGGGTGGCATGAGTGAAAAATGATATCCTAAAACAAAAGAAGAAACTCTGGTGCCTAACGTACATTATGTGGCCGGCTACGACTTATGCATCAAATTTCTAGTAGTTTGGTAGGTATTCATTATTAGGTTAAGGTTCAGAGAGAAATGGAGGTAAAAGTGTGGCCTTCTACAAATCCTGTTTTCTTTCTGTTTAGGCTGTTTCAGAAGCTATTATGCTTCCACTAAATGCGCAGTCACTGAACAACTGGGCAGTGAGAAGTGGGAACAGATGATTGATAGACACATTGCTTTTAGCTAAAAACCAGATTCATCTGCTTTCTCTTCTGGAGGGAGAAACTGAAAAGTTATGCTGCTACTCTTCCTCCTGCTGTTTTAAGCAATTAAACAAAACCAAAATTAAACAAT
This sequence comes from Netta rufina, assembly GCF_964035555.1. Taxonomy (NCBI): domain Eukaryota; kingdom Metazoa; phylum Chordata; class Aves; order Anseriformes; family Anatidae; genus Netta; species Netta rufina. The sequence continues at coordinate 27,448,370 of NC_140129.1, forward strand.
ATGGTGGGATGGATACTCTTTTTTTTTTTTTTTTTTCACTAGCAAAATAAAAAAAAAATAAATTTGAAACAACTTTGAAAAACAGGAAAAAGGATCAGAGGGGTTGGCTTATTTGCTTGAATTTTATTATGTGAAGTTGCCTTTGTAATGATTTTCCCTTGAATACTCTAAGCACTGAGAAGATGTCAACTTCCCTGTATTTCAAAATAAGGTGAAGACCTGATAAATACAGTATAAATAATATGACTGGCTTCAAAGATAAATAGTCAGTTAGTTTTCCACTGTTGAAAAAAAAAAAGCACATTTTAGTAGCATATGAAAAACGGGTCATGTAAGTTTGAGATCTGTTCTCTCTTGTAGCTATTTGTCTTTGTGGCATACAGCACTTACTGGTAGAAAAAGAAGAAAGGGTTATGAAATGTATTTTGGGAATGGGGCCACCAAAATCTCACACATGTTTTCAAAAACTAAGCATTTATAGTTCCATTACACTTTCTAAAAGGCATTTTAGAAGTCGTTACAAAATCTTTCATTTTTAACCATAATTTCAACTTTATACATTTTGCCAGTTAAAACACAATTCTCTATCTAGAGCAATAAAGTTATAGATATATTACTACCTCCTGAACTTATGCTTTATCATAAGCTATTGTACTAAAGGGATGAAAGCCAAAATAAGTAATAATATACATTACAAAGAATTGCATGCATTAAGGTCAATCGTTATAGTGTTTCATCTCCTCTTTATATCTGAAAATATGTATGTTCTCTAAATGATGATCCTACATGCAGAAGGGAATTAGATCAAGTGGAGGAAATTAGATCAGAGCGTGCAACGGAGAATAAGAGTAGCGTTCTTAGAAGAAAGAACTGGACTTGTTTGCAAGGGATGTGGTCAAGACACCATTGTTGCACACGTTCAAGAACTAGTTAGATGAGGCATTAATGGAGATTCTAAATTGAATTGTCTGAATAGCTGTAGGCTATGTCTGCAGGAAGCAACTTGTTTCTTTCACTGAGAGCACACAAAAATCTGTTTTGGTGACAGGCAGAGACTGACAAAGATATTGGGAAATTTTTGTCTTCTCTGATATCATAAATTTTAACATTAGACAATTTGAAATAATAACATTGGGAGTAAACGTATGTTTGACTCAAGCAGGTGCAGACTCCTGAGGATAGCAATGAAAAAAAAAAAAAAAAAGAAATTTAAGTTCTAATAGGTCAAAGTCCTACTTAACTGACTTTAGTTTTATAGAAATGTTTATGTTCTTCATAGTGAGAACAAGAAGCAATCAGTTCTGAAAACAAACCACTACGGACAGAAAGCAGAATTCTTTTACATCTTGCAGAAAGATGTTGGCAGGTTAAATGAACACATCTTATAACTTCATGCATTTGAACTTTATCTGAGTATAGAAACAAAATGCACATAAATATCCAGAGAGAGCTATGAAAAAATATAATTTTGTACATGGATAAAGAAGTATTGTAATTTACTGGGTACCACTTTGTTTCCTCACCTGCAATTTAAGAACATGAGAAAACAGAAGTAATTAGAAACTGAGGTGGTTCTGACCTAGAATTGCTTCTTTACAAAATAAAGATTATTTTGCTCTCTGTGGATGGAAAAAGCTTTGGTGAAGTTGCGAGGAAGTGTGATAGATTTTGTCTTATCTCATTTCACACTTCAGAGTTGATTTAACTATAGCATATAGGAAAATGCTTTATCTGGCCAAGATAATACACACTTCCTGCAGAATCACTTACACTGAGAATAACTGGCCACTTGACAATACCTTTTCAACTTATGTTACATATTGATTACTAAGTTAGCAGGGGAGGTAGATTTTAACAAGGATAACTTTTTCCATTTGTTATCTGCTTACAAACAAACAAAAAATATGTACCCTTAAATTCAACCTTTGACAGGTGGAAGTCTTTCCTGGAATAATGCACTGGCAGTGGGAGTAACTCCTGTATTTAATGTTGCTCACCAATATGGAACCCACACAACTGCAAAGTTTTATGTGTGTTTTAGTGGCCTGAGCACAGTTGCAACTTGGGGAGCCTGTCTACCCTCCCAAGAAAGCACAGTTCTCAGCTTGTACACAAACCCAGGCTTACCTACTAACCTCATAGCTACATGGAAGGCCACACTCAAATTTGATCAACCCTTGGACCTCAGTGAAGCAAGAAAGTTTTAATACACCTTGCTGTAGGTCTCTGTACTCTTGCTGACTGTATGAATTGTGCATGGTTGGTTACCCACCTAAAGGGGTCCTGGCACTACCATGAGCCCAAGCTGCTGTTAGGCCAGTAATGTATACAGAAAGGAAATGGGCAAATGTTATAAAAACTCTACCCTTAATAGCCTTTTGCCCCATGGTAGAGGTACATCACCAGCTGAAGAGGATGCATGCTGAAGGCTCAGTTAACACTTCACCCTTACAACAGAGTAAGGGATTTCTGTAGTCTGAGGGGAAGATGACAGTCCTCTGTCTTCTGGCACAGCACTGTCTGACAGGCAGGCAGTAATGTACACATCTCCTTTCTATCCTCTCTTCTTTGTATCCTCTCTTCTTTTTATCCTCTCCTTTTTCAGAACTAGTTACCCTTCCACTAAGCATCCTTTAGTAAGGCTGAAACATCCCAGAAAAATACTCAAATGATACCCATTCTCCCTGGATGGGACCTAATTTTCTCACTTCAATTTCATCATATTCTCCCTTCATTCAGTCCAACCCATCAGAGGTGCTTTGAGAGGGGTTTCCCAGCCATGCATTCCCCTTTCTTCCACCACTGCTAGCAATAAGCATTGTCCCCTTCTACCCCTATGAATTTGGGAACAATTGTTCCTCTGTTTTACAGGCAAGGATATGAGGTAGAGAGAATTAACTTCACTTCATTGAAGTCAACAGAAAGCCTAGGGCAGAGGCAAGAACAGATTCATGGTCCCTCAGAATTTCTGAGCAGAACAGGAACTATGTATATTACACGGAGCAAGAGAGCGATGTTAACCAGCAGTATTAGAGAAGAATTATTGGTTAATAAAAATGGTTATAGCTACATGCAGGCAAATTAGATGCATTTCAGTTAATCTGAATTCTTAGTAGCTCAGCCATTGAAGTCTAGTGCTAACATTTATCAATAATAACTACAATAACAATAATTATTAATCAGAGGCGTTCTGATTAATTATATGCTCTGACAGTATTTAAAATGCTTTTTTTCTTTTTTCCTTATTCATCTGACAAAAGGAATTTATCTACCCCTTTCATTACTATTGGTAATACACACGCTCATATTCATGCACACACATATATATCTATGAAGTAAAAAAAAAAAAGTTATCTTTAATTTTAATCTACATTTAATTTTTCTAAACATGCTACATAGCAAGGTGCTTTACTGTGCCTTTCAGTTAATGTATATTTCTGCACTTGGGTCTTAATTTCCTGCACTTTACTGCTGTACATACCCACTCCCTGCCAAAATCATCATTTTGCATTTTAGTCTGAATGGTTTCAAGCTGGTTGGGTTTCATACCCCTGCTTTCTGGGAAATAGCAGGGGAGAAAGCTACTTTTCTTTTAATGTTGAGAGAATAACTACAGTACTTGAAGCCTATAGTGAACTAAGTGGGTAAAGTCATCATTATCACACTGAGTCCCAATTTTAACATCTTGTGATTTGTCTGAAATTCAAGATATGCAGCAATCAGCCTTCTGTAGTTAAGCAGTTTCAGCAAGCTCTCCACAGTGCAAAATGCAAAAGAATTGTGGTTCCTAGGTTGAACATTTTCATAAAGAGTTCTTACAGGTTTTGTCCAATTCCTCAGGAAGCTAAAATCTGAAATAACACAGGCGACACTGACAGCTGTGAACTATTTCAAAAGGTTTAAATTTAACATGACAAATCTTAAGGTACTTAACTTAGTTCCTGCTCAAACTCTTCCACACTCCTCACTAGAAGGGTGTGAGGACTGACTACAGGGAGTGAGGACTGAGTCTGAGCAGTGCTCTTCATGTGAAGCCTCTCTGGGGTCAGATGCTCAGACACCCTGGGAGCAGGTTAAATTCTGAACAAGGGAAAGGAAATTTAATGGCATTATGGGGACTCTGCTTGCCTCTTGCTTGCTGCATGCTCTCTTTGCTCTGCTACATGGGTGCAGTCTGCATGTCTGTAATCCCTCCACTCCCACACCTCACCCTTGATCACCAGGTCCCAAAGTCTTAAGACATCACCCAGCTCCTCTCCTTCTTATCCCTTGTGAGAAGGGGAGCCTTTATGATACCCTTTAATACACATTCTGCCAGAAACACATTGGTTTGCTCTCTCAAGGTGAAGATAGCCTTTCCTATCTCTAGCAACTTGTTTCATGCATAAGACTCCATTACTGGCTACTCTGGAGGAAGGGAGGCCGAGAAAGAAGGGGATGGACTGAATCTTGCTTTAACAGGTGTTTTGCTACATTCTGCATGGCAGAAATAGAAAAAGGCTTGTTAGATGTTTGTGCCTGCTTTTCTGAAGGTAGACGCCCTGTGGTTGTGTGTGAACTGCCTGGAATGAAGGGCAGAGTTTAATGCGAGGGAGGAAGGAGACCATAGTGTGGCGAAATCACTTGGAGGAGGGCCTGCAAAAGGAAGGAAGTGCTGGTCGCACAGCCCCAGGCTGACAGAGACACAGGGCAGGAGTTAACATGGAGTGCTGAGCAGCGGCCATGACATGCAGCTGGCTGTTGTGGGCAAACCCCCCTCGCTTCCCATGGAAACAGGTGTCACCAAAGCACTTCATGAGAGGCAGCTTACCTGGTCCCTGTGGTGGGCCGGCAATGTGCTGTGGGGACCACACCGAGTGCAGGGCTGGCCCACTTTGTGCATGCCACCAGATATTCAGAGCAGAGAAAATGAATGCTCATTTCAGAAATGGTTCTCTCTCCTGTTTCTCTGGCTGGAAGTATTCACCAAATTTGACTCCACAGAAAAATAATTACTGTCTTGCTTGAGTCCTCCTTGTTTGGCTAGTTTATGAGAACATTTTTTGCCAACAAGCTGCACAGTAATCAGAGCTACAAAGATTGATCGGCTTTCTAGGCCGAATGACTGGATTATCGGTAGATGAAATGTAACACAAGCTGCTGAATCTCTTGCTGTGCTTCTCGTTCTGTTTTGTGAAACACAAATTCCAGCCCATCCATTGAGCAAGCTGGTATTAAAAACCTCTCTGAACTGAAGCAAAATATTTTTTTTTTTTTTTATTATTATTTTGTGTGCAGAAGTAAGAACTTTAATTGTAAGTCCAGGACAACTGCAAAAGGTAACTTCCTAGTGAGGCAATTTTCCTTTGATGAAGTACCTCTCTGCCTAGAGGTACTAACTAACTTCTTCACTGAAAACTTCTTCACTGAAAGGGTTGTTAGACATTGGAACAGGCTGCCCAGGGAAGTGGTGGAGTCACCATCCCTGGAAGTCTTCAAAAGACGTTTAGATGTAGAGCTTAGGGATATGGTTTAGTGGAGGGCTGTTAGCGTTAGGTTGGAGGTTGGACTCGATGACCTTGAGGTCTCTTCCAACCTAGAAATTCTGTGATTCTGTGATTCTGTGATTCTAGACTGGCGTCCTTTGGCACACTGACTGTCTGATGCATGAACAGGTTGCTTGGGGATGTATTAGACAGAACAGCAGAGTAATTAAGATATCTGACTGTAAACCCAAAGTATGAACTGAAAATGCTCTCTGGCTGTGCAACATACAATACCCCCCAGCATACCCAGCTGTAAAGAAGAACCCAGGCATCTGAACTAGACAGTCCTGGGCGGCTGGACGTGCTGCCAGTCCGATTGGTCCCTTCTGTGTTGTTGGCTGCAGATACCAGTGGGCCCTGGCCACGAAGATCGAACGGATTTTGATGGACTTAATGTCAAATGTTTCTTCTCTGGAATAGAAGGTATTAACTTTCACTTCATTCTCCATTTGCCTGCTACAGTGATAGGGCTATTTTTTAATAAATGTTTTCCTTTGGGAGCAAATTTGTGTGAGCTATGTGGTACTCACAAATCAAAGCCAATCTGTTACCGACTACCCTCTCCTGTTTTCCAAAATCAGATAGGACATTGGGAGCAATGGTTATACTGATTTGTAGTCACAGTTTCTCAGAGGATGCAAAGTAGCATAGACCTGTGAAAGCAGGGAGTTTAAAACTACTTACTTCAGTAGGTTTCCACTATGTAAGAAGACAGGTGCATAATTTGGCCATAAGAAAGTAAATACAAATGTTAGTACCTTTTTTACAGTATTGGGACATTTATATTCATAGTAAAAAAAGATGAAGGAAATGGACCCTACCAATAGTCTATTGCGATGGAAACAAATTATATTCAGTTAAAAACTTGTGTTTAAAACTAAAAAAAAAGAAAAAACAAAACAAAGCAAAACAAAAACAGAATTTCTCCTTACAGCCCAGAAAGAGGGCATGGTATCCTTAAGAAAACAATTTGCTGAAGACTCATTAGTCCAAAGCAGCTCTTGGAATTCTGCCTCTGGCTCTCTAATGATCCATGAAACTTGAATTCAATAAAAAATGATTTAACTGTAAAGTAGTTGAACTGAGCTGGCTTTTGCTTACTTGAGTATTTTTTAAGCCTTTTGTTGTATAAATAATATTTGTTTCTCTCAAAGTTAAAGGATTTCCATAGAAATATTACCCAGATGCTCTGAGATAGTTTGCAGCTATATTGACCTCTGTGCTTTTTTTCCACTGATAGTATCACGTACACCCCAAAACCAATAGCAGTAACTTACGGGATATGCACAATGAGGCTGCTAGTCTTGGGAGACTTTTGAAAGCTCATACATTAGGCTCTCACTTTCCAATCCATTAATTCTGCTGTTCTCTGCCTGTTGGGAGCTTTGTTGTGTCTTGTAAGAATAACAGATCACTGCTGAAGCTTTTAAGATCTGTTACCAGGAGAAGCTACCATGCAGACAGTGTGTCTCCAATAGCTTTGTGCTTTTGGCTGCCAATTTTCTCTCTCTCTCTCTTTTTTTTTTTTTTTTTAATATATATCTATATTTTTTAATAAAGCATTATTTTCACAAATGAGCACTCTCTCTCTCTTTTTCTCTCTCTCTCTCTCTCTTTTTTTTTTTTTTTTAACATAAATGAAGTGCACCAAGAGGTATTGTATACATGGAGTTGCCAGAGGACAGCATAGCGCCTTGGAGCAGTGCACCCAGCACTGGATGACCTGGCTTGATTAAATTTGCATGACCAGGGCTGCCCTGCAGAACCCTCTAGGCAAATGTCTGGCAGCAGGTGATTTAGCATAACTTTGCACAAACTCCTTTACCCTTAGAAAAACTCCTCCTGGAAGAGAACCAGTGTCAAATTTCCTGGGGCAGATTTACCTTAGGGCAAAGAATTATGTCTTGTGACTGCTTTGCTTTTCCATCATGGGAGGCAGCTGGGACCTTCCTATTTCCATGACCTGTGCTGCTCATGACAGCCAGTGGGGTTAAAACTGCTTCCTAAGTTTGGTCACCATGCAGATCTCTTCCCTAGGAAACTGCAGGATGCTCAGAGACCATGCAGTACTATGGTGCATCATGCTAATCAGGTCACATTTGCTGCAGATCTTATTGTTGGGACCTTCCTTGACTTCCAGGGAAGCATTCCATTTATTGCAGCTAGGAATTGGATTTCATATGCCTATATTGCCAGCCTGACTGCATATTTGGGGAATATAACGAGACCTAAGAGTAACTTATCCAGACATTGTTACAGGATTTATCATTACAGAAAAGGTAATGTGTAGAAATTGGTGTGTCAACTGCATAAGAAACCTATCTAATAGAGAACAAGTGCAAAATAGTTTATTAGACTGCTATATACAAAGGCATTCACAATGTAGGCTAGGAAAACCCTCATGGCAAGTTATTGCAGAATTCCTTATGGGCTGTAAATCCACAGCTATCTGCACACTAACTTCCTCATCCATCCACATGAACCCATTGCATGTGCCACTGATTTTAGAGCAGAACTCCCTACTGGCTTTCATAAACATAAAAATCAATCCCCCGATTTCCCCTCTTTGGAGACTGTTCTCCAGATATGGTATACAACTATGCTTTATTCTTATTTATGTTTTAGCTTAGTGTGGTATAACCTACCTTCTATCCAGGGATCACTAAGCACTTTACAATCTTCAGTTAATAAAGTCTCAAAACACAGGTAAATAGTCACATACCAAAAAAACATGCGGAATTTATGATTACTCAAAACAGTCTTAAGATGAGACAATAAGCTTGTGTCTTCACTTCCCTCTAAAATCTGATATTCAGAAAAAACATTAAACATTCATATTAAATATTTAAAGATCCCCCCTTTTTATTTTATTTAAGTGAAGAGGTGCCAGGAGTGGTGAACAGCAGACTAAGAGCATGTACATGGACAGTCACAGATGGTCAGCTAACATTTTTAATTTGTTCTTATGCCTAACCCCAAATCTGTGAAAATCATTATTTCTATCTGATAAGCCAAGGAAATGACAGAAGCATGTTCATAGTAAATACATTTTGAGATGTATATGGATGTAAACTTTGTTGGGTTAAAAACTGGCTGGGTGGCCAGGCCCAGAGAGTTGTGGTGAATGGAGTTACATACAGCTGGAGGCTTGTCACTAGCAATGTCCCCCAGGGCTACGTACTTCAATAGTCTTTAATATCTTCAATATCTTTATCAATGATCTGGATGAGGGGATTGAGTGCACCCTCAGTAAATACGTAAGTGACACCAAGTTGGGTGCAAGTGTCGATTTGCTTGAGGGAAGGAGGGCTCTGCCAAGGGATCTGGGTAGGCTGGACCAATGGGCTGCGGCCAGCTGTATGAGGTTTACCAAGGCTAAGTGCCAGGTCCTGCACTTGGGGCAAAACAACCCCATGCAGTGCTATAGGCTCCAGGAAGACTGGCTGAAAAGCTGCCTGTCAGAAAGGGAGACCTGGGAGAATTGGTTGATAATTGGCTAAATATGAGCCAGCAGTGTACTCAGGTGGCCAAGAAGGCCAACAGCATTCTGGCTTGTAGAAAACTGGCTTGTAGGACTAAAGTGATTGTCCCTCTGTACTCGATTTAGTGAAGCCACATCTTGAATACTGTTTTGGACCCCTCACTATAAGGACATTGAGGTGCAGGAGTGTGCCCAAAGCAGGGCAACAAAGCTGGTGAAAGGTCTAGAGAACAAGTCGCATGAAGAGTGGCTGAGGGAACTGGGCTTATTCAGCCTAGTGAAAGGGAGGCTCAGGAAAGAACTTATTGTGCTCTACAATTACCTTAAAGGAGGCTATAGCAACATGGGGATTGGGCTCTTCTCCAAACACCAAATGATAAGATGAGGGGAAATGACCTCAAGCTGCACCAGGGAAAGTTTAGGTTGGGTATTAGGAGAAATTTTTTCACTGAAACGGTTGTGTGGCATTTGAATAGGCTGCCTAGGGAAGTGATTCAGTCACCATCCCTGGAGGTCTTCAAAAAACATGTAGATATAGAGCTTAGTGACATGGTCTAATAGTGGACTTGGCAGTGCTAGGTTAAAGGTTAGACTAGATGATCTTAGAGGTCTTTTCCAATCTAAATGATTCTATGATCTCTCATATCATCGTCATCTTTCACTTAATAAAAAAACAAAAGCAAAGAACAACCACCCTGTTCCTACTGAATTTCATTTTGAGTAGCAGTAATAAAATTTGGGAATTTTCTTTTAAAGCAAGGAGAATGGATGCAATAAAATACATCACTGCAAAATTCAAGAACACGGTAGTGATTGGGCTTCTTCTGATTTATATCCATCTAAACCTATAACAGCTGAAGATATTAATGAGGTAAACTACTGAGTTTTCTTGACCTGTCTTTCAAGGGGGAGGTTTTAAGAACCCTCCATATCACCCATGGAAACTGGGAATTTCTCCTAAGAACCAACTTCAGGAGCTGTCTGTATCAGGTTGGTTGTGCTATAATAGTTTAGCCACCAGATTCCTTTTTTTAAATTATTATTAATTTATTTTTTTCCTGTGAAATAATGAAAAAATGTTGGATGCTAGATGACGAAAATATGTCTGTGCGTATGGTTATCATATTTGTGGCTGGATTTTCCATCCTGATTTGGTAACTGAAACATGCTGTCAAGTCCTGCAGTGATTTTGCATCTTTGCTTACTACGCTCACCTTGAAATTTTTGTATGCTTCTCTACATCTTTTAAACACTAATAAGCTTCATTCACTGCTGACTTAGTTTGTAGCTGAGCAAAAGACCAAAAAATGTAAAAGTACAATTCTCAGTTATCAGTAGTTTAATAGTACAGTTTTATTAAGCCATTAAATCTCTTTCACCCTACACATGATTTTCACTGTTGTAGCTGAAAAAATGGACAGATTATAAAATCCATGCATACTCTGAGCATTTCATTTAATAACTGGAACAACTCCCTTCTCTCTTTAATACTGTTGCTCACTGCCCAAGAAAAAAATCAACAACTCTTTTTTTTTTTTTTTTTTTTTTTTCATTTTCTTATTATGAAAGGTATGACTGAAATTTTGACAAAGTTTTGTAATTAGACCAAGCACAAATCTTCCAGTACTTTGCCACCACGATTAATTTTCTACTACATGCATTTCTTTCTTTCTACTTGAAGAAATACAGGAAAATACATGTTTTGATACACTTTATGGGTCTGGGTGAAAACATATCCTCACAGTCTTCTTACACATCCTCCAACCCCAACCTTTTTTGTTTACTTACACACATATTTAAGTGATGGCCCTTCCCTCTCCCTTACTGTTGTCGATTTTTTCAGAAGGTATCCATTATCTTCAGGATCCCTCCCTTTACAGCCTCATTAAGAATCTTGCAGAATCAATTAAGAATGGAATTCATCACTTTGGTTTGAATCTAGACTAATGAGGTCTAAAGCCCTGGGGCCATTTTTTGTTGTTAATGGCAGATCAGTTTATTTACTCACTTAACTTTGTAATATATATTGTTTTTGTGAGAACTGCAAGGGACATGTTCATAATACCCAGTTTTGGACATCCTACTCTATTCTTTAGCTATACAAGGGGATTATGGGGATTTTAGAGAGCTTAGTTTTGCTGACTGTGTTATTATCTATAACTCTTCTTTGTCATTTATATTTTAGACCATCACACGTAGGCAACCTGACTCAAAGAACAGAAACAATTTTGTTGTGAAAAAAATGTCTGTATGGATTTCTCTATCAACTTCAGTTCATGGAAACTGCATGTAGGTCTCTCATATTAAAGCCCTTCCAGGATTGCAGTTTCAATGATGACTGGAGGAAGGGGACAGGTTTAAAGAGGACAGAACACCAATGTACCCTCTAGTGGGATGTGGCGTAGATGAATGAAACTAAATAAAACTGAATGGAACCTCCTCAGCCCTCTTTTGCCCTCATGAACATCCTCCCCCTTCCCCATGATTACTTTCTGAGTCATTTTACACGAATAAGATTTACAGAGTCAATCTGTAGTGCATAGTTGCTGAGGGTTAGCACCTGTGACAAACCCTTTAAAAGTGCTTCATTCACATCACTGGTTTTTGGAAAAGCCACTTGCTTGAGACAGCATGAGCATCTACATTTGCAGGATGAGAGAAGGGAGACTATTGGGGCTGAATAAGGAAGTTTTGCCACCTGTACCTTGAACATTCATCAAGTTCAATGGACCTTACAAATGTTCACAAGGATTTATTTACCTTGTATTTATTCCCTTTTGTTTTTCTGTGGGTCATTTGATTTAAATCAAAGAATTATGTCAGCATTAAGAAGCTCTAATGTACATAATCAGTCAAGGCAACTGTGAAAGCACATCACAGTAACTTCATCTGATTGTGCTGATACTGGAACTGGTTGATTAAAAAAGAAAGCCAGTGTTATTTGCCTGCTTCTTGTTACTGTAGATGAAAATCACTGCTTCATCTCTCCATATGAAGCAGGGTTTTTCTTTTTTAATCACTTTATCCTGAGCTACCTTACTTCTTAGTGAAGCTAAAAGGAAATAACTGGTCGAGGATGTTTAGGAGAACATTTTACCTTCTTAACTTTGTTTAAACTAGTGGATGTAATAGCTCTGCTGAAGATATTTGAATTTCCTTGGAAGAGGATTCTAGAAGGGACTTTTATTTGTTTGTAATCATCACTAGGTGACTTCAATGAACAGGGAAGTCTTTTGTGAGATCTTAGCCCAGCATAAGTTTCTGAATGTCTTCTCAGAATTTCAACAGCAATAAAACACCATTTTTATGTAGCACATTTCTTACAAGGATCTCAAAGCATGTTATTCAGAAATTTAATATCACTACCTGTATTGTAAAAATATTAAAATTAAGGTGCAGCAAGATCATAAAGAATAGAGCCAGAAATAATCTCAGAACTTCAGAATAAATCATCATGATGTAATCATGGTGGGATACTCAAAACGACTGACCATTTTGGAAGAATAAATTCCTTATTCTTAATGTAATGTCATCAATCCAAGGTAAAAGGGGACAGGCAAATGACTACAATTCTTATCAGCTTTATCAGCTTTATGGGGGTATGCTTTGCCTGTGAGGCTTTGCCTGTGAAGATGGTCAGGAGTCAGTTATTTTCATAGCATAGTGAGACACAACACCTCAGTGTCTGAAATTCTGAGCCCTTATTTCCCATGCATATGGGCATTAAGATACACTGAGATCCTCTTTAAAATGTGGGGGTGCTGTCTAACTAATTACACTGTGAGAGACTGGAGTGGAAATAAGATTTGAAGAAACTCTGCATAGGCCCAAATGCATGTCTCTTCTGTGACCTTGACAAAAACAGGATATATAAAAGCAGATTCAGGAAACCAAACCAACTTAAAAATCTCTAACATTTTTTGATTCTCTCTCTTTTAATTTTTTTTTCCTCATGAGTGATCAGTAGATGTTGCTACAAGTTAATTTTTCCCAGTGTCCACCATTATCTCATTTAAACTACTATCAGAGATAATGTTTTGTGTCCTTAATTTACTCTTTAAGTATGCTGAACAAAGACCTGCAGCCTGCTTTTCACCCTTGAAAAAAAGTAAAGGCAAGAAATAAAAAAAAAGGAAGGTATGAGAGCATGCTACTAGTTGTCGGGAGCTGAACACCTACAGCTGTCAGGATCCACACTGATTAGCATTCCCATGGTACCAGGAAGCTTCCAATCTGGAGCTGTCTTATCTGCAGTCTCCTTTTTAGCCTCATTTTAGTCTCACATATTTCATTTAACAGATGGTTTCTTGGCATGAAGAATCACATTCCTTAAAGTAACACTAGTACCTCAGTTATGGTAGTGGTAAAATATTTTTTTCAATTTAATGTTCTGTACAGAGCAATAAAGTATTGTTTTGCAGTGGATAAAATATTATTATAACTTTTAAGAGTGAGGCATAGAATTCAAAATCATTGGCCCATATGGACCAAAGGGTGGGATTCTCCCCATTTCTGAATGGATTTCTCTGTTCTTTGTACAGTCAGTCTCCCACTCCGGCAGACATTAGATGCTTCCATACTTTGAAAGTCACTGCAGAAATAAAATTTCTTCTCAAAATTTCCCCTTGACTCTGGCAGGACCAAGCCTTAATAAGAAAATCATAGGTCTGTGAAGGACCAGGAGTGATAATATTGTGTACTTTTCTGTCCTTAGTATGCTCTCATTGAGATCTTTGAGGTCTGAGCATGATGAACATCGCTTATAGAAAAATTTATTTGGTCTTCTGTGCTCTAATACCACATACCTGCAGAACCTGTTTCCAGAGCCTGTTTTTCATTTTGTTGGCATTTTTGAATCATGGGAAGGCTATTTCTGTTTAAATTTACTTTTATAAATTACCAGTGCAATTTACACATGTACAGACCTGATTTATGCAGCAGAATCATGTTTATGGTCATGTTTGTGCTATCATTTCCCAAAAGTTAACAGGAAGTATTTGGCTGCTTTATGAGATCCCATATAAATGTTGATACAAAGGCTGGCAATGTGTGAGTACTGACATTACTTAAATATATATATATGGCTATTGTTAAATTAACAACCCTTTTATTTATAATACTATTATAAGACTGATATGTTTATACCCGTACTGTCAATGATAACCTTCCTGCCTTTATTTCAGCCTTGGCTCATAATGTTTATATTAGGCTTCTATGTCAATGTGTTTTCAATGGCATTAATGTCACACACAAAATAACATTAGGCCTGCCATATAATTCATAATGTTTTGATAGGGATTTTGCAGCTGTCCCTTTACTGTTAATACAAATGCAATTTACACCTTTTTTTTTTTTTTTTTTCCTCCCCACTGGAAGGTTTTTGTGATACCCCAGAAACTCAACATCTGTCTATCAAGTTGCATTTGATGAAAGTCCAGCTTTCAGATTATAAAATGTCAGTGTTATCAGGCTCTTCCAGCTTTACAAGAAATAGGAATTCCTTTGCTCTCTTCAAACATGTATGAGGAGACAGTCACTTTATCATTTAGCTTACCTCTAGTCTAACATGACAATAGCTTAAATACGTGACATCCTCTGCTGAAATAAGACTGGAAATCAATTATTATTATTTTGGTATTTTGGTAGAGTTTAGAAGAGCTAGCTAGTATTGTCTGAGTGATTGGCTTTTTGATTTGCTGTCCAGATTGAGAAAAGAGGAAATTTCAGCAAATGAAAAAAATATGTCTCTCTATGAAACAGTCAAAAAAAAAAATAAATTAGAAAAATCCCTCCTTCCAAAGAAAATGCCAAGTCAAACTAAACAAAGGAAGATGTTTATGGAAAACAATGAGTTTTTAAAAAGACAAAGAAAAGTTAGGAAATGCTCTCAGTCTCTGCTCAGTTCATTTACACTGAAATATAATTGAAATATTTTTGCAAAAGTTAATCCATGTATGTCCAACCTTACCTTTCTTCCTCCTTATGTCTAGTCAAGAAATTCATGTTCTGGTGTTAACCTCTAGCAGACATCACAGGGTGTATGTGATGTCTTAGGCATGGGACCACTTGCCTGACTGTATGAACTTCTGCTGAGTAGGGTCTCGATATGCAGAGCATATACATTGGAATAATTGCTTTGCTGAAGACAACGGGAGCCATGCCAATGATGTCAAGGGGGATGGGATTTCAGCCAGACCATTGGTGTAATGTAATTTGGCATAATTCCATTAAAATCTGTGGAGCCACTTGAATATATATCAGCTAAGAATCAAGCCAGTAAAACTCATATTAGTCAGTATAGTCACGTAGGTATTTAAAAAAAAAGGTTGAGGAAAAGAAGCAGCATATGACACCTGTAATTTTGATTCATACACATACGCATAAATCCTAAGGGAATTTGAATGACTAAAGATTTGAATACACCTTAAACTAAAATGACACAAAGACTGAGCTGAGATTTGATAGAGCTGTGCTGACCCTGAAGGCTTAGACTGGGGCAGAACAAAAAGCCAGTGAAACAAAATATTTCAAAAACTATTTACTGCTAGAGCTTTTTTAATTTCTTCTGCCTCTCTCTCTTTCCCCCTCTCTCTCTAGGTATCCGAGAGATATAAATAGAGGGTATATAAGAACATAGAGGGTAACTATATCTGGTGTTTTATAAACAGTGGACTACTTGGAAGCTGTTTTTGTAGGTTATGGAAAAATAACTTCTTAGTTTTCAATATTTATCAGGAGATCCAAGGATATGGACAAGGTAATATCAGATTCCATTAGTCAGTGCTTGCAAAATGCAAAGTGGTAGTTTCACACAGGAAGAGGCTGATGAGAACAAAAGGATTTCAGATGAAGTGGAACATACGGCTGCAAAACAGATTTCTGTAATGAATTCTGAGGGGTGCATCTGTTATTATCCATGTGATATAAAATTGTTCTTTTTGTCTCCTTTCGCTCAGTTGCGCAAGATGCAATCACATCAAACAGGCACGTTCAATAAAACTGTGATCTGACTGATTAAAATGAACAGCAATCTGTTTTCTTCTGACAGTCACACAGCAACTTGAATAACATGGGCTATGAACATGGAATTGAATAGCCACTTGGAACTGGTATTCATGTCCATGAGTGCTATTAAGGCATTTGAGCAAGTCTGTACAGCCAATGAAACAGCAAACTTGTATTCTTAAATCAGTTAAACCACAAGTCATTTGTGAGGCATATTTGATAGCATAATGCTATCACTTCCAAAGCCTTCTCCTGAGCCATTTTCTGGTTTTCTTTGCAGTATATATACTAGCAAAAGGATGCATTCCGGGAGGAAGAATATAGTCATCTGTGAGCAAAACTGTGAGAAGTTTCCATCCTCAGTAGAAGGAAGAGGGTTTGAGTAGATAGACTTTTTGTGGGAGTAATTTCACTTAACTTCTGCATCAAGCCTGAACTTTCTGCTCCCTCCATTATCTAGTTGCAGCAGGAAAGAAAACCTCTTCCAGAGAAAAGTTAATTTTACTTGTTTAGACACATCTGTGGTGGAAAATGGAATTTTCATTTGAGACGTCTCCTCCTGAAAATGTTAAACCTGCTCACATCTGTGATTTTTGTCATCTTCCTCCAAAATTCAGCCTGATTAGTACTTCTGGAAGGTTGTGTTTTACTGGCTTGGAGCAGGCAGCTTTAAGCTTTTTTGTTGTTAAGCATGATGAAGTCCAACATAGTAACCAAAATGGACATATAAATCCACCTGCTCTGATGTTAATGTGAAATAGCTGACATTTCTATTGATTGTAGTATTCAATGCAACAAATTGGTAAATTTGATGGCTGTTTTGTTGTCTACTCCAGATGATATTGTTTCTTTTAAGTGTCTCAAACCCACAAAGAGCTTTCAAAAGAGCTTCAGAAAACTTGTAGCATAAGTATCATAGGTAGACATTCCTATTTGCACTTCCTTTTCCTGTGTTTTTGAAAATCTATATTAGCTTGCCCAATACATTAATATGGAAGTAAATTGGAGGAAGGGGAGCAAAAGTAGTGTGAACCCACTTATTCTTGTATTCTTTTTGGTTTGTTTGTTTTTAGCAATAACTTCAGTTCTGTAATAAGACCAAAAGCAATTGAGCTATGAAGATAAACTTTCAGGTCAGTTGTTTAAGGCATAAGAAATATATTGTCCCCAGATCATGTAGCCAATTTATATGCAACTTTTTGCTTTGTTTGTTTTAAAGTAGATATCAACCTTCTATTGCGAAAACAACAAAAGCAATAACAACATCAACAAAGGAAAACAAAATTAAAAGGGCAGTTTAAATGTAAGATAACTGTAGATTATATAGACTTATTTGGCTGGTAGAAAGCTAGAACCGATAGGTTTGAAGAAAATGTCTTCCTCATGTAACCGTTTAGGGTCAAGTCCAACACCTGTGGACTAAAGGAAACCCTTCCACACCACATCAGGGAACATTTTATGGTGGAGAGGATCTAGAGGCTTTTTTACCAAGACAGATTTCTGTTTCTGCCCTATCCTTCATCCCTTCCAAACCCTAACACCAGGACTCTTGGAAGTAAACCCATGTGTATAGAAGCGGGACCTATTTGTCACATAATCCATTACTGGGTACCTCTAGGAAAGGGATTGTGGTGGACGTTTGGTGCTGGATAGACCTTTTTTTCCCTACAACAGGAGCAGTATCTAAAAAGAGCTTCATTTTCCTGTATACCTTGAGCCCAGGATGACCTCAGTTAAGCTCTGAAGAGAAGACATCCTCAGAAGAACAAATACCTCTCCTTGTGTGCCTTTCACAAGACAGTTTTAGGATAGCATTTCAGCTTGGCAAAAGAAAAAATATTGAATTACATTTCATGTGGTCAAAGTCCCAGGGTTTCTTATTCCTCTCTACATTCTTTTGACAGAAACTTCAAGGCTGTGCAAATAGCTTGGCAAGTGTTGTCAAGATCCATGTAAAAACTGTCATGGCACATTGAGGGACTTTTGGAGTTTCTTGCCTGCTGGCGTAATTAGATTATGAATGAGCCAATTGTCCGGGAAATTTTGAAATGTTTCTGTGATGGCTTCTCATCTTGACAAGCCTTTCATGAAAAATAAGCAATGCAAGTTTCTCATGAACAGGGGGAGTAAAGAGGATAGCTACAGGTGAAATATTTATGTCCACCGAGGATTTGGTTTTTAAAATTATTATAAAAATCATACTTCTCTGTAATAATAATCTACTTAATACTCCTTGTAGACAGGACAAGATAGTGCAATGAAACATCTGAAGAGTCCTTGTGCTCTGTAAATTAGTCATAGAATATAATAGAACAAAATTGGCCAGCTTGCCTAAGTCCATGAAAAGCAAGTGGGGATCAGACTTCAGTTCACTGATTGACACGTTTGAAAATGAAAGCTAGAGGCTTTTGATCCCTGTATAAATTTAAATTGCCTATGTTTCTGTCCTTCTTGTGTGGAAGACAGACTGAAATGAAAATATAAGAACGGACTGAGCATCTATTTTGCACCTGTATATCTATACCTTACATCAGTCTTAGAATTATTGTGATGTTGTTGAAAATTGTGCAACTGGTGACAATCAGAAACAGAGGAGAGAGTCCTACATCCTCACTCCCTTTGAGAAAATGGATGCAGTGCAAATTCAGCCTACCAGGTCTGCCTGCTAGCTCACCAAACAGCTCAGAAATGGTCTCAATATGTGCAGCTTCCTCCCCCCAAAAGAAAGATGTGTGCTCTATGTAGAGGACTTATTGGATAGGTGTGTGTGTGCAGGGACAGAAACAGAGGTGTTTAAGACAAAACATGGGGATGAGCCAGTGTGATGACTCCAAAGTGCTGAGGACCTGAAGGGAGCACATGATTGCAGTGGACAAAGCACATTGGAGCCTGGGGAAACTGCATCCACTGTTTATGGAGCAGCTCATTCCTTTTCCAGTTTTTAGCTTTGTGATTTGCTTTGGTTACTTCTGGGTCATCACACAGTATTGCAATGACCCCCAAATTATGTTATTATTCAGCTTCTGCTGCCATTTGAGTGGCTCTGTTTAATCTCTTGTTTTTGTGCTCCAAAGTTAACGTCAATTTTTCTGAGCAGAAGATACTGGAAAGAATTCCCGTACTTGAAGTAAACTTGAGTAACCTTCAGTCATTGTCCCTAGCTATAGTTCGTCATTACATGAGGAGGCTCAGATATAAATTTTTTAAATAGATTAAACTGGGAATAAATGGAATTAGTGTTGAAAGTATTCCTACAGATCGGCCTACAGTTGCAGCGAACCTACTATACTCGCATAAGCTTCTGTAGTGGGCAGTAAAGACTCACTAGAGAAGGTATCTTGTTAAGAAAGGTTAAAGCTGATGTTGTCAGTTTTAAAAAAAAAAGGGAGAATCTTGTCCAGAAAATCTGCATTTTCTTTCCAGATTGTCAAAATCCATATGAGATTTATAATAATATACTGAACATACGTTATTCATAAGGCCAAGACAGGTCTTGTGAAGATGCTTTGTCTATATGCATTGTGGCAGACTTGCCTTTTGCTCACTGATGTCAATCAGGAACGTCTTCATGTGACAGCCTCCCTTGAGCCCCCCAATCTGAGTATTGTTAGTTTCTTTCAAATCCTTTGTAAATGTTATCTTGTTGTGGTATCTAAAACTCTTTCAGACAGGCAGGCTATGTGGTGGATAAGACCATGTCATCCTCATTATTATGCCCAACTGAGCTGACACTACCCTACCGTTTCCTTGAACTGACCCCACCTTTCTGCTGTTTATCTTCTTCTATATGTATATATAACCATTTTATACAGTGCCTGGCATTGAAAATCTTGTGTCTAAGGATCTACTGTGCATTAGTGGTAATAAAGATGAGAATAAGACTATTTTTTTTTTTTCATCTTTCTGGTTGCCTTCGTGTCAGTGAAAGAGAAATTCTTGTCAGAATGTCAAACAGTTTTCTAAGGAGGTGGCAGGCTCTACAAGATAGGAGAAAAGCATATTTAATAATTTACTCATTATTAATCCTAAAGTAAATATTTTCAAGTTAAATTCTGCCTGTGCAATTACACTGAAATCAGTAGGCAGAGGCAGCTTAGTTATGTTGGTCTCTTTTTGTTTTATTGTCTTAACAAAGAAGGTGTTTTATAGACACCAGTCTCCTTCAGTTTGGATCTGCTCCCTATCCTATGTGCTGTATAAGCTAAGTGTGTACCATAGCAATGTTCAGACTAGTCAATTAACAGACACAAATTTGGGGAGAAATACTACAATTATTCAGAAAGGGTTATCAAACATTGTGCATTCTTGCTTCAAACATAGTAATTATTCAGCTACTTAAACTGTAATCTTTCGTTCATTAGATGATGCAGTTTACTCCTTTTGGGTAAATCTCTTAAAAAGTCTTAGATCATTAATCACTTCATTTTACCTTTACCATGTTCTTATTTTTCTTCTTTCTACCCACTCCCTGGAAAAGGTTTTTCTGATTACGCGCTAAGAGTTATGTTAATAGAATTGCACATTAAATGGAATGTGGTGATCAGATGACTTTCTTTGAAAATGGTACATCCCAATCAAATACATCTCTTTCATGGCCATTTGTTCGTAGACTAGGGTGTGGATAAGAGTGGGATAGTAAACGGCAATGAAAATTTGTGGTTTAAATTCTTGTAGATATTCTATCCCAACACAGGCATAGAGTGAGGCATTTATGGGGTATAAAAATTGCAACTAAAAGGGAAAGAAATAGACAAACAAGCTCAGCAGTGAGGAAGATCATATTATTCATTGCTAGTGATATTTAAAATACTATTTTATGAACTATGATAGAGAGATTCCTATGTAAGGTATTAGTCAGAATTTCTCAGGTTTTTTATCACAAACGAAGAGCTGGTTGAGGTGCCTTACAGACATACAAATTAGAATTTCCAAATGTGCTGAGAGGCCTTGTGAGCTGGCTTCTTGCAGATCACCTCATTATGCTTTCATAGCAGCCCAGGTAGAAGCAGCACTCTCCATATCTGCCAGAGAATGAAGACTGTCCTTGCCTGTTTGTTGAAACCTTATGAACAATTAAAACTAGACAATAATTGCTCTGAGATTTCATTGGCTAGAAATGAGTATACACCAGCCACCACTAAAGAAGTAAAGTGTACAAATTTCAGTGGATAGAAGAATGCAGCCATTGCACACAATTTCCATTGTAGCCCTTCCCATATGTCTCTGCTAGCCTTTTCCATTGACTTTATCTGGGTTAAAATTGGATTTCTTACATGATTTTCAATCAATTTCAGCATCATACCTTTTCAGCAGACTCCTTAATCATTGGATATGTCACTTTTGTTCAACTTGCATGTTGCCTGGAAGCTGACTGGGAATTTTGGCTTTTGCTTTAGCTGTTAAACTGAAACATCCAAGCAAACCTTTGTGAGTTTGTCACTTCCAAATTCAGAGTTAGAGTCCAGACGGTGTGCCTGACTCATTTTGTGTCACTTCTGTCTACATTTGGATTAGCTAAATCAAGAATAGTATGAAGACACTTTGACACGTTGAAGGAGAGAACCTCCAGTTTGTTATCAGTGTCATTTCTTTGTTGAAATTTTACTGTTGTCTTGTTTTTCCCTATATTGACTGCTACTGACTTATTTACTAGTTTTCCTTGATCAGCAGTGGTGGGATTGACAGATTTTTTTATGTGTAAACAACTCTTTGATGTGAGGCCGAAACTCTGCAGAACCATGAAATCTCTATGCAGAGAGCATTATCTTACCTTAGGCTTATCCAAAAATAGAACACAATTTACTTAATTCTTTTCATCAGAAGATTTTAAAACATTTTACAAGGGAAGATAAGTATATTTATAGTGCAAATGTATTTATAATCAGAAAAGACATCAGATTGGGAGACATCAAAACCAAGTATAAACATAAAGCTTTTTAAAGAGCTGGTGGGAAAATGTTATGTTGCTAATACAGAAATGTCCAGTTCTCTGTGTGATTTTCTAAGCCAAGATTTCATTGCTTCTTTCCTGCATCTGATAGCTAACTAGTGATATCAATCCTGTTTTCCTCTGTGCCTTGCTTATGCTGAATTTTGAACTAGTTGACCTAATATAAACAATAGGTTCTTGTGGTCTCCTGAATAGCATGAATAGTTCCAGCTGTTTGTGTAGATTAAAAGGTTCTGAATAAACAATGAAATGATGTAAACATTTCCTGGATATATAATGATATGCTTTGGACAGTCTGAGTCAAGACTTGAAAGACATAAAAGCGAGGATATAAATGAACTATTTATATTATTTATTTATTTATTTATTTATTTTTATTATTTGTGACTTATTTTTTTGGGACTCCAGACTGGGAGTCTTTAAACCCAACACGGTCAGAATGCAGTGTGGCCATTCACCTGGAAAATGAGATTGCTTCAGAAAATATCTGTATAACTATTCTTTGCCTTCCTGCCCCTATTCCCTCCACAATACTTATCAGTAGTATTTTTTGCAAATCGTGGCAAATATTAGCTTTGAGTTTTGAACCTCTGTGGTCTATTTAGACAACCTTATTTGGCAATGAGATTAAGTTAAAATAAAGAACAGCAGGCAAACAAAACGAGTCACTTCAGGAAGAAATAAGACAGAGATGATATGCAGGCAGGATCATGCATACCTCATGATAAAGATAATTTAAAATATTTAAATGCATGGTCATCACAGTTTTAAAATTAAAGATTTCCTCTCAAAACATCTTAAGTTAGGGGTGTGCTCTCAGGTAATAGTTTTCACTGACTCTGCAGCTGAAACATAATTTGGATGCTAATCAGAACAGAATGTGTCAATACACTTCTAGACAATTTTTATTTTGAACCTTTTCTGTGCAATCAGGCAGCTGGAATATTTGTTAAAAAGTTTTAATTTCTGTTCATTTCTTTCCGTTCCATTAGCTTCTCTACTGCTGTGATGATTGTGGCTGTGAGGCATGAGTATTACCTGAACTTTCTATGACCTAATCAAGCTCAGGTAAAGATAAAAAACAGGCCTAATTTCTCTTCCTTTGTGCTCTTAGAATTGAAACGATACTTTCAAGGTAAAGGGGTCATCATCTCTTTTCTGCCAGCTATGCTTTTCTTTCTCATTCAGGTTGTGAATGTATTGTGAAAACTGAGCAAAACCAGCTTCATGTATGAATTTAGTCTTTACTTTCTGATCAGATAACAGTTATTTGTGTACAGTACTTAGAAATCAGAATCATCGTTCATAGTTCTATTGTATGAATGTGTCCGAGGGAGAAGAAGAAAGAAAAGTCCTTGCCACAGAGAGCGGTTTCACTTTTTATTGGATTCAAGGTGATAGAAATGATAGCTGGCACTTCAAACTCACTAGATTCACTAGATTATTATTGGCAGCACTTCTGAAGAAGCAAAACTTTCTTCACCTCTCCATGATTCTCCTTGTGAGGAACATTGGTTTTCTGGTGGTGATAGCAGTAATGTAGCTATTAGAGCAATGATTTTATCAGTGATTAGATAATTAGATATTGGAATAAAAGTCTTTTGTTGTTGTTGTTGTTGTTGTTGTTGCTTTTGCCAAGAAAGATACAAGACAAAGATTTGATAACTATCAGCATTAGTTCAGAATTTCCTGTACACCATTCACCCCAAATATCCGAGGGAGGACCTTTTGGGAAAGGCTTTCCCCATATTTCATCTTTTTAAATTTCATGCAGTCTCTGAGACACCCAACTGAACTGCATGTGTTAACTCCCACCTCTCATCCTCATTACAGCTGGGTGCAGACATATTTAACACATTTATCTTTTATAAAAAGCTGTGGCAGTTCCAATGCTGTGACCAGCATTGTCTGGTAGTCTGGTAGTGGGAGCTCTGGCTGGGCAGCAGAGTGGGGGCTGGGGTGCTTTGCTGCCTAACAGAGACTCAGGCACCAAATATGATGATGTTAAATGACAAATTTATATGATAAGCAACCTCACTACTTTGATAGAAGAAAGAAATTAAGAAATTCATCCTGCCTGTGCACATGGAATGAAATCATGTTTTATTGCTTTCCTTTGGTTCTACCTTCTTGCCCATTCTCAAAAAGGAATTTATTTCTATTAGGGGGGACCCAGCAAAATCATATGTGTGTGAATGAAATTGATCTGCTTTGGAAAAAGCTCATTAGTATTGTATTGAATTTAATCGTATCAACCTTCTGTTTACTCTTGGTTATACCTCTTCTATTTTTTATATATTTTTAAAATTTATTTAGTTAGTTGTTTATTTCAGTTTTAGCTCAATGGGGGAGAACTCTGAAATTAAAACTTCAAAGCACTTTTCTGACATTACTGAATATTTACCACCTTGTGTAGGTTATATGTTATGACTACTTAGTTTCAGAGACCGATGAACAAGCACCCTAAGTTCTTTTATGGATTTTTAACTGTAAGGGGAATCTTTACACCATTTATCTTTGGTTAGTTAGGGATCTGTCATTCAAAAGCTCATTCTGCAATTCCCTGCATTCTGCAATCAGTGAGGAAACACAACCACGTTTTAGAGTGAAATTTTAGGATGCTGAAATTAGCTGTTTTGTATAGAGAGTGTAGATATTATCCAGTATTTCAATAATTAGAAAAATTATTGTTGCTGTCCACAGGTCCTCGGGTTACCTAAGAAGCCCATGGTATTGTGCAAAAATGAATATGAGTCTCCCAATTCCTATGATTACACTCTTAACAACTGCAGAATTTTTTTTTTTTTTGTCATAATTTACAGGAACAGTAAGAACATGAGTATATTGTACTCTGCACCTTTCTTATCACTGTCAAAAAATGATCAGTTTTCAGCTTTCCATGTTATTGAGGGTAAAACTCAAGAATTTACAGCAGACGGAGGCCTTACACACCTATTTTCTCATCCACTTTCCCACTGCATTAAGATCAAAGTAAGTTGGAAACTATTTTCCCTAATGAGCATGAAGGGTTGCAATTTAGTGATACAAAGAGCTTTGCCCTGCACTTTTGTTGTATTTCAATAACTCACAAGAGTTATTTTACCACTTAGACACGTTAATCATGTTGGAAGATGCAAAAGTTCATGTTAGTTATAAAAAATCACTGTTTTTTAGAGGCATGTTTCTCTAGGGGAAACATATAGCTTCATAGGCTTTTGGGAAGGTATTCTCTAGGAACTCACTCCAGATTAGCAGTGTAGGACTATTTGGTCTGAGGCAGAAGACTGCACCTGGATTAAGAGATGCACCTGAAACAATGGCTGTGTTCTTTACTCAGACATATATAATATTACACATGAGATCTTGGGCACATGCTATAAATTATCAGCTTGAAAGTGTTGGTATGTGAAAAGAAGTTGAAAGTCATTGGAGCCCTGCAATCCACCCATTGGGTTGTTCTCCATTTCCTAGGACTGTGTCCTGCATTTTCAATACATACCCCTTTGCTGTGTGTACACCTGTGTCTGGGAGTTTCTCACAAGCTCATCCTGCAGCAATTGCTAAGATTCTGTATTGAACTTTCAGAACTGAAAAACTGCCACTTTTCAGTCTTTGCAGAACCACACCCAAAGTTTTCTCAACAAGAGCGATGGATATTTGAATGCAAAGATGAAAGGGATAAGACAGGCTGTGATTTACACACTGAGACCAGTACCACATTTTCTCAGGCAAGCTAGGATCTGGGAGATTTCCAAGGAAGAAGCTGGACTGTGAGGCACTACTGAGCAGAATTCTAATGCAATTCAAATTATTTTCTATTAAGTCCCCAGCAAAGACCTGTTTGCTTAAAATGCTGGAGTTCTGCCTGCACACTCCACTGCTGAATAAATCCTTTGGTAGCCTGCTCCAAACAGGTAACTAATCTTTGGATAATTTAGCTGCATGAAAGTACTAAACTAATTCCCATTTATTCTCATTAGGTTCCTGTGCTCTCCTGCCCACTTCATTTGGGCTGGAATCCAGCTGACAAGAGCTCAGAGGGCTGGAGGTGGAATCCAGGTCTGATGACAGTTGCTAAAAACTCATTTATTTTCCAGGCAGTAGTATTTATTTCATTTACATTTTAATAGAGTGTTATTTCAAATACTAATCAAGCTACCTGCTACCTTCAGGTGTCTCTCATTCTAGGCACAAAATAAAGAAAAATATTTGCTGCCATTCAAGCTCACACTCAAAATTTAGCAAAGTGCTTAAGCATGTGCTTAACTTTATGCGTGTTTAAAATTTAATTTCATATTAGAATTGGCTGAGTTTGATTCTGCCAATAATTTTTGAGATGTAAATCATATTATCCTTTTCAGTCCTCTCATAAGTTTCTAATTTAGCAAGCACACTAACAATAATTTGCACAGAAGGTGTTGAATTTTCCCCTTTCCATGGTCCGTCTTTATGAAAACATAATTTTTCAAATGTTTTTTAAAGATAAAGGGCTTTTTGTTTTTACTATATTTAAGAAAAAAAAAAATGGTGTGGACAAAATGTATAATGAAGCTAAATTTTGGTTTGGATTTTTTTTTTTTTTTTTAGTCTGTGAAACCCAAATATTTTTCAAAGAACCTCTCACCCCATAATGTAGTACATTAAAGAGTAGAAAATTTCTTTTAAAAAACGGTTATTTTCTCATGACCTAATTAGAGCCAGTGATAACATTTACTACAACTCTCTTAATTCTTATATATTTTTCTGAGAGACAATCAGAAGGCAAAAGAAGGCACAGCTGTCTGTGTAAGACAAATGGGAAATGAGGGAGAGAATTATAAAATAAACTGGATACAGTATCTGGAGAAGACACCATAAGAACAGCAAGCAACTGAATGATTTTCTTGAGTCCTCTTTTCCACCAGGGAACATGTTAATCTCTTCAATATTAATCTTAAATTTCTCTGTCATTGTTTAAATCTGTGTTTGCCATGTCAGCTTCTGATTCCAAGGGAAGATTAATTGCACTTGGAAAGGTGACTGGTAGTTAATTGGTTAGGTGTTCTTGAGTGATTTATTTGAATATAAGGGGAAAAAAAAAAGAACTGGTGAATGATGCACAGAAAGATGTTAACTAAGTAAAGATAAAGAAATTCAGGAAGGTTTTTTGTTTGTTTGTTTTAGTTTTTAAAATTTATTTATTTATTTATTTCCCTCTGTGCAAAAACTTCTATGGTCTGTGAGTTGCTTGAACCTGACAGAACAGTTGAGGTTCATCAGGCATCTACAGTGCAACGTGCCTGGCAGCTCACTGGACCATATGGGAGTTATCAGTGGGAAATCAATTGTAAACAGTATAAACTATACAGAGTACCAGGGCTGCAGGATGTGGAAAATAGGATGTTCTTATATAACCAGTGTGGAGCAATACAAACATCTGAGGAGGTGAAAGAAATGGAAATAATCAGAGCATCCAGTTTGAGTAGCTGGTATTGCAGGAAAAAAAAAAAAAAAAAAAAAAAAGATAAACCATAAAATTGGCTTTACACCTTGAAAGAAAATGCTTAACAATATAGCATGATGGTGGAAATCTTTCTTTCACTTAAGAAAACTACTATCAAATCTTGCACTAGTTCCTATGTTCCTATGTATTAGCAGAAAAATCAAAATCAGCAGTTACCAGACTCTTTACAGGACAGCATGTCTTTTCAATGCTAACATTGCCATCATGACAGTGATCTTATCTGGCCTTTCTCTTTGTACCTCATAGGCTAGACCAGCTGTTTTTCCAACAAAACTGCATAGTTAATAAAGAGGCACAATGCTGTATTTCTCCCCCTGGAGCTTTCCAACAGTACAACTACTTCTGTATGAGACAGAGCTGGAGGTGAGGCTGAGGACCTCTTCATTGACAGACCATTTTAATTGCCCAAACCTGGAGGGTATTTGTGAGGTATCTTTCTGAGTTCAGGCCTCATCAATATGTCTGGACAGTGGAGAGACATTGATAACATGGATGAAATCTTACTAGGGGCGGGTGTGTGTGGGGGAGGTAAATGGAACAGATGAGGTGGGATAAATGGGAGATTTGATTTGCTCTTGTATGCCATTCAGATAAAAAAGTTATTTTTTTTTGAAAGTATTGTATTGATAATATTATGGCAGCTTGCTATTCCAAGCACCCTGTCTTGAAATTTAGGCAGCTATATCTGTAAAGAGTAGTAAGAGCGACCTAAAAGCCAGATTCCAGGTGTATTCAGGGAATGATGAGCAGATGAATTATACCTGTGGAACTCAGTGGAACTGCTCATCTGCACAAACTGTCTAGAGAAATCAGAGACAGAGAAACTGACTCCCAGATGCACAAGGGATTCATAAAATGCAATATTTATTTGCTGAATATACTTTCCTGAGAAACGTAGTCCTAGGTATTAGGGAACTAGTACCAAACAGAGACACTTGAGGCCTCCAGTTGTTGCTGAGACTGTGTGGCAGACAAGAAAATATATTCTGAGATTTGAAACTATATACAACTGAAATGCCTAGTACCACTTGGTCTAGAGGTAGAGCTTGAAGGGCAAATCAACTTTCCTGGTTTCCCATCTAGCACCTTCACAGCATGATGCCTCTTTCAGGTCCAACAGTCCTCCTAGGGAAAATGGCTAACGTGGTAGTATGCTTTCTGCATAAAGTTTGCAGTAAAGTACCATGCTTTTCTGAAACAGTAGCTGAAAATATGTAATAACTATTTCCCTTTCACTGACCTTAATCTTTGAATTTCCTCTTCAGATCTTAATTTGAATATAAATTACAAATTATTCAAAACTTTTCATAGAAAATGTCTAAAGCAGAACTATTGCCTGCCTATTTATTGCTTCCTTTTCTTATCTTATATTCTTATAAAGATATTCTTAGTACAACTGAAAATTACCACAAAAACCATCATGATTTAAGTGAGGGTGTAGAATAGGTTTCATAGCATGCTATGGCTATCATAAAAATGATTCTCAGTTGTTAAAGTTGATTCTGTCTTTTAATGTTTCCTCATAACTTGGTGCTTTAAAATGGTCTGTCTTTGGAACTTACAACAGCTTTGCTCATTTAAACATGTTTTCTTCTCTGAATTTTGGATAGTGGTCCTTTATTACTTCTACAGGGCATCAGTCAATAAAGGACTTTGTGTACTAGAAACTCTCCAAGGCCATCATACATAATGCTGGATATCCATCACAAATTCATCTAGACCCAAACAAATTAGAAGGGTATTGAACTGTGTCTATATCAACCTTTACTGACCTGTCAATAAACAAGTTTATTCAATATATTGACTTTCAGATGTTATACCAGCTGCATTTTAACTAGTATGAATATCCATCTTTGTGTATTCTATATCTGTATCTATACCTATACATATATTTATTTCTGTATATATGCTATATATATTAAAACCAGCATGCCTAGAAAAGAATGTCAACATAGGTATAAAAGCTCATAATATTCAAGATAACCCAACATGCAGAAAACATATGAAGGTTCTAGGGGGTTCCTGCCAAACAGAGTGTACTGAATTAGTGGCTGATGATATTTCTTAAAACCTTCCCATCATGGACGTGTATGGTAACTTAGGCATCTTCAGGAGATAAAGGTATGAGTATTTCTGTGCAAACTGAGTTGGACACGGTTATCATGTTTTCTACACTTTCTTTTATTAATGTGGTATTTTCAGTTGTTTATCCAGCTGTAATTGAAAAGTGCTTTAATAATAATAATAATAATAATAATAATAACAATAACAACACAAGGTACTATCAATGGCACATAAGTTTAATTAAAACTATGTTAGGCTGGTGATGCTGCGTAATGAAAGTAATAAAAGTCATGGTCTTTTTACAGTCCATGAAGGTGCTTGGCAGTTGTGAGGACCTGACCACTCCTTGTGTCATTGCAAGGGTCCTGAGGGAGCAAAGTACCTCATGGGATTGCACAGGGGTTGTCTGGTGTAGGCAAAACCTAGAGGTCTGGTTGTCCTGCTACCCTTCATTAACAAAGGCTGTGAATCTCCCTGTGGTTATGAGCTTGCCTTAGCATTCTTTTAACCTAGTTTTTTTGTTCTCTGATTAAGGAGATTATGTATAATGCAGAGCTAGTGAGCTTAGCCCAAGGAGACCAGAATCTTTATTAAAGGAACAGATCATGATGCAAAACACATTAACTTTGTCAGCTTAGACTGATGAGAACTCTTGGTGTCTCAGGAGATGAGGGATTTGGACAGCAATTAAGAAGAGCAACGTTTTTGCCCATACTCAATGACTGTGAATGCATAGGGGAAAGAGGATGCATAATTCAGGTCCAGATTCTTTCCCCTTACTTGTATGACATGTACCAAGGTTGTAGGATGATAAACACCCTTATCAGCAGTGTTGACCAACTACCTTTCACCTCTTGCTGCTCATTGTCATCTCTGCAATTGTCCATGCTGTTATAGTAGGGCAAATATGATGTGATCAAGAGCAAGCTTCTTCATGAAAAACACTTTTTGTGTGTGTGTGTGTTTGCTTGTTGCATCCAAATCTTTGGTTCCAGCAAAGGTTACCATACAAATTCTCATAGAATAATGTAGAAACAAATGGGTGCATGTGAGGGGAAAGTATGGTTTCATGGCAGCAGGAGCAGCGTGTAAAGGAATATGATGAATATGTGAGTATAGCCTACTTATAAATGGCTGAACATCATACCCTGTAGATCCAGTGCTGTTGTTTACAAAGAAATTCAGTTCCCAACAAATAGTTTAAGAACTATGTGTCCTAATGGATCTGAAAAGGTTGTCTAGTTACCCAATTCAAAACTCACAAATTTGCAGTGATTACATTGTAGTGTGTGTTTGGATGAAACCAAATGCTCAAAGGAGAGAATGTACAAGGCTGAAGTTCCATCTTTTTTTTTTCTTTTCTTTTTTTTTTTTTTTTTTTCTGCTTTCAGCACGAGACACTTAAGGAAAGAAAGTAAGAATCTAGAAGGTACATAGAGTGATCCCTCCACTTGTACCACTTCTGATCTATAAGTACTTCTCACTTTTAAGGACATAACTCCCAAATTGCATATGTATACTGTATTTAATAGCTGTTCATTAACTTTTCTTCTGTGATGTAGTTGCTCTTTGAATCCAGTCCAAACTTCAAGGTTTAATTATTTGTTTTAATTTGGGGCGATTATCTCATTAGGTGTCTTCTAGCTCCTGTTGGATGAGGAATAAAGAATCACAGAATCACAGAATTTCTAGGTTGGAAGAGACCAACCTCTGACCTAACGCTAACAGTCCCCACTAAACCATATCCCTAAGCTCTACATCTGAATATATATATATAGAAAATAAAATCTATATTTTTCTGCTCAACAGCTCTTTTCTATTAATGATTTTATAGCATTTCTCTCTCAATCATTTTTACCTTGGACGGTGGCTCCTAATTTTGTTGTGTAACTTCCATATGGGTATTACTCCATATCTCTAATCATCATCACTTATATCTGAACTGCTTTTAATTCCACTGTATCATTATTCAGATGGGATGGGATGACCAGAACTGCTCTCAGTATTTGAGATAAGGTATCCTATGGCTTTAAACACTATCAGAATGATATTTCTATTGCTTTCCTCATAATCACTAATACACTTTTGATTTGATACCTGCTAAGCAATGAGCAGATATTTTCATAGCAGTCTCTAGTGATTTTAAGTTCCCTTTTTGAGCTAATTTAGCACTTTTCTTTTTGTATGTATTCTCACTGTTGTTTTCCTGCATTGATTTGCATTTATTATATTTGCATTGTATTGATTTGAATTGTATTGCATTTTATCTGACATTTTAGTAGACAGTCATGTAAGATCCCTTTTCAGCATCTCACAGGCAAACAACTTTATATCTGAAAACTTTACCCCTCACTAGTCACATCCTTTCCATACCATTCATGGTATGTCAAAGGGCCCAGACCCCTTGGGAAGCTACCATTCTGAGGACTATCTGTTTATTCCTATTCTTCACTTCTTATGTTTTGCACAAGTATTAATTCATAGTGGACCCACTCTTTTCTTCCATGGCAGCTTCTTTTCCATAACAGCAATTGTTTTTGTTAGGATTTTGGAAATTCTGATGCCCCACTGTACCCCCTAGGCCACACTGATCCATGTCGTTGTTCATGACTGACAAACTGGCAAGCACTCCTGAAGCATGACATTTATCTGTGAGAATCATTTGGATTCTATCTCAGTTTATTGCATTTACTCAGCTGCCTATAAACTCTATTCTTTGTGTAATTTCAACCAATTTTCTCTATATACCAGTCCAGCTTACTGGGAAGTAGCACTTCCAATCCCCATAGACTTCCGTCTAAAATTTATCTCACATTTTCTGCCTGTTACTCTTCTGGTACTAAGATAGATTTAAACTGTAGGCAACATGCTACAGACTTGTACAGATTTGATTTCTTTTAGAGCTGTTGCATGAATAACATCTGTTCCCATACATTTGTTACTATTTATTTTACCAACTCTTTCAAAACGGTTTCCACTGACACTTGAATCTGAAACAGTTACTCTGACTCATCCCCTCTACAGAAAGGTGCAGGTGTGGGATCAGGCCTTAAATATCAAGTCATTTCTTTTTATATCTCTTTGCATGTTAAAAATAAATGGTATACCAATCCTTTATCGTAACATTTTCAAGAGTCTATATTTGAGCCTGAGCATTTTCGTCAATGTTTTTCCAGGGAGAAGGCATTCAGGAAGATAACTATGTATAGCAAATAAGATTTTTTTTTATTTTTTTATTTTTTTTCTAATTGCATTCTAATTAATTTAGTTTCCTTCTCCTCCCCGCCCCCCCTTTTTTTTTTTTTTTTTTTTTTTTTTTTTTCCCCACACTCTCCTACTCTTAGAGATCTTTGTAAGAAATTGTATCAGGCAATATGTGAGGGGCTAACTTTCTCAAGTGCCTTTCATGTGCCAGCTTGAGTACCATTAGTATGCTCAAAGCTGCAGGTCAAAGGTGGCTAAAGTCCCCTCTTCATCTGTATTTTTTCCAACTAGAAATTCAGAGGCTTCCTGTGCTTTTTAACTGCTACTAACCCTTAGAGAAGCTTGAAACCCAGAGACCTCAAGCCAGCCTCACCAGCAGTAAAGACTCATGAGATCCAAGGCAATGTCCTTGGAGGAGCTCAACCAAAACATGAGAAAAGCTATGTAATGACATAAAAATTGTAAAACAAAAACAACCCCAACGTTGGAAGTAGAGAGAAAAGTGGTCAGGAGGGAGCTATTAAATGCATACTGGAGAGAGAGAAATATGTTCAACTGCTATATGACGTCTAAGCAGATCACCCATACTCACCCATGACCTCAGGCCAGTCTTTGGTTTACCAGCTTGATTTATCAGGACTAGTGCTGTTCTTGAATACATTTTGAAAATATTTATTTATTAATTTATTTATTTTTAAACCGTGTAAAACAATTTAAAACAGGTAAACTGGTATTTAACTGTGATCATTCCTCATAAATAAACCGTCTTCAGGTTGACAAATATATCCAACAGTAGACTTTCTAGGGCTTGAAAACTTCCATATGATCTTAGCAATATCTGTATCCCTTTCAAAACTGAGTTTTGTCAGTCTTTGCAGTATTGGGTAATGCTAAGAACAGTTGTATTTGTAGTGCCTTATAGCACTCTGTTTGAGTGGTCCCATCCCAGGACACCCAGTCTATTTTAGAAGCATCTTGCTTGTGGGCTTGTTTTTCTACCTAATTTTACAGCATCTGATTTTCTTCTGTCTCTTGTCTGCAAGTCCCTGTTGTTTCTCATTGCCTTCTATGATCATGAAGAGGTACCAAGTTATGGTATGATATATTATCATGATTCTGTGATTCTGTGATTCTATGGGCCCGGTGCAATGAATTTTCATTTAGGAGAGCTTTTAGCTGCAACCACAGAGAGAAAGATTCATTTCAGTGGCATTTCTTTGCACACTGGTGTTCCAAGTGTAACTGAAGAGAGAAAACTTCAATCCTCAGCTAGAAACAGAAAAAAATCAGATAGGACTGATCAATTTTAAACTGCTTTTATTTCTAACATCAGTAGTGACTAGAGAAAACTCAGTTATAAAATTGAATGATTCCTACTAGCTCCAAGATGAGAAACAAGAAGCCTTCAGTTCTCCTAAGTCCTCTGTTTGACAGGAATAACATTTAGATGCTGCGGGGATCTGGGAAACCTTTCAGGTATGATACTCCTGCAGACAGCTTTCACCTTAAAATTTGTTCAACATGGGGAATCAGAAGTGGAAGAGTACAGCAAAATTAGAGAACAGTGAATTCATACTGAAAGAATAAGACTGGACTGAAACTGAATGCCTACTCTGGATGAGCATCATCATGCTCCAAAAGCAGTCAGACAAATTCCCACTGAGCTGGTTACTACACAGGATAATATATAGAAGATGATTTTGTGCTGTGAAGAATTTGGGAACAGAAATTTTCTGTTTGATTTTTGTTTTGTTTGAGTTTTATTTTTAATCTACCTGTGTTATTACTACTGTTTTCTTTGTCTTGTTTATGTTGGGTTCTGCAAAGTCCTTCCCAAATCTGCTCTCTGATGCATCTTTGCTGGAGGGTGAGCAAAGTTTATTGCTAGTACAATATTAGCTTTTCTAATCAGAAGCTGATGTTATTACCTAATAGTTATTGCCATGCATTACCAGCCAGATGTTGGAAATAATGGGCTGATAGAGCTGCTATAAATTTAAACAGGGTGAAAATTTTAGGCTTTCACAGCACAAGACCAGGATACTCATAAAGGAGCAGAAAAATAATTTGAATAGCCAAGGTAATAAAAGCCTTGTAAATTCTGGAACTAATAACCAAGTGTAATACCCTTCTTCAGCCTGATAACCACATAGTCACACAGAATACATATATGATATATGTTCCAGTCCAGTGCCCAGATACTCTGACTAGGCATTCAGCTGACAAAACTATGAGATTTTGTCAATGTCATTCTGAACCTGAGATAATAAATTTCACCTCTTCACAGAAGATATGTAATTTGGCCTAGCACTGAGATAGTCCTGAAACTTTTGGTCAGCTACAAACATGGGCAGAATGGACTCCCATTTGCCTGCAGGTGTCCATGGAGAATAAAGTAAATGATTTCTGTGTGGCATTTAGGATGTGTAGGGCATGATCAGCAACTGGCAGAGGAAAGTTCTCTACTCACTTGCTGTGTGAAAGCCAAAAGCTTTCTCTCTTCTGGCAGAGGAGGAAAACAGAAGCTTGTTTTGGTCAAAGACTCACTCTTTACTGTCCAAAAAAAATGTTTCATACAGCTTGAGAATGTATTTATTGGGCTTGCAGTTCCAGGATGGAAACAAAAAATAAAACTATACCTAGGAGGTATGGTTCTTCAACCTTTGCTTCTATGTTGAAACTATACAGTACCTTAATGTAATATAATAGAATAAACTTAAGTAATAACCATTTAACATTTGTTGCATGCCTATCCCTCCTTGGAGAAAGATTAGAAAGCAAGATGGTTTTGGGTAATAGAATATTTACTAAATGTATTGAAGGTGTTTGGACAGAGTAGCATCAAGGAAAAGAGGATGTCTATTGGCATTAGAAAATAGAATAGATTACACAATAGATCAGCATCCCTCTGGAGCAGAAAAGGTATAGTACCAAAGGGTTCTGATGTTTCAGTTTCCAGGAAAGCCAAGAGGAGCTTTGCTGCGTGTTCATAGGTAGTAGAGCTTGATTTTAATCCATGTTCCAACTGCGTAACAATCTGGAACAACTTTCAGTGAATGTAGACACAGACTCCTATTCAGTTTACTGAGCTTAGTCCTAACACTACTGAGGGAGAGGAAAATTTCAAAGTAACCTTCCAAGAAACCACCAACAATCTTTTCAAGCCTTTCTGTTTGAAAATACAGATAGTGCTATATTTACTTATTTAAATGAACTATTTATATTGTCATTAAAACATCCCTTGGAGAATGAATATAAATTTAATAGAAATATTTATTAAATTTTATAGACGTATTTGCTTTAGCCTTCAAATGCTCTCAGAATCTTGACTAAAAAAAATCAAATTATGATGTCAAATTTGATCTGACAATGTCTTTTTTAAATCTAGCTGATGGAATAAATGGAAACTGAAACGTACTCTAGGAAATCTTTTCTGTCAAAAAATGTTTCTCATTATGGTTGATTGGCATACAGGTGATGACTTTTATTCATCAGTGATAATCAAAATATCACTGTTGTAGGGCCTTGTCTGTGGAAATGGCATCATTTTCTAACTTCCTCATCAGAGTTGTTTTCATCCAAATATAATGGACTAGATACAAGGAAAACACTTAAGTACCCGTTGCACTACTGGTGTAGATATGTTATTTAAATCATATATTATAATAATCTAAAGAAAATTTCAGTGATCTGTCACCGAATACTGGAAACATCTAGATTTACTATATACCTTTTAAAAAATGCATTTATTTCTATAGTTGTTAATATATGAGCAGCTACATATCTCCATCTTCATAAATCCTTTACTGAACAGATCTTGAGCTCAGTGGGGGACTTACTATGTGACCTCTTTGTACAGAAAACATCATTAGGCCAAAAAATGTACTGCCACCTCTTGGTAGGACATTCACTCACCTGGAATTGGAGACACCTGGGTCTCACTATTTATTCCAGTAAGCAGTATATTTTAAAAGTTAAACATAACTTCACCAAGAATGGTAGTAAGACTAGCCATGGAGTGACTTTTGATTGTCATTGATTTTCAGGCTGATGATTACTCTGAATCGAGTAGAGAAGAGCTCTCCTCTTTAGGCAAGCACAACAGAGAAAAACTGCAGGGAAACCATCACATCTAATGGCTTTTGTGGGAAAGTAAATCTGGTGGGTGTGTTTGGAGAACATCCACTTCCTGAGACAAGAGTCACTGGGAAGTGCTCATTCTGACACCTTCATTCACCTCTGTGGCATCAGCAGTACTGACTACAGGTATCCACTGACAGGTCCCACCACAAAAGACATCAGGAACAATACTGCAGCATCCATACTCACATTGAATTGTGACATACCTTTATGAGACTATGCACGAGCTAAATAGCTTCTGAGAAAGGGAACCAACCCTATGAGAAAAGTGGACCACTATTCACTTTCAATTTCAGAAGGAAAAAAGGGCTACAGATATGTGATCTAACCTTTATCAAATTTTCAGTAGCAGAGCCAGCAGCATTTATTTCTCAGAGCTGAAAATCTACTAAAAATTTAGAACAGCAGAAGCAAAGCAAGACGATGCAGGATCATAACTGACAGTAGAAGGTCAATCCTACTTTAGCTCCTAGTAGCGATGATTTTTTTTTTCTATGATTTTCCTTACTTTGCCTTAATAATGTTACTAGTTCTCGTAATAGATTCATTTCTATGCTGAAGTCTAAACAAAGTTTTACTTTCTGATTAAATAAGATTATTTTCACCTCAGTTCTATGCTAATTAGTTCTCCTTATTTAATATTCACACTTTGTGCTGCTCAGTGCAGATGAAAAGTGTTTTCAAGTGAGCAACTTTTCCATGGTCCAGACTGTGACTGGACCTGTAAGCCCACAGAAATCAAGGTAATGCTTGTAGACTTCCCTGTCTTCCCCTCCTTCTTTTTCTCCTTCCTATCATCTTGTAAGAAAATATATAGGGAGAAATCACTGTAAAGACTTTCATCTATTGGGAAATGTACAGGCATTTTTATACCTCTGCAAATTACAATTCCAGTATGAACCCCATATGTTTATTCTGGGATAATGGTTCATTGTTCTTGTTTGGTTTATGTTGCTGTGGAGATGGTATAATGCTGGAATGGGAAAAAAATTACATTTATTCCATAACAAAACTAGCATCTGTGCAGAAACAGTGGTTTAATAACTATAGTGATATCAATCTAGTAAATGCCCCATGTACTGGAACCTGTAGCTTGGTGTCTCTTGGGACAATGCTGCTTACCAACCTAGCTACCGCATTAAGTGCTGTGCATTAAACTTTCCATAATATCTTTGCACATGGTTTATTTTTCCCAGAAGGAGGCTGGGCTAAAATTTCCAAAAGCACTTGACTTAACAGCCTTTGTCTTATTTCCAAAAGAGATTTTTTTAGTTCTGTTGTAGTAAATACCAGTGAAAGTATTCAAGACTGTCTTTCTGTCATTTGTGAGTTGTGAAAAGGTCATAGGGTACTGATCAGCTGTTGAGGTTGTATGAAAGGTTACACAAAGAAAAACTATTCCTAAGAAAATTCATCTTTGAAAGTGGACGTTTCCCTCTTTAGTACAAATCATTCAGTATTTCCCTTTCTTTAATCCAGTTGTAGTGTGCAAATATAATAATGCTGTTTAGATGATGAAAACAAACAAACAAACAAAAACCTAAAGAGGTGAAATAAGTTACTTGAGGTTAACAAATTACATTATTAGAAAGTACTTTCTGAAAGGAAATCAATTTAAAATATTTCCTTTGGGAGAGTAGATATATATTTTTCTCGAACACTTTAAAGAGAAATTCAATCATGACAGTATTTTGGGTTAAATAAAAATAATATAATAACAATTAGAATTAAAATTGTAAAAATGCCTAAAAAAATAAAAAAATCTAAAAAATAGCCTAAATAAAAGTCTTGAGACTTCTTTCCTATGGAGTGGTTAAGAATGACTTTGTAATGCAGATTTTATTACTACAGGGTTTACATTTGATTAATTGATTTAATCAGAGGAAATTTGATGTAACACTGAAAAGTCACTCTGTCTTCACTGACAGTATTAACAATTAGTTCCCATTTTACATGGGCACATTGCAGCATGAAAATAAATGGACTGTACAGAGATTTGCAAATCAGCATGGATCAGGTTTTCATGCATGACATGAAGAAGGATGGCTGTGTTGTCTTTAGTAACTAGATATGTTCATGTTCTATTTAAAATGTACCTTGTGTATCTGTTTGTTTCCTCTTAGGTACATATGTGATCAAATATTAAGTCATGGTACATTCCAGTGGAACTTCTGTGATGAATGATTTCTACACAGGTCACAGATATTGAAAGAATCCATTGTGATTTTTCATCATCATAAGTACTGGTAGAGGTTATCATTTATCTTTTGGTATAAAACACTGACAATTTCATCTTGAGATAGAAGAATGTCCAAGAGGCAGCTAATGATATGTGCTTTTGTTTGTTTGTTGTTTTGTTTTTGAAAACTCTCTCTTCACAACACGACATTTCAGTGTGAGGGAAGTACCTTTATTTTGATGTCCAGAATGCCTGGTAAATGACAGGCTGCCTGTTTTTAAAATGTGCTCTTACAAAAATATGCAGAGGACATGCAGAGGACACGCAATGAGACAGCTTCTCAGTTCCAGATTCTTTGCTTATCAAACAAACAGATACGCATACTTTTGCTACTTAAACAAGAAACCTTCATTTCAAATGCATGTACAATTCCCAGTAAAGTCAAGGAGAGCAGAACATGTCTTAAAAGAGGATTTATCTTTTTCTTTCCTTTGAGCTTTTGACCAACCCACTTGGAGAATGAATAGCATCTTCTTCAGGAAATCTAGTATTTCAAAGTATTTCAAACAGAATAATGAAAAATGAATAAGCAGACATGACTGAAACAGGAGATATGAGAGAAAGGAAAGAATGATAACAGGAAAAAAAAAACTGTTACAGCTTTATGGGGGAGTGGAGAATGAAGAGTGTTGCTAAAAACCTCCCAGAGTTACGGATGTTCTGGTCATACCTTAGGGACACCAATGCTGCTGCATCCAGCCCTGCTGAGAAAACAGGAGGCATTCTTCTCCCTGTTCCTTAGTCTTTCTTAGTCTTACAAGACTAACTCTTTTGCCATTTCTCCTCTCCACTTGCTCTTCCAACATATTTTAATCTGTTTGAAAATCTTCTGGGTGAAGCAGAAAATATATCAATTTTCTAGAAAAAATGCAGAATAATAATAGGAAAGATATATCTCTGTTTTTCAGGGCAGGAAGTCCATACCCATATCCTATCCATATTATTCTTGGTGACTGCTTGATTTGTTCTTAAAAATCTTCACAACTTCTCCAGGCAATCTAGTAAAGAGTTTCATTAACATTAATTTGCTTAACATCTAATATGCATTTTCCCACAATTTTATATCTATTGCTTTATATGCTATAGACCATGGATGTTAAAAATAGATTACTTTTAACCTATGCAGTATCCTTTTAGGTTGGTGGAGATTTATCTGTGCCATCTTTCTGTTCACTTTAAGCTGAGCAACTCTGATTTTCTCAGAGAATAGGCATCCCTTGAACTTTCTCCACATGTTTCTTGACACAATGTCCCTAAAACTGTATTCCAGGTGAATTTTTAACAGTGCTGTGTGGAAAAATTATTTCATGTGATCTCATCTGGTTGCAGTATAGCTCATATTAAATTTTCTTTGGTTTTGTAACAACTTGATATTGTTGATTTATGATCAGCTTGTCTCAGCTTTCAGAGCTTTTAAAAGATGCTCTAATATTAGCAGCCTAAACACTTCAAAAGAGACTAGGCCATTAGAATTATTATGACATAATAATGCAGGGAGCTTTTGAAATAAATATATGCTTATGTTTCTTTCAGTGTTAGATTCCTTAAAATTTACCCTTTTGAGTACTTACTAGCGGAGGTAAGAAAATCTATTATTTTGGAAATGTCTGCTGAAGTAATTAACATTCTCAGAAGCTGAAGACTTCTAAGGGAACACACACACACACACACATACACACAAAACTGGCAAGAAAAT
Source organism: Netta rufina (assembly GCF_964035555.1). Lineage (NCBI taxonomy): Eukaryota > Metazoa > Chordata > Aves > Anseriformes > Anatidae > Netta > Netta rufina. The sequence continues at coordinate 27,489,177 of NC_140129.1, forward strand.
TGTGAGATTTGATAACACCAGGTTTCAGGTGATCAACAAGAAAAGATTGCTAAAATCACCTCAGAGTAGTCTTACACAGCACCAAATTAGTGAAAACGAATCCTGATTTTATCTTGAGATTTTGAATCAAGTTTTCAATTCCTGTATTTTTTGTCTGTGACCTTGGGTGAGTGGTTGATTTTCTACAGCTGCTTCCCTTAGACTGATCTCAGAGAGTTCATAGCTAAATAGTGTCCTCCTGCAAATTTACAGTGTCCTGTGCCATCTAACCCAATCTTATACCGAAACACTAAAAAATGAGGGGATGTACCTGGATATTGAAAAGTGATCATAACCTCTGTTCACTAGCAAATGAATAATGAAAATTAGGCAGGGGACTGAGAAGGAAAAAAAATAAAAAAATTGTGGAGTGAGCATAATACTGATGTGAATACATTGGGAAAGACAGTAATAGGAGAACAGTGGAAAAAAATACATCTCCTTCATTACTGATAAGAGAAAAAAAGAGAGAAAAAAAGAAAAGAAAAAAAAAGAAAATAAGAAAAGAGAAGAAAAAATAAAAAGAAAATTAAAGAAGAGAAGAGAAGAGAAAAAAGAAAAGAAAAGAAGAAAAGAAAAGAAAAGAAAAGAAAAGAAAAGAAAAGAAAAGAAAAGAAAAGAAAAGAAAAGAAAAGAAAAGAAAAGAAAAGAAAAAAGAAAAGAAAAGAAAAGAATCACACACACAGAAGTCATATAGATCTGTGCCAAGAGGACATGTCTAGATTTTAGCAAACACATCAAGTACAGATGAGGAACTGTACAGTCATAGCATTCTCTTTTACTCAGTCAGCTCAGCTGAGCAGAGAAAAAATAGAGGTATTGTAATGTAAATAAAAGGGAGAAAAGGAAGTTTTACAAACAAGACAAATTGCAACATTATCATTCTGTTAAACCTCAGCCAGACCTTTCTCATAGAATAGGAGCACCAAAATCCTGTTGGAACCACAGCAATCCCAGTCTGACCCCCAGAGCTGTGGGACTGCATCACATTGCTCCAACTCATGACTTCTGGTCATGACTCATGACTTCTGGCCAGGCACAGCCTGGCTCTCAGCTTGGTTTTGCTGTTTTTCTCTGCTTGCCTGTTAGGCACTGGTCTTTGTATGTCCCTGATTTCCTCTGCCTTTGGGGAAGACTGCAGTTCTGCTCTCTTGAATTAGAGTTAGTAGTACACCCCTGGTACAGCTGTCAGCCAGCTTGATTCAGCAGTGGTTTTAAGCAGTGTCCTAGCACCAGACAATTTGGCACTGTTATAAGTGATTTTTCCTGTAATAAAACTAGGTTTATAAAATTCTGTGCTTTACAATGTGCTTATTATTATCTTACAGTATTTTTCCACTGTTAACTACATTTTTTGGAAAAAATAATCAGTCTTGCCTTACAAGTTACAATCACAATAGACTGTTTTGTCTATTTGTGTGGAGATGAAATGATTGCTCTTTTCTTTGCAGTTTCTGTCCAGCAGCTACAAAGCTGAAATGCTGAGCAATTGTGAAATGTATGTACCTTTCTTGGGGGTACAATTGGCCTTTTTGTTGTTGAGACAGTTTTCTCTTGATCACAGGAATATGGACAGATACATATATATTTTTGTTTTTCAGTAGAATGAAACATGAAAGAATTAATTTGGAAAAATATGAACAGAAATAAAAAGAGAACAGGAAATCACTAGGCAAAGGCTAGGTGTGCTGGAAAATAAACCTAGAAGGTGAATGAATATCATATGTTTTGGAGCTAATGACAAACATAATTCTTGCTTTTGAGCAGTTGCTTGACTCTACTTTTGAGACTTGAAGAAAGCAACATTTGAATTTGAAATGAAATGCTCCCAGCATCTGGGGAGTGAGGAGGGTGGAAACTTGGATCAAAATATGTTTATCATTTTCCATAATGTGTAAATACTGTAAATACTTTAAAAAAAATTGTCATATGGGAAAATTAAATGTATAGATTAGTGTATTTTTATTTTCAGATTCAGGACGGTGTTAACTCTCTACCTTGTGATCCTCTGTGCTTCCTTTTGCTTGGGTCTCTGAAGTAGGTTTTATTCATTAATGCTTCCACAACTTAATTTATACTTACTGATTTGCTGCAGATTGATCTTTTAAGACAACCGAGTATAAATAATGGGTTCAGTGAATTCCTGGAGCACCTTCAAAAAGGTTTGGAAAAATAGCCCTAATGATTCATACTTTCATAAACGTTGGATTTGCATAGTATTAGGGGTGATAATGTCCAGTAAGTGATGAGCACTTAAATATTTAAGAATGAAACAGCTGAAACGTTTTTTTCCTGTGTACCCATATCACATGCTTAATGACAGTAACCATTTGCAGAAAGAGGTGAGTACCTCTGAAATTCTTAGAAAGACACATTAAATAAAAAAAAGAACAGCCTGACATTAGGAGCATGCAGAGCTATATATAGCGGAAAAAAAAAAAAAAAAAGGCCTATAATTCTACTCAATGTCATGGTTCATTTCTAACGTTGTACTTTCCTAGATGCATTGAATGAGAATGATGCTTCTAATAGCAATCTAAAATGATAGTAAATGTCCATTTAAATCATAGTTTAAGGATTTAGTACCTGGGCTTGGAAAAGTAAACCTTTCTCTATGTGAGAAAGGCCAAGTTGTGAAGGCATCTGGATCAAGCCCAAAACACTTCCAAAGGAAAAAAAAAAAAAAAAAAAAAAAAAAGAATCATAGACTGGTATGGTAAAAAGCTCTTTAAATGGTCTGGATAATATCACGTATATTCATATAATGAGGAAGGAAAATAAAATGTTAATTCATCAAAACATTAATAGATTTATTAGTAGAATGGAGCAGATTTGAGAGCTTTGAGAGTTATTAAAGGAACCCTGAGACTCCCTGGATAGATTTGGAAGGGTCTCATCTGAACAGGCGTGTATAAGACATATTTCAGTACAACTCACTGTTCTTGCCATGGCCCCCCTATCCTGTGCTGTGCTCTGGTGAAGTATGACAATTATGGGTGGGTAAGGAGACATTCAAGAAATCTCATTTTGGTATGAGAAGGTCTGTGGGAAGGACTGAATTTTTAGTATACCTTAGAGAAGTTCTTGGGAGAAATAATCAGCTATGGCTTGCATTTGATTTGCATTACCATTCAAAAGCTCTCTAATTTTTCATAATGGTAGATGCTATGGGAGGACATAAAAAATTAGTCAACATACATGTTGTCTTTGGAGATATATATACAAAACTGTACTGCTGATCTTATATCACTGATCACAGTGATATCATAGAAATCACAGAGCCATAAAAGTCCTCTGTGTTGAAAGACGTGGATTTTAAAAGCAGGGTCAATGCAGCCCTGCCTATACTCAGGCAACCCTATACTAAAGTAACCCGGTATTCAAGCAGCCCAAGTGGCTGGAAAAAACATTGTACACTGCCTTGTGCAGAAGATTGCTTTTGCCTGGGACAAAATTGGCAGAAAACTGAGACTGGAAAAAGTTGTTTTACTTAGAGGACAATCCAGCAAAGGCCATTTATTTGAAATGAAAGGGAAAACATAGCCAAGGGAGGGGATAAGCAGTGAGGAAGTCATGTGGAAAGTAGAGTATGCAACTCAATGGTTTGCACTCTAAAAGGCAGGTGCTGTGGAAATGGAAAAAAAAAAAAACAAACAAATGTAAAGAGAGTTCATGGAACCAGTGTTTCCTTTTCTTCTTCTTTTTTTTTTTTTTTTTTTAATTATTATTTTTTCCCTTTTTTCCTCTTCCTTTCCCCTTTTCTTTTCTTCTACCATTTTTGCCCTTTTCACCCATATGAACCATTTCTACCTTCCCCTCACCCCCCCTCCCCCGCAGTGAGACCATTTTTAAGGACAAAAAATGAGCCAAGTCCTGAGAAAACATCAGTGAGAGAGAAAAGTTGTGTAGGAAAGAGGTGTGATGGAAGTTATGACAGGTCAGCGGAACAAAACAGAAGAAATATCTGAGTGGCATGAAACTCATGAAAGAAAAGAAGGTTCAAGTTTATAAAATTTTGCTGGAAAATGAGTGAGATAAATAGAGATATAGAAGTGAAAATGTATGATAGATGGAGCTCATATCAATAAGGCACAGGACATATGACAAGTGGGCACACAAGGCATGCCGTACTTCCTCTCTTGGCTTTCTTCTGGAAGACTAGCTACACTGCTCTGCACTGAATATTAATGTGTAATATTAAGAATATTAAGAAATTAAGAATAGCAGGATAGAATAATTGAGGGTAACACTAAATTATGTATCAGGCCTCAAAATACAGTCTGTTTCTTTCATGTTAATAATAGACTTCTGTAGGAATTACACAATAGGCAGAATGAGTAAAATTATCAGGATATGACATGAAATAATCATATTATAATTTTATTTGCATATTTTTTTTTTCTGCAAATATTCCAAAAGTCTAAGTAGAGCTAGGCAGCAATGATTTTTCTTCTCCTGTGACAATGTGGAGCAAAATAAATCCACCCCAGAACCGAGAGAAAAATCAGAGTCTTAAAAATATCAATCAATAAATAAATTAACAGAAAATAAAACCAAACTCCAAATGCTGGAAACAGATAATGGTTTGGTAAAGTTAATACATAATAATTAATTAATATAATTAATACATAATATTTTGACATGTATTTTTTAATCCAGTTTTAATTAAATTTCAGAACAAAAATATATTGATAATGATAAAAACCCTTTGTGCTTTGTAAACACTGAGAGTACTCGGGCAATTCCAGAACTGACTGAACCATTCAAACTGATCAGTTAGCTCCACTTGTTGAACAAGTTTGACTGATTCACAGCCTCCAACTGATGTTTCTTTGGCTGTCTAGCCTTGTAATTTAACTGCCCTCATCTCCAAAGAGTAGAGCAAGCTGACACCTCCCTTTCCCTTTGCTTTCAGTCCTTCAGAAAAAGTCTTAGATTTTAATTTAATTTAATTTAATTTAATTTAATTTAATTTAATTTTATTTTATTTTATTTTATTTTATTTTATTTTATTTTATTTTATTTTATTTTATTTTATTTTATTTTATTTTATTTTATTTTATTTTATTTAAGGAAAAATCCCTCTGAAGAGTTTCATTGAGTCTGGCATTTCTGTTGCACCTGGGGCTGGGAAGCCCCTGCCCTGTTGCTGTGGCAGATCTGATCAGCTCTGCCATTCTCTGTCCTCCCCACTCTAGATGTCTGTGGTATATATACATAAATCTGGGCTCTTTCGTTTGTCATGCTTCTCAGATATCTGACCCCTTTTCTTCAGCTCTCAACACCAGGAAAAGCCATGGGGTGGGACAGTTATATTAGTGAAAAAAGTAATATTGGCAGTTTCTTGGTATAATTCATTTTGGTCAAAGACAGTTTACAAGAAAAAGACTATTCCCATTTAAATAGTTTCTGTGCTTTAGACATTTGGGAATGCACTATGGCAACAAACCTTTGTAGGGGAAGGCCTCCTCCTTTATTTATTGAATATCTAGCACTGTGGAGTCTCTGTCTTTACACCTCTTGGTGTTTAGGTTTCTAAATTTCTTCTTTAATACTGTTAATATCAAGAGAGAGAGTAAGAAACAGGTGAAATAGCACACAGCAATTTGCTGAATTAGATTTCTAAATTCCTTTTATGTTACCTGTACTAACATCCTCCATATTTATTACTAACCTTTTCCTCTAAGCTCTACAATCATTAGTCTGTCTAGCTCGTATTTATTATGGTGGGACAGACTCTTTGGTGCACCAACTGCATTATAACTTTCAGAGCCACTTCTAACCGAGAGCTAAATGTGAGCAGTAAAAGCTGACCAAGCACATTAAAGGTTTCTATAATTACTATAATTATGGAGAAGCTTTAGAATAAAACATCATTCCCCACCCCACCCCCAACAGCCTTTTACCTTTGAAAATTCATTGTCAAGGAAAATGAAAAGGAAATGTTTAATAGTGGGGTTGCTCTCTTCAGACTTTGATGCTTTTGATTAGAAATTAAAGCCATAGTGATTACAAAGTGGATACAGTACCTAATTATAACGTACTTCTTGTCGTAATATATAATAATAATGTACCTCATTTATATCACTTCTTTTGTAGTATAGGATTGCAGGTGCTGGGAAAACACTGCCTCATTATAACAAGTGCTGGGGAAACACAGCCTAGTTATAACTCTCTAAAAGTTACTACTGTCATAAAGCTAGGGCTGTTAAAACTGAAATCCTCTCATAGCACTGAAATAAAAACTTTGTGAAGACATGGGATAGAGGAAGGACTCTATAAGAACCTTTTATAACCATGGTGTTTTGAGGCTTTAAAGGTCACAAAGAAAGATGTCTGTTGAAGCAAAACATAGGGAAGTCCTGCTCTGCAGGACAACATGCCCTTGCTGTTCAACCTCAATGGGTCAACCTCACCGGGATGTGAGAGGCTGAGACTGGTATGTGGAACATAAGTCCATTTTTCACCTTCTGATGTTAAATATCAAGCCTCATAGGCTGCTGGAGGACTGCAGGCTTGTCAACATGCCTTTGGACTACCCAGAGTTATGGAGAGGAAACTGCATCTGCAACAGTGCGGGACAGGAACCTGCATAATTTTAAAGACCTCTCTCTGGGGTACAGTGCTGTAGGTTGAGCCTCCCTAGCATAACAAGAGCTAAGCTCTGTTGGCTGTGCTGCCAGGAACACATCTCTTTATGCAGTTTCTTTTCATAGGCTGGAAAACCATCCAGAACACAGCCTGAGGCATGCAACATCCATCTATTCTGCTAACACAGCAAGGAGCTTGGGTGAGAATGTCAAAATTTCAGCATTTTAGTGGTCAAAAACATTAAAAAGAATCTCCAAGAGTTTACAAATGCCTAAGGGAATGGAGCGTCCACTATCTAGTGAAACCAATGAGAATTTATTGCTTAAATTCATCTTCATCTTGACAAGAAATCTGCAAATTCCATCTGTATGTTTAGACAACCAAACCATATTGAAAATTCATTCCTAGTGCCTCAGTACTACACATTGTGGATGAATTAAACATAGTTAAATTATGTAGGAATAGCCAAATTTCCTCTCAGAGTGGTCAGAATCAATCCAAGTTTCAGAGTTGTTTTCAATTTACATGGGCAGGAGAGAAAGCAGAATTCCATCAATATTAGATCATACATGAATAAAGCAAATGAGATATGAGAAGAATAAATCTAATGAGCAAGAGATATCATGAAATATATTATCAAAATTCATCCACAATGATATAGACAAGAGGCTTCTAACAAATGTTCAGAAATATGGGAACCAACATTATTGCTATTTAGGATAACATCATGCAAATGAGCAGCCTGCTGGAAGAATTGGGATTTTTCATGCTCCTTAGGACCCAATAGCTCCTGAGTTCTCACGTTTTGCAAAGGCTTTGCTTAGCAATTAGATTTTAAACAGAGAGATTAAAAATGGAGGAGGGATGCCACTGGTATCACTGTCAGAAATAGTGTCAAAAAACAAAAAAACAAACAGTCAAAATGGAGGCATTTTAAATATGCAGACCCACAAAAATAGTAGCTCTGTTTTTGTGTGTAGTCTTTACACGTGTCTCTGTTCCTCTCTTCTGAGAAGTGATCTGTTGTTAAGCCGATTAACCTGCCTCTTCAAGCCAGGCAGAGAAATCCCAGTGATTTCACTGTCTTAGAAATCTCCTTTAGCCATAGAGGAGTGTAGCAGACGAGATGGTTGCAAGTGGAATGTAATCAAGTGACACAACTAATGATGCAGTGCATGTCTGTGACTACAAGACCTTATTTTTAAAATGATTAGCTATTCTGTTGTATTTTATTTGTTTCTTACATTGCACCTGTCAACTTTGCATCAGAGCCCTAGTGATTTCCATGACAGATAATCTGTGCAACACTAAAAGACTTGCTTTTTATGCTGCAGCTAATGTATTCTTGCACGTTTTATTCTGTCTCCAGGGGAGTATATTTGTCAGCTTTATCCTGCAATCATTCAGTAGGTAATTATTACCCTAGAACAATGAACAACTCATCCAGCAACACTGGGAAGTTTGCTGATGGTAACAGAGAGTTTTGTTAGTCTTCATTGTGTTTACCTGAAAGTGTCTACTGAGCCTCACTGCTATACTACTTTCTCGATGCCTTATGATTATAACGGCATGTAAGGGAACAGAAATATTCCTCCTCTGGATTTTTTTTTTTTTAAGTCTTTAATAGAATAGGTATTGATTACAGCTTTTTCCAGCTTTCAGAAGGAACTATTTATTGCTCCAAGAGTTGAGTGATCTCAGCTGACCTACTGAGTCAAAAGCTTTCACATAGTCGATAAAGTATATCTAATGTCTTTGGTTTGGGTCCTCTGTCAATTCTATAATTGTCTTTCAGCTGGAAGACTCAGCCCTGTATTGCTTAACCCAGTGTTTTCTGTTACCATATCACTAAGATTCTTCTTTTTTCCTCACCTATAGCAGTACTTTGCTTGCAGGACAAATGAATGGGACCTTTAGGGTCAATGATAAGGAAGCAACTTCTGCTAGCTTTTTCTTAGATTTTGTGCTTTTGTGAACAGATCAAAAAGCATTATTAAAAATATTATGATGTTCAGTATTATTTTGTGCAGTAATTTTTTTCTCATTGGTCTGCCTACAGGACATCTCACCCTATTCTTTCCGCATTTTGAAGGCAGATACATCAGTTTCATTCTTACAAAGTTCTTCAGCTCTGCACACTCCTGGTATGTTCAGCTAGAACCTGCACAGATGAGACTGGCATCCTCCTGAACTATTGCTGTCATTGATAAATGTTAAGTGTCTCAGACTTCACTCTTCCCTGGCAAGTTTAAAAAATTCATTCAATTTGCATTTATCACAGGAAAGATTCAGAGGTAACCTAATAGCAGACTGTAAGTATGTTGACAGAAGGGAAGCTGAAGAAAGTATGGGAATCTTGAATTTATCAGGAAAGAGCATCCAGTGGCTTAGAGATCAAAATATTCAGGCTAAAAAATGAAGCGCACATTTTCCATGGTGAAAAATGAGCAGCTGTTGGAGTACATTACCAGTGGAATTAGTCTATTCTCCATACATGACACCATAAAATCAAGATTTTTATTTTATTTATTTATTTTTATTTTTTTTACAGAACATACTATGTGTCAGACATATGAATAAAAACAAAGATTACTGCAAAATCCATGACTTGCATTGCTCAGGAGACTATATTGTGTTCATTAATGTCTTTAAAGGCTGACAAGCTTTCCATCAATTTTCATCATTATAAGGTTCTAGGGAGTTTCATACAAAATATTTGAAAAAAGAAGCAAGTCAACCAAAACAAAGCACAGACAGAGTTATGATACAGATTGAATTGTCTCCTTTGAATGGATTTTTCCCTTCCAGAAATCAGTGTTGGCTGTGTTCATTCCTGCATCAGTGACAGATTTAGTTCTGCTTTTTTGTGACTTTTGTTGAGGAAGAAAATTACGCTTCATGCATCTATTCACTTAAATATTGCTTAATATTAAATATTTATTTTGTTTAATATCATAACATTTGATATTTAACACTTTTTATTTTTTATTTTATTTTTTTGTTTGTTTAAATATCCTGACTACTGGCAACCACATTTGAAAGTTACACAGGGCCTATAGCAACAAAATACTATATTTACAATTACTATATCTAACCAATCTACCTAAACAAATCTAGTTCCAAGGTACTTTAGCTTTTCATTAATGGCTTGTAGTGGGGATTAATGCTACTTTCATTCAGTACTTCAAATAGTCTGTACCGCAGATTTGCTCCTGATTCCAGTGCTGTCAGTGAGAATATTGGCCTGAGTTCAAAAGCTGCTTATGGCATTATACACCCTCTTGCGGAAAGCACAAACTGTTTAATTCTAAACAAGGAAGAACACTTCTATTAGAAGACATCTTGGGTCAGATTTTTTTCTTCAAATTCAGCTTGGAGCTGAGCTGAGTGAAAAGAAATAAGATATACGGGGCAAATTATACAGCTTTAAGGAAAATTTGTTAAACTAATTTTAATTTTAAATCAGTTAAGTTTCACAAAAAGAAAACTGCATTTGCAATAATTTGAAAGTCTTTTTTCAGCATTTAAATTATGAGCTGCATTTTCATTGTCCTAATATACATCATCTGTCAAGATAGCAGCTTTCAATTCGATTGTTAATTATTATTCTTTATACATAAGACAGTTAAGCCATTTTAGAGCTTTATTCCTCTTTGCAATTAGATGTGGTGATTAGAATGTCTTTTATATGCTGTTAAAATATTCTTTTAACAGTGCTTGACTTTATATATCAATTCTGAGCTCCAAGTATTTGGTGAGTTCTCACTCTGCATTGAATATCTCTAGGTGTGTCCCTGTAGTTTTTCTATTCAAGTGTCTCAAATTGTTCAGTGATGTAGTTGATGCCTCCCTATCACATCTCAGCAGACAGTACATATTGATTTTCTGTTAAATATTCCTTCCTAGGTTTCTCATTTAGGGTTCTTTACTTCCATTTCTGAGCTTTCCTGTATGCTCTTTTGATTCTCTTAAATTCAGGGTTTCATCTAGGCAACTCTGTTTTGAATTTTAACTGTAGTTTCCACCAAATTTATTTATTTATTTATTTATCCCCCCCCCCCCCCCCCCCCAATAATCTATAATTATAAAATGTCCTCTTCTAGTTATGAAAGACTCATGTCTTCTTATGGTGTGTTGGTTGGGTTTACAGACCCAACACATATGGTAACCAGAAAAATGATGTGTTATGCTTGAGCTTGTGACTTATATTTAGAGTGAAGTATCTTTGTTTTCTACCTCCTTAGTAATATGTGCAATTTATCTGATACCTATAGTGAGATCAATCTTCTGCAATTCTAAGCAAACTATTTGCACTGCTACTGACATGACCTCCATCAGTTTAACATCTAATTACACCATTTTTGATTTCTCTGTCTTAAGGTAACACATTGATCTTGTTACAAACAGAAACTGTTCTTTCTTAAGACTAACTGTGATCTAAATCCTGAAAGCCTGGATGCAAGCACCTGTGAATGTGGGGGCCAATAGCTCAACAGCTAAACCCAGCTAACACTTTTCCATTTTGCCTTCTTTTCCCTATGTTCCTTTGATCAGAATTAGAGTTACTTCAAAAGGCTTGAAAATCAAATGAAATTTAGATCTCAGATCTCTCCTCCATTTAAGCCAAAACCTCACTGCACCAAGTCTTCAAGCTCATTGTCATTGGGTTTAATTATTATTATTATTGATTTTTAAACAAGAGATATGTCTTAGACAAAATATTTGTTCTAAAAATAGAAAATCTGAAAAACTTTGAGAAATATCTAACAGAATCTGAGCAGAAAATTAAATTCTTTTCCAATCTTGATGGATCAAAACAAACTTTGGTTTCAGGATTCAACAGCATACCTCGGTAAAAATTTGAACACATGCAAAATATTACCCTCGGGTGAATTATCACTAAAGGAAAATCTTAATGTCCTATTGTTCCAGTTCTTTGATCAATTTGTTGGTTTCAAAGCACGCCTTTTATTAAGTACTATCTTTGCCACAAATATATATTGCTTTTGCTCCCTATGGCTTTCATATAAAGCAGAACAAAACATAGAAGTGTTTTTAAAACCACTTACTGTGTGTGCCATATTTTTCTATTTCTTCTACTTTGTCACAAGCATTCAAATAGTTACTGCACAACAGCCACAAGCTGTTTGTTTTTTTTTTTTTTTTTTTTTTTTTTTCCTAGTAATGAATTGTTTTACTCTAAATCCTTTAAACTGAAGCTAGTGTGAAAGAGTGAAAGATCATGTATCACCATAGTCTTTGACCCTGGGGTCTGGTGCAAATGCTACTTGTCTGTTGGTCTTGGGGTGGTGCTATAATGTTTGCTATAATTTAAATAATCATAAATAGTCAGAGCAGAGCTAACATGGAAATATATGTTTCACTGCAGAGGTGAGATGGACTCCACTTGTTATGAAAGATAGGAATGGGGAAAGCAATATTCCACATCTGTTAAATTTCCAAGTCAAAATAGTCGAAATCTTGTCCCTCCTGAACATGTTACAGATTACACTTAAGCATGTAGTTTTTCTTTGCAACTCATTCTCGTTGTTGTCCTGTTTCTAATATCCAGTTGAAAAACCTAGTATTCCATTGAATTACTAAAGATGTTAAGGCTGGAAACATAAAATCATAGAATATGATTCCACCTGGAAGGGATCCACAAGGATCACTGAGTCCAACTCCTGGGTCCCCAAAGAACCACCCAAAAAACAGACTATGTGTCCGAGAGTGTTGTCTGGGAGTGTTGTCCAACTGCATATTGAACTCCAGCTGGCTTGGTGCCATGACCACTGCCCTGGGAAGCCTGTTCCAGCACCTAACCACCTTAATGGTGAAGAACATTTTCCTGATATCCATCCTGAGCCACTCCTTGGCTTCAAGCCAAGAGATCAGCACTTGCCCCTCTGCTCCGCTTCAAGAGGAAGCTGTAGACTACAATGAGGTCTCTCCTCAGTCTTCTCTTCTCTAGACTGAAAAAACTAAGTGACTTCAGCTGCTCTTCATACACGTTTTCTCCTCCAGACCCTTCACAATCTTTTAGATGGTTTTATGGTACAAAACATTTTCAGGAAAAGGAAAATAGCTAAGATCTTCAAGGAGTGCATAATGATTTGTGGTACTTCTTTGTTTTGGAGTCTATCAAGAGGTATTTTAAAAGTCCCAGTTTTTCTGAAATTTTGATGAGATATCATCTGAAAAACATTATCCCTGAAAATATTTGAGAAATTGGCATTCAAAACTTCATAGCCCTTTAAGGTCAGCTTTGAAGTTTATTATGACATTTTCTCAAATTAGTACTTGGCTATCCTCTGGAAAAGACAGATTTTTCTTTTTTTTTTTTTTTTTTTTTTTTTTTTTCGCTAGCTTGCAGGAGTGCAAACAGGGATTCACTAAAATGTTTCTGTCACTTTCTGATCAAACATAAAGAAATGATCAGTGCTCAAAGGGAGATATCCGTGATATTAATGTTTCTTTCTCTTTCAGTCAGATAAGTCATGTATTTTTCCAAAGAAGGCAGTTTAGCAAATGGCAAACATCATTGTATCGTACAAAAAAATCAAAAAGGATTAGAGAAAAACACTACTAATTGGATCAATATTATCCAATATCCTTAATTAGAAACTGAACTACATGAAAATTCTTTACATCTTATTTCATTTTATCCTATTATTCATATTCAATCTTATACAATTTCAACCAACAATACTAGTTATTTCTATGGAGTTTTTCCATAGCAGTCTTAGTGGTTGCTAAACCCTGAATTAATTCTTTTATGCAAAGTGGAAGAAATAGGTATTATCAAAAATGTTTTATTTTCTCACAAAAAATAGTCATTTTTATATTTTATATTTCACGTGTCTAAAATATGTGATGAAAATACACGTTGTATGTGAAAAATCATTTATGCTGAAAAATCTATCCAGCAATTATATATATATATATATATATTTGTTAATGTGCACTAGTGATCATGCAATTGGGATCATACAATTCTACTGTAAATATTTACTAACTGCAAAATATTAAAATGTGAATGTCACTGAGGCTATGGTGAGAAAATAAAGATCTATTCAGAGTTACGATAGTTAATGATGAAAGTAATGGAAGAATTTAAAGAGATCTTACAGTTTGTTCTTAGGACATAAAACAATCTATGTGGACAAAAGATTTCATAACTAATATCGATTAAAAAAAAAAAAGTTCTTAAATTGCCTGCATAACACATTGTAGTGCTTGCTTTCTTCTCATGTGTAATTTTTCTTGGTGGATCATGTTTGTTTAAACTTCAAACTTGTTGAATAAGAAGTTTACAACTTGGAGCTGCACGTCTAGTAACGGACACTGCGTCTCTGGCTTCTTCCATTGTGCAAACATACCTATTTTCAGAGGAACATAAAACAGCAAATTATAAGTACAGTGATCTATCTTACATCATTCTTTCTATGTAATTATTATTTCAGTCAGGCTATTTCACATTTTATTCTGAAGATGGGCAGATATGCCTAGTCCACCATGATGCATTAGGACTTAGTGCCAGCTGAGTTGATAAGAAACTTTCTTTATATCTGGAATAAACAAAACAAAACCACACAAAACAAGCAAGCAAACAACCACCACAACCACCAACCAAAAAAAAACAAACAAAACCACACTCTTGCTCTTTTCAAGAAAGGAATTGTTGCCTTTTATCCATCTTCTCTATCTTTCCTCTCATTCTCTTCCCTGCCTTAAACTTCATTGCTCCGCTGCTTCATGAGAACACAGCTGTTGCTTTTACCTTTTTCTGCTTCCTGCACTTTCCTTTTGAACCACTGGTCTGTTGAAAAGTTTTCTGAAGACTAAAGGTTGTCCTGATACTTGACTTGAAATTTTATTTTGAGCTTTAAAGAATATCTGGATATTTTGTTAATGAGAGGACATTTCTATAAGGCATGCTAACATAACATGTTCAAGTTTGGTTTGTCATTGTATTGTATATTGGTTTGTTATTGTTATTTGTATCTGTGAGCTTCTGAAATCTTTTGAAATTAACTTCACTTTTACATTGAAAGTTTTTATATTCATAGAATAAATGCTCCAAACAATACCATTTATCATTTATTTTTCTTAAGAAAAAGAAAATGATAAATAGAAACAGTAAGATATACATACATATATATATATATGTGTATATATGAACAACCATAGGGCTACCAGTGTCTTTAAATCAACAGGGATTACATTTACAGGCTTATATACTGAAAGAAGGAAAAAATAAAAACACTGTTGGGATAAAACCAGAATGAAAGGCGTCCAACCGTAGTGAATTGCTACAATAAATCTTACAATTGAAACAAATAAATCAAGAATTCTAGAATATGGGATTTTTAGGTAGATCTTAATTAATGAACTACATTAAACAACAGTGTTCAAGAATATTTCCTTGGCAAGGGGGTACTTTAAATAAAAGCAACCTCCATTCTCTTCATCAAGACTTATTACAGATGTTTCAAATGCTAGACTTGTAATGGTTGACTATTCTTTATTGCCAATTTTCTTCTGTATAAATATCCTGCTGCCAAGAACCTAGAATCTCTCAGTGCCAAGTGATTTGATTTAATAGGCAGATAATCATCTGTTGATTCTTCCTAATCTAAACAGGGTTTTCTGAATAAAAGATAGAATATGGGAGGTAGGTGGTAAACCACATGAATTTATTTTTTTATTTTTTTATTCTTATTTATTTATTTATTTATTTATTTTTTACAACTTAGTAGCTGGCAAAAATTAGAAAATTAGAAATCACATCATTGACTGACGGATAGATTTTCAAAGGGGCATTGAAAGCTAGAGAAAAGATTGAAAGATTGTCCCTCCTTTTGGTGCCAGATATCCTCTGTAAACAAATTAGTTTAGTTTCAGTTTATATCTGCAATTAATTTTTAAAATGATTTTGACAGCTTGTTGCCTTTTTAAACAATAGTGTGGTAAACAATAAACAAATATGCATTTCTTGTCATCTTGGTGGCTGGCCAATAAAACAGTTCTGGTGTTACTGTTTCCAGTTAGTCACATATATCATAAAGAAGCATTTATCACAAATTTTTATATTATCAAAAGTCAACTTACAGCTTTTAAAGAAATGGGAACTTTGAAAATGTTGGCCCCTTTTCCAAAACTTCTATTTAACAGTGAAATATTAACTTTATCCTGATTAGCAAAGGATTCAGGAGAAAATACCCCAAAACTTTTAGATGAAGGACCTTTTTCAAATTCAGCATATCAGTCATAAGATATAGATTAATATCTTGTCCACATTGTATTTATTCAAATATAGGAACTATATACGGTGTGGTGAAAAACTTAAAGGAATAAGGTAGTATTTCTTCCAGCAGTCTTCAATTTATTTAATTTATTATTTAACTTCAGACTTCAGTATTGAAGCGGGTAGGTGAGTGTTGGGAAGCATTCAGGATCCAGATGGATGTTTAGTGGAACCACTCTAGTCAATAATAAGCTAAGTTAAAAAGATTTTCTATCAGTTTGCAGACCCTTCTGTTTCCAGTCAAGCAAAAAGAGGGGACAAACAGACTGGTGGCACATATTCTGATTCAAGCTGCCAACTGAAGATACAAAACTATATCTTATCCCCCTGGATCCTAAGTAAAGTTTATATTTAACATGTCTAGAGAGTTTATTTCTGGAAATGATGTAAGTCAGTGTAAAATGGAAGAGTTTGACTTGATTTGGGGTAAATTTGTACCAGTGGAGGAAGTTAATGCCCATGTTTTAAGGACTTCATTTCATGCAAGAAGCCAGCTGGAGTAGAAATTCTCCTGTAACATGGGTGATATAAGTTTTTTTGCTTCACATATTCAGTGTTGGTTTATACAAGTGTAAGTTAAAATACTATTGTACAAAAAAGCTTGGTGGAGGCATAATTTCTATATAAACACTAATTCTAAATGCTGCATGGAGATTACATAGTGCAGGTGACAAGTTTGGTTATTCAGGGGAGCTAAGGTGTACTTATCAGTGAACACTATGCATCAGTGACACAAACTCCATTTGGGACACTGATGATTATGGTCCTCAGCCAAATGCCTTCTTATTTGTTTTTGCTCCTTGCTTAATGCATGGTATTGTGATCACCAAAATTTTGCATCAACTGTAGGCATTTCAAAGGCATTTATGACAAATGGGTGTCAAACACTAGGCATCTTTCTTTATGTAAATAAAGCAGCAGAGAATTTGACTCCTAGATGGGCTATAATTCGATCGTTTCCCCAGGGGTTTCCTTCCTTCCTTCCTTCCTTCCTTCCTTCCTTCCTTCCTTCCTTCCTTCCTTCCTTCCTTCCTTCCTTCCTTCCTTCCTTCCTTCCTTCCTCCCTTCCTTCCTTCCTTCCTTCCTTCCTTCCTTCCTTCCTTCCTTCCTTCCTTCCTTCCTTCCTTCCTTCCTTCATTCCTTCCTTCCTTCCTTCCTTCCTTCCTTCCTTCCTTCCTTCCTTTCTTCCTTCCTTCCTTCCTTCCTCCCTCCCTCCCTCCCTCCCTCCCTCCCTTCCTCCCTTTCCTGCTTCCTTCCTTTCTCCCTTTCCCCTTTCTTCTTTTCTCTCTTTCTCTCTCTCTCTCTTTTTTTTTTTTTTTTTCCCCAAGTCCTTTTCATAATGAAATGTGATCCTGCGAAATAAACTCAGATTAATATTGAAACAGTCCAACAGATATAGGTCATTCTTCTGCAGCAGGTGGTCAATATTTTATTAAAGATGCAATATTCTGCATAAATTTAATGTATAATATTTTGACCAACAATCTAGTGTTTTATTCATTATTTTCATGAGCACATTGCTTTTGGATGTGTGGTTTGAAGCTTTGCGTAGTATAATAATCAGCATTGTGGTAGTGCACAGTCTTGGCTCTTGTGTTTGAAAATGTCTTCACCTTCCTTTAATTCCACAGAATACCCTGGGCCATTGCTATAATGTGCCTGAAGATTTCCTGTCATGCCTAGGAGATACACAGACAGAAAAATAAATACTTCTTTAGTTTCTCCATTTAGGATTCATCAGGCCTCTATTGATCTTTGTTATTTCCCTCAAAGGATTTCCTGAAGAGGCATATTAACTGTACAATAAATATTAAAGGCACTTTAGCTTCTGGCAATGAAAGCTTTCCTATTTTAAGGTCTCTTTGGTATGCAGAAAGTGTACCAAACCACTGAAGTAATTACGCTTATGCACCAGGGCCCCCTCATCAAATGGATCCTGCCCTGGTGGATCCCAACCTCCTAAATAAAAATGGAATCAATTGAATTGCAAAGAGGTCAGGAATCAGGACCTTTGATTGAATTAACTTGGAGGTTTTTTTTTTTTTTTTTTTTTTTTTTTTTTTTTCCCTACTATTTAATATAAAAATTATCTAACATTAATGCAAACAATGGTTGTTGTTGAGGGATTTTTGAGACAGCAAGAATCCCATGGCTTGCTGTAGCTGAGCAAACCAAGCTACCAGGGCAACTATGAGAAGTTCCCATGACAGTGTTCCCACATCGCCCAATTGAGGAATTCAGGAAAATATTGTTACCAGTAGCTGGCCTCAAGGACAAGGTCTATGTGACTGCTAATCACAAGGGGGTTGTTTTCTTGCAGGTGGGGTTGTTTTCTTGTAGTTGTTTGTCTGAGTGCTTTTGACCAATAATCTTGTGTGAAACACTGTCCGCCCCTGTTAAGTTCACTATAAAAGTTAGGCTATTCGGGCAATAAAATGGAGCATGATCTGACTCTACTGGTGTCTGTCGTGCTTTCGGCCGTGCTTCCTGCAACAGGTTGTTCCTCACACTCTGGGGATGGCTTACCCCTGGGAGAAATTTTTATAAAAATTTTTGGATCTCCAAAAGAAGGCAATGGTTGCTATTCTTACAATCCTAACTGGAGTCCCATTACACTAGATGCTCATACAATGAGAAGATGTGCTTTTCCCAAGAGAGTTCATAAACTGTTGTGTCTTTCTTGTGTTTCAAAGATGGACTCCCAGATAAAGCAATGCATTTTGACTATACAAATGTGTCAAGGGAGAATACTTCCACTTCAAATTCAGATTGTACAGACTTGATTTGCAGTTCCTAATAACCAACTTGGTCATGCCTGAATATAAGCATGTGGATAATGACATTTGTCCTTTTCTGTCACCAAAGTTGTAGTGAGTGCTCAGAGAGTAGGCATGAGTATCCTGAAAGTCTTCTGGATGCATTGCCTATTGGCATACAGCCTTGTTCACTACTCACACAGCAGAAGGGACAGGAAGCTAGTCTTGAAAGACACTTTTTATATATATATATATATATATATATATATATATATATATATATATATATATATATATATATATATACAGAAATATATATACAGAAAAGAACTCCTGGATGTTGCAAATGTGCCAGTCTCAGATTCTTCTGTCTGCACCCAAATAAAGTGTAGTAAAGAAGGTGCTAGATATTGTCACCTGTGGATGGTTTCTCATTCCCAGGTGTCACCCTAGATTTTAAAGCTGGTCAGCTATGATTTTATATGGTATCCACATTCAAAGAGCTCAGAGAACAATTCTGTCTCCCTCACTTTTTTGTCCTTTTGTCTATTAGAGTAAAAATTGGTGATATGAGAGAGGGGAGGAGAGACTATATATAGGAGAGACTATATATAGGAGAGACTTTATAAAGAATATAAAACCTAGGTAATTGTGAAATGGTTAATGTAAATAAGTAAGAACTGTAAAATATGGCAAAGTATCCAACATGGACAGGATTTATGTTTCTATATTTCCACTCTATGGCCTCCATACATAGTTACACTTTCTTGTCTTTCCCCGGAAATCAAGAGAAATACAACATAACAGGCATGATAATTACTTTTTCTATTACAGGCTAAATCTGCTGGTATTTCTCAGTATCGACTCTTTTTGAAGTACACCAAAATTTCTCTTTGAAGGAATTTCCTTGGATTTCTCTGAGGAGTAATGTTTAGATAAAAATCCTGCTCATCATGTCCACAGCTTATCAGCCCAGAGAACAAGGGTTATTCTGTTTGACCTGCCCTTATTGGTTGGGTTTCTCTAGCTCTAAAATTTTTAGAGAATATCTGTATGTTAATATTAATGTCTTTGGATTAACAACTGGATAAAATATATATATATCCCTCCTATAATACAAGCTAGGTGGGAATAAGTTTTTGAATTACTCATGTATAGAATCAGAACAGCAAATTTCATTGATTTTATACAATGCAAGCAATTAAAACATTTTTTTTTCTCTCTCTATGAAAATGTTAGAATGGATCTGAACTAGAGATTTTGTGGTCATTTCAATTATTCATGGTAGCTGAATAGCTTTAGCAGGTGATTGTTTCATTTTGCTTGAGGGATAAATTATATTGCAAGCAGTTGCACAGCAGAAAGCTATGCAACTTTTTTTTCTTTTTAAACTTATTTACTGCACACCCTAGGTTGTGTAATGACTTTACGTAGCACATATGTAGGTGGCCCACTGTCTGCTGTAGGAAAAAAAATCTGAACTTTCTCTTCACATCTCAAAAGCCCCTATGGTTGTACATGTTATTGGCTCACACATTTTAAGGAAATTAAGGCTTGGTCTTTTATTATATTGTTCTCCATAAAAATTCTGTTTGTCTTAGTCCTCCCCTTAAAATTTCAGACTTTCAGATTTCTAGGTTTCAGTAAACTCTGGATGGAAAAAAAATTCTTAGGTCCTAGGTAGGATTTCTACTCAAAACCAGCACTGAATGTACACAACAGCAATGATACTGTTCTATGTAATGGTTTCCACCGAGACACAGCTGCCTCTATGGAATATCACTGATGCAACATTCAGTTTTTCTGAAATTTGACAGGAGAGATGATGTACGCTATTAGTTGTCCCACATAAACCCATCACATTTAGCTCATCTGAGACTCAGGCAGGAGGAAAAGGCAAGAGTTTTTCTTCTTACCTTCATCCTGCAGTATAACTCAAGGAGAAAATCAACTTAGATTTTTAGCACTTTTACAAAACAGAGCCATGGAAAATGAAGGAAAGGAGTTAATATAACAAAATATATGGTGCAGCTGAGAGTGAATCTTAATGAACAAAGGTTTTCCTTCTGTTTTTCTTTCCCTGTGTTCATAAATTATATTTGTAAATAATTTCATATGATGTCAACAAGTGCTAAATATTTAGAAGGTAAAAATTTTCTTACGTGTCAGGTTTCAAATACTTTAAAAATAGAAATGTAGGAAACTTTGTGTAGTATTAATAAATAACACCTACAGCCTTTGGGAAGTACAATACTGTTAAAGCAAGCTGTTTTATCATAGAAACTCTCTTTTCTGTGTTGGTTCATCTGTCATATTTCCACAATCTATCTAATATATCATATCTTAGCAATGCTGCAAAAAGGGCTGGTACATTCTAACCCTTACCCATTTCTTTTAACTGATGGTAGCAGTTACATAGACACACAGGGCATCAGAGTGGGAAAAGGATGAATTTGACAAATGTTTTTATTTGCTTGTTGCCATGATATTTTTTGAACCAAAGTTACCCATATGTGGCAGAAGAGAAAGTGAGGATGTGGATGGAGAGACAATTGTCAGAGTGAGAAGCGAAAACATTTTGAGCAATATTGCTGACTTTCATGAGACTAAAACTTTTGTGGAATGGAAGTATAACATTAAATTTGTATTAAAGTTATTTTCAGATAATGAAAAATAGGCTTTAATGTCAATGTACCCAATTTCTATAATTCCCACCACTGTTTATTTTATTAAACTAAGTAGATGCTATAGTGCACCCGAATACTGAAAATAGGACCTCTTTGCCAGCATTGCATTCAGTAAATACAACTCAATGCTTTTTCTGCTCACTGTTGCAGACAGTTATTGAATATGTGGAAAATGTGCTTGTGTATTCATGGCATTACAACAGTACTGCATTAAGGAATACTCTTTTAAAGAGAAGAACCACTCAGAAAGTGCAATTATTCAGTGCTGATATAGCAGAATTCTTACTAGGAATGAATTAAATATCTGAATATCAGATTAATAATTGGATTCAGGCAAGTTTGCCATTCATTATTCTGTATTATTGAAAATCTGTTTATTCAGCGTTCACAAGGTAAAGAAAAAAAAAAGAAAAAAGAAGGAACTAGGAATTTTTTCTTCTGAGAGATATTCTCCATGTCAAAAAGCTCACTTTGGCCTTTCGTCTGGGCTTGACAAGTTATCTGTGCAACAGGAGAATTTATGAAGGGACATCAATCTAATTTGAAATTAAGATTATTCAAGAATGAATG
The DNA here is from genome assembly GCF_964035555.1 of Netta rufina. Taxonomy (NCBI): domain Eukaryota; kingdom Metazoa; phylum Chordata; class Aves; order Anseriformes; family Anatidae; genus Netta; species Netta rufina. The sequence goes on from NC_140129.1 coordinate 27,511,127, forward strand.
TGTTGAGAATAAATATATTTCTTGAATGTATCTAGCAATAGGTTATATTTTCTATTCAAAAGTTGAGAATGTATTCCCACAAATGTTATATGCTACACCAAAGATGCTTCACAAGTTTTCGTTTTTAGGATGAAATTAAGTTTCTTTATTTTCTTTATTTTTTTATTTTTTTATTTTTTTATTTTTAATGAACAACTGAAGTAGAAGACAAGAGGGTTAAGTTTTGGGTCCCTCAAATGAGAAAATATATTTTCTTTAGCAAAAGTTTGATATGTCTGATCATAACAAGGTGGAACGTAAGGATTTGCTTTTTTCCTATCCTTGGTCAGAACCTGGATTTGAAACCAATAATCTCTTGTTTCTTCACAGTGGCAATTATACCTGCAAAATACTACTTAGATGTGAATTGGTGACCCAGAGGATTTAAAGTGTGACTGCTCCCATATTCAGTTAAAAATACTTGAGGTCAGCCATTTGCTTGGAACTCTTACAATACTTATCATCTTCAAAATTGTACTGTAAGCTAATACCAGCCATATAATCATATCTGAGATGTTGCATTTTAACCTATAGCCAAGTAAAGTCATAAAAATAAAAGAACAATAGTTCTCTCTTTGTGGAAAAAGGCTGGAAGATACATAGTGAATAACAGGTGTTTTAAAGATTTTGATTTTGATTAGTTAGTATCTGGTTAATCCACAAGTATTCCATTCCTTTTTGCTTGTTATGAATAAGTATGTTTTTTTACCTTGCTGGGCAGCTGAACTCCACCACAACCACTCTTACTTCCCCTCCTCAGAAGAAGAGGGGCAGAAGAAGTCATGCTGGAAAGAAAAAAAAACACTCATGGGCTGAGATAAGGATAATTTAGTTAAAGGGAAAAGGAAAAGGGAAAAATAAAGGCCATGCAGAAGCACAGAGAGAGAAAAAAAATTCTCTGCTTCCCACCAGTGAGTGATGTTCAGCCATGTCCCAGGAAACAGGCCTTCAATATGCACAGCAGCTCTTTGGGAGGACAGAAGTTTTCATAACGAGTGCCCTCTGCTCCTTCCCATTTCCTACCATTTATTGCTGAGTGTGACAACACATGGTATGGAATATCCCTTTGGTTGGTTTAGGTCAGCTTCCCTGGTTATGTCCCCCCTTCTTGCCTACCCCCAGCCTACAGGCTCTGGTGGGGATTGGAGGGAGCCTTGATGTTGTGCCAATAATAGACAAAAACACTGGTGTGATACCATTGATGTTCTAGCTACAAGTTCAGAGCACAACACTATATGGGCTGCTGCAGAGAAAGTTAACTCCATCCCAAGCAGAAAGACCCGGTACAATAAGTTTTTTCAGTTTTTAACAAGCACGTGCCTGAGTTTTATGATACATATATATTTTTTCCATTTAAGTATAATTTGTTATGTAGACAAGTGTTCTCCCAAAATCACATTACATGTTATTCAAGTGATCTAACTGTGCGAAATCTCATTTAAGTCAGTTATACAGTTTTATTCAGTTATACAGTTTTATTTATTTATTTAATGATACAGACATTAGAAAGTCCAGACATTAGAAAGTCCAGAAAGAAGTTCCACCCTAACTTGAGAAAAGTCTCTATTCAAGGCATGAAACATGCTCTCTTTCCTTCCCATGACTATAGATGAAAATAAAATGACTAGTATATGTGAGACACCTAAACAGTGTGTGATTAAATCAAACTAGTTTTATTCATAGTGACTTTAACATTACTTCTGGAACTTTTCCAAAGGAATAAGAAATAATGAATACTAAATTATGTGTATTAATTATTTATAAAATTTAGAAGAATATTTTAAATCATGATGATTTGCACATGCATTTTCACAGTTGTTGCCTGTCATATATAAAATGTAATGTTCATGTTATTCTGAGTTTAACCCTTTTGTTCCCCAAAATCAACATTAAAGAATGTCTGTATATTTTATTTCTACCATTTGACATGTCCTGTCATAAATCCTAGGCTTCTGGATCTAGTGTAAAACTAGTATTTTTATAAAATGTAATATATGGAGCCTCCAGGGGTGTGTTGCTAAGCAAACCAACCATAAATGCTTAGTTTAGTACATCATATCCCTTCACATACAATGTCTCTTACCATCCCTTATCGTATTCTGCTTTAGCTTAGTCCCAAATCCTGGATGATGCTGGCTGCATGATCTCCAGCTGAGTTCAGATATTGATGATATGATTTCTCCTAGAATATGTTCCTTGAACCGCAGGACTCATGGAAGTTCTTTTAATCATTCCTGTTGAAGCTGTACCAGTTTCTGTGGAGTAATTGTCTATTCACTGATCTGGAGAAAGAGAGGGAGTGATTGGACATGGCTAGTGTCTAGGGTACTGGGGTGAGAGACAAGAATACAGCTTTACCTGAACTTCCTCTGCTAAATAGAATTGCTCAGTATTCTTCCAAGCATAAGCTAATGTTTGGATAGATGAGAAATCCATCTTTTTTTTATTTTTTTTTTTTGAGGCCCAGCCTTGCTGGAGATAGCTGAGGAATCTATCAGGGCCTTGTAGATGATGCTAACTGAGGGATGTCTTGTGTTCGAATTGGACTTGGTGGTAAGTACTCAGCCTTATGAGGATGCAGGTGACTCCAGCATGTGCTTACGTAGGCTTTTTGTAATGCTTTCAGGTCTTTTCCACAATAAGATGCAAGATCTGAGTTCTCAAAATCCACAATGGGGCCAAAGGCATAAGACTATTGGGTACCTTATCATCTGTGTGGCTTCCTTGCCCAACAGAAACTTCAGCGACCAAGTTTCATGACTGAACAGGGCAGCTGATGACTCACTGAGTCACTGATGAATTGTTGTATAGTGTCATGCCATGTTGCTGCCCTGCAAACAAGAGGAAGATACTTATTTTAGAAAACTACAAAACAGGAGACCAATATTTTGGGCTTCATCCTCAGTAAGAAAGGCACAAAAGAGCTGCATTATATGCTTGCAAAACTTAACAGCCAGTAATTTGGGAAGCTCTTCAATGATTAGAGACCTAGGGGGTAAGGTTTATCAATTGAAGGTAGACACCTGCAGCAGCAATGTGTCTTATGGGCACAAATTTATGACTATTTTGATAGGCTTAAGGAGATCTCAGCAGTGGGATCACTTTGGACAAAGTGCCATGTGTATAAAGCATAACACTGCCAACATTTAGCCAAGAAACACAGACCTCATCTCTTGTTTGTTTGCAAAATGCTACACGCACATTTATAATTTGGTATATATAAAAAAAAAGACAATAATGAGCAATGACAGCAGGCACAGCTATAGCAGTTGTGTTGGCTCAGCCATGAAAATTCAATAGTGCCAATAAAATAATAAGAAAACCATAATTAGGTTAAAGGCTTTCCCATGTTACTCATTTTCTAACTCTTATGTAATAGCCCTTTGGGCTACATCTTCTGAGATTCCTTCTGGAAAGCAAATTTATACTGATTATATTTTTTTTTCAGCATTATGTTTTTATTGTGCCTATACTATATTTGTTTTCCTTCACTTTGTTTTATAGAGAATGAAAAATACTTGTTTAGAAATCAAGGTATAATAGGATTTCAATTAAAAGCTGGACCAGAATAAAAAAATATTTATCCTAGGAGTAAATGTTCCCCATCCCCATTTAAGTGTAAAAGCTTATGGGCAAATGAGGAACAAAATACATATGGTACATATGGATGGGTGGGTTTTGCACCTAGAACATTTATTTTTATTTATTTTATTTTTTTGGGAGGGAGTGGGGAGGAGTAAGGTAGGACACTAAGATAGGACACAGTTCTATTTATAATTTATTTCTGATGTTAGTGTGCCTTCACTTTTTATCATAAATATTAGTTGATAATGAAAATAGCTTTTTGCATTTCCTTAATTTTTATCGATATCTTTACCCCAACATTTTGTACAGTTCTGTTTAGAAAACTCTCTACTATTAAATTCCTCTTGGTAAAGGTAGGAAGACTCAAATCAATTCTCACTGTGTTTTGTGATCATGTAAGTCACAGACAAATGGTGCTTATTTCTGTGTCAGGTAATTAGAAGAAAGTCTTCGAAGTGAATCAGAAGCTGATGAATATAAACTTTGTGAAAACTGGGAGCACAGACTGCAAATTGGGTGGCATAGTGTCCAGAGATTCAACTAGAGCTGTGAGAAAGGCTTTTTCTCCAGAACTCTCTAGGTGACCATGGGTTTTCATCCCCCCTTCCTTTTGTGGGCACCCAAATAATTGAACAAAACTAACATGAAAAGAAGAGAAAGAAAGCACTCACCATAGATGCTCATATTACATGTCTCTTTGGCTGATATATGTCAAAACTGCCCGCTGATCAGTCAAACCTTGTCCACAACCATCCCCAAACTAGGTGAAATTTCATTTGCACATTTTTCCACTGCCAATCCTTCCTTGTCTCTTTAATAGTTTCACTGAAGATATGGTGAGCAACAAACAGTGAGCAATGTCTGTTGTCTGATATTACCAATTCTACAATGATTGGTGAAACACAACATTAATAACGGAAGATTTCTTTTCTCTCAATTTGACTAGGAAAGAGAGCTCAGTGTTATGTGAAGTGTGTATGATATAAAATAAGATACTGGAGGATCTCCCAAAGTTCCAACACTACTTCTCACTTGATCTTGTCCACAAGGTGAAGAAAAGAACTGAATGGAAAGGTTGAAAGGAGACATTTAAGGAATCAGTTAACAAGCCTGTCAGCTTTTACTCCTTTTATTTCCTGAATATAACCTCAACAAAAAGAAATAAATATAATGAATCAAAAAAGCAGATTTGGGTCATTGGCCCATTAGCTTTTAGGGTGAGAAATGTGCTTTAAAGTAATTATGATAGAGATTACTGAGGTTAAAGAAAGTAATAAAGAAGTAAAGGAGAATCACATCCCCTTACCCACTGGGGTAATTTAGACTGCTAAGGAAAGCATCGATGCTTTTTCACTGCATCACCTTTTTCAATGACTGTGATCAGTGAAAGGTAAGTCCTATAAGAGCTGCTGGTGTAGTTGTTGGTGTGATGACCTTATCTCCTCATATTGTTAAGAAGACAAAACCCAACCCTTCAAGTCCAAAGCACATCTTCACTTGAGTGAATGCAGTGCCTGTTAGCAGCTGTAGCAGGTGGTTAAGTGTCTCTGTGGGAATTGGGCACTGAGAATGGAGCAAAAGATGCAGCTGATGATTTATTTTATAGCATAAAGCTGATAAGAGTGCATGCATGTTCACGTCCTTTGTTTGCTAGATACTTGGCCTTTAGAGAGTATTGGTAGAATTAGGATGTCCTTCAGGTCTTGGAGTGCACATGGGCTCCAAGATGGTCCCAGATCATGGGGCAGCTCTGCCTCAGGACAATGTTTCAGGGGAGAATGTCAGAGTGCAGGGACAGGGGCTGTCCTGGTTGGAAGAGTCTCTCCTGCTATTCATGGGTTTGAGCAGGGCTGAATGCAAAGCTGGCAGGCAAATATTGCACGTGGTATTACCTCTTTCCTCTCCAGGTCCTCACTCCTCGTGGCTGTCTGAAATTTGTTGGGGTTAAGTACTTACCACTTTGAATAATACAAATCACATTCATTGGCCTCTAAGAAAAATTGAAAATAGGTTCTGAATTATACATGTAACAAATCTTATATCAAACAATTCTCCCTTCAGATGACAAACTTCCTGTTTCTGTCATGTGGCAGATTAGATGTTATTAAGGCCCTGTAGAATAGTTCATGTACCACATTGATTTTAATAAAATACATATTGATTACAAAGAAATGTCAGTCTTTCTGCTCTGAACATAATATCTAGCTGTCATTAAGTAATGTTAGAATTTTATTAAATCAATATTATGTGCTCCCTTTAATTAAGAAAAGATTGTCTTTGACCTTATTTGTGTGGCTGGGAATGAAACTCCACTCAGAGTCAGCAGAAGGCTGGTATCTGTTCAAAAAGAAATATTAATATTAATTATTGCAAAACTTCATTTTTCATGAGTGGACAAAGTAGTACGTATATCAAGTCAGTCTATACTTTTGTTCATTAGTAAGAAAGGTATTATTCAAAGTAATATTTTTAGCTTTTCTGGAATTCCACAGCACCTCACAATATCATGTCTGTGAGAATATGGCAATCCCTTAAAAGAAGGAAAAGAAAACTCTATATCTTGAGTTCAAAATGGGAGAGAGGTAACAGGACTTTAAATGGTTACAGTAGGGCTAACCCCAAATCCTTACTAGTTTTAAATAACAATGAAATTTTTAAAAGAAACATGAGTATAAAATAAATTTTCTCAACAACAACAAAATTGAATCGAAAAAGGAAACAGAATCCTACCAAGGAGAAAATAAATCTCTAAGAAAAAAAGAGTTTGTTCCCTGATCAACGAAGTTATACAAAAATCACAAATTTAGTTGTGAGATAAGGGGACATCAATTTGCATTGCACCCTCAGAGTTATTATTTCACATGTTTATGGGATATTCATGACCCTCTATTAGTTTCTGAACAATCTGGTGTACTGGTTTGATCAGATGGGTGCCAGTGTTAGACCCAGAGGCAGGTTTTATTCACAAATGCTTATCAGCACTATTTGATCATACTCAGTCCTGCACCAGCTCCTCTGCTAACTTGGGGAAGGAATGAGAGGCACAGCAAAGGGTCAGGTTACACACTGTATATTTATATCTTATGCCTTTGAAGTAGGATGGCTGCTATTCTTATAGGTGACTTGATGGCTTGTTTGGATATTTTTATTATTCATATATACAATTAATGTTTAGGGAGTTATGATTATTAATGTATATAATTAGTATTTTTAGTAGTTGTCTAGCCTTGAAAAATTATACATATCAGAAAAACAAAAGTCTTTTTAAAGCCTACAGTTTTACCAAAGGACCTGGAGCAGACAGATGACACTGTCTTCATCTAACAAAATGCCCACTTTGTATTCTCCTGTATAATTTAATAATTAAACCACACAATTAGACCCATTTTAAAAGCCTAATTTATCATATTTTCAGCTCAGTTGGAACTCTGTCTGGAATGTATTTCCTTTCAAGTTTAAGTGAACAGAAACTGAGTATTTTAACTGAATAAGCATGTGAAGAAAAACAATTATATCTTAGCTTTAGTTAATTTTTCTCTCATAAGGAGGTATTTGCTTAATCATGAAGAGTGAAATTAATACAAGGCTGTGATTTCAAACATGACAAAAAGACTGAAAACAAACATCACATGTTTCAACGAGCTGTTCTAAATGTACTACGAAAAAAAAAGTTTTGAAAGGAAATGGCCATGAAGTAGCAAAATGTCAAAATGTCAGTTCATTGATATGAAAAATGTCTATCCATTGATATAATGGAAGATCAGCAAGAATTTTCCTGAATTTAGAGTTTATTTATTTTTTTAATATATGTGATAGTTCAATGATCCATTGACAGATTTGATGATCATAGTGGGTCCCTTCCAATTTGGGATATTCTGGGATTCTATAACACAGCGAGTATGAACTGACAGGTGTAGGGAAGGTATAGGTGCAGTGGGGTGCAGGTGCAACTCTTGTTCACTGCAGACCTCACGGACTGAGTCTGGTCCTGTGTGTCCTGCAGAGTGGCTCAGCATGTACAGAGGGCTAGAGGCTCAGCAATGTAGCCTTTGGGGTTACCTAAATTTCCACTAACTCCAGGGTGAGACAGAGCTACCTATGAGAATGAAAGTCTGTGACTTTTTGGAACAGCAAGGATGTCCATAAACAGGAGGCAAAATGCTCAGTAAACATGTTTTTTAGATACAGAGATATTGAGTGGGAAAATGACTGTGATCTATCACATGAAATTTAACACCTTAAATCAAGTGCATCCAGGTACATTTAGAAAAAAGCAGGGTAAATAGCTTGTTTTTCAGATTGAAGGCATCAAGTTGTCCTGTTTGTATCAGCTGCAGTTCTATACTTGATTACTCAGGCTACAAGCATCAATAATTATATGTTCTGTAGAAAGTACATAATGACATCTATTACCTCTGATAATTCCCAACATCAAGATTTTCATTTTCTCAAATAAAAACATTGGGAATTTGAATTAAAACCCCTCAAAGTTGTCACCAAACTTGCTCACAAGTCACCTAATGACCAGACCACTCCCTCCCCACTCCCAGTAGTGTTCATTGTGAAACGTTTGGTTTTACTGGGGGTTTGAAGAGGCTTTATGAATCCAGACACAAATACAAAGGGACTCTGCAGCATTGAAGCAATGATGTGGTGGCAGCAATTCAGAGTAAGGGTTTATATGACAGTGAGGAAGGGCTGTGTTTGAATGAGCTGACTGCTATTGCTGTGTTCACTGGAATATTTGATGGAACTACCTTTTTTGTTAAAGCTCTAAAAGAATGACTTTTTGAAACTTGAGTGAAGCTGTTTCTTAAGTGGAATTGAGCTGATGTGTCTGTGTTATCCAACCCTTTTTCTGGTCTACATTTAAATTGATTTCCCTGTACAGTTAGTTATAGTCTGGGCTGCTGCTTTCATGCATTTTTTCCCCTTTAAATTTTCAAAGAAGCTTGGTGAAAGGGATTTGCAGGCCTGGCATTCACCACACTAACTGCACAGAGAGCTCGGGTTGAGTTTTAATGCTGAAATTTCCTCATCATTTTAAATAGGTTAAGTAGGTTTGAGAGAGGCAATTTGCTTCAAAGCTAGGATCATAATGAGGAGGATTGGGCCAGATCTTAATAGAACACTGGGAATAAATTGCAACTAAACTTCAGAAGAAGAAAGAACAAATCTTATTTTCTAAGTGGTGTTGTGATAAGGATACAGAAATGGGAAAAAAAGAGGGAAACCAGGGCCTCTCTCCCAGCTGTGAAGCTGATGAATTTGCATCATTGAAGCAACAGGAGTTTTGAACATTAGATATTGCTTGTCTCCATAAAAGTAAAGCTAACAAGCCAGAGAACAGGTAGAAAAAATCATCAGACTAAATTCATGGAAAGAGGGCTCTGGGGAGAGGGCCATTTGCCAGTGTTCACACCATAGGCATGTGACAAAGATGGGAATTTAAGGGACACCGAATCCCCAGAAAATTCCCTAAAACCTTGTGTTCCCTTATGGTTTCCTTTGCACCTTTCAGCAAATCACACCTGTCTGTCTCAGTTTCCTTCCTTTAAAAAAAACCTTATTTTTGTTAATAAATTAACTAAAGCTGCCAGGTATGTTGCATATGCATCAGGTGGAAGGGAAAGGGATTATTTCCAAACATATTTCACAGTTTATGCAAAACAACTTTTACCATATAATCTTGATGATTGCCAGACATTGAAACAGTGCAATTTTCCTTTAAACCATGAGATCTGAATGGAGTCCTTGACAACTCAATAATTTTAGATTTCTTTTTATAATCTACTTAGGCTGACTTCTGATAGCCAATGTTATCTGTGGAAAATCTAGCTGGCTTTCTCCATGGTTTAGCACAACCCCAAGTAAACAGTTTCATCACCACTAAAAAGTGGTATTTCCATGCAGTCAAATTAATGTTACAGATTAAAAATGACAGATGTGACAGTTACTTTAATTTCTGCATATTTTAAAACCTGAAGTGTTCCTGGTTTGTTTGCAGAGCAGAGCTGCTTTAGAAATGGGAACAAAAGGTTTTAATAACATCATGTCCTTGGAAGCTTCTGCAGCCCCACTTCTGCACAGCCATGGAGTTCTTGCTTTTGTTTAATTGAAACTATTTGTTATTACATGATAGTATTTTTTTGAACATATCTTACACCAAAGGCACCCCAGCAGGACTGTGCTAGCTTCTGACCAGTAATATAGGCTCAGCCTTGAAAAACCTATGATACAAGAAGTCAGGAGAGCAATAGAAAAGACAAATTGTATGAAGCAAAACAAGTCCCTGAAGCTTGCTGGCAATGCACAACTTGCAGGAATCTCCCCATTTTGGTGTTGCTGCTACAACAGTTTCTAAGCACATTGCAAGCGATGTTTTAGGCTGGCATTTAGGAGAGCCCCCAGAGCTGGGACAAGATATTTTCTCTGTGATGTCTGCAAGAAAAGTGATAGAGAATCACAGCAGCTGTCCTGCCCTCTACTCCTAACTGTGGTGCTCTCATTATCACCAGACATAACATTGGAAAATTTACAGCTGCCTGACCATGCTGAGCCTTTTACCTCATCAGGGATGAAGCTGGGCCATACCGTAATGCGTATCGATCCAGGCCCCAAAATGTATTTTATGTCTTACATTTCTGTGCTTAACTATAGCAAGGGGAGAGAAGACCATTACAGCCCAGTCTAGCCATGTGCAGATGTTGCTGCTAAATGAGTGATGACAAGCCCATAAGGCTGAATGGATGTAGGCATGCATAGGTTGATGGCTCAGATATAGTAACTGTCCATACCTGAGTGGACGTGCACACTTAAGACTGCCAGAAATCTGAGGTAAAATGAGTTAGCTTGAAAATCAATAAAAGATCTTAAGAGCACTCATCCGATAATTTATGATGGTTCAGCTGACGTGGGATACATCATTAAGGGGCAGGATCTTCTGGATATGAGTATTCCCCTCATGCCTGGAGCAGCAGAGGACTGCCAAAGGGACATACTCCCCTGGCCTGAGAGGTGCAAAGGCATCCTGAGGTGCACAGGAAGCATGGCCTCTTGCTGTGATCACATGAGTTGTTGCATATCAGCCCTGAAGAGCACTGGGAAGGGCACTGGGTTTCAAACAGACCAAAGATTAAATTTCTCAATGGCTTTTTATTTATTTATTTATAGGAAAAGTCTACTATGTTCCTGTAATTGAACAAAAGCTTTTCTGCACTCATCTTCTGGGACAATTTAAAATCAGAGGAGTCTAAATGTGCATATAGGCTTCTTGCTCTTTTGAAAATCACTTAACTCTAGAATTTTCTTCTAGCTACAAATGTTGGTGATCATCATTGCTGTTGTTCCTTCCGCCAACAAAAGAGGACATAGGTGGACAAACTGTGGCTCTGCAGTGAGGGAAGTGGTTGGTGATCGAACCTAAGACCTGCTTTGAATGTGCAATAGCTGCAGATTTCACCTCATCACCAGACCATTAAGCCATGGAGGGAAGGGGTATCCTGTCTCCACCTGTGAAGACTGAGAAAAATCAGTAGAATCAGCAATGTAGGGCAGAGTCATTCCTCCTCACCCTGTACAGATGCTCAGGAATGTGCCATGACTGCTTAGGTGCAGAGCAGCTGCAGCAACATTAGCACCTGTGCTTCTTCCAGTCTGACAAATCCAAGAAAGCAGCACAATTCCTTAGAAAAGGATCTGTCACACACAGTCCATGACTGGATAATTTCAGAACAAGGTCAGTCTGAGGGGTTCCAGCTCATTTTTCAAGAAGAGTATATGTACCTTGTATCTGAGGGACTACAGACATATGATGTGTCAGTACTACAGGAGTTCCCCAGGAGCGCAGTCACTGAAATTCTTCTCAACATCGTTTTGATGGAATTTTTAGTGGATTTTTTTCCCACCCTGTAAAGTTTGCTAATTCTCTGTGACTTTTCCATCCCTTCCCCAAGAGATAGAGTTTAAATCAGTTCTGCTGTATGATGTGTTTTTTTTTTTTTTAGTTTTTTTTTTTTTTTATTTATTTATTTATTTTTTTATTTTTTTTTTTTTTTAGTTTTATTCATCACTTGGGCTGTGGAAAATAGCCAACTGCATTCAAACTGTTTTTTGTTTCTTTTTGCTTCCTCTCCCTTTCCATAACAACACTAAAGAGTTCCATCTTCAATTGCATTGAAAGATAGTGATTCTCTTAATGCTGGCATCTATAAGATGTATTTTATGAGATATCTTATATAACTGATGGGAGAAAATAAATAATAACAATATTAATAAAAAAAATGTTATCCAAGCTGAAAGTGTTGTGAAGATAAACAAACCAGTAAAAGGTGCAGTTTTCTTATGATACAGTAATTTTATGAGCAATAATTTTTCAGATGAACTGAAGCTATCATCATTATCAGCTAATAGCTTTAAGAATGACTTATCTAACTTGTTACTGCCTATGGTATTTCTGGAGTGTGAAAGAATTTTAAATTGTCTGTAAGGATCTGATGCTGCCTAAAGGACATTACAATAAGCAAACCACAGCATTTTAAGTGTTATCCTTTCAGAGGAAAAGAAACAAACATCCTTCACAAAATGCATAGGGATGTATACACTGTATTGCTGCTGGAGTATTAGCTCTTGCTAGTGTCTCACATCGAATCTTCAACAGAAGGGCAGCATTAATGCTGGATCAGATTCTCTTTTCATGCACCAGAGAACCACCAGCAATATCAAAGGACATGTGGCCCTGGGGCTAGCTGACTTCCACTCCAAAGGAGTTGGGGAAAAATACAACAATACTGAAGAAGAGGTGAAAATAACAGCATTTTCTGCTTTGCTTAATGAAAGTGAGTGAAAGGATGCCACTCATCTTTGTAATAACTATATAAATATATATTTGTATATAATTATTTGAGAAAGTAGAATACTTTGTTCTGCTTTTTATTTGTATACATATATTTAATTTTGGAGCATATTCTAAGTAAGAAGCTCAAAGAAAAGTAAAGAAAGAATGTTAAGCATCCATTTAAGAAGAGTTAACCTTTTAAAAGCAGAATTAGGTATCAAAACAAAACTATGTTTTAAAATGAATAATTGATGTATTTCATTTTGAAAATGTCACCACTAATTGTCTAGGTCTTCTTCAAAGTCACTGCTATTATCCTACATCCAGTGAAATGGACTCAAACATGCACTTTTTATTCAATATAAATCCGATCAGTGAATTTGCTATTTGCTGAGGAAAGCAAGCAAACATGAAACAACAAACCAACCATACAAAAATACTCTTCCTTCTGATCATCTCTCTTAGCTAACACAGAGATGATAAGGATTAGTCTGAGAGCAAAATAAATCAGTCACCAGAGAGCTGTTGGTATTCATTGTCATCTGGCAAGTATTCTTAGGGCTGTTTCTTCAGGAGGAACTGTCTCAATCTTCATAATGCCCTGCTTCTACCAATGCACAAGCTCCAAACAGACCTGAGAGAAGAGGCAAGTACACTGAGTAATGAGGGCTCCTTCACTGCCCACAGGAGCAGTCTGTAATGCTACTTTATGGAGGTGGTGAAACTACTTCTATAAAGAACAGAGTATGTGGGTGCACCTGAATGGAAGCTAGTTTGGTCTGTAGTTAATTAGCTAGTACATGTCTTTGCTCCTAGGGGCAATGAAAAACCTTCCAGAATTATTTCAATGAGATTTTTTTCCTTTATAATTACAAGATTTTTAGAATGAAATAAAAAGGAAAAGGTAATCCAGAAGAGCACCTTAAATAAAGTGGGAAGCTGAAAGTTGTTTTGGAAAATGCTAATTGGCTCATTGAAACATAATATTGTCAAATTAGTGTATTTTCTCTTTAATATTTGAATAAGGCCAAAATGTTTCATTTTACACTAGTTGTAAAATATTATTTAATTTTCCTGTCTCAATTTTGTTAAATCTAAAGAGTTATCATTTAATAGAGGATTCTTCTAATTGTTCTCCTTCATATTTTTAAAGTTTTTTTAAAACACATATCCTAAAATAATGTTGTGATTGAATATTACATTTTTTTAGAATACATATATGACTTCATTTAAAATGATATATTCTTAAATCACAATTGACATCAATATTTCAAATGAAGCTGAAGAGTTTTTTATTTATCAGGAATATTTTATTTGGAACAAATCATATTTGAAATATCAGAACATCCTGTGTGCTAAAAGTTTTACATTGCCACTAAGCCTATGTTTTTATAATACAAAATGGGTTGACTTTGTCCTGTTTTTCCTGTATTTTAGCTCTAACCAACGTATATGATTTCATATACTGTTGCTGCAAAAAGGTAGAAGTTCGAGAACTAAATAGATAATTTCCAGACAGAGGAGAATGTTAATCAATTAACTCAATCACTACTGTAATTTTCTTGAGCAAGTGTCATTTGAAACTCTGAACATGATTCAAACAATCTCGGTGGAAAACAGAAAAGAAAATAACCTTTTCCACAGCAGAGCTGAAAAGCTGACTGCATCCCCAATGCACAGATGGGCTGAGCATAGAGGTGCCCTGGTGCTTTGCAGAGGGACTGGAAATAATGCCTGCAAGAAAGTTTTGGGACATTATGCCAACCTCCTAGTATTTTTTTTCAGAGAAGAGAGGACTGTGGTCAAGGACATAGTCAGATACAGTCCTGCAGTCACAGAGGATGACAACAACCTAACTTCTCACTTGTTGCTTGTCATCGTTTGTCAGGCATGGCATTTTGGTTGCACTTTAAATATAAAGAATCCTTAGCACAGAGCAGGGCTATCATGGCAGATACTGTGTGTCATCAGAAGAAAAGCAGAATAAAAGCAGCTTGCCCTTCCGTGTTTTCCTCCTCCTCTCTCTACTGCTGCAAAACTCAAAAATGGGAGCTGCATGACAGAGCACATCTGTCGCAATTCACTCCACCACACTGATGGGTTTCACTACGTGTCTGTGACTGCAACAAAAGCTGGATTCTAGGTTTTAAATCAAGGACAATTGATTCCTTTCCTCGGTGGATTTAAAAAAAAAAATGATTTTGTCTCACTTGCGAATGAGAATACAAGCCTCTTCTGTAGCATTACTCATTGATTGATCTCCATGTGCTTTGTAAAGGAGGACAGTGTTAGTTCTTTTCGACAGATGGGGAAGTACAAGTCCCAGAGGCAATTGTCAGGGTAGTGATAAAGCAGGGAACTGAAATCACGGCCAACCTATGTTCCCATCAGCAGTCAACCAGCACCCTCTACCCTGTTACTTTTAATTACTAAAAATTACCTCCTAAAAAAGGAGGTTAGGTATTTCTGCTCCTCATGCGCCTGCACAATACCAGCTTTGTTGGCTGGCCCCATGCTGTAAAAATACAGGTGTCCATGAGATTTCCAGTCCCCTGTGTCCGACTCCAGAAGTTCCAAGATGGATTCCACAAGTGTTTGCCCTATCTGTGGTGTTCTGAACTAAATATGTCAGGCTAGAAGTGGCATTTCACTGACACACTACTTTCTCAGCCTGTTTCTAATCCCTGTTTAGTTATAGAAGCATACTGAAGGGTTTTGAAATGAACCTATCCATTTCAAACTTTAGAAACATTTGTTCCAAATAAGATTAATTACTGTGCCCAAACAGGCTAAATAATTAAAAAAGATATTGCATATGCACACAGACCACTTTAGGATGAATTAACTAATTTATGCCAATGTAATAACACAGCATTAATGTGCTTAGAGTGCAATGCTGCCAGGCAAGGCGTCACATAGAAAAAGGCACAGTTTGTCAGTAGGACTGACAATTTATCCTCTAGGACATGGAGATACTGCTTTAAAGGATCACTCTGTTCAAGAGGTAAGAAAATTGCAACTTCTACATGCAATTTGTTTATGAATTATAGTGGCTGGGAGCATCTTAGAGGAAAAACATATACGCAAATGGATTAGGACATTGGAGATGATTCACATAAATGTCTTCTTCCCTATTCAGCTTAATTAACTTCAGAGTAGATGAATTCTTTTTGGTGTAGTGGAAAGAAAATGAAACCAGTGTCAAGAGAAAATCTCCTGAATGTAACTGCTTGGTATATCCCAATTTTGGATGCTGCAACAGCATAAAATTTTTGCTCATTAAATTTTAAAAGCTTTCTGACTCCCTAGAATTATAGTAGGGAGTTGTAAATGATGTATGAAATGAAATGTCCTTCCCTACACAAACAACTTACAGTGGGAGAGCTTTGGAATTACTATTATTATGTACCATTTGCAGTAATACTTAGATCAGCTAGCTATTAAGATAAATAAATAAAAATACCCAACAAGACCAAGAATTTCAGTGAAAAGAAGAAAGGATTAAGATATTTTTAAGTACTAGGCTTATTTGTGGGGAAAATATATAGCAAAATTTGTTTACTTAACTAAAACTTTTGCAGCAGCCTTGCTTCTTGCTTTCATATCCTGCTTTCTGTAGCCAGAAATCCTTTCTGGGCAGAATGACTCTTATTTCTGGGTCAAAGTCCTCTTTTTATGCATTTCTGCATTCAGCAGGAAAAAGAAAGGTATTTAAAAAGACATGCTCAGGCTGAAACCAAACAACTTCACCTGGACAGACTACCCTAACTTCAGTTTGAGCAGAAGCACTGATTGTAATCACTGTAGATGTATCTAAAGTTTTAAGTCTGATTTATGTTTTCCAGCTGACCTCTCTGGTAAGGTCTTTCTCCAACTTGTTATTAAAAACTTATAATAACAACATTTTAATAGCCTTTAAAGAGCTTCCCTCAAGTACTACTATCTTGGCCATTTCCTCAGAGGAAAACTACTCATTATACAAATTTACAATAATGTGGTGAAGAAATACAGCAGCGTTATTAAAATCCAGACTACTAGCTCAGAGACTTCTCCAGGGCCTCAGGCTGCTATTTAAACTAATTTTCATGTAAACAGCACTATGAAGATATTATACTACAAGTGGAAAAAAAAATCTACAGAATGGAAACCATCCAAGTTACCATCCAAGTTTCAGTCTTGGTTCAGTTTTCATCACTTTCTCATTTCTTTTGTTTAAAATTACTTGAAAGCAGTCAAGTTTTTTTTTTTTTTTTTTTTTTTTTTTTTTCCTTTGTCTTGCTTCTAGTCTAGTCTAATTCTATTCTTCTATTCTATTCTATTCTACTCTATTCTATTCTACGGTACTGTACTCTACTGTACTCTACTCATTATTCTACATGTCAATGATGCTTTAAGCAATATGTCTGAGATATCATATGCTTGTTCTCTAATCTTCTTTCTAGTAGATAAAGTGTATTCAATAGTGTTTTGTTTTGGACTTTTAAAAGTACAGTTCTGTCATACTGAATACCATATACACAGCCAACTGTGTGCTTCAGCCACTGGCTTCACCTCTGCTTCTGTAAGAGCTAATACTCAGCCAAGTTTTGCTAGACTGCTATGAAACCTTACTGAAAGTTTTCTGAGGTCTTTGTACGTCCATGAAGGACAAAATGTTCACATTATTAAAGGCTCCACCATGCCCAGAGGCCACAGAGAATGGTTTATGATCAGAGGAGATAGGGGATTTGAATAACTTAGTGAAATTTCATTGAAATACTAAAACATTTCACAGATGAGCACAGACAACTTAGGATGTGATATGTCATGCAAAGATAGGCTTCACAATCATTGCCTCGTGTAACTTACAAATATTGTCTAATGGTTCGGATGCCATTGGATTCTTATGCACGAGGCAGTTGATCTATAAAACATATGGCATTCTGAAATATTGATCTCTTCTGTGCCAGTGAGTAAGAGATATTAGTGTAGCATGGGATTCCATTTGTAACACTGGGATTAAAGGCAGGGAAGTGTAAAATTGGAATAGACCTGAATTCATATGAAGTGGAAAGTACAGCTGGCAGTATTACTAAAGCAGGAGAATAACAAATAAGTGGAAGTATTTTTTAAAATCTTTTTTAAAATCATGGAACAGCTACTGAGGTAACAGAGTAGATGTATCCAAATGGATGTTTTATATTAGTTAACTTTTTTTTGTAGTAACATAAAGTCACAGTACAGTGACAGACAATACAATGGGATAAAATACAGAGTAATACCAAACAGAAACTATACAAACTTCTTATCTACAAAGTAAATACTGATCTAGATTGCAGAATAATATTTGATCTGAGTCTTTACACTGTGCCATAAGGCACATGTTTCAGATTAAAATATATATATATATATATATATATATATGATTTTTGATCAATTCTACAGGTTCTAATCCGTATCCTCATTGTAACCTGTATCCTCAGCTGGTCAACTGGTTCACCTTGTGAGTATATTCTTCCTTTACATAATGACACCCATTTGTCCCCATTTCTTCCTTTCTTTTCCTAGTTAGTTTCCTATTGAGACTGATAACTTCTGTTTGACAATCACTCCAGATTTTAGAAGGTATTCACTCCTGATTTGAAGCTCTTGAAATGTGGAAACTCCATCAACACATAGTATTGAAAAAAAAAAAAAAAGAAGAAGAAGACTCTTCTACAGAGATTTTGCTTGGTGTAACTTGAAACCGATGGTTCTTGTACTCTTCTGTGATAGATTGAGACCTTTACTACATGGTATTTTCTCTCTACGAAGGCACTCCTACATTGTAATTAAGTTACTATTGATCTTTTAGGGTGAGCAGATTGAGCTTCTTAAGTCTTTTATTATGAGCATTTTTCAGCCCTCAAATCACTTTAATGTTAAAGGTGTTCAAAGGTTACCTGAGCCTTGGTAAAATCTCTTTGGCATTGCACCTTACAGTACTATTTTTTCCCCTTCTGTAATATTGAAGATGGATTGATTTAAATTTTTTTTAGCTATTATCATTAACATGGAATAAAATGTCAGCTTGACACCATGGATGATGACGTTTTTACACTGAGTCTAACTTTGTTCTATTGAAATTAATGGAAATTTTACCAATGGTTTCAATAGCAGCAAAAGTAAACCAATACTAAGCAGTTCTGAAACTCCCAGTTCAGACATATACCTATTCTAAGGACCCGAGGGAAATGCAACAGGTCATATGTGGTTTTATAGTAATTGGTGTTAAGTACTGACTTTTTTAATGGCAATGATTGTGTTGGAAATCATATCATGGAATCATAGAATGGCTCAGGTTGGAAGATCATCTAGTTCCAACCCCTCCCCCGCCTCATGAAAGTTCAAAGAACATGAGCTTCCATGCAGTCTTCAACCCTGACTCCTTGCTCTAAAGTTGCTATATTACAGAATCACAGAATTGTCTAGGTTGGAAGAGACCTCCAAGATCACCTAGTCCAACCTCTGACCTGACACTAACCAATCCTCCACTAAACCATATCCCTAAGCTCTACATCTAGATGTCTTTTAAAGACCTCCAGGAATGGTGAGTCAACCACTTCCCTGGGCAGCCCATTCCAATGCCTAACAACCCTTTCCGTAAAGTTTTTCCTAATATCTAACCTAAACCTCCCCTGGTGCAACTTTAGCCTGTTCCCCCTTGTCCTGTCACCAGGCACGTGGGAGAACAGACCAACCCCCACCTCGCTACAGCCTCTTTTAAGACTTGTTCTCCAGACCCCTCACCAGCTTCGTTGCCCTTCTCTGGACTCACTCGAGCACCTCGATGTCCTTCTTGTAGCGAGGGGCCCAAAACTGAACACAGTACTCGAGGTGCGGCCTCACCAGAGCCGAGTACAGTTGGACGATCACTTCCCTAGCCCTGTTGGCCACACTGCTTCTTATACAAGCCAGGATGCTGTTGGCCTTCTTGGCCACCTGAGCACACTGCTGGCTCATATTCAGCCGACTATCAACCATCACTCCCAGGTCCTTCTCTGCCTGGCAGCTTTCCAACCACTCATCGCCTGTAGCTCTGCTTGGGGTTGTTGTGACCCAGGTGTAGGACCTGGGTGTAGGGCCCAAAGGAGAAGGCAGAGGTTAGGGACAATAAAGGGGGAAATGAGACATGATTTTAGTTATGGTAAAGATGCACAGGGAAAAGTTGGAGGTTAACCGCATATGATTATGTGGGAAGCAGTCATCAAACAAAACGCAACAAAATCAGACAAAGTCTTGTTGTAGACCACATCTTGCTTTCTGTACAGTTTTTAATAAATTCACATCTCCTGTGATCCTTTTGAAACAGGCTTGAATCAGAACAAGGAAATAAACCTCTTACAATTTCAATTTGGTTTTATTTACTGACTTTCTTTTGTTCAGGTAATAAGCCATAATAACCTTGGCATAGGATGTCCCAGGAGGAACTAAGGATGAATTTTGATCAAAGTTGGCTCTTAGACTTATCCTACCATTTTAGGAATGATGGGGATAAAAATAATTATGTTCATTCCAAAAAAGAGTTTAATGGATGGCTTTCCCAATGTATGAGCAAGGGATACACACTTAGAAAGAGGCCTGGAGCTTGACTGTGCAGCCACTAAGACGGTGTTTAGTTAGCACCTTTATAATTTAACTAATACATTGCTGAATTCACTTTCTTCCTTTGCAGAGCACCACATTTCAAAGTATACTCAGCCAAGCCATATTTAAAATAGGTTTTATTACTGCACCATTAATAATTTGGCATACTAACAGAAGGAATGAAATATAAATAAAGTGAAATATATTTAAGTGAAAACCACTTTTACTTTATTATTATTACTAATTATTATTTGGAGCAACAACAAGCAGTTGTTGATAATTGTTATTGCTGAACCACAATATATAAAGATTCCACTTTGTCAAGATAATGTTGTCAGATTTTTAAAAATAAACCCAAAATAATTAATCTTTTGGTTTGAAGAACTCTGAGTATATTTTGAAAAGGTTTTAAAGTATTTTTGATCTTTTGATATAAAGTCATTTTTTACTATTCGGTGGGTTTTTATCTAAATGGCACTGGCTGGTTTATACATGAGTTTTCTCCCCATGTAAGACTTTCAATACATTTTGTGCTAACAAGCTTTTAAAGTTTATTAGTGTTTGTGTTTCTGTCCTTGCTTTAATGGCTTTTGGAAATTTAGTGAAGGTTTTAGCAGATATAGAAAGTAACAAGGTAGCAATACATAGACTATGTGAGATTACAGTGTTTGTTAAATGTTATAAATGCTCTTAAAACTAAAAGTGCAGCAAGCACTTTATAAGCAGTTTAATTTATAAGCAATTTAAATTGTTTATAATGTGTTAACAATTTGAGTTAACAACTAATACATTTGACTGTGACTGTGGGAAAAGCTCCATAAACAGTCAATGGTTTGGACCTTTGGAGCTCTTGCTTCAAAGCCTTATTTTCTCTATTTCAAATGCTATTTTTCCTGCTATTTTGCTGATTTTTTCATGAAACCTTCTCCTCCCTACAAAGAATTACCACAGTCTCCTCATCCCCTTTCCAAATCCTTCAAGAACCCGAAAGTTGAACATTTTTGATGTTTCAGCCATAAATACTTCTGGTCTTTATGTATGCTCTGTCATTTCTTTCACATTTTCTTTTAAAATGAACTTGGAATAGATGGACAAGTAAGGAAACATATACATGAGAAAACAATCCAACTCATATTCTTAAAGGAAAGTAGACACTAACTGATAGTTCTTCTGCCTAACTGTGATGAGATAACAAGGTGGGAGAGATTGAATTTATGCAATTTATCTAAGCATTTTTTGATTTAAATGTAAGCAAAAGGAAGGTATGATGGCCAAACACCTGAGAATTGCTAGCAATTGTCCCCAGGAAGACGAATTAATAGAGATGGTGAAAAAACAAACAAACAAAAACTAAAACAAACCCCAAACTTACCAAAGTGTGACTGAATTTCTACATTTTGAAACAGTCACAGAATCATATTTCAAACCACAGTTTCCTCAAGAGCTACAGCTGCCAAGTCAGCTTTTTCCACCCCTTTTGGAAAGCCTGCACAGTCAAGGTTGCAGTTTATGCTGGGTGGAAGCAAGAAGAGCAGCAAGTGGTAGATATGTCATGTAGCTGTCAGGAAGACACCTTCAGCCCCTGTACTTCAATGAAGGAATTTCAATCTCTCCAGTTATCAGAAAAAAGTGTGGTGAAGGCAAAGCCCTGTTCATTCATGTTCTATCTTCTTGCGAGCTATAGAGGATTAGTCCTGGTGATGTCTGTGAGCTGTAATGTGAGCAACCTATTCCTTTGTGACTAATGTGCTAGCATGGAAGTTAAATCACTCATCCCATAGAGTTATCATTTCTACTGTACTGCAGTAATAATTATCTAAATAAGTAATAAGGGAGATGCTTCTGTTTATGTGGCTGGGCTGAGTGCTCAGGTTAGTGCACTGCTGGAAGATTTGTGTTTCCAAACCATCCAAGTTTAGCAGTGATAAAAGCTGTTTGTGTGAGAATCATGAACAGCTCCTTTCTGCATCTCTGACCTCACCACTGAGCAGAGACAGCACATGCAGGAGGGGCGGAGCACTGCCAACTTCAAATACAAATGCTTAGGAGAAATGAAGGCATTTTCCCTCAGCCAAAGATGCAAAAAAACTTGAGGTTGGCTACATTAGTCTGTAATCATCACTTTGAAAAAGCGTCTCAGTCTTCTTTGAAAAGGGAAATGGGGGAAATGACAGAAGTCTTCAGGAGAACAGGAAATAAAGTAAATAAAGTTACTAAGTCAAGTCTCTCTCTGCAGGAAGGGAGCTAATTTGTTATATTCAGGAATATATGATACATTCATGTTATATTTAGGCAAAAAGAAACCAGACTGAGGGAAGAAGGATTGAGGTATCAGGTTCAAAAAATAGTTAGAAGTTGCATTTGTCTTTCTAAAGACATTTAAACTTCACCTGTGCATCTACACTATGGAACCACCAGTTGGGATTTGTGTTGAGGCTGTACCACATCTTGATCAGACTGACTTCAGTTTGAGGACATTTCAGTAAGTCTACAATGAGTTTTAATTACTGTCTTGAACATGCCCACGGAAGCTGAAAGATAGACGAGCATGAAATTTACAATAACATCAGTGAAAAAAATTCAATTCTATATAAATATAATTGTTATATTTTCAATATAAGCAGAGGAAAGATTAATGAAGGAAAACTGAGTGACTCAATTTAAGCAGAGATTAGTGTTTGTACTGGTCTTTTCCCACCTTAAAATCTTTGAATTTGGACTCCATTAGAGTCTGTTCCAAAGTGCATTCAGGCCAGTGGAATGAATGTCTTTCACTTCATCTCTGTGTTCTGGATGAATATGCTACCAAACAAAACCACCACAAAGGTAGCTGAGCTTTTGGAGGAGTTACTGCCTGAGATTTTATGAAAACCACATGGCATATGGAAACAGCATATGGACACTTGTTAACGCTGAAAGGTAAGGAGAAAAGTGGCAATGAGTGATGAACTTCCTGGAAATATTTAAAGAGCTGAATCACAGTCATCTGCAGAATTCCTGATGGGGCATATTGAGATTGATATGAAGTCAAGAGGTTTCCAAGGCTCTCCATCACCTGAATGATACCAAAGGGCTAGACACTAACCATATGTCAACTGCACATTACAGAAAGATCTGCCTCCTGAGAAAAGAGGGTGTGATATCATTAGTGCAGCCTAGAAATTTGGAAAGCAAAGGATTGTCATGTAACCACACAAAGAAAACTACCCGTAAAGATTATATCGGCTAATGAGTTTTTCACACTGGTGGCTACAACAAGGGAAAGTTTTGCATTTCATCTCAAACAGAATCGGAGGGGTAGTTGAAAAAATATCTGTAAGATCAGCAGGGCTGAATTTGGCACCTCTGTGTGGAAAAGATACTTTTACTTCAGCAATTTATCATGGAATGACAGATCTGAATCCAATAGTAATTAGTGTTTAATTGACTTTGCTGGAACATTCAATGCTTTGTACCTCCCCTAATTATGGAATATCCTTTGTGGATATGTATTTTCATCAAAGCTGATTTTTCCAAGAATATTGTCTATATTAGAATGGCTTGAGGTCTTATGTTACAACTGATGGAGTAGTTTAGGAGTCAGCCTTGGCATCATCACTCATAAAATAATAAACAAACAATAGCCTCTTTCATCTTAGTAAATCCCAAAGTTCTGTATAAAATAAATAATAATTAAACAGATGAACATTTAATGAAAGTGTCTACATCAAAGAAGATGCATATCACATTAAAAATATATTTAGCTTCTAAACATCCCCAGCATCTTAGCCATTGCTTATCATGTTCAACCACATACAATGATGAAAGAGTTGTCTGATTTCTCAGCCTTTGTAATTAGTGATTCTCTTCCAATTACCTTCAAATCTGGCAGCCTGTGTTACTATTACCCTAACTGTATCTCTTCTTAGGATGTTGCATTGCAGTGGCATTTCACTTCTATGACCATTAAGGAGGTGGTTTGTCTCTTGTGGCCTATTGAATCCAATGGGAATCTTTCCAGTTACTTCAACAGTTGTTGGATTAGAATCACAGTAAACTGTATCTTGTTTCTTTATGTCTGCTTAATTTGCCTGCATAGGGTACACTCTCTCCTTGACACTAGTGTTTGGTGTCTGTTCATTTTCAGTTTCTGTTTGGATGAAGCCGAAAATACACATTATTGCACAAGACAGTAAAAATGTCAGGCTTCAGCATTATCTGGAATAATGACAAGCAGCTGGTTTTACATGAGGT
This sequence comes from Netta rufina, assembly GCF_964035555.1. Classification (NCBI taxonomy): domain Eukaryota; kingdom Metazoa; phylum Chordata; class Aves; order Anseriformes; family Anatidae; genus Netta; species Netta rufina. Next base: position 27,535,425 of record NC_140129.1, read on the forward strand.
AATTCATGATCAGCAAACACACATGTGGAAAAAACACTTGTGGAGAAAAAAAGATCATCCCCAGTGGGCTTTTCCATACATACCCTTGAAATTTGTTCATGTGGTTTCTGAATTTTGAAAGTTTCATAGATTTTCCCACTAAACTAGAGCATGAAATCTGTGGCTGTCAATACTGTGAGGACTGGCAAAATTAGTTACTTCCACGTGGCACCACTTTTCTGCATACATGGATATCTGCATAGGCTCCCCTGTTCTGCTGTCCCAATGTGGTTTGTGGGTTGGTTTAGGAAATCTTGTTTCCTGCTTGTAGGTTTTTTTTTTTTGGTTTTGGTTTTGTTTACATTTTCCCCTTGTAAATGGTTTCTGTGGCTGGGGTCTAGCACAGGTGTAATTGGTTGGAATTGAGTTACTTTTCTTCTTAGTGGCTCGTTTGATGCAGTTTTGGATTTTTAATTAAGATATTGCTGATAACACACTGATGTTTTAGTTTTTGCAGAGCAGTGCTTACACAAAGCTGAAGATTTTTCTACTTCTCATGCTGCCCTGCCAGTGAGAAGGCTGTGGGTGCACAGAAAACTGGGGGAGGACTCAGCAAGGATATCCAATTTTTTTTTTTTTTTTATTTTTTTTTTTTTTACCCCTAAAAAGTACCATAGAAAATAAGTACTGATCAGATATCTGGAATCATATATGAACAACTCTGCAGATTATTTCCTCCTGGCACTTATGAAAAATCAATGTCTTCAGTTACAAACAGATCTATCAGAAACAGCAACAGTAGAAACACCTATTCTTTCTGAAGTAACTGATTCAATTTCTAAGCAATTGCCTAGAAATCACTTCAGGCAAATAAGAATGAGACTGCTAATTATGCCTTATTTCATTTTGGAAGTGGTGTGAATGTATGCCAGAAAACCAGGGGACAATTGTTACATGTAGAGCCAAGGCAAAGTTATGGAGAGTCTGTTACAGTTCCTTCTTTACTGTTATGATGCTTAGATCAATAATTCAAAAAAGTTTTCAGAAGTAGCCTTACCTGTGACATGGGATCATAGATTTCTGCATTTTATGTGTATTCTTTAGTCTTGAATAAATTTGTGCTCTCCTTCAAAGATAAAGAGCTTTACAACTTCAGCAAATGTTAGCCCCTTTTCTTGTAACTCTTCTGTCCCTAAGAGTGGATTGAAGTTCACATCATTTTGAGATGAAGTCACAGCTATAAATCAGGTATAATTCGAGTTCCACTTTAGCTACACACTTTCTCCCCACCTACCTGCTCAGCAGATGATGACAGTTTTTAAGAGGTGGTATTTTAGACAAAGAGCAAACTGTTCTCAGAGGCAGAGAAAACTCCATCACTTATTATCCTCTCTGTGTAGGTTTCTTTTTCTAAACCACCTGCACCAAGCCCAATTTATTAATGTTCAGCAGTTTTACCAGCACTCACTGTCTGGCTGCGCAAAGCCTTTCCTTGTCATGCTGACCTATCCTAAAGCTGCGGTGTTATGTTAGCCTCAGAGAAACCCCTAGGAGTTGAAGTAGCTGTAATTAAAGGTTTTCAGTTACAGGGCTGTCAAATCCTTTTGTGTATCTGTTTTGGCAAGTGCTTCAAATCCTACAGCAATATTAAATAGACCATCTGTTAGCCTTCATTAGGCTCTCACTCATCAACAGCACTATTAAATATAACTAAGCATGCTAAAGGAAACCTTGACATCTGGGCTTTCAATTGGAACAGTGATCAATATTAATAACAAAACTATTTCACCTGGATTTATTATTAATAGAAAGTTAAATACAGCATAAATATGGATGTTTTGCCCTACAACACACCTTTAATATGACTAATCTACATGATATAGTGAAGCTCAACTTTATTACTATCAATATCTGTAATGCTGAAGGTACCTAAAGAGCTCCATGGTACTGGCACTGTTCTGAAAACATGTGAAAGACTGATCATCACCTTCTTTGTCAAATGACAGGGCAGATGGGACCATGGTCCCAAACTCAAAATGTGTTATAAAAAAGAGCTACAATTATGAAATGTCCAGTGGAACTGGGGACTAGCTTGTTGCCTTTTTCTTTGCAACACTTCCTTATGTATTTAAAGATTAGGAATAATATAATCCTTGGTTGTCTCAGGTCTACATTAAAACAAACTCCCAAAGCACTCCTTAGACACAGTGTTTTCAAGAGCCTTTTACTCTTCTCACTGTTTACCTTTGGCCTCTAACCATTTGTCTTATGTCTGTTATTAAAGCATTGGGGTATTCACTGATTCCTCAGTAATCCATCTGAAGGATGTTAAACCAATTCCTTCACAAGGTTCATACACATCACTCCTATTATACAGTTATTATGATCCCTGATTTTTTTCCTTTCCTCTGAAGAAAAACATGGCCTTATGTATTCACATTTTATGTAAGTATAGCTAGTTCTTTCCAAATATTTACAATATTTTCTGTGTTCCGCTATAGAACTGCATCTTATGTATTTCAGACGGCTTCCATCAAGGTCATTTTGAATACAAACCCCATCTTTTCATTTTATTGTAGCCATAGTCAAAATGGCATTTTACCCCAGGTCTAACAAGTGGTTTTGATTGCTTGTTTGTTTTTCTTAATTTATCACCCAAACCATTAGACAAATTATTGAATGGTATGGGAATCAAAAAATGCTATTGAGTAACTCCATCTGATGTATCCTTCCAGTTCAGTTCTGAGAAACTGATAATTGGCCTTCAAAAATGATAACTGAAAACCAGTCTGTTCCAGTACATTGCTGGAATCTTATTGTAGTTTGATAAAGACAATGCACTCCTAGAGAATTATAGAGTCATAACCAAAAACCTTGCTGAAATAAAGGTACATCACTTTCCCTTTCTTCTCTCCTGTGTAAGAGACCATTTGTATCTGTGTGGAAGTGCAATAGTTTGGTTTATCAGAGAACCTGGATCTAGGCAGTTGCTTTAATAGGATGTAACAGTATTCATAAACTTGTCAGACATAATCTTAAAGGCATACCTTCTCGATATTTCTGGAATAACTGAGTTGCACCAACCAATTTCTAATGCTCATTTTATGGTCTGTGTGGCTGGAACATGGTTTGGAAGAACTGAATCCAATTCTCATTGTACAAAAGGCAGTTTCTGAAAGCAGGCTTTTTTTTTTTTTTTTTTTTTTTTTTTTTTTTTTTTCCTGAGTAATTTCTGATTTTCATTTTCTATCTAAAAAAGCAATAATTAAGGCAGACTCAGATATTCTAGAAGGACATTCTACCTCAGACCATGGATCAAAAGACCACGGATCAAAATACTAAAAGATACCTAGACCATCTGAAGAACTGATATCAGAACATTTTTATTCTGGGACTGGTTTCAATCATTTTTACTGTGCCTGCCACATGCTAGAATTTTATAGTCACATTAATAAATCAGTATCTAGCAAAAAAAAAAAATAATCCCAGAACATCACTATAACCAAGACAAGTTTTTCCTTTGTGCTGAACTGATCACATCAAAGAAAATTCCAAATCTTTATCCTGTTTTTATTTTCATAACAAAATATTTTTGTGAGTGATATGTGATTCATAGTTGTTAGTTTACATTGCAGCAGCTCTGACCACAATAATTGATTGGAATTCTAAGTACAAATAGCCAGATGCTCAGTTGGATTCCCCAAACCACATGTCAGCCTGGTCTGCTATTTTGCCTGATTTCCTTAATACTGAAAACAAATGAAGTGAACAGAGTTCAGTTCAACTGCTGCTTTTCACAATTCTTTCTGCAAGCTCTCCAGACATAATTTGAGCTTTTATATTTCATAGATTACTTGTTTTTTACTTTATGTTAATTTATCCTTCCATGAGTAAAAAAAAGATCAGTTTCCTCCATGCTGCTATTAAAACAAAACAACAAAACAAACAAACAAAAAAAAGGGTGGAAAAAAACCAACAGACTCAGAGCAAGGTTTGCTATTTGCAGAGAAAAATAGATATTTATAGATGTTAAACCACTTAATTGCATTAAGTATATGTGATTATGTATTTCAAAACCTGCATAACTGGTACCCAATATTTCTATAGGACACGTATAGGAAAGAGGTTTTACAACTCAGTATGTGTTGAGGGATTTTTGAAACAGCAAGGAGGCCATGACTTGACCATACTGGTGTCTGTTGTGTTTTCGGCCGATCTTGCTGCAACAAGTATGTTCTTGAATACGTTCTGAAATGAGCAGTAGAGAAAAAAAAAATCATTTTTCTTACCTCAACCTTTTTGAGAGCTGTGATTCTCCAGGTTCACACATCAACTCCAAAGTTGTTTTTATAAAGGTGTAACTCTACTCAAATCAATGCAGTTAGTTTACAGCATTTGAGATTTTGTCACACGTAATCAAACACAATCAATGAGATCAATTGAGATGTATTCTCAAATTTTAAACTCCTTTACCTATTTCACTGATTCATTCCAGTACATCACAGTACATCTACTATAAAAGTAAACAATCAGCTAATCACCTGCAGCACCATCAGCCGGTGAAGTATCTGGGAGATTATCCATGTAAGAAGCCCACTGGAAGGCAAAGAGTCATACAGAATTTTTCAACTATCAACGAATGTATTCTGTCCTATAGTTATCTGTGATGTTCAACTGATATGATATTGCTTTGGTACCAAGGTATCATGCTGCTCTATCACACCTCTGTTGTGACTTTCATTGATATGAGATTTCCAGGGTTAATAACCCTGTACTGGTCTAGTAGAAATTCCTATATGAAGGTTGAAGTAGAGTATTTCCATTGCTACAAATCTCTTCCAATAAAATGAAGTCACTTTTGTTGTTGTTGTTGCAGAGACAAATAGTACATATGGGAGTACAGCAAGCTAGTCAAAAGGGAGATAAATTCAGCCCAAATAAGCCAAAATAGTGAGTCAGTAGCAGAACTGGAAACAAGGGTTTTTACTATGGTTGTGGAATGGTAGCACATGGAAGAAATTAAAACTGGTTTAGTCCTGCACTTTAACTGGGTCACTTAAAGACGATATAAATGTAATTTCTCAGTGAAAGCGAAGATTCTGTTCTTCCTCCCCAGGCAAGGGCACAGATTTCTATTGGTTTGTTGTGCTGGCATAATGTGTTTGTGGCACATGCTGGATTGACTCAAAGACTGATTTATCTGAAAGTTAATTTTGTTTGTGTGTTTGTTTTAGCTGGATCAGTTTTCTGAATTACTGAATGACTTGCTTGCAGATGCTGATGTCCTCACAGAAAGAGCAAGAATCAACAGCAAGAGTTGGCAACTTAATTTTGTGTCAGAGTGAAATGATTAGCTGCTGTCCAATTCAATGAATTTGCCTTTGGGACACAAGCTATTGTCCCAAATACTTGTCCTGAGCTAGGTAGAATACTTGTTGGTACAGTCATATCTTTATTTTTATTTAATCTGTGCTTAATGGCACTCTTGGAGATCATTATTGCTAGCTGTATTGCTAGCTGTTCTTGTAAGGTTGTTCTAATCACTTTTTAAATACTTCAGAACTGATCTGTGTAGGTACAAATGGATTGACTTCATTAGGAAGTTCAGATGAGAAAAGAGCAACTGTTTTATTTAGAAAGAAATCTCTCAAGTTTCAGGAAAAATGGATGTTGGAAGTTACACAGAAATTTCATTTCTGCTGAGACTTCCTGAGAAGTTCCATATATTTGCTTTGAGAGACTTGATCATTTCTTAATAACTGAAAACAAACAAAGAAAGAAGCCCCTGAACATAATTAAATCAATCCTAATTGTTTGCATAGCATTTAGACTCCTCATATACTCACCATAAAAAACAAGTACTGGAGCATCTGTTTACACGGTATTGACCTTCACACAATACTGCTTGTGGCTTGGCATATTCAATTAAGGTTGTGACTTTTCCATACCTATCCACTTGCTGCTTCACATTAACTGAATGAAAACTACAGTTGAAAAGACTGTAGACTGAAAGACTTTATTGTGACTCCAAGTAGCAGGGACTGATAGCCCTGCAAGTCTATAGTGTGCAAGTTCAAGTTCTTTACCTTCTAAGAGAAAGTAAAAAGTAATGATGGAGTTCTGGTTTGTTCACTGAATTCCAAACTAACAGATTCTCTTGGGCCTAAAAAACTGGGCCAGAAGTACCATGAGAATAGATTGTCTACCGGTATTTTTACACGGAACAAGGGCATGTTAATAATAGCAAAAATGAAAAATAATTAAAAATAGAAGGCCTGATTCTCACTTCATCAGGACTTTCTTCTGTATATTGTTGGAAGCGGGAAGTCTTGTTTATCACAGGACCAGGTCCAAATGGGCTTTTTTTGCCTTTTTTTTTTTTTTTTTCAAAACAAGCAGAAGACATTTTTAACTCTTAACAAAGACTCACCTCCTTTTTACTTCTTCTAAACTGATTTCCATTTGCTAGTGAATTATAACTGAAATAATTCTGTACTGGCTAGATAAATAGTTTCCTGAAGTTGTGCTGGTAGGTAGGGGTGAATGAATTAAATGACTCAGTCATTCTCTTCTGTCTTCATTCTGCAACTGTTCTGAGCCAGTGCAATGTTTCTATGACCTTCACTGCAGGATTAATGGGAGTTATTTCCCCTATTGGTGCAAAGCAATTATGCATGCCATCTTGCTTTGAGATGGTTTAAATGAAAGTTCCACTAGAAATGTTAACCTTCACCTGTCATAATGCTATTATGTTATCTTGGACTAATGGTGAAAAGAAGTCATGATTTCATTTTATTTAAATTTCAGCTGGGTATTTGACCATAAAATTATTTATAAAAGGAAGCACAATAAAGACGGTAGACCAAGAGTTCAGCAGTGAAAAAGGAAAGTGTTGTGCTATTGTCTGGAATGTCATTATAGAAAAGGCTTTAGTGTAAACCAGAATGGATAAAGCGTAGGCACTCAAAAGATTCTATAGAAGTGAAGGGGCTGACTGCATTATTGTCCTTTGAAAATTCCAGTATTTGTCTGTTTTATTCTCATGATTTTAGTAAATACTAATGATAGTGGCTGACACAGTACCACATTTAAAGTTTTTAATCAAAACATCCATCCTCAAATGAAAAGTAGATACCAGCCTAAGATTGAATAAAATCTTTCACAGGGGACACTTTTTTTTTTTTTTTTTTTTTTTTTTTTGTGGTTATTTTGTATTCTTATGTTCTTTATAAACACTGTTTTGATGAAAAATGAAGGTTACATAGTATGGATTCTTCATGAGTAGACTTAGAATGGTAATGTTGTCTCTGATCTTTTACATGTATGCATGACTGTGTAAGAGAAGTATAAAAATATGTAAATTAAAACATGTGGTTTGAAGTGAAAGTGAGTTTTTATTTGAATATATATGTCAAATTTTTTTTGTTGTTGTTGTTTGTTTTGTTTTGTTTTGTTTTAAATTGTAGCTGTTTGAGGATGTATGAAGAATAAGGTACTATTTTAGGAGAAACAGGCTCCAGCATGATATGACTAGTGTTCAGACTCCTGCTTTAAATCACTACAGCAGTGTTTGTTCTGCGATATAGAAATCTACAGGGAACTGTTCTAGGAATATATAGAGAAAAATACCATCACCCACCTGATTTCTGTCATATCTCCAGTAACTTTAGCTTCCCTACAGAGGCAACACTGTTTCATGAACAAAGAAATGGGAATGGAGCCACTGAAATCTATCTTTCTGTCTTCTAATAGAAGTTATTTCACAGTGCCTTTCATTCTCCTTTCATAATTTGCCTCGTAGATTTTTTAGACTGGAAACTCTTCAGAAGAAGGGTTTCTCACCCAGCATGTATACAATACTAGATCTGTGGAGCTTCTCTTTTAGCTGGGAGATCAAAACCTTCCTAAACTTTCCTAAAGTCAAAATCTACCCAGTTTCCAAGATTCATTTAGTTCTCAAGAAGACTGATACTTGAAAAGGAATGTGAAATGTGTATTTTTCTTCTCAGATGTTCTTTTTCTGTATTTATTTATTTATTTATGGTCATTTTTTCTTAATTTATTTTAGAATCCATGGAGGCTGGAAGCACATGGTGGTCAATGTATATAAACACAGAAAACCGAATCCAACTGTTCTAGTCAGGGAGGGACTGCACCATGATAAACTTGTTCCATTATTACTGACCCCAGGCAATGTGCCAGTCTATCAAATCCTTCTGGGAAACCTGGAGAAACATAAACCTCTAGTCAACAAAAGTGTAAGGGGATAAATGTATCAGTAATAGAAATGGACACTGCTTCGTGGAAGTTTTGGAAGAAAGATCTTCTCTTCAGCAAATAAGATCTCAATATGTTTTCCAAAATGTATGAATTCTAGTCCCTACATTTGGGATTTTTTTCAGAACTTTCAGTGAAATATGATCACAACACTTAATCATCATGATTTTCTGTTAATTTCTTTGCACTCAGGATCCATACTAATTTTTATTTTTTGTTATTTGTTTAGATGGTACTCTCAATGGAATTATTTTTTCCTTTCTTTTACTATGAGGACAAGAACAATGTGAACTTAGTAAATAAATCAGTGAGACTTTCCACAGGATAACTATTAATAACTATACAATACTTAGGTCACGTACGAGGTACACTCTAACTGGGAAACATGTAGACAGTTAAATTGCACCTTGGCAACTATGTGGAATACCTTGTACCATTATAATCACATTAGCAAGGTGAAAGATGGGCAAGTATGAAACAGTCATTGAAATGAACAGCATGAAGTGTAGTATTTACAAAGGAATATATTATATTTGTTTCAGCTGATGTTGAAAAGGGCATGTGGAATTACTATGTTGTATCCTTTAATATCTTCCAGTTGTAGAGGATCTTTTGTTTAATGTCATCTCAGCAGGAGTTTAGCAAACATGTAACTGACTTTTTTAATGAGGTCATTTTAGGAAGATAGTTCTGCTCTTATTCTCATTTCCATTCCATATTTCCTTTCCTGATACTTCTTGCCATATTTTCATGATCTTTTAGAGAGAATACAGTACTGCCAGCCTTCTTTCCTTTTCATGTCTAATCTTTACATCATTTGTGGCATTAGAAATGTAAACACTTAAGATGAAATTCAAGGTATCATTTAAATGTAGCATACAGTCTTCCACTGAACTTTTCTGCTGTTGTATTTCAGATATGGTGATGAGGTAATACGGCTATTTCCCAGTTCTACAATAAGAGTAATCGAGACATTTATCAGTTATATATCAGTTCTGTATAAAATTTGAGTAACAGGTGTGAAAGAGGATGAAATGATTTTTTTTTTTTTTTTTTGAGCAAAGATCTGTGCAAATGAAATAAAACTTGCTTGCCTCAAAGACTTTATTACTTAAAATGACAACACAGATAAAGGGAATACTACTCATTTTTTAATGGAAAAGTTAAAATTACAGACAGATCAAATGAGTTGCCTGGGGTCAAGTAGAGAGATTACAGGCGACCTGGGATTTGACTTGAAAGTCAGCATTTTCAGGTACCATGTTATTGCAAAACCACTTGGCCTCTTAATCCATCATTCAGGTTGTCACCTGTTTCCAGTGTATATTCTCTCTGTGAAGAGACTGAAACCAAACAAAACATGTTGGTTTCTAGTGTCTTCTGAAACTGTGTGAAAAATCTATAGATTCATATTTCTTTTTCATTTACAAAATTCAATACTATATGGATGAAACTAAGATGAAGGGACAAGTGAAAACTCTTGGAATGTGTGTGACTTTGAATTCTTCAGATTGAGAGAAGGCAGCATTTGACGACAGTAAGGATAATAGTTGATTTTAGACTGAGGGAATGAAGAAATGCCCTTAAACTAGATCCATCTGCTCTGGCTTAGAATCATGGTGTATGTTTGTTCTCAGAGTTATTTAAAACAATGAGCAACTCCAGTTTACAGAAGCAAAACATATGAACAGATAAGGACTTGGATAATGTATCCAAACTGATACATTTATTGCAGGGTATAGTGCTGACTATTTCTATGCTATTCTCAGGTGAGAAATAAGGACATGTAGTAAAGTTAGTTAGGACTTGCTTCCTGATTCATCATACTCAGAATTATTAGGCAGAAAATTACAAATTGTTTTCCATTTCTCACACTGAGGAGATAAGATCAATATAACACTTTGTACAGTCACCCTAGTAGAGCAGAAACAGTACTTGTCTCTTCTACACTGAAGAAAAATCACTAGCTCCTTTGTTTCAAGAAGGAAGGATGGGTGTGAGATGAGTAGTCACTTCTTTTGTACTTTGTCACTGTCTCTCCTAGAGACTGCTTGCTTAAAAAGATGAAAGACAACTGTATGCTGTAGGTTTCTCTAGCTGAAAGAGGAAAAAAAAATCACCTCCAGCCTGTGATACATATTTAGCTACTATTTATAAAATGCCTTATGATTTTATCCTGAAAAATGTTCTAGAGGGGTTCTTCAGTGCTGCCACAATGCAAATTAAATAGGGCAGTGCTTGTTATTTAGTTAAGCTACCACCTGGTGATGCATCAACTTCCCACTCCCTGTATTATTCTGACACTGTAATGGCAACATTAAAGTACATGTATGTTGCACATACCTGGGAGAGTGCTTGAAAAAATCAGCACTGTATGCAAGACTGGATCACTCATGTCTCAGCCTAAAGCCTGCCTTATCTCAACATGATTTCTGTTACAGGTTCATACATACAGAGATGGGCTTCTGACATTTTCACTGGCTCCCCTGCTGCTGTCTTGCTCCTCAGGTACTGAAACAAGCAAATGAATCTGATAATATTATGAAGGAGGAGAACTATGAGGGGACACGAGTTGATTTACATTTGTTGGATTTAAGTGAGATTGAAAGTGGGCTGAGGAAACTGCACTTAACTCAAATTCAGCTTCTGTTCAGACATAGAGGTTAGACTTCAGGAGAACCTTTTTTGATGAGAAGGAAGTAGAAGTGGAGGAGTAGTACAGAATATTTGCATAAGAAAAGTGCAGAGTCCTCAGCACTGGGATTTTTTAAGGAGGAGGTAAAGGAATGTCTGTCAGGAGTAACTTAGATGCAGTTTCTCTGACTTTGAAAACAGATACAGACAATACACTTTCTGTAGATATCTTCCAAATCTATTATGATAGTTACTGTTCAGTCCAAGCTTAAAGCTACTGAAATCATAGAATGGTTTGGAAGGGACCCTAAAGATCATCTAGTTCACAGCATCACAGAATCACAGAATTTCTAGGTTGGAAGAGACCTCAAGATCATCGAGTCCAACCTCTCACCTAACACTGACAAGTCCTCCACTAAACCATATCCCTAAGCTCTACATCTAAACGTCTTTTAAAGACCTCCAGGGATGGTGACTCCACCACTTCCCTGGGCAGCCTGTTCCAATGTTTAACAACCCTTTCGGTAAAGAAGTTCTTCCTAACATCCAACCTAAAACTCCCCTGGCGCAACTTAAGCCCATTCCCCCTCGTCCTGTCACCAGGCACATGGGAGAACAGACCAACCCCCACCTCGCTACAGCCTCCTTTAAGGTACCTGTAGAGAGCAATAAGGTCACCCCTGAGCCTCCTTTTCTCCAGGCTGAACAATCCCAGCTCCCTCAGCCGCTCCTCGTAGGACTTGTTCTCCAGACCCCTCACCAGCTTTGTTGCCCTTCTCTAGACTCACTCGAGCACCTCGATGTCCTTCTTGTAGCGAGGGGCCCAAAACTGAACACAGTACTCGAGGTGCGGCCTCACCAGAGCCGAGTACAGTTGGACGATCACTTCCCTAGCCCTGTTGGCCACACTGCTTCTTATACAAGCCAGGATGCTGTTGGCCTTCTTGGCCACCCGAGCACACTGCTGGCTCATATTCAGCTGACCATCAACCATCACTTCCAGGTCCTTCTCTGCCTGGCAGCTTTCCAACCACTCATCCCCCAGTCTGTAGCTTTGCTTGCGGTTATTGCAGCCAAGGTGCAGGACCCGGCACTTGGCCTTGTTGAACTTCATGCAGTTGACCTCAGCCAATCGGTTCAGCCTATTCAGATCCTCCTGCAGAGCCTTCCTACCCTCAAGCAGATCGACACACGCACCTAACTTGGTGTCATCTGCGAACTTACTGAGGGTGCACTCAATGTCCTCATCCAGATTGTCGATGAAGATATTAAAGAGGACCAGCCCCAGCACCGAGCCCTGGGGAATGCCACTAGTGACTGGCCTCCAACTGGATTTGACTCCATTCACCACGACTCTTTGGGCCCAGCTATCCAGCCAGTTTCTAACCCAACAGAATGGAAGAGATACAATTCTATTTTTCTCAAAGTGAGTACTAGACAAAACAAATGTCTGGACAGAGTTGTGTACAAAATTATCCTTTTTTCCAGCTTATTTAAAATGCTCATATAACAGTCCTCTCTTATATTCCCAAAGCTTTTCCTCTCTGTAGCACTCCTTTTCTACTATCTCCCAGCTCACTCTGAGACTCTGAGAACCGGGGCTTCCAGCCAACGTGGGTCATCGTGTTACTTACACAAAGCACCTCTATAACTCTTTCACTTCCTGACTCTATCTGGAACCTTTTCACACCCTGTGAAGTTCATTTTTATGCATAGTGCATTATCCTTCCTTGGTTCTGCATGCTTGTGAAGGTGATAAAAGGTGACAATAGTAGGACATTAAAATAGAATCTATTGCAAACACATGCATGAATCTCATAGCCAGATTTTTTTTTTTTTCAATCCTCCGTTCAGAAGATTTAAATTGAATTTATACCCCATTTTTATTTAAGATGGGGATGGTGACATATTGTTGAGAATGTCTTAATAAAGTTGCATGGTAATATTAATTGTCAATTAATAAATATACTAGATAAATATTCACTAATGATTGTGACTCATTTTGTCTCATCATTATTTTTCTAGTATACCACATGAAGGACTTTACACTGTCCAGTATCTTCCTTCTCTGTCTATATTTCTAATTTGTTAAGGTCTTTTTCTTCCACTGCCCACCCCCCGAAACCTCACCCCCCTTATTCAAAGCTAGCAAAATTCTTATTACCCTTACTCTCCTAGGAACAACATACTTGTGTTTTGGCATTTTTGTGTTCAATCATCTTTTTCTTATATTTGTTGTCAATTCTTTAAAGATGCTTGTCTTGCTTTCCTGTAATTTACAGCTTCTCAAAAAGTCTGATCAATGTATATCTTCCCTACAGGTTCAGATTTGACTTTTGGTATCGGTTGTTTGGAATTCAGAGTAAAAGATATTGCATTTTTGATAACAAATTTACCATTGTTTTATCCAGGATGATTCATAAAGAGTGAGTGGGAAGGTTTGATTTTTTTTTTTTTGCCATCCTTAAAACAGATGAATTAGATGAAATATTTCTCAATCAAGTACTGCCACACAAAGCTTGACTCTCTACCACAGTTTAAGCTCATTGAAATGGGATCTCTGAGCTTGAGGCATACAAGACACAGCAAATACTACAGCAGACAGTTACTTCAAAGGCAGATTGTAGCCACACAATAGTAAGACTACTGAAAGCTGCTAAAACATTAAGCTCTCTGCAGTCAGAGCAACAAATCTATGCTACTCTCAGTGGACAATCATTTGTTTAAGTGGGTTGTGGGCAAAATGTTTTCTCATTTAGTTCTAGTGGGAGTAAGTACTCCCCAGAGCAATATCAATGTTATCCCTTGATTTTTCTGCATGAAGGCAGTTTATTGTCCAACCCGGTGTCTCCTCAAAGATAGGAATCAGGGTAGGTTATTCATGTAGAAACAATTTGGTAACATGTTCAATCTCTTCTCCCAAGGAAGAAATTCCTCACATATGGGAAGTTACAATCAGTGCCTCAGAAGCCACAGGACATACCAATGCTTCAGGTTGGCCCAGAGATGCTGCTCTTGTACTTCCACCTCTTCTCCCACACTGAACTCCAACATTTCACTTACCTGTACTCCTATTAGCATTTGGCCTTTGAGCTGGTGATAGTTACTAACACCCTAAGGTAACGAGAAAACACCCTGTTTCCTTCATATCTGGTATCTGTTTAAGAACACTGGGAGATGAATACGGGGTGAATAGTGATAAACAAGAAGAGTAGTAAGGATGAATTTCCAGCAGCAGCATTATGTGAACTACCACATCTTATATGAACTTTCATTACAGAGGAAGTGAATGGCCTTAGACCACCCGGAAGCATGACAGAGTCTGGATATAGTTTCCTGCTTTGTAAACATCAATCTTGGTTTCCACCAATTCATTTATTATTATTGTTTAGTTTGTTTTTAATCCTATATATATACATATCCTTTATTTTCCTCCTGCAAAAGATATTTTCTCCTTTACCTAGTATTTTATTTTCCATAATATCTTTTCCTTCTTCAGCATCAGCCCTAGTTGATACTGCTCCTGAATTATGAAGACAGAGGAGGACTGAAATGAAAGCTCTCACCCCCATCAATAAGCATTTATACACAGGCTCCAGTGGCTTCTCAGCCTACATGCTCCTAAAAACTCAGAGCCATAGAAGATTATTAGGAGTCCACCTTCAGAGAAACACCCTCACCTAAGCTACAGATTTGCACTAAAGCCTTACATCAGATCAAAAAATACTTGCAGAAACAACAACACATACTCTTACAAGTTCCACTACTCAATGCCAAACTTGTTCAGACCAGCTATAACTGATTATTGCTGAAATATTTCCTTCTGCTTGTGTCTTTCAGTCAGATAAAACAGACAGAGGTGTTACTATCTCTGAATCATAAAGTGTCAAGGTATTTTCTAGTTTCTACAGCTGGAAACTAACATCCTATTCCAGGCATAGTCAAATTATATTAGATATCTGATTGATTTTGTATCAATCAATTCAATATTCAATTTCAATAGACTCAATATTTGAATGTGTAAACCTATCCATAAGAATGTTTTTCAACAACATCGTTAAGGCTACCTTACATTTACTGAATAGAAATAATAACTTTTAATTATCTGACAGCATAACTGATCATTTGTTAATGTGAAGCAGCATTGTCCAATTGATTTTATTTTGCAAAAATGTATGTCATTCTCTCTTCTCAAGTGAAAATGTTTCCAAGTTTTCGTTTCATCCCATCTCAAAGTGCAACTTCCATTTAGTCTACTTTTAACAATGTAGTTAGCTATAGTCCATTTTTAACAAGGTAGAAGTTATCCATCCTCAGATGGGGAGAACTGGCTAGAATCTGAAATGTCTTGGACTTAAGGATCTATTTTCTGTTACCATTTATTAGAATGAGCATAACTGTTTATACTGTAGCACCTGGAGCTACTCAAGCACAGGAATCTAATGTAACCCCAAAGGAAAAACACTTATTGCACATGTACAGAATAATTATATAACAGAAAATATTTAGTACTGTCTGGGAATCTTGGATAGAAATGTGGAAATCCAGCTGAGATCCTGAGGGGAGATTAAGGTAGTACAGTCTCGGGCAGAAAAGACATTTCTGCCTTATGGAGGTAATTGATATTTAAAATTAAAAATAAAAATTTAAATTCTTTTAAGAGAAAAAGCCCTCATAATTTTCAATTACCTGTGGAAGACAGTAATGTTCTGGTCATAAATAGAGTTTTCCCTACAGTTATCTGTTGAGGGAACTGCCCTAGACTCTCTCTTGGGGCAGGACTCTGACACAAAATATCTGGAAGGTTTTTTTTAAAATTAAAAATGATGAAAGCCCTGTGATTCCCAGGTTTACAAAATATCCTGTTCCTCATAACTATGGAACATAAAGCTCTGAGGCTGCCTAGGAAATACATTGCCCAGAGATCAGGCCACCAGAAACTTTGACATTTACTGTCTCCATACTGTCTACACAATGAAGTGATTTCTATCACTAAGACAAAGTTCCCCAGCAGGGTAAGGAGATAAGGCAGCAGGAAAGTAATAAGTGTAGGAATCATGCTTAAATTTTATGACGGTTTTGGTAGAACTAATCATTCTTTGTCACATATGTTTGCAAAGCAGCATGTACAGTACTGGGAGGTAAAAATTTTTTAGTAATTCTAGCAATCCTATTTGCCTTGCTGTAAAGGCCCCTAATAAATACTTTTCCAATAGTCAGACAAAATAAACAAACAAAACTTTTCAAGATTTTGATTAGACTTCTAAGCTCTATCATCACCAAATCACCATTCCTCTAAGCTGGACCTTCCTAAACCACTGATACAGGAGAAAAAGATGAATCCAGCCAGAAGGGAAATGGCAACACCTGTTAACACAGATTCAAGTGGGAGCTCAGCAATATTCCATAGTCATTCTTCAACTACTTTTGAGAACTTTCATTCTGTTTTAACGAAGCTGCCCATCTGACTGGTCCATGTATTGTAATGAGCAATTTATTGCCACTTCACTCCAAAATAAAACATAGCTTAGTTTTGGGTAGCAGTGTAGGTAACTAGTACTTGCTGGTCACTGTTCCTGCCAGGGTTTACTTAGATATACTAGCATTAATGTCTCTCTGGTAGTTAGTATTAAGTCATATTAATTCCTATTCATACAGAATTCATTTAAAATCATCTACATACAGGGAATCATTGCTCGCTCTTACTCTCTCTCTCTTTCCTTCTCCAGAGCTCTTAATTACATGTAATATTTTCTGGTGAATGGTCACTGGAGAGGAGATAAAGCATCCATTACTGTTTTTGGAACCAAGAGTAATTATTCTACGTAACCGAGTAAGTAAGAGAGATGGAAATGGTTTAATGATCTGCTTGTCAAGGAATGAGAAAAGTTGATGGCCTGGGAGAAATGACCCAAATTTGATTCTCAGAATTGCAGGGAAAATACGATTGCAGGTGAAATCTCCGGTAATTTACGAAAGCAAGTAGATCTTGGTCTCACTGGATATGTGTGCATATGTGAATGTGCAGTGAGTATTCCATATATACATTCTGAAACTAGTGTAGAAAGCTGTTTTTCACTATGTAAATATTTTTCCTGATACATACTGAGAGCAGCAGCACAACTCTTAATTTTACTTCCTCTCTCTATGCCTCTCTATGGCATACTGTTGGGGTGGATTTTGAGTATTCTTCTGTAAGCTGTCTTCTGGACAAACCTTAACTAGGCATCTCTTACATAGTGCCAGTGTCTCATAATCCTGACATCTCCCAGGAACAAAGTCTATCCTCAGTGTTTGGAAAGCCCCTAGCAAGTTACAACTGTTCTCCTAAAGAAACAGGAGGCTACTAAATGCATTGAGGGTGTAATCTAGCAAAGTTTTTTTTTTTTTTTTTTTTTTTTTTGATTCAGTATTTTTCTATGTTAAGAAATGGGAGAGAATGGATAAGTCATTCTTTTCTGTTAACCAAAACCAGCCAAATGGAAACATATCTGTAGCACCATCCTATGTATCTTGTCAGGAACTTGACTTTAAATGATGGCTAAAATATATTGTTTGCCGTACCCCTTGATTTGTTAAACCATAATCATGAAATTGAATTACAGGACAGGAACGATAAAAATAGATGAAACTATTATGTGTCATAGAGAGGCAATTATGCTGTAGCTAATGATCTTTACTAATAGGATAAGATATACTGCCACATATGCCTTGAAGACCATCATCACGTAAAACAGAGTCATCTATCAACTAAACCTTTAAGGTAGTGTTTAATTTGAGAGGTGAAAGAAATGAAATTGGGTTTTGGAGGACACTGCAAATTCCATCCATGTAATGAGATAGAGTATTGATCTAATGAACTACCTGAAGTCTAGACCATATCATTTACTCGGAGCCTGGAGCAATTGGATGTACACACGTGCATAACCAAAAGGCTGGTGGAGTATAAATTAACTTTTCTTACTCAAAGGCAATATGGTATTCTGTATAAATTTGAATATGATTACATCCTGTCCACAGATTATAACATCATGTATTAATAGCAGGATTTTTACTGAATGCTGTATGGCTTAATCAAAGAACCTGCGTAATGGGATTCTCTCTCTTTTTTTTTTTATTTTTTCTTTTTTTTTTTTTTACCAGGGACTTAACGCTATGGCATTGGTATAGTCATTAAGGTCTACATTAACAAGTAGAGCAGTGCAATAGAAGGGAACATGTGGAACAAAACAATGTTAAAATACTGTTGTCCACTGTACATATTCTGGAAGATTTACCTTCCAGATCTCACCTGGTCCCATAGACTACTTTCTATTTCGTGCTTGGTGTGTAGCTGCGTATCTTGATGATGATCATATTGTACCTATTGCAACATTTTCCCCCATTTTAAATTCTGTTGCTTCCTTTCTTCCATCTTTTCTCATTCCTTTCCTTGTTACCCTCATCCATCCCTTGCTGTCCTCTCTGATTATCTCCCATAATCATTTTATGTTAATCTTTTGAAATAGAGACTGACAGTGACTTACCAGTTTGAGCTAACTATCACTGTGTCCACATCTCTCTTCTCCTTAGTTTAACAGTGAATTGCTATGAGACATCTGGATGAACAGTCACCCCAGGTGTAGTTCCCAGGGAGCCTGGGCTTCCTGGCTATAGAAGACTGCCATTGCCTCTGTGAGTGAGAGATGGGTTCGACAAATAAGGATTTGGCATAAATAAATGCACAAGGTTAGAAGAATAGCAGCAGAAAGCCTTGATTTGCTTGGTAGCTGGATTTGCTTGGTTCTGGCCAAAGATGGCCAGAAGTTTAGGGAAATTTTCAGATAATGAACATGTGTAGTCTCAGCTATGGATGGGAAATGAGATTTGGGAAAGCTATGCTAGCGCTGTGCTCGTGGAGTAGAAGAATTAGGCTGTCTTTGACGGTGTTTGAGGAACAAGGATGTATTTAGGAGAGAAATTGCATGGAGTAGATTGTTATATTGAGGGAAGGCTGAAGGGGGACAAACTTCATAAGACTGGCCTTGTTTGTAGAGTATTCAAAAATCAGGGCTGGAAGTATAAATCTTTTCCAGGAGGCAAGAGTGAAAAAGGTGTTTAGACAACGGTCAGGGCTTTTTGTTGTGTTTTTCTTCACTAGGTAAGTTGCCTTTTATTAGTTGGATCCATCCATCATTTTTCATCATGCTCAGATGCAAAACTAATTCTTTGGACAGCTCTGTCCAATGGCAGCAGAGGTTACTCTTGGGCCACTCACACCAACAGAGCTGTCTGGTTATAGCTGATAGCAAATGGTCGACTGGATTATTTTCATGATGAATATCCCTGTGCACCAAGAGAAGGAGGTATTTAATTTTGTATCCAAAAGAGAAATGCTTATGTGTAATTGTGTGTGGGATAATTTTTTTTTTCTAAAGTCTCTCATTAAACTGAATGGCATCTAAAACAATTGCAATTCATTTGCAGCAGCCTGAGGGAAGAAAATGCCAATAGACAGAGATGACATTTATAAATACCGACTAAATGAACAATGTAAAAAACAAATAAAACCCAAATCCCCATGCCTTCCCCATCTTTCTCAAAAGAACGCATTTACCCTCTTCAACCTTTAAAAGAAAGACAGAAAATTCAAGTGGGAATGATCAACTCTTGAAATTTTAACTGACTTTTTTCTTGAGTTATTCATGTGACAGGTATTGACTTATATTTAGGACTTATGTATAAATCTGAGGAAAAAGTACTGATAATTAACATCTTAACCCTTCACCCCACCCTTTATTTCATGTGCTTCCTCTATACTGAGTATTGATGAAAAATGTTATTGATTAAAGATGTTGGAAGAAGCATGCCTTCATTCTTAGAACAATATTAAATCTGATGTAGGTTCTCTGTAAATTTCAGAGGATTTGCATGAGACTCAGTCCATTATTTAAGATTCAGCAAGGAGAATGGCAGGAAAAGACAATGAGTTAATCTAAACAAGTTCAGTTCGAGTCAGAAATTGCAGAAATGTCTGAACATAATTCTGTCTCTGATTAAGCACAATGCAAAGTGAAAAAAGATAAATTATGGAGAGTTGAGTAACTACTGGTGTTTCTAGCATTCCTATTTTCTTTGTGCATTTTGACCATGTTTTCTGTACATTGCCACAAACATAGGATTAACCTAAAGAAAATCCCTAACTCATTATGGATTTCCTCTTGAACTATGCTATCTAGCAGAAATGCTTTATTTAACAAATTACTTCTTACACTTTTCTTTAATGACAGAGAGACAGAGAGAGAATTCTACCAATTATTCCTTATACTATTTATTTTATTTTATTATTTTATTTTATTTTATTTTATTTTATTTTATTTTATTTTATTTTATTTCATTTTATTTTATTTTAGCTGCACGTATGAAAGACATCATAGGCAGGGGGTTATTCTAAATTTTTATAAAATTCAGTCTATCCTGGTAGAAGAATCTGTGAAATTTCACTTCAAATAGACTTTAAATCCTTTTCTCTGTCAATCAGATGACATGATATACATAAACGTTTACCTATATTATATACACATAAAAACACGTTGACTGGAAAGCAGTGCATGATTGTAGTGGGTTTACGTGGCAAGGTTTTGGTAGCAGGGAGCCATAGGGGTGGTTTCTGTGAGAAAGATCTAGAAGCTGCCCCATGTTTGGGAAGGGCCCCATTGTTTTCCAGATCTGAGCCAATAAGCGATGTTGTTTTGCGCCTCTGTGAGAGCATATTTAAGACAGGGAAAAAACGCTGCGCCACACAGCAGCCGGGAGTGAGAAACAGCCTGCAGGTGCCAAGGTTAGTGTAGAAGGAGGGGGAGAGGTGCTCCAGGTGCCGGAGCAGAAGTCCCCTGTGGCCTGTGGTGAGGACCATGGTGAAGCAGGATGTCCCCCTGCAGCCCATGGAGTACCACGGTAGAGCAGGGTTCCACGCTGCAGCCCGTGGAGGAGACCACGGTGGAGCAGGTGGCCTTGCACCGACGGAGGCTGCCGCCTGTGGAAGACCCCTGCCGGAGCAGATTCCGGGCCGGACCTGTAGCCCGTGGAGAGGAGCCCACGCAGGAG
Source organism: Netta rufina (assembly GCF_964035555.1). NCBI lineage: Eukaryota > Metazoa > Chordata > Aves > Anseriformes > Anatidae > Netta > Netta rufina. Next base: position 27,556,401 of record NC_140129.1, read on the forward strand.
CAGGTGACCCGGCAGGAGCTGCTGCCCATAGGGGAGCCAGGTTGGAGAAGTTTTCTCCTGAGGGATGGACCCTGTGGTACGGACCCATATCTGGAGCAGTTCTGAAAGAGCTGCTGCCTGTGGGAAGCCCATGCCGGATCAGTTCATCAAGGACTGCATCCCGTGGGTGGGACCCCACAGCACAGGGGACGAGAGTGACCGAGAAGGAGCGGCAGAGAAGAAGTGCTGTAGACTGACCATAACCCCCATTCCCCCGTTCCCCTGCGCCGCTCGGGGGGAGGAGGTGGAAGAGGGTGGATGGGGGGGAAGGTGCTTTTGTTTTTTTTTTCCTTTGTTTTCTCACTTCTCTCGCTTGTTAGTAAGAGGCAATAAATCTTACTATCTCCTTATGCCGAGTCTGTTTTGCCCGTTACAATAATTATTGCGTGATTTTCTCGTCCTTATCTCAACCCTTGAGCCCTTTTCACATATTTTCTCCCCATTCCTCTTTGAGGAGGGGGAGTGAGAGAGCGGCTGTGGTGGAGCTCGGCTGCCCACTCGAGCGGAACCACGACAATGATTAGTAGCATGGACAAAAATATGAAGACTAAGACTATAAAGGTACGTGATTCAGAAAGTAAGGAGCCTGGATATAAAATTAGTTCTGCTGGAGACAATATTCATAGTGTTTTACAGGATCTGAGTTTTCAATGTAAGATAGAAAAAGAAATGTAGCTAGGATTCTGCCCCACAGAGGTAGAAGTGTGAAGTGTCAGATCTGCTATTCCCATGAGGCACCTTGGTGGCATATCTAAATCTTGCTTCTCATATTGTAAAATACTTTTTGTTAAACTGAAGAAAAAAAAAGTCAAAAAAGATATAATAAAAAGTTTTCAACCAGCCTGATTTTCACTGCCAACCATATGAGCACTGCTCAGATGCTTGTTTTATATTAGGATTCAAACATCGTTAATTAACCAACTGGGAAATACCCACAACAGATATGCTGATAGCATTTGCATGTTTTGATGGAAAAACACCAGGCAACTTGGATGTCTGCTTTATCTGTGTCCATCCAATAGCACACACATTTTAAGGCATCTTTTAAGCTATTAGACAATGTACTATGCATATATCTTCCATGCAAACAGTGCTAACAGCAATGTCCTGACTCAGTTTAATGAAATTTTTATGATTTCCTCCATTTTTGGATACTGAAAAAATCATTTACTTTGTAAAGGCTTTCTCAGTATCAGACTTCAGACTCATTTGGTCAGATCTGAGTCATTGTCAGGTCCTTTGGCAAGGTTCATTTTTCTGAGTGTTCTAAGCTTTCAAACCTTCATCAGGAGTGCATTTTTCTCTGCATACCATGGATCAAAATTAGCTTATAGAATTAGCTTAAATAGCTTATAGAATAGCTATATGTGTGACTAACTGATTGCTCCAAAAATGAGTATCTCTTAAAATTGTATTGTAAGTAAATTTAGGAGTTTAGGGAACCACTTAAATATGATTTGTGGCAGCCTAAGCCCTGAAGAAGACAAAGAACTGAACTCTGCCAGTAGGTGCCTGAGCATTCCCCTTTAAAATCAGACACATTGAATCAGTGTAATCTAGCCTGGAGTGAACATGGTATGGAACAGAGAAACAAATAAATTTTTTAGTCATTTGCTTAGTAGAAACAAAATAAATTTGCATTTTGGGACAATTTAGAATAACTTTTCTCCGAGCAGATATTCAGTGAGATACTGCACCACTTGTGGACAATGAACAGTTTCAGCCTTGCCATACGGAATTTCTACCCATATGATTTTAGAGTGAAATTCATCATAGTTAAAAATATTTCACCATTAAAAGTTATTTTAAATGGCAAAACATTTTTACATCTTTTTGCCATTTTCCTATATTTCTCCATACAAATTAATTGAAAGCGTAACATCAGGAGTGTTTTGGAAAAAAATGTGAATTTGTGCTAGTTATTCCTTTTTTTTTTTTTTTTTTTTTTTTTCCTACCTTTCCACTTCTGCGAAGATTCTTATGCCAAGACCTGGGCAGCTTGGTGTACAGTTTTGAAAATTTGTGAGAGACACTACTAAGACAGGTCAGATAAGATATGACAAGATCAATCCATGTTCTGGAAGTTGTTAAGCTTCAATTTAACACATGAAGGACAGGAGTGCTTCTAAAGAATTTTTGCCCATGGGAAAATTCTGTAAAATCCTAACAGTATGAATGAAGCATTCTGCTTGTTCTTCTGTGAAAGAGACATCTAATTGGTGTGCTGGCATGAAGAGTATCAGAGGATACACTATCTCTTCAGGGAGTTCCTCTATGATTAAATACAAGCTCTCATTTAGGTTGCTTCAGTCAAGAGGTCAAGAAGACAAAAGACTCAAATTAATTCACCCACACTGTTTGCATGTTAATTGTCAAGCCTCTTAGTTGTTTAAATGTTAGCTAAGAGTGCACCCAAGCTACACATGTATGTACAAGAAAAGTCTTTGAGCTGAGTTCTTCCTTCCTTACACTGTTATAAGACTGCTGTGGTATTATTGACTTTGGGAGAGCTACTGCAGAATTGTAATGATCCTCATGAAAGAGGAATATGGTCTCTGACTGTGGCTAGCCATGAGCAAACAAGCAATCCAAAGGTCAAAATGAGCTTTTGCTCATTTTTCTACTTGCTGAGAGTGTCCTTGGGCATACAGGAGACAAAATATCATGAAAAGACACATGGAATAGATTTCCTTAACATGTAATGAAACACCCACTGTACTGCAAATATTTCTCAAGCTTGACTTGGAGCTTCACAGCTATATAGGTGACTTACAGACACTATGCACACCTACAGTATGCTTAGACTGTGTATATGAGAAGTTGAGATAAATTCACTGACTGAAAATATGCCATGAAGTAGAAAACGACAGAAAATTCATCATATATCTATCTTAAGGATACAAATTGAAAAAGGTGACTTTCCAATGATTTTTGAAGCACTAAGAATGCCACTCCTTTCTCTGCATACAGAAGTATGTAAAAGTGTTGATCTGAGTGGAAAAGGCAAAACCATTCCTCCTCGAACTTCAAAGTACCATTACTTTAAAATATTAGGCATGTGATTTTTTTTGTGATTTAAAATATTTTATTTACCTTTACTTTAAAATATTAGGCATGTGATTAGGCATGTGATTCCAAGCATCTTTCAGATGCTTGGAATTTTATTTGGCTTATGACACTTTAATTGAGTGTTTGATAGAATAAGATCTTTCAATGTAAACCTACCTTTGAGTTATTAATCTTACTCTTTCTTCTTTTAAAAACTCTCAGCATTTGGCTGATTATTTAATATTAAAAGAGAAAATAGAAGGATAGAAAGATAAAAGAACAGAATAAACATATCTGCTGTGTTTGTTGTTGTTGTTATTTTGTTTTATGAAATGACAGGAACGTTGCAGTTAAGGTGCTTCTCTGAGAGAAAAGGTAGGTCCAGTTCTTGACTTGTTTATTCTTCAGATAGTCATCCATGTCTCTACTGGTTGCTTATTTTACTTTGGGACTTCAGATGACAGCAGCACACAGTAAGAAATTAACATGTGAAGAACTGATACTAAATGGAGAAGAAACTATTGCATAAACTTATCTTGACAAGAAATTCTGTGCATTTAGAAATCTCACAATATAAGCAAATAAAATAAAATGAAGTAAAACCTAGTTTATAGTTAATAAAAAGTTGTAATTCACATATTTCAAAAGAACTGATGATGAAAGAAAAAGAGCCCCAACAATAAAATCTCATTCTTTACACCCAGCCAATCTTAAATCTTTTTTTTTTTTTTTTTTTTTTTTTTTTCCCTGAACATGCCAATTATACCTTGCTTTAGCTTTTAATTTTCTTATCAGACCACCGATGTTAGAGAAGCATGTTGAATAATAACAGAAAAGCCTAGCATTGGTTTCTCACATTTCTCTTTTCCTATGATTTCTCTCAGGCTATTTTTCATTTTTCAAGACATTTTTCAGCTTGTATGGTAAAGACAATGCTTAACCTAGGTTTTGGGAATACATTTCTGTGGTGTCCCACTGAAAAGATGGACTGCTAAGGTGAAGTTGGCCATCTTCCATTTGAACAATCTGTGTGGGATCATCACTATTACTAAAATGTCAAGTGTCAAGCAGAGTGAAAAACTACCCTGGATTTTAAGACAAAAAATAAATGAATACAAGAAAATCCCCCAAAATACAGAGCAACTAAAGGTCTATTAGAAAACTTTAACAAGTTTTTGGACATGCATAGATGTGTGAAAGGAAAATTAAATTAGACAGCCCAGTGTAAAGCTTCCGTTGAGAAAAAAGAGAGCTTAAGTCTTAAAGAGCATATATATATATACAGTTGAAACTGAGTTGAGTGTCCCTCTAGGCTTTAGTGCAAATTGAATAGACATTGATGGATTTGTTTTCCTTTCAGATTAAATTGAACTTTTGATTTGAAAGTAGTTTACCTGCTCCTGTGCTTGAAAGCTACATTTTTCCTTAACTAATTTTCTCTTGTTAAGGCACTTTAGTTTCATAGTGGCTTATAGCGGTTTACAAATTGGCACTGTAATCCTCTGGAAGGAGCAGGGAAAGAGAATCACATAGACAATACTGAGCTGTACTTTCTTGTATTGTTTTACCCCCACAGTGGCCTGTTCTCTTTTAAAAAATCCATTTTCTGTTGTTATGGTTTTAAATACACTTGAACTGATTTCTAGTCAGATATTACGGCTTCCATGGAGTTCAAGATTTTCTGACCATTTTAAAGGTGCTGCTGCAGTACAAGTAATAAATATTTCTGCTGTTCTCCAAAGGAGTATGCATTCATTAACAGCCTACACTGTGGCTGTGCAAACTATGAAGTAAGGCATTTGTGATTTCGGCTCTTCTGGCCCCTGCAGAGTCTCAGACCTGATCTCACATCAGCTCTGCATACACTAGTGTTTGGGCCTCTCTCCAGACTAGCTATGGAGAGGTCTACTCAGCACAATTCAGGGAAACATTTTGCTCTGCCTCTTGTTAGACTCAAGATTATGTTACATTTTCTGGGAATGTGCTATTATGGCCTGTGCTTGGGCGGAATGTCTAACATGTCCCATCTACTCTGTGACAGCACCACATGGTTACTTTTGGGCAGACACGAGTGAGTTCTTCCCACAATGTCCTCATTGTTGCCTGCATAAAGGATAGAGAAGTTTCAGAAGCAGTGTGAGCTCATTCTGGGTTGATGTTGCTTGCAATGCAACATAGGTGTGTGGAGGTCTGGCTCTGGAAATGAATGGTCTTCTGACACTGTCTAGCTTAGGCAAGCACACACCAGATAACCAAGTTGAAACATTGATACATAATGCATCCCAGGGCACACTTGTTTCAAAAGGAGAAATCTTTATGCTTGTTTTGTTGTTCTTATTTTGAGTAGAGTGACGTCAAGGAATTCCAACCAGACACTGCGATGATATTAGGCACATCACAACCTATGTTCATTTCTAGAAAACAAAGTAACAAACCAAACAAAAGAAACAAAAACAGAATAACAACAACAACAATATCAAACAATGAACCTCAACCAGTCTTCCACACAAGTGGAGAAAGAATTATCACATCCTTCTGGTGTGTAGGGAAACTAAGGTGTAGAGACCTTGCTCAACTTGGCTGGAATCTTTTAGTAGGTCTATGACAAAGCTAAAAGTCAGAGCTTTCTGAAGCCTATTCCAGTGGTCAAACCACAGGCACCAGGCACTAGGCTGGATACTATAACTCCATAGACTCAGGACATTGTGTCACTAAAATCTATGGAAATAGTCAAAAGTAGGAGACTGAGGTTCAAACTTCTGCTTAGCAATGTTGTGGTTGATTATATTTAGAACGTGATTCTAATATGTCCTAACATTCATTGCATGTGGATTGGTTGGATCAGCCATTCAGGAACACCATCAATTGTATGTTAATCCTTCAAGGGGACCAGATTGCTTTTATTTTTCACAGTGCTTCTCTTTGGTACTTTGCATTTAGAACATCTGTTCTAGGGAATATTAGTCAGTAGGTTCTCTGTTTCATGCACTGATTAATCTCATAACATCAAAGATTAATGGTATATGCTCCATGAAAAGTAAAAACAAACAAACAAACAAACAAAAAACTCAGAATACCGTACCAGTCCTTGCCATGTCTCACTTTCCAAATCTTTTCATCACGCTATAGAGGAGTGAAGGTGGAAAGAGAAAGCTGAGATAACCCACTAATAACTTCTGAAGCATTAAAAATAAGTTGTGGGGAGGGAGAGAGAGAGAGATGAGATGTGGGTGGGTGAGAATTGGTGCTGCTTTGCATCTGCCTGCTAAAAAGTATCATAAAAAAACATAGCCAGTAGCTTTTCATGCCCTTTGTCATTTTTCTGGGTGCCTTATCAAGCTACAAATTGTGCCTGTAAGATACTGGCTTCAGCTAGAAATATCTCTCTGCTTGTTTCACTTTCAAATACAAAGAAGTAATCAACTTCGGAACATATTATTATTATTATTGTCATTTTTAATGTGCTTTACAAAGGAAATCATTTCCTACAGCACCTGGTGCTCAGGACCCAGACATTAGACCAAAGTACCTGTACTGTTTGCACTTTAGTTCTGATGGCTAACAGAAACCTTGCACTCTGTATGATATTCTCCCACAAAAAAGATGTAGCCTTCTATAGCTGCAGAGATAACTAGTGCTCAAGAGATATGTGAAACAGAGTCCTTAAGCACTATTTGATTATTGTGGTCCTTTCAAGTCGAGAAGTTGCTATGGAAGCTTCTGTCTTTAGCGTAAGGGTTTAGACATATTTTGCCCCAAATCCAGCCTTGATACCCAAGCTGTCAAATCACTTTCAGTTGGTATCCACTTGTTGATAGGTAAAGGACAGAGTATGGTTATGAGACTCTAAGTTAGACTTTACATATAATTAAGTAACATAAAAATTACACTGCAATGTAAAAATTAATGTAGACCTACCATGCAGAGATGTGGAGCCTTACTGGTATTTTACTGCACTTGTAAAACAATGTTTATAGCTGTGTTTGGTATGTCTAATAGATAGAAAAAAACTTATAGAAGAAGTCTAGTGTTAAACAACAACATTAAGCTGAAATGTATGCCTCAACTTTTGGTCTTTTATGACATAACAAAAAGTCTTTTTTCCCTCTGTTTTGCCATTTCAAGAGAAACATGGGTGTGTGAGCTGAGGAACAGTAGTGGACGCCAAGTCTCCATCTGATGTCTAAACCTTAAATTATACCTTACCCCTTGAACAGTTCAGCTAAGGAAATATATTCAGGGAAATATGTCTTGCTGTATACCAGCAATATGTAGTTTACCTGATTCTCAGAACTATGGGATCCCACCCTTAGACTCTCAGTTTTGGGATGCAAACAACTATTCAGAAATACAGCCGTTCCTTATCTAAAAAGAGCAGGTAGGAAAACTCAGGCCTACAACTTCTGGAAGAAAAACAAGTACATCTTCTGAACTGTGTGAAAACTAAACAGTAGAGAATGCTAAAACTTGCCTTAAGGTTTCAGTGTCCATTTTAGTTTGATTTGAATTTTGTTTGAGACATGAATTCAGATTTCAATAACAGATGAGTCTTTCCTCTTCTCAGCAGCTAACTCACCCCTACTTGTTTCCTTGTTTTAATATGAGAGAAATTAATTCAGCAGAAAAAACATTGAATGCCAGGCTATGTATCCCATGACAACTCTCTGAGCTGTTTCTGTAGAACTCTGTAGAAGTTAGGCTTTAAGTTTTTCTAGTGTCCCTTTTTCCTTGCTGCTTCTCCCTCCACAAGCTCCAGGGAAGGTTACACAGAGAGTGAGTGTGGATAACAGTACCAACAATGGCTCAAATTAAACTCTGAGACATAAATGATGTAGAAGCCATCAGAGTTGTATCAGTAGTGTATGCAGCCATTTATGTGGGCAAGAGAATTGGGTAGTGCTCACTGCACATGAAATTGCACACACTTTAATGTGCCTGTCTGATCCAAATTCAGGAGGAATATGCTGAGTGAAGTAAACTTTTTTAATTTATGTTTGAGAGGTTGTCATCTAGGATCATGATGTTGTATAATATGATGCCTCATATCCCATAATATAAAAGAGGAAGATAAGCCTTTTTATTTAAAAGCTGTGACAATGCCCAGTGTTGTTGTTGACTGAATTCCAATTACCTGAGAAACATTCAGCACATCACATTTCAACATGTCATCTCTCCTAAGTGGAACCAATTGCATTAAAACAGTCATGAAACCTCGGGCCCCCACACTTCAGTAAAAATGTAATCATAAAAATTTAAAATGCATATATTCATTTCCCCCCTTCTTCAACAATGTCAGGCAAATATGCCTCATTGGGATTCACCACAAGCACAATTATCAATGCTCTGTCTGCAGAATTGTTAATGGAAAAATTACATATACAGACTCTTGATAAACTATGCATCTGATTTCACTGTTTGTGAAGCATAGAGATATTAATTATTACTGCTGTCACTCTTCTGGTTTCTGCAAAGAAATGGCAAAAGTTTTCCATTAAGTGTGTGTTTATCTTTTTTAAGTACACTGTAGACTGATCTAAGAGGAATACACAAAAATAGCTGTGGTATGGTTGCATCAAATGCCGATTAATTGGAGAACTCACAGCAAATTTCAGCGCTAAATTGCTTGTTTTTATTTATGATTTTGAAAGTGCTCCAGAAAGCCTCAGTTTATACCTCTCTGAACTGTATTGTTATTTAACATTTTGGTAGTTTATGTTAGTTGTATAAATAGAAACCTGAGATAGGCCAGCAAATGTTAAATCCTTTACCAAAGGAGAAAAAAAAGTAAAAATAAAATTTGTCTTTAACTTGTTTTCTCTACACAAAGTAGCCTATATAAAATGTACATCTGAAGACAATTTCAGAACATTAATTAGAGATTGCCATTTGCTAAAATGTGTGAGGTCATGTATCAGGTAAGGAGGATGTGTTAAACAATTAGCAGCAGATGCTAGCCATTCTGTTATTTGCTTATATATTGAATTGTAGTCAACACCAACTCTTTCAAGCTCTGGAAGGTTTGCATGAATTTTATTTCTTATGGGTCTTGGAGTAAGAGCTATTTTACTTTTCAGTCAGAGATTGTAGACTAACTCTTCTGAGTTTTTTTTTTTTTTTTTTTAATGATTTTTTTTTTTTTCTTATTTAGATTGCAGGCTTTTCTTTGCCTGCATTCCTGGAGATTTTGTATGAATTAAAACTGTTAAGGTGAGAGAGCATGAGCCTCTTCTCTTCTAATTTAGCTGACCCCAATTTTAGGCTAGATGAGATCCACAGTACAGAGGGTTGTTTGCTATTAAATAGCAGAAACTACTTCATTCTTATAATCGGTTCTTCCACCTTCATAGACACATACAAGGCCTCTGGAGAATATGCAGTCTCTGTACCTCTTTGAATATGGCATTCTAATACACTGGTCACAAATCAGCTGTTAATTCAGGCTAGTGTACATAAAGCCATCTTTGAAGCCTTCTCCTGAGAATCTCTTATAACAGTTCTGCTTTTCCTTCATATTTTTTTGGTGTTTTTATCAGCAGAAGCCCTTATGTACTGAGTACATGCTTGCATGCTATAGTTGCTGGTTTAAACTTATAAGACAGCATCCTAAATCACATCACGTATTTCCTTTTTTGCAGGAAGGTTTAAAGTAGTGTGTGAACGTTCTGAATGCATACAAGTCAACTACTGCAACGTCTCTTGCTATTACATATTGCTTTGCTAAATAACTCAAGGAATGAGATCATTTCAGCACAGAGAATTTTTTGCTGGGTGTTTTTTTTCTTAAAAATAAAAAGTTCTAAAATAATTCTGTTACTTACTATTTTAAAAAATGTCATTGAACTTGTTTGTTTTTCAAATAATAATGATGTTATCTTGATACACAAATAACCGTATCACCAGGAAAGAGCCACAGAAGCTCTACCAAATTATCTTGAAGTAGGAAAAAGTGAGCATTGCAGATAAAATGACGCAAAACTTCTGAACCTCTTTGGTAATGTTTGCAGGAAGAATGTCGAAGGTCACTTGGAACGTGATTGCAGTTTGTGAGAGTACTGGTTTATGATTAACCTCAGGTGAAGGCAGTAAGCAATATCTTAGGAGAACCTTTATTTTTGGTACTTCAGTGCATGATAGCTTTACTGCAAGAGAGACAGCAGTAAAGTGATAGCCAGAAGTTAGTAAGTGGCTTCCCCAGAATATTTTTTTTCAGGGTAAAATACTCTTTTTCCTTCTCTTTTTGACAACTCTCAGAAGACTGGTGTAGAAAAAACAGTAATGAAGAGTAAATGAAGATGCTCTACTCACCTGAGTTTTTTCTTCCTTTGACTTCTATTTTCTTTGAGCAACAGAAAGAAAAGATTCTTTCATCAAACACTTTCTGTGATGGCAGCAGTTTGGAGCAAATGTGTGATAAGAATATCTGCAACATAAAGATAGCTGGGAACTTTGAATCAGTCCCTTGGCTGACAGTGGGCAGCCCTGTGTGTTGTAAAGGATGGTGTGAGAAATTTTATACTTGGCAGATGTGGAATAGTTTGCAGCCATCCTAATCACTGCTGCCTTGGAATTGATTTAACCCTGAAACATGAGGTGAGGATTTATTTTTTTCTTCTCTCCCTATCTCTGGATATTTTTATCAGAATAATTTTTTTTTTTCCCCTCTCTCCCTCCTCAAACAGAGCTAAAGAGGGCTATACTTATCAGTGAAAACCTGTAGTGATGAGTTTCAGTGTTTAACTATTCAGTAAGGGTGTAGAACTTTTAATATAATAAACCGTCTTCTTTCAAAAAAATATTTTTCATTTTTCACAGTTACTCCCTTTAATTTAAATGACTGACCATTCCTTCTTACACTGAAAGATAGAAGCTCACAGTGCATTTACAAGTGCATGTGTTTGGTTTTTGTAGCCTGCCTCATTCTGCTCCTTATCTCCTCAAAGTGAACAAGCTTTCAATTCTTTGTAGATGAGTTATCATGATAATTCTAATCACCGTTCTGTGAATCTCCTTTACCTCGTTTATTTAATCTGATCTGGAATACTACATAATGTTACTCCTGATTTATGTAATTGAATTAAATTTTTCACGTTATATGCTAGCTAAACAAACAAAACATTGAAGAGTAATAGGAGTTGGCAGTTCTCATAGTAGCCTGACAAAACTAATGTAAAGATCTATAAGGAAAAAAAAAACACACATGAGTTTTCACTGCACATTGTTTTTAATAGTTGGTGTTTTCATTTGCATTTGTTTTCCATTTTTTTTATTTGCATGTGTTTTCCATTTGTTTGTTCTCATTAAACCTCTCAATAGTCTGAATTCAGTAGCCTAATGATTTAGACAGCCTACACATTTTTTGTTGTTTATTCTGTTTTCTATAATTAATTAACTTGGTTCAAGATGGAAGCTTCCAGAGCTACTTTTTGGAGGTTCTCTTCAGAAGAACAGAAAATGGGAGAAAAGAGTAAAAAATAATAATAATAAAAAAATCATAGCTTAGAAAACAATAAAACATTCATTTTAATTTCTCTGAAACTAGGAATCTGCTTTGGATTTCTAAAAAGTTACTTCAAACCCATGACAAATTCCAATTTATAATTCAGTTCATTGACTACACCTTGAGATAATTTCACTGAAGCCTAGAGGAAGCAAATCTTCACTAGGACATTGCTGACCATCTAGAACACCAGATATTTATCACTAACAATCAATGAAAAACTGGGGTGGGGTGGGAGGACAGGAGGACTGAAACTTGTTTGCTAAACTAAATAAATTGCAAAGCAGTACTGTGATATTGGAGAATCTTTTCCCCTGTTATAGCCTTTTTTTTTTTTTTTTTTTTTTTTTTTTAAATTATGATGACACTTACCCCTTGTAAGGTCAAGGTCCCATTGGCTTGCTGACATAAGTAGATATACAAACAAACCTATTTCCTGGCAAGATAAGTTAGTTAAAACAGTTGAGACAAAATTAGTATATGTGTTACTCAAACTTATTTCTACCACTTTTACAGGTGGAGAAAAGATTTTACATGCAAAGACCAGCAGCTTGCAATCACTGATGTAGTTAAAAACACATGAATAATTAGATTGATTACCATAAGGCTGCTTATATACTTGAGAATAATTAAGCTTGAATGGATGTGGTTGTGGGGCTAGGTCTTCTTTGTGTAATCAAAAAGATATTAGATGGAGAAAGAAAATGCATTAATTGTAATTTTTTTATTGCTTAAATTATTGGCTTTGCAGGGTATGGATGTGTAATTATGTCTACGGTGGACATGGAGAAAAAACTTAAGATGAATGAGAAGAAATCATGAGATATACAACTGGCACAGTGAGGTAAAGCTGTTGCATTTTTACTTCATTGTGTGTTTGTATAGGTGCCTCTGCACTTCCATTAAGGAGCGTCAAATGCACCACTGGAAACTATTCTTTGAAATAATTGGTAAGGTTTTAAGAGTCTTTAGAAAACCTAGAGAGGTCTTCAGTCAGATCCCAATTTGAGAACTGAGTAAAAGATATTGGTAAGATCTACATATGTGTCCTAAGCAACAGATTGTATGTGAGATTTTGCTGCAGAATGAGATGATGTTCTTAAAAACACTCCTTATGCTACCTTGGAAATATGGTGTTTGTGGATAGGCAATCTGCTTGCAGTTTATTTGCTGTTTGGAAGAAGTGACAAAGAAGAACAGATGCTTTTTCTTTTGCTGTTTCAGTGGAATAATTCCAGAGAAATTTGGAAAGCAGTGATGAAATTTTAAGATTTCAGAGAAATGTTGCAGAAGATTCTTCCATGATGCACAAGACTTGGAAAGAAGCTTCCAGTTGAACAAAATAAAGCAAACAGATATTCACAAGTTCTGGGGGAGAAAGAGGTGAATGATTTTAACCTCAAACAAGGTACTGGCAACTAGGAAGGGAGGTGGTAACACCTGTTAGAGATGACACCACCTCTAGAGAATGTGTAAGCACGTATGGTGCTTATACATAGGAGTAAGAAGGCCTAGAAAAACTTATTTGTGTGTATTTTGAGGACTGTGAGAGGTTAGAAAATATGTACGTCTACTCAAAGTTAAATTTCCCATTAACATGGGTGCGGTCATCTGACACAGTTCACAGTGTGAGATGGTAGAGAGGGTTTGTTTTAACCACACAAGTCCCCTTAGGTCAGACTCTTGTCTCTGTGTGGCTGGTGCTTGATTCACAGAGAAAATTTTACTGAACAGAGCATTGGCTGTGACATTTGCTAGGCAAGCTTGAAAATCTAATGCCATACATTATTAATAATAAGTGTTCTGCAAAGAGAAGATATCAGTACTGGAATCATGTTCAAGCACTATATGCCAACTGATTTTATTCCATCACTCTATAGCAAATACAATTATATGTTATCGATATTAAAGATGCCCATGTCATGGATAATGTGAATATATAATGCAAAGTTGTAATGAATTTTGGAATATCTGATTAGTCATGGGAAAACTGCTTAAAAAAGAGTATTCCATCTACATTTTGAACATGTTTTTTTATACACAGAATGACCGATTACACTTGTATTATATGCCATTTATTTTGCATATTTTAATTTCTAATTACTGATAAATTAAGATGACACTGATCCATTAATGCCTACTGAATGTTTAATTCATGGATACCTTAAAGTGCTCACTGTCGCAGAGAATTCTGATAGGTTTTGGCTGGAACTCCAAAGGAATGACATATTTCTAACTTCTGACTCTGGTATATCTACCAGGAAATTGAAGCATCAATGCCACTTGATTGAAGCATCAATTGCACCCTCCACAAAATTATTCCTTTTAAATTATTAAGATCTTAAGCTGAAATTCATCTCAGAAGGGAGCCATCCTAATGCTATGAATGCTTAATACAACTTAAATCTGTAAATGATTACTGGCTGCTTTAATGTAAAGTGTTTCAACTCTGATGTATTCTATACCCTAAATAGATAATCAGCAAATGATGGGAATTTTCATCTGTCTGACTTATGCCTGTATCTGTAGATGAGATGTCTTACCCAAACGGCAGAAAGGCAAGGGATCACCAAGAAATACCTGTCTGCACGTTAGGAACCAGAAAAAGATGCAGCTGAATAAGCCAGGGCTTGCCAAATGTCTTTGGACTGTTCTACTGATGAACAGTTTGTGGATGTCAGAGCAAACCTCTACCAGAAAATCAGGTTCAGGTTGTAGAGGAGTACAATCCTATTTTTTTGCTTCATGATGGCCTATATCTTTGGAAATGCAGATGATTCTGTACCTTGGGATGCATGAGCATCTTGATGGCTCGGCAGTCCTGATCTCCAGCTGCTTGCACTGGATACGTGGCTATCCTGTGGAAGGTAACCCAGATGCACATGAGTAAAGGAGCTGTGCTGTGCTGTAATGCCTCCTTAAGTCAGCACAGGGGCAGATTTTTCCAGGGGCAGCAAGGGCTGAGAAAAGAGCCAGGAGCAGAGAGGGGCAACAAGGTCAGCAACAGCAAGGTGACCAACCCCCCTGCCAAGCAGAATCACCTAGAGATCCACCTCTCCTTTCAGTTCCCCACCAAGAAGAAGTGAGTGGACATGGGGCCTGACAGAACTGTGCTGCCATGTGCACAGTGTGTGTGATTCCTACTTCCCCCAGTGTCAGAAAACATGTTTTTAAGACCTGTTATTCTATTCACAGGGTGCAAGCTGTCAAAAACACCTTTGCAGGCTTCAGGAGCATATTGTGTTCACAAAGACAGATATTGGAGCCATGGATCCCCTGTTAGCAGCAGGCTCCATAGAAATGTAAATGCAAAATCACTTGGCAAATGCCCATAGCTGGAAGTGATTTTTTCTAGGAGCAGAGACATTGACAATCATCATTTCCAAAGATTTTAGTCATGCTTGCTCTGACCCTGTTGCCCCAAATCCCAGCTTTGCTGGAGGAGGACACGTGCTGGGTTGAGCAGTTAACTAATGGTTATTTTCTTCTAGACAGTAGTGTTCCCAGGGAAGGGGAAGCAATCCATGTATCTTGTTTGTGTGTAGTGACAGTAAGAGGCTTAATTAATTAGTGTACATGCTGAAATGTTGGCTGAAATTCTTAAATGAAAAGGCATGCAGTGTTGCCTTTCCGAAGGGGCCTGTGGCTGAACATTTTCAAAAGCCATCACACCTAAGTGCTTTTAGCAATTCAAATAAATTTTGGGTGGTTGTGAGGTGGTGTTGGAGTGGGGAGAGCATATTGTTGTATGTTAGTGGAGAGTATTTTGTGGTAGCAGTATCCTATAGAATTGTTGGCTTTTTTTTTTAATGCTAAGATCCTGTGATAAATATGTTAAATGTTGGTCTCAGTTGCAACCAATGTCCTTGCCAAGTCATTGCCACAGTCGGTGCATTGAGATCAGGGATTTCATTTCCCTAGGAGAAAGTGAGCTGGGAAACCTTTGTTTTCATATCACTTCACTGCTCATGTATACGTTATCTATCTGTCACAGTGGTCATTCAGGCTTGGTGCCAAGGTAGCCATAAGCTTTCAGGACTGGAGAGATGGCATTGTTCAACAGAAATGCCAGCAAAAAGAAGGCAGCTTTCTGGAATCCCTCCACTCCCCTCTCAGAGCAGATGGCACATGCCACTTCTTTTAGAGGTTCACAGCTTCACTCCTATGAGTTATTTGGTAGGAAATCAGACAAGCCAGGGAGAATAAAATGAGTGAGAACCTTTTTGGAGGCCTTAAGCCATGAGCAGGTCATATGGATGCATGAGTATTGCAGCCAACACTCTGCAATCAGCCATTTGTATTCTTCTGAATAGTGCAGGTATGGTACTGCCATTGGTAAGCCACATGGAGATCATAAAACAAAACCTAGAAGTTAATAATTAATCAAAGCCAGCAAAAATGTGTTCTGCTTTAATATGACAATGCCAGTACATAAACTCTTGAGCTAACAGACACTTTAAAAAATGAATGGTGATTACTGTTACAGCAGCTGTTTCATCAGCCACTTTAGAATCACAATATGTTAGTCAGCAATGCATTCACAGATGACATAAGGACAGTTCAGAGTTGAGACTTTCCATACCGTGAGGTCTATAGATGCTAATTATTTCAGTGGATGTGTCCTGTTGAGAGCTTCAACAGAGAAGCTGGGGACAGGGCATTGGAAGAAATCACCACGCTAGAGGGTGAGGAGCTGGACAGTGTGTCTGAACTGTTTGTGGTCTGATGAAGCCCAGTTAGGTGAGTGTGTGTGTGTGTTTGGGGGAGGGGGGGGGCGGGGAGAGAAGGAAGGCTGCATCTATCCTATTTGCTGTGTTGCCCTATCCTTGTTCCCACCTGCCTGTCACTCCTATTTAAACTACAAGTTCTCTGGGGCAGAGATCATCTACTACAGTCTGTCATGTTCTGCGCTGTGCTTTAAGATACTGCTATAGTATAAATACAAGTTGATTTAATCTCCAGGGCTATTAATTTTGTCACTTTTCACTAATGCTATATTTACTAGCTATACAAGTTTGAGATTCTTAAATTGTGATTTAAGCTTTGATTACCTGACAGCTTTGTAAACTTTTGTTCAGAGGATCAGATGAAGTTACTCTTTAATGGGATAAAATAATGAATAGTGAAGCTGTGAAGATTTGATGTTGGGTGTGTCTATCTAAAATGTGATACTAATCAAAACTCCACACTGTGGTGGTTTTACCGTGCTGGGCAGCTAAACCCCACAACCGCTCTCTCACTCCCCCTCCTTTAGATGAGGAGGGGGAGAAGTAAAGCAAAGAACAACTCACGGGTTGAGATAAGGATAATTTAATTAAAGGGAAATAATTATAATAATTAAATAAAGACTACCATGAACTAAACAATTTAACTAAGGGGAAATAAAAAGGGAAAGGGGAAAAGGGAGGGGAAAAGGAAAAATAAAAAGAAGGGAGGAAAACAAAATAAATGAAGGCTATATGGAAGTGCAGAGGAAAGAAATTACTCTCTACTTCCCACAAATGAGTAATGATTGACCACATCCTTGAAGCAAGGCCTCAACACATGCAGCCCGTGTTCGAGAGGAGGACCGACGTCTTCTCAACGAGAGCCCACCCCTCTCCTCTTCTTCCTGTTTCCACCTTTTATTGCTGAGTGTGACACCACATGGTATGGAATATCCCTTTGATTGGTTTAGGTCAGCTGCCCTAGTGATGTTTCTCTCCTCACTTTTTGCCCACCCCCTTGGAGGGTTAGAGAAAGGCCCAATGCTGTGCCACTGCTGCTCAGCAGTAGACACAACACTTGTGTGATAACACTGCTGTTCCAGCTACAAGTGCAGAGTACGGCACTGTATGGGCTGCTGCCGGGAAAGTTAACATTCCAGCCAGACCCAGTACACACACTAGAATAAGTTACTGCAATTTCAAGTAACTTGCTTACAACCTACTAGTAGGATAATCCTTATGCTAATTTGTTGGCATTCTATGGGGAATTGCAGGTAAAAATAATTTACAAGGGCTTCAGAGATAAACCAAACAAGCTGGCAGAAACCTTGATCTGTCTGCCTGCAAAAAAATAAGTTGCTAGTGGACAAAGCAAACCCATAGATACACAGATGTGTTAATTCCATAGTCTGTGTCATCTGATATTGTCGTCAAAATCTTGTGTGAGGGACGTGTCTATGGCAATACTCAGTTCAATGGAAATTGACTTAAAAACTCAGCCTGCAGTGAAACCACAAGAGCCTGTTAGAAAGTATCAGTAGGACTTGACCTCCCTCTTCTCTTCTTTTTATTTTCCCCCATTCAAAGCTTAGCCAAAAGAAGAAAAACAAACAAACAAACAAACAAAAAAAACCAACAAAAAACCACAACCTAGGATTGCTAGTACATCAGATAGCAGGACTGACCAGAAAATTTACATCGATTTCTAACAAATGTTGCTGACTTGAGCAGTTTAGATAAGGATCTCACTTTGCATTCGCTGAGTTTTGCTCTGTACCATGTGATGGCAAGAGAGATTAAAAACCACCAACAGACAACTCTGGAGGTTTTACTGTGAAATGTGTTCTGTACCTCTGTGTTTTAACTGTTGGTTTTGCTCAATAACTAAGTATCTATGGTATTTGATTATGTCAGTTATTTTATAAATTTCAAGGTAAAAAGGGAACCCACAAAAAATGAGCAAAAAACAACAAATAAAACTCACCATTTTTCTTTCTGCTTTTTTTTTTTTTTTTTTTCTTTCCATGATAATCTCTCAGGAAGAAAGGGGTAAGTATGTTGCCTTTGTAATTGATCTGTTCAACAAACAAACAGCTAAGCAAACACTTTTTTGTTTTATAAGTTAGGTAAGATCAGTACTCTGCAGTAGTAAGTGCCCTACAAAAGCACCAACAGTACCATGAACAGCCTGTGAAGATCGGAGACTATAAGGACTAATGCGGAGGCAGTGCCATGGGAAACAGCACTGAGCAGAGAGATATGCCCACTGGGCTAAGGCTAGAAACAGAAATGAAGCCCAGATTGGCCAACTCTCAAGCACTGTTTAAAAGCCTCTTCTTCCTTTCTGCTTCACCTGTTGCTATGCACATCTGCTGAGAGACATCAAATTCTTATTCTGCTGACTTCAGTTGTTGATTAGGGAATGTTGCCAATGCCTCTATTAGAGATCAGTCCTGTACTGTACGCTGGCTTTTAAAATTCATTGAGTGCCCTCTGTTTTTTTTATGCCACAACTAAAATTCCTGCTGGTTTATGATGCTCAGAGATCAAATAAATACAGGCCTTGCATTATGTACTTACGATACTGAATTAGTCATAGTGGCAGTTTTGAGGGCACATTTATTTCTAGAATCTCCTGTTTAATTTATGATTCTGTCTTGTCCTTCACAGCTCACAGTTCCCCCCCCCCCCAATAATGCTTCCAATTCCATAGGCTTATCCATCCAAGGAATTTCCCTGACAACAAAAATATGATACTGTATTCTTTTACAAAGACGCACCCTGCTATTGATTCAGACTTGATTTTTGAGTACTGGTTTCTCTGGAAGGTATGCAGAGGCTAGTTCTCAAATGCTTCTCTTCCTTCTTCTGGCCAAGACTAACAGTGCCAGCAATGCTCCAAACCAGTTTGTCTTAGTGTACTCTTTTTCCTCTCGATCATTATTGCAAAGGCACTCTTTCCTTCAGCTTATGTTTTGCCAGCTGCAGTGATTGTTCATAGGCTTACTAACAAGGCAAATAATGGACTTTATTTTCCCTCTTGAGCAAGGAGCCATCAGACTTACCTTCTTATCTTTATTCTGCTTTTGAGCTGCTACATGATGACTACTTCAGCTGTCTTCCCTATTTGAGTGCATTAAATTCTTCACAAGAAAAGCTGGGTTGGAAAGTGCCTAAAATATCTAAAAGTGGTTTATATGGAACTTCTCAAGTTGCTCTGATATGGAGAAGGATCCTCTTCCACAAGGGAGATTTCACAAAGTCATTCCTGTTACTGGCATTTGGGTTGTGTGGGTTGACTTCTCATACAGTCCAAGTAGATGATTGTGCCTGGAGATATGCTGTAGATGCTGTAGGACTAGTATGAAATTACCTGGCAATAGAGACATAAGTATTTCCTGGGTTCAGAAATATTGTAGGAGATTTCTTTGAGATGTTCCATACTTCTTCTCTCAGTACTATGCTCTAAGGTTTTCTACAATATTGGTTGAAGTCTCTGATCTCTTCTAGTCAGTGTCCTTCATATTGGCAACTCTTCTTTGAAGTACTGCAGTGTGGTAAGATTTCAAGTAGTAAGTACCAAATTTAAACATATATACATACTTGGTTATCCTACTCTGTATGCTCTCTATGACTAGATTATTTTCTATAATGGAAGGAATGACATATAATTATAGGAAAGTTGATAACACTTGATTTTTAGAGAAAAAAAGAAAGCGTAGTTCCTTTAACTACTTTCCATATAAAGAAATGCAAAAAGAAGGGAGACAATCTTGGAATATTCCAGTGCTTTCCTTTTGGTATGCCTGTGTACTCTAAAATTGGGTACTCTAAAATGCATGCACAAGTGCTTTCATAGGGGTAGAGAGGGACAGTTATAAATTCCTCTCTCTGTGGATAACCAGAGGGAGATTCTTATTTAGGCAAATAATTAAGAAGAGATGCTATAGTGAAGAGGACAAAATGGTTTCCCAGGTCTCACAAGCACTCTGTGTTCATGCTGTCATTTTAAATTTGCTAACTTGCTCAAAGAATGGCTGGTAGCTGTCAGTCAGAGGAGTAACATGCGTTAACAAGCTTAACAGTGTTTGAACACTGCCTTGTGTGCTGACAGTACTTCATTTGAAGTGCACTTTAGTTGTTCACCTAGGCAGAAGAAGTATCTAGGAGCTTCTGGACCCGGTTTTGCTCTATTCAAAATCAATTCAAGTTTTGTCATTGAATTTAATAGGCATCGGATCGGCCCTTTAGTGCTACATAAGTGGTAGACACAGGAGATATTGAGACTAAATGGACAAAAGGTGCATTGTCTTTCTTTATTTGTCCTTGCTGATGAGTAGGTGCTGATGAATTTAACTCTCACCCTGATTAGGTAAATAAAAACTTTTAAAATAATGTTACTTTATAGCATTTTTGTGTGTGCTAAAACTACAGTTTCATTACTCTGATAAAAGGTAAATCTATTTGCAAGGTTCAGTGCAGTTTCAAGCTAAAATTTAATATTTTAGTTTGTTCTACCAGCACTTAGAACCATGAATTTTGAAGTGGTAATGATATAGAAATTAGACATCTACATTTAAAATTGCAAACCTCACTTTGATAATAAAAGGTTTTCTTCTATGAAAAAATGCAAAGATGATGCCAGGCAGTGGTCTTTGGCCGTGTGTCTATCTCAGAGCTACTCTATCTCAGAGCTACTCTTGGCTGATATGCATCATTCAAAGTATATCTCTGGTGCTACCCATACCACTCACCCATGTCTCTTCAGTGTAGTAGATATTGTCAGACCATGCTTGGACACTTTGTGGGATGGGCTCAATCACAAAACACAGGGATGATAGGAGGTTTCCTTTAGCTTTGTCTGTTTAACGTGCAGGAATTGTCTGCTCTGCCTGCTGAAAATATTTCCTTAGGGTTAAATAAACATGTTGGGCCAGGAAAGGTGCTTTCTAAGGCATTTAATTGTTGGTCTTTTTTTTCTTCCTCCTTGATATCCAAACTAATAATTAAATGTTTATGGCAACTTGGTAGTAAGTTAAATTAGGTGAAGTTTCCCCAGTCATGTTAGTTTTGCCTGTAACAAATGGATAATTACTTAATGAATGAACCAGTATTTTTTTTTTTTTTGTCTTTCTGGGGAGTTCCAATTTTTCACTACATGAAGACATCACAATATTGGTTAGTTGGAGAGGTGCTTCCACCCTCTCATCAATTTTGTGGCCTTTCTCTGGACCCACTCTAACAGATCAACATCCTTCTTGAGCTTGGGACCCCAGACCTGGTCTCAGCTGCAGGACATACACTTGTCTACCTTGCAGGTGCTTTATTTTGGTTTTATATGAGGTAAATGGTACTGGTAACCTTTGGATGTGGAGTACTGGACTAGAGAGATCACATTTCTCACCATATTGGCATTTCCTTTTAGTAACAATAACCTTTGTTTAACAGAAGGAACCTGGCTGCTGGAGCAGAAGCATATTAATAGAGCAGACTAATTAAGCTCATAAAAATCCATTTTCTTTTTTGCTAATAAGAAAATTAATTTGATTTTTTTTTTGTGTTAAGCATCTGCAACATTTGTAATACTAGTGTAGATATTTGGTCTGGAAAATTAAAGTGTGGATAACAAGAAGACAGTTGATGTGAGAAGAAAGGTAAATAAGAAAAAGTGTGGGCAGATAAGGAAAGATTTAGAATATTTAAAGAATAATAGATGAAAAAGACAGTTCAGTGTAGATAAATGATGATTAATGATTAATGAGCTCACTGCAAAGCATTTCTAGCATTCTTAGGTGCTTCACTTAGAGAAATATACATGTAAAACAAGGGAAGATATCATGCTGTAAATTTGCATAATTCCACTGAGGTCAGTAGAACTTTGCTGTTTTTACACCTCTGAAGAACTGGACCTTTAAAGAGTAAGTGTTGGGGATGAATGGTGAGAAAGAAAGGAATGTCAGTGTCTTCAGAAACTCTGCAGAGAAACTCTGCAGAGAAACTGGGACAGTGGGGTTGCATTACTTTTTCATTAGTAGCTAATTTGCTCTATTTGTTAAGGCAATACAAAGCATAATAGACATTCTGTACATTACTTAAAAAATTCTTAAAGTAGAACTTTAAGAACTTCAGAGACGATCTAAAGCACTTCAGTGTACTAAAGGAAAACCTCTTCAAGTCTATAAAGAGCTGTTATACTCTAAACAGTAGAAGAGGTTTATTTGAAAGTTTTATTGTTTACTGATAGTTGCAGTTTGAAGGCACTTGACATCTATGTGTAATCCTGCTCTGTTTATTTTGTCAGTTAATGTTTTAATCAGTAGTTGGATTGTTTAATTTAAGCTGCAACTATTTTGGGAATTGACGAGAAAAAATATACGTAAGCTTTTTCTGAACTTTTAATGTGCTACAAATTAAAGCCTTGCACCTGAAAATAACAGCATTGTTAATAAAGCTGAAATAAATAATATAAAAACTCTGCTAGTGAATATGGGAAATCCAGACCAATATTTCTTAAAGTTTCAGTAAATGAAGTTTCAACTTCTATCTTATTTATATAACACAGTAAGTCACTGTAGCAGTATTTAGCTCTTGACTTGATTGCTTCATTAACATCATCACTTTTTTTTTTTTTTTTTTTTTTTTCAGATTTGTCTTATTCTATGTTTCTCAGCTAAACAAACTTCTCCAAGATTTGTGAAGCCCATGTCAACATAAATGAAGATGCTAAAATCTATAATGGCCTTTACCTGCACGGATCTCAGAGAAACTTTTTCCAACTCTGACATTCCTAATCTCTCTTGTTTTTGAGGTCATCAAACATGCTTTAGCCTTGAGAGTTTATTTTGGGGGGGGGTTCTGCTGGTTTGGCCTTCTGTTACTCTGGTTGCTTCTTCAATGTCCTTCTGATGTGGTGTTTTGTTCTGATCATCTGGTCTTAAAAGCAGTTTCAAAAGGCTGTCATCTTGGGTTTACTGTCAAACTTCCACAGTAAGGTCACCTGCTCACATGATTTCAGCTATTTTTCTATTGATGTCTTCTACTGCTAGCTACATTGCTTGACAACTTTTGGAGTACTGTGACCTGTGAACATCTTATCTGAGATATATCAATTTGAAGAACACAAATGACTTGAAATCCAGAGTTTTTGCTTAATTGAAACCTTAAATCAATTAAAAGCAAATAAAACAAACCAAAGATAATAAAAAAAAAATCCACACTTACCATAATCTATGCATCTAATCTTGCAACCCAATAAGGACAGGAAAGGTTCTTCACTTGTTTCAGTTCTATTAGTGGGTAAAGTGTCATTACTGTTATGTCACATTTCAAAACTTCTTAGCTTACTAGTCAAATGTTTGGTCCGTGTTTTAACATTTTGAGAAATGAATGGATGTGCATTACATCTGGATGACTTACCTTGGTTAAAACCTCTCACTTCTCAGGGAAAGAATGTGGGCTCAAAGCTTATAGTGACAACAAAGTGTAGTAAAACTTACTTTCTTGTTTAAGTCTTTAGTTGTGTGACTTGCTAGAAAATGTGTGCATTGGGTTTATGAGGCAAAATTCTGGTAGTGGGGGACTACAGGGATGGCCTCTGTGAGAAGAATCCAGAAGCTGCCCCCTGTTAGATAAGGGCCAGTTTCAGCCAGCTCCAAAGGGACCCACTGTTGGCCAGAGCCGAGCCAGTAAGTGATGTTGTTTGTGCCTCTGTAACATCAGATTTAAGAAAGGGGAAAAAAAAAAAACTGCTGCACAAAGGAGTTTTGAGAGTGAGGAGTGAGAACCAGCCCTGCAGGGCACCACAGTCTGTGAAGAAGGAGGAGGGGGTCCAGGCCCCAGAGCAGAAGTTCCCCCGCAGCCTGTGGAGAGGCCCCTGGTGGAGCAGGCTGTCCCCCTGCAGCCCACGGGTTCCACATGGAGCAGATCTCCATGCTGCAGCCTGTGGAGGAGCCCCCAGTGGAGCAGATGGATGTGGCCCGGAGGAGGCTGCGGCCTGTGGAGAGCCCCTGTACCAGTAGGCCTTAGGTCGGAACTGCAGCCTGTGGCGAGGAGCCCATGCAGGAGAAGGGGGTCTGGGGGAAGCTGCTGCCTGTGGGGGACCTGTGCAACGGCAGTTTGCTCCTGACAGATGTATCCTGTGGTATGGACTCATATTGAAGCAGTTCTTGAAGAGCTGCTGCCTGTGGGAAGCCCATGTAGGATCAGTTTGGGAAGGACAGCATCCTGTGGGAGGGACCCTGTGCTGGAGCAGTGGAAGAGAGGGACTGTGGAGGGGTAGCAGAGATGAAGCATCATGGGCTGACCGCAGACCAGTTCCCAGATCCCCTGTGCTGCTCAGGGGGAGGATATAGAAGAGGGTGAATGGGGGGGAGGTGTTTGTAGTTTTAGTTTTTCACTGCTGTAGCTTGTTAGTAAAAGGTAATAAACTTCATTAATCTCCCTATGCTGAGTCTGTTTTGCCCATGATAATAATTGTTGACTAATCTCCCTGTCCTTATCTCAGCTCTTGAGCCCTTTTGATCATATTTTCTCCCCTTTTTCCTTTGAAAAAGGAGAGGTAGAGAACAATTGTGGTGGAGCTTAGCTGCCCAGCTGAGTAAAACCACCACAATAAGTAAAATCAAAAGCTAGCCAAACAGCTAGCTTTCTCTTGACCAAGAGTTTGACATTTGTGTTCTATTGTCCATTTTGTCCTTCAACAATAGCACTTACATATGTAGCTATATAACAGATTTTGTTTTTAAATTAACCTGCATCTTTCTTCAAAGAAATGAGATAAGAATAAAAAATGGGACAATGCACAGTCTCAGATTCATACGCAGTATGCCTCTCAGAAACATGCTATTTCACGGGGCAAATATGCTGTTCTTCAAGGATGACATTCACACAGATTTGAAGCTGTGGCATTTTCACAGAGTGAAGAGTTCCTATCCACCATCCATAGTGTCCTAACAAATGACCAAGATTGTATTTCTTCTTAATAATGAATAGGTTCATAATGCTCAAGTGTGTACACTGCATTTAAGACAGCATACGTGAAAAGCTGTAGAACCTACTTCAGCTCCTCATGTGCAAGAGATTTCCATGAAGGGCTCCTAGATACCCACAATGGAAGTTTACACCTCCATCTTCTATGTATCAGCCCAGTCCTCAACATGATATAAAGGATTAGCTCTCAAAGTGAATGTTTTCTGGTAGGAGAAACTCATGTATGGACATACCAGGTTTGATAACATCATGGAGAAAGGCAAAGCCAGAAAGAAGCACCTGGTTTGTGAATTTTCAAGTTTTTCTTTTCTGAGCAATACTGTTTCCTACATCATGTTGAAGATTGCTTCTGTCCTCACCCAACATCAATTCCACATTTCATTGTTAGTAAGCAAGCCAACTTTGGGAAGAACAAAACTTGATCTCATGGAATATTACTACTGTACTGCTTAGTTACTATTTCTTGAATGGACGTTTTATTCCTTCAGTGTATAAATAAATCATTTCTGCTCAAGAGGACTTAGTCTGCAACAGGTCTTGATTTCCTTCTTGCTTACAGTAGTGGAAATCACCACTAATTCCACAGAAATTGATGAGAGCTGTACTAACTGCAAAAAATAAAGTAAGCAGTGGAGAATCCAGCACTACCTGATAAATTTTAAAAGCATTAAGTGATTAGCTCATTAGACAGCTGCATAAACATGAAATAACTATTGAACAAAAAGTGAGCTTGTGCTAAAGAAAAGAGAATCTCACAGAGCAAACATCTATAACATGAAACAAATTCCATACCACTCTTTAGCAATGGGAAGTGACTTCATTGCAGTGAATGGATTTGATTGAGACAGAGCATACTAACTCAGGCACAGTGCCATATAAATATATGACTTCTATAAATCCATGGATTCTGGATTTAAACTGTTTAATTAAGTGCAGTAATTTAACAGCTGTAAACCCAGCTCACAGAAGTGTGATAACATCCAGTCTTTCTTCCGCTTTATTCTTCATTTGAGATGAACTTTACCTCCTTCTTTCTCTAGTCCTATTGACATTTTTTTTTTCCTTTATAAAATCATTTTTCATAGTCCTTGGCTGTCACAAGGAGGGATTAATGCTTCATGCCCATCCTTCTGTCATAATATGAGGGACTGTCGTGTGTGGATTGATTTCATCCATTGTTCTGTCCTTTAAAAAATATTTGTCAATAAAATATATGCAAGGCAAATCCTTTGGCACTAACATTATGAGCTGATTCATCTTCACCACCATGAAACTGGCTGGAAAGAATATGAGGAAAAACAATCTGCTCTCATGATAAACCTGAGTTGTACTTAGGATAAATACTACTCTACTTATCTGCTGAAAGCAAAGCACATTATATTGAGAAATGGAAACTGAATAAGATAAACTTATTCTCCTGACCTCATTCATTTTCAGATGCATTTCAAAGTTGCTCTTTTATTGGAAAAAATCTACAAGTTGCATAGGAAAACTCAGTTTTTGCACTCTAATTATTCTGTTGACTGGTTATATCGTCATCTCACCATTGTAATGCCAATAGCATGAAATTCATTTTTTTTTCTTTCTCTTTGGAAGTTGCTTTTTGCCTAACATAATTAATATTATGTCTAGTATTGAGGTGTCAAACATTAAAAATACCATGAGATTGTTTATGAGCAGTAAGGCTTTTGTAAAACAACAAATCTTGAACATACTTTATTTTGCTATCCAAGTTTCACAGTTCTTTAAGTGTGCTGTTTTTTAAATTTCAAAACACCTTCTAGCTGTATCTAGAAATCATTTTCATATTAGTATATACGCAGGCAAAATAAACAAACAAAAAGCAGTGGAAGTAGTACACAGCCTTTTTTTTTTTTTTTTTTTTTTTTTCATGTTTTCCATATTCCTACACATCCTCAAACTCATCACATTTCTGTCTTTATGAAGTTTGAAACAATGCTTCTTTAGGTGGTCATTCATCAGTTCAAGTAATTTGGATTGGGAGAGAAGAAATCAGAACTTGTACCTTAGAACAAGATGCAAGAAATGTTGATGCTTCAAGTATTAGAATCACTGATCTCAGCAGACAGAGTAAGTTGATGTGACCTATCAACCTGAACCTTCAGAACATGTACACATGTTCCCAGTCTAGCCCACTAAGTGGTCTTTATAGGCAGTGGAGAAGGAAACAAAATTTTTAAAAGAGATTTACTTCATCTGAAGTCTCAGACAAGTTGAATGAATTATTATTTGGAGGAGTAAATTGTTGACAAGTCTAAAAAGCTGCTGGCTTTTATTAGTTGGATACTGCAGTAGTACTAGTAATGTACCAAAAGGGCAAAAGTCTGTGTTTGAGCAAAAAGAAGAGTTGTGATTCTATCACATAAGGATGATGAACTATTTTGAAGTCTATTTGTAACTGAGGGGGATATAAGACAACATCTAAATGAGCAAGTCTAGATAAATTGCACATAAGAACCCTTAAATAACTGGTGGGAGAGAGCTGTACTCCAGCTTTGTGCTTCTCTGAGTAGTGTTTAATGAATTGTCGAGTTTACCAGCAATTACCAGAAGGGCAAGTTATCTATAGTAGTGACAGTACTCTTCAAGAGATATGCACTCTTAAAAATGTTGACAAGTTAAAAATTGAACAGAAGCTTTTCTTTTACATCTGTTTGCGTATATTTCTATGATCTTTTTCTCACACTTCTATTCAGTAAAATTATAGTCTTGTGGATAAAGCAACTCAGGAGATTGATG
Organism: Netta rufina; assembly: GCF_964035555.1. Lineage (NCBI taxonomy): Eukaryota > Metazoa > Chordata > Aves > Anseriformes > Anatidae > Netta > Netta rufina. The sequence continues at coordinate 27,584,439 of NC_140129.1, forward strand.
TTCAGTCTAAATCTGCCTTTGCTTCAATTGCTTGTGTGTAAGAAGAAGATAATAAAACTTTCACTCTCCTTCCTGTGATCTTAGGATTTCAAAGCAAAGATTCCCTGTGTCATGAAAGGGCCCAGGACAATAGCAGAGGCTTTTGGACCACTCTCATGATACAGTATAAGAAAAATGAATTATGTTTTAGAATTCATAAACATTCTAAAAGATTTTTTTTATTTTTATTTTTTTTTCTCCCCAAGGAGATATTCATCTTCTCATATTTACTTACAATGTCATCTTCTGTATATCCATCCCCTTCAGAGTCTAAATTACTATGTTAGGAAGGCTTCTCCATTAGTGTTACTATAGCAATGAAGCACATGAAACAGTCACTTTGCCAAATCTAGAACATTAACAGTGAAATGGGATCAAAACTGAGACAGGAGGGTTTATAAAAGACATTGTTTGGCACCCTCCGTTCCAATTCTTACTGCAAAGAAAAATGCAGTGCAGCTTCTAAAAAAGGATTTTTCCTCTTAGTTGAGAGATTTTTGAAATACAGTGAATGTCACCTAAGTTCCAGAGACGGTAAGAAGAATGAATTGGTCCAAGCAATATCAAAACTAAGCTCATAAAAAATGTACATTAAAAGAAACAATGTAGATTAAAATGAAAGAATGAAAATGAGAATGTACTCAGCTGTAAGAACATTTAATTATAGCTCTTGCAAAAGGACTGAATTAATATAATCAGCAACATACAACTATTTTCCAGAGCCTTTTGCTGGTCTGCCAGGTCCTGCAGTGACTATAATTTCTAATTTAAAAGTCAAACAAACAACATTTACCTAGTCATGGATGCTTAAGTAATTAACCTCACAGTCATACAACAATCATTGGATCAAAGGACAGAATTTCTTTGAAATAATCAAACATTCTAGACTGGATCCTTGGATGTCACTTCTAGATCTGGAGAACAAACATCTACAAAGCATGCATAGAGCAAAACCCTGCTCGTGCTAAGGTATTGACCTAGCTGAGTCGAGTGAAGAATCAAGTTTCTTTAGGTGAATAGTATGCAGTATCTCATATTTTTTGTGATCACCTTAAAGGTGATGTGGATTTTTGTTCTTGTTGGGTTGTGTGTGTGCATGTGAGTGTGTGTATCAGTGTGTTCCCATGCAAGCCATAGCAGCCTGAGGACTGCTTGAAGCCCACAGGTGCTGTGCTTAATTTGCTCAGGTGCCACTGCCACAGAGTGAATTCCCCTGTGTCAAGAAGTTTGTGCTGGCTGCATCTTGAGCTTCTAGATGTCTCCTGAAATATGTGTACACAAAAAGAGGTGTCCCTGCTGTCCCTTCATCCTGTAATGTGGAAATAGCAATGGTGATAGCTTCTGGTAAACCCACCACAGGACACAGTCCTTTCTGTATGAAATGGGAGTAGGGTGGGGTTTCTTATTCCCAGCTTGTAGTTTTGGTGTTGTGGTAGATAGTCTTCCTAAAGGCAGTGGGAAAACAGTTCAACTCCCAATATTTCTACCAAAGTGCAAACGACTTTAGTATTATCAGAAAATTGTCAGCACTTAACGAATCACCACACTGGTTTTGACCAGCATTCACAGCGTAGTGTAATTTTAATAAAACCCATTGTTACCTCCCTCTGGCCTTTCCAATAGTCTGCTTTCCTCTCCCCACAAACTTTCATCTCACTTTCTTTTGTCAAACACATTTTTTTTTGGTTTGAACTTCATTCAGTGTCTGGCAAATAATAGATAATAGATTCATAGGATTTTATATTAAATAGTGCTTTCCATCTTGATGATTACCAAGGCCTACATACTTTGAATGATAAATTATGGATCAGTTTCTTAACCAGTGCCAAGCTTGCTTGAGATTAGTAGGGCTGTATTGAATTGAATCACTTGAGGTCCATTCTCTGTTATGGAGTATTTATGTTCTCCATGACTGTGTAAGTAGCTATTGCCAGAATACAGTATGGCAACAAATTAATATTTTTTAATTGTAAGTAAAGCTTCTCAGTTACGTGTCACATAGAAAGAAAAAAAAAAAAAAAAAAAAAAAATTTCACTCTAGGTAGAGCTAGGGTAGCTATATTGAGTGAGAGGAGAGAACTGAACAATTTATGAGAGCCTTTCTGGGCCTATGTTCTACATTTCTTTACCTTACAATTTGAAACCATACTGACTGTTTTGTAATTCCTTTTTAACAACATTACTCACATGCAAATTTTACCAAGATTTTCAAACTTTCTCTCTCTCTTTCTCTTTCTCTCTCTCTCTCTCTCACACACACACACACACACACAGATAAAGAGGAAAATACGCTGGAAAACCTTTTGTATATATAGGTGGTCAAAGGCTGGTCTATATTTCAGCCATGTGACTGAGAGCACAGCAGTGTGGTGTCACCCAGAGTGGTGGAATTAATGTAGTTCTGAATTAACAGAGATGCCATCTACTGTTAAAAACTCTCATTCACTCATTTCATGTTTCTCTAAGGCTGGGATGTATTTGCATTCAGTGAAAACTCAGTGTAGCAGGGTAATGTTAAAGCAGAAGGATCTATGATCCTGACCAGCAGAAGATCACTGAAATTGCAGTGTTTTATTTTGCTCTCTTTATGGTACTATTTTAGCTTATTCAACTGACCGTGCTCCTAGTACAGCTACATGTGTTCAGCTGCAGAGCTGCTACCAATTTAGCGGTATGAATCCTTTGTTTTAGCAAGATACATGATCAGGGCTTAGCCATTGTTCTGTCTTTCAGTGTCGTCATACTGCATTTTAACTCTAAAGTTAGTCAGAAAAGATAGAGTGCATCATATGGTAAAATATATCAGGTTACCAAGATGATGAGCCAGTACTAGCAGGTACATTCAAAGCTATCAAAATCCCAGTTTGAGGGATATGACAGACAGTTTCAAGAATAATGATTGATGTCCTGCTCATATAATAATGTTCTAAAACCCTAACGTTATCCTTGTTCAATCTTATTTTATGGTAGCCATGCATGAATTGCTTAGCTGCCTATTCTGAGCCTTGACAATGAGAGATTTCCCAGGGGTTGTTCAAGTGAACCATTGATAAGTTTGCTTTCATGAAACCTGGACAAATGATGGGAATCACCATCACTTGTTCAATAGTATTCAAGAGGTTTGAAGGCCACACCCTATCTTTTTTGAGAAAGATTAATCACCAAACTGTAGAACAGTTCTTCTGAAGCACATATTCTCCATCAAGAAAAGCTAACAACATAGATATCAAGAAGCAGTAAAAAGTGATCTGTAAAAAGGATACCAAATCATAATTGTTATGGCATATGAATATAAGCCAGAACTATGAAGGTTCCTGTCCAGAGTTCAGCATCTCCAAAGACCAAGGACGTTTGAATTACTCCTGTCATAGTCAGGATCAAGATTTAAAGTAAGAACAAATATAGAATTTTTCCTGCATTTCAGGGTAGTTTTAGAAAATTGATAACTAAAGAAATTTTAATATTAGTTGCAAAGTCTTACAGAGACAACTATTATATGCATATGTTAGAATTTGGGGTATAGCGCTTAGAAGGGTAATGTTGGTAATAGCATCTTGTGTATCACTGATTAACCAATTTTTAAAATCTTCAGCTTGGAGTTCCACCACATTTTCACTATAATTATAAAGATTTTCCCTTTAACTTGACACTAGAATTACAATCATGAATATAATTTCATATAACTTCATAATTTTCTAGTAATATATGGGAAAAAATTCAAACAAATCAATTAAAAATATTGATGGTGACTTGAAAGCTGCATTGTATTTTTTTTTCTTTTTTTTTTTTTCTTTTTTCTTTTTTGCTGATAATTTGTATCTTATCTAAGACTTCAGGCATGTCTCTTCTGCAGATATATATTATAAGAAATAGTGAGCAAATCTGGAGCATAAACGTGTAATCACTTTATGTATAATACCTCTAGAGAATAGAATGGAATAGTTCATACCTTCCTAATTGAACATTCTTCCTAAAAAGAATGAAGTATATGGTTTGTTATTACTATTTTTTTTAATTACCTTCGTACTCAACTGAGCTAGACAAAGAAGCTGATGAGAAATGAAGAAACACCTCTCAGTTTGGCATGCAGTTAAGCAGCACTTGTGGGTAGAGAGAATTTGGTCTTCACAAACTGTTTAAAATAGAGAAAAAAAAATCTGAATGTCTTTTTTTTTTTTAAAGCTACAAAAGGAGAAGCAGTGTCATGATTATTCTGAAGTGATCACCAAATCCATTGTGTTGTTATGGCTTATGAAATACTTGAGTTCTGTTAAAGCACCAGAAATTCATTTCTAGTAATTCCTGCATAACTTAAATGACAGACTGGGATGTGAAGCATTTCAGCTTGTCAGACTTTTCCTACTCATAGAAAAGTAATTTTTTTTTTTTTTTTTTGAGAGAGAATTAAAAAAAAACCAACAACACACTGAATCACTGAATGCATCAGACTAAGCATTTTTATGAACTCTTTCATATACGTTAAAAAGTGTATTCATAAAGGCTGCTAATTGTGCACACATCAGTGTGGAAAGAATGTGGTTAATACCTACTACTCACTACTACTCACAATCAGTTCTGCAGAGCTAAAGAAGACTTCAGGGTGAGTTAGGCAGTGCTGTAGCTTTTGAAATAAAGTGTGTAAATTCATGGCCTAGTTTACTTTATGGTAACTTGCATTTACACCCAGATACGGATCATGGATCATACAGAAAGTATCTCACAGAAGAATGTCCATCCCATCATCTTTCTGTGATACTGGGTAATTTTATTGCATTCTTGTAAAGCAAGGGTCAACAAGTGTGGATCAGCAGAATTCTGAAGTGCAAAAAGTGAATTTATTTATGATTTATGTTTTCTTCTGGTCTGGCTTCTGCAGTTCTAACTTGAACAGAAAATGTGGAAACAGCTTTTTCTCAATAACAGCTACAGAGCTGAACCTTATGTTCATTTTACAGTTAAACAAAACTATGTGTTAATCTCATTTGGATATAAGAAACATGAAATGAGCCTATACAATCTATTATACTTGAAAGGACAGATTTGCTGGTGCATACAGGTTGTTCAACAGCATTTCAATAATGCTATTAAAACCATATTTAAAGCTATTCAAAGTCATTTGAATGGCACAAAGTGGGTAGAGCACATTAGTCAATTTGTCATTAATCCAGCAAAAGACATTACTGATGTTTTCCTTTTTTCTTTAGAGCTGTTAAATGAATGCAATGTTAGACCAGAAGAAAAGTTAGCAGAAAGTCTATATCTGGTATGAATTTTCAAAGCAAATTCCTAAGTGTTTGTCTCACACACACTACTTATGTGAACAATGGAGTCATCAAGCAATTAAAAAAAATAAAAATCTATTCAGTGTGACTGAAAGTAAAACCAAAACAAACATAATGCATTCTGATCTCTGAATCTTAGCAGAGGTTAGAGTATTCAAAACAGACTCCTTCCGTGAGCTTGTCTTCTTCAAAACTGGTCTTTTTACATTTGTATCTCTTGGTCCAATGAAAAATACCTAAATACCTCTAAACAAATGTTTCGTGACAACATGGTTGCACTGCAAAATCAAGACTTCAAAAAGTGAAGAATTTATTTATTAATAGCAAAACTGGAGTATGTTATTCTTTTCCTCTTTCTCCATATTGCTAGATGAGGTTAAAGATAGGCATGAGTCAAAAACTCCATTATCTCTGGATTTCCTATATACAACTGGGAATGGGTAACTTGTTCATAGGTGTGAGCAGGCAATTGCTGTATCTGAGTTTTAATCTACTGTAGTTTCCAGTGTGATGAAAATAGTATGGAAGGACATAAGAAACCAACTTAATTTACAGCAAGGATAATTTATTAGGGGGGAAAAATACAAATCAAAAACCTGTAAATATACAAGTATACTAAAGGCATCTATGAAATTTTCTTTGAGGCTTCTAAGAACAGATTACATTAATATATCTGATATACCTCTTTCAGTCCCAAACTAATTTTCTTGCATCGTTTCATACCACCCCATATATATGTTTTTGTCCTTTCCTTTGTATTTTAGGAAAGAAAAAAAAGTTTAGGAAGTCTGTGTTATGAATTTTAATAATTCTCTCCTTGTAAGTTTTAAATCAAATGATCTGTTCCAATTAAAAGTTTGAAAAAGGTACAAGGTACAGAAAGCCAACAGCCAGTTAGTTCCCAGAAATGTTGTTGAAGATGAGAGATAGAAGGGAGACAGAGTGGAAGAGAGAGAGACCCAGTTTAGACACCTCACATAGAGAAGAGCTGAGGTGTGAAGTCAACAGCTAGCTGCCCTACTTGGTTTGCTGTTAGTTTAATAACACGAACGTACTTGCCATCCCTTGACACGTAGATTGAAATCTGTTATACCACCTCCTGGCTCAAAACCATCCCTTAGGATGGAGGCAGTGGAAAAAATTGAGCACAGTTCGAAAAGGAAGGCTCCATGTGTGCATGGCACATAGAAGTTTGTGTAGTACTACGAATACAATACTCAGTATTGGGAATGCAGTACAGAGAAAAAAGGACATGGATAATGTGAAATACTTTTGCTAGCATAGCAGCTCATGCACAAATGAATAAATGCTCCACCACAATAAACACAAGACTCAAAAATGAGTAGTGCAATATATCTGCAGGCTACTGTAGAAAACACTTTAATATGTTAAGCCTGTTTGTCTCCAGACAGGTGACATCATACTTCTTTCTAGCAAGACAGGAGATTCTTGAATACATTAACTAAAAAAGTACCTTTCACAATTTTATATTACTGAGAAAAACTTCTGAACAAATAGTCTTTTAAAAAAGCTATCCAAATTAGAAATAATAAAGGATAATTTCTTGCTCTCGAATCCTATCAGAAAAGTATCTTTCTCCTTTTTCAATAGAAAAAAAAGGTCCGGTAATACCACTTCAGAAGAAATTCACTGGTGACTGCAAATCGTACAGGTAACATGGAGACCAGAAGGCTGCCCACCCAAGTAAAACCACTACACCTTCCTCAGAATGAAAGTTGACTTTCAAATGAGAAAATCATGGACATTCTGATCTACACTGGACTGAAAAAAAAAAAAAAAGAAACAACAAAAAAAAAAGAAACATAATATGATCAACATGCTAATATTAGAACAAGAATTATTACCAATATTATTTGTTCCTATTATTATAGAGCTGAATAATGTACCAAAAAAAATAAATCTCAAAAAGGTTTCTATCATCAATATATTCCATCTGCAAGGAGTAAATTTGCTTAGTTATTGCTTTAGAGCTCCAGGTTGGTAAGATTTTCCTAATGTGCTCTGATGCTGGAGAAGTCATCCTCCCTACCTGTTAGCTATCCAATCTTTTCTTGCCTAGTCTATATGGCAGCGTTTTAAACTGGCAGAACAGTATAAGATTCAGTGTGTGTGTGAGAAATATCACAGCTCCAGCCCAGCTTGGATGTCTTTAAAAGCCAGTGTGTACAGCACTCCATTGATCTCATTACCATCAATCAGTTCTGTTATGGTGCAGTCTAGAAGTTTTGGCTGAGCACGGGGCTGTTATTTCTCCATGCACTGTGTGAGCATGGAAGAGACGGTCCGCACTTTAAAAAGTTTAGTGTTTAGATAGAAAAGGCAGACAAGATGAGAGAGGAAGCAAAGACATAACCAGATTTAATTTATCCAAAGTGTTGTTCGTGACTGGGGTCTGGGTCTGAACCTAGAACCAAGATCTCTTGACTTACTTTGATGTCCTATCTACTTGTACACATTCCTTCTAAATTATCCATGCAGCTTTGTTCCACTTTTTTTCACACTGGTGTACTCTGTATGAATATATGCTTTATTCATTGCTCAGACTGTTTTCTAATGAAGAAAGCTGCTTTTCTCATACATTGAGATATATTAGGTCAGACTCTCCATCTCAGCTGGCATCCTTAGGATTTTCCACTTCTTTTTCTTCTCTGTATATAACACTTCTATCTATCAGCATGTCTCTTTGCCAACTAATGTCCAAAGATTATTTTAAAAGCCTGACCTGCCAAGCAGCTGTTCCCTGTGCTGCTGAACAACAATTTAAAATCTCAAGTGACATAGACAACAAGCAGGAATCATCTGCCTAAAACTCTGACCCAGAGGCACTTTCATAGCATTGAACTCATGTTTATGCAAATGCACAACTGTTACTGCAAGTATGAAATAATTATTCCTCTTCTTATCAATATTGTTTCTGTTTCTGCCAACTAGTGGGCAGACACCATAGCAGTTTTAAGTCAATTACCTAGTCCTTGTAGCTGATTTCTGAATGAAATACGTTTATATCCCTTATAACGTGCAAAAAATGAAGTGTCATGATCAGTAGAATGATTACTCAGAATCCTCTGAGTTTGTATATTTCTCTTAGTAATGTGCAAGATTTTTTTTTTTAAAACGTTGTTCTAGGTGAACCTCTGGACCTAATTCCAAGATGACACACAGAGGAACAGACAGGTATCATTCTTTTGATAGTAAACTCGGGCTGGTTGGAGTAGCCACTGGCAATATGGAATAAGTTTTGTTGGTGGCTTCAAAATCACAGAAACGATGCAAAAATTAAGTTAATTGAAGTTATTGGGATATCATTGAATGAAATGGCAGAGCTTTGGGTGGGTCAAGATGACAAAATTGTGTTTGCAAAGTAATCCAGCCAGTGATTTTATTTCCTGAGGAGAAACACTAAATGCTCACAGATTTAAATAAATAAATTGTAGGTAGCTGCATGCCTAATTCCCCACACAATTGACTGGAAATGCACCCCCTAGGAGCTGAATTGGTAAGTACCTGTCAAATTCTGCTTTAGTGTTGTTGTGTTTTTTTTTTTTTTTTTTTTTTTTTTTCATGCAAATATAATCCTAGGCAATAAATCAGATCCTCAGTGTGCAGTTTTCTTAAGTATATGTCTGGTGTCATTAAACAAACAAAAAAGTAACATACCAAGTTAGAAGAATGAAGTAAAGAACACTACTTTGCTTTAAGAACACTGTAGAATTTGAAACAGCAGTTAACAACCTACTTCCCTTCAATGAGTAAATACTCTTACAGACGTTGTTGACCTGACTGGTGTCTTTTTTTTTTTTTTTTTTCTTTTGCCTCCCTGTGGCTTTAAACTTCTAACTTTTTTAATCACTCATTTTACTTTATTTATTTATTTATAGATGTTTTTACACAATGGATGAAGTCTAATGAATAAGATCATGGCTAGCTTTATGACCCATTATGACAATGATCAGATCTTCTCATACTCCCGAACCTGTGTTTTCCCCCCGATAGTCTGATTGTCTTATGTAATTACAACATCTCTGGAGAAGAGATGGCCAACAATAGGTATCGTTGAACCAAGGCAGGACTTGGCTTTACTTGAAGCCTGTAGGTGCTGATGCAATACCAAAGCATGAGATCTTAGGGAAGAACCATAACAACATTTACAATTGAAACTGGAAATCACAATGCAGAAGATTTAATGACTTTTCTGATGTGAAATCATTATGAAGTCAGTGGCAAAAACTTGAGGAGAGAGTTTAAACAAACATAGACAAGTTCTTTGATATCAGCAAAAACTTCAGAGAAGCTTGAAGTAATTGTTTTCTTATTTTAGCATACTTCTTTGGGAGAGATCTTGCCAGGTCAGGATGTAAAAACCTTTAATTGCTAGGTATACTAGTCAGGGTTGTGCCCACCTATTAATCTTCTGAAATGCTGTTTATATACCAATGCTTCATGGATTCAGGGATAATAATAAAAGAAATGCCATCCACTATCATAAAAATGATTGAATTTTTAGATCAAAGTTTTTGTCAAGTATTCTGCATAAAATAGTACTTTTTCAGACTCAGCTATCCTGGATCAGGCATTTGGTATGTATGTGTATTCTCTCATTGTTTAACCAAAAGGTAAAACAGGGGTTTCACATTAGGTTTGCATACAATTTAACCCACAGAGCTATCAAGTCAACAGAATTTTCAGAAACAAATGCTAACACTTGTCCATGATCAAGTTGTATGAAGTTCGAGGTATGTTGGTTGCACCTACATTTTTTTTTTTATTTTTAATTTTGTTTTTATTTTTTTTTAATTTTTAATTTTGTTTTTATTTTTTTTTTAATTTTTAATTTTTAATTTTATTTATTTATTTATTTATTTATATATATTTTTTTTTGTCTGTGTTATGTAGCATTTAGAATTGACAGTCACAAAGAGGCTGTAATTTCCTTTTCTGCCCTGTTCTCATCAACACCATATTTGAATGTCTTCCTGAAATATGTAATATAACCAGCAGGTCTAATGTTTTCATGGATTTGTCTGTTCTTTTAACTTCTGCCTGTAAGTAGAAGATCATCCAGGTACACGTTTGGAGGTCATCTAGTCCAGCTTCCTTGAAGTGGAAATAGTGCCAACACTGAAGCATTGTTTTGTCCACACCTAGTTTTGAAAATGTCCAAGAATGGAGATTTCACAGTTTGTCTGGACAACCTGTTGCAGTGTGGCAGTGGTTTTCTAAGAGAAATTTGTTGTTGTTGTTGTTTTGTTTTGTTTTGTTTTTCTGAATGTCCAGCCTGAAGATTGCAAGCTGCACTTTGGCTGTTGCCCCTTGTTACACTGTCTGATGCTACTTAGCACTATTTGTCTCCCTCAGGCTTGTAACCACCCTTTAAGCAGTAACAGATTTCTGTGAGTTGCCTCTCAGCTTTCCCTTTGCTAGGCTAATCAAGCCCAATATCACTAACCTCTTCTTGTTGATCATATTGTCTGTGCCCCACTGCTGTGGTTGCTGTCTGCTCAATTCTCCCCAGTTTCTTCAGTTCTACTGTGAGCTATGAGGACCAAAAGTATGCAGAGTAGTCCAGCTGGGACCTCACCACTACCGTGTCTACAGATGAAGAGAGAAAGAGAATATATCTGTGCCCATGTATTGTTATAGTACAAAAGACAAGATCAAAAAAGCACCTTCCCTTTAGAAAGAAGGTGGTGAATTTTAGACTTGCTTTGTAGCTCTAATGTAAACAAATTCTAAAGCATAAGGTTGTCCCTGATAGCATTTGTCCTGTTCTTAAGGAGGCTTACCTGAATTCTGTTGTTGTAGAGTAGCCAAGATGGCCATGATTTGTCTCCCCAGTACATTTGTCAAACTTGTAAAAAGATTCAAAGACAGCTGAAGGTCATGACTGTAAATTCAAGATAGATCTTTACTTGCTGCAAATACACCCCAATTTATTAAGTGCCTGCCCAGTGATTTACCATGTAAATAAAAGCTATTAAAGGGTTTGCTTTTACATTTTGAGAGTTACCAGGAAAACAAGAAAAAAAAAGTATTAACTTTTCAGGAATTCTTATTACATATGGCTTGCTAAAATGCATGAATTAATGGCAATCACAATAGAAGTCAGAATGACACAAACGCATCTGAGTTCAGGAGCTAGTATTGACAAAGGTAATCACCTGTAATTATCACTATATACAAAAAGTGTGTTAACATTTATATTTTCTTGTCTCCTCCTATGGTTCAAAGTTGTTATAGAGAAGGTCTATAGTGATGGATGAGATGCAAGTATTTGGCCTTACTGGGAGCATTGCCCTTCCCTCTGGGCTTCTCATTCTCTCTTTAATATACAATTCATTTATTACCTGGACTTGAATTCTACTCACTGGAGAATCACCAAGGTTAGGTTTATTCTGCCATTTGTAATTCAGTAGGTTTAATATTATTACGCTGAATGAGCTGACCAGGGAGATTAGAAAAAAAATTTTCCCCTCCTCTCCCTGCTCCCATTACATGTGGTGCCATTAAATACAGAACCTTTCAGAACAGATCATTGCTTGTTTGATGCAGTGGATGGAAATTCTCATTTCAATCGGGTATTGAACCTTCAAAGGAAAGGATGATCGGGAGGAATGGGAGAAACCTTGATATATCAAAGCAAGGCCTTAACTAATAAACACAATTCCAACCCAGGGCTTATCCCACATATAAAACATGTGAACTATAAGCATTTCAATGTAATTGGTGTTCATAAGGCTATTTTATATGCAACACAAAACTGGTTACTTTTATACCCATTTAAGGTATATTTTCATCATGAATCACAAATAAATAGTTTTTCTTCTCATGAATTCAAAAGAGATTTTTAGTTTTTGTCCTGTACTTTGGCACAGAAAATTGACACCTCTTTGGAACTGCCAGTGTTATAATTGGTAGAAAGACCCTAGACACCATGAATCTTCCTCAGGACACTTAATTGGTTTTGTCTGTCCTCTCTGTATTTCCAGCCCAGCTACTCGAGAACAAATTAAAAAATCTACTTTCTCTCTCTATATGGAAATTTGCTTCAGAGAAATCAAGAAGAAACTTGCTGCTGTCTTCAGAGTACTTTTGGGTTGTGTCTGGTCCCACAGGGTTATTTTCTTGGACAACCTTTGGAGCATACAGATAGAGATTCTCCTAGGCACCACAACAGCAGAAAGCTGTTGTGTAAGCCAAACAAAAAAGCTTGTTTCTTAATTTTCTTTATTACCCATAGCTTCCTTAAGACTATAGAGAAGGAAAAAATGCCCCAAATTTGATCAACCTGTGTTCCAGGTCCTTTTAAAAATTTTCTTTTACATGTAAGAAAAAATTGCTGTATGCCCCTTACATACACACAAGGTAAATGTCAATGGGAAGGCAATACCTGAATGTCATGGCAAAACTATTATGCTAAGTCACAATTAAACAGATCCTTAGTTAACGTTAACTGAGTTTCAAAGATAGGTACAGCTTTGGAGGAAAAGTAGTAGTTTATAAAGACTGTATATTTTGAGGATACTGGATTGACCTGGAGAACTTCTAAGCAAAGAAGAAAATATTTTGTGGATGTCAAGGTCAGCATTAATGGAAGCATGTAAGTGCAGAGCATCAATAACTTCATATATTATTAATGTGGAAAAATAATAAAGGAACACCAAGGATAGGCTTTGAAAGTGAGTATGGGGAGATTTTTCCTATATGAAATGGGAAAAGGAGTCATAGACAAGAGGTACTATGACAGAGGTGGTTGGTCCAAGCAGTAGATATTGTTCTAGCAACATTATCACTGGCCTGAAAAGCAGAGAAAAAGAGGCTTATCAAAGCCTGTACAGAAAAGGTTCTGTTTTCAAGTTGCTATTGCTCCATTATCCTGTTGGCTCTGGGTCAGTGTTTGCTATCCATGAGAAGCAATGGCTATTGGATGCATTCCGGGTTGGTGCTTCTGTAATTGCAGCAGAACAGTGAAAATAGAATGAAAGAAAGAAAAATTGATTACAACCTGAAGGCTGGATATACAAAGCTGACAGAAAATGGGATGTTCACACTTCCTAACTTTTAGATTAAGAAGTCTAAGTCCCAGCTAGGAAAAAAAAGGTTCTTGGAGAGTCAGTGGACCTCTACAGCTTTCTTCAAATGTTGATTCACAGAACCTGAGTCAGGTTCCTATTTGTTTTGCTGTGTCGAGAAATCTTTGACTAGCTAAGAAGTCTACTGGTCTTATAGGTTGGTGATGTGAACTTGTCTTTGTTCAAGCCTCTGTTTCAGGCATCATCCATAGGTAAATGGTTTCCATTCAAATCAGATGTTATTTACTCTATTTTCTTTCCTCTCAGTGTAGAAGAAAAGAGAATTTGTAGAACGCACTTTGTCTTACTAAATTAGTAGAATAGCTGCAAAAGCAGTTTTATTGGGAGATTCAGACATTGATTTGCAAGAAAACCACGCAGATTAATGTATGAACAGCATACACTAAAAAGAATGAAAACGGGCACAGAAAATATTTCCCTCCTGGCTATTTTTGGACAATTATCTCTTTTACTCCAAACAATATTCTATGAGATGTATCTTTCTCACAGTGACATGAAGTGTTATACTGGCATAAGCTATTTTATCTTATTAGTCTGGCTCTACACCAGAGTAAATGAGAGCAGAATTTGGACCTATATTATTTTGAATGTTATTCATTAAAATTTAATGAATAACAACACCCCTGTCTCCCCTCCCCCAAATATTAATTACATGAAAGATCATGAGACTACCATCCGTCTCTGTTTTTCTCCTTCTAGCTATTTAATTAGTTATACAGAGAGAAATTCTCTAGTAGGATAGCCTGAGAAAGGCGATAACCTGGTGGCTAGGATATGTCTTTCTGGTGTGAAAAACCTACATTTGAATTCCTATCATGCACAAAGTAAAACAACTCTAACAGACTTGAGCAGATGCTACTTCACCTTTAAAATATTCAGAATTATCCTGACTGACAAAGGGTCAATTTAAAAACAGCTGTTAGGGTGAAAGGCAATTATTGATGGACTCAAATTTGAGTATTCTGATTTTTTTTGAAAGACCTATAATCCGTAGTAAAAATAATTATGGTTTGTTTTTGACATGATGCTAGGAAAAAGAGTTGCTTGTTGTAATACATAGTTCCTAAATTCGACTAGATTTGAGTTATCTATCCTTTGCTTATAGAAATCTGCTAAAAGCTACAGAGCAAAGGTGATTTTCTTATGACGTCATATTATGGGACTCAGTTTTGGAGAGGAAAAGATACAGGGAAACGTAGTTGAGCATTTCACTAACTAACTAATTTTCTAACTGAAACCAGGACAATATGAGCTAAAAAAGAAAAAAAAAAAAAGTGGATATACAGAAAAAGTGGATATACAGTAGTGAAAGGCTAGCTGACTGCTTTGGAGTCACAAGACTCAGAAAAGCCCTTTTTATTAAGAAAAATAATCCCATTTTATTGTATTTCAGAATCCCATCATCCCTCACAGTTTCCTACCTTGTCCTCTTTATAAGCATTCCCAATGTTATTAAAACAATCAAAATAATGAACTGCTTTATTGAAGTTAGTGCAAAAACTCCACAGGACTGGTGACCAGTGTGTGGGTACTGAGTCCCAGGGTGCGGCAGATAGATTCAGTTCTGTTGCAGAGGGTGGATGACACTGGCCTCTAAGGCAGAATTCAGTGTGACTCTGCAGCAATACAGAAGACTGAAATATCAGAAAAGGACAAGATTGGTGTCCCATAATGTGTGACTTAGCTCAGGATTCAAAAGACTAACCTAAGGGGAGAGGCTGTACCTCCAAATACCATTAGCTGCGCCAGTGTTAGCCAGGCCATTGGCAATGGTGTATCACATAGATGTTTCTGGAAGCACTCAGAGATGATGCATCCTTTATGCTTTGTTGTGCCCCAGACAAGTCCTTGCCAGGTGACCTGATTGCAGGTGGTCCATCATACCTGAAGAGAGACAGATGGGAACTGGCTGCCAAAGGGATTAAGCTGCCTTCACAGCCCCACTCCCTGCTTGGCTTTGAAGAACTGCCAGTGACTTAAGGCCCCTTCAGATGTGCTTTAAATGCTCCCACTGTTCACTAATACTACAGATAGGAAAGCATCTTCTGCCTACCTCTGCTGGCTGAGAACAGAAGCTAGCACTTTGGTCATGAATCACTGCAATCCAATAGACTTGCTGAATAATTCCAAGGAGCTCCTTTCCTTCAGCATCTACACAGTCTTCTGCAGCTTCACCTAACATAATTCTGTGGGTCACAGGGAGAGCTTGTCTCTTAAAAGGAGTATTTATGAGCTGGACACATTGATAAACATGAAGCTGGCTCATGCTCAGACATTTAAACTCAACAAAGCTGAATGACACCTGCCTGTAGACACGTCCCTTCTGATGCCAACTTAAAGAAGTCAGTTTTTGTAATTTCTTGCTATACCTTTTTCTTTTGTCCCTTTATCTATCTAAATATATCACCCCATCATTAATGCCAGTATTCTACTCCACTATCCATCCCAAGACTAATCAGAAAGCTGGTGGAGAGAACAGAAGAGAAAAAGAAGAGAAGAGGGGGAAGAAGGAGAGGGGAGGAGAGGAGAGGAGAGGAGAGGAGAGGAGAGGAGAGGAGAGGAGAGGAGAGGAGAGGAGAGGAGAGGAGAGGAGAGGAGAGGAGAGGAGAGGAGAGGAGAGGAGAGGAGAGGAGAGGAGAGGAGAGGAGAGGAGAGGAGAGGAGAGGAGAGGAGAGGAGAGGAGAAGCTTCTGTTCTATTTTTATGGTTCTGCATTTATTTTAAAAAATGTGTTTTCTCTCATTAATATTATTTGAAACTCAGAAAACAGAACACTCAACATTAATGCAGCAGAAATGAAATGAAATCAAAACAAAACAAAAAAGTGAATAACATTAGCTAGTTCATGGAATAAGAAATATGACATTATTATGAAGGTGTAAAAGAAAAAAAAATAATAATGGATGCTAAATCACAGTTTTTCAGAACAAAAAAATGCTCAGTGTTCTAGCATCAGGCAACAAGATAGTGCTCTGTTAGATGTTTTGCAAAATTTTATATTCAGATTATGCAGAATATATGCAACACTCACATCATAATTTTGAATATGAGATTAATATAAGCATTCCTTCTCCAATGGTAAGCTTCCATTTGAAAAACTGATTGCTAAAGAAAAAATGTGCAAATAGTAAATGATTATTAAAATGTGACCAATAGTTTTACATTTCTCTCACCAAAAATAGTAAAAGGTCACTTTAGTCTACTTTGTTGGGTTATTGGTGGAATAGGTTCCTTTTGCATTGTATCCACATCAGCACAGATCAAAGCCGTCTTTCAAATAAATTCTAAGTCCAGGAAACAGAAAAAATAATTTTAGCACTGCCATTAAATGATTTTGTTAATTAATCTTAAAACAATCCTGCAACAGAAATGCAGGATTGGGGCCTCTGATGTTGGTATGCAGTAGACACAGATTATACAACTTTGTCAATTGAGTTTGATAATACCATTAATTGCTAAAGGTAATCTCTGCTTACAAATAGACAAATGCTTCTCACTCAGATTCATAGTAGTGCATGTATAGGACCAAGAATGATTTTTTATGGATTCCAGTATAATCAGAAAAAAAATCCAGAGTAGATTTAGTCTGTTCAGTGGACTAACAATTGTGTTGAAGTGAAATTTGTTTATGCGTTGCTGATAAGAACAGTTTTGGCAAATTTTGCGTAATTTTCTGACTAAAACATTTTGATGAAGCACTCAATGTATCTGGTTCTTTTCTACCAAATGTACATTCATCAAAATGCCTTACTCTGAGGCTTGTGCTTTTCTGTTCTGCTCTGCTCTGCTGCTCATTGTATTGCTGGAGTTCAGCAAATGTCTACATGAGCAGATCAAAGTGTAATCTTGGCTTTCGTTGCTTCTCTGTGGTTTCTGGTGCTTATGTTAATCCTACTTAAACTAAGTGGTCAGAGATTTGGGAGATTTGAAATACAAAATAGATTCTAACCTTGAGATGGATTAGGGTTGTCAGATGACACAGAACTGTCATGTAGGACTAACATTATGAAAACAAGAGTTGAAAATACTGTTTTAGTGTAGCTGACAACCGGGATTTATCTGAAAAGAGATGTGGATGCCTTTGATTAAGGCAGCTCCTTAGTGAATATGTAGCCTGAATGCCTTGCAAGGTTATTGATTATGTATCTTGTGTTAAAGATACAGCTTTTTCTCCAGGAGAATTTTTATTTATTTATTTATTTTTCCATCTAGTAAACACAATCCTTCTGAACATGGATACATTGTTTCACAAAAACACTTTATTTTTTATGATAAGGAAAGGATTAACTTGCATTATAATTGCATATCTATGATTTTTTCTTCAGGAAGTCTGCTTCTCTTGCAAGTTATTTTCAAACAATAATGAAGCCTCATAGCTAAAACTCATTTAAAAGAATCCAATGGGGCAATCTGCTAAGCCTCCCAAAGGGGAGATCACACTGAATTTGCTCTTTTGGTTCTGTTAGAGAACAGGGACACCTTGACAATATAGGCTATGGGTCTAATTTATATCTGAAATAGTGATCAGAGGGTAGTCTGTAGCCAGATGTTATTGTGTGGCTGGTCAGCAGAGACCACAACTGAGAAAAAGGGTTTGCGAGTCTTTCAAAAATATTTCCAGACCTTTTAAAAAAAAAAAAAATAAAAAAAAATCTCACAATGTTTTTCAGTTTTTATCAGTCAGTTTTTAACACTTTTTTCTTTTTTTTTTGAATAACATCACATTTTGACATGAAATTTTTTCCTGTTGCCAATAGTTACAATATCCTTTAGAGTAGAACTAAGTGGTTTGGCCATATCCACAAGTAGTAGAAATCAGTAACCACCACTGGCTTAATCCTCTAATGCAAGGTTGGGCAATTGTCATTTTCCTTGCAGTTCTCCTCAGAAATAAGAAGTATGTGACAGCTAACACAGTGATCCCCATGTCCCTCTCTTTCCCAGTTTGTACCACAGTAGCACCTATGAGCCTACAAAACTATATAAACACTGATCAAGAGAGTGATTACTCTTCCAAAGACTGTACAATTGGCATGAATTTGGATTAAATGGTCCCCCCTATGACCACACTTAACCTGCCTTCAGTTTGGAATTCATGGGCTCAAAGGGGTAAATTTGCGGTGTAGAGGTGGGGCAGGGAGAATTTGCATTAGTTGTCTTAGCACAGATCTGGCTGAAGAGCAGATATTTAAAAAAAAATCCATTACTCTTAAAAATGGTGTAAGGAAGTGCAAAGGTACACTGGAGCACCCATCTATCCCTGCTTTTTTTCTTCCCTTTTTTTTTTTTTTTTTTTTTTTTTGTTTGTTTTAGTAGACACTGTGAAGTAAGTTCTTGGAAGGAAGAACTACAGTAGAGGCCAATTCCCTGTGACTTTAGTCGTGCTTGCATTTTTCTATGCTAGATACACACTTTTGTCCAAATCATTTTTTTTTTCTGAGAAGCTGAATCCAAGCATAGCTGTTTTTTTGATATAAAACAAATGAAACCAATCTACAACTGGCCTTTTGTACTAGGAGCATTATTATGTTTGAGAGTAAAATCCAGTCCACACTTTTTTAATATGGCTTTCTCTTCAGGAACCAGATCTAATAAAATGTGACAAACCAATATCTGCAGAGGGTCTTCCCATGCTCCTTACTCTCTGCAGCTTTCAAGAACAGCAGCAATATGTTCTTCACGCTTGCTGCTGCTGTATAGCTAGGTTCAGGAAGCAGAAGGAGAAAAAAAAACTTCAAGATGAAGAAAGGATCTACTTACAGAAACCAAAAATGCAAGCTTCCTAGAACAGAGGATATTAATGATGGAGTTGTCTCCAGTCTTACGAAGGACAGAGTTAGCAAAGACTAACACCTGGAGACAAGACAGAGGCCCTGAACACCCCACACTTCTGTATCTGCTGCAGCAAATTACCTTTTCTAAACGTGAACAACCCCCGCTTCCAGCTCATGCTTTGGGACAGCAGCTGGTATCTGCTCGCCTTCCACCCCATAAGGGCAAAGTACAATGTGGGAACACAAGGACTAAAGTTGCCTTCTGGGGATGTTGTGCACACCACTAGATTGGTCTAGGTTTGGTGGGTGAACAAAGAGTTGGAAATGACAAGACAAAGTAGAATAATATATGGGGAAGTAGAATAATATGTATAATATAATAAATATAATATAATATAATATAATATAATATAATATAATATAATATATATAATATATGCTATATATAATAATATAATATATATAAAAGGGAAATTATTTTTAAATGCATTTCCAGATATTCTTTGAGAAATAATTTTTGTTTCTAATTTTTAACTTTTGTTACTTACCAGCATTCTTTATGGAAGCCTTCTTTTGGATGAATAAACAGTAAGTTGGAAACATTTCTCTTGTTTGTGAAATGCAAGTGAAATGCATCCTTAGTTCCTGGCACAGATCTGAAAGAAGAACTGTATCGGGTAAGTAACAATGCTAAAAAGACAACTGTCTTTATTGATCCTACTGCTCTTCTTATACAGACTACAGGAACAAAAAGGATTTAAATCATGTTTGCTAACACATTAATAACCTGTAAGCATCTGTTATCGCCTCATGTAGACAAAGAAAATCATCTTGGAAAAGATGTAAAGTGGTCATGATCAATTAGGCAACAGATTTACACTCATGGAGGTTCAGAACCAAACACTTCCCAATTTAACATAAGAAATATCAATATGGTAAAAGAAAAATAAATCTAAATTATTTTATAATGATAAAAATTCTTTTATGTTAACTGAGCTGACAGCTGGAGCAATCATAGTTTCAGGACCAAACATCATGTTCCTCTGAAAATTTGGGCAAGCTGTCAATACTTTCATTCTTTATTTCTTCATTTTTCAAGTTTAAATAATAACAGCTTTCAAATATGAATGAACTAGTCAAATACTAGTTACTCTTCATACACTTGGAAACTAAACCAACAATTAAGGATGTTTTCCAAAGATCACCTAAGTCAGTGGAGATTGCTACTGGCTGCCTGCAAGAAAAAAATAATTCCATCTTGTGAGTCAGACTTCATTAAAAATGAATACAATTTCCACTATACTTGTGAATAACATATCCTTTCCCTGAATTAGGATATATCAGCAAGCAATTCATGGAAAGAGATTGTGCCTTTTTAGAAAATTTATTTACATGTCCTTCAGCTAACTCTGCTTATAAGGACTAATTACTTAACTTGCTTTGAGGATGAATAGCTTGGTAAAAGGTATTGTTAATTGTCACAGCTAAATATTTTTGCCTGTTATTCATGTGATAGAACATACTGAATTCTAGTTCTTAAAAAAAAAGAAAAAAAGCTATTTACACAGTGATAGGTGCATCCACTCTGTAACTGAGGTTACATTCTAAAATATACTTAATGTAGGGCATACCTCATTTTAATTTGAGGGCAGTAATTTTAACAGTGTAGGATTAAGTGTTAGATGGAAATGGCCTTCCAGTGAGAAATTTCAAATTATGTTAGTTTTCAGGCTTTTTGAATTATCTGTGTAGGTTTTGTTTGACGTCTTTTAATACGTTTTTTAAAAGAGAGTCTCTGAAATGAGTACATGGCTGAAATCTCTGTATCTGTCAGCTTCTTTTGTTAACTGTTATCTTTCAGATCATTCTTTCTTTTTTTCATCCAATCTTAGCAGAACAAAGTAAAATAAGAGTAAAATAACTCCCCACAAATCAACTTATGCAGCAATTGCCCTTCAGTTTTGCGTTTAGAAATGCTATTAGTGTATTTCTTTACATTTGTTTATTACTTATATTTCATCACACCTTCTTTGCTTCCTCATTTTCATGGAGGTAAACACGCATGTGTTTTGGATGTTAAATATTCTACCATTATATGGGCCAACCAGTGGTATGCTATGAGTCACCACTAGTTTATAGTGTATATATTGTTACCTTCTCTTTAGAAATGTTGATAGAAATGGAATATAGATCTCTCATGCAGTGGATATCTACCCATCACTGAAATTATGTAGAGACTATAATATGAAAGAAAACCATCAGCAACTACGCCTTAGTACCAGCACATCAACAAGAAGGCATGTCTTTGTTGCTACTTGTTAGTCTTTGTATCTTACAGGCTGCCAAGGAATACATTCTAAAGCTGCAATTTTGACTCCCACTTGTAATATTAATCTTTCATTATCCTCTTTGAGAAACTTCCTGTCAACACAGTTAACTACCATGGCAGACACAGAGAAATACTTAGTCTTGGAAGAGTTTTATAATGAAATGCATGCAGGTTTAAAATCCTAGAGGGAAGCCTTTTGCATTGCAGTGTGTGGATTATTGACCTGTGGAAATAATAAAAGACCTCTGGACAAAGCAGTTAAATTAAAAACCATTCAACTAAATGTTTAATTGTTATTCCATATCATTGAAACTCTTTGTTATAAATATATATATATCCCATTTCATGAGAAACATCAAAATAAGTGTTTCTTTCATTTGGAAAAGGGGAACAATTCTGAAATGTTGAAATAACCTGTAAATAAAAATGATTGTTTTTGAGAAGAAAAAAAAAGGAAGAAAATTTTGTTGAAAATCTTGTTTCAGTTCAAGTTTGTAAAGCAACTTTTATGATCAAATCATAACCTGAAAGCTTAAGTAAAAATGTAGTTTAGGAACATACATAATTATACATATATATATACACATATATGCCATACTATTGCCTTGTTTTTGGACGTTTTCCAACAGAAAGTAATTATTTCAAATGTACTTTTTTTTTTTTTTTTTTTTTTTTTTTCCAGCTCAGGATTTCAATGGATACAAATTCAGTATTAATAGCTCACAAATGATTAATGGATAATGTTCCAAGACATAAATAACAAAGAAGCAATTAAAAAAGCCATGATAGATTCTCTTTTTCACAAATCAAATAACTTTTGCTTTATGGACTATGCATTACCAATTAAAAAGGTTATTGTACATTGGAAAAAAATGACATAAACTCATATATCAGAAAAAAAAGTAGCGAAATAACACAACTGTCCATGCAAAGACTATTTGAATGCATATTAAAAACACACAGAGGATTCCTTTGCCTAGAAGGGCCCAGCAATATTTATAGAGAAGGGTTAATAAAGCTAATTTGATCATGTGAACCTGACTGCCATTAGAATTAAGTCAATAAACTAATTGGAAGGTTATTAGTGAAAATGTTTGCTCTGAGCTGTGAAGTGTCTAGATCCTCTTTATACATCAGATTCACACCCTGAAGGAAGCAGTGAAGAGCATTGCTGAAGGAAGCAAACCAGCCCGCCAATTCTAAGCGGTTACAGGCTTACAGAAAGTTCAGGTCTGCCTGGCAGAGTCACAACCAATTTCTTGGCTGTTATATGAAGTCAGAAAAAGACTGACATCCTACAGAAGATCTCAGAGTTGAAATTAAAAGAAGGGTTTAAACAAATAAGCAATGAGTACTTTTTTACACTGTTGATTTTTTTTGATACTCTAATAGTCAATATTCCATAGGATTTGCTTATGGGGAGTGGGATAATTAGTTATGCAGTTTCCCAAAGCTTTTATATACCAAGAAAGTTTGATAGCGGACAGATTTTTTTCAAAAGCATTTCTGTTATTGCTTGGGCCATACACAAATGGCCCAAGACAGAATCACCCAAGACAGAGTCAGATAGGGCAGGCAAATAGAACATGCTTTGGGCTTTGAACCTGAAAAAATGTCCTGTCATCTCTCCACTGAGATTTTTAATTTGTCTCCAGTGGTTGAGGCAGAACGGTACCACCAGAAATGGAAAGTGCTGGAAAGTTCAGAGAGTGTGTGGTGTGGGAGTTCCACAGCAAGTTCAGATGAGTGTAGGTCAGTGATTTAAAGGCTAGAAGTTTCTTTTCTACCTGAGGCAGTGTAGTTATGGCCAAGAAACCATGGTTCCATACCCTCTCAAACTGCCTTCTCTTTAAAGGTTCTTATTACCTCATTTTGAGGTCTGCTTAACACTTCACTGGGAGCTCTAATATAAACCAGCAGCATGGCAGCAGCATCAGTGACAAAAGCACCATCTGCCATGCCAAGCCACCTGCATGGCCTGTGTTTTTTTGTACCTGTTGCCTCTCATCCTAATTTGTGACACCCTCTTCCAAGGCAGAGATGGAATACAGATTCTGGGTTTCTCTGATACTTTACACAGTGGTACACTACAGCTCTGACTGCTAAAGAAGTATGCAACATTCCTTTTAATCCTTTAGGGTTTTTGATGTGTTTTGATGCTCTATTTTCAGAAGTGCAGCAACCTGCCACTTCTGTGGTGGATTGTGCAGCTACAATGCCTTCATAGCAGTAGATGAATGATCTTCTTGAAAGCCATTTTCTCATCTTTTGATGAACACTCTCATGAGAACAGATAAATATAGTATCATTTTATTTTCTTGACACAATCTTTGTTACATGAATGAGGCAATAACTCTTAATGTCTCATGACTCTTGTGAATTATAGAAATCTGTTGTTAAGTTTTTGACCTTTTCAGTAGGCTGTGTTTTTTCCACTCTGTTTTATCAGCTTCACTTAATCTGTGGGGAAGGGACAGGTCTAGCCAAGTGCAAACAGTTGATAGTTATTTATTTTATTTTATTTTATTTTATTTTATTTTATTTTATTTTATTTTATTTTATTTTATTTTATTTTATTTATTTATTTTGTGTGTGCGTGTGCTTACGGGATGATGTTTCACAAACGATATTCAGCATTAACATCCTGAACATCCTGATATTTTAGCAGATTGGAAAACAGAAAATTGGGCAAACAGAAACATATTCTCACAGCAATAATACAAAAAATCATGGAATCACAAAATAGTTTGGTTTGGAAGGGACCTTTAGAGCTCATCTATTGCAACCTCCCTGTCATGGAGGCAGAGACATCCCTCAGTAGATGAGGCTGCCCAAAGCCCCATCCAAAAAACAGATATCTAAAGTAGTTTTGCTATGAGGTTGAGACAGGTAATCTTGCATTTTCTTCTGGATGGAAACACAAATATATACAAATATCTTGTAGAATACAAATGATGGCTACATTATACTTCAGTATCTTTAAGCAGTAACAGCACAACTAATGAATAACACAAATTTAAGGCTTCATACTTTAATCCCCTTACACCAAATAAACTAATATTTCTTGTTTAAAAGAACAACTTCAAAAATGAAGATTAGCACTTTTCTAGAAGGATCATCCTCTTAATAACAAAATTATTTATTGTAAATGTATAGCTTCTATGTATGTGTATATATATATATATATATATATATGTATGCACATATCTATCTAAACATAACAGAAAGACTTGGTACAGTGGTACAGAAGAACCTAAACCAGACATGCCTGAATATAAACAAGATAGATGTAGAAAAACAAAACAAAATGAAACACTTTGTAGCATGCTATTCATGCATGTTTGTGCCACATTTGTATATTATTTTGATATAACTGTATTTCCAAATTAACAGGGCAGTCCAAGAAACAAAAGCTGCTTGTACCTTATGCTGCTTTCTTCTCTCATTTGACTCCAGAATTAATGTTAAATTCTGTAAGAGACAAAATCGTGGTAAAAATATGATAAAAACAGTGTGTAAAGAGATATCTCTTAAAATCCAACTAAGGGATTTGCTTTGACGGTACTTATTGTTTTAACTAATGTATCAACTAATATGGTCTTTGTAACTGTAATTTCTGTGCATTTTTGCTCTGTTAAAATACTCCTACCAAGGATTTTTTTTTCACCACAGTGTCACAGGCACACAGTAAGAACATCCATGCAAATCCCACTATAGATGTGGATGTGATGGAAATTAAAAAATAAAAAATAAAAATATCAAAGCCCTATGGAGTTTAAAGATGGCCAGATTTACAGATGATTTTAGGCAGCAAACCACAACCTACAAACAAAGAATTATAATAGCCATTCAGGAAAAGTGTCACAAAATGGAACTTTTGAACAATCCATGGATTTTCAGCATTTGCAAGATATTTATTGAATTTTCAATGTATTTATTGAATAATTGGGATTAATGAACATTTCTGTAGATGAAGTCTGTTAATATTTTGCAAGCATAAAGGCTTAATGTGATGCAGTTTGTTCAGCTCTTAGCCTGGATCACAATTGGAGGTAAAATATACTCTGTTGTTATCTTCTGGTGTGAGTCTCAAAGTCTGTAGAATAATATACGTAACAATCAAAGCTCTGCTCTAACACTAACAAGACTTTCCCACCTATTGATCTTGATTAGGAGAGGGAACCAATATTAATAATTAAAGTGCTATAAATCTCTTAGCCTTCTCCTTGAAGGCTATTCAGTTTGCCGTTAAAGTGAAGTTCAGTTCATGTAGAATATAAAGGAGGATTTGAGATCAATGGGTGGTTCACTTAAACACTAGAGATACTAGTAGGTAGATCACTAGAAAATACAGCCCGTAGTTTCCTATCCTCCTATGTGTCTAATAACATTTTGCACAGGAGTCCATCCAGGTCCTAATACGAACTGCAGCACAGAGAAGTGAGCTCAGATCATTTTTAATGTTAATTGTAGATCTTAACACTTGCAATCAACCACTCACCTAAAAACAACCTCTGTGCTGCCTACTTATTTTTAGCCACTGCATAATTAACACTCCATTAAATGTTACACCTGCAGTGTCTTTTCCTTTCAATCTGGTGCTGCTTTTCCAGTCTCTGAACCTTAAACAACCATGCTCTGGATTTTTTTTTTCTCTATGTTTTTGTTTGCTTGTTTGTCTGTTTGTTTTGTTTTCTTCTTAATGATTTCAAGTTCTTGATAACAGTTAGCAACAAGTCTGAAGTTAGATTTCTTCATTTGTGGATCCTTTCTGGATTTTCATTCAACATGTAATTTTTTTGGCCACCAATTCTGTTTTCCACAAAAAGCTAAAGCTTTTTGTAACTGGCTACGTTCCACCCAGAATCTCTGCTCCCCACTTCTCCTGGGCTGTTCCTGCTGGGGTGCCCTCAGAGGGTTGATACACTTTCTGCAAGAGGGCAAGAGAAAAAGCCACTGGAGTGTGTTCAGAGCAGTCTTGTGCTTGAGCTGAACCTGCTATGCTTGGATGGAAAGGCTCTCAGCATCGAGGCTGGGTTAGACCTGGGGTCTGCTTCCTAAAACTGTCACAAGATCTGGGCAGTGGTTTCCCATGTCTAAGACAGCCTGAGCATTGCACTAATAGACTGGAGCACAGTTGCTTGCAAGACAGCCAACACAGGGAACTAACTTCCTATCAGTCTGATTTATTTAATAAGAGTTTAGATTGGATACTCAGTCAGACATCATCAGATGGATCCACAGCACTTCCTTTGGTCAATGGTGTCTGACAGATTTGACTCAGCTGCAGACAGGTCAATAATCTGCCCCATTAGTGCCTCCTCAGCCTCCTCACAGAGACCTAGGTCTTCTGAACATAACAGGTCTTGTTACAAATAACTAGAAAAGAGTATTTGGACAGCAGGGAATTCAATCAAGACAAGCAAGTGACAGACTTGCAGGGGAGCATGTCCATCACTGAGACATCCTCAGTTCAGAACTGAAGTCACAGACCCACTGCAATTTGAGCACAGTCTTGTTTGCACTTGGAGCCTGGCAGGTGTAAAGAGGCTCTGACCTGGAAAATATGTAAGCTGTGGTTAGTGCAGCACAGGACCTGTAAAATGAACCCACCTGGGACTGTCAGAGTGGACATGCATGTGTTTGACTGGCAGGATGCATGGGTAGCACACATGTGCTCATATCTGCCTGCCAAAGCCCAGGTAGACACACCTTGAGTAAAGCCCATCTGGAGGGAAAACATGTTGGCCTTTTATTTAAAGGTTGTTGAACTGAGCTCTGCATCCACTATGTTAGCTGCTAATATTATTTCCCCAGTCTACAGCTTTAGGAAAGACCTTTACTGGAAAATTTACTGCGTACACTCTTTAATTCCTTGTAAACCAAAAGCAAACAGTTTAATCCCTGCTGGCATTACTTGTGCTTTGTTTGTCAGAGAGAAACAGAGTGGTGTAATTAACTGTCATGTTCTGCTTGGACAACTGGCTCATAGAGAAAATAAATAAATATGGAAGAAAGTGAAACTTAAGGTCTGGTGATTTCCCCCCCATTAATATCACAGACTGCAATTTTTGTTTCTGATATGAGTGATGGCTCATACTCACAAGGGCCTACCAGCTCTCTCTCAAAAGAGAAAGGTTCTTCATCACTGCCACTAATGTTCTCTTCCCTTCTGCTTAAGTAACTTCTCTTTGAAGCATATAAATCACATTTGAATCTGCTTTAAAATCACTACAGTTAAACAGGGAAAACAAATCAGACCCCTCCTATAAGTTTGTTAGAGGTGTTTTTTTTTTTTTTTTTCTTTTTTTTTTTCTTTTTTTTTTTTTCCCCTCAAACATCGAAAGTTGAAGAGATTCTTTACTGTGAGCATGATGAGGAACTGGAATAGGTTGCCCAAAGAAGTTGTTGATATCTGATCACTGTAAGAGTTCAAGGCCAGGTTGGATGGGGCTTTGTGCAACCTGGTCTGGTGGGAGGTGTGCCCCCCCACCCCACCATGTCAGGAGGGTGGAATTGTGTGGGTTTTCGGGTTTCTTCCAACCCAAACCATTCTGTGATTCTATGATTATGAAATCCTTTTTTCCACATAACAGATTGCAATGTCTTCAGATATCAAAGACTTCTAGGCTTAAAATAACAGAGCATTGTGCTGTTACATGCTCCCCTGACTTTAACTCCCAACAATCTGATTTTTATTCAAATTATCAGAAAAGGATGTTCCAGTATAGAAAAGCTGGATGATAGCTTTTACATCTTTAAATCTGGAGGCTGTTACAACATATGTTGCAGCCAGCCTGAACCACTTCTGGAAGAGGTGGCAAAGTTCCCAGTTTACTGCATAGAAGAGTTCTTTCCTCCGTACCAGATAACCATACATAAATGCAATAAACTTTTACTGTATTTATGTAAAAAGGAGGAATGACTTATCATTTTTCAGGATGAGACTATCATTCAAGTTAATTATCAATGGTACAAATGAATACTAATGAACTGTGATGAATTTGGGTGTCTGTCAGACCAGAGAATGAAAAGGTGTAGGAACAAGAGAGAAAGAAACTTTTTCATATTTGTGAGCTTAATTCAGTGCATTATGAACAGCACAGCAGGTTTGCTCTTGAGCAAGGTATGACTCACCTCTCTTACCCACACCTACTGCCTCTCCCCTGCCTGACATTAAATAAAGATCTGCAGAAGTGCCAAGTTACTCAGAGAAATTCAATTTATCATATAGAAGAAAGTGAATGAAAAGAAGTATCAATCTCTTTAATCTTTTGTGTTTCTTCCTCCAGCCATTTCTTCCCCCCCCCCCCCCCTTTTTTTTTTTTTCTGGCTCTTAAATTGGACGGGTTTGTGTTCTTAGATTTAAACCCTCAGAACTTTCAAAGAAGATAAAATGGATTTGGTGTTCACATGTGATTGGCATTCATGATTGTCGTGGTTTAACCCGGCCGGCAGCTAAACACCACGCAGCCGTTCGCTCACCCTCCCCCCTCCCTCTCTGGGACGGGGGAGAGAAATGGAAAGTGAAGCCCGTGAGTTGAGATAAAGACAGTTTAATAAGACAGGAAAATAATAATAATAATAATAATAATAATAATAATAATAATAATAATAATAATAATACAATGATGATAATAGTACTACTAATAATAATATGTACAAACAAGTGATGCACAATGCAATTGCTCACCACCCTCTGACCGATGCCCAGCTTAACCCCGAGCAGTCCGGCCCCCTCCCCCCGGCTAGCCACCCCTATATATTGTTTAGCATGACGTCAGATGGTATGGAATACCCCTTTGGCTAGTTCGGGTCACCTGTCCTGGGTCTGTCCCCTCCCAGCTCTTACTGCACCCCCAGCCTGCCTGTTGGCAGGACAGAGCGAAAGTCTGAGGTGTCCTTGGCTTGGTATAAGCACTGCTCTGCAACAATTAAAACATCGGGGTGTTATCAGCACTCTTCTCATCCTAAGCCAAAACACAGCATTCCACCAGCTACTAGGAAGAAAATTAATTCTGTTCTAACTAAAACCAGGACAATGATACTGCTTTGAAAACTGCAATGAAAGACTGAAAAAAAATCAGAATATGTAATTCTGTATTGGCACCTTGGTTTCTTGTTTTACTATCTTTTTCTCATGCTCCACTGGAAGACTTCATTCTCCTGAATTCTGGATTGTCTTTCACCATCTCATGCTAATGTTCTTTCTGTTCTGGGTTCCAGACAATGATTTTTGAATTTTTAGTTGGCTTCATGTCTGCATCATATAACTATTTATGACTGCTAACTACTATGCCATTCAACTTGTTCTGTTATTACCTTCACTGTTAAACATGGACACTTTATTTTTAGATGACAATTTCCAACCTTTGGAAGCTTGACATATCTGTATTATTTTTTTTTAGACAGACGTCTTCTCTTCTTGATAGAAGAGGAAAGGTCTGTTGCTAGTCTGCCATGCAGACCAGACATGAATAAGAGGTAGTTCCCACTAGAGACAACTGAAGACCTGAGTTTGGTTTCCAAGGCCACCAACAGAGTACTGTGAATACTGAACATTCAATGGATAATAGGTAGAAGGAGATGTTAAGAAGAACAGGGCACATTAGAAAAACTAAGAGCACCTGGAGAAACTCTAAAGTCAGACTAAATGAGAAAGGTAGTAAGGTCTACAGAACATCTCAGAAAGGGCATATTTGAATATATTTACTTCACTGAACCTCCAAGGAAAATGAAATCCTGTTTAATTTGTGCATGTGTAAAGTTGTGATATCAAAACTGAAGCTAGATGGTAATGCACTTGAGTGGGATGTGCACTTCCCTGTTCCATTATCCAAGTCACTAACTAATGAGGCTGATCATCACAGTCTATCCTCTTTCCTTCCCTGAAAAGAAGGGTATTTTATATATATGTTGAATAACATATGTCAAATAAAAAGCACTGTCAAAATTTCCTCTCCTCACACTTTCTCTGCTTCTCTGGTGAAGATATACACAAACCTTTCTTTTGCCATAGAGATCTCTAAAAAGTCTCCTCTCCCATTTTAAAAGTATAGCTATTTCCTCTGGAAGAATACACACATGAAATAAATTACAACAAAAATATAATTTCAAGAGTCATCAGAATCTTCAAAAGACATCTCAATTACTTCTTTAGAGAAGAGAGCAAAGGGAATAGTGTGAAGAAAATAGGTGAATTAAAATGAGGAAATCAAAGAGAAACTGGCCTAGTGGAGTCCCTGTGGTCTTTCTTTACCTGTTTATTATTACTTCTTAAAAAGTGTATTTGAGTCATTTCTGCCTACTATAACACTCCACCAATTTTCCATTAGGATGCAAGAAACCATCCGATTAGGCACAAAGAATATGTTTCATTTCATTATATTATTTAGCACATTTGGAAGAGATTTATCACAATTAATCTCAAGAGGAACAAAATGAATTAGATACTTTTGGTGTAAATCAGCTTTACAGTTGATGAGCTAAACAGTTTGTCTTGGTAATTAGAAAGGCAAGTTTGCCACAACATTAATTCCTCTTTTTAAAACCTGTGTTTAAAAATCTATTCCTCCTCAGAACTCAAAACTGAAGCATACACTTATTGTTAAGCACCCAATTCCTATAGCATGTGCTTCAGCACTGCTTGGAAGGATGATGGATTTAGGTACTTCAAAGTGCCTTCCCGATGTCTCATTTTCTAATTTTACAGTGGCCATCATTCTGTCCTCCACCCACATATGGTTTGTTATGGCCTCAAGGTTTGTCTTTTTGCCTATAAAGTTTTTTTTTAGTCTGACTTTTTTCAGTTTCTACAGACAGTTTGACAAACATTGCCTGCAACAGTAGCTCCAGTTTGTGTGGCCACAGCCTGTCTCCTTCCACTCCCTACACCCCAAGACATCAGTTGCAGCCCAGTGAGGTTCCCTGACTGCATTCACCTTGACAGTGCTGCTGGCACTTGGAGCCCAGTCTGGCTATTGGATGCTTGAAAGATGTGAAAACAAACACAGAAAACCCATTGATGTCTGGCTTGAATTTGTACCCATCTTTCATACTGATGGCTGATCTTAATGTACAGTTTAGTTCATATACAGGAAAGAAGTACCTACAGTCACTGTTTGTGCTTGCTCTTCATTTTAAACGAAGTTTAACATGGTGTGAACTGCACACTTAGGTGTGACAGATCCTCACCTCGTGTTTAGACGTAGAAGTCCATGAAATTACATGATGTTTACAGTGACAGGGATTTTAGCCCAAATCCTCCTTAAGATTTAGCACTGGCAACTTTTTTGCCTGGTGCTGGGTAGGTTAGGGATCCTCTCCAGACTGACAGCAATTTTCATTAATTTTATATTATTCTGTAATGGGATAAAATACTGTGAACAATATGTGATTTTTTCCCCAGCTTCAATTTCATCCCCCAGAGGATATTTACCACAGAAAATAATGTGACATACAGCTGGCCCGATCAAAAAAAAATCAGTTTTTGATATTAAGGTTACAAGCAAAATTGTTCATTTCCTGTCTATAACCCACTTTCCAGGGAATTTCCTTCTCTTATCCCTTGCCAAATGAAAAAAAAAAAAAATCTTTATTTGTCCTTCTCCTCCTCTTCTCATCCACCCACTGCTGACTGGAACTGAAACTGCAAGGTAGGCCAGAATGGTGGTTTAACAGATTGACCAGCGCCCAAACTTCACCTGGAACAAAAACATTTACTAGCAACTAGGTTGAAGTAATTATGCTTATAATTCCTTTGAACAATTCCTTATACTTTACCAAAATGCAGGATCCCTGTTTTAATTAAAAATTACTTAAACAATGTCTAAATTGGCCAGATAAACTGAATCCCTAATGTGAAATGTTCTTTGTGGTTAATGAACCATTCCCTTGACAGTAAAAGCTTGGTACAAAATCACTGGTGTTCATAATGTGGTCCAATAATAACACTGTTCATTATTATTGTGATTATTTCTTGCTGTAGTGCAGCTTAAGGGGAAAGATGATTCATTAATAAATTCCCATTATTTTTTCTAATTCTGGTAATTATTGCCTTTCAATTTTGTACCAGCATGATGCTTAGATTCAAAGGTTAAGCAACCAGCCCTAAATATCAGATGGTCCTATTGCACACCTCAGGATATTGTATCCATGGAAATTTAAGAACGACACAGAATGGTTATATCAATCTCTGAGGCTTCTTGCACGGACTGTGTACTGAGTTTATGATAAATTACATCAAAGCTTATGCTAGATCTTTATATTGTTCACTCCTGGGAGAATTAGTAGCACAAAAGGCTTGAAAATAATATGGAGAAATGAGAGCAGAGGGACACGTTTGTGTGGGGATTTGCAGTGTTCGTTATTGATAAAAACTGAAAGACACTGGACTAACTATAAATATGACTTTAGCCATGCACAGGTATGCATATGAACACTAAAATATATGATTCTAATAAATCTTTAAATCATTTGTAGGGTAACTTAACTTCAATGTCAAGTCAGACTTCCTTATAGTCAATATATGCAGTAAGATCCTGAATTGCTGGAAACTGTTGTGTAGAAATCTCATTTTCTGCAGATCTGATCAAGTTTTTTTTTTTTTTTTTTTTTAAATTATTATTATTTTTTTAATATGTAATGTGCTTTAAACAAATTCTTACATAAAGGACTACCTTGCTGAGTCTCTATAACACAATTTATCCTGTGGTGACAGGACAGTAGTGTGGGGCTATGGACATTATTTTCCAAAGGATGAATCTTCTGCAGAAAAGAGGAAGCACGGGTGAAAATAGCCAAACTGATTCAGACTAGGGGTTCCTCTTGCCTAATATTCTGTCCTTAACAGTAGCCAAAAATGAACATCTAGAATCACAATGTGTTAGCCCTCCTTTGATGCTGCCACTCACATATTTTAGTTTCCAAAATTACGTGTATATCTCCTTCTGAAAAAGTTTCACCCCCAGAGTAACAACCCCCCTTCAACTAGGTATCTCCCTGCTAATACAAAATTTGGAATGCTCTGGTAAGAAGCTAAGTCTGAACTGTCCAGCAAAAGCATTCACACAGCATTGCCACACACAAAACATACAAAATTGTTACTATTTATTTCAGTAACTGGCAAGACTAATTTCCTAATCTCAGAGATGATATGTTGAAGACATTCTTAGGGAAACAGAGAAATGCCACCTATGGCAGGAAACCTATTGATGGTGGATTATATGACATATTATAACATAAAACTGAGAAAAAGCAAAGGGTGTCTGTGTGAGTTCAGCTGTGAAATCACTAAGTAGCTAGGTGAAGGTAACAGCTCCAGCTATCTTTTTCATATATACGACTAGCTATCACAACATGCTTTATATAAACCAAGATATTGGCAAAAGATATCTCAAAAAGTAATTAGCTTTTATTTCAGAAATAATATAGAACACCAGACTAGCCTGTACCACAGTGCTGAGCACCTTCTCCTTCTTGGCATCAGTAGAGTGGAGGAAGAATAATAGCTGGCAAGCAGCCATCACAAGGACTAGGTCTGCAGTGAATTGTATAAATGTAAGGCAAGATAAACTGTGACTTTGAACTTAACACATTAACTCGATAGGTATAGCTCAATATATAGGCAACTATGAGCTTTAGGCTTAACAATTAAACCCTTAAAATAATTTCTTACAAAGTATATAAACAATAATAAAATATGACAAACAGAAATTTTTCTATGGCTAACAAACAGAGAAAAAAAAATCTTGGTCTGACATCATTAACGTTATGATTCAAAGTTTTGGAGCAACTTGATGGGAAAATCAAAATTGGCTTGTCGTGACTCTTTTAGAAGACTGTCTCTAAGCCTCAAAAATTTTACTTGTGCCAGTAGAGTATCTCAGGCTACATCTGTGCAGGACTGCATAGGCCACATGCTCTCATTCAGACCTCTCCCTGAGTGAAAATGTTGCTCAGGCATTGGCTCTGCATACAGGACCCTGATCTCGACCTGAGCTCTAAACCTACAGAGAGCATACACACAGCTGTGTAGTGCTACTCAGCCAACAGTATGACTTTCCAGAATGAAAACTCTTCTGCAGTGCCATTCTGCCATATTGATTAACATCAGTGCCTAAATTCTTGTTTTTCCCCAGTGCAGAAGGGATTGTATTGTTGTTGCCTCTGGAGCCCAATAAGAAGTGGCAACTTGATACTGGGCAAAGTCAGATCATAGGGAAAGGACAAAGGAATATTGAGTTTTCAAAAGGAGATGGATATCTGGATAGAGAATAGGGAGTGAAAGGGAGGTGTGTTTTTGTTTGTTTGTTTGTTTGTTTTTCTTTTTTTTTTTCTTTCCAGAAAATATCAGAAGAAAACATTAAAGTGGGTGCATAACAGATGCTGCCCCCTCAGCTTTCCCCTTCTAGACCTACAAAATCCCCTTCATTGCTTACAAAACCCAGATCTTATTAATGCAGACATAACAATTCACAAATAAGTCTAAAAAAAAGCCTGTGCATTCATCTTTGTTTGATGGTAAATATTTATGCCAGTGGCATTGTAAATACAATTTCACTGGGTAACTGATAAACACATAGCATGCTTTAGAAAGAATAACTTATGACTTGCTACTTGACTAGTAGTGTTATGGCACAGTTTGGATAATTATGTCTAACAATTTTCTACAATTCAATGCAATGTTTTTCTGCAATAGAGACTCTTATCTCACACGTGCCTGGAGGGAAAAATTTTTGGGAGAGAACACTTAGAAGAAAGGATTCTAGAAACATGTTTTTGCAAGAAATTACATTTTGTCTTCTTTCCATGCATAACTGTGAAGTTTGGATAAAATTTACAGTACTGTTGGTGTTATTAGGAGTTTTAACAAAATAAAAGATGATTTTCTTCTGCCAAATACTGCTTTTTGCAAGGAATGGATTTTTATTCATATTGACATCAGAATACAACAGAAAAATCTGATTGAACT
Source organism: Netta rufina (assembly GCF_964035555.1). Taxonomy (NCBI): domain Eukaryota; kingdom Metazoa; phylum Chordata; class Aves; order Anseriformes; family Anatidae; genus Netta; species Netta rufina. The sequence continues at coordinate 27,619,945 of NC_140129.1, forward strand.
TTAGAGATGAAAAGTAGAAGCATATGTATCCCTAGGGTCAAACAAGGAAAACAACATGTAAAGTTCAGATGGGAGTAAAATGTGATTCTAAAATGATATTCTAGTTATATCAATGACAAAAATGCAATAGGAGAAGCTGCAAATCTTCCTGGACAGTGTTGGCATTAAATATACAGTAGAAGAACTATAATGTCTCCTACCTCTTCTTTAAAGGTGAAGTTTGGAGACTGCCCACTGCCCTCTGCCAACATGATGGGATGTGCTGCTAAAATACCTCCATTTCTTACTGCCCTTAGGACATAGCAATGAACATGAATTAACTTCTTTGTTTGGCACATAAGAACTAGGAAGCCTGTTGCACAGTAGAAGATGCTCCATAAATACTGTGAGTCCGACATGATGACAAGACATCAGTGATTCTTTTTGACATCACTCTGTGAGATGCAAGAGTATTTTTAAACAGTGACACATACTTAGAAGAGTGTACACACACAGACAAAGAATGATCACAGAGAACAAAAAAGCAAGGCAATAAGAACCAGAGATGAACTGTAGCCATGAAACTGGATTTCACCTGTGAAAATGATACCACCATTTTCAACCCGTATCTTGATAAAGGGACATGTCTAATATAATCCAAAATAAATTATAAATTAATCCAGGTGATAATATTTCTTATTAATTTTCTTATTTGATATTTCACTTTAAAAAATGATGGGGGAAGTTGAAGTACTATTTTTTTTTTTTTGCTGAAAAGGAGAGGAATGTTTGGACATGGAAGCAAAAATACACGTAAAAGACACAATGAGAATGAACAAGGTATGAGAAGGGACAGCTGAAACAAATTACAGCTGAAGACTGTCACAGCATGAGATAGAATAAACAAATTTGGATTGTGCTACGCAACACTTTCAAGCCGAATCTTCTTAAAGAACTACAAAACTGGTTCAGTTTTTGTTCTTTATCCTCATGCACTACTTAATTGCAACCAAGCTTGAAAAGAAAAGAGATGGCAAAGTCATAGCAGGACATTTGTACTTTTGGCTAGATCTGCTTCTTGAAGAGAAACGCAGTTTCAGTTGTCGGAGATTATTGTGGATCCATGCTCAAGTATGGCTAGCAGTCTGAGTCAAAATACATTAAAATGTTTTATTTTAAACAGATTTAATTTTGACATTTTTGGTATTGTTTTCAAGTCTGTTTGAATTCACAGAATCACAGAATTTCACAGAACTTCTGGGTTGGAAGAGACCTCAAGATCATCGAGTCCAACCTCTGACCTAACACTAACAGTCCCCACTAAACCATATCCCTAAGCTCTACATCTAAACGTCTTTTAAAGACTTCCAGGGATGGTGACTCCACCACTTCCCTGGGCAGCCTGTTCCAATGTTTAATTTTATTTTATTTATATATTTTTTTTATGTTATTTTGTTATTTTATTTTTATCCTCTGCTGAAATGACATCATTTATGGTACCTCTTCATTTCTGCTCAGAGAGGAGTTCTGCATGGAATATGGCCTGGTTGGGGTCTCTCTCTGATGTGATGTGTTCATTTAATTGTGATAAACAGTTTCTATACAATGAAGTTTATAAGGACAGCTTAGTTAAGTAAGGATCTTTCCACTCATTTTTGGGGTAGGAAAACCTTCCAAAGAAAGAATGAATTGAATAAGCTAAGGTCAGTAGCACAACAATCCTAGTCATTTATAGTCCATTTAACTGAGCCATACTAGCCATAGAAATTTTTAGGCTGAAGACTCAACAGTTTTTTCTCCTCTAGGGAACTTGAAGCAACAAAAGTTGAAATTGATATAAGGAGCAATATGTATTTTAGAGAAGAAATTTATCATGTAGTAGATGAGGAAAAACAGTTTTCCTATCTGTAACATCTTTGATGATCCTATTATCTTTGTATCTGTATCATTTGGCTGATATGGACAGCATTTTTTTCTTCTGACAATTATTTATTTTTGACTGTGATGAGCTGTACCTTGGTTAATGATTTTCCATTTTGTGCAATAATTGGAAAACCTTTGTTGCATCATAGACAGGCTGTCTGTAATCCACAGCCATCTGGAGATTCAGGAAGGATGTCTCAAGTCCACTCTGAGAAACATGACAGAGAGCTTGTATGCAAAAACAGACAAAGTTACAGGAAACAGATTTTTTCAGCGTGTGCAGCCACTTTTCCCCAGAACACTTGCTAGGCAGTGGTGTACACTGCTTTCACAGACAGTTTTCAGGCAGCCAAGAAACTATCTTGGCAAAATGAAAGGTAGGGTAGAAGGTAGACAAAATGAAAGGGAATATCTTTCAGTAGGAGTACAGAAATACTCCATAAGTCTGAAAAAAAAGACTGGCAATACAGGCTGGGGGACTGGAGGTAGGATGAATGGAGTTCTGAGGTTTTTTCATGTTTGCACTTCTGGTCCCTGTCTAAGCTGTCTAAGTCCCAGTCTAAGACCAGTCTAAGCAACTAATACCAGTATATGAAGTATATGAAATATACTATACTATTATATATATATTATATATATACTATATACATATACTATAGTATATGAAATAGGTTGCTTTTACCTGTTGTCCAGTGAGCAGATATTCTTCAAAATTGGTCTTGCTATTATATCATCTTAATCTGAAGATAAGGAATAAAAGGACAGAAAACCAGATGTCCTCAACATTTCCTCAAAATTTGTGCTTTTCCTGCTGGGCTGTTTGGGCAGTCAATAGCACTGTGCAGTGCTGAGCAGCTGTTGTAGTAACTCATGGTGGAGCAGCAACAGCAGTAACTGCGGATGTGAGTTAAAGTAGTGTTTTATGTCAGGCAAAAGCCTCGGCTGTCATGAATTTCACCACTAGCTTGAGGAAGCCTGTCTCTTGCAAAGTTTCTATCCAGTCTACATGGATGCAGAAGCTGGTGCTGTACAACAGGTGTAATAAGTGATAATATTCCAGTCATGCTCCAGGACTCAAGTACCAGAAACTTGTTCAACATTCTGCATGTTGCAGAGGAAACAAAATGTCTAAACTAACCAGAAGAGATCAGCTGAGCTTTTCTGTCTGAAAAACTCACTGATCTCTGCCTATTACCTGTCTCTTCAATTTAGAAATGAGTAATATATTTCATGCCATCTTCAGGATACAACTGATTGCACTAAATAACATGGTGCTTCTAAAGACTAAAGGATTGACCTTGTTGCATACTGGTCCATTCAAATGCTGAAGAATGGGTTTCAAATGTTGAGAAAAATGAGGGGATTTTCCCTTTCAGGGAAGAAAAATAAGGACACAATCTCCAAGTGTGAAATGTGAAACAGAATAAAATTGAAAAGCAATAGAGGAAAGCAATCATCCTATGCAATTCTTTCATTTTAAGCATCAGTGAGCAGTGGAAGCTGATGAGAACATTCAGCTTGCATTTACCAAAAAGTATCATTCTAAGTGTGAGAGAGATGTGCCAGTAACTGCGTGGGCCTCACTTGAGAGGGTCTTTTGCATAAGGAGGACCACAAAGACTGATAAAAGAAAGCATGGCCTTTGGCACCACAGAATTTGATTGTAAGGAAGATGAATGTCTCCTGTCAAAAGGACAAAGCCAAACTAATGAAACATGGATTTGATTGACAGCACGTTGACTGACAAGAATATTGCCCATGTCATTCTATAGGGTTTTCTGCTGTGGTTTGTTGAAGTGGGTAGCATAACAGGTCCAAAAGTTTATGAACTTGAGGATGCAAAACTGATTTTTAATGGGACAATACCATTTAAGCTAGAAAAGTCATAAAAAGAAATGCTCTATTCAGTGATGAAAAAAATTACTGAAGTTTTAATACAGAGGAGGGAAAACATCAAAGTAATAGATTTCTTTGTTATTATTATTATTTTTTTTTCCCATCTGAGAAGATTTGCAATCTAGTCCCAAACAGGGGTGTTCTGTGGAGATATAACAGATGCATTTACCCTCCCCCCCTCACCCCCCTGGCGCTTTCAACCTCAAACTTTGATACCTCCCAGCAATGCTCTTTTTTCTCTCTCTCTTTTTTGGACACTGACTTTTGTTTGTTTGCTTTTGTTTGCCTGTTTGTTTTTGCCCTGATCTGTTATGCTGTCCAAATGCTCTGTCTTGTCCTTATTCTTCTAGTTCTTTCTTTGGTCTTCATCTCAAAAATAATCTGAAAAGCCCTAATTTACAAAGTAATTTTAGGAAAATGTCCACAGATACCACCCTGAAAGCTGGAAAAGGGAATCAAGAAGAACTTGTCAGAGTTACTGTTGGTCTATGTGTAAACTCTCAATTTTATTAGAAGTCAGAATTAATACCAGGCCCATGTAAATAGGCACAGAAAAAGCAAAGCCAAGATGAAATCAATGCCATAGAAAGGACTAGAACAGGCAGGAGGAAAAGGTTTTATTTCATGATAATTTAATGCTTTATCTTTATTTATTTATTTTGCTGTTCTCTGTCCATTTTTCAGTGTATCCCCCAAAGGGTATGTGGCTGAAAACTGTGTTTTCATTTAGAAGTGGGCATATTTAAATTCAGGTTATTTTAGTTTTCCTCTGGTCAAAAGCTCCACCACAACTGCTTTCTCTTTATAAAACTTTTTGGCTTTGGAAGGATATTTCAGCACAAATATATTTTGTTGAGACAAGTGCTCTGCACCCTGCTGCATGGTGTTTCACTCGACCACACGAGCGCAGCATGCAGGGCAAATGCTTTGGGTCTGCATTAGCCCAAGGGAATGAGAGCAGTTCCTTTGCTAATACCCAGACTCTTTCACTGTGAAAAAGGGCATGTGTGTGATGAAGTAGAACAGTTGTATTAGAGCTCTGTGTTTAGGTGAAAGCAGCCAAGGTCTCTGCCAAAGGCAAGTTACATTCTCTTGCAGGTTATTATGTGTGTAACTGTTAGGTGAATTATTTTTAATCACACACTACAGTCTCTAGTCCCAGAAGAGGGAATTTTCATCAAAAGCATTGATGCATTCTTCCATAAAAATGGAGCTTCAAAACCAGGTGGCTGTGCTTTCCAGCACATCATGAAACACAGGAGATATTATTCCAGCAAGCACCTGAGTGTTTGTATGCACTTACAGGATATTTCTGAACCTGTTGAATAGTGTCAATTTTGGTAATTTTCCTTTCCTAAAACTAGTGTTCTATAAGTATTTCAAAATCATTCTCTCATTACAAACAATATTCTGACATTTCTTATTTATGGTTTAATATTTGTATTAGATTATCCCAGATATAAGGGTGATACCATACTGACTGTTATCCAGAGAGTTCCAAGATTTAGGATTATAAATCTTATTTCAATCTTTCATTCCAAAAAGAATGAAAGACATAAAAAATGGTCTGGTGAGTGGGAAGATGAAGAAAAAATTGATTATTATTTATTATTATTATTGTTGTTGTTGTTGTTATAATTTACTATGTCTAAACAGGCTCATCTTTTGTTTATAAACTGAATCTCTGCTGTGCAAACTAGGACAAGTAAAAATAAAGGATTTATTTTTTTCTGATTAAGTTGCCCTTTCTCTGTGACTTTTTGACCAAGTTTTGTAAGACTGTAGGACTGCTGTGCATCCTGTGTAGGATAATTCTTACTTCACTGAGATAACAAGAGGATTAACAATTGAGAATATGCTTGGCCAAAGAGGGTTTTTGCCTATTCAGGAATGGAATGGACAAGTATATTAAACAGAAATATGCCAGATGAGGCTCATACTTGGATTTGGTTCACTGCTACAGTCTTCTATTAAGTCTAATAACTGAGACAAATTTAAGTGATTAAGCCAAGAAAATACATTCTCTCTCAATAAGTACTACATAAGAATGAATTATCAAATGTCATTCTGACCGCCTAAGACATATGCTTATAGGCACTTTCTTGGCTAAGATATTAAAGCCAAAACCACACTGGTGACTTGAGGTGGTCCTGAAGTATACAAACTAGATTTCTATATTTTCACTACACTGGACTGGAACAACAAACTAATTTAATTTGAGCTGCTCTTCTAGTCCAGCCAGAACATTGATCTGGTATTTTGTTTTATTTTATTTTGTTTTATTTTGTTTTATTTTATTTTATCCTTATGTAAGGTCATATTTTATAAGATTTTATTTTTTTTTTTCTCTTTTCAGAATATCTTCTTGTATCAGTGTCCCACACACTAACAGTAGCTGAGTGAAGACATGGACAAGATGTCCATCAGTAACGAGTAACATGTGGTGTTTAAGTAAACAGACTGGGCATTTGATGTCTTGTTCTATATTTCTCTTCTAGCTATCACTGATTATAAATAGCTCTTGAAAAAGAAGAAGATGAAGAAAAACTGCTATGAGATAGCAGGCTAATTCAGTCTCTACCTATAAAGATAACTGTCTATTTCACATAGCCTACACAACGTACTTCTCATTTTGAAGTATGTTTCAGAAGTAAATGAAATTGAAAAATTAGAGTAGTCTATTTAGGGAAAAGTAAAGTTGGCAAGATACAAATAAAAAGTCATCCCTCTGCTGCCCTCCTTCACCCTCTGCCATTAATGAAGGTAGAGTCAACATAGCAAGAAATTGGATTTCTGACCCTGCTTCCTTTGTAACCAGTGACAAAATTACCATTAATTTCTATAGAGGTAGGTTCAGGTTTTTAATTTGCAGTGTTTTTTTCACAGTGGAATGTATATATTGTCTCAGCAGCACACCTCTGTGCTGCCAAAATCCATTATGATGCATTGCACTGTCATTCAACAAAATGGGTTGGGCTCATTTAAGCTTTGTTAACAGTTTTCCGACTGGCTGCTTGTCAGATGCTAAATTTTAAGCCTTTTCCTCTTTTTTCCTTCTACTCTCTTAAAATACTTGATTTTCTCTGTGCATTCATAGTAAAAGAAACAAGATCTTTAAGCATATCCTGTATATTGATTAAGTTCAAATAATCAGAGGGAATATCATTTGCTTTTCTAATGCAAATAGGAATTTGAGAGACTGCATCTTACGAATACAGCAGAAAATCTTAATTAATTTTGTACCTACATATGCTGAGGTATCTAAATAATTTTATCATCTGGAAAGCAGGACACAAATAATAGTGAACTGACCTAAAGTAATACACAGAATTTTGGGAAAGGGTAAACAGGGTCCATCTTCTGTATCTCAAATCCATTTTTGAAGGTAAGAAATACAATCTGTTCTAATACAGACTAGATTTCAGTTAAGGAACTTGTCTGTGATCTAATTCTTATTCCTTATTTCACGTTTCTTTACTGGAAATGCCAGTTAGGCCCAGGTACAGAATAGCTCCTTTCGGTGCTCAACTTTTCTTGGCCCCAGCAATTTGATCCACAGAGTTTCCTGGAGTCCCTGACACAAAGGACAGGTGTTATGAGATAAGCTGCTGGGAATGAGCCAAGGGGAGCTTGCTCAGCTCCTATCCCTCCCTATGCAATTTAAGATCTTGAATCAAAGCTGCTCTTGGGGTACTGACATCTACATCGAATTCATAGTACACTCCAGATAAGAAAAACTCAAGTCTTGGAAAAAAAGGGAAAGGCCTCTAGATTTTTTTCTGTGGGTGCCTAAGAGCATTTATAAATGGGAAAGAGTGCACATGCTTTTGGCTCCGTTCTGGAGGATTTCTTATTTATTTATTTTTTACATATATATATATTATAATATTAGTCAGTGGATAATGAAAAAAATCATCAGAAAATCCAGAGCACAAGAAGTTAAATGCATATTTCCCACTCCAAGCTGAAATCAGCCAATGTTCAAAACCTGATTAATCTAGGATTAAGAGACAGAGTTTGAGCCCTGTCTTTTATACTAAAGGAAGTTTGTAAAGGACAGGGGTGCCAAAAGTCAGAGTTATGATAGGATTTATGAAGAACAGAAGTACAGCACAGTAAGCACAGTAAGGTGGTGTGCATGATTATGTGTATCAGGTTCAACTCCAAACATTTCACATTATTTCACTTCACTGAAAGTCACCAGAGGAACTGCTAATGCACAGTGCTTCCCAAACAAGTTTTCTGACCCCTCCAGCAGTTGCTTGGGCTAGCATCTTGGAAAACATATCTCACTTTATTTTGACAGGGAACATTTTCCCTCAGTCATAAATGTCTCAATAATCCTTTGTGAGTGGCTGAAGTTATTGAAAACTCCTGCACTGCAGTAATATATTCCTTCCTCTAACAGACAAGACTTGTTTTCTGAAGGTTTATTGAAAAATGAAAGTCTCATATAAAATATATTTCAGATCATTTAACTTTTCTATCTCCTTTTATAATCCAATGATTATATTCATTTTAGTAATCTCCTTGTGAGGCTAAGTACTGCGGGGCTTAGATTAAAATACAGTGAATATGAATCTGGGTTCATAAAAGAAATGAAGTCTCTTCTTGCTTATAAGGTTGCAGTCACTTGAATCAGCCAATGCAGCTGAGAAATGGAATGAGAGTAAGCTGTCTGCTAACTGATTTTTATTCTTCTGTGTCTACACAAATCAAGTTCAGATGGTTCAACTACTATCTAAATTAGGCCTGATAAAGCTGACACATCTCTGCAGGGATTCCTTTCTTGAGATATTAAACTTGAAGTCCATATCAGTATTTTTGTAGCACTATCAGCTGGTGTGATCAGTAACAAAGATTAGCAGTGAGCTGATGTCCATTGCAATATTTCCTTGATCTGTTTCAGCAGAGATGGGTGCAGTACTGTAGCAGAGATGTGACTGATTGTAAATGTGTAGCCTTTGGGTTGCAGCATAAAACTGCAACACTCAAGTAAGGTACTTATCCTGTGATGACAATGGTCTCCATTGAAGCCAGTCCAACTGTAGTCTGGCATACAGAAAATTCTTTTCTTGTATACTTGTCTTTCACCACAGATCAGAGAACCAAATGGCAGTTCTGCTTTCATAAACTTGGGTAAAACTTGAAAAGTTCAAATCAAGGTCTTTAGAATGCCATGGGACCTTAAGTAAATTGATTCATGGTTGGATCAACCCAATCTCTAGACAAATCTGATAGGATTTTCCTTAGTATTTGTTTGTTTGTTTGGTTTTCTCCTGCATATCCCTGATCTATATCCTAAATAGTGTTTGACACTGAGAAGATACATGATCTTCCGAGCTACTTTCTTTGGAGTTGAAATAAAGATTTCATTAAAATTATAAAATCAAGATGTTATTTTAGCCAACAACAACAACAACAAATAATAATACACTTTTACTTGAAAAAGTATGAGACCGTAAACAAGCAGAACATTACTTGTATAGCCTAATAAATGATTTCTTACACTTTTTCAAAACGTAAAGAAGTTATGACTAAGTATGAAAAACATCCATGCTGTTTCTAAATATTTTGTTAACAATGAAACAAAAGCTATTAAAAAATTGTCTAATATAGTTTGTGGGAATTTTTATTTGAGATGGGAAAAATATGAGAATGTTGATCAGTATTTTTTTCACCAGGGAATAGTACAGGATAAAGTAGTGTTTTGCAAGAATTAATTTTATGTCAAAACAAACAAACAAAAACAAGCAAGAAAACAATCAAACAAACAAAACCCACCACTTTATGGTTGCTACTATAAAAGCATAAAAATTACAGTGAAATACAGGAATCGTTTCACACATCAGACAGTAAGACTGAAGGACAATAGACAGTCTATACACTGTTTTGAAAGCCTCTGTGTGCTCTTGCTTGCTGGGAGTAGCACAGTATGAAGGGAAGAAAAGGAAGACTTCACATGCTGTCCTCACCTCAGCTGTACAGCAAGCACACAAGGAAGAGGTGAGATGTTTAAAGACCCTCTTAGTTTTCCATAAGGGATACAAGGGATTTTGGCTCCAAGAAAATGTAAACCAGGATGGTTACAAATGAAAATGCGAGGTGCTTTGTATCTTACCCTGTAACTTAATATGAAAATTATGAAACTTAATTTCTAAAAAAGAATATATTCCTGTGAAACTGAATATGATTGATGGCTTCTTGCAGTTTAAATAAACCCCTTTAATCCTTTTTTCCAATTCTTAAAATGCTTTTTGTTTTAACAAAGGTATGCTTGACAGCTGGTTTAAATTTGAAAAAGAAAAGAAAAGAAAAGAAAAGAAAAGAAAAGAAAAGAAAAGAAAAGAAAAGAAAAGAAAAGAAAAGAAAAGAAAAGAAAAGAAAAGAAAAGAAAAGAAAAGAAAAGAAAAGAAAAGAAAAGAAAAGAAAAGAAAAGAAAAGGATAAGCCTAGCAATCAGAAATATGGAGTGAGGAGCCATGGTACTCTGGTACCAAAGTCCCATTCACAAGATTCTATCTCTAGATAAGTGAGAAAAATACATGGAGGCAACCTTTCAGCTCGTCTCGTTAGGAGAGACCAAAAGACAAGTACAGCTCCGCCCAGAATCATACCCTTTAATGTTGTATTTTCAAAAATACATTAAATATTCAGGTAAAAAAATGATTTAGATGAAGTCAATACTACCCAAATCCTCTCAGAAATCTTCATTTCGATAGCTCTAGTACAGGCAGATCAAAAACCTTGGCATGTAAGAGAGAGGTTTTTGAATATGGAGTCAAAGCAGCTTTTCTATTTGGTTGTAAAGTTCTGACATAAACTAGATATTGAAGAACAAATACATCACCTTGAGAATGTTCCAAATCCACACTCAAAACAAAAACTGAGTATTGCAGTTCTGAACCACTTTGTGTTTCTGTAGCTGAAAGGCAAGATGAACACCTTAGTGACTTAGTGAATTAAATTAATTCAGTGACCAAAGCATACAGATACAGTGAATGCTACTGTCATCTGTGTACATTAGTTTATATATGTGGTAAAACAAAGGACAGAAGAGACTCAAATTTTGGAATTTCTTTCCTTCAGACTTGAAGGGGATCACTATCTGAATTGTAAATGAAGAATACTACACACTTTCAAGTGTGCCTTAAGTTAAAAAAAAAAAAAAAAAGGAAATTAGGAAAAAAAAACTGTTGTCATTTTTCTCTTGCCTTTTTTCTTCTTTAATATATCCTGGAGTGTGGCACAAGACTCTTTAGTAATACCACTTAGAAGTATCCTTACAACTAAAGACAATAGCAAGATGCTGAGAATGTGATTTACAAGGACACAGAGTAATGACAAGCAGTAAACTCTGTGCATCTGCTCTGTAGCTTAATGGTTAAATAGAGCAGTAGGTTTACAGAAATGTGTATAAAGACAGAAATTTAAAAGGCACATAAAAGAGTACTTATTTGAATCTGCAGTGGAAAGTATTGGGCAGTTTTAATTTTGACAGCACATTTGTTTAATAATATGATAGTGAAAAATACACGGTACTTCTCACCTTCACAATGTAGTTAACTCTTCTTCTATAGAAAGAGGAAAAAGGAACTTTTGTTCAAGTTCCTTCTCCTTGGTAACATGGCTTGTATGGACTCTCCTTTGGAGTAAGACAGAACACCATTTACTGCTTCTGTATAATAGTAGGAAATACTTTCCCTAGAGTTGATTCAGATTTCTGCTGGTGTTGGACATGAAGCACTAGTGCTAAGCAGAGATATTTTCTGCCTGGTCTAAAACTGTTTCTCAAAGACCAGTTTCTTCACGTCCCTTTGAGCATATCTTTGTGGTTGTTATAACTTTTATTCTTATGGATACATCTATCAATAAGTATAAAGTATTTAAACAGATAAGGTCATACGGCGCTAAGGAAAATGGTCAAAGCTGTTATGGAGAAATACATGTAGAACTTCATATCATTAAATGAAGAGAAGCATTGCTTGGATCACCACAAATTACAACATAACCTAATCAATGAAGTTCATGGAATGCATGACCTACACTACCTCTTGCAGTGAGATTTACCTGCCACTGTCATATTTCCATGATAATTCATAACCAGGAACCAAACTACTCAGAATTGAGTTTCTGCTTGTCTTTCTGTGCATAAAACTTCCCAAACTTTGTTTCCTTTAGCTCATAACTGAAATATTCATTAGTGTGTGATGTAGACTTGTGGGACTTCTAACAAAATGCACAATAGATTTGGATTCAGGATGGTATAATTAGAGTTTTCCATTATACATGGTGAGCAGACCAAGTTCAGGATTAGGTTTTCCTGCTCTGTTATGCAATTTGAAAGAAAATGTCAGACACATCACGCTAAAATAGGATGATATTCTTCCTACACAAGCACAGACAGTGCACTAATGAGCTGACTCTTCTGTCAGACTTGGAACATGTAAGAATTGACCAGAGAGCTCATCAAGGAAGCTTCTGAAATACATAATTTGAATAGTAAATAATAGGAAAAGTAGGTCAATTGGTGCTTATCACTTTCCCTAAACAGTGAATTTTCATTGAAAAAGATTGACTAAATGTCATTAAAAAGTAAAAATAAAAAAATAAAAAGTTGTGCTAAAATTTAGAATTTATAAATCAGTAAAACATTGCCAGAAAATCAGGTAAGCTGGATCAATACAATGAAGCATTCTCAACTGAAGAAAGAGAAATTTTTCAGATAGCTTTGGAAACAAGAAGAGAGGTGGAATTAAGAGTCAGAAATGACTCAAAAGAGGTGAACAACCACACTCCCCCCTTGCCTTGAGAAAATCTGATGTATAATACTCAAGCTCTGATTGCCCACTATTTATCCTCCTGTGCCTTTTTCCTGACTAGAGGATATACTTACAGGTTGGGTGAGTGTCTCACAATAGCACTGCTTAATGACAAAGCCTGGACTCCATTCTTAATTTTAGTACACTTATGATGGTCAAACTTAGAGTTGCTAAAGGGACTAAGACAGTCTACACGAAATGCCTACTGCATCTCCTAAACTAGACTTGGTCTTCAGTCCAGGCGTAAAAAAAGATTGGGGGGAGGAAAGGGGCTTTTTCATGTCTGTTGTCCTTGGAGCTTATACCGTAGAGGAAACAGTGGCCTTTTGTCCAGAAGGCTCAAAATTAACAATCTCTGCAGTGCTGGCAACATCCTCAATTTCTGGCATTTGCCTTGTATCCCTGCTGGGCTCTGTGTGGCATGCTAATGTTCCTGAGTCAATATATATTAATTCAAGTTCAAACTATGTCAGTAAAAGGCCATAACAGAGTCTGCAATCCTGGTATTTGAGTAAGAGAAGTCATTTAGTAGTTCCAAATATGCTGATTTGAGGTAGTTTGGGGTTCCACCATATCTCACTCCACTTTATAATGTAGCTAAATACTCAGATATCCATGAAATAAGCCCCCCAAAAATTTACTGTACATTGCAGAGATGATGAGAGATTCCTCTTTATTCAGTGCTAAACCTGGAAACGAAACCCCAGTGGTGACACATGTAGATAGACACAGGAAACTTTTGCAATACTAGACAGAGGCTTATTACCTAGTTACCATTTGCTGGCTAAAATGCAAGTTTAAGTTGCATTAATTTGCATAACAAAAAGCACATGAAATAATCATAAACTATTGGCTTTGACAGGATGAAGCCTATGATTAATTGTTAACCTCACCCTTTGACTGAATGAACTGCACTGATGAGTTAAGATTGGGACAACCTCAAAACAAAGACTGTTTATTCCTCATCTTCCATTTAAGTCATAAAAACACCTAACTTCTGGGGTTGGCTCACACCTTAAATTCAAACAGCCTGTTCTTAAGATATTTATTCCTTTCCACATTGTCCAAGTCACAGCATAACTGTAATAAAGTTAACTCATTTTTCAGAAAAAAAAAAAAATTAGTAAAAAATGTAGTATGTCAAATAAATGGGTTCACCAATGTGAAGTTAGGCCAGGACAAATGAAACATATGCAGATCTTGATTTCACTATAATTAATATAACTCCTGTGATTATAATGGAACTTCTACACTTTACTCACAGGCAAGTCACAAATTCAGGATGGCAGATAGGATGCGGCTGAACAACTTGGTCTTCATTTTACTTGGGTTGGGAGAAAAAATAAAAGAAACCATACACATTGCAATTTATGGAGCAATAAATGGACTGAATAGCGGAATAAACATCAGTAGAGAACATAAAGATGCCATGAAACATTTCCGCCAAAATGGTTGAAGTCTCGCTTCCCTTACAAATCCACCAAGAGACAATTTTATTTCTCTCTATTTTTATAAAACTAAGGGTAGTCTGAACAAAGGGAAAAGAGATCATTAAGAGATTAAAAACAAAAGAAGTTTTAACTTCACACATTACATGTCTTTCAGTGATGCTATTAGGGAAATTAATGAAACCCATTTTCTTTACTCTGGGGCTCTGGAAAAGTCATTAGATAGGAATGAATATATAACACTACATCAATCTAATTTCAAGAGAGAGAATCGGCAAACCAATGAGCAGATGCAGCTTCAAAAAATTCACCTTAATGGCAGTAATGTAAGTTTCATGAGTTACAGTAGAAAGCAAATTAAAAACAACACAAAGAGACAATGATTCAATGGAGCACAAACACAACAATTAAGTGCCTCTGTCTATTCAGCATCATCTTGACAATTAACAATGCCATTTTACTAATCTCAGGATTTGGCTTGTCCCATTTATCTGGATGATACACTTCCAGCACACTCTTCCTCAAATACAGACTGAAATCATGCTCCTTTGAATAGCAGTGCATTTGGCGGCTTTGAAATTTCACTGAGGATACAACTTTGCAGGATATTCACTACAGGGAGGGAAAAAAGGATTTTCCTGTAGAGTTTTAAAATGTAATTACTTTAAAATTGTACCTACTTCAAAACATTTATTTGAAACCTTATTGTATACCCCATTTCTCATTATAAGTTAGGCATTTTTGTTCTTTTAATTACTCTTTATTGGTAGTGCTTGCATCTTAACAGTCTGAAAACAAGTTAAAATAAAACTGATGTTAATACAAAAACAAACAAACAAAAACTGACCAAGCAAAACAGAAATAAATATTACAGGTCTCTGTGAAACTGGCAACATAAGGGAAGCTGAAGAGAGACAACTGCAACATTAAGAACTAAACCTCCTGCTACCTTTTGTAGTTTCACAGATAAAGATCCATGTTCAATTTTAGACATTTTGCACACCTCCTATCTATACTGACAGTTGACGGAAGCTCAGATTTTTCCTAGAGATTTTGTCCTTGGACCAATACTGCACAATGTAGAAAATGCTCCAGAATTCCCATGTACACACCAGTGGGACCTAGTACTCACTGGCTACAATACAAGTTTGGCAGTGTCTTTTGCAGGCAGCTGCAAGCATATATTGGGCTGCTAAGCAAACCCATAAACGGTGTGGATAATACTACTTCTGCTTCATGCTCAAAATAGGAACACTGTTCACAGCCTTCTGGCTTAGCTTTTGGAGTTGGTTCTTGACCAGGCAGCCAAGTAAAGCAAACCCAAAGCCATATTTCCCTTGTGCAACCAGACAGGATTTTCAGACCAGGTTCTAGCACAGCATTTTCTCCTGTCAACAGCTACTTCCTTTGGAAGAGTGGACTTAGTTACTCTGTTTTCTTGGACCTTAACACTGAATTCTGACATTTGATTCAAAACTTTATGGAAGGAAACTCTTAGCTCTACAATTAAAACTTCATACTGTCCTTGATGGGAGCCAAACAAGCAATTCCCATGAGTGATGTTGTTAATACTAATGTTTAATACTATGTGCGTATATCTGCACAAAAGTTGATACATTCTTGATTTCTTCCTTGCTCTGTTTGTCACGGTTGTTTTTTTTTGTTTGTTTGTTTTTTCTTTTGTTTAGAACTTCTTAGTCCATCTTCTAATGAGGAGTCAAATACAGTACATTGGAATCAATGAAGCACTCACTATGATTATCAAATCCAAATTCACTGGAATCTGCTGCTTGGGCTTTTGCTGACAGCAAGCAGCAGTGACTCACACCCAGTGGGAAAGCCACAAACTGCTGATGTAAAACCAACAGCAACAGAAGCTAAGACCACTCGGCAGATGGTTAACTTTAGGTGGGGTGCTTGGATCTTCAGAATATGTGGAAAGGAGAACTGAGCTCATATAGCTTGTATACTGGCCAAAACAATCACCAGTGCAGTGACTGTAACTGATGCTGTCTAACAAGTGCCCTTGTTGAAAAATAAAAGACTGCATGACCCAGCACCTCTCTGACAAATATGATTTTCCCACCAATCCTCATCAATCTCCAGTTAAGATTTAGTGTGACAACTGACTGACTCGCTGTAAGAAATAGGCTTGAAAGCAGTATGTGTTGCATCTTTCCTTGAAAATACTGTATTTTTTCAGAGTGGTAACTGTCACTTCATGAAATCTAATGAAAGCCAAGTATACGGAGGAGATTTACAAGCCTATTGTTTTACTGCTACTGCAACAATGTTTTTGTAATCAACAAAAAAACTATACTGTAAATGTAGTTTATACTTTTTTCTGGCAGAAAGTTTTGTAACATTTTATAAATGTCAAGAAAGGTGGAAAATAAAAACAGGGGGGAAAAACCCGGAGGAAGTTAGGTCTATTTATTTCTTTTTGTCTCTTGACTGCTGCTTTCAAGACATCAGGATGCTATTTGTGAATAAATAGCAAGTCTTCAGAAACTAATAAATTCCTTCTAGACAAACATACTTGAGCAATTTGGTGCTTAGAGGAGTCATTGTAATTGTGAGACAGCAACAATAACAACAACAACAAAAACACCTTCTGGGCTATGCTTTAGCACATAGACTGGGGAGCTGAAAAAGTTTACATTTTTAATAGTCTTTCAGAAGCAGCTTAGGTGGATGCTTGAAGCAGATTCTGGCTTAAACAGTGGTGCTCACCTACTCTGTCCAGCAGAAGTTGGACTGGAAGGACAAGGGTAGTCACCATCACCAGTAAATGAAAAAAGGCAGTATGGTCAGGGCAGTCATTACTTTCTAGACAAGGCACTAAAAAAGACTCCCTGCCCACAGCAAGCAGGGTGCACTGGAAAAGTTACAACTCACCAAGGTGCCTTTGGTGTGGTTCTGCAGTCATCAGTACTGAATGTCCCAGATCAACCAGCACAGCAGATTAAATTTGATTCAAGCTCACGTGACATTGCTCTTGTGCTGAGTTTAGGGGGTGCTACATCACTGATGCTACTGCAGGCTGGTGCCAGAATCTGCTTTACTGATCTACCTCCCAGTCCTGTGCATTTCCCACTATCCTTCTTTGTTCTGGAAATAGTGGTACTACACTGGTGTGATACCAGTGGCAATGGGAGTGAGCTGCACATGGGAGACAAAGGAACAGAACTACTGTTTTAGCATCAGCATCTTGGTACTCTGAGGCAGCTCTAATGTAAAACTGGATCCTTATCCAGAATACTTACCTTTGGGATTATGCTCTCACCCTCATTGTACATCAGATCCCAACTGAAGGTAGAGTGCTGCAGGCAAGTGGAATCTGATGCAGTGTCAAATCTGATGCAAAAAGTTCACTCAGCTGAGTATTTTTAAACAATCTTGAGGTATCAGTGTGGCTGACACCAGTTCATGCAGCTGTGATGTTTCTGAAGTGATATTAGGAGCCTGAAAACTGAATTTACTGTATCATCGAACAATAGCCTCAGGCATGATGCCTCTTAAGGCTGCTTATCAGCTGGTGAACCTTATGCATATCCCATTGCCCAAGGCCAAGCCTCAAATCCCCTGGATTATTAGAAGAGAAAGAAGTAACATAAGCAGAAATGTTTTACATTTAGGTAGCAGAAAACCTTCCGAAACAACCACTACTTAGTACTTATCTATTTATAACATCAGTCTCCTGAAGCTAGCTACTGACGGACATAACCTTAGCTACAAACAGCTACACAAATGCAGCTCTGAGACTAATTAACACCGTTGCTCTGCCCTTTTACAAGAGGCATTATTGTTGCTGCTCAGGTCTGAAAAAGACAATGCAATTGAGAAAAGTTTGTTATTCCTGTGTAGCTAACTGCTGTTTTGTTTCATCTTCTAAAGTGACTAAGTGACTGTTCTTAGTCCTTCCTCTTCTTAGTCCTTTACAGTAGAGTCAATTCCTTTTTTTTTTTTTTTTTGTTAATTTTTTTTTCTCCATCTGGCAAAATACTTGACTTATTATTACCTTAGTTTCTGTTCAGATTTAAAAGTGGGCCCTCATTGGTGATATGTAGTGCTTGCCCCTCCTTCACTCTCGATCTGCTAGATTTCAGCTGTTACTTATCATAACACAGTAACTATTTTTGTATGAAGGTTTGAAGAATTTTTCTTGAGAAAGTTCATCATAAATTTCCTGTGTAGGCAAGCCTATTTAAAGCAAACAGAATGTATCCACCCAGAAAGGTACATGAAGACTTTGTTGCTTTGCAAACATTTTATATTCAGACATATAATCTATGTGGGATTTAGTGGGAACAAATTACTCTGGATTAGCTGCTGCTAATAAATGCAAACACTGGCAGTTACCACAAAACAGCTAACAGGTAGCTTTCTTTGAGGTCACAGTATCACTTCTTCAATAGACGCACAACTCTCATCCAACTTACTGACAGACATCCATCTGTTCATCAATATCAGTGTCCATGATCAGAAGCACCTACCTTCCCAAAACACTGAACATAAGAAGCTTTGAGAAGCCTTTCTACTCTTCTTAACTGTTTTGTATTTTGATTATATGAGCAACACACAACCTGAGCAAATACACATCTGAACATCTCCCACTCTTTTTGCTTTTATGTAGAAATATCTTCCAAGGAAATTTTATATGAAAAGCAATTCAGGACCTAAGATTTTGGTCCTTCTGGTCTGGACTTTAGATTCTACTTTCAGTAATGAATGCTAACCTAACCTATGAGATGGCCTGAAGAAATGGAGTGTAAATTGGGACATTTCTTCGGCTATAGATTTTTCTCACTGACCTTTACCTATATTCTTGGGGTTTCTGGGAAAAAGCAGCAAACTACTGATAAGTAGTAGTTTCAGCTACTAAATTGGAACATTTAAACATGTGATGGAAAGAAACCTGAATGCTTTTACTTTGTCAGCTTATAGTATAGTGCTTGAGGATAGAGTGGCCTGTGCTTGTAGAAAAGCAGATCTTAGAGCTCAAAAGCCAAATGCTGTCACTTTTTCCCCTGAAGATGCTCTTGTTCAACGGTGTTGAAAAGCCTTCTTGATAGATACTCAGAATGAAACCTAGCAGGCAAGGAGCAATATGCCATTCTCCTTGCTTTGCATGCTTCCAGAAACCCTAAACTCTAACACTAAAACCTTTCCATGCTTGCGCATCAAAGCTTGTTTACATTTTTCATCTGTGTTGCCTTGCTATAATTCGTACCTCTTTCTTTATCTTGTAGTGAGTTCTCAGCCACAAGAAGTCATGCCTGAAAACCTGTGAGAAGGAAAAAAAAAAAAAAGAGAGAGAGAATAAAAAAAAAAAAAAAGAAAAAGAGTAAGGTTTATGTATTTAAAAGAGAACTGCTGTTACTATCACTTTGGGCCAAAATAACAATTTTAATATCTGAGATCCCGTGAGTAACTAACTGACCTGAAAGTGCCAGCCTTATTCAAACATTCAATCACACACAGCCTCATTTTCTTTACTTCTGGAGTAGGTGCTACTCAGTATGCAGAAGCATGAAGCAGTGTAACAGTATGAATAGACATGGGCTTACACTCTGCTGTTTATACTCGTGATGATTAATATTGTACCAAAGCAGCGTGAAAAATGGATTTCTTTGTTTGTCAGCCAACAAAGTAAACAAAATGGGAAAAAAAATTGTGACTGAATAAATATTCAATTCCAGCTTTTTTTTTTTTTTTCTTTTTTTTTTTTTTTTTGGTCTCCATTTTATTTATTTTTAAAAGCAAATTTTGTCTGAAGGTACAATTCAGAAAGAAACATATCAAAGTATTCTGGATAAAAAAAGACAAAAAGAAAGAGCTTTCTTTTTTTTGGTGCCTTCCTCTGCCTCATCCCCTATACTGCTAAGAGCCTTGCCTCTGCACAGCTTTAGCGCTGCCCAGAGCTGCTCTCCTGCTGTTGCCTGTAGGGTGGCCCCAGCATCTCTCTCCTGTGTCATCCCCTGTCCCCCCCACCTTTGCTGTTGGCCATACTGGGGCAGCCAGTGGGGCACCTGCCCGAAGCACATGAAGTATTCCATCAGACTCTGCTATTAAATGTCTGTGCACATGAAACTGTCTCAGCATCCTTTCTGCTAAAATGTGCTTCTGAGATCTTGTGATCTATGTGCTGCTGCTGTCTAAAATCCCTTTTACCATACTCTAAGTTTTCTACGTGTGATAAGGAAACATTTTCTTCAAATGTAGCACTATTTATCTTTAGAAAAAAAGGAATAAATGAACAAAAAGCTTTGCATCCCCAACCCACATATCTTCTACCTTTTGTGCTCATGCAGTTTCGTCCAAATTTATTCTATAAGATTCCTTACAAGCAGCTTAGCTCATTTTACAAAATGCTAAATAATAAAGAAAGGTTACAAATAGAATCAGAGATTTGGGATGTTGGAAAAAAGGCTGCCCTGACAACACTGGCAATGAATATAAGTGAATAGATCTTGGGCCACTGTTGTCCCCCCTCCTTGCTTCATTTCACAGCTCAGTGCACTCTGTCTTCTCATCTCACTGGTGTGAGGTGGGCATTTATGGGTCATTTCAAACACAGCATGCAGCTCTGAATATATCACAATTAACAAAACACCTGCTCTAAACAACTGTGCTAATCTGCTAGACACATCCAATGAGCACCTTATATAATCCTTAACAGCTCTCATGTTTTTGCTGGCAATTTGTAGTCTGCTGATTATAAATTTTTCTTTGGAGGACAATATTAGAGAAAATTAGTCACAGTTTACCTTGAAAGCAACCTGCTTACAACTCCTGGAACAGCATGAAGCAGGAGTGGCATGGAGCTGTGTCAGGGGAAATTCAGAATGGACATTAGGAGAAAGTTCCAGTTTGGGCACTGGAACAGGCTTCCCAGGGATGTGCAGAGAACACCAAGCCTGGCAGAGTTAACGTGTTTGGACAAAGCTCTCAGACATGGTTTGTGGTCAGGAGGTGAGAAATATTTGTGGTTTGTCTTATCAGTTGTAAGGAGTAATCTGTACCAGTTGGTACGCTAACACCATTCTTCAAGCAGTATTTTCCACTGAGGGAACATACCAGCTCCTGAAATATTCTGATACATGAAAGACACTGCAGAAACCAACAATTAAATATATAGAAACCGCAGGTAGACTCCTTGTGGAGGGGTTACCACTTGGTCTAGCATACTGCTTCTAATCCTCTGCAATGTTTGACCCAGTTTGCACAACCATGTAAAATGTACCTTGCAACTTCTCTAGGGCTGGTATTGTAGCTTTCCTGGAGCCAATAGAAGGGAATGAAAGTTATGGTTTTCTATGCATGAGATGTTATGCATTGTGCTGATAAGCACTTTGCACTTCTCTTCCTTTCTTATAACTTTGTATCTCATAGTGTTAACAGAACAGGTTTAACCTACTCATGTGTTTATCTGTTTTGCTACTTGCAGGCTTGCTTTATCTGTGTCATCCCTCTGAATTGAAACATTGAGTTGGTGTTCCTTGTTACCTCAGATAAAATCTTCATTATTGCAAAATGAATTTCATTCTGCAATCTTAAAAATTCATAGCTGTCTACATGCATAAGCACATAAACAGCAGACACAACTCCTGTTGCTACTTCATAAGGCTTCATTGCACCAAGAAGTAAATACAGGCACAGATGATGACACGGAATAACAGGGCTCTCTTAGGACTTCTTCCAGCCACCTGCTTCTTGACACAAAATATCTTCTCTTTCCTTCAGAACACCCCAGGGCAGGGAAGTGTTGGCAAACAGCTCTGCATTTGGTGTCTTCAACACTCAAATATTTTGTACTCACTGTTCTTCAATGTCTGCCTCCCTCTCCCTAACCTGCTTTGCAATACATCTTTAGTTCTTGCTAATTTACAGGGTATGGAAATGACAGTGCATGATTGGTGATTATTTAAGGTATCACCTAATGGCTGACCTTTAGCTGTTCTGATCTGTCTCCATGCATTCATCCTCACTCATGGGACAGGGTGTTACCTATTGTGACCCACATGGGCCATCTGCAAAAGGGCCTTTTTTATCCTGACAAATCTGATCACTTCAGCATCTGATGCTAAGAGGAAAGATTTTCTCCAGGTTTTCCAAAAGCCACTACCCCCTTTATTAGGGAGGATGAAGGATCCTGAGAGTGCCTCTGTGGGATGCTGGCCCCAGACACTTGCAGTTCCTCTCAATGTGATTCACCTGTCCAGTGGTACAAGAGAATGGCATCTGTTGAGCACCATGGTAGCACCTATTGAAGATGGACAAGGATGGTGCGTGCATTGAGGTACACTGAGGTTCTGCTGGCTTAGGATAAACAGAAGCTATAAAACAGCAAAACACCTCCAAACCAGTCAATCCTCCTCATGTAGCACTTGTGAGGGTGGCACAGACTGGCGCACTGTCTTACTGTAATGATCAAGATGAAAAAGGCATGGAGGATTAATTACAGAAGACAGCAACAAACATGCTTGCACTGAAATCTGGACCACTTAGACCCTTTACCACACACATTTCTTGATCCAAATTTGATTTCTCTCTCTTCCTGCTCATGCTCTATATTCATGGATGCCTCTGCACTTCCCTCATGAGAAAAAACAAATTGACACAAGAGATGTGTAATATTTATGCTTATATTCAAACATTGTAATCTAAGGCTGCAATTAAGCTGACGAAATTTTAAGGTTTCAGTGAACATAAAACTCAGATATTTCTATTTCAAAGGTGCAGGCTCCCACTGGAAGAACCAAAGAGCAATTCCTAGAGGTTTTAGACCTCTAGGACATTATGGTCCATATTGGAACAGGAGAGGGTATCAAAACTCATACACAGTACCCTATTCTTTCATAATCTACACTAGACTGTTTCTTCCATACCTTATCTCCCTCAGATTCCCTGTACACATAATTCCCCACTCATTTAAAGTACTCCTGGGTAATTTTATCTTTGGCCAAAATACAGAGGGATTTACTAAACCTATTGTCCATGAAATAGTGTCCCATATTTATTTATTTATTTATTTATTTTTCCTTTGAGAACCCATCAAAAACACTCAATTTCTTTACTGCAGAATATATTCATCCAAAATTTTGCACCTTGCTGATGGGAGGGCTGATCTTTCCATCCCATTCCCCTCCTATGGAACAGTGATCTGTTTGGTCTTCCCAGTAAGCTTACCCTTGCAGAACAGACTTAACAAAAAATTATAGTATACATCATCAATCAATTTGGGGCTCAATGCAAAGTGCTATGATCCAAAGTATGTGACAGGTATTTGCACTCTAAATAAAAAAATGTACAACTTTAATATGGGGATTATACACTGTACTTGCTACACCCCTTCTTTATTAAAAATATAAAGCACATACAACTAATGTTGGCAATAATGGCAAGTTGTCTTCTATAACAATCAGGTTTAATTGTTCATTCTGACACGCTCCAACACTCTATTAAACACAGATTACTCTGGACTGAATAAATGAATACAAAGTAAGCTGGCCCACCGCTCTGCACACATCAGTGGAAGTAATGAATTACATCATTTCATGAAAATGCATAAAAGGCCAGGGAAGGTCAAGAGCTTGTTATAATTTCACATTGACCATTTCTGCTCCAGTTTTCCAGAACAGAATATGTTCTGGGGATGGCTTATTTCTTGAATGAAAGATCATTTTATTTATTTATTTATTTATTTATTTATTTATTATTTTTTGACAACTTTGTATAATTCAGATGTCAGGATATTTGCTTTTAAAAGTTTTAAAATTCTACATCCCGTATTTATATAGGACAAGAAACATACATAAACATGTATAAAGTGATTTTTTTCTTGTTACTCCTTAGTATGATGATTGATTTCGTTAACACACAGCAGGAGACACACATCCACCAGCAGAGGGAGTGGAGATAGACTGCATAACAGTTATGGTTTGATTGCTCTTTCAGCACCTTGAAATCTCTGCTCTAGGGAGGAGCCTGTTTTACTAGATACAGTATTCAGTGGTAGAATGAGACAAACCTTGCACTGCTGGTTTTTGAATTTAAACACAAAAACATTTAAAAAAAATAGCAAGGCTTGCCAACTTTGGGCTTTAATATATTTGGTTAGTTTGTAAGAGGAAGCATGAGAAAACAAACCCACCAACAAATAAAGATATTGTGCACATTACTGCCTTATGTGCTAATAAACTCTGTGCAGCTATTACATGGGTAATGTTCTGTAAAAGCACATAGTATTCAAATGATTCACATGAATGGTGTTCAGTTTACTAATCTCATCAACCTTCTTGTTCAGTCCAAGGGACAAACTCATGTTTCCTGTGATATCCCAAGTCTGTAATTGAAGAGATACAATGTCCTTTTCCCTTCATTCATGTTTTGACATTTTTTGAAGTCTGTGCATTTGAAGGTTATTAAATTATTGGAAAGTGGAAGAGCAGAAATTGCTGTTAATTGTTCTAATGCTCCCTAAAGAAATATTTTACCTTTAATGCATTTACAGAAAATATTGAGAGCTCTAGAACACACTATGTAAGATTTTCATCAAGCTGAGAACAGATAATTCAAAAAAACCTTCACAAATGTGTGTCAGATAAAATCAAGTACACAAACTGTTGCTTTGCATGAGAAGTTTGACTGCAAAATATGCTTTTAAAGACTTTTGGGGATAGTATACATAGGAGCTGATGCAATGCCTCTTGAAATCATCAAAGCCCGATATTGCTAATGGAGACTCCAACAGCTAACCTCTACTTCCCTGGGAAAATCCCAGTCCTTTTCTGTATTATTTTTCATACTATTTAGTATTTTTATTCATATTTCAATAACATGTGGAGGCCCTAAGCTGAAAGCTCCCTCACTCAGCTTACCACGGTATACAGTGCCAGACAACTGGGCACAGATTAGACTGACTCTTTGAAGCTTCAATTTATTAAATATCCCCTCAGTTTCTGGGGGACAACTCATTTGCTAGCATGAGAAGAGATCTTCACTCTGCCCTACAGCAAGAGATCACCTCTTTCCCAAAGGAAAGACAAGGTTGTATTTTTTTATAGCACAGATGCATCTTAAAAACATGGAAGATGCACTTCAGAGACCATGGCTCCTGAGAACCTGGGAGGCAGTATCATGCCCCAATGGACAGACTATAAGCTCACCAAAGTCATATGAAAATACATTTGTGTGAAGGATACTACCACACAGCAGTAACTACCATGAATGGAAAAGGCCTCAGGCCTCAAATCACCTCAGGCCTCAAATTACCTCCTAGCATCAGGGCTTAGAAAAAGGCTTGAAGGATGATTATGTAGCACTGGCTCAGACTCAGAGGACTCAGAAACTTTCTTCTGAAGCATCTAGCTGTTGATGAACCATCTAATACATAGGTTTTTGTCCTGATGATGGTACCAATGTTCCGAAGGGAAGCTGAGCGCAGACGTGAAGCTCAAATTCACTTAGGCCCACTTCAGGTTTCATGCTACCAGACCAGTAAAGACACCAATGTCTCTTTCATTTTCTCTGCTTAAGCTTATCTGATGCCTCCAGGGAAACCAGTAAACACAGGAGAGCTTTCTTCAGGAAGTTATGTCAATATTTTGGATGATATATTGATGATAACTGTAACTGTTCATGTAAGTTTTCTCTCCTACATATGCCACTAGCTACTATGGGGACTCCAGTGACTGCTGGTGACTGTTGGATCTGCAGGTTGTCCAAGGACCCTGCCTTTGAAATATAGCAAAGACTGCTTCAGAACTATTTTAATCACTGTAGACAACAAGCACAATGCTGTACAGGGACTAAAAATTATACAAATGACCAAAAAGCACTCCTACAGTCCGTCATCTTGAATCCAGAGGATGCAAATTATGTTTCCTCTCCCTCATACACTGTATCACATAGTCTTTCATTAATTATTATTTCCCATTGTGTAATTTTAAAGTGATTAATTACTCCATCCATACACAGTGGGCACACAGACTCCAGTCATTAGCAACACCATGTGTTCGGTTCATGCCACAGATCTTTAAATAGTGTTCTGGTCTGCACTTTCCTCTGCACACGACAGTGTCTTCTGTGGCAGTCTGAAAGGCATTTGGCAGTCCTTTGATGGATGAATGGCATCCTACTCATTAATTTTCTAGCTGTTTATCGGTCATACTCTCAGGTCCCCATTATTTCAATTGCATGACTACAATAATTAGGTTTTGTGTCTTTAGACCTCCTTAGGATTGCTTCAGGCTATGGCACTGACCTCTGCTGGGTTTAAAGTTTACACAAAATTAATACATTTGCTCATTTCCCAGGTGTTGTACTTTAATTCTTAGTTTTTGTTTGTTGTTTTATTTTTTTTTTCTACCCACTATAAACAAACTAGTGAAAAGAAGCATGCTTCTCAAATGCACCAGAGCTGCCAATTGAGAAGGGTTAAGTAGAATTAATCTCAGATTATTATATGCAGATTCATTAGCTGAAGGCCTGGTAGCCATGAAGCAAACCACAGGATAGCTGGATGGTTAGAACATCAACTTGCTAAAGGCACTTGACTGACCCTTGAGAAATCTCTCTTCATCTTTCATGTCTTACCAGTATAACAAACTCAACATGCATCTCTTCCAAACCTCACACTTTGTCCCTACAAAACCCATGTCAGCAGACTGAACACATACCAACTGCACCCACTGCTTTTGGCTCTCCTTGGGCATATCTCCTCTGCAGGAGCAGCACAACTGGGGAGTGCATAGCGCACCCCTCCACCACACACCTCGCCGAGGCGCTGGCTCCGGTCACCCTGTGTTTTCTCAGTTTCACACTTCTCCACAGACACTCCTGGGGGTGTAATGACCAAGAGCCATCTCCTTCTTCCATTCCCAAGGCTCTCCTTAAGTCTGGCCCATCTCTTCTCTGGCTCAGCTCTGCTTGCCACCCTCAGACCCTCCTCACAGGGTCCTGCAGCTGCTGCCTCCAGCCCCACCAGCCGCACTCTCCTGGCACAAGCAAACATCCGGCAGGCGGGCAGCCATTACTGGACATTGGAAGCCACCTAAAGCCAGTCATGACTGGGCCGGGGCACTTCATGGCCCACTGTGGCTACTGGCCAGGCAGCCGCACCCTGTGCCTTAGCCCCTCAGCATGCCTGATTACCTGTGTTCAGGGGCACGGTGGGTATGCCTGTTCTGCTTCGAGTGGGAGCCTGGGGCTGGCCCGGGTAAGAGTTTTTTTTCCAGACCAGAGCTTGTACTCTGGGCTTAGCGTGGCAGTAGGCCCATGCGTTTCATTTGTGAATAACATTTCTCAAAAATATTTTTAACCAGCCCCAGGGCTGGAGACTTCAAGGCCTCCTCGAGCAGTCTGTTCCAAGTTATGCTTTGTATTTTTCTTCTGTAATGATTGTTAGGCAGTGCCAGTTCAGGATCAAGCCTTGCTGACCCACTGAAGATCAGAAGGTAATATTAATGATGTAAAGTAGGTTTGGTCTGCCCGCTAGTATTTGTTTTAAATGCTTTGTTATTACCACAACAAAAATTAGAAGATTTGCAAAAATCAACCATACAAAATTAAAGGTCATAAATTTGATTGAAAACATAAGCAGGAGTGAACTCGTGTACTTCTGAGGAAGAGGTAGAGTACTAAAGAGCAGTGGGAGACTTAATCTCATAAAAACTCATATCTAGCCCTAGAAAAGCACTTGAAACGTTTTCAGAAGTTGCCTGAGTGGGTGCTGTGGGTGTTTTCCATCATTACAGAGGGATAAACCAGCAAGACACAGATATGAAGTGGATTACTACTGTAATTATGGCCAGTGCACCATTCAGTTTAATTCTACTTTATAATCAAAAGACAAAAAGCAGCATAAAACAAACCAAACTAAATCAACCACAAGCACACACACACACACAAACAAAACAAAACAAAAGCCACCAGTCTTGTGGGTTTTTGAATCCTTATGGCATGTTTCCTGGCTGTATTTTCTAAGACAGAAAATATCTAAAGGGTTTGACTACTGATTTAATTGGCACAATCTTCTGTTGTGCAAGCTGAAAAAACAGAGAGAGAATCTTTTCCACACTTTCTTGAAGTTTCTGACTGGTCCCTGAGAGTCCCAAAGAAAATAAAATAATTTGTGTATAAACATGTGCCAATTAAATTTATTGCAGTTAAGTTTTCTGGTGAACATCAGGATTTACTAGTGCAGATATATAGAAAAAAATATGTGGATGACTTGTAAATGACAACAATACAGATTCACAGATATCTTCAGTGTGTCATTATGAACATGGCACATGATGTGGCAGGATAGAAAAAATAATATCTCATTAGATTCTGGCCTGAAAACAGTCTCTCTTCAAAAGTCTTTATGAGCCTAGTCTCTATGAATGATAAATTTTGATGATTAAAGTTATGATGGCTCATCTCTGATTTTTGTTTATCTTCAAATACAAGAACTCCACTTACATGTAGATTCATTTTGCAACCTAATTATGCTCATGTGAGAGATGACGTTCTAGGAAGTGCACCATTTGGTTGTGTGTTTTAACCCTAGTTAACTAGGCTTTGTCTAATTGCATAATTGGATTATTTACATGAAGCATTGAAATCTAAATGGCATTCTTCAACACATAATCATTTTGTACACATAAGTTGTCAGAGCTGTGGTATTCTTGAAAAAAAATAAAGAAAAGCTTTTAGTATCTGCAGCAAAAACACAGCATACTTGAATTGTACAAAAAGATTTATGTAAGCCCTAATTGGTTGGAATATTGAAGATAATACACTATATTAGTTCAGCTTTTTTCACTCTTGTTAAATAGTTCTTTACTTCACAAAACTAGTAGGACTATTCAAAGAATAAAATGGTATGCAGGAGATGTAAGAGTTTCAGACTGTATGAAAACAGCCTATTTATTCACAGTCTGAGAAGTGGAGGAAGACAGCCCTTTTATACAAAGGCAATGACGGTATTTGTGTATTACTGAAAAGCATACAGACAGAAATCAGGACAGTAAAAGAAGTCACAACAGTTAAAAGAAGTGCAATTTCAGTTGGCATTAAAGCACGAAAGTCCTATTTTACTAGGGGATATCACCCAGTCCCAGAAGCTGACTGTATTTCCATTGAACTAGAAGACAAAGCTGCCATTAATATTGATGGGCAGCAGGCTAAGTGAACATAAAAGCCAATGCTTTACACAAGTATTTAAAAGGTGTGGGTTCAAATTAAAATCTTTTTCATATTCCTCATTGTTGTTACCATATAGTGTGAAAGAACCCAGATGAAAAGCACTGAATTCTGTGAGGGAAGGATACAGAAATAAAATAATTTGGCCAGAGAAAACATAGTAGAGAAAGCAGAGGTTTCAGCCCCACAATATGCTATTGTGATTTGACAAAAGGGATTCCGGAAATGAGCAGGGCCTTTAGTAAATTATGCTTTTCAGAACTAAACTCTCAACAAACAGTATGCTCGAGAAAGCAACATGTTTAGGGTTTATACAGTTTTAAGTTTTAGTTCAGTAGGTTAGTTTTATACAGTTTTGCTTTACATAGCACTGGACAAAAAAACACCTGGAATTCTCCTATATTATATATTACTGCGTTAGTTACTACAGCATGGAGGCGCACAGAACAATCAGAAGAAAATAGAAGGGCAACAAAAATGGTGTACAGATTAGAAAATGAGATATATGAGCTGACATGGAAGGAGCTAAACAAATATATAACAGGGAGAAGGGCAGACTGGAACATGATCAAAGTCTATAAATACCTTATACAGTCTATTAACTTCAAGGTAACCATAAAAATAAAATAATTATAATGTCTTAGAAGATGGTGGGACAAGAATCAATGAGGAAAAAGTAAAGAGGGGAAAAATTTCAGATAAAACATTGGGTAATACATGAACCCCAAAGAAGCCTGGTAATTAGGTGCTATCCCTACCAATACTCCAAAGCAGGTTTGAAACTATTGCCATCAATATTTCATAATAAATGCACCTCTGAATTTCAGGATGACTGAAAATAGAATGGGCTTTCTGGAACCACTGTCTAGACAAGGAATTAACAATATGGGCATATTTTTTAAATGCAAGGTTAATATGGTGCTTTTAAAGACATAAATCCATTATGGAGACCATGAAGTAACATAAACAGGTGTGCACCTGAAAGTTATTTTTGAGAGCCATTCAAAATGTGAAACACAGTTGCTTCTGCACATGGCAGTATCATACTCATTCTGAACTCTTGTTTGTGCTTTGGGGTTTTGGTGAACCCGGAAGTCCATTTACCTGATGTAAATGTTATAAACAATGAGAGAAGCCCTGACCCTAATGAAGTCAGTAGCAAAACTATGGTTACAGTAGATCCGGGATTTCACCCTATTGTTTGCATTTTTGCTAAAGTACTAATTAATTTGACTATAGCCTTTGATTTTTAGGACATGAGATGGTAGACACCTTTTAGGAGAGCTACTTTGCTGCTGTACCAAGGTCACAGACAACGAACAAACCCAGTCTTACTTGGAAGTCAGTGGCAAAGCATCAAGAGTCTGGATCTATCTTAAACAAAGGTAAGTGAAATACAGAAAATAAACTTCTTTTCTTCCCCCATCTTTCCACAAGACACAGATAACATGAACCAAGTCTATGATACTAAATAAAAAGTATCTATAATCAAGGCCCTTCCACTTTCTATTTGCAGAGTTAATTTACTAATATCCTTCAGAAGCTGGAAGTTGATTGTACTTCTTTCAGGAGTTAGACTTCTCGAGAGTACTTACAAGCTGCCTGTACACTAAATTGTGCTGGATTGCATATAATAGTCAGGTAGTGACATATATTGGTTTCTGACTTGTACATAGCTTGTACATATATCCATGCTCAGGCAGCAGCTGCTCATTACCTGAACAAGAATCAAACAATAGAAAGATATGATGATAATAACTGGTAGAGGTACTGAACGCATACATTCCCCATGGAGCTTGGTTGGAGATATTGATTCACTTAAACTCTTAAAGTCTTAAAACAAAGTGTGATTTCTCAAATTGGTGACCAAAATTGGTGGACTATTTTCAGTGATTGGTAACTAACTCCCCAAATTCACTCAACCATTATTTCGCACAGATAAAAACTGTGTAATTCCCAAGCATTTGAATGTAAGTGAGCTTCAGGTTCCCCTGCTTTCTCTACATGAAACAAATGACAGCTGCAAAACTGCTGTTAGCTAAAAACAAATAGGAAAGGGGATTTTAAAACAGAGAAATAGCAATCTTCAATGTTGACAAAAAAGTTTGTGAATTGTAGAAATCTGAGTAAGATTAAAGTTGAAAGTAAAATTGGAAAGGAAAAAAACATAGCCAGAGATGAGAGTTTATAAAACATATCAATCGGTGAGCAACAGAGATGAAGCTATTTTAAATTCTGCACTGTGGTAAGAAAGAATGATTCGGTTCTTATTAAACCTTTTTGGTGTTTTCTTAAATTACGTGTTAGAATGTAAACATTTATGCATGCATCAATCTTGCAATCTTCGGTATTATTTTCAGAACAAACATTCCCTTCTCAAAATGAATGTTAATAATAACCCTTTTAAATTCTTACTGAAAAACTTTGGCTTATACTGTCTGGAAATATCAGAAACTTCCTGGTAACTGTGGATTCTTTCCAACTAAAGATAAAGAAATATTGTATTGGTCATGACTGATCAAGGTCAGTAGTCATCTACTCAAATTTTGTTTCTAAAGCTTGGTGTGTTGTGATTTTGTTCTTCTCGGTTTAATAACAGTTCTTGAGTTTCTGTTGTGCTCCTACAGCACTAACAGAATCAATGATATAGCAGTCAGCATAGGAAAAACTTTTCTGAGAGTGGTTCTGCCTATGTGTCATACTAGAGACTGGTGGAAGTTACCTTATTTCAGATGAATTATTTGGATATGTTTTATTTACGTAGGGACTAGATGACTCCAAAGACTTAAACTCTATCATAGCAAGCATTGTTACATTTAATTTTTAGATTTCTTCCCATTCAGATCAAAAGGATGTAGTTCAGAAGTGAAAGAAGTGATGTCAGAAATATCTACACAATGACAGAAGTGCTTAACCTAGCTAATATGGCACGTCAAATTCTGCCTTTGTTCTGGATGTGTTCTTAGCTGTAGGGAAATTTAACTTGTCAGGATCAACAGTCCTAAACTGTAAATGGAAGGCACATTCTCAAAGGCACAATAAGAAAGAAAATAGATACTGGTCCAGGTAAAAGCTTGAGGTTTAGTCCATTTCCCCAGCATGGGCTAATTGTTTCTTACGACTTCTTACGGAGACTTAGCAACAAGTAAACTAGATAAACTAGATCCATGCTAAAGAACAATGGGAAAGTCATACTGCCCTTCTTCACTTTCAACTGCTGGAAATTTCCAGGATGTTGGAAATGTATATTGAAGAAAGTAAATTAGGAAAGTGTAACTGCTCAGTCTGTTTATATTACAAACTTGGTTCAGGTGTAAATATTGAAGGGTATTAAGGCCAAAAGTCCACATGATTTATTTCTTGAGGTGCTTTGTATCTGGAGGATTTTCTATTTGGCCTTTTGTCAAAAAAAAAAAAAAAAAAAAATGCAGGACTACTGGGCAACAGTTAAAAAAGCTGGGAAATATGACTGAAGTAGTAAAGGTGGCTTCTTTCAAATGAGCAATCAAACGAAGCAGGATAGTTTTATAAAACCATATATTATTGAAAGATACTGTTGTGCAATTACTGATTAACTCCATCTTGTATGAAAGGTTCATAAACCTAGGTAAGGTATAACCTTGTAATGAAATCAGAAACCAGAATCAGTTGTCATGGTTTCCAGTGTTATAGCAACATTTCCACAGAGCTGCAGAGATAAAACAATTGAATATAGAAATTTAAATTACTTTCTTGAACAATGACACATGTTAAAAAGGATGTGGTAGGTATAAGCATGGGGAAATAGTATCCTGCTGAAAATTTTTAGATTGCTTCTGTCATAGGATTCAATAATTCATGTTTAAGTGTGAATGTTTCTGTATTGCTTGCATCAGTATATTAAAAAAGAAAAAAGAAGCAACTATTGATATTAAATGTCAAAATTGTAAGAAAAATTTTGGTCTTTGTAAACATGACAATATTTCAATCTTCTCAGATACAATAAACTTATGAAATTGTTGTGTGTGCCTTTTTGAACAATGGAAACTTTTTGTTGAGAAGCTCCCCTGATTTTCTAACAGGCAATGAAATCCATTTCTTAGCAGTCAATCATATAGTCATCTTACAAAAAAAATCCATTCTTGGTCTGATCACATAGAAATTTTGGAGCCACTGCTTCAGTCCAATTGGAAAATGCTGCCTGCTTTTATTTGTAACCAAGAATCCAATTTGAAGATATTTTTGTAATGGGAGTTGTTCTATTTTATTATTTTTTTCTTCCGATTTCACTGCCTTTTTTCAGGTTTCTATCTTAGAGGGCTGAAAATAAGAAAATTACCAATGATATCAGCTTTGCTAGCCGGGCTCTCTGCTTTATCTGGGATTAGTGTCTCATGGATTTTTTTCTTTCTTTTCCCAGTTGTGGGGTGTTTTTCTAGTTCAGATTCCATGTCATGAGTCCACAATCATGCTAGTCTCATAGCTAATTAGTCTCATAGCTAATGTCATGCTAGATAACTAATACCACCTCAAGACTATGTAAAGCAGCCTGTCAGAGAGATATATAAAACTCAGATTTTCAGAGGTATATGGTAATCTCATCTGTCCAAATGCCCAGGTCATAGAGAAGTAATATTTAAGAGAGTTAGATCTACACAGCTATTTTGCATTAAACTAAATTGAAATCATTATTGTGCAATCTTTTGAAGCACAGTGAATTTTTCACACATCTCTTCAGTGACCTTGTCTCTCAAGGTGGCTTGATCACTTTATTTCTTTTCCATTCCACCTGTCTCTGTTTTTTAGCCAGGATTTGAACAGTTTTAAAAGTTTTGGTCATGATCCAAAGCTTTGATCCAAAGTTTTGTCATCTTTACAAGTAAGGTAGATACAAGGCAAAAATGCAAAATTAATGCAGACCAGTGCTTTTAATAAAAAGAAGCATGTTAACATGCTCTGTGTTCCTTCATGAAATTGATAAATTAAAATATGCTGAAAGCTATCCAAGGGTTTTATGCAGCTTAGGCAAAAATGCAACCTGAAACATAACTGTTCTTTACACTTCTATAATCAGCACTGAGAGAAAAACACAGTGCAGAGAGAGAAACAGTCATCTTGAATGTTAGCCCTCTTTTGCTTGAACTGTATGGGGGCATAAATCTGGAAGAAAAGCACTGATTTATTAGTTCTGAAGCAGACCAATAAGATACTTGGCTCAAAACAAGTCTGAGCTGTTGACGTGAAACAAGGAGAAAGTACTGCAGAAAACAGAGAAGAAAGAAGAGGAATTATAGTGACTCCTTTAAATGAAAATGCCAAACAAACAAAAAGGCACCAAATCAGGGTCAAAGGACAAATTTTTGCAGGAGCAAAATCTTCTCAAATTAATTTTGGAGGTTATTCTATACTTCCCATACCTCTAATTTTGCAGCTTGCTAAGGAACAGTCAGCTATGAAAGTCAGTAAGTTGGGAAGCCCAGTAGCCCAGGAGGCATGGAGAGTTGTTTGTCTGCAGAGTTATCAGCCCATGCAAAGTCTGTGTTTCTGAAGAGTGAAAGAAACCTTTTACCTCTTGAGCCTGAAACCAAGATGTCAAGAACTCTTGAGGAATAAACAGTGGGCACAACCATCACAACATGTCTCTGAGACCTAAAATTACAGGGAGTCTTGCAACTCATACAGGAAAATGGGCAGCCTGTAGACATGGGAATGCTTGTCCACATATCCATGTCCCCATGAAATAAATCAACATCTTACCTTTTGACTCTGTCAGATCAGAATTTTCCAGCACAATATTATTCTGTCAACTGCCTCCTGATGTACATTTGTGTTATGCAAAGCAGAGCAGCAAAGTAGATCATTAGAAATCAACCTGGCTGTGGAAAAAAATTCTTAAAGTATTTATTTCAGTGAGCCTAGGTTTGAACAACATCCTGGATTTCTCATATACTTTGCTGCTCTGCCCAGAGATGATAACCTCAGAGATCACTTTTTGTAGTTAGATTGGTAGGAGGGAAAAGGATCCATATTGTTAGGCACTTCCGATTGCCAACATTGCAATTAATACAAGAGACTTTCCACTTCTTAAGCTTGTTTGTTGTTAGGGGGTAGGGGCAGCATAGTATAACATATCCTTCTTTTCCCATTTCTGGTAAAGCACTGAGTTGATTCTTTTCTTGGTTTGTCATCAAAAAACACATGGTTCTCTTCCCAAGATTATATATACTGTCATAATTCCTCCTACAAAGGGTGCACACGCAGTGTAAGTTAATGGAATGGCATCAATATAGAAACAATGCAGTAAGATTTAATGGAATCATATTACAGCTAACCATACACTTATCATCCTAACCAGTTTTGTTTCTCTAAAACCTTTTTCTACGCTGATGGTAATGGAAATTTTATGTAATAACAGGTTTTACAGTCAACTATTAGGGTCCACCTGCTAAGATTTGAGAAGGTACCAAGGCTCTAGCAAAATTATCTTTTGCAAACAGAAATCATTAATGTCTTGGTAAAAGGATTTTCTCCTTGTGTGTTCGTATGCATGTGTATTTATGGATATACATTAGGTATGAATAAAATATAAAGTGAAACCCCAACTGTAGAAAACTAATAGCATCATTTAGAATATCTAAGGACTAAAAAACAAAACAAAAGAAAACAAAAAAAACCCACACACACACAT
Source organism: Netta rufina (assembly GCF_964035555.1). Lineage (NCBI taxonomy): Eukaryota > Metazoa > Chordata > Aves > Anseriformes > Anatidae > Netta > Netta rufina. Next base: position 27,655,871 of record NC_140129.1, read on the forward strand.
AAAAAAAAAACAACACACCAACAACACTTTAGGCATCATTTCAGCTGCAGCTTATAAATAACAAAAATGACTTAAATTCAGCAAAATGCCAGATGGCTATTTACACTAAATAGAATGCAAAAATATATGCATTTAACTCCTCCTCTGAAAATACGCTTTTCAGCCCATCAGCCTATGCAGGAGCCTTTATTGAGTAGTCATACATAATCTTATTAATATTTCTTCTTTCCTTTCTTCTCTGTTCAGTCCCATCTCACGACTTCCTCATTATACGTTACTGTACATTTGTTTGTAAGGCCCTTGTAAGAAGGTGCAATGTATCTTCTTCCTGTTTTGGTAGGGACATTATTCAGCATAGAGAGTAGTAAAAGATATTAACAATAACAATTTTCCTAAATTTCCCCTTAGAGGAGTTGCCATGTCTGAATTCTTCAAGATAAAATAAAAGTACTTGAAACAGTGAAAAGCCAAGCAGTTCCCAATTTATGGTAGCTTTAAACAAGATGGATCTTTAAGATCTAATTCTTCGTCTCTTCATTCATAACATTTTTGAAGGTCTGCCAATGAGCAAGTGAGTGTTTCACCCAATGGTTCAAACACTTTCCATCAACTTTACTTAGCTAAGGATGGAAACAATAACAAGGTTAAAACATAGATCAACATTAAATAGTTCACTGGGAGGCTGTTGCTGCTGTTAGAAAGGTTCTAGATGAATACCTCCTTTTTGGCCTGAAAATATGTTTTTAAAGATTTGTTTAGTCAAACTTCTAATCCCAGAACATTTGTCCTTTTTCTACATAAAGATTAGACCACCTAGATTAGAGTCTGGTGAGGATAAGGTGAAAACTAAGTTTCCTTGGTTTCTTATGTTAAAACTGAATTCTGTGTGAATGTGGAATCATAGAAATACAGGCCTGGAGGGACCTTGAAAGACAGTCTTATCTGTGCTTCTATATGGAGCAGGATTGAATGCTACCACCACTGGAGACAGCTGGAGCAAAACATGCTTTCCTTAGATTTCCTGGTACAGTGCTTCATTGATTTTTTTTTCCTTGCTATTGGATAAATAGCCTTATGACTGGAAAATAAGGTTGATTCCTCGACTGATTCCCTTATGTTCACAAACCACTGATTGCCATTGTAACAGTTTCATGTATACTGAAATGCTTTTGATCATGTTTCTTCTTACTACTCCCTTCCTTATGTTAAACAAACTCAGTTTCATTTAACCTTAATAGGACATATTTTCTGACTTTTTCCAGTATGCCTACACCTTTCTGTAATGTAACATCCATACTTTGACCTCTCTGTTGTAACTGAATAGTGCAATTTGAAATCAGCCCTGTATGTTGGATTTTCAAAGTTCATCTTTAGTTAATTCATCTTTAGTTAATTTAGTAAATTAACTAATTAGTTAATAATTTAGTTAAATCTTTAACAAATACCAACTTTTACACTGGTTCTTCTATTAAATTAACCTATTTTACATCACATTAGAGAGTTTGTGTAACACTTCATCCTCAGTTTGCAACAAGCTCTATCTCTAGGTGTATGCTGCTGAACTCAAATTATAGGGAACGTATTAAGAACACGCTTAGCTTATGCCAAAAGTCCCATACTCACTCATCTGTCTTCTCTCCCTGCTTTCATAGTTTGAACTCCGTCACAGTTTCAGGAAGGAAAAATACCTACTATGATATGAAAGGTTCATGTAGCTTTATGAATGCATTCTGGCTTCTGAATTCAGAGCAATAAGCAAGTTCATGTGTGTGATTAGCTTTTGACTAACAACAACTATGAGATATTAGACTCTGATTTTCCCTTCTGTTCCAAGGAGCTCATTGCAATCGTACTGATATAGCTGAGAGGAGAATTCAGTCCCCTACACATCCTGACTCAAACCCCAAACACCATGATTCTCCAAAACCAAAACCAAAACCAAAAACAGGTGATACTAACTAGTGTTTTCTGGTCCTTTTCCATCTGGAAGGACAACTGTGTTCCAAAACTGCAGGACCCAACTTTAGCATGTTTTCTATTAAAAAAAAAATACAGGAAAAGAATTATTTCAACAGTGGAAAAAAAGTTGTGCAATCTTTAGGCCAGTCACATACTTGCAAATATATTTGACTTTTAGTTTTAAAATCAGGTTGAAAGAAACAACTCTTGCATACGAATCCCATGGTTGTCTGAACCTTTCAACACTGAAACATCGCTAAAGGATTTTACATTTGCAAGAGGAAAAAATAGGACAGAATTATAGATTTTTGGATATAGAAGTCTTGATGGACAAATCACAGAATTGGTTTGTCAGTCGCCTTCTATCCAGAAAGAAGCAATAATGTTGCTTCAGGTATTTTTTCAGTTCTTTATCAGGCTATTTATTTTGACTGTTTTACTATTGATTCCTGAAGGAACCTGTTAAACTTACACTCTTCTGAACAAAAACTACATTATTTCTCTGAGAAAGTTAATTTAATATTTATTTTCTAACATGTATTTTACATTTCCCAAGCTCCCCCTTCCCCCCCCCCTTTTTTTGTTTGTTTGTTTGTTTGTTTGTTTGTTTTATCCTTTTATATTTCATGGTCTATGTAGTGTTTGTGGCATTTCATTATTGATTTATATTCACGAACATTTTAGATTGTAACATTACTGTAGAATCTATTCTCATAACATTCAATTGCAGTCTCCTTTCCTGTGTATCTTCAACAGCTGAAGTGAAACTTTTCTTCAAAGCCATTATTGTCTGTCTAGAAGCACTGAAAGAAATGCCTTTTCTGTGGAAGGAATTTCAAGTAAAACATCATCACCTCTCATATAGATCTATGCAGCAAAAAGGGGAAAGGCCAAGGAATAAACCACAGAAATTTATTTCCTAATATTTTCATAAGAAGGAGCAGAAAGGGCCAGGGCTGCTAGAAAGGAAAGCTTTTTCTTTTGTACAGAACATTGGTCAACTCAGGTGGCCAACCACTCTCACCATATATTTTTCTTTTCTAAATGTAGGAATCTGAGGAACACAAATTACTCCACATGGATTCTTCCTGCAGGCTATTGAAAGAGACATGTTCCAAAAAGGTACCCAACTCTCAGTGTTTATGAAGATAGCTTGCTAAATTCCAGATTTCCTGACTTAGGTGGCTGAATGCTATTTCTTTGATTTTGGACATATGGGTTGAGATCCTGTAAATCCATGAAACATGTCCTTTGCAAAGGAGTTTAGCATGAAATATATCCTAAGCACAATAAGATATAGGGCATGATTTTGAAAAAAATGTCCTTTTATGTTGAAAGGTCAAAAGTAAATTACATTGAGACAGGACTAAGTCTGTTGGTGACAAACTTCTAAAGCATTAATGACAGTGGGAGTATTGACCTTCTTGCCACTATCCAATATCCTAACTATGCAACAGCAGCAACTGTCACATCAGGATGAATGAATAAAGAATACACATCCTCTTCTGGGGAAAATCTCCAATCTTACATTACTCATCTTAGTTTGTAACATTTATGGGCTCTTTCAAAATTTTCAAGTCACTGAATAAGACAGTCTACTCTGTTGCTGAGAGATATTCTGTCTCTCAAATTCATTTTACTGTTTATTCACACATAGAACAGGATTTTTTTTTTCTCTCTTGTGCTCAAGCTCGTTTACTGTACCTGGGAAAAACAGAAAATTCACCAAGGAGAAAGGCAAATTTTATTTATGAGTAATGAATTTATGGCAGATACTACTGCATTCCTCTTCTCTTCTGATTTGGGTGAAACTTAAACATTTGAAATTGCCTTATTCAAGTCATTGAAATTGATTTTTTTTTTTAATAGTTGTGATGATGAACATCACTGCAGAACTCAAAAATGCACTTGTGAAAAACAATTTTCCAGCCTGCTTGCAGACAGTTAGGGTAAGGAGAATATAAAATCAGATGGTATCTCAGATTGTGCAGTCAGTAGTACTGTGACCGTGAATCTTGAGCTGTTTCTGTCTGGATATGCATAAAATTCTGTGTCTTGAATGATCAAATTGTGATCTTGCCAGTATTTCGTTCTCAGAAGCTTTCAAAGCAGAATGAGCTTAAACAAATACCACACTAATTGATATATGCTTTTTCTTCATTGCTTCTATCAGCTCTTTCCAAAATTGAGAAGTTAATCTACTTTATATAAGCTAAATTAAAGGCTTGATTCAAGTTACAGAACCCAAAGTTTTTCCATTGACTTCAGTTTAGATCTGGTGCTAAAGGTGTTTATCAACACATATCAATATCTGTGCTTTTTTGTAAATGTGTTCTTGCTTGGTCAGCACACCAAAGCAAGCCTCTTAGCATTTTGGTCTTGCTGCAGAGGTGTATATGGTGTATATAGATTCAATTCCCTCCCAGCTGGAAGAACAAGACTTACTTGTTTCCACAGCAGCAAAGAGTCAAAAAGTTAAAAGCTGGTATTAATTGTAACAGCACAATAGGTAACAATTGCTGTAAACAATGTGGAGGCTGTTCCCAATTCTATCAGTTTATGTGATATTATAGAAATACAAATAATCTACCTTAAAGAATTGTTTGGTATAGGCATATCCTTTGCAAATCAAGCTGGAGTTGGAACTTTTTGTCTTGGACTTAAAAGTAATAGCTTAAACATCCAGATAAAACTATTTAATATCAGTAGAGCATAAAAGCAGGACTGTTACTTCTTTAACTCACTGTGACTCTCTTTTCCGTGATTTCATACAGAAGATGAGTTCTGCTCAAGGTGACACATTGCAAGGGAATCTGTGCTTTCTGTCTAATCCCTCAAGAAGCTTTCACTTTTGTCTTCTAGTTTTGTTTTGCTTTACTCTTGTTAATATTTTTGTGCCTTTGAAAGTCAGTGGAGAGACTTTTGGATCTTAACATGCTTTGGATAAGGCATTATGGAGACTATATATTTATTATAGAGAGCACTTCTGTCTGTGTGTACATAGGCAATAAGAGCTTGGAGAAACAGATGTGGCAATGGGCTTATTTTAGAGTTTATATTTGCTGTGTTCATATGTATTTTATTTCATTAGTCTAGAGCAATTCCTGCTGTCCGAGTGACACTTTGAAAATTTCAAAAGAGAACTGATTTATTCTTTCAGTATAAACAAGAGGTTATTCTGCTTCAAAGTAAAGACCTCTTTGTGTATAGGAAAATTCCCTATTCAGGTCTGCATTGCCTTATGGCAGTGATTTGCTGAACTTTTTCCTAACACAATTTTAACTGAAAGAGTAGGGACATCTTAGTCATGCTGGTTTTCTGTTATCGTTTTGCTGCATTATTTCTCTGATTTCCTTCACCAGATAACCGACATTTTAATAGTCATATCTGTCATGAAGAGAAATTAGTGACTGAGCAAAGGCTTTGGATGACTGGAAAGCCTGACTACACATACAGCATGAGTACAGGTTTTCTGTATGTTTGGTGTTTTTTTTTTTTTGTTTGTTTCTTTAAATAATTTAAAGAAAAGTTACTTTTCTTTATAGAGGCCCATATAGTGCCATGATTTGGATTTGTAATGAAAACAGTGTTGAAACACACTATTTTTTTAGTAGTTGCTAGGCAGTGCTTATACAGTCAAGGTCTTTTCTTCTTCTCATGCTGCTCTGCCAGCAGGTAGGCTGAAGTTGAAAGGGGACACAGCTAGGACAGCTGACAAGCAACCATAAAAACCACCACAGTGAAATGAGAATTCTTCAGATTTAGATACGTCTTTAAAACCTTTACCAATAGAATTTGAAACAAAGCTTACAATAGGGAGGAAAGAGCTGGAGATGGTAACTGCTGAAAGTAAAAAAACATATTCTGTTATGGAAACAAGGTATCAGACAGGTAAACATTAAGGTCTTTTCTTTCTCCAGGTACTACTACAGTACGTTGGTGGCTTTTATAGGGAGGGCAGAACTACTGCACAGACATGCCGGCATCACTCCTGCACACAGTGTGCAGTTTCTCTGCACATGTTACAGGAAGCTGTAAACAAACATACAAACAAATGAAAACATTCAGGGATTGGAAAGATCTTCCTTTCAGCATTTTCCATTCCACATCACTACTATTTCCCTTCCATATAAAAATCATCATAACCGATAATTGTTATTGATAATAGCAGTAATACTACTAATGAATCATATCCGTCATTTTAAAACTTAAGAAATTAATATGGTTATATAAACTATAATTTTATCATTGTATGTGCCTTGCTTTTGAAAAAATTTCATTTTATTGCCCTATTTTTTCACTGTATTTCAAGTAGTAGAATTGGGAACCATGAAGGACACTTCTTTGAATACTGTTCTATGCAAGCTCTTCTTGTTTGAGAGGAAGTCCTGTGAGGCAGTCTTGTGCACTCCTTGTTTATGCACATACTACTCTTAGTTTGGGTTTGGGTTCTGTCTCTCTGGATAGAACGTTTCTGCTCAAATTAGAATATATAAATCAGATTAATCATGTTCTTACACAGTCCTGTCTCGTAGTTGGCTAGAAACAGAGCCCAAGGTGATGAAATAAGACAGAAATATGTACCTGCAAGTGTCTTAAATTTCGATGAGATGAATGTCATCCTTACTGCCTATTGGGTTAAATTAGAAACCAGAATAAGCACTATATGCAAATGAAAAATGATGATTCACTGACTAACTTAGTTTCATATAAACTTGGTAGACTTGATTGACATTCTAAAGAATGTCTTTCATATTGAATGGAAGACTGTGTACCCATTGGTAACACAAATTATGATGCTTTAAAGATAGATGTAGAAAGAAAGACAATAAGGTAGTGGAAAGTCTGTTCATAGAAAAATCTAATGATGCAGGTATTAGACCTTTAACTTATTTACCTGAAAATGTGTGTGTGTTCGCTGGTGCAAAGGAAAAAGTAAGAAAAGGGTTTGTTCCAAGTTAAAAGAAAGAAGCCCAACAACATGATTATGACAATTATATGTGCTAAATCTAATTTGCATTCCTGCATAATGATGGAATATATATAGAGAAAGGATTCACTGTGCAGTTTAAGAACAACTATGTCACGAGCAGTGAGAAAATATTGACAGGCAAGAAATGTCAGTGCTTTTTTTAAAACCGAATTACAATCTATGGGATGATGGGAATTTAGCAGATGCACTATGTTAGTGATGAGAACATGTGATATGGTGACATGAGCTCCTACTTGAGAGATTAATTCCAAATTGGCTTTGATGGGAACACTTGTGCAGACTGATACTCTAAGTCTAAATAGCACAAGAAAGTAAATGAAAATGGCAATATATCAAGCTTCAAATAAGTGGCTATGAAATAATGAAATAGTGCAGTTGTTAATGTGAGGGCTGATCTGGGAATAAATAAAGTATTAAAAGTGCATTGGTCCCATCTTCTAGGGTAATTACCCTGGGCTTGGAACACAAAGGAACTTGCTACTTTCCAAGATCATGCCATAAAAATAAAAATAAAAATAAAAATGAAAAAAAAATGACTTAATTTTGAAGTAGCTCAGGTGTGCGGGTACAAATCTTAGAATGCCATGTGTGGTACAAGTGAATATATCTGTAAGTGCATTTTTGCACAGTAACAATGCTATGTATTGTCTTCTTGAATAAGAGAATGCACATTGAAGCATTATACAGAAAAACACTTACAGATAGAGAGCATAAGTCTAAGGAGTTGTCCTTGTTCCTAAGTCTTCACTTGTTCTCCAGTATAGGTAGACAGATATCACTTCTTAATGTGGAAAAAGTGAAGCAAGAAAATGTGTAAAAAAGCACATTCCTAAAGCTACATTCAGCTGTAACGCAGACCAGTGTCTTCTCTTACCACGTTAAGGCTTTATTCCCACCTTGTCAACATTATCAGTGTTTACTTCAAAAGGAGAATTTAAATTTTTTATTCCACAGCATTCAGTCTTCTTCAATGGGTGGTAGAGCTTTATAAACAACCTTCTGTTTCACAGCAGTAAATTGCTTCACCTGTACTAAAGTTATTGACATTTATAAGAACAATCATGTGCAGGAGGCTTTACCTTAGGATTTCAGAGCAACCAAACAATGAACTGAACTTGCTTTTTTTCTTTTTTTTTTTTTTTTTTTTTTTTTTTTAACAGCTGTGTAAAATGAAGGATGGGTAAATTCAGTAACTTGAGTGAAGCTACACAATCAATAAGTGAACCAGGAATATAATTAATTAATATTGACTACAATTTCAATGGTGTATTCTCTAAGAAAAATATTCTCCCTCAATTTGATAGTCAGAAAGTCTGATTTAACTATATTTTAGCTTGTTCTCCTCCTTTTTACCATTTGCTGTATTTCATTGCTGCTTCTTCATGTTTCTTTTGTAACTGTGATGCGTTAAGAGCCACAAGAAATCCACAGAGGGAGGTGCATACCTGTCTTTTGATGGTATATGACATTGTAGCCTCCCAGACTTCAGGCTGTTATAGAAAACATATATTTCTGCACAAGTAAACAAAGAGTTTTATGGATATCATTTTGGTTTCAGACTTGTTCAGTACTATCATCTTTGTTCGATGGTGGGTATGTGCATTTCTGTGACTGTGAGTTATTTTCTCCAGATGGATGCAGATAAACTTCTTCAGAGTAACTTCTGTAACTGTTGACATGTATATTCTTCTGAAAACCACCCTTGCCTAGCAAAAGTCCTGGCAGCTAAGATCCTAAATAAGAAATCTTAGCATCCATGGATTTCCCATCGTGGGTGTTTAATCTTCCTTCTCTTTCTCTTGGCTTTATGTTCTGTGTTGATAAAAACATAGAAGCAAAGATATTTCATCTTTCAGTCAGATTTAAGAGCTTAACAGCCCCTTTCTTTATAGAAAGGGCAACCTCCGTGGTTATTTGAAACAGTTCTCAAGTGCAGATTCTGTTCTTCTGTTTTTCTATACATGAAGAGCAACTCTGGTCAAGACTGCAGTGCCTGTTTCCGCTTAATTCTCCTATATACTGCTGTCCACTCCAAGGAAGAATGGTGTAAGAAGGTATTAGTGTAAAAATGACAAGCCAAGTAGAATTATGTTGCTATGTTGATGCATGTGAGAAGACACTCAGACCCTTAATCTTTTAATTATAACTCAAAAGTGAATGTAAAGTCAAGATATGATTTACTGGAGAACACATTGGAAAAACAAGTGGATCAGAACAGAAATTCCTGCCTTGCAACACAAGCCCTGCCTTGTGTTGCAAATACTTTTTAGGCCCACAGGTGCTTGACCTTTTTATCAGATAAGGGAAAAGTCTCTGGTCAACTTAAATTACACATTTGTGTAGGAGGGTGTGGGTCTGGGTCTGGAGGCACCTGCAGTTTAGAGCATGCACATAAATGCCTTTTCTTTTTTTCTGGTAGACTCTAGAGCTGTCTTTCTTACTCACTAGGAAACTTCATACTTTGATCTTTAGCAGTGTTTATGGAGTCTAATTACTAGCTATCGTTTTACAGAAAGGTGGCAGAAGAACTGCAATAGGCAGAGATAGACACATCTGCATTTTAAGAAAAATCGAAGGGTGATTTATTCTCTGCTGAATACAGCAGAGAGTTTTCTATTTATTTTGAAAGCGTATTTTTTTCCTGCAGGAAAATGAAACTCTCTGCTCTGAATGTTGTTCTCTGCAAAAACAGCCAATATGTTCATGAAGTATGTGAACCACAAATGTACTTTGAGTACATGGCAGCTGTTGGGTGGGATATGAACACAGGATGTTCTGTGGATGTTCTGTGCAGTTAAACACCTTTTGCAAGCATGCAGGCAAGTGGGTTTAATGAAAATGTGGTCTCTTTCAGACCGATGGGCCAATACTTAGTTTCAAAGCCATGCTGTAACTATAAGCTATTCACAGTATTCTCTGTCCCAGAACAATTAGAATTAGAAAAGGCTAGAAGAAACAGGTATGTACTTAGAAAAAGATGGAGAAAATGGAGAGTAATAATATCCAAAACTTGTGAAACTACTGAAAGGTAAAAATCTTCATCTGCTTATATCTGAAATATTTACATATTAGGCTGTAAGTTCCAGACCCTTCCCTCCTTCCTCAGAAATCTGACATTCCACATTTATTTCAGGTTCTCTGCAGTAGGGCCTGCAATGTCATTCAAGCAGTGTTCAGCTAGCTGAGTAGCACTAAAATTTGTGCTGTTCAGCAAATGTATTACGCGATTCACCCATCCCTAAAGAATGGCCTTGTACATTCCAATTGCCACTGCATCAAGCATAAAAAAAAATCATCCACACATCTCTGGCTTTTATTACTTTTCTTATCTTATAATAGAGGTAACCCGAATGAATATATTTTTTAAGTGAGTAAAGACTTTTTATATCATCAGCTAATAGTTTGGATATTAATACTAATGTAAAGGGAAACTACTGGTGAGAAGAACTGTAACTGAGGAAAAGAAATTAGATTTTAGACTGACAACAAAGGTATTTGATGAGAATAAGAGTGAAACGTACTGTACTGAGTGGCAGGAACGAGAGTGGAACAGGATGTCATGAAAATAACAATTCTAGCTGTGCACCATGACAGTCAATGGGAACAAGCTGAGATTTATTTAAAATATACCTCCTGGCAGAGACAAATGGGCCTGATTTATTTATTTAAAACATTTCTTTCCAGGATGGCCTTAGAAGATAGATATCTCATTTCCCAGTGGACCCTGAGTAGGATGTGGGAAGGAAGTTGATGAACATTTGTATTTCATAGAAATTCAAGTTATATACTTCAGAAGAAAAATGCTGTGTTGCAAAAAAATTTAGAAGTTATACAGGGCTTCTTTTGTAAAGGTTAAGTTAGTGTTACCAAACTAGCTAATTTAACCATCGAGAGATCTATTGGAACAAGAACACCAACTTTCCCATAGACTGCTTTGTTGGGGAAGCTCAGCTCCATCAAATAAGGAACATGTGAGACAGCAGAGGTGAAGCACAATCCATATGGATAATTCATTCTGCAGCACCTCTTCTCAGACTATCAATATCAAACTGTCCAATTACACCCAGCTGCACAGAAATTTTGACATATGCCCTTAGGCAAGTAGGTTAGCACCACACCATCATTTTGTTCAGGCAGTAGCAATCAAGTGAAGTATTTTAGCTATGAGTGAACCCATTTTTGTCATCCACATCCCCTGAGGCTGAAAGATCCATGGAGGTTTTAGCTTCCCTGGCCTCAGGTTTTCTAAAAAATTGGTCAAATTTGTGCATGGTGGAGGAAAAACAAGTTATTTTTGTCACCAGAGCAACATACAGTACAGGACAGTTTAGGCTAACTGTTAAAAATGTGTGAGATGTGGGTCATGTTCTTGCTCCCATAACTGTTCCTGTATCTATCACAAAATGAGTTAAAACACAATAGATGGGACGGAAGCCCTTTCATGTACTGAAGCCTAAACTCTCTTACAGTTGCTCCAGGTAATGAATTTGCACTTGCAATGCTAATATTGAAGTGGTTCCCAATGTGTTAACTTGTGTAAAATGCATACTCAAGGACTTGTGCAAGAACAGAAATTTCAGAAACGTGGGAACGTTTCAGGTTTAGGCACAGGACAAGAATTGTGTTAACTAACTGTGTCAGTCTAGACAACCAACTGAGGCAGTCATTTATAGTCAAGGGAGAGAGAAATTGGCACTCCAGATCTCAGTTCACCCCTTCCTAAGATAGTCATGGAATGAATTGCTCCCAGGGAGCATCTTTCTGTCTGTGTAAATGATAGCAAGGGCTGAAATAATTGGCTGACAAGAGATGCTTCTATATGGCTAGAGTTTGATGAAGTACAGGTCATCCCTAAATTCTTTTGAAATCTGCTTCCAGACATCTAAGTCCTTTGCAAAGGTGGTCCTGAGTTCACGTACTCAGGACATAGTCTCCTAATGGGACACAGACGAGATGTACATGGAATAGTTACATATCTTAAGCCTGTTTCCAGATATTACAGACATTTGAAGACACTGTGTTCTGCTTAGTGGAAAGCTGATGGAACATTCTCAGTTACTCTGTTTTTATTCTTCTCAATTTCCCATTAAAACTGGAAGTAAAAGGTAGCATTGTTTTGTGGTTTAAACCCAGTGAGCAGCTAAGCACCACACAGCTGTTTTTTTTCTCTCTTTATCAAAAGTTCAAAATACAGCGCTATATGAGCTACTATGAAGAAAATAAATTAACTCTATCCCATCCAAAACAAGAACACATCATAGCCATGCTCTTTTGTCTAATCAAAGAACAGGTTCATCCCTTTCCTAAAATAGAGGTGACAAGAGGTGACCATCTACACTTCACCATGGCTTTAAAGGGTCGATTATTGCTCCTATATGCAAGCATGGTAAAAATAATGGTAGGGAACAAGAGCAAGAGAGACAAATTAGTCAATGTATCTGTTTTAATTTTTTTCCCCCATAGTTTTCAGTTTTCTATTCTGTGACTGAATTTGCCTTCTTTATTCTGATTTGATTTTTTTTCTTTTTTTCTGTTTGTATCTATTTCTCTTTGCTGCCTCCTGTCTGACTGAAGGAATAAGCTTTGTTAACCAAAGAGGTAATCTGTTTGCAAGATAGATTTTAGAAGTATTTATTTGATTAGAACAGAGACACCAAAGGAATTCTAGAAAATGTCTCCTTGTTTCTCTTCACTAAAAGATGCATGGGCTGGCAAAGTATTTTCCTATGAAATTGGTATGGGATGATGCTATATTATCAAGGATAACTTTATCAGCCTGTTGAGATTGAGATGTTGGACCTAAAAATTCATTAGTAGGTAAAGACTGTTTTCTACAAGAAAGAAAGGATTTCTGCTTTCAAAAGCAAAGTGAAACAAAACAAAACAAAACAAAACATGGTGCCTAGAAGAAAATAATTCTGTATTAGATTAGTGCTCTGAGTATGCGACACTTGGGAGTAATTCTAGCCCCCCTCAGATTAGGTAGTAAAGAAAAATAGTTAGACTCAATGTCAGTATGGATTCTTTCCCTTATAAACATATCTTTCTGCTTCTTTTATTTCCGTTTCAATACTGCTTGTTTTCGTTATGGATTTATTTGCTATATATTGGGTACTAGGTGGAAACATTCTAAGTGCTTTGCCCAGTTGATGCATATTGAAGTGACACCATATTGAAACTGCAAAGCCTGAAACCAACATGTTACCTAAACAAATCAAGAGATAATGACTTTTTCTGTAGCACAGGTGCACTCTGCACACTTTTAGATAGGGTAATTAACAATGAGAAAGATATGGTGGTACTAAGAAGTACAGGATTGGAGTTTTTGTTTAAATGACTGCTTGACTATTTAGAACTTTTCTGCTGCTTACTGGCTGATTGGCATTCTCATGCCTTTTAATTTCATGCTTTTTGCAGCATAGTCTGACAAGGACACAGAATTAGAAACAGCCAGGTAAGCTACTCTGGTGTAAACTAGGTAGAGGGATCAAAGAAGATGATGTTAGTTACCTCTACCAAAAACAGAAGAAAAGAGAAACCTATGAAACTCCTGCTTCAAATTAAATTAAAACGTAGCTATACATTTTATATATATATATATATATAATATATATATATATTCATGCACACAAAACGTGTTGCATTCAGCCTTCTTTCCTTCTTCCTTCTTTTTTAAATTTCATCATAACATTATTTTTTCTAACTAAAAAAGATTGCAATTACCTAAAATGATTTATTTATAAACACTTCCATATCATGCACTCTCTTGCTTAGCACTCTCAGATCCATTGTTCTTGAAACCCAGCAGGCTACCAGAATATCCTTATCAGCTATGTTCTCCTCATTACAAGTGCTACTCAATCACAAAACAACTGAATGTGATTAGTTTTGTGTAATCATAATAGCACCCTTAAGAAAGAGCAGAAAAGAAGATATAAAAAGGTAGAGGAATATTAACAAATTTTTATAGATTTCTGTGTTTATTTATTTATTTATTTTTTTGTTTTAATGTAGTGTTAGAAGGAGGAATATTAAATGATGGAGGAGATGTAAAAGAAAAAACTTTTGCTGTTCTTAAACTTGAACTGTTCAAAGCATTTCTTTCTTTTTTTTTTTTTTTTCTGTAATTAAGTCAGATTTTGGACTTGAAATTAGAGGGATATTTTCTCTATGCTTATGTTTATTTTGGTAAGCTATATATATACTTTTTTCTTGTTGATGTTACTCTAGAAGACTAAGGAAAATCTTCAGTTTAGGTCAGAAGTCTTCAAGCAGTGTCTGTATATTTAAGCCATGTGTCTATGGGAACCCTTTTAATTTTGTTGATGTTTTGAAGTTTAGTTGCAGCAAATATCTATTAGTGAAATACAGTGGATTGATAGGAGTCTGTTAATGTAATTCTTGTGCTGGAATGTTTCTTTTGTGGTTGTCTGTTTCCTGTCTATATCTCTAGAAAGGAAGAAATACATTGGAGAATTTGTGCAGTGAGATTTTATGCTTTAAATGCATTTGAGAGAGGAAGGCAGTATTTGGCTAATGCACAGTAAGCACTTTAAATTCGTAGTGCTCTCACTTGGACAAAGTGTATCTCTGAAAACAGAAAGAGAACTGACTGTCTCCTTCTGAACTTTGATTTAGAGTTATCTTTGATTAGGCTGTGTCAGTCTAGATTATTCTTGACATTGAGGGAGAGCCTAGGATATATAACTACATGATAACATGAATTTAATGCTATACAGGCATCTTAAAATAGGTGTTGCTGCCGCTCTGTCATCTGCTGTTATTGTAAAGAAGCTGTTACGCTCAGCTGAGCTGTTACTTTCAGTTCCCTTTTCTGCAAGTCAGTGTTACCATGTTGTGAAGATGGTGGCACAGTCATAGGCCTCCTTTAAATGCATGTTATTAGTTTCTTAAACATTTGTCTTATACCTTTCTATTAGTTATCTATGATGCATTATTTTCTGAATAGAAAAGCTTTGTTCTGATACGATGTCTTTACATGTTCTCTGTCACATCTGCCACACATAGTAATATGGATACTTGTTGCTTTGTGTACCC
Organism: Netta rufina; assembly: GCF_964035555.1. NCBI lineage: Eukaryota > Metazoa > Chordata > Aves > Anseriformes > Anatidae > Netta > Netta rufina. The sequence goes on from NC_140129.1 coordinate 27,670,881, forward strand.
ATAGTTTGTGATACAGCTGTTGGTTCTGTGCAGATTTTTAGGCTGGAAGGGCTACAAGCACCTTGCTCTCTAGTCAGTTGCTTAACAGTATAGCTCAGTTTTATTGCTACGGTAGTAGCATCTTTAAGTTACTGTAAATACAAAGGCCAGAAAGAGAAGATCTAAAACAAGCCACTTAATAGAAAGAGAACAGATGTTTTGGTGAGAGGTAAGAAAGTCCCCTATTTGCTGGTTAATGCTCTGGCTTTACTAGGAGTGTGAGGCTTTCTATGTGGGAGACAAGGAAGTTTGTGAGGTTAGTAAAAAGTATATTAATGTTTTCATACTTGAAGTCCTGGTTGGTTAAAAATAAATAAATAATAAGAAAGATGGCCACACACTAGATTTATATTCTTGCAAGCTTTTGGTTCTCTGAAAAATAAACCAGGACTGTTATGGAAAAACACTCTAATAGACCTATGAAGTGCTTTTATGCCTTTTGGTAAAAACAAAGGGAAGACATTCATTTCTTTCCTATTTTTTAAGACCATAGGAAAGCAACAGATTTTGCTGCAGAACAGAGTACAATAAAAAGAAAAAGTACTTGATTATACAGATATTTAGCGTAATTACATAACATGCTAGAGGCTCAGTGTATTTATTCAGAACTCTTCTGTATCTCTGATGTCACGTTATCTTCCCTAATTAGAAAAGAACATATTTACCTATCATGTTGTATGGGATTATAAGTGAAGCTATATTAATAATAAGATGCAACCTTGTTACAACTAGACTGTGCCCACCTGTATCCTGACCAAACAGAGGAGTGTAAGAAACTTGTTGTATCCCCTTTCTTAGACCATGTCCTTCTTGGGTGCTGACAAGCTGGAGTCTCATGCGGTTTTATTTTGCAGGCACACAAGAAGTGTATGACACCTGAAGAATTTTAATTGTGCTTTCAGATTCTGGTGTCTTTCTTCTAAGAAGAAAACCAAAAAGAGGGATTGTCTTGCCATTTGTTATTTTCTTGTAATATGTGAAAAGGACGCATCAAAGATGCAGTGTAAGTGAATAAGTGAAGATATACACATTGCCTCTTATCAAAGTAAAAAACCAAAAACAAACAACAACAACAAAAAACAGGAAAAATGAAGACACATCAGTCTAGGGAAGAGGTATTGGGGGATCTGCCTTGCAACTTTGCTGAAGTTCTGTTCTAGCACAACTCGATATTTAATTTGTTGTCTTAAAGTGAGTGAAGTTTCAAGTGATAAGTGCATGAGAGTTCTGTGTTTTTTTTTTTTTTTTTTTTTCTCATCAAAAATGTTAGGAATACTTTTTTTTTTCCTCTGCAAAAACAATAGTAGTCTGTAGAACAGCCAAAACTTGACAGTATGTAATTTCTTTATGAAGGCATTTGTAAGGAGAGAAAAGTTACATTTATGAAAACTTTGTTTTTCCTAGTCCTAACAAGTAATACACGGAAACACAAGTTCATTTCTTCCACCTTGTGTTATAATAATTGCATTCCTAACATTCAATGGTACTTCTCAAGTAACATTAGTAAAAACTAATGCTATGTTCAGATATCTGTTTGTTTTTATTCCTTTAAAACAACGTATAAGAGTCAGAGGTCTGGCTGACAGTGTCCTGTGACAGTGGTCCACAACAGGTGGCCATGGGAATTCTGTAAGAGATAGGACAGTGCATGCAATGTGCATGACACGCCTTATCTTACAGTCATACAGCATCACATGCAGGTCTGTATTTTGGGGTGTATGTCTTCCAAACCCTCCTTTTGGGAAAGACACACCACACTACTCTGTAGTTTACAGATTTGAATGGGACTTTATTATTAAGGTTCTGCCTTAGTCCAGGTCTCCTATCCATGCAGGAGATCTTACTGTGTTGTGCAACTGGAAAAGTTTTCTCCTTGCTTCAGTACAAACCCCCAACTCAACTAATGAGGCGGTTTCAGACTTCCTAAGGCAAAAGATTGGAATATGATGCTGACAAGACAAAACTGGGAACACCTAAGGGGTGAAGAAGGAAAGAAAGAAGCCCAAATAGCACAGGTCTGTTCATAATAGAGTTCTGTTTGTATGCAGAGATTCTTCATATCATCAAGTAATATGATTTACATGTAGAGTGATTTGCACAAACACTAGAACGGCAAGTGCTCTATGTAAAACTATATAATTATTTTACTATGTCCCCAGTACTTCGGGTAAATGCACTTTAAATGGGTGTCTCTTTCAAAATACTATGTGTACAGTCACAGTAAGAATTTAGTTTTAAATTACAAGGTCATCCTTTTTGGTACTGTCATTTGTAAAACTTATGAACACCAACTTGCATGCTTGTTGCTAATATGTTTTTGATCTTTACCACTCAAAGAGAAATTAGCCTCTATCAGGCCAAAGCTGTCTGAATATTTGGAGCAATTTGGTGTTTCATCTTGTCTGAAATAATGATATTTAGCGATTCCACCAGCTGGCCAGCAAGATTAGAATGAATATGCATTTTGCTATATGCAAATCAATAGGACTATATGTATAATCAGGAAAACTAACTGACATGATTGGTTAACTTTATTTTAATTTTCAAAATTCACTGAATAATTAGAGTGGTAATTTAAAAAACGTTTGCTAAAAATGATTTAATTAGAAATGAGAAAATACGAAATCTTGAAGTTATTTTCTTACATAGTTATTATGATCAAAAACATCTAGAGATCTGGATTATTAACAGGATATATTTATTTAAATTAATAGGTAGCTTCCTATTGCTTTAAGTTGACACTAAATTTACCCTCAGAAGAAAACAATACTTTAAATGCTATGGAGAAGGCAAAATACATCATTACTTGCACAAGTACATCTGGATTAATGCAGGCTGCATCCATTAAACAAGACCACACCCACCCACACACCACATTTTGCTGAGTTTCTGATTGCCTACAATGACAGTAAACCCGACAAATTCCAATTCCGATGGTCATTTGGCCAAAGACTCACAGCTGAGAAATCTCTGCTGCCAACCATAGGCAGCTGAGTATTAGTACTGACAGCTGCAACCTCAGCTGTTACAGCAGGGAAGGGAGTGATTTCTGGATGAACAAGTGCCAAGGACCTTAGGGATTTAGGCCTCAGCTCAGCAGAACACTTGAGTATATTCTTTATTTTAGAGAATTCAAAAACCAATCAGTGGGACTGTTGACTCAAACACCATTAAGCATATGCTTAGATGCTTTAATGGATGAGGGATTTTAGGATTTGTCTGACACATGTAGCAGAAGATGGGACTGTAATGCTTAGAAATTGGGTTATGTTTCCTTAACTAGTGTGACTTGAGTAGTGTGAAACTGTTGGCATAATGCCTGGATGTGATCCAGGAGATAGCGTGTGCCTAGGACTCTAGGGATGAGAGCATCCTACGGGGGCAGAGGGAAAAGAGAATAGTCATATAAATTCTGCCATTGTCATCTGTTTGCCCTCATGGGCAGAGATTTTTCCCTGCCCCCCTTCATTTATCTTTACAGATGTAGCCAACAGAGTTCAGAGTGCTCTGAATATATTTTTATTTTTTGTGTCCCAGGATAATTGAACAGTTTTTATCTCTTTTTACTCTTGTAACTGCCACAGTAATGAATATAAGGTGATAAGGTAGATATGGCTACTTTAGACAACTCAGGCTTTTGTATGACTTTTGCTTCATAAGAGTAGACTGGTGAGATGGCAGTAGCTGATTGTCATTCAGTTGGCTTTAGTTTGGTTCCCTTCAGAGCTAATGTACAGATTGAGCACAACAGCCCAAAGCAGTACTGGAGAATGAGCTCACAGATAAGCAGGCAGGAGGTTAATACTTGAACCTGCCCCACAGCTCTGTTTTATTTAGCAGTATATAAATATTTGGAGAATATCAGTGTTAGCCTTATTTCAAATGACTTGGAGTATTGTCTTGCAAGCCTTGCAGCCAGAAGTACCGATGACACATGGATGGCCAAACTAATGAGGGTGGGGGGAGGGAAGAGACCACTTTCTGACTATTTTTTCCAGGGGAAATAAAGCTGTTTTGTAGGAACTTTCTAAAGTGACAAAAATACTTTGTCAGAATGTTTTCAGCTAACTTGTTTGTTGACACTGACTTTGTGATTGTTCAGTGGCATGTGAAGTTAAATGATTTTTGTTAGGGTATTGGATCACACCAACCTATGGTATGTTCTGTAAATCTCACAGCTGTATTCTGTGCTGAGTCTTTTTTCAGTCCATTTGTGACTGAACTTGTATGCATGTGTGATGAAACTTAGTTTCATGTTGACTAAGGAAAAGTTAAACTTACTTTGAGATTTTTTACTTCTAGATGCATGCTGTTTTTTTTTTTTTTTTTTTTTTTTTTGTGTTAACTCAGTTGTGAGCTTTAAGCAGTCACTCTGCACTTACTACATTGTGGTAGTTTTGCACAATTTAAAATTTTATTTTTATTTTATTATTTTTTTTTACAATCTATGTATGGAATGATCTTGTTAAACCTTAATTGGGAGTATAACTAGGAAAATCATTTTTTAAAATCCTAGGAATATATAAGGAAGAGAAGAGAGAATTTCTCATTTTCAAATGAAATTTTCAATGAAAAATGTAGCAAGAAATAAAACATGAGAAAGTATTATGGAAAATATTGGTTTTGAATTTGTTCCCCCAAGTGATCATTACATAAAGCCATTTTAGAATCTGAGAATGTAGGATGGATAAGCAGGTTAGGAAAGGGAGTGGGAGAAGGAAAAAAAAAAAAAAAAACAACTCATCTGCATGGTAGGGAGCAGAGCTTGTGCTTCAATATGAAAATAACATACTCTTTAGGAACTCTGTAATTCTAAATACTGCTATAACCACTTCTGTGGCCCTGTTCCAAGTACATTAGTTTAGCCTAAAAGTCACCAATACTTCTTTATGAGAATGTGACTTCACTTCAGTATAATAGGATTATGCTAGGGAAAAATGGAGGGAACTATATGAAAAATTGCTTTAAATTTTCCAAGTAAAATTATGATATCTCTAATATGTTATTAGAGACATGAATACCAAAGTATTCAATTTGTCCAAACAAGATTTGAAGTGTCTTTCTCTTTGAAATATTTCAGAACCCTTGTATGTTTATTGCATATACGCATAATACTTAAAGATCAGAAGAAAGTTGAGTTTCACTGTTCCCACTTATATGTGTATTTCCTGACTGCCATCCTCAGGCTCAAGAAATGTAGTCTGAATTGATCAAATTAAGATAGTCTTGCTTTGTTTTATCATCTCTAGTTTTCCACTGAGGAAGTGAAGTGAGAGACAGTCACTGATGGGCTCATCGGAGTAAAGATGGGAGGTAATAAAGCAAGCAATAGAATTCAGAAAGGCCATGCAATCCAGAACTGTCCATTGGATCATCCAGCTGTACTCCAGCCACCCATTTTAACTGTGCATTTAATTTACAAACGGAGCTGGTACATTTGGTCCCTTAAACTTATAACTTTGGAACTGTTATTCAAGTAATTGTTTACAATTCTTTTAAAGAAGAAGGAGAAAAGATTATATTCATAAAAATGTGTCTATTAGCTTACTCTAGCACATCAAAGTTCATGCTCTAGAAAAGTCTAACAAGGGGTCTTATAAAAATACAAATCTTCTCTTGAACAGTTTAAAGAAATATGTGATTCTTAGATGTATCAGGCCCTCTCTGTCAGAGACAGCATACAAGATTAGTTGGATTCCTATTTTGATTCATTTTGGCAGTTACTATACTTTCTTATGCATACTCATGTATTTAATTCTCATTTATGTTAAAAATACTTATGTATATTTTATACTAAATGGACAACAGCTAATTACTTTTCAAACTATGTATTTTGAATAGAGCTCAGCATAGAAAATAGAAGCCAATTACAGTTTTGTTTAGATCACTTTCTTTTTCTGTCTCTAATGTGCTAGCAAGACACTGGGACACACTTGGTTTGCACTCCTTGTGATCATTTCTTTGAATTAATATTAAAAAAAAAAATCCAATTCAGAGCAAATTTATACAAGCACTAGAAAGCGGTATTAATCCACATAGAACTATACTCCTCATACTCAGGGAAATCTGGTGAACTGTTAGAAACATTGATCTGAAAAATATTAATTGATGAAAAACTAAAATTTTGGCTACGCTCATGGCCCAAATGGAATCAAAAGTAAAGAACAAAGCCATATAGGTTACCTTACTGCAGACTTTTAAAATTTTTATTTTCTGTTGTATCAATCAGATGAATGTTAACGTGAGTTCATGATACAATTAAGAACATCTAATAAACCTAATTTATTGTTAAAATTAGTTCATTTCAGTCACAGTTGAATGGATCAATATACTTTTTTTCCTTTCAAAATACCCTTTTCCATGGTACCATTTCCATTATGTTTTAAATCTGTGACTAGTAAGAGATCCTACTTTCCCTCTTCAAGTTAAAATAGATACCTAACAAGAAGTTCAGATTGTAAAAAGACATGAAGATGCTCCAGTAAACTAAATGAGGCACGTTAGAATGCTGACCGAATCTATATCTATATTTATCTGTAGTATTTCACTTTTGTCTGTCTGTCTGTTTGTTGCTTCAAAACCAGACTTTTCTGTGAGAAAAATGAATTTTCTTACTAAATTATATTACTTCTTACAGACTTATTTTCCTGCACAATGTATTTTTATAACGAAGCTCTTGGTGATGAAGGGTTGCAACTTCCATCACAACAAGAAAATAACAGAGACACAGACACAAGTAACATTCTTGAAAGCTTGAAGAATGCAGGTGCTAATTATACTTTACTTAATGCATACAAAAGAGCCTAAAAAATCCATTAACAGAGAACTTCATTTTCACACACAATCTTCCCTGAAAGGAAACTATGAGCAAAGAGAGCTGCTAAGAGGTCTCCTGGGATCAAATCTTTGATGGTTTATTGATCTCATTTGATGCTTTTAGAATCATTAAAAGTCACCTTTCTTTTGTCATTCAGTCCTAGGGAGTAAATTGAACATTATGTTCATGTAGGTCATTGAGTACTTTTTACAGTAGTTTATTCAAGCAAATGGAGCAACATGCTACTACTAACTGACTGGCAAGATTAGGATATCAGAGGAGAAGAAAGATTGTTAAAGAGAAACAAAGCACCAATTTTCTCTGTAATAGAATGGTCTTGAAGAGCAAAAGATTCAATTACTTAAGAAAGTGAAATGTCTAAGAGGGGCATGGATTTCATACTTGTGTCTTTGTGGAAGTCCTTGTCTAAAATAAATCCTTATAGTAAATATCACCATTTTTTCCTGTGTAAGGGGGACAAAAAAAAAAAGTTATTTCCATCATCTCTAGGCAAATAACTGTCTTGCTCTGTCTTACTCTTCATCTTCCTCTGTCTTACTACTGATTTAAGGGCTTTAAGACAGTACAGCTGAATGACTCTCTCTTCATTACAGTGCAAGCAGGGTGCATACCCTGTCATCTACATTATTGGCAGCAATCATAATCTTCGTTTGCAGTCTGATATGAGCTTTTTTCTCTGCTTTTCACCTTTTCTGGTTGAAAGGCACTGGTTTAGCAGTGCTGTTAGATACTGTACAGGTCAGCAACCTGTTTCATGACACATGTAATTCATCTTGCTGAACCCACCAGTTAACAGAGCCTACAACTTCTCCTTTCAGCTTTAAAATGATGGGTTCAAATAAAGTTTTAGGAGCTTACTTTGTGAGTTCTGGAGAACACCAGGTCTGTTAAACCTTGTTTGTCCTTGCCTCTGTTTAGATGTGCTTCTTTTTTTTTTTCTGTGTACATGATAGAGTGAGAAGGGTGTGTGTTGGCTTATTTGTTTTATTTTACTTGACAAGAGTGGAAATAGGAATTATCAAGTAAAACAGACTTTCTATTTCTTTTATTTTTCTACCAAAAGAAAAACATGAGACAATTTCTAGAGATTTTAAAACATACAGGTACAAATTTGTCATGTTTAAATACAACTAATTTAAAATTTTGGAATGCTTTATAAAAGATAATGTACAAGCATAAGATCATTCATGGAATTATTGAGATGTAGGTTAAAATGGACTTCCAGAGTACCCTGCTTAAAGTGGAATTATTGTGAAGATGAGATCAGCTCAGCTATGGCTTTGTGAGAGTGTCCGGAAAACTTCTACTGACAAAGTACAACTTCTCTATGTGACCAGCGATATAGCACATTAGTCATGAATAAATCAGGTGATGGGTCCATATAAATGAGTATCCTGTCTCCAAGAGTGGCCAGTATAAGGTGTCTAAGAAAAGAATGGGGCAAACATTTTTCCTCAGAATACTCTTCCAGGCTCAGACAGTGCACTATCTGCCTTATCTGCCTGTGAACCAAGGATTTCTTACTTTCCATTCAAAACCTGAAGTAATTATATGGAAGATTATGGGTCTTGCTTCCCAGCACCCTCATTGAATATACACTGCTTTGAGCCAAATCTCTTATCTGTCCTGCTTCCCACTCTTACTTTGGATAAGATAAAGAAAATCTGAATAATATTCTTATTTCCATGTCCAGAGTGCCTGTAGCTCCGTGCCTGACTCTTCCAAATTTGAGAGTTTAGTGTTGACTCAAAAGCAATTTGCTTACCAGTAATTGAAGATTTCATGTGAATTCTTCAGATTACTTTGTCACATTGAACTAAACTGGTCAAACTCAACACTTAAAATACTTAGAATCTGCATTATGATTAATTCGTTCATCTATTCATTCAGTTCAAGTGGCCAATGATTTAATTACATCACTCTACAAAGTCATGCTAGTATGTCAAACTGATATGATAAGATTTTTCTAAATGTTCTAATGCAATGAACAGATTCCATCTCAGGACTTTTAAATATCTAAATATCATTGTTATTAACTTCAGTAGGAACTAACAAAACAGTAAGAGCCTCCTACTTTGATGGCCAGACCTGCTGTCTTTATCTTCTTGTATGTTTTTATTAAAGATCAATACTGGAAGTTTTAAGGAGATGATATAGCAAGAGATTAAAAACCATGTATAAATTGTCTCTTTCATTTTTTGCCTGGAGATCTGGGTTCATAAAGAGAGAGCTGCTCAAACAAGAACAAAAAATGACGGCATGCTGCTAGTCCAAACAGGACTCATTTTGCCTCTTTTAGTCACAAATTCCATACATATGAAATGAAGTTTTTAAAGTCTGTTTGGTCCTTTGTCATTCTGACACCCACTGCCCTGCAGTTTTAACTACAGAAGCTAGCAGATGACATACCATTTACTGCAAGTTTCATCATCTTATGGTACAAAGGCCCTGTCAGTTGCTGGTGCCACTGGGAAATTGCTACTAGCTTGATGGACATTATTTTGTTTTACTTATTTTTATGTCCCTGGTTCTATTCTCCCTGTTTCCTCCTTTTGCTTAAGGGGATCACAGTGGAGAAATAGTTGGTGTGATAAATCGATCAACAGAGTACCATAGTAGCATTAAGCTATCCATCCATCAGGACTACAGTGCATTTGAGCAAGTGGGTGCTGGCTGGCTGGTATCTCAGAACAGTTTTCAAGTGATGGAGAGGCTTTCACCTCCGAGTTCCAGCCTCTGTCACATTAGAAATCTTTCTAACTTTAAATTGTTTCAGTATATACAGAAATAGTAAGTAATAGGATAAAAGATCTGCTCTCTGGGGGACATTTCTGTGAAGCACAACAAACTCCTTTTGTATTGACAGTAAAAAAAAAAAATATCATCCATTTTTTATTGTAAAGAGGTCACTGTGGACTAGAAGTAACAGATGAAAAGATCTCTTCCAGTAATATTTCAATTCAGTTTATTTGGCTGTGGAGTGTACAATGGATTAAAATTCCTGAATACTGCAGGAGCTGTTTTATCACCTCAGAGTTCTGTATACATTTTCTAATGACATGCTGCCAAGAACAGATATTAAGTTGCAACTGTGGCTATAATAATTGTACGAATCTTACAGGAGACATGTCTAAAACTCCTCCAGCTGCACTGCAAAACCTTTACATGGACATTGGCTAATATTTGTGATCCAAGGAAGAGCAATAGCTGAGGAGTGGTATAACTTACATATCTGTGCTATCTTACTGACTTCATTACCTCTCCCTAAACACTTAGGAGTGTGATTTTTTTTTTTTTTTTTTTTTTTGAATGCTCATGAGATGAGGCCTCTGAGCTGTGCTGAACATTACTCTTTAAAAAGGGATGTCCTTTTCATATGTCAGACTTCAGTTTGTGTTGTAGGTATTGCAAGAGTAACCATTAGAAAACTTCAGTATAATGGGTTTGGTAGTGTAATATGTAGACAAGATAATAAAGATTGTCTTCCTATCTTCCTTCTATTAAGAAGAAAAAAAAGACCAAAACCAAACAAATCCAGAAGACAGTGTATAACAGAAATGAGACTTCAGAGAAAGGGAATGCAAAAGCTTCCCCTTAGATAAAAGAACAGTCTTTGAAAAAGCTTCCCCCTAAGTGAAAGAACAGTCTTGATAGTGCTGACCTGTGAAGTGTCTCATACTTCCAACAAAGGAGGTGAACGCAGGCCTGATGTGAACTTGTCAGAACAAATTTTACCAGAAACAATCCTGCTGCATGTGGTGTTTGAAAAATTCAGAGATTTAAAGCACACTAATAAGTGTAGGCAACTGATGATCCAGGGAAGTCAAGCCTGATGACCTTGCCCCTAATGATGAGGGCACCCTTCCTGACAAGGGTGGGTGTGTTGGAAAAAGACCATTGTTAGCCTCCTCCCTAACCTTCCAGTTGAGGAATTAGAATTCAGTGATATGACTACTACTGGCTGCTGCAGAAACCAGTTTAAAGATTTGTTAGATGTTTAGGCAGGTGCACTTTGCCTGTGTTAAGTTTTCAATGTAGATTGCCTGTTAAAACTTCATTTATCTGCCTGTCTTCTAGATAGCACAATGCATGTGGAAATGGAGAAATTGTAGGATGTATTTGTTAGTGGAAAATTTCATCTTGGTGATTCCTGTTGTAGAATTCGTGATTTGTTTGATTGGTTGGTTTTCATTGCTTCCTGTGCTGTTTTGAGAAACCCATCAGCAAAATACAGCTTACAGAGAAGGGGACCAATCTAGCCTGTGGCCAAATTCTACCTTTCGTAGTGCAAAGCATCTTCTTATACTTACTGAAGATGTAGTTCTGATTGGGCCCACTTTCTTCCACTTTCTTGATAAAAATGCAAAATGATATTTGATAGTTGTAACACAGGCAAATGAGATTAAAATCATTAATTGAAGCTTTTTTTTTTTTTTTTTTTTTTTTTTTTTTTTGCCAGAGGAGAAGAAATTATCAAGGTACAGCAAACCTCTTGTATCACAAATGAGACAACTGGAAGTATAAGGTGTTATTTTAGAAAGAGAATAATCTGAAATGTATGTGTGGTAAAGGGAATGTACATGTACATTTTAATGAGGTCTATATTCCTTAAGGATAAATCTTGCCATAATGATCAAAGATGTAAGAGCCCTAATCAAAATTGAATGTTTTATTATTTCTCCTACACTGACATAATATTCAGTGTTAGATGACAATGCATATTTGTTTCAACACGTCCGAGTATTCTGTAATGACACCAAAAGGTCTCTATACTCTACAATTTGTTATCACAAATAAGTCTTCATTCATAACTACAGGCTTAGGACTAGTATTCATTCATTTGTGGAGGGGTTTATTTCAAACAAACAGTGCATCCTGTAGAACAAATAGAAGAAAAGCTTAAAATTTCATGTACAGCTAAAATCTAAATCATTAGCAGAAACTCACCAGCATGTTATTAGTGAATACAAAAGAGACAGAAATTTAGAAAAGGCTATAGGGTAAATCACTTGATCAGATTGTATGGCTCTGCTCTGGTTTACGGTGCATGAGGCATACATTTAATCCTCTTGCAAATGAGGCTGTCCATTTCCAACTTCTTCAGCTTAGGATGGGCCAATTTTATCTCTGGTGCCAAATTCCTTGTCTATTGAGGTTCACAGTGTGAAACTATAGCAAAATAGATTAGCATTAAGCTACTATTTATTGTAACATAAAAGGGTCATAATTCCTCTGAGCTTATAAAAAGTAAGGAAGGAAGGGAGGGAGGAAGGAAGGAAAGAAGAGAAAAGAAAAAACAAATGAAATAAATAAAAAAAAAAAGATGAAAACTGTTTTAGTACAGACTACTTCCAGTGTGCTGGAATTCATGGATGCTTTCTTAAAGCTCATAATTGCTAGTGGTTCTTTCTGCCACCGCTTATCAGAGCTCTGAAATATTAGCTAGTGCTTCAGATGGGCTTTGACATTACCAGCTTTATCGAGTATGACATCTCCTTGGAGTCTCTAGTGTTCCTTACAGATGGTGTATCTCAACATGTACCACTTTGTCAAACATGGCACTTGTTCACAAGGTTGCTGAGGTGAATTAGAAACTCTCTGTCCTGCATGCGGGGGTCTGTTACACTTGTGTTGCTCAAACCCTCCTAACCAGTTTTGCACATTCACAAGAAGTACTATTCTTTCTAATTGGATAACTCACTACTTCATTTGCTGATCTGCCTTTCAAGGACACCAGAAAATTGAAGTGATGATTTTAAAAAATGAATCCTCCCACTTGCATTGAGTTTCTACTTCAAAAGACCGCTCCTGCTCTAGTTTTTAAATCCAAATTGTAATTGAGCAGACTTGGTCTATTTATTAGCTATGCTGATATTATCCTATAATTTTACCATGCCTTTTTTCTCCATTTTAAAGAAGAAAACCTATCTTTGGGAGGTTTTCACAGAGACGTCATCATAGTCTTCTTTTGTCTTCTATTCTGTCTCCTTCAGCATATAATCTCAGCCCATAAATACCCCTCCTTCAGCTCTCATGTTTTCTTTTACAGATTTAAGACATGAGGACACATACTCTCTTTCTTGTTTATAGTGTGGTGGGTTTAGTTCAAGTGTTTAAAACCCATGTTTTTATTAATCAAAGGTCCATTTCGGTCTCTGTTCAAAACCTTGATATAAAAAGGTCAATGCAGTGCAGGACAAAATTCCTGTGGACCCACTTGCACACCAGATAAGCCTATCTACAGGGTGAGAGGCTATCAGCAAGCTTTCATTGTCAGTCAATCTTTCTGTTGCCTGCAGCTCATCAAAACTTTTTAAGACCTTCTGAGAGAGCTTGTAAATATAGAGCATAATAGTCCAATGGATCCCCTCTCCCCTTTAAAACTCTGTGTTAAAATATAGAATCATAGAATCGTGTAGGTTGGAAAAGACTTTCAAGATCAGCAAGTCCAACCATGAACCTGATCTACCAACTCTCAGTCCTAAGCCATGTCCCCTAGTGCTCTGTCTACATGTCTTGTAAATACCTCCAGGGATGTGGATTTCACCACTTCCCTTGGCAGCTTGACTATCCTCTCCATGAAGAAATTCTTCCTAATATTCAACCTAAATCTCCCTTGAGTCCATGCAACTTGAGTCCATTTTCCTGCATCCTGTGACTTCTCATCTGCAAAAAGTGACCAGCACCCTCCTTGCTGCAACCTCGTTTCTGGTGCTTGTACAGAGTAAGGAGGTCTCCCCTCAGCATTCTTTTCTCCAGACTAAACACCCCAATTCCCTCACTTATAAATCTTGTTTTCTAGTCCCTTTACCAGTTACATCACTCTTCTCTGTGCATGCTCTCAGCTGCACAGCAGCTCAGTATATAATACAGATAGTTTCTATGAAGTGGGAAATCAAATAGCCCTAGTAATGGCTTCGACTAATCAAAGGACAAGTGATGAGATTCTTCTAGGACTAAACAATTTCCTGTACCTCAAGTGTAATGCATACGTTTTGAGCTTACAAGCTCCTGTGCTTGATTTTGCTATTGGTTAGGAGAGTAGGTGTCTATGCAGCACTTTAAAAGCATCATGAAGTCCCTTGTAAAGATTTATGCTTCAGTGAAGCCAGACATACCAAGGTTAAAAACCTCATCCTTATCTCACTGTTCTGACATTGCAGCATCATTACTGAGTTCAGTTAGATGTTTGGTAGTTACAGATGTAACTGACCTTAGAAAGATAATGTTTCAGAGTTCACATCTAGATTTAGTACTGTAAATTTTCAGAGATAGTGTGAGATCATGTGAAACTTGGGACATCCAAACTTCCAGTCTCAGATTTTTTGATACTGGTCTTGAAAAGTTAGAGTTTTCTATAGAGTAAAACTTGCCCCTACCTTTGACAGTCATGGAGTAGGTGTATCTATTGAGGTTAAAAAATGAAAACTGTAAGTGGATCCTGAGGAAGAATAAATCTGATGCTTGTTGAACAGTGATTTTGGTTTTTGATATATTTCCAGAATAGCCATAATGTATGTTTCCACCTACCAGCTAATAGATTCATATCCTTTTCTACAGTGATGATGGAAGAATCATGTCAGACTGTCAAACATTTTACTGGAGTGAACACTTCTTGCTGTTTACTTATGCGTAAATCCTATTATTTGCCAAGAAGTGGTCTAGATTTTATTGTTCTTTGTTGTTGTGGTGGTTTTGTTGAATTTTTTTTTTTTTTTCCCCCTGTATTTCTTCTCAACAGATCTGTATCACTATTGCTCATTGCTTTAGGACTACCAAGTTAATTCTTCTCAGCCTTTATCTGCTCTCATAGACATATATTGTTTTCTAGTCTTTGAACCTCACTCAGTCTTTGACAGTTCCAGGGAACTGCTACTGTCTGCTACTGATTAACTTATTTAGGGCTATTTCTATATTACTAAATTAATGCCTTCTGGGGGCTGATTATTGGCCCCTCAAAGCTAGTTGGAGTGTAGGTGTGTGTCCATAAAGATCCATTTGCATCATCAGATCAATTTTTTTCTCTTCCTCTCCCAGCTCCTAAAATGTCAAATCAGGTAATATTTCAAGCAATTTGCAGAAAGCATGATCATATCTGAGGCATGCATACAGCCTCTTAGAGCTTCCTAAGCCAACATGCTGCTTTGACCTGTAGAAACCTGCTGCACTACTTTCTGCTCATTTCATTACAAGCAGCCCTTGTGCTGTCTGTGGGCCTGCCTAATTTTCTGCAGTGGGGCTAGGCAAATCATCTTCCATAGAAAGCATCACATCAGACGGGGAGAACTTGTTCAAAGGATTCTGTGGACATTGCTAAAACTGATCCCAAGGATAAAACCTAAAATTTTAGTTTATGTCTATGGCCAGATAAAGTGTCTCAGACATTGACATTACCAGAGTAACAGTGGTGAAAAGATTCTAAGACAGAGATATCAATATCCACCAGAAGGACTGGAAAATGATATGCAATATGTCTTTAACCTATACAGAATTTTTGGATGGCAAGGGCTGTCTTTGAGGC
Source organism: Netta rufina (assembly GCF_964035555.1). Classification (NCBI taxonomy): domain Eukaryota; kingdom Metazoa; phylum Chordata; class Aves; order Anseriformes; family Anatidae; genus Netta; species Netta rufina. The sequence goes on from NC_140129.1 coordinate 27,686,279, forward strand.
AGTCTGTGGGAAGCACCTGCTGTTACCTGCACTGCAGCATGCCATCCTGCAGGAAGCAGTAGAGAAGGAGGTTGGGATACACCCAGATGTATTCCATCACTTGTATGCTTTTTCTACTTCTGATATAAACCATTTATAACTTGAAACCATTTTGAAGTTGCTTGGCACTGGCATGCACTGTTATATTAGGCCATTGGCAAGAGTTCAGTATGGATGATGATCAAGGATGTCTTCTTTGGCAGACAGATATTTCATCTCTGTTTCTGTATTTTTTGGTAATTTAATTTGGTCTGTGGGACAAAAAGGTGAATGTTTTTCCAAGTTATGTTTCATATTTATCAGGCTTGAAGAAGTGGACTGATGTCATGTCAAAGTGTTTATGTTTAGCAGAATATATTGCACTGAGGCAAATCAATATGTGGATATCAGAGGCTGACAAAAGCAGATAGAAGGTTGCATTTTTTTTTGCAGAAATTTCGAAAGGTATATTAAGGGTATAAGGTACCGTCTCCTTTTGACTTTTAATGGAAAGTGTAGCCACTGTACTTTCCCAACTTTACAGCTGTACACTATAAAGTACTCCTCAAGGCAGCGATCAGGTTCAGGAGATAGTAAAAAGTTTTTTTTTTTGTTTTTTTTTTTTCCTCTCCCCTACTCAAATAGTCTTCTCTGGTTTTAAAACTAATTAGGTGTATATGAGTCTCTGTATTTCTTATACAACATTCATGGTCGAGTAACCATTTAAGATCAGGGTCACCCTGGAATGAAAGGCAAAATGTCATAGCGTACAGCATAAAAATGGCTTAGGACACCCAGACTATTACCTGACAAAGAAAAGGCGCTTGGCCAGGTTTTTTTTTTTTTTTTTTTTTTTAATTCCCTCCAGGAAAGGTTTCTATTAAAAAAGGAATATCTGCATTATCTTTTGCTTTTACTGTGCAAATTACTACTGCTAGTGTTTTTCTTCTGACGCTTAAAACACGCATTCACCAACATATGTGACACTGTGTACTTCCAAGGCTAAATAAATACTTTCTTTGGGGAAGTTCTGAGAAGAGAGACAGACCAGTGTCATTACAAAAAAGCTGAAGCAAAATTATACTGCTGATGAGTCTTCAAGGCTAATAAACTCAATCCCATAAATTTGACTTCATGGTCCTCCAACCCTGTTACTTTGTGTGCAGTTTATTACTTTACCCTTAACATATCAGGCACAGGCTAATAACAAGCAGGCTCTCCCTTCAGTCTGGTGACAGAGGTTTTCCTTGTTGAACTGTTGCTCTGACTAACCTTGAGAAGTGTTGTTCTTTCTCCCACAGTTGTTGGATTTGTTGTGAATTCTTCAAAGGCTCTCATAACTTCAGAGAAATTCCTGTCTATGTAACCGGTGTAGTCCCTGCTGCTTCTTTTCTGTCAGCTTCAAATACGTTTTAAATACTTTTCATTACAGTTAGAAAATACATCCCTGTGCACCAGATGTCCATCCTCCAGGCTATGGGGGAAAAAATCCACTCAGATAAATCCTTGGGCTGGTTTTCTAGCAACACCTCAGTTACAGTGAGGCTCTAAACAGACTGTTCTTCTAGCCACTCCCTTTCAAACATGATCTTTTTTGAAACTGGATTTATCCCAAAGATTCCCCTGATGCTGCCCCTGTCACTGCTGTACAGTGGGGCTTTTATTTGTTTTGACTTATGATAAATACCATCAAGCGTGTCATGGGTGGAACTACATCCTGAAAAAAATCAGGCATAGGTGTGAGTTTTTTAGAGTTAATTTTTAGCAAGGTTTGAAGATGTAGTTCAAGAAAAACACAACCTTCTAGGAGATACTTAAATATATTTAAGTCTATTTAGTCTTACCTTAAAAAAAAAAACAAACAACAACAACAACAACAACAAAAAACAGACTTCCAGAGGTTTTTCTTACATGGAAAATGACAAAAAAACACAGAACTAATTGAGGTGACTGCCTCCCCTCCCCTCCCCCCAACATACACAGTAGAATTTTTTTCTGAGGGGCAAAAAAGCACTTATTTTGTGTGGTTTGTACTTAGTTCCCTGCTGTGTAGTTTTATAAGCACTAATGTGCAATTAGAGTAATTTGCAAATTGATCTCATTTCACTTGAAACAACACCTGGTCTCACTTTTTTATCATTAGGGTGTGTTTCTCCATGTTTTATTAGAAGGTTAGTTGATTGGCTGGGAGAACAATGGGAGTTATAAGGGAAAAAAATCAAAGAGATTTCAATATTTTTGAAATCTTTTTAATGCATTTGTATTATTTGTATTATCTGTGTGAAATTGCATGAATATCACTATATTTTATATAAAAACATAACTTTTTCGGATCATATTTGTCCTCACTAACAATGAAGAAGAAGTGATATAAAGAGTGGTTCTTATTACCTTTATCATTTTTTTTCCTCTTCTACCAATGGGAAAAAAATCAACTCTCTGAAATATATTTGTTAGAATTTTTAAGGCTAAAATTGCATTTTCTATCTAAAATATATGTATTTAAAAAAATTCGGCAGAACAGTTTTGACATACGTTTCATCAGTTGTTAGACTGCATACAGTTCAATAATTTATTTGTGCTGATAATAAGGATAAATATATGTATTTTCATCAAAGATGATATGACATAAATTAAGGATATGGGTTATAATAATTAGAATCTCTTACCTTTTAACTCTTTATACGCATATTTAAAACTGTGCCATTAATATTAAAGTTATGCTGAAACTCCTGTGATAAAATTCTGCCTAGTGTTAATGATTTCCATGTCCAGTCTGCAATATTTGCTGTTATTGCTGTGTCCTGACTAAGAGAAAATGATATTTTGTAGTTTACTACTTGTTTCTTCCAAGTGCAGAATCTTGCCTTTCCTTTAGCCACTTGATACACTTGCAGTCAAGAGACCTATCTTAATGTCAGGATGTGTAGCTTATTCTTCAGTTCCCAATAAAGTTTCATAACATTTTCTGTTCATGTGTATACCAGAAAGTAATCCGGTCTTCTCTGCAATGTTTTCTCTTTTTCATGTTATCAAGAGTAACCATGTGTATGTTATCAGTAATGGAATCAGGAAGGACTCAAAACACAAAAAGAGCTTTTCTGTTTTACCTGCATTTCAGAAAAGACTGACACTTCCATTTGAATTTTCCCAAGGAATTCACAACTTCAGAGCCCATGTCCTGTTAAGAATCTGGATTCTGCAACTCCTTTTGACAGTCAGTGGATATTAGCTATCAATTATTTGTGCTTTAAAATATATATATATATTTTCCTTTTTAAATCTCATTTGGTTCCTTAAAAAATTCATAGACAACTGATAAAATCTCACCAATGACACACAACTGATAAGTCAAAATGCTAAAACCTAGGCTTTTCACTGAATGACACTGAAATGGAATTTCAGTGGAGTAAACTCAGTGGAATTTGACAGACGCCTGTGCAAATTTCATTAATGAAATATTTATAGAAATTCAGGCCTGATAAGTAAGTGTAGTTGTATTCCTAATTGTAAATCATTTTCTACCATCCTTTGTAGCTTGTTTAAGACCTTAGAAGACAGGATAACATTTTCTATCATCTTTCATGACATCTTGTCAGATTATTGCAGAAAGATAGTAATACCTAAAAGTGGTAGAGAAAAGAGGCAGTTTTAATAAAAATGAATAAATAAATTCTGTCAGTTGAAGAAAAATTTAACAGTTGATCACATTTGATTAACTCTATTAATAAATCAGTAATCTCATCATACATATACATATCGATTCTTGTTTATTTCTTGTGCCTCTGTACTTGCTCTTTTAGATATTACTTTGGAAAAGTGAAAAACCCTTCTACATCCTGTTCTTAGCACATATACTATATATATATATATACATGCATATATGCATATACATGTATGTGTATGTATACCTATATCTATGTATATGCATTCAGACATTTATTTGGCAGTTCCAAGGGTCCAAACATGCTGGTTCAGACTCCACTGAGATCTGGAAGCTGGCTATGAGTTGAATTTATAGTGCGATATATTTTTGTGAACTGATGCTGGATGATATTAATATAGACATTGACTTTATGACGCTGTCTTGTGACTACTGACAAAAAAACTGATTCATGCACATCCTGGGAGAATAAGAAGAGGTATTCATGAGGAGACATAGACCTGGTCATTTCAGTCTGCACTATGATGACTTGTGCATTTAACTAATTGATTGTCTTGCATTTTATGCAGTACTGGAAGATAACAGAGAGACTGGGTGATTTGCTTTATTATGCAGTAGTTAAACACAATGAAAATGAAAGAATTAAGTGAAGTATTTACATAGATCTGTTTTCATTCCACATTGCTGGATGTACTTATTTTTTCTTAAGGAAGAAGGATGAGTCATTGAAAGTTGTCATATACACAGGAATTGTCCTTGTTACTTTTGCCAGGATTTAAATTTGAAGTGGATGAGCTGATTGCAAAACCAAAGTAACTGGCTTCATTGAAATCACATTTTGTACCAGCCACTAAGGTTACAGATGTTATTGTAACATGTTGGTGGTCACAGGAATCCTGGAGGGATTTACTTAAACAAATGCTGTCTCACTGTGGAAGGAAGAGCATCAGCTCTGATGTATGGGACAGAAGAACAGTACTTTGAACAAAAACCTAATCAAACCTGTCCTTGTCTACAGAGAGAAAATCACAGAAGCAATCAAACTGGGGGAAGAGCAGGGCCTGAAATTTGTGCAGTATTACTAAACAAACACAGTGGATCAGTAGGAAGGGTCTGTATTTGATGTGCTGATGGTTTTAGAAGGAAGTAGGAAACCTACTTCCTCAGAGGAAGCTTTTTCATGCTTGTCCGTTACTGGATATCATTTATCATCCTCTGGAATTGTTATAGGAGATAGAATATAGAACTGGATGGACAAATTCTATGAAAATCATGAATGTATAGGATGTCAAAAGTATTTTGACCTAGAGGAAGAAAAGGATTATTTATTTGGGAATAACAACTTATGTCCTCAGTGGATGTGTTTTAAGTAAGTTGAATATTTACTGGTTTAATGTTTTCACCTGTGTATGCCAAAATTTCCATTGTACATGGTTGAGTTAAATTAGATTCTCAGGAAAACTTGCCTGATCTCTATTCCTTAAGATAGAAATGGTCCACATGTTGCATCTGTTGCCATCTATGGTTCCTTCTTTTTAAGCAACCACGTTATTCAGAGAAGTAAACTCTATCTTTAAGATGCACTTAGAAAGAAAAAAAGAAAAAAAGCAGCAAATGGTAGTCAGTTCAAAGAAGGAGCTTAAAGTACAACTTAGGGTCTTTGCTGATACAGCAAAACCTTAGGTTTTGGTAAAGATAACTGAAAAAAATTAGTGAAAAAAAAATGGATTTTAAGCAAAATAATGAGTTTTGCAGTATTTATTAGTCTGAAGAAAATGTTAATGGTTGAATTGAAATGTACAAATGGTTTATCCAAAATCTAAATATTTCAGTTTGATTTTTTTTTTTTTTTTTTTTTTTTTTTTTTGTCCTTGTAGTTTCCTTTATAAAATCAGACTATTACTGAAAATTGATCTGATAGTATTTTCCGAAGCCTCAGCACTGGAACTCCATAAGACACAAAAGAACCATCATCTTCCTTTGCTTTAGATGTATGTATATACACAGCTGTGTTGCAAATTATTCATTCAAAACACAACAATAATATATGCAATTGCTGCAGTAGTATGCAGTATTTTTCTTTAAGGTGCAATTTCTAAATAGAAGGTTGTTTATTCCCTAGGAAGTAAGTACCATGATGACTGGAATCGAGATGGAACAGTTTTGCTGCTTCCCAAGCTGGTTAAGAATTGCTGATTCCATTTTTTATTTTTATTTTTTCCTATTAAAGTGAAAAGATCATCATCTTAGCGATGACCTTTGTGCTTTCATTACTTCTGAAAGATCTTTTATGGGCTTCATAGGTAGAGCTCCATTGTCATTTTGAGGGTTTTCTGTCACAGTCTGCAACAGTTTTCTGTTTGTAGCAGCAAGGATAGGTGTGCATGTTTCTGAAATTAACTGTTGTGTCTTCTTTCTTTCCTTTTCTCAGTTGATTGATCTGAAGGTGGGCACTTGCACCTAGCTCAGGTATTCAGAGTTCTTCTGTCGGTGCTCTGAATTACCGTTTACAGGAGCATGTATCTGTCCTTGCTGATCATACACAGAGATTATGTAAATGATAACCCACTTTATATTACATCTGAAGAACTCTCAGTCCATCTCTGTACTGCTGAGAGCCCCTGGCTTGGAGTCAGTTTAAATGACAAAAGCGGAAAGGAAAAGTGAGAAGACTCATTTTGTATTTACCTACTGCAGTGTTGTGCTGTCTCTTTTATAGCTCACACATTTTACATCAATGGATCCTAGGTACTTGCCCAAATCCTCCCACACACCCTGCCACTCATAACTACCCTGCCTTTGGGGAGACCTCTGGGTGGTATTCTTCAATAGTTGTTTAACCATAAACAAAACCAGAAACACATTCACAAGACATAGCAATAGGAACATGCTGGTTTGAACAAAAGATATTAAAAATTCTTAAGGACTATTGTGACTACCTTAGAGGAGAAGAGAAAGGGAAAGAGTGGGGGTAAGTGTATCCCCGTTGTCTCCCCCAGAAATTGGCTCCTCGAGGAGAAAATGTAGACAATGTAATTGTTAATAGTCTCTGAAAGATGGTTTCCAAAGTAAAGAGATAACAACAATGATGAATACAAACAGCAGATTGGTAATTTTATTATATCATAATAAATAATCACAACTGGTAATTTTATTATATCATAAACTAATGTTACACAGTACAGCAAAATGATAACCTTAAACCAACTCCTAGAGATGATGAACAGTACAACAAGGAGCATAGACAGCAAGTGAGGTGCTGCATAACATGTCTTTGAGAACAAGCACAACTCAAGAGCAAATAAATCAACAATGTTACCAGAAATGATTAAACATATAAAATGGTTATAACAAATTTGTTTTAACACGCTCTGATCAAATCCCTTTGTGCCCCAGTTGGGTGCCAAAAGGACTGGTGTGGTTTAACCTGACAAGCAGTAAGCACCATACAGCCATTTTCCCCACCAACAGCTGCCTCAGACTACAACAGTGACTCAAACAGGTTCTGTCTGCTATGAATGGGAGGGAGTATACCTATGCCTGTAAACTGAAAAGATGTTCTTTGCTGGGGAAGAGTTCTGTTTCACTGTGCCCTAAGTAGCATAATCTTGAGCATGGTGTCGTATTTGCACTAGAATGTCTTCCCACTGAATTTGCTTCCCAAGTTGGAGTTGACAGAAGGATTTTTTACTTTTTATCTTGAAATAAGTGCGATTAGTTTGTATAAAACAACAGTTTCATCCAAACCAAGATAGATTTACCCAAAATATAGATTTATCCCACCATTCATTTTGATTTCTTGTTTTCTGCTGACAACACAGGAAACAATTTCAGTTTCTTCTCAGTTCTTAGGGAACATGGCACAGTCTGCATTGCAGTCCTCAAAACAAATGTGCTGTCTTGCGCTTAAGGGAAAACTTAAACTTTGAAAAATTCAATTTTTTTTTTCTCCCCTTAATCCCCTTAATTTTAAGTGTCCTGTAATACTATCTCATCTCTAGCAGTTCAGAAAGCTTTCCCTGCAGTTGTTGTTTTCAAATTTTCTCCTAAATTTGTAATTTAGATGTAAAAAAAAAACAAACACTTTTTTTTTTTTCTTGTGATCTTTACTATATTTATATGACCTAGATGTGACAAATTCTTTTCTCATTATATCAATATACTTACATAATAATGTTGGCATACTGAGAAGAAAAAAAAAAAAAAAAAAAGCAAGAGAAAGAGAAAAGGAAAAGAAAAAGGAAAAGGAAAAGAAAAAAAGGAAGGTCAAATTCTGAAGTTCTTAACCAAATCTTTGTTTAAGCAAATATTAAGCTCACCGGGATTTGATTTAAATTAGTTATGTTTAGCTAATTAATTCAGAGTATATATTTAAAATAGTCTTTTTGACCCATATCTTCATTATGACTCAGATTGCAAAATTTCTAGACTATTTTTTTATACAGCACCTACCAGAGTGAGAACATAAAAATATCCTTACCAAAAGACTACCCAACCCTGTAACATGTTTCTAACAAGTAATAGTTGCTGTCTAGGGAAGATCGTAGTGATACAGTCAACATGTAAGGCTCTCATTATTGGAGTTCATAGTAACTGGTGTAGTATAAAGAAAGTGAAAGAAAAAATTCTTCTTCCCTTTTGGGGATTAGTATCTATATCCTAAGTGTTTTGTTATTCTGGGATTTTTTCACTTTTATGTGCAACCAAGAGGATTACCAAATTGGGAGACAGTAGAGAAAGCACAACATATGCTCCAAGTGCTCACAATGCCTTAAAATGTATTTGGTAGGAATTAGATCATTTCTTTCTCACATACGAATTCCTTATAGATCAATTCTCAGCTATGAGTTAGGCTCCCTGCAGAGCCACTTCATAGCTCTTGATTAGCTATGGATATTACAGTAATTGGATCTGTTAATACCTACCTTTCCAGAGAGGTGTTAGCTAAACCTGTTCATTAAAATAATCACCACATAAGAAAAGAGGGAGAGAAAGTGTAAAGATATGCATAGTATTTCAAGACCTTGGAATTATAGTTCTTTTTAACATTGTGTTCAGAAACCCTTCAAGAATATTACAGCAGCTGCTACTTTACAATTAACTTACACTATTAGATGGGTGCAGAAAATATATCTTCATGGCAAACGAAAGGACAGAACCAAATATTTTTGTGCAACTCTACAGATTTTTTATTACCCATATTCACTCAAGCAACAACTATACTTGGAAAAAATTAATGTTCAGATGCCAATTGACAAAAGCACAGGGACTCATTAAATCAGAAATATTGTGACAAACTGTAGAATCTTGTGTGTTTGCTCTAGGGAGCTAATCCAGCAAAGCATTTAAGAAACTGCTTAATTTTAAGCATAAAAGGACTCCCCGGAGAAGGCATAAAGCAGATGCTAAAGTGTTTTCCTGGCTGGAGTACATCATAGGTCAAAATTTGTTTGTGTGTGTATTTTTTTGTTTTACTTTTTTTTTTTTTTTTTATATGAAGATGTTAAGACTGTATCAATTAGATGTTCATTAAGCATGCTAAGGATTTACAACATAAAATGAAACATTATAATGAGTAATATAAATATGAGTATTTTAGTATTACCTAGAGATCTAAAAACAAACAAACAAACAAACAAAAAAAAACCTGTGCTATGTATGGTGTTTACTTAAAGAAAACTACATCACTAGTCTCTGAACTCTATGACCTTAGTCTGTATTTCTGGGAAGCTGGTAAATACATCAGGTGGAACTGCATGTACTTTTTTCTGCCTGGAGCCCTCCAGCCTCAGGGAAACAGTGTGTGATGCAGAAAGCTGTCTGAACTCTGTGCAACACAGAAATATGTCAATGAATAGGGTGAAGAGCATTTGTCAATGTGACAAAGGTTCTGTGCTGGTTTTTCCTGAGATGGACTTAATTTTCTTCATAGTAGCTCATATAGTGCTGCAGTTTGGATTTGTAATGAAAATAGAGCTGATAACACGCTGATATTTTATTTGGTGTTGAGCATTGGTTACACAGAGTCAAGCTCTTTTTTGCTTCTTGTGCTGCCCTGCCATTGAGGAGGTTAGGGGTGCAGAAGCTGGGCAGGAATGCAGCCAGTGAAACTGACCCAGACTGACCAAAGGGATGTCCCATACCATAGGACGTCCTGATCAGCCATAAAACTGAGGAGAAGTTTGCCAGGGCTTACATTTTCTCAGCGGCTCGCTGGGCATTGGGTAACTGGTGCTGAACATTTGCATTTTGCATTATTTATTTATTTATTTTTACTTGTTTATTGTCTCTTTTCTTCCTCTTTGTCTTCCTCTTTTTTCTTTTTTTTTTTTTTTTTTTCTTCTTTACAGATAACAGAGTATGTCTGGCTGAGACAGTCTATCAGAGCCTCTCACTGCTGCAGTTGAGGTGATCAGCTCAGTTTGTACTCTCTCAAAATTTTTTTTGACACAACACAGATAAAGTACCCAGATTCTGAACTTTCTGTGTAGCTATAGCTCACATCTATGTCTCCTTTACACTGTCCACCCCAGCTTCTGATTTTGTCTAAGCAGCAGAGTGATGGTGAGGTGAAGATAGGTGACCTGCCAGGAGAAAGAGTTCTGCAGAACCAACTTTTGACATCTACAAAGTAGGCTGAAATCTAGGCTATTGGCATGTGTAGGGTAGCAAAACAGTCACACTCATTGCCTGCATGTCAGGGCAGTGAGAAGCATACTGATCTTGCTTTCACTTCTCCAGGCAAAAGGTATAATGTGTGGTGCGATGTAACTCTACCTGTGGGAGCAGTGTGGACAGTCATGCCTTCCAGTAATCCAGCTACTAAAATTCAGAAATTCAGGGGATCATCTCTTTCACTTATTTTGCATCTGACTTTTTTTTTTTTTTTTTTTTTTCTCCATACACCTACAAACAGAAACACTATCATGACATTTCTCTTCTTAAGGATGTATTTTCATCATGTTCCTTGTACAATTTGGAGTGTTCAGATTTCTATCTATATCTATCTGACAAAAAATAAAAAATAATAAAAAAGTCTATACTTTAATAATTTCATAATTGCTTTTTACAGTGTAATTCCTCTTTTTCCTTCAAGTAAAGTTGAGAACATAGCATATCACAATATGTTAAAGGATACTTTGGAAAAATGTCAACTACATCACAGTGATATGTAGTTTGGGCTAATTCTCCAGTATGTCTCAAGCTGTTTTTCTGTTAGAGAATTTTAGTTTTTAGGAAAGCTTCAGCCACGAACATAGGTAAAAGTACTTTGCACCTCAAACTTCTAGACAGTGAAAGCCCACATATGCTGTAATTAACTTCAGAATGAAGGTACTGATGAAAATTGCCATGCTTGGATAAGCCGGAAGTCTGTTTTCAAACCCACCTCCAAAGAAATACATGTTGTATGGAATGTATAGATATTGTTCAGCAGTAAAAACAGAAACAAACAAACAAACAAAAATTAAAAAAACATGCTTCATTGAAAATGTAATTTCACACATTTTAAGCACCAAATTTTGAGTGATTTCAGGTTAATAACGCAAAAACATATTTCTGATTTTGTACATATTGCAGTCATTACCAAGGATGGCATAAGACTGCAAAATTCTCAAATATGTGAACACACGCATGCATGCACTCTCTTGTCCACTAAGCTGAAATATTCAACTCACTTCACTGTTTTATTTATTCATTGTAGTCTGTGTAGTATAGTCTAGAATGAAGAAAAAGAATCACTAGATCTATTGATCATACAGTAAAACACGTGCTTTTATACTTCATGTCTGTAAGCCCTTGGGTTCCTCTTTCACTCAGATACTGTGTTGAAGAATAGCCTACAAGTAAGATAGAAACTTTTTAACCTCCTGAGTGTTGTTGCTTCCAGAGGCCTATTAACTCCTGTGCAATTGCGTCTGATAAGCAAATAGAATCAAGTAGGATACTTTATTAACACTAGTAGCTTTCTCTTAATACTTCTGCAAAAATGTTCTCTCTACTGATCTGTACTTTCCCAAGCCACAGAGACCATGCTGAAATAAACTTGAGGTTCTTTCCTAGTTTATTTTAGGCCTTTGGCAGATTATTTTAGGGCTCAACTATGGTATTTTCTTAAGACTTTAAAAGTGTTTCTTAGGTGCCTTCTAAAAGCATGTGTCATGTTTTGCTGATTCAATCAAATCCCTCTTCAGGGCTCTTATGCTTCTCCAGCTTCAGTATCATGACCTATGACAATTAGTTAGACATACGAGTAGATGTTACCTGTTTAACTTCAGAACTATTTGGAAAGATTCTTAAATTAGCAGTGCTAGATGGAAAGAATTGTGACATTTTTGACAGAATGCAGTAGGAGTGTGTTTTTTTTTTTTCAGTTCTTAAGAACAGAAATGCAAAGGAGTTGTTTGCCTTGGTCTGTATCCCATAAGCCAGAAGACAATGGGCTGCTATGTTCCCATTCAAGCTAAATTCAAGGCCTCATATTCATAAAATAAGCAGTTTAAAAATAAAAATTAAATTAAATTAAAATAAAATAATATAAAATGTCATCAGTAACATAACTTAGAAACATCACAGTTATTCTCCCAGGAATTGCCATTCATCCTGATACTTGATCTGGTCTTACAACTATAGACAAAGCTTGTTTCATAAATTTGTAAATGATTTTACAAACAACCTGTGTTCAGGGCTAATAAACCTGCAGCACTGAATCAGTCATAGTGTAAATCCAGTGGAATTTCAAGGTTGTACTGAAGAGGATTTTGGCCCTCATGAAGATGACGTTTTTTTAAAAACCTAGGGGTAACTAATTAAAAACCATTCAGAAATACCTTGCTTTGCTTTAAGAAAATGAATACCAGCTGTTTTCTGATGAAGGCAAATGCCACATTGCCAAGAAGGACTTAGTGTTGGGGCCAAGGGGAAGGCCTGGGGCTAGAGGGCAGGGCCCCAGCAGCCAGGGCCTGGGTTCAGCCCTGCAGTGATGGAGCTGGGTGAGCTCTGGTGGCAGCCTTCAGCCCAGGGCATCAGGTCAGGGCTGGGAAGTAAGCTGCAGGTCAGGGTCAGGATTGGACCCAATGGGGGTAACCAGGGTCAGACAAAAACCCAGGATAGCCAGGCAGCCCAGTGGTGACAGGGCTCATCTGAGGTCAGTGATGCATGAGAAGACTCTACTGTGGACTATACAAATTTAGCACTATTATATGGTGTGGAAAGCATTCATTCCCCTTCCCATCGTCTCTCCTGATCCAGAGAAGATTCTTTCAATTTTTCTGTCAGTGAATGACCTTTAACTCAACATGGTAGGCTGAAGTGGAGATCTGAAAGCCCCATGCTCAGACTTGTTATATTTACTTGCTATACAAGGATGGACACAACACTATGCATTAACAAAGTCTGTCAAACGGAAAGATGTGTTTGCTATGCAAGGGTCTTCTGGATTTGTCTTACCTTTCATTACAATGTCCATGTTACTTCTTAATATGCCATAAGCGAGTAACTTATGTGTCAAAGTAAGGTTATAGATTGGATATATATTTTGGTTCATGAGCTGTAACATGGAGAGTTCTTACTAATAGCAACTTGCAACTGATGTATTATGAGTACCAATGCTAGGATGGATTTAAACTGGCTGCAACTGTTGAAGGAGCACTGGAATTGTACTTCCTGCAAATGCTGATATTTCGTAGCCCCTGCTTGCTAGTTGATCATGCATGGTGACAGACTGGGAGTTGGCAGTCATTCTCCTGGGTAGTCATTGATGTGCAGAAAGCACTTAGCTGTTCTGGTGATGAAGGGCTTCATGATGACAGGCTCTGCTGCTCATAATTTTCTTTCCCATTGCTTGAAAGCAAAGCTTCAATCTAACGAATATACAGGTGGTTTGGTAAAATAATAAATAAATAATTTTGTTTTCCTGAGGATAATCTCTTACAGGCCACACCATCTTTGCAGATTTTCAGTTGTCCTTATGCTCCAAAAATATGTTTGTTTAGACAAGTTAGTCTGGTGTCATAATGGTATGTCACTTATTTTTAAAGTCAAAAAGCTGTCATCTCAACTGTAGAAAAGGCTGTGACAAATCTTTTAGTTCAGCTTTACAAATAGGGAGATTTCAAAATGTACAGTTTATGGGGCTGTATGAGAAAGTCAAACTTCCCACCTTTGCTTTTGTAGAGCTAAATTCATGAGCATTTAACACCTCTGGGTTCTGTGCAAGGCTCAGCTTGCTTTCTTCCTTCTGTCATCTCAGGCCACTGAAATCATTTGCATTTTGAGGCTGTGGTAAACTTGCAATAACTGGCGTAATTACTTGTGGTTGCTGCCCTCCCAGCTCTGTGTATTCACTGATGAGCAACCAGTCCCCAAAATAGAAACTTTGTTTCTGAATGCTCTCTCTATACAGTGGCTGATTCTGGTACTTGCACATGAGGAAGCATGGTAAGCATCACTGAAAAAAAAAAAAAAATCAACACAGGACAGTAAAACTAGTCAGGAAAAAACATATCTCAATTTATTCAGGTTCACAGGCAATTGAGGGACAATTTTGCTTGCCAGGGATAGATACTCAAACAAAAAAATATATGATAGCAGGTGGTGGGGAATTTCAGCAGATGGAAAGAATTTCAGTCTTAATCACAAGGAATAACTAGACCCACTGATGGGAATTTGAGGCTAAACGGTTTTAACACACAAGAAACAGTTTTCTGTGAGAGAGTATAAATTAAAAAAACATATTGGACAAGGAGGCAGACCTGCAATCCTTCATGTCTTTAAAACATGGAGACAATTTCTTTATGTATATTATTCATGTCAGATAATGAGGGAAATCTTTTGTCATCTATTTGAATACATTCCCGTGATGAGGAAAAGTACTGTCTCGTATGGACATGGTATTCCTCTCTGGCCTTAGAAACTGCAAATGTATTTCATTCCTCTCTTGAAAGGCCATGGTGGGCCAGAGGTCTGGGATTTCAAAGAATACCGGTTCTTTTCTCAGTACAGTCACCTTTAAATGTTCATAATATTGGTGACTTTAGCAAGCCTTTTTGCTGGTTATCCAGAGTGGATGAGAAACATTTTCCTTTCCACATCTTTCATAATAACAAAGGCATTCTGCTGTTAGCATTGACTTTTAATTTCCACACTCTCTGAAGCAGGAAGCATGTGTCAGATGGGAATAGTTCTGTGCTATGTGCAACAGTAATCTCCTGTTCTGTGTGGATAGCACAGAAAAGTTTAGCTATGTTGAATTATCACAGGTCTTTGAAAATTAAGTCCAAGGAGTTCAATACTGGGGCATCTGGGTAAAAATGTCCTCTTCAATCTTCCAGTCACTTACTTTCTAAGTCACTATGATGAAATAGACATTTCTGTTTTCAGTGTGTATTTTCTTGTTTCATTCTAAAGGTACGCTTTGTTTAATTTGCATTTTAAAGGCTCACTTGTTGATTATACCATGCTTTTGAAGCAGCATGGAAAATGCAGTTTGTAACAGCAAGAAACTGATTGGCAATGTGATATCATTCTGCCATTTGCACATCATTTAGAGGGTTCAGAGCTTCAAAATCACTTTAAGATGTAAAGCTTTTTAAAATTGATTTTGTCATGTTTTAAACTAGAGAGAAGAAAAACACTGCTTTTTAACAAGCATCTTCAATGTGCTCAAAAATGGGTCTATCTCTGTCTGGTATTCTGTCTCATGACTCGCTCAAAGCAGAGTTACAGTGTAGAAGAGTTCTGCTGTCAGGGACCTACAAACATCATCTCGTCCAACTTCCTGACCACTTCAGGACTAACCAGAACTTAAAGCGTGTCATTGAGGTCATTGTTCAAGCATCTCTTGAACACTGACAGGCCCAGGGTATCAACCACCTCATTTGGAAGCCTGTTGCAGGGTCTGACCACCCTCACAATAAACAATTTTTTCCCAGTGTCCAGTCTGAACCTCCCCTGGTGCAGCTGTGTGCCATTCCCTCACACCCTGTACTTCATTACCAGAGATCAGAGACTGGTACCTCCCTCTTCCCTTCCTCTCCTCAGAAAATTGAGGGAGAGCAAGGAGGTTTCCTCTTGGCCTCCTCTTCTCCAGACCAGACAACCTAAGTGTCTTTAGCCTCTCCACACAGGACATGCCCTCCAGCCCCTTCACCAGCTTTGTTGCCCTGCTCTGGAGACTGTCAAATAACTTAACACCCTTTTTTTATTGAGGAGCCCAGAAGTGCACACAACACTCAAGGTGAGGCTGCGTCAATGCTAAATACAGTGGGAGGACCACCTCTATTGACTGGCTGGCTGTGCTGACCATATCATAGAAGGAGATCAAATTACTAAAACAGGGCATTTCATTGATGAATCCATGTTGGCTATGCCTGATAACAGATTTGTTCTTTAAATGCCTTTCAGTAGCACTCAGGATAATCTTCTCCATAATTTTTCCAGGGACTGAGGTTACACTTAGGTTCCCTGTGTCTTCTGTGCTTTTTGTGGATGAGTATTATGTTGGCTAGCTTCCAGTCAGTGGGGAGTTATGCAGAGGCATGAGGTAGTAGGCAGGGGGAAGACAAGACAAGAAGCTTATAGCAGTTTAGAAAGGGCAGGAAGAGAACTGGATAAGATTTTTAGAAAGTTTGGCTGCAGAGACAATAAAATAATTTATGAGACACAGAGAAAGAAACTGGAAATCCATATACAGATAGGAAAAGTGAGAGAAAGAGTAGTTTGCATGAGAAAGTCCTGCAATTTCTTTTCTTTTCTTTTTTTTTTTTTTTTTTTTTTTTTTACACTTCAATATGGCAGAGTTATCAGATACAGTTGTCAACATTGGAATCACTTAAAATCTGTATTTAAGAAACAAAAAGTATTATTTTCTTTTCTAAATAAATACTTGTAACACATCAAAAGTCATCCTTGAAAGTAAATCCTGGGGTTATTAATTTCTCTCTTATAAGACAAAATATCTGGCTAAAATTTTCATAGTGTTTCATTGTGCTTTTCCTGAAACATGTTATTATTGCCTTTTGTTTGGTTTTCAGTAGTTCTCTCAGGCTCCAGCTAAAATTAGTTCTTCTTTGTCCTAAGTTCTATACAAATACTTTGTCCTTTGTCTTCTATGTCAAAAGTGCTATACAAACCAGACACCCCACATCCAAAGAAATGATAGCAAAAAAGCTCTGGAAATTAAAAAAAATAAATAAATGTTTTCTTGGAAATTTAGACTTATTTTTTTCCTCCTAAATATATATATATATATATATATATATATATATATATATATTAACCATTTTACTTATTAGATAAATTTAGAAATAAATGTTGTTCCTTTTTGTATTAATCTCATCTATCTTCCTTCTTTTCCCTTCCCTTTGAATTCCAAATCAATGTAAAGGCAACTTAAACACTTTAGTCCAAGGACTCCCAGATGTTTTTTCTTGCACATCAAATCCTTCTAAAACCCTAGGTGCTAAAGAATCTTCTGAGAAACTTGAGTATTCATTGTTTTAACTGTCCTCCACATCCATTTTCACATTCTTTGTAGTAATATGAATAGATCATGCTTGTAGACAAACCTGCATCAAGAATTGAAAAAGCATAGACATTCCAGTTAGGTACACACTGACCAAACCCTCAGGTCTCCCTCTGTATCTTTTCTCTTTTTGCTTACATATCTCCATTCCACCCTGTATATTACTCAGATGAACAGTAATCCAGCAATCCAAGGAAAGGCATGGGAGCGTAAAGATGTACATAATGAACACTTCCTCAGAATGTGTGAATGTACAGAAAGCAAAGCAATATGCAAAAACTTGTGCAACGATAAGGATTATTTTACTCAGTCCCCTTCTCCAAGACTTTGTTTTATTAGAAGACTCTCTTCTCCATCAGCATTCTTAACAGACAGCTTTCCCTACAGTCTAAGAAACAGGAAGCTATGTAAAAAGAACAGCATTTGTGAAACCTTGAATTTTTTTCCAGCAGCTTCCTGATGAGTTACAACAACTTGGATTATCTGGCACCCTGAAGCTTTGTCCAAAGAAGATTAGAAGTGTATCTTGTAATATTTGACAACGCTATTGCTTTTCACACAGGAGCTGTCTCAGCAGATTTCTGGGGCTGATGTATAGGATGAAGCATCTATAGATCAGCGGGGGTGTATATTTTATTCTTGACAATTACAATCCTCTGGGTTGGTATGTCTCTTTGATATAGCTCATTATCAGTCTAGTTACAGGATCTGGGAGGTTTGTGTATAAAAGAACTGTGTAATGCCCCAAGGATTAATTTTTCAGGGTATAATGAAATTATGTGGCACAGTATGAAAGTGGTAATGGGAAGCTGGGATCTTTTTGTTGTGCAGTAAGGACTCAGTATGGCAGGAGGTAGAAGAGATGAACTATGACCACAAATAGGCCATGATCATTAAAAATCCCCCTGCTTTTCAACACAGGTAGGACAGTTCACCATAATATTCTGCCTAAATTCCACTGTCAGTGTGCAATGAATTATATTTTAATTACTCTTGCAACATCAGGTGATTCATTAGTCATTTTCACTCCTGTAGTAAAGATGGAGAAATGGGCAATATTTTGATAACAGCAAAATTGTCCTACATTATCCTTCCTCTGTGCTTCAGTCCTTATTTCATAAAGTAGGCTTTGGAGAGGCACTGCTAGGAAAGGATGACCTCCTGTGATCTCTAACATGAGATGGATACCATGTAATGACCACATATGGAATTTTTTTCCTTTTAAGGGTAATGCCTTAGACAAAACATCTTCACTTGGAATTTAAACTTTCAGTGAAAGTAATGTGAAGTAAAAGCCAGGATATTTATCCTTTGGTAACCATTGCAGATCTCTATATCGTATAAAACATTGGATCAGTTCCCTCTGATATAAATTGGTATAACTATTGAAGTGGACATTGAGTTTTCAGTGTGTGATATTATGCAGACTTCATGCAGAGCAGTAACATAGGGTAGTGTCTAGTTAAATCAATGGAGATGATCTCTTGCTTGAAACAGTATAATTTGATCTGATAAAATTTACCGATAAAATTTTCTGTATATATGTGGTTAGATGTTTATGTTCTCAGTGCCATATACAATGAGGAATCAATTCAAATTATAAAACAAAAACAAACAACAACAAAAAAAGAACTGTCAAACTGACATTTTGCTTATACTCTGTAAGATACATCTATTTTTCCCTGTCCTGTTGATTCCCTGTTGCTGAATTTATATTGATGTAATCTAGTCCAGTTTTGAAACCCACACACTCATTTTTTTTAGGGGATACAAGTCTGAGAATTTAAAGAGTGAGCATATGAAAATATTCACATTTTCTGTTTCCTTCTTCTGAATATAATACAATGGTTCTGTAGGAATGGAGAAAATCTGTGCAGTAAAGCCTAGTGTTTGCTCCTTAAAAATGTGTTCATATAACATATAAAATTTTAATAGTCTTTAAAATTAATTTTAGAGGACAAAAGATATATCTGCTTTTCAAAACCCCTGCTCACAGAAGGATGTCCAGATTAGAGCTGAGAGTATCATCCCCAGTCCCCAAGGCCCCACTGCATACCTCTTATTGTCTCTAAACAGTAGATTGCACCTCTTTAAAGTCTCAGAGCTTTTCTTATTTTGACCTATTTTTATTCCCACCTCTCATTTTCACACTAACATGTAATGAAAAATTCACTTTTTAATTAAAAAGGAAACAAAAAGATATAAAAAAAAATTAACACTGCAGCAGTAGAAGATTAGAGTTTCCCTTTTCATTTAATTGGTAATCCTGAAGGTACTGAATTGAATCAATAGCAATTCAGTTACTTTACATTTTCTAGAGCTATTCTGATTTACACCAGAAGACAGTCCTGAATAATTTATAATACATGTATTTTAACAGCATAAACAAGGATATACATGTACTAAGCAATATATTAAACAAGAAATATGACAGGGTTTTTTGCAAATCCTTACACAATAACTGTTTCAAGAACCTCAAGTTCTGTGGTATGTTTTTTTATTATTATTGTTATTATTGGATCTATTTTTTATATAGGAGTCTGATAATAAATTCATAGGAGAAGGATTATTGTATTTTATGAAGCATAATGCAAACATACCAAACAGTGAATGGTTAAAATGAAATGAAGCTTTACTTCTTGCTCTGACTCTACTGCAGTATGAGCCACAAAAAGTGATACACAATCCTATAGGCATGATTTGCTAAACTGATATCAAAGCACAGTTTTCCACTCATAAGTGTACAAAACACATTCAGCTTCACCAAGGATATTCTTTGTTGGCTTGCTCTCTCTTGTGCTTTATGATTTCTTTCCTTGATTTCTTTTGTACCTCTGTGTTCCTTAGAAGTAATGGACCTGATGTTATTCTTTCTTACACTAGTGTAAATCATGTGATTTTCCTCAAAATTTTCCCTTTCATACCAGGACATACAAGTTTTCTTTCAAATCTGTAGGAGAGTTCAGCAAATGAAGAAAAATTTGCTTGCACTATTGGCTACAGTGGATCTGTGACAATATACACGTATTCAGGCAGATCTCATTCTCATAGTTAAACTTTGCTATATTTACTAAAGATATTATTTATAGTTTTGCATATTTTTGCATGACCATTCAATCTGTCTGGCCTTTCTTACAATGCTAAGAATCATTTGTTTCCTTTAAGTAGGAACTCTGATGGAATATACAGGGAGAAGGGGTGGCTCCTATCAGCAGAAGTACCTAGGACTACTTCTGAGTGCTTGAATTTTCAGTGGCATTTAAAGGACATAATCAGCAAAATATATAAAATAGGTTGAAAATCCCAACTTAGTTCCTTTAGTCAGCAGGTTGAAATAACCACATGCTTCCTCTTTGTTTATAGAACTTATACAATTTGTTCTGTTTTATGAATTGATGAGGGTTTTTTGCCTCTTGTCAAAATGGGAAAGGCTTGTGCATCCTTGAGGTAAGGAAGAGAAACCAGCAGTTCTCATGGGTGTAACAATTTCTCCTCCCACTAGATTTCATCTGTCTCTTTGTCTCTTATGGCAGCATGGCACAATCTAATTTCAGCTGCCTCTACAAAGTAATTTGATGTTCCATTATTCTGTTACTTATAGTAGATATGTAACTCCATTCACATACATTATGTGAGAGATTTCTAAATGATATTGTCATTGTTACTGTTATTATTGGAACAATTTGGGGTATGTCAGAAAGCTGTCAAATCTTATAGAATCAAAGAGTTTCCAATAAATAAAGAGCAGAACCTGCTTATAAGGTATTAAATACAATTCATCAGCAACATTAAACAAGGAAAGAAAATCATTGCAGATCTCTTTTCTGTCTCACGCATTCATTACTAGATGAAAAAGATGTTTGTTTTCAGTGTTTTCTGTGGGTAGAAGAAAGATGCTTCTACCGATGTGAAAGTCTGCTATTGCTTCTTCGAAACGTGTGGCCAGCCGGTCTAGGGAAATGATTGTCCCCCTGTACTCAGCTCTGGTGAGGCTGCACCTCGAGTACTGTGTTCAGTTTTGGGCCCCTCACTACGGAAGGACATGGAGGTGCTCAAGAGAGCCCAGAGAAGGGTAATGAAGCTGGTGAGGGGTCTGAAGAGTAAGTCTTATGAGGAGCAGCTGAGGGAGCTGGGATTGTTCAGCCTGGAGAAAAGGAGGCTCAGGGGCGACCTTATCGCTCTCTATGGGTACATTAAAGGAGGCTGTAGCGAGGTGGGGATTGATCTATTCTCCCATGTGCTTGGCAACAGGATGAGGGGGAATGGGCTAAACTTGCACCAGGGGGGGTTTAGGTTGGATATTAGGAAAAACTTCTTTACTGAACGGGTTGTTAGGCATTGGAATGGGCTGCCCAGAGAAGTGGTTTACTCACCAGCCCTGGAGGTCTTTAAAAGATGTTTAGATGTAGAGCTTAGTGATATGGCTTAGTGGAGGACTGGTTAGTGTTAAGTCAGAGGTTGGACTAGGTGATCTTGGAGGTCTCTTCCAACCTAGATGATTCTGTGATTCTGTGAAATGTAGTGCCTTACCTGACAGTGTTTGCTTCCAGTTTGTACTTCCCTCTAAAAAGTACTAGGGACGAGTGATTACATGATTAGTAAATACTCCTCTCACACCCATTCCTACAAAATCAACCAAGATATGTGTCTGTATATATGTATGTATTGTATGTATGGAGCCAGAGTGTGGGTTGATCATGTACATAGATATGTATGTATCTAAATAAAAATATGTCAAGAAGAAACATATTTATTGACAGAACAAATACTCATTATGTGTTAACAAATGAATACATCTGTTGAAAATAGCCACCGTTTACATAATGTTGCCTGTATGGATGCTTTCTGGCTATTTGGCTGGCAAAGAAAAAAAA